>NC_058521.1:97046576-98270743 GCF_904849725.1 Hordeum vulgare subsp. vulgare | reverse complement strand
CTACGGGGTATTCAACGATTTGTGTTATCGGTTTTGTCCAGATGAACTTTGTAGTTAGAAAGGAGTTCCGAAATTGCCTAGGGGCATGTTTGCCTCCCCCACACACACAACAGTACACAAATTTTCTGATTGTTCGTGTTGGCCAATGGAAAATGGAGTCAAAATTCTGGATTTTCTACTTTATATCAAAGCTCTTCCCCAACCCGTTATTTTGGATTTTGGTAGATATAGTCGAGTATTCACTCGCATCATGAAGAAGTTTCTCTTTTGGTTTGCAGGTTCATTCGTTGATATGAAGTTGTTGCTTCATATAATGTATCTAAGCAATGGAAGTTTGATGTGTACATATTAACACACATATATATACATGTCCTGACCTTTTATTCTTTTCTTATTGCAGGTTCATACATCATCGCACAGATTAGTTCGTTCACTAGGTTGTGATGTCAAGGTTACACATGTACACCACTTATTCCTAAGAATAGTATTCTATATTTAGCAGAGGAGAATATCGTTCATTGTAAATCAGTTAGGTGTATATGAACAACCAAGAAGCTCATTGGTCCTGAATCCTTGGATATTAGGAAGTTTGAAGAGGCCCAACATGCATAGCCAAGATTTTATTAGGAACCAACTAGCCACCATACTGCATGTAGACTCTTTTTATTTGGTTCCTTGATCATGGACTGATGATGTCCCTTCTTTCTTCAGCCAAACTGAAGCACTTCATGTTAGATTGTCTTTGCTTTAGGATTAATTGTAATGCATCATCTCACCGTTTATGTTTCATGGATGAATTCAAATATAGTATTTGTATGTTTGATGGATGTGCAGATCTAATAAATCTTAATGTTATAGTATACACTCATATTGATCAACATGAATGAGACTGAGGACCAAACATGACAACGAAATGTGCTTACACAAGATAAGCGCGCACATGCCGGCCTCAAGAGGCACCACAGGGTGGCGCCCCAACAACTAGTAAAGAAGCAATGACAAATATTTAGGTGGATGAAGATGAAATACAAATGTTTTTTTACCCCGTTACATTTAGGGATGAGTAAGATCCGACCAAAACTCAAAAAAATACTCCACTAAAGGTTTACTCAACTAGATTCTCCTCTATTTTTAGGTGATCAGCTAGAGTTGGCCTAAAGGAGCCAAAATGGGCTATACCCACCAGCTCCGAAGGACCACAAATGGCTATATCGGATATAACTAACAAACCCACAAAATCTAATACACTCAATGTTGGGGAACGTCGCATGGGAAACAAAAATTTTCCTACGCGCACGAAGACCTATCATGGTGATGTCCATCTACGAGAGGGGATGAGTGATCTACGTACCCTTGTAGATCGTATAGCAGAAGCGTTAGAGAACGCGGTTGATGTAGTGGAACGTCCTCACGTCCCTCGATCCGCCCCGCGAACAATCCCGCGATCAGTCCCACGATCTAGTACCGAACGGACGGCACCTCCGCGTTCAGCACACGTACAGCACGACGATGATCTCGGCCTTCTTGATCCAGCAAGAGAGACGGAGAGGTAGAAGAGTTCTCCGGCAGCGTGACGGCGCTCCGGAGGTTGGTGATGATCTCGTCTCAGCAGGGCTCCGCCCGAGCTCCGCAGAAACGCGATCTAGAGGGAAAACCGTGGAGGTATGTGGTCGGGCTGGCGTGGAAAAGTCGTCTCAAATCAGCCCTAAAACCTCCGTATATATAGGTGGGAGGGAGGGGAGGAGGCAGCCTCAAAAACCTAAAGGTTTGGCCGAAATTGGAGGTGGAGGAGTCCTACTCCAATCCTACTTGGAGTAGGATTCCACCTTCCCACTTGGAAACTCTTTCCACCTTGTGTTTTTTCCTTCTCAAACCTTATGGGCCTTAGTGGGAACTTATTCCAGCCCACTAGGGGCTGGTTTATCTCTTCCCATAGTCCATGAGACCCCTTGGGGCGTGACACCCCTCCCGATGGTCCCCGGCACCCCTCCCGGCACTCCCGGTACACTACCGATGAGCCCGAAACTTTTCCGGTAATGCACGAAAACCTTCCGGTAACCAAATGAGGTCATCCTATATATCAATCTTCGTTTCCGGACCATTCCGGAAACCCTCGTGACGTCCGTGATCTCATACGGGACTCCGAACAACATTCAGTAACCAACCATATAACTCAAATACGCATAAAACAACGTCGAACCTTAAGTGTGCAGACCCTGCGGGTTCGAGAACTATGTAGACATGACCCGAGAGACTCCTCGATCAATATCCAACAGCGGGACCTGGATGCCCATATTGGATCCTACATATTCTACGAAGATCTTATCGTTTGAACCTCAGTGCCAAGGATTCGTATAATCCCGTATGTCATTCCCTTTGTCCTTCGGTATGTTACTTGCCCGAGATTCGATCGTCAGTATCCGTATACCTATTTCAACCTCGTTTACCGGCAAGTCTTTTTACTCGTTCCGTAATACAAGATCCCGCAACTTACACTAAGTTACATTGCTTGCAAGGCTTGTGTGTGATGTTGCATTACCGAGTGGGCCCCGAGATACCTCTCCGTCACACGGAGTGACAAATCCCAGTCTTGATCCATACTAACTCAACTAACACCTTCGGAGCCACCTGTAGAGCATCTTTAGAGTCACCCAGTTAAGTTGCGACGTTTGATACACACAAAGCATTCCTCCGGTGTCAGTGAGTTATATGATCTCATGGTCATAGGAATAAATACTTGACACGCAGAAAACAGTAGCAACAAAATAACACGATCAACATGCTACGTCTATTAGTTTGGGTCTAGTCCATCACATGATTCTCCTAATGATGTGATCCCGTTATCAAGTGACAACACTTGCCTATGGCCAGGAAACCTTGACCATCTTTGAACAACGAGCTAGTCAACTAGAGGCTTACTAGGGACAGTGTTTTGTCTATGTATCCACACAAGTATTGTGTTTCCAATCAATACAATTATAGCATGGATAATAAACGATTATCATGAACTAAGAAATATAATAATAACTAAATTATTATTGCCTCTAGGGCATATTTCCAACAGTCTCCCACTTGCACTAGAGTCAATAATCTAGTTGACATCACCATGTGATTCCAACGAATCCAACACCGATATAGTTATGGGGTCTGATCACGTCTTGCTCGTGAGAGAGGTTTTAGTCAACGGTTCTGAAACTTTCAGATTCGTGCGTTCTTTACAAATCTTTATGTCATCTTATAGATGCTGCTACTACGTGCTATTTGGAAATGCTCCAAATATCTACTCTACTATACGAATCCGTTTCACTACTCATAGTTATCCGGATTAGTGTCAAAGCTTGCATTGACGTAACCCTTTACGACAAACTCTTTAACCACCTCCATAATCGAGAAAAATTCCTTAGTCCATTAGTTACTAAGGATAAATTTCGACCGCTGCTAGTGATTCAATCATGGATCACTCTCTGTACCTCTCAACATACTTTGAGTCAAGGCACACTTCAGGTGCGGTACACAGCATGGCATACTTTAGATTCTACGGCTAAGGCATAGAAGACGACCTTCGTCTATTCTCTTTATTCTGCCATGGTCGGGTTTTGAGTCTTACTCAAATTCACACCTCACAACGCAACCAAGAACTCCTTCTTTGCTGGTCTATTTTGAACTCTTTCAAAAACTTGTCAAGGCATGCATCTTGTTGAAACTTCTATTAAGCGCTTTCGATCTATCTCCATAGATCTTTGATGCTCAACGTTCAAGTAGCGTAATCCAGGTACTCCTTTGAAAACTTCTTTCAAACAACCTTGTATGCTTTACAGAAATTCTACATTACTTCTGATCCACAATATGTCAATCACATATACCTATCAGAAATTCTATAGTGCTCCCACTCACTTCTTTGGAAATACAAGTTTCTCATAAACCTTGCACAAACCCAAAATCTTTGATCATCTCATCAAAGTGTATATTCCAACTCCGAGATGCTTGCACCAGTCCATTGAAGGATCGCTGGAGCTTGCATACTTGCTAGTATCTTTAGGATCGACAAAACCTTCTGGTTGTATCACATACAATGTTTGCTCAAGGAAACCGTCGAGAAAACAATGTTTTGACATCCTACGTGCAATATTTCATAAATAATGCATCAACAACTAACATAATTCTAATAGACTTTTAGCATCGCTACGAGTGAGAATGTCTCATCATAGTCAACTGTTTGATCTTATCAAAAACATCTTTGCGACAAGTCGAGCTTTTCTTAATAGTGACTTATCACCATCATCGTCTGTCTTCTTTTAAAGATCCATTTTTACTCAATAGTCCTATGACCATCAAGTAGTTCTACCAAAGTCTACACTTTGTTTTCACACATGGATCCTCTCTCGGATTTCATGGCTTCCAGCCATTTGTCGGAATCTGGGCCCACCATCGCTTTCTCCATAACTCGTAGGTTCACTGTTGCTCAACAACATGACCTCCAAGACAGGGTTACCGTACTACTCTGCAGCAGTACGCGACCTTGTCGACCTACGAGGTTTGTAGTAACTTGATTCGAAGCTCAATGATCATCATCATCAGCTTCCACTTCAATTGGTGTAGGCGCCACATGAACAACTTCCTGCGCCCTGCTACACACTGGTTGAAGTAATGGTTCAATAACCTCATCAAGTTCTACTACCCTCCCACTCAATTCTTTCGAGAGAAACCTTTCCTCGAGAAAGGATCCGTTTCTAGAAACAAACACTTTGCTTTCGGATCTGAGATAGGAGATGTACCCAACTATTTTTGATATCCTATGAAGATGCATTTATCCACTTTGGGTTCGAGCTTATCAGACTGAAACTTTTTCAATAAGTGTCGAAACCCCAAACTTTCAAGAAACGACAGTTTAGATTTCTCTAAACCTCAGTCTATACTGTGTCATCTCAACGGAAATACGCGGTGCCCTATTTAAAGTAAGTGCGGTTGTCTCTAATGCATAACCCATAAACGATAGTGGTAATTCGATAAGAGACATCATAGTATGCACCATACCAAATAGTGCGTGGCTATGACGTTCAGACACATCATCACACTATGATGTTCCAGGTGGCATGAACTGCGAAACAATTTCCACATTGTCTTAACTGTGTACCAAAACTCGTAACTCAGATATTCATTTCCATGATCATATCGTAGACAGTTTATCCTCTTGTTACGACGAATTTCACTCTGAAACGGAATTGAACTTTTCAACATTTTAGACTTGTGATTCATTAAGTAAATACTCCTGTATCTACTCAAATCGTCAGTGAAGTAAGAACATAATGATATTCACTGCGTGCCTCAACACCCATTGGACTGCATACATCAAAATGTATCACTTCCAACAAGTTACTATCTTATTTCATCTCAATGAAAACAAGGCCTTGCTAATGTGGTATGATTCGCATGTCACTAGTGATTCGAAATCAGGTGAGTACAAAGATCCATCAGCATGGAGCCTCTTCATGCAATTTATACTAACATGACTCAAGCGGCAGTGCCACAAGTACGTGGTACTGTCATTATTAACTCGTATATTTTGGCACCAATGTGTAACACTACAATCGAGATTTAATAAACCATTGAAGGTGATTATTCAAGCAAATAGAGTAACCATTATTCTCTTTGAATGAATAATCGTATTGCAATAAAAACGATCCAATCATGTTCACGCTTAACGCAAACACCAAATAACAATTATTTAGGTTCAACACCAATCCCGATGGTAGAGGGAGCGTGCGACGTTTGATTATATCAACCTTGGAAACACTTCCAACACGTATCGTCACCTCGCCTTTTAGCTAGTCTCCGTTTATGCCGTAGCTTTCATTTCGCGTTACTAATCACTTAGCAACCGAACCGGTATCCAATACCCTCGTGCTACTAGGAGTACCAGTAAAGTACACATCAACATTATGTATATCACATATATACTTCTCTCGACTTTTGCCAGCCTTCTTATCCACCAAGTATCTAGAGTTGCTCCGCCTCAGTGACTGTTCCCCTTATTACAGAAGCACTTAGTCTCGGGTTTGGGTTTAATCTTGGGTCTGTTCATTAGTGCAGCAACTGTTTTGCCGTTTCACGAAGTATCCCTTCTAGCCCTTGCCTTTCTTGAAACTTAGTGGTTTTACTAACCATCAACTATTGATGCTCCTTCTTGATTTCTACTTTCGCAGTGTCAAACATCGCGAATCACTCAAAAGATCATAGTATCTATCCTTGATATGTTATAGTTCATCACGAAGCTCTCATAGCTTGGTGGCAGTGACTTTGGAGAACCATCACTATTTCATCTGGAAGATTAACTCCCACTTGATTCAAGCGATTGTCGTACTCAGACAATCTGAGCACACGCTCAACGATTGAGCTTTTCTCCTTTACTTTGTGGACAAAGATTCTTGTTTGGAGGTCTCGTACCTCTTAACAAGGGCACAAGCATGAAATCACAATTTCATCTCTTCGGAACATCACTTATGTTCCGTGACGTTTTACAACGTTTTCGGCGCCTTGCTTCTAAGCCATCAAGTATCTTGCACTGAACTATCGTGTAGTCATCAGTAACGTGTATGTCGGATGTTCATAGCATCCACAGACGACGCTCGAGGTGCAGCACACCGAGTGGTGCATTAAGGACATAAGCCTTCTGCGTAGCAACGAGGACAATCCTTGGTTTTACAGACTCAGTCTGCAAAGGTTGCTACTATCAATTTTCAACTAAATTTTCTCTAGGAACATATAAAACAGTAGAGCTATAGCGCAAGCTACATCGTAATTCGCAAAGACCATTAGACTATGTTCATGACAATTAGTTCAATTAATCATATTACTTAAAGAACTCCCACTCAAAAAGTACATCTCTCTAGTCATTTGAGTGGTACATGATCCAAATCCGCTATCTCAAGTCCGATTATCACGTGAGTCGAGAATAGTTTCAGTGGTAAGCATCCCTATGCTAATCATATCAACTATACGATTCATGCTCGACCTTTCGGTCTCATGTGTTCCGAGGCCATGTCTGCACATGCTAGGCTCGTCAAGCTTAACCCGAGTGTTCCGCGTGTGCAACTGTTTTGCACCCGTTGTATGTGAACGTTGAGTCTATCACACCCGATCATCACGTGGTGTCTCGAAACGACGAACTGTAGCAATGGTGCACAGTCGGGGAGAACACAATTTCGTCTTGAAATTTTAGTGAGAGATCACCTCATAATGCTACCGTCGTTCTAAGCAAAATAAGGTGCATAAAAGGATTAACATCACATGCAATTTATATGTGACATGATATGGCCATCATCACGTGCTTCTTGATCTCCATCACCAAAGCACCGGCACGATCTTCTTGTCACCGGCGTCACACCATGATCTCCATCAACGTGTCGCCATCGGGGTTGTCGTGCTACTCATGCTATTACTACTAAAGCTACGTCCTAGGAAAATAGTAAACGCATCTGCAAGCACAAACGTTAGTTATAAAGACAACCTTATGGCTCCTGCCGGTTGCCGTACCATCGACGTGCAAGTCGATATTATCTATTACAACATGATCATCTCATACATCCAATATATCACATCACATCGTTGGCCATATCACATCACAAGCATACCCTGCAAAAACAAGTTAGACGTCCTCTAATTTTGTTGTTGCATGTTTTACGTGGTGACCATGGGTATCTAGTAGGATCGCATCTTACTTACGCAAACACCACAACGGAGATATATGATTTGCTATTTAACCTCATCCAAGGACCTCCTCGGTCAAATCCGATTTAACTAAAGTTGGAGAAACCGACACTTGCCAATCATCTTTGAGCAACGGGGTTACTCGTAGCGATGAAACCAGTCTCTCGTAAGCGTACGAGTAATGTCGGTCCAAGCCGCTTCAATCCAACAATACCGCGGAATCAAGAAAAGACTAAGGAGGGCAGCAAAACGCACATCACCGCCAACAAAAACTTTTGTGTTCTACTCGAGAAGACATCTACGCATGAACCTAGCTCATGATGCCACTTTTGGGGAACGTCGCATGGGAAACAAAAATTTTCCTACGCGCACGAAGACCTATCATGGTGATGTCCATCTACGAGAGGGGATGAGTGATCTACGTACCCTTGTAGATCGTACAGCAGAAGCGTTAGAGAACGCGGTTGATGTAGTGGAACGTCCTCACGTCCCTCGATCCGCCCCGCGAACAATCCCGCGATCAGTCCCACGATCTAGTACCGAACGGACGGCACCTCCGCGTTCAGCACACGTACAGCTCGACGATGATCTCGGCCTTCTTGATCCAGCAAGAGAGACGGAGAGGTAGAAGAGTTCTCCGGCAGCGTGACGGCGCTCCGGAGGTTGGTGATGATCTCGTCTCAGCAGGGCTCCGCCCGAGCTCCGCAGAAACGCGATCTAGAGGGAAAACCGTGGAGGTATGTGGTCGGGCTGGCGTGGAAAAGTCGTCTCAAATCAGCCCTAAAACCTCCGTATATATAGGTGGGAGGGAGGGGAGGAGGCAGCCTCAAAAACCTAAAGGTTTGGCCGAAATTGGAGGTGGAGGAGTCCTACTCCAATCCTACTTGGAGTAGGATTCCACCTTCCCACTTGGAAACTCTTTCCACCTTGTGTTTTTTCCTTCTCAAACCTTATGGGCCTTAGTGGGAACTTATTCCAGCCCACTAGGGGCTGGTTTATCTCTTCCCATAGTCCATGAGACCCCTTGGGGCGTGACACCCCTCCCGATGGTCCCCGGCACCCCTCCCGGCACTCCCGGTACACTACCGATGAGCCCGAAACTTTTCCGGTAATGCACGAAAACCTTCCGGTAACCAAATGAGGTCATCCTATATATCAATCTTCGTTTCCGGACCATTCCGGAAACCCTCGTGACGTCCGTGATCTCATACGGGACTCCGAACAACATTCAGTAACCAACCATATAACTCAAATACGCATAAAACAACGTCGAACCTTAAGTGTGCAGACCCTGCGGGTTCGAGAACTATGTAGACATGACCCGAGAGACTCCTCGGTCAATATCCAACAGCGGGACCTGGATGCCCATATTGGATCCTACATATTCTACGAAGATCTTATCGTTTGAACCTTAGTGCCAAGGATTCGTATAATCCCGTATGTCATTCCCTTTGTCCTTCGGTATGTTACTTGCCCGAGATTCGATCGTCAGTATCCGTATACCTATTTCAACCTCGTTTACCGGCAAGTCTTTTTACTCGTTCCGTAATACAAGATCCCGCAACTTACACTAAGTTACATTGCTTGCAAGGCTTGTGTGTGATGTTGCATTACCGAGTGGGCCCCGAGATACCTCTCCGTCACACGGAGTGACAAATCCCAGTCTTGATCCATACTAACTCAACTAACACCTTCGGAGACACCTGTAGAGCATCTTTATAGTCACCCAGTTACGTTGCGACGTTTGATACACACAAAGCATTCCTCCGGTGTCAGTGAGTTATATGATCTCATGGTCATAGGAATAAATACTTGACACGCAGAAAACAGTAGCAACAAAATAACACGATCAACATGCTACGTCTATTAGTTTGGGTCTAGTCCATCACATGATTCTCCTAATGATGTGATCCCGTTATCAAGTGACAACACTTGCCTATGGCCAGGAAACCTTGACCATCTTTGAACAACGAGCTAGTCAACTAGAGGCTTACTAGGGACAGTGTTTTGTCTATGTATCCACACAAGTATTGTGTTTCCAATCAATACAATTATAGCATGGATAATAAACGATTATCATGAACTAAGAAATATAATAATAACTAAATTATTATTGCCTCTAGGGCATATTTCCAACACTCAAACACCATCATCCCAGGAGTTTACAACCCAGATCTCTAGAAGAATCTACACTGGGATATAAATCCCTCCCCCCTTGATGCCTCACCCATCCCACCCATGCATCGCATCTACACTGGCGCCATCTCTCGTGCCCCCACTGGCCACCGCACGACGCGTAGATGCTCCATAGGCCCCATCCTGTCCTTGTCCACCCTGATTTGAGCCTCTCTCGCATCATAAGCGACGCGTACTCAACAGATATATGGTTGTCGTTGCCACCACTGGAGTTGACGCATCCGACCGTTGGTGATTATTCATTTGTCGTGGATTGGTCAGGTACTGTCGTGGGAATGACCGTGACAATAGTACCTAGGGGTACGAATGAAGGGGCGAAGTCTAACTAGGCGCAGAAGATGCACTCGGATGTACGAGTTCACGCCCCACTCGGAGGTGGTAACAACCCTATGTCTCGAGCCGTGAGGCTGATGTTTTCTTATGGGGGCGCAAAAGATTACAAAGTGTTGAACCCTGGAGCTGGAGCCCGGGAGTGGCTTATATAGTTGCTTCCACGACCGGTCAAGCTTCATTACAAGGCATTTAATGCTAATAAAGAGGGAAGTTAATAGAAATGGTAGCTTTAAACCTCAGCGTTACTGATAACATGAGTCTTCAGTGCACTTTGATACGTCGATTTTGCATCATGCTTTCATGTTGATATTTATTGCTTTTTGGGCTGTTATATTACTTGTGGTACCATATTTATGCCTTTTCTCTCTTATTTTGCAAGGATTATTTGAAGAGGGAGAATTCAGGCAGCTGGACTTCTAGACTGGAAAAGGAGCAAATCCTAGTCCACTATTCTCCACATCTCCAAATGCCCTGAAAATTTACGTGGATTTTTTCTGGATTATATTAAAAATACTGGGCGAAAGAACTACCAGAGGGGGGCCACCAGGGCTCCACAAGCCCCCACTCCGCCACCACCCCCTAGTGGCGCAGGGCAGGCTTGTGGGCTGCCTAAAGGCCCACTAGCCCCCCTCTTTTGCTATATGAAGCGTCCTGGTCTGGAAAAAATCAAGAGGGAGCTTTTTCATGGTTTCTCCGCCGCCACGAGGCAAAACTTGAGCAGATCCAATCTAGAGCTCCGGCAGGACGATCCTGTCGGGGAAACTTCCCTCCCGGAGGGGGAAATCGTCGCCATCGTCATCACCAACACTCCTCTCATCGGAGGGGAGGCATCTTCATCAACATCTTCATCGGCACCATCTCCTCTCCAATCCCTAGTTCATCTCTTGTAACCAATCTTCGTCTCGCAACTCCGATTGGTACTTGTAAGGTTTCTAGTAGTGTTGATTACTCTTTGTAGTTGATGCTAGTTGGATTACTTGGTGGAAGAGTTTATGTTCAGATCCTTGATGCTATTAATTACACCTCTAGTCATGATTATGATTATGTCTTGTGAGTAGTTACTTTTGTTCCTGAGGACATGGGATAAGTCATGCTGATAATAGTCATGTGAATTTGATATTCGTTCGGTATTTTGATATGCTGTATGTTGTTTTTCCTCTAGTGGTGTTATGTGAACGTCGACTACATAACACTTCACCATATTTGGGCCTAGAGGAAGGCATTGGGAAGTAGTAAGTAGATGATGGGTTGCTGGAGTGACAGAAGCTTAAACCCCAGTCTATGCGTTGCTTCGTGAGGGGTGATTTGGATCCACTAGTTTAATGCTATGGTTAAACTTTGTCTTAATTCTTCTTTTGTAGTTGTGGATGCTTGCGAGAGAGGTTAATCATAAGTGGGATGCTTGTCCAAGTAAGGGCAGTACCCAAGTGCCGGTCCACCCACATATCAAACTATCAAAGTAACGAACGCGAATCATATGAACATGATGAAACTAGCATGACAGAAATTCCCGTATGTCCTCGGGATTGTTTTTCCTCCTATAAGACTTTGTTCAGGCTTGTCCGTTGCTACAAAAGGGATTGGGCCACTTGCTACACCGTTGCTACTACTTGTTACTTGTTACTCTTTGCTTGCTATGTTTCACCTCGCTACACAATGACTTGTTACCGCTACTTTCAGTGCTTGCAGTTATTACCTTGCTGAAATCCGTTTATCAAAGCCTTCTGCTCCTCGTTGGGTTCGACACTCTTACTTATCGAAAGGACTACGATTGATCCCCTATACTTGTGGGTCATCAAGACTCTTTTCTGGTGCCGTTGCCGGGGAGTGAAGCGCCTTTGGTAAGTGGAAATTGGTAAGGAAACATTTATATACTGTGCTGAAATTTATTGTGACTTGTCACTATGGAAACTATTTCTTTGAGGAGTTTGTTCAGGGTATCTTCACCATGAGCGGAAGCATGAGGAGTTGCTCCTCAACCTGAGGTACCTACTGAAAATATCTTTTAAGAAATTCCTTTGGGTATGCTTGAGAAACTGCTGGCTAATCCTTTCACAGGAGATGGATCTTCACATCTAGACTTGCGTCTAATCTATGTAGATGAAGTTTGTGGTTTATTTAAGCTTGCAGGTTTTCCCGAGGATGAGGTAAAGAAGAAAGTATTTCCTTTATCTTTGAAGGATAAGGCGTTGACTTGGTATAGGCTATGTGATGATACTGGATCATGGGGCTACAATCGGTTGAAATTGGAATTTCATCAAAAGTTCTATCCTATGCATTTAGTACGTCATGACCGGAACTTTATTTATAACTTTTGGCCTTGTGACAAGGAAAGCATAGCTCAAGCTTGGGGGAGGCTTAAATCAATGCTATATTCATGCCCCAATCATGAGCTCTCGAGAGAAATCTTCACTCAAAACTTTTATGCTCGGCTTTCTCATGAAGATCATACCATGCTTGACACTTCTTGTGCCGGTTCTTTTATGAAGAAGGATATTGATCACAAGTGGAATTTATTGGAGAGAATCAAACGCAACTCTGAAGATTGGGAGCTGGAGGAAGGTAAGGAGTCAGGTATGAATTTCCAGTTTGATTGCGTTAAATCTTTTGTTGAGATAAACACTTCTAGAGATTTTAGCGCTGAGTATGGACTTGACTGTGAGATAGTAGCTTCTCTATGTGAATCTTTTGCTGCTCATGTTGATCTTCCCAAAGAGAAGTGGTTTAAATATCATCCTCGTGTAGAAAGCAACATAGCCAAAACCAATCTAGTTGAGGAGAAAATCATAGCTTTTAGTGATCCTGTTGTTCCTTGTGCTTACACTGAGAAACCACCATACCTGCTAGGATAAAGGATTATTCTAAAGCTCCAACTTTGATACGTAGGGGTTACATTAGATCACTTGCACCCCCTGAGGCGATTAGAGTTGAACCTAGTGTTGTTATTATCAAAGATCTCTTAGCCGAAGACATAGATGGGCATGTTATCAAATTCTGTGAGGACTCCGCTAGAATTGCTAAACCTCATGCGAAAGACAAACACAGACCTGTAGTTGGCCTGCCCGTTGTTTCTGTTAAGATAGGAGATCACTGTTACCATGGTTTATGTGATATGGGACCTACTGTTAGTGCAATACCCCGTTCTCTATATGATGAAATCAAAGATGAGATTGCACCTGCTGAGTTAGAACCCATTGATGTCACTATTACGCTAGCTAATAGAGACACTATCTGCCCTCTGGGAATTGTGAGAGACGTAGAAGTCCTTTGTGGTAAGACGAAGTATCCTACTGATTTCCTCGTCCTTGGTATTGCACAAGATCGCTTTTGTCCCATCATATTTGGTAGACCCTTTCTCAACACTGTCAATGCTCACATTGATTGCACTAAGCAGACTGTCACAGTTAGTTTCAAGGGTGTATCTCTTGAATTTAACTTCTCCAAGTTTGGAAGACAACCCCATGAAAGAGAGTCGTCTGGTAGGGATGAAATCATTTCTCTTGCCTCTATTGCCGTACCTCCTACGGATCCTTTAGAGCAATATCTGCTTGAGCATGAAAATGATATGCATATGGAGGAGAGAGATGAGATAGATAAAATAGTCTTAGAATAATATCCTATTCTCAAGAATAATCTGCGTGTTGAACTGCTTGGGGATCCTCCCCCACCAAAGGGTGATCCTGTGTTCGAGCTTAAACAGTTGCCTAATACTCTTAAGTATGCCTATCTTGATGAGAAGGAGATATATCCTCTCATTATTAGTGCTCTCCTCTCAGAGCGCGGAGAGAAGAAGTTACTAAAAACTCTGAGGAAGCACCGCGCTGCTATTGGATATACTCTTGATGATCTTAAGGGTATTAGTCCTACTCTATGTCAGCACAAGATTAAAACCGATCCTGACTTTAAACCAGTTGCTGATCATCAAAGGAGATTAAATCCTAAGATGAAAGAGGTCGTTAGAAAAGAAATATTAAAGATTCTGGAAGCAGGAATCATTTATCCTGTTGCTCATAGTGATTGGGTAATTCTAGTACATTGCGTACCTAAGAAGGGAGGTATCACCATCGTTCCTAATGATAAGGATGAACTAATCCCACAAAGGATTATTACCGGCTATAGAATGGTGATAGACTTCGGTAAACTGAACAAGGCAACCAGGAAATATCATTATCCTTTGCCGTTCATCGACCAAATGCTAGAAAGGCTATCAAAGCACACACACTTCTGCTTTCTTGACGGTTATTCAGGTTTCTCGCAAATACCTGTTGCACAATCTGATCAAGAGAAAACCACTTTCACCTGTCCTTTCGGTACCTTTGCCTATAGACGTATGCCCTTTGGCTTATGTAATGCACCTGCCACCTTCCAAAGATGTATGATGGCTATATTCTCTGACTTTTGTGAAAAGATTGTCGAGGATTTCATGGATGACTTCTCCGTTTACGGGTCTTCCTTTGATGATTGCCTCAGCAATCTTGATCGAGTCTTACAGAGATGTGAAGAAACCAACCTCGTCTTGAATTGGGAGGAGTGCCACTTTATGGTTAATAAAGGTATCGTCTTAGGACACAAAATTTCTGAAAGAGGCATTGAAGTTGATAAGGCTAAGGTTGATGCAATTGAGAAAATGCCATGCCCCACAGATATCAGAGGTATACGAAGTTTCTTAGTCCTTGCTGGTTTCTATAGAAGGTTCATTAAAGACTTCTCTAAGATTTCTAGGCCTCTTACCAACCTGTTGCAGAAGGATGTTCCTTTTGTTTTTGATGAGGATTGTGAGGAAGCTTTCGAAATACTTAAGAAGGCTTTGATAACCGCACCTATTGTTCAACCACCTGACTGGAACTTGCCCTTTGAAATCATGTATGACGCTAGTGATTATGCTGTTGGTGCTGTTCTAGGACAAAGAGTTGACAAGAAGTTGAATGTCATTCACTATGCTAGTAAAACTCTAAACAGTGCCCAAAGAAATTATGCCACTACAGAGAAGGAATTTTTAGCAGCCGTGTTTGCATGGGAAAAGTTCAGATCTTACATAGTTGACTCCAAAGTAACTATTCACTCTGATCATGCTACTATTAAGTACCTCATGGAGAAGAAGGACGCTAAGCCTACGCTTATCAGATGGGTTCTCCTGCTACATGAATTTGATTTGCACGTCGTTGACCGAAAGGGTGCTGATAACCCTGTAGCAGATAACTTGTCTAGCCTAGAGAAAGTCCTTGATGACCCAGTACCTATTGATGATAGCTTTCCTGATGAGCAATTAAATGTCATCCGCACTTCACTTAGTGCATCGTGGTATGCCGATTATGCAAACTATATCGTAGCCAAATACATACCACCCAGTTTCACCTATCAACAAAAGAAGAAATTCTTCTTTCATTTGAGACACTACTTTTGGGATGATCCTCACCTTTATAGGGAAGGAGTAGATGGTGTTATTAGACATTGTGTGCCTGAACATGAACAGGGACAGATCCTGCAGAAGTGTCATTCCGAAGCCAATGGAGGACACCATGCTGGAGATAGAACTGCCCATAAGGTATTGCAATCAGGTTTCTATTGGCCCACTCTCTTCAAGGATGCCCGTAAGTTTGTCTTGTCTTGTGACGAATGCCAAAGGATAGGTGAACATTAGTAAGCGTCAAGAGATGCCTATGAACTATTCACTTGTCATTGAACCATTTGATGTCTGGGGCTTTGATTATACGGGACCGTTCCCGAGTTCCAATGGGTACAATCACATCTTAGTTGCTATGGATTACGTTACTAAGTGGGTAGAAGCGATCCCCACTAAAAATGCTGATCACCACACCTCTATTAAGATGCTTAAAGAAGTCATATTCCCAAGATTTGGAGTCCCTAGATACTTGATGACTGATGGCGGTTCACACTTCATTCATGGTGTTTTCTGCAAGATGCTAGCTAAGTATGATGTCAACCATAGAGTTGCATCTCCTTATCATCCTCAGTCTAGTGGTCAAGTGGAGTTGATTAATAGGGAGATCAAGTTGATCCTCCAAAAGACTGTCAATAGATCTCGAAAGAACTGGTCTAGCAAACTTGACGATGCACTATGGGCTTATAGGACTGCTTATAAGAATCCCATGGGCATGTCACCATACAAAATGGTTTACGGTAAGGCCTGTCATTTACCTCTTGAGCTGGAACAGAAAGCTTATTGGGCAATCAAAGAGCTCAACTTTGATTTCAAACTTGCCGGTGAGAAGCGGTTGTTTGATATCAGCTCGTTAGATAAATGGAGAGCCCAGGCATATGAGAATGCCAAGTTTTTCAAGGAAAAGGTTAAGAGATGGCACGACAAACGAATACAGAAACGAGAGTTCAATGTAGGTGATTATGTCTTGCTATACAATTCTCATTTGAGATTCTTTGCAGGCAAGCTTCTCTCTAAATGGGAAGGCCCCTATGTTGTCGAGGAAGTATATTGTTCCGGTGCAATCAAAATCAATAACACGGAAGGAAATATTCCTAGAGTGGTAAATGGGCAAAGAATCATGCATTACATCTCTGGTACTCCCATAAATGTTTAGACCAATATCATCAATGTCATAACTCCAGAGGAGTACATAAGGGATGTTTATCAGCCTATTTCAGACCTTGAAAACGAAGATGTATCTGTTTCGGCAAAAATTGGACTCCGATACTTTTCCAATAGGAAGTTTCTTCCGTTTTGGAATTTTTGGAAAATTAGAAAAATAGAAAGCAGTCCGGAGAGCGAACGAGGCGGCCACAAGCCCTGTCACGGCCCCCTACCCCCTGGTGGCGGTGGGCAAGCTTGTGGGCACCTCGTGTGCCTCCCAGACTCCATTTTCTTGCGGAGGACTCCTTCGGGCCTAGAAAAAATCAATATATAGTCGCCCGAAGGTTTTGATCTCCGTATCGCGCAGTTTTCTTGTGTTTTCGTTTCGAGCTTGTTTCTGCCGCAGATCTAGGTCAAGATGTCTTCTCAAGATTCAGAGGGAGAGAGCTATGTGGTTGACTACCTTGCTAACCCCTAGGTCTATGGGGACTTGGAACCATATGGCCGGACTACTGATGAGGAAGAGGACTATGAGCCCAAAGGGAAGGAGCAAACAAGTTCCGATGAAGAGGAGGTTCCTCTACCTCAACCTGCAAACACCCATGTGGAGTTCAAGAAGTCAAGCCTCCCTGACCATAGGAAGAAGTCTAAGACCTTGTTTATCCCTTCTCGTTTCTTGCAGGAGAGTAAGCAGGAGCTTTTCCATAGAGTTTTGAAACTTGAGGAGGAAAATGACGATCTAAGGGGGCAAAACTTTTTGCTCAAGTGGAAATTAGACAAGCTCAAGACTGCTCCAACAACACCACCATCACCACCAAAGGAACACAACTAAGCATTGGTATGGGAAATCCCCTTGGCTTCTGCCAAGCTTGGGGGAGTTGCCCTGGTATCGTATCACCTTTATATCTTTTGCTTTTACATTTGTTTCAGTTCTTTCCTTTGTCAGTTTTTATTTCTTCTTTTAGAGGAATAAGTCTTTAGTTTTTAGTTTGAGTCTTTCGCTTTTGTCTCTCTCCCGATGTATTCGAGCTTACGAGCTATATAATAAAGAGATTCTTATTCAAGGTCTTTGTTTTGTGCCTTGATCAATAGTATGAAAAGAACGATAGCATGAAAGACCATGAGACGATCTTATGGAAAGTGATAACTTCACATATGACACGTATGATGATTGAAACTTGTTGAGAATAGATCAACATAAACAATAGTCATTGTTGCAATTAATAAGAAGTAATAAGGAAGGAGAGGTTCACATATAAATATATCATCTTAGACACTTTTTACAATTGTGAGCAATCACCAAACTATTACATGCCTAGGAGTAGATGTTGGACAAGGAAGACAACATAATGAATTGTGTTTGCTTGGTTCCAAACAATGTTATTTGATTAGAGATCCCTTAGCATGTGACGATTGCTTCCACCTCATATTAGCCAAACTCCCGCACCAAGTAGAGATACTACTTGTGCATCCATAAACCTCCAACCCAGTTTTACCATGAGAGTCCACCATACCTACCTATGGATTGAATAAGATCCTTCAAGTAAGTTGTCATCGGTGCAAGCAATACAAATTGCTCTCTAATATGTATGATCTATTAGTGTGTGGAAAATAAGCTTTGTACGAACCTGTGATGAGGAAGACATAAAAGCGACAGACTGCATAATAAAGTTCTTTATCACAGGAGGCAATATAAAGTGACGTTCCTCCGCACGAAGAGGACATGCATTCAAACCTCAAAAGCGCATGACAACCTCTGCTTCCCTCTGCGAAGGGCCTATCTTGTACCTTTACTTTTTACCCTTGTAAGAGTCATGGTGATCTTAACCAACTCCCCTTATGCCTTTGTCTTGGCTACCGTCACATGTTTGGGAAATATCTATATTCATATATGAACTTGGAGTTGAGTACTTATCCTTTATTGTTGTTGACTTTACCCTTGAGGTAAACCGTTAGGAGGCAAAACTATAAGCCCCTATCTTCCTTTGTGTCCAGCTAAAACTTTGACACCATGAGTACCACGTGAGTTGTAACAATTGTGGAAAACAAAAGAGATGATTGAGTATGTGGGTTTGCCTTACAAGCTCTTATTTGACTCTTTCTGATGTTGTGATAAATTGCAATTGCTTCAGTGACTATGGACTATTGTTGGTTACTTCTCGGTAAGGTTTTTGCTTCATGCTTTGCTTGGTGAAGGAATTGTTACTTTCCCATAAGAATCTTTATGATGTATTGCTGTCCTATGTGTGATCATGATGCCCTCATGTCCGTATTATGTTTTATCGACACCTTCGTCCCTCAACATGTGGACATGTTTATGGAACTTGGTTTTCGCTTGAGGACAAGCAAGGTCTAAGCTTGGGGGAGTTGATACGTCCATTTTGCATCATGCTTTCATGTTGATATTTATTGCTTTTTGGGCTGTTATATTACTTGTGGTACCATATTTATGCCTTTTCTCTCTTATTTTGCAAGGATTATTTGAAGAGGCAGAATTCAGGCAGCTGGAATTCTGGACTGGAAAAGGAGAAAATCCTAGTCCACTATTCTGCACATCTCCAAGTGCCTTGAAAATTTACGTGGATTTTTCTGGATTATATTAAAAATACTGGGTGAAAGAACTACCGGAGGGGGGCCACCAGGGCTCCACAAGCCCCCACTCCGCCACCACCCCCTGGTGGCGCAGGGCAGGCTTGTGGGCTGCCTGAAGGCCCACTAGCCCCCCTTTTTTGCTATACGAAGCATCCTGGTCTGGAAAAAAAATCAAGAGGGAGCTTTTTCGTGGTTTCGCCGCCACCACGAGGCGAAACTTGAGCAGATCCAATCTAGAGCTCCGGCAGGACGATCCTGCCGGGGAAACTTCCCTCCCGGAGGGGGAAATCGTCGCCATCGTCATCACCAACACTCCTCTCATTGGAGGGGAGGCATCTTCATCAACATCTTCATAAGAACCATCTCCTCTCCAATCCCTACTTCATCTCTTGTAACCAATCTTCGTCTCGCAACTCCGATTGGTACTTGGACTACTGGAAAACAGTAATTTGCCATCAACCAGGGCTTTGCCGTCTGCTGGCTGATGGCAAAGACCCTCTTTGCCGTCAGCTGACGTAAAGCGGACGGTAAAGGGCTCACTGATGGTAAAAAGAATATTTGCCATCGGCCTGGGCTTTGCCGTCTGTCAACAGACGACAAAGGTAGTGAAGGCAGACGGCAAACCTATCCTACCCCACCTCTCCTCTCTCCCCACCCCACCCCGCCCCACCCCACCCGTTTTGCCGTCTGCCTAACTAACTTTGCCGTCCGTGGCAGACGGCAAAGGGGATGGACCCCTAACATTATCAGTCGTCCTGCCCACCCGCTCCCCCACTCTCTCTCCCCTCTCTCTCCACCGCAACCTCCACCCTCGAGCGCCGCTGACGCCACCCCACCCCAGCGCCGCCACCCCACCCCAGCACCGCCGCCCCACACCATCCCAGCGCCACCGCCCCACCCCACCCCAGCACCGCCACCCCACCCCAGCGCCGCTGCCGCCACGCCACCCCACGCCCTCCTCGAGCCCCTCACCCTGCGGCCCTCCTCCCCGCGCCTCTCCTCCTCGCGCCCCTCCCCCCTGCGGCCCTCCTCCCCATGCCCTCCTCGGGCTCCTCCCCACTGCGGCCCTCCTCCCCGCGCCTCTCCTCCCTGCGCCACCGGATCGAGGTCAGTTTTTTAGCTTTTTTTAATAGTTTTGTTTAATTAGTTATAGGTTTTAGGTTTGTTTTGGCTTAGGTTTAGTTTTAGTTTAGGTTTAGTTTTAGTTTAGTTTACGTTTATGTTTAGTCTTAGGTTAGTTTCCTGTTTAGTAGAATCAAATAAGAAAAAGTAGTAGAAGAAGAATAAGTAGAAGAAGAAAAAAGGAGAAGAAGAAGAAAAAGAGCTAGAGGAGGAGGAGGAGAAGAAGAAGAAAAGAAGAAGGAGAAGAAGAATAATAGGAAAAAAGAAAAAAGAAAATAAGAATAAGAATAAGAATAAGAAGAAGAAGAAGAAGAAAAATACGAGAGGAAGAGAAGAATAAGAGGAAAATAGAAAATAAGAAGAAGAAGAAGAAGAAGAAGAAGAAGAAAAATAGGAGAGGAAGAGAAGAAGAAGAAAAAAACCTTGGTTAGCTCATGAATATTATATACTTAGCTTGTTTTCCTCTAAGATGTGATAATTAACCCATTTAGCTCCAAAAAGACATAATTAGGTAATTTAGCTCCAACAAGAGGAGAAGAGGAGAAGAAATAGGCAAAATGAAAAGAAAGAAGAAGAAGAAGAAGAAGAAGAAGAAGAAGAAGAAGAGAAGGAGAAGGAGGAGGAGGAGGAGAAGGCCAAGGACCTTCTAGTACTTCTCCTCCTCCTCCTTCTGCTCCTTCTCCTCTTTCTTCTTGATTTCTTCTTATTCTCCTCCTCCTCATCTTTCTTCTCCTCTTTCATATTATCCTTGCTTTAATTTCCCCAACAATGACATAATTAGCTCATTTAGCTCCAAAATGCCATAATAAGCTCAAAATGGCATAAGAACCTTGGTTAGCTCATGAATATTGTAGCTCCAAAAAGACATAATTAGATAATTTAGCTCCAACAAGAGGAGAAGAGGAGAATAAATAGGAAAAATGAAAAGAAAGAAGAAGAAGAAGAGAAGAAGGAGAAGGAGGAGGAGGAGGAGGAGGAGAAGGAGAAGGCCAAGGACCTTTTAGTCCTTCTCCTCCTCCTCCTCCTCCTTCTCCTCCTTCTTGTTGATTTCTTCTTCTTCTCCTCCTCCTAGTCTTTCTTCTCCTCTTTCGTATTATCCTTGCTTTAATTTCCCCAACAATGGCATAATTAGCCCATTTATCTCCAAAATACCATAAGCTCAAAATGGCATAAGAACCTTGGTTAGCACATGAATATTATATACTTAGCTTGTTTTCCTCTAAAATGGGATAATTAACCCATTTAGCTCCAAAAAGACATAATTAGGTAATTTAGCTCCAACAAGAGGAGAAGAGGAGAAGAAATAGGCAAAATGAAAAGAAAGAAGAAGAAGAAGAGAAGAAGGAGAAGGAGGAGGAGGAGGAGGAGGAGAAGGAGAAGGCCAAGGACCTTTTAGTCCTTCTCCTCCTCCTCCTCCTCCTTCTCCTCCTTCTTGTTGATTTCTTCTTCTTCTCCTCCTCCTAGTCTTTCTTCTCCTCTTTCATATTATCCTTGCTTTAATTTCCCCAACAATGGCATAATTAGCCCATTTATCTCCAAAATACCATAAGCTCAAAATGGCATAAGAACCTTGGTTAGCACATGAATATTATATACTTAGCTTGTTTTCCTCTAAAATGGGATAATTAACCCATTTAGCTCCAAAAAGACATAATTAGGTAATTTAGCTCCAACAAGAGGAGAAGAGGAGAAGAAATAGGCAAAATGAAAAGAAAGAAGAAGAAGAAGAAGAAGAAGAGAAGAAGGAGAAGGAGGAGGAGAAGGCCAAGGACCTTCTAGTCCTTCTCCTCCTCCTCCTTCTCCTCCTTCTTGATTTCTTCTTCTTCTCCTCCTCCTCCTCTTTCTTCTCCTCTTTCATATTATCCTTGCTTTAATTTCCCCAACAATGACACAATTAGCCGATTTAGCTCCAAAATGCCATAATAACCTCAAAAGGCATAAGAACCTTGGTTAGCTCATGAATATTATATACTTAGCTTGTTTTCCTCTAAAATTACATAATTGGAATATTTGTGTTGATCGGGTGGATTTACATGTGATAGTTGTCTCGTCGCTGTGAGGTCTGTTGTGCGAAGACCTGCCCGTGCGTTGTACGAGCTCCGCCCCTGCATTCGTGGGTCAGTACAAATTTCATCTCCTCCCCGCCCCTTGATTTACTGTGGCTCGGTTTCTGGATGAAACTTCTAGATTTAGGTAATTCAATTAATTTATCAGTATGCGTGACCAGTATGCGTCTCCCTTTCGAAAGGGAGACATCTATAATTATGCAAGTCTTTGCATATTTATAACCGCCATCCTTTCGAATTGTCCAACATTATCCATGGACAACCCGAGTATGTGTAGATTGGGTTCGTTTTCCCATATGCTGTGCTCTGGATCCGATGCGGAATTTCGTCAGTGCCTCCCCCGTTGTTCTCCGGATGCACATCCTCTCTGTTTATTGCGGAGACGTGTATAAGGAGAACAGCGGGGAGGTGCTGCCGAAATTTTGCATTGGATCCGGAGCAGAGCATGGGAAAACGAACCCAATCTACACATACTCGGGTGGGATTAGGACCTATCTTTACCTATTAGCGTGTAGGTTGCCTGGACGTAATAAAAATGGCGAACCTGATTAACCGATGAATATAAATGCTAAATTATATATAAATATATTTCTTCTATCTTTAGTAGCTACGCAAGATGAGTGATCGTGCGTGGATGTATACCGGTCACCCTAGTCAGAAAGAGATGATGAAAGAATGGTTTGTAAAAACAAAGGAATTTGTGAAAGCCGCATTCGCAAATGGCCAGGAAAGAAACTATTGCCCGTGTCCTGGATGTGACAACTATAAAAAGATGACAGAGGCTGTAATGATTAAACACCTGCAGAGGAGGGGTTTTAAGCCTAATTACACGGTGTGGACATTTCATGGTGAGTCTATACAACGCACAAGAGCTGAGGTGGTCCGTCGTCTCACGGACGAGCATGGTACCGGGATCGAAGACATGGTGCAAGACTTTGATGATGCTCGGGATTCGGAAGATGACATGGAGGAATCTGCAAAGGCCTTTTATGAAATGTTGGAGTCTTGAAAACGTCCTCTCCATGAGCACACTGAGCACTGTCAGCTGGATGCAATTGCACAAGTAATGGCTCTGAAGGCTCAGTTCAACTTGGGAAGAGAATGCTACGACGCGATGATGACACTATTTGGACGTTTCCTACCCAACGGCCATGTCATGCCTGCAAACCTGTACCAGTCAGAAAAAATACTTCGTGTACTTAAGATTCCCTATGAGAAGATAGATGCATGTGAGAAAGGATGTGTCTTATTTAGGAAGGAGTATGCACACTTGGACTATTGTCCCAATTGCGAGTCTTGCAGGTATCTTGTGGTAGACAACTGTATGGGTGAGAAGAGGCAGACCAAAATCCCAGTTAGTGTTCTTCGGTATATGCCAATCGTACCAAGACTTCAACGTCTTTTCATGGTCGAAGAGACAGCCAGACAGATGACATGGCACAAATTGGGCAAAAGAACCGAACTAGATGCGGATGGGAATAAGATGATAGTACACACATTGGATGGGGAAGCGTGGAAACATTTCGATGGATTGCATCAGGATAAAGCGGCAGATCCAAGGAATCCTCGAGTCTGCGCCGCCACCGATGGTTTTAATCCCTTCGGCATGACGGCAACCCAATACAGTTGTTGGCCTGTATTTGTCATTCCACTCAATCTCCCCCCCCCCCCCGGGCAGATTATGAAAGAAAGAACATATTTCTGACGTTGATAATTCCAGGGCCCAATTATCCGGGGAAGAATATGAATGTGTACCTGCAACTGCTTAAGAATGAATTGGAAGAAGCTTGGGATAATGGGGTCAAGACATACGATGCCGCTAGAAAAGAAAACTTCAAAATGCATGTGTGGTACATGTTCTCTATGCATGACTTGCCAGCGTATGCGCTATTCTCTGGATGGTGTGTGCATGGAAGGTTCCCGTGCCCCCAATGCAAGGCAGCTCTTCAATTTCATTGGTTGCAGGAGGGTCGGAAGTATTCTTGCTTTGACTTGCATAGACAGTTCCTGGATCCTGACCATCTGTTCAGAAAAGACAAGAAGAACTTTACCAAAGGTAAAGTTGTCAAAAACTTGGCACCACCTGCGTTCACAGGCCAACGGATCCTGGACCAGTTAAACACCCTCGAGCCTGATCCAGAGCGTCCAGGGTATTTCAAGGCGTATAATTCAAAACACGCCTGGACTCACAAGCCATGCTTCTGGGATCTGCCTTACTTCAAAGACCTCCTTCTTCCACACAATATCGACATGATGCACACTGAAAAGAATACCAGAGAGGCTATTTTTGGTACATTGTTCGACATAGATGGGAAGAAAAAGGATAATATTAAGGCTAGAGTCGATCAAGCGACACTATGTCATAGACCGTTACAAAACATGCGAGAAGGCAAAGGAAAGCAGAAGTGGTCGAAGCCAAAGGCCTGGTTCAATCTTGGAAGGCCAGCTATGAGGGAAATTATCTTGTGGGTCAAAATGCACTTGATGTTCCCCGATGGGTATGCAGCGAATCTAAAGAGGGGAGCGAGTCTTGAAAAATTAAAAATCTTTGGTCTCAAGAGTCATGATTGGCACATATTGCTAGAGCGGGTAATGCCGGTGATGTTACGTGGCTTTATTCCTGAGGATGAATGGCTAGTACTGGCGGAGCTGAGCTATTTCTTCCGTGTTCTTTGTGAGAAAGAATTGTCGCGTAGCGTGGTAGAATACATGGAGGAGTTTGCACCGGAGTTGTTGTGCAAGTTAGAGAAGATCTTTCCACCGGGCTTCTTTAATCAAATGCAACATTTGATTTTACATCTACCGACCGAGGCAAGATTGGGTGGGGCCGTGCAAGATCGTTGGTGCTATGCA
Organism: Hordeum vulgare subsp. vulgare; assembly: GCF_904849725.1. Classification (NCBI taxonomy): domain Eukaryota; kingdom Viridiplantae; phylum Streptophyta; class Magnoliopsida; order Poales; family Poaceae; genus Hordeum; species Hordeum vulgare. The sequence goes on along the minus strand of NC_058521.1, from coordinate 98,245,327 downwards.
ACTGAGAGGATGCAGAAGACCCTTCGAGCTAAATGTAAAAATAAGCGTAGAATTGAAGCATTGATGGCTGAGGCATTCATTACTGAGGAGGTGGCAAACTTTGTGACAGCACACTACGAAGCCAAAAATCATCATTTGCATAATCCGAAGCCTCGGCACAATGATGTAGACCCAAAAAAAGGTGGGTCCAACCTCAGCCTATTCAAAGGGAAGCTCGCACCAGCCGGTGCTTCGAAACCAATAACGTTGGATGTCGAAGAATGGCGGAACATTTCGTTGTATATCTTCAACAACCTAATAGAAGTGCGGCCGTACATCGAGTGAGTTCTCGGCACATTTTCCCGTAACTTCTAATTCATTTGAACTGCTCTTATCCCCGGATATTTCAAACAGCCGTTACGTCGTCAAATTCTCGGATGGAGCTGTGATCGAAAATGATTCCGTCGAAGAGTATGAGCTTCTGTCAAAGAGAGGAGGCGGCTATCCCGGTTTCATCTCTTGGTTCAAACAAACGGTAATTATCAATAATGGACCATTTCATTCTTGGTCTAACTTGCGGCTAATGCAACAACCGTTTTGTATTAAACTTGTAGGCTAATTCAGAGACTATGGACGCCGAATTGAGACAAGTCGCTAATGGTTTTGACCATAAGGTCCGTTCATTTGAGAAATACAACATCAACGGGTATCTCTTTCATACCTTTGGTAAAGAGCTATCTATGCCCGACCGGAAATCTACAAATTGTGGTGTCTCTGCTATCGACGATGGTGTTATCGAGTATTATGGAAGAGTTGAAGCAATTTATGAACTTCAATTCTATCGTGAAAACCGACCGAACGTCGTAGTCTTCAAATGTTATTGGTTCCAGCTGAAAAAGACTAGAAGGACTCATGAACATATAGGACTAGTCGAAATCAATCCAAACACCCATTTAGATGTTCCCGATGTCTATATTACGGCTCAATAGGCGACGCAAGTTTTCTATCTACCTTGGGCAGGCCAAACGGATAAGAATCTGGCAGGCTGGTATGTTGTTTATGAAGTGCCGCCACATGTCAGACCACCTCTCCAGAATGAAAAGGATTATGAACCTCACATTAACCCAGACACATATGATGGAGAATTCTTCCAAGAAACACGTCTTTCCAAGAAACATTTCAAGAACCGCCGTGCTTCACCCAAGAACATGGAAGTAGACAGCGACAATGAATCCGACTGCAGCCCTGAGACGGAACCAGAAGACCTGGAACTCGTAGAGGTTACTGATGCGGATGACCTCTCAATGCTTCAACGATTAAAGGAAGGCCTTTCACAACTTTACGCCGTTGAACCCGACGAGCACGTCATTCATGAGGACATGCGTGATAGTGATGATGATGATGCATTTATTGATGAGATTATTAGTTTGTAAGATTCACAACTTAAATTATATATATTTTAATCTTTATTATTCATGTACATATTATTATTCATGTCAGTTATTCATTTTTTTAATGTTGTACTCATTTCTTTTAATCTTTATCCTGGCAGGTCACCAGGTGTGGAAAGATGGTGGGCGCTGGTCCAGATCGCTTGACAGGTTCTTCCAAGGCGCCCCGCACGAGGGGTGGTACTTCCCTTCCACCCCTATCTCTCCGTAGAGCCTTGGCAGACAGTCTGTCGACACCACCCGTGGGTTCTTCTTCGTCGGCGGCATTGCCCACTGGGAGAGGTGCTAGTCGGGTAGGGAAGAAGGGGAAGGGTACATGGAGAGGTGCTGCCCGCGGAAGATCCAGGAGGACTGTTGAGCCGTCCTCGCCACCACCACCAGCTCATTCACCCGAGCATAGGACTAGTATGGTCGACCCATTTGTGGAGGAGGCTACGGGGACTCCGTTCCAGGAGTCTGTTGTTGACGGGCATTCGTCCCATGAGACTCCGGTCCAGGAGCAGCCTCGGGTCGAGGTGCATTTGTCCTAGGAGCAGCCGGAGGAGACTACGGTTCCGGAGGCTTCACCCGACGTGGAGAGGCCCGGATGGGAGACCTGGCCGGATCGTACCGAGTTGCCGGATTGGACCGAGGGTCGGGGTGGCTCAGGGGGCGGGGATGGAGGGGATGAGCTTACAGATAGTGTGGGCGATGTGCAGGTGGACGGGACCACCGTGTACAAGCGTGGTAGTACACGTCTCCCGGTCACCCCGGCTACCCGCGAGCGGAGGCCGGTGATTAAACCTGAAGGAGATAGGTAAGTAAATTTACCCTTTTTTAGCTTTAGCCTTCAAGTTTGTTCAAATATCTAATGTGTTGACCTTATCATACTGCAGGGGATGGGTACACCCTCTTGGAGTCCGCAGGCTGAATTCCGTCCTTGGTGTGCTTTGCCGGACAAATTTCCCGGGGTTTGTCATGTTGCCTGGTGAGGGTCAGGTTCCTACACTAGGATTTACCTGGGAGCACTACCAGGCTGCGCAGGCCCCGCCGGAGGAGATTATAGATGGTGTCTTGTGCCACACGAGGGCCGAGATGGTGATCAAGAGATTTTGGGTAAATTATCCTTTTACATAATCTAAAATTAACAATATAGCTAATTATTGTACTAATCGGTGTTTTCACGTTTGATTGCAGACCTTCTATAGGTGTGAGGATGGATATGAGGAGGAGGCAGCCAGGGTTCTCGAGGCTGAGTGTAGGCGGTTACTACAGAACTTGCGCCACGAGGCTCAGCCGCAGGCTATTCGAGTTTACTACGCCACGCGTGGTATTAAGATGCAGAAGAAGGATTGCCGCGGAAAGTTTCTGAAGAAGGAGCAATACATGAAGGTAATTACCTATTCTTAAGTCCTTCTACGTAGTTTTCTTGATTTCATTCATAGGTGTAGCGCTGAAAATTCTTTCTAATAACTTACAGGTGCCCCCGAGATGGTGTGCAGTTAAGATGGATTGTTGGGAGGCGTTGGTTGATGAGTGGTGCACAGGCAGCTGGCGAGCCGTCCACGAGAATGCGAAGGATCGGCGTAGCCAAATGGTTGGTGTGCCACACCATCAACGCAGCGCCAACTTACTTCAGTTTGGACGAAACTGGGTATGTGATTTGCTTCATGATTCATGCAATTCATTCTTGATGCTAACATTTTGTTCCTCTCTTTTAGGCGCATCACAATAAGACTGAAATGCCACACTTGTACGACCTTTATGGCATGGCCCATACTGCCTCGTACAAGAAGGCAAAGGCATTCTATGAGTCTGACCTGGATGATCCCAATATCTTCACCAACATATCATCCCACCAGAAGCTCGTGACATACAGGGACGCGGGGAAGGCTACGAAAGGGGATGACTTTAACCCTAGCCAGGAACCTTTGGATCCAGAGCTGTTGATGATATCTGGTGGCGGGAGGCCCCATGGCTCGATAGCCATTGGAGATGGGATAATACGTTGTCCACTCACTCTTTCGGAGATCAAGGCGCGCCAGTCGAGCAGCTGTTCTGAGATACCGTGTCGTCCACGGCCAGTCGAACTTGCCATCGAGGTTAGTTGTACGGACTAAGAACACTTTCATCCATTTCATTATGTGTGTCACCATAGATCATTACTGTGGTAAGGAGGAATGGTGTTTGAGGCTGCTCTTCAGAAAGAGAGAGCGGCAAACCAGGCTGCTCTTGAGAAAGAGAGATTGGCAAGCCAGGCTGCTCATCAGGCTGCTCTTGATGAGAGGGACAAGACCACGACACGATTGCTTGAGGAGGAGAGGGCCCGGAATGAGGCGGGTCAACGGGCCGTGTACGAGCTTTTTGTGGTATGTTTTTTTTCACATTAGCCAAATCATGTGTGTAGTGTCTGTTTCATTACTAACTAATACGACCCACTCTTCAGGGTCTGTGCGAGAAGAGCGGTCAAGTCCCTCCGCCGATGCCCGTCTTCTCTTCGATTGGCACGCTGAGTTTCATTATAAACTAGTATTAATAATTGAGTATCATCATGCTAACTGAGACATTGCAACCGTCTTTTCTGCAGAATAACTCCCGAGCGGCATCGCACGACCCTTCTCCACGGCAACCGTCTCCAAACGAAGCCGCCGCGAGCAACCGTGGTGTTTCTCCTCCTTGATGACCACTACGGTAAGTTTCTCTTCTCCTGTTTCATATTATCCTTGCTTTAATTTCCCCCAAAAGACATAATTAGCCCATTTAGCTCCAAAATGCCATAATAACCTCAAAATGGCATAAGAACCCTGGTTAGCTCATGTATATTATATACTTAGCTTGTTTTCCTCTAAAATGAGATAATTAGCCCATTTAGCTCCAAAAAGACATAATTAGGTAATTTAGCTCCATGAAGAGGAGAAGAGGAGAAGAGGCGAATAAATAGGAAAAATGAAAAGAAAGAAGAAGAAGAAGAAGAGAAGAAGGAGAAGGAGGAGGAGGAGGAGGAGAAGGCCAAGGACCTTCTAGTCCTTCTCCTCCTCCTCCTTCTCCTCATTCTCCTCCTTCTTGATTTCTTCTTCTTCTCCTACTCCTCCTCTTTCTTCTCCTCTTTCATATTATCCTTGCTTTAATTTCCCCAAAAAGACATAATTAGCCCATTTAGCTACGAAATGCCGTAATAACCTCAAAATGGCATAAGAACCTTGGTTAGCTCATGAATATTATATACTTAGCTTGTTTTCCTCTAAAATGAGATAAATAGCCCATTTAGCTCCAAAAAGACATAATTAGGTAATTTAGCTCCAAGAAGAGGAGAAGAGGAGAAGAAATAGCAAAAATGAAAAGAAAGAAGAAGAAGAAGAAGAGAAGAAGGAGAAGGAGGAGGAGGAGGAGAAGGAGGAGAAGGCCAAGGACCTTCTAGTCCTTCTCCTCCTCCTCCTTCTCCTCCTTCTTCTTGATTTCTTCTTCTCCTCCTCCTCCTCCTCTTTCTTCTCCTCTTTCATATTATCCTTGCTTTAATTTCTCCAAAAAGACACAATTAGCACATTTAGCTCCAAAATGCCATAATAACCTCAAAATGGCATAAGAACCTTGGTTAGCTCATGAATATTATATACTTAGCTTGTTTTCCTCTAAAATGAGATAATTAGCCCATTTAGCTCCAAGAAGACATAATTAGGTAATTTATCTCCAAGAAGAGGAGAAGAAATAGGAAAAATGGAAAGAAAGAATAAGAATAAGAAGAATAAGAAGAAGAAGAGAAGAAGAAGAAGGAGGAGGAGGAGGAGGAGGAGAAGGAGAAGGCCAAGGACCTTCTAGTCCGTCTCCTCCTCCTCCTTTTCCTCCTTCTTCTTGATTTCTTATTCTTCTCCTCCTCCTCCTCTTTCATATAATCCTTGCTTTAATTTCCCCAAGAATGACATAATTAGCCCATTTAGCTCCAAAATACCATAATAAGCTCAAAATGGCATAAGAACCTTGGTTAGCTCATGAATATTATATACTTAGCTTGTTTACCTCTAAAATGGGATAATTAACCCATTTAGCTCCAAAAAGACATAATTAGGTCAGTTAGCTCCAACAAGAGGAGAAGAGGAGAAGAAATAGGCAAAATGAAAAGAAAGAAGAAGAAGAAGAGAAGAAGGAGAAGGACAAGGAGGAGGAGAAGGCCAAGGACCTTCTAGTCCTTCTCCTCCTTCTCCTCCTTCTTATTGATTTCTTATTCTTCTCCTCCTCCTCCTCTTTCTTCTCCTCTTTCATATTATCCTTGCTTTTGTTAACCCATTTAGCTCCAAAATGCCATAATAAGCTAAAAATGGCATAAGAACATTGGTTAGCTCATGAATATTATATTGTTTGCGTGTTTTCCGCTAAAAATGACATAATTAGCTGAAAAACATCATATTTTGTTCTTCTTCTGACTTTCTTATTCACATTTTTGTAGATTGGATATACCACATGCATGTAAGCTGGCATTCATGGAGTTGAACAATGTCGATGGTTGAACTTTATATGTATATCATCTAGTTTTCATTTGAGTTGATGAACAATGTCGAACTATATGTATATGTATATATGGATAAACAGTGCAATACTTTGTATGTTGGTTCTTTCGATATATCGGGATGTACATTGATTTATATGTATATCATATATGTGTGGTGAATTATATATATGTGTTAGCAAGTATATGTGTGGTGAACTATATATCATATATGTGTGGCGAATTATATAAATGTGCTGTCAAATATATATATGTTGTGAAATAATATAAAACAAAAAAAGGTACTATATGGGCTCTTTGCCGTCTGCCAGCTGATGGCAAAGACCTATGCCATCAGCGGGCAAATGGCAAAGGTGCCACATGGCACCCAGCTGTGCATCCTGGGTGTCTATATAGGCTCTTTGCCGTCTGCCTCCAGGGTGGGCAGATGGCAAAGAAGAGGGCACAGAGGAGGGGGGGAGGAGGAGGCAGACGGCAAAGAGTGGATGGGGGAGGAGGAGGAGGAGGCAGACGAAAAGATAAAGGGGGAGGCAGACGACAAAGAGTGGTTGGGGGGAGGAGGAGGAGGAAGACGGGAAAGATAAAGGGGGCGGCAGACGACAAAGATTAAGGGAGAGGCAAATGGCAAAGCCTCCGTTAACTCCTAACGGAGGAAACGCCTGTCGGCTGCCGTCTCGAGCGCTTTGCCGACTGCTCCAAAGGAAAGCTGACGGCAAAGAGCTTTGCCGTCCGCTTTGGGGGGACAAACGACAAAGAAGGTCCTATGCCGTCGTAGGCTGACGCAGAAATTTTGCCGGCCGTGAGATTCCTTGCCTTCTGCTGTTTAGTCTTTGCCGTTCGAGATTTAGTCTTTGCCGTCTATGATGGCTGACGGCAAAGAAGCTGATTCCTGTAGTGTTGTAAGGTTGCAAGTACTGTTGATTACTCTTTGTAGTTGATGCTAGTTGGATTACTTGGTGGAAGAGTTTATGTTCAAATCCTTGATGCTATTCATTACACCTCTGGTCATGATTATGATTATGTCTTGTGAGTAGTTACTTTTGTTCCTGGGGACATGGGATAAGTCATGCTGATAATAGTCATGTGAATTTGATATTCGTCCGGTATTTTGATATGTTTTATGTTGTTTTTCCTCTAATGGTGTTATGTGAACATCGACTACATAACACTTCACCATATTTGGGCCTAGAGGAAGGCATTGGGAAGTATTAAGTAGATGATGGGTTGCTGGAGTGACACAAGCTTAAACCCCAGTCTATGTGTTGCTTCGTGAGGGGTTGATTTGGATCCACTAGTTTAATGCTATGGTTAGACTTTGTCTTAATTCTTCTTTTGTAGTTGCGGAAGCTTGCGAGAGAGGTTAATCATAAGTGGGATGCTTGTCCAAGTAAGGGCAGTACCCAAGCGCCGGTCCACCCACATATCAAACTATCAAAGTAACGAACGCGAATCATATGAACATGATGAAACTAGCATGACAGAAATTCCCGTGTGTCCTTGGGAGCGTTTTTCCTCCTATAAGACTTTGTTCAGGCTTGTCCCTTTCTACAAAAGGGATTGGGCCACTTGCTGCACCGTTGCTACTACTTGTTACTTGTTACTCTTTTCTTGCTATGTTTCACCTCGCTACACAATCACTTGTTACCGCTACTTTCAGTGCTTGCAGTTATTACCTTGCTGAAATCCGTTTATCAGAGCCTTCGGCTCCTCGTTGGGTTCGACACTCTTACCTATCTAAAGGACTACGATTGATCCCCTATACTTGTGGGTCATCACACTTCATGTAATGGATTAAGTCGTTAGCCGTTGCAGCCTCTTCGGTGCCTTCACCTTGCTGTGGTCCGAGTGCTAGGATGCGTCCGACTAACACAAGGTGGTCCGAGTGACTCCAGGCAGGCCGAGTGACGGTTGCAGAATAGAGTGAGGTCGAGGTTGTGCCAGTGAATTTAAGGACACTCGTGTCCACAAGGGGTCCTAGGTAGACCTAGGGAGGCAGGTCCGTAGGCCTACCCCTAATGTATAACCCCATTAGTAGCCCCCGAATCAGTCGAGCTTTTGCAGACCGAGTGAATGACTTCCTCCTCTGTTCCCACAGATTCTTGGGCTGCAGCTCGGGGCTGTGTCATTTGAACTCTTGGTAAACCTCCACGGATTCAAGAGTGATGAATTCCGACTGTCCAGTCATATGGGTATGTCCAGAGTCGGCGGTGATGGACTATCTTTTGGGAAGATAGATTCCATGAGTTGGGTGAACGAGAGCTCTGAACTCCGCATGCTCAATCGGCAAGAAGGGACGGATCCCCACTTGCATTAGGGGAAGGACGATCGGGACGTCTTCATTGATTTCCCAAATGATCGGGGTCTCATACATCTCCAACGTATCTATAATTTTTGCTTGTTCCATGCTGTTATATTATCATTCTTGGATGTTTTACAATCATTTTACTACAATTTTATATTTTATTTTGGGACTGAACTATTAATGGTTGCCAAATTGCACAAGTTCTTGTTTCACAATTTGATTTTTAGGAATTAATTAGAAATTGTCGAAAAAAACGCAAAAGGAGCCTTGTTGGAGGAGGACTCTGACTTTCCTGAAATGTGTCCACAAACAGTTTTTTGAAATCGTTAGTTTGAACCCCAAGACGGCGTCAAATGGAAACAACTAAAACTAGGAAAGTGTGGGGAATTTTATGTTAATGATTCTTGACTACAAATTCGTTCAGAACGGAGTTCTTGTGCATTTCGGAGACCTGTTTTACTCAGGAAAATATTTGATTACGGGATCACGAGAATTGTTGACGTGATTGAGTCCAACTCTTAACATATCTGATATATTCGGTCAAGCCACGACTTTGGAAACTCACGAGGGCTGTGAGGAGCCCCTAGGAAGGTTCTAGAGGTGCCCGAGAGCCATTGGATCAAGGATCGATCCATCGGAGGGCCATAGAGCACCACAGAGACACATATAAGGAGAGAAAAACCCTAATTTTGCTAGAGCCACCAAGAACCACGAATTTGCCTCTCCCTTGGAAGCCGCCAAGAAGGGGAGCGTCTCCTCCATTGCAGCACCAAGACCAAGGAAGAAGGAGGGCAAGGGCCCGACGCCGGTGCCGTGGCCGCCATCGCCTCCATCTTTTCGGGGCTGCACCTCTCCATCAACAAATCTATCTTTCTCACCATGATAATCTGTGAGTAATCCTCCTCGGGGCTAAGGGTATGTACTAGTAGTTATGTGTTCAATCTCTCTCTCTCTCTCTCTCTCTCGTGTTCTTGAGATGGCACGATTATGATGTATCACGAGCTTTATTAATATAGATGAATCATATGGAGTTTCCCCCCTCTCTATGTTCTTGTGATGAATTAAGTTTTCCCTTTGAAGTTTTCTTATCGGATGGAGTCTTTAAGGATTTGAGAACAATTGATGTATGTCTTGCGATGGGATATCTGTGGTGACAATGGGATGTTCTATTGATCCACTCGATGTATGTTTGGGTGATCAACTTGCGGGTTCCGTGACCTTTGGAATCTATGCATAGGGGTTGATATATGTTTCCGTCTTAACTTTCCGATATAAACTTTGGGGAACTCTTTGAAGTTTTTTGTGTTGGATTGAACATGATGAATCTAAAATTATATGATGCATATCGTATAATCATGCCCATGGGTACTTGTGGTGACATTGGAGTATCTAGGTGACATTAGGGTTTTGGTTGATGTGTATCTTAAGGTGCTATTTTAGTACGAACTCTAGGGCTGTTCGTGTCACTCATAAGGATAACTCATAAGATTGGTCAGAAAAGATAACTTTGAGGTGGTTTTATACGCTACAATAATTTCTTCGTTTGTTCTCCGATATTTGTGACTCTGGAGTGAATTATTTGTCGCACGGGAGGGATTTATATATGATTCAACTATTTTAGTATTGTTGAGAGAACTTGCACTAGTGAAAGTATGGACCCTAGGCCTTGTTTTCAAGCATTTATACAAGGTTTTGCTTGTTGTTTACTATTTGTTACCTTGCTGTTTTTATATTTCAATATAACAAAATCCTATATCTACCATCCATATTACACTTGTATCACCATCTCTTCACCGAACTAGTGCACCTATACAATTTACCATTGTATTGGGTGTGTTGGGGACACAAGAGACTCTTTGTTATTTGGTAGCAGGGTTGCTTGAGAGAGACCATCTTCAGCCTACGCCTCCCATGGATTGATAAACCTTAGGACATCCACTTGAGGGGAATTTGCTACTGTCCTACAAAACTCGCCGCTTGGAGGCCCAACACGAGTCTACAAGAAGAAGGTCGTGTAGTAGACATCACGGCCCCGCAGGGTCATTCGGTTCACCTCGTCACACGCTGTGGATACGGAATTCATTCGGGATATGAGGTGGGATGGATTTTTCGTGATTTTATGAATTGAGGGAGCACGCGCGGGGGCGACGGTTTTGGCGGAGACGAAGGTAGTGGAACTAGTGGGGTGATGCCCCAATTTCCACGCATGTAATGTCAGTGTCATGCTACAGTGCGTGTGATCCTCGGGATATTGTATATCCTCCTCGGGCCGATGATGTGCTCGATGTGGAATCTTGCCGTTGGGTATTTAAGGTTTGGGACGCAAGAGAGAGGGATAAGACCACATCCCAGAATCAGGCTCTTTCCGTCCCCGCTTCCACCACTTGCCATCGAAGACAAGAACCATCGGCTGCCTCCGTCGATCCCCGACCCTGACTTTCTCTGTCGCCCACCATGGTAAAGGGAGCAACGTCGAAAGCTGAGAGGGCCAAGAAGGGGTCGTGTGGATCCTCCTCGAGCACCAGAGTGCTCCCACGAGGATGGATCTAGGGCAACTGGATGCCGTCCCATTTCTCGGAGGGGTGGTTGTTGGAGCTGGAGGGTGAAGGCTTGATCTCCATGGGGAGCTGGCGACTGCCGGGGATGGCGAGATTGAGTCAGCGCCCCAGAACGACGAGCGAGTGCTCTTGGTCACGCACATTGAGTGAGGTTTTTCTCTGCCTCTACACCCCTTCTTTTGAGCGTTTCTTGCTTTTTTTCGGGGCTCAGCTCCATCTTCTGCCCCCAATGTTGTTCCGTATCTCGCCGCATTCATGTATTTGTGCGAGAACTTCCTTGGGTGTCACTCACATTGGGGCTTGTTCAAGCGCATTTTCACGTGTCGAGTGATGACCATGAAGAAGTTTTCCTCCTCCGGGGGAAAACCAATGTAGTGCAGCTTTGCGGCAGCTTAGGCATTCAACACAGGGGTAAAAGTAGCTATCCCCAGATGAGTTTCCCCGACTCGGTGAAGAACTGGCAGGACTCTTAGTTTTATTCCGAGACATCCAGTCGGAAAGGGTCAGTCGGCCTCCCTCCCTATACGGTCGATAGGATCCACCCGACCCCTACCTTGACCTTGTCTGCGGAGGAGAAGACCGATGCAGAGATCTTGATGATAGCGGTGGTTTCCTTGATCCGAGAGGGTTTGAACGGAATGGACCTCTTGGAGGTCTTCTTCTAGCATAGGATGCAACCTCTTTAGGCCAAAGCCCACCCAATGTGGTAGTACGAAGGGCCAGATGATCAAACTCGAGTCCACCCCGAGGAGCTCGGAGAAGAGGAGATGGAGAATAAGCTCAGGGCTACAGTGAGAGACAACCCCAGAGGCTCCAGGGAGGTGAAATCCTTCACTGCGGACAATAAGCCGAATGAGGTGAGTCATTGAGGACCCGTACCGAGTGAACTTCTTTGTTGTTTCAACTTCCACTTCTGATTTTGCTTCTTTCATTCGGCAAGCTTTCACAGGGCTGGTCAGTTCTATACCGGTGATTGACCGCTTGCGCATTGACGTGGAAAGTGACATGGAAAACCAGCACGCCGAGCTCCCGGAGGGCTCACGAGGATGACGAGGACGATGAAGGCGACAATAAGGAGACGGAGGAGAGCAAGGAGGAGAGTGGAGACGAGGCGGAATATTCTTCGTGTGACGAAGTCTGGGTCGAGAAATAGGTGGGAACCCATTCCAAGGCGCAACATACCCTAGGGTCGGCACACGCGCCCCAAAGACTACATCGACGGTGAAGCCGAGTGTCTCAGCCATGCCGACTCGTAGCTCCAAGCAGGGTCGGAGTGAGCCCGAGGCACTGTCGAAGCAAGCCGCCAAGCAACCCAAGGTCTCAAGCTCCATGCCTCACAAGACTATCCTGCCACGCATCAAGGTCGACGTGCCTGTGTCTTCGGGGTAAGTCTCTCTGCCGAGTAATTTGTCTCAGTTTTGAACAATGTTTTTATAGTGATGGTCGGGCTATGTTTTTCCTTTTGTAGGCCTGACACTTCGACTGCTTCACTGGACTCTAAGACTTCTGACAAAGGTATAGCTGATGTTGACGTTGCTTCATCAAAAGGTAACCCTTGAGTGTTTCCAGCAATCCAGTAGAAATTCTGGATTTGGATATTGGAGTAGTCTTTGGACTATCTTGTGGATGTGTGGAGAGCCGTAGGATGTGATCGAGCTCAATGTTGATGTCCCTTCTACAACTAGAGAAGGGTTGAAGCAGGCTCCGACTCCCAGCCAAATGAACATCAAGGCCAAAACTCCTGTGGCTTAGTAGGCCGCTTTGGCTAGAGCATCACTCGGGAATTATCCGTTGACCACCTCATCGTTTGACGTCTGACCCCAAGGATTGCAACATCTTCCAGCTCCACCACCCGGAGGACCAGGAGGAGGCTCGCAAGGAGGCCTTGGCTCAGCTAGACGTGATGGATGGGCGGTTAAAGGAGGCGTACGACGTGAATGAAGCCATGGCGAAGAACGTTCGGGTAAGCCCTTTACGCACATATTTTCTTCTGAATTTGGTCCTTGATAGGAATCCCGAGTGGGCATACCCAGGGGCACACACACTGGGTGTTAGTGGGGGCACGCTGAGCGCATACGCTAGGTATAGTCCCCGAGGCCACCGTCGACTGTGTCGTTTGGCGGTACTCTTTTTTTCTTTTGTATGTTCGACAGAGTCCAGTAGGGTGTGGTGCCCTTTCCTTTCTTCCATCTTTCTAGTGGGGGCGCGCTAAGTGCAGCCACTAGGTGTATTCCTCGAGGCTACTGTCGACTAAAGAAGTCGGCATTAGTCTTAGTTTTTTTGTTGTGACTAATAGAGGCTAGTCGGGTATGGATCCCTTATCCTTTATCATTCCAGTGGTGGCGCGCTGAGCGCACCCATTGGGTGTAGTCCCTGAGGCTATCGTCGACTGTGGCAGTCAGCGGTTGTCTTAGAGCCACGACATGATGTTATGCCTCTCTTGTATTTGTTGATTGTCGACTGCTTTTGGGACCGTGGGCCGTGATGACGCCATGGAAAAAGAGTTGCAGGAACTCCGACTGAGCCTTGAGGCGAATAAAGCAAAGAGCCAGCGACTGGAGCAGGAAAAGCGAACAATAGAAGGTATGTCCTTGCCATGTGACTGATACTCCATTAAGTTGTCTTTTCTTATCCGACTGAGGCTGTCTTGTCATATCATATTTCTGAGAGGGTGAAGAATTGCATTTCTCTAGTGACCATGAAGGAAGCCCTCGAGAAGAGGGATGACGAACTTGCATCCGCTTGGAAGGATATCAAACTGAAAACCTTGGCAGCTGAAGCCAAACTCAAGTCGGTTGGGACTTTGGAGGAGGAGAATCGGCTTCTGAAAGCCGGCGCGGAGAATACCACAACGGAGCTTGCTGAGTTGAAAAAACATTACACCGAGTGGGAAGCCAACCTCGAGAAGGCCACTGCCAAGAAAGCTGAGTTGGAGAAGTTCGTCGAGGACTTCAGCGTAGAGCTCTGTGAGAAGCTCAAAGGTACGTTGAGTGTTCAAAAATTTCCCCATGATCATTTTGAAACCTCTGACTGACATTTCTCATCTTCCGTTTTTGTTGAGTGTAGCCTTTGCTGCTGATGTCAAAGAAGAGGCGACGCGACTAGAGAAGGAGATCGATCCCAAGAGAGTGCTCCTGAAGGATAGTGTTTCCTTGTCTCTCCTCAGACCGGAGGATCGCGTTGATTATGTAGTGGCTTGTTTCAAACTGCTTCAGTCGGCCGTTGGAGAGATGGACCAGGAGAAGGCACCCGAAGATGCTCTTGTGAAGCATGTCCAAGCCATTGTGAATCAAGTGAAGGCCATCCCCAGAGAACTTAAGTCATGGAAGAAGTCGCCAGCAAGGTCCGGAGCCAACATTGCCCTCTCGCCCGTCCGCATCCATTGCAAGGGAGTGGATGAAGAGAAGGTGAAGAATCTTCGGGTCATCAACCGCAAAAGCATCAAGTTTGAAGACCTCACGAAGATGTTCATGGTGGCAGAAACTCGGATCGCAGAGGGGATTGATCTTGACACCTTCGTCGAAGCAGTGGAATCTTTGGCCTCCGAGTGATGCTCGGAGGGAAAAACACTTAAGCTTTAATTTGCCTCGGTATGCCGAGTGATTTTATGTAACCTTGAACTTCGAGTGGGCTCTGGGCCCTCTCTTTTGCATACCATTAGCAGAACTAGATCCCGTTTATCCACAGTTGATTTTGGGTCTTATTTGCTTGGTGAAAAGCTTATTCGCGTCCGAGCCCCCGAGTGTGGAAGTCGCCCTCACTCGGGATTGTTTGTGACTTAGGCGAAAGCCGGTTCGTGGCTAAGCCTCCGAGTGTGCAGGTCGTCCTCGCTCGGGATCGTTCCTCCCTAGGCAAAAGCAGAATCGTAGTTTGGGATGATTGTCCTGTTAATCTTGGCATCCGAATGAAAGTATTGCCTCCATTCGGGACCACTTCAACTTAGGCGAAAGCTGGTTCGCGGCTAAGCTCCCGAGCGTGGAGGTTATCCGCACTCAGGAGGGGACTACCTTATGCGAACCAAGTTCGCTGCTGAGATGATAGTCCTTGCCAACTCATTGATTGTCCTGTCCATCAAGGAATCCGAATGAAGATCGTGTCCTCATTTGGACCCATTTTGATTTAGGTAAAACTGGTCCGTGATAATCCACAAGTGTAGGGGATCACAACAGTTTTTGAGGGTAGAGTATTCAACCCAAATTTATTGATTCGACACAAAGGGAAGCGAAAGAATATTATCAAGTATTAGCAGCTGAGTTGTCAATTCAACCACGCCTGAAAGATTAGTGTGTGCAAGCAAAGTATCAGTAGCAAAGTAGTATGATAGCAACGGTGCGAGAAACAGGTCTGTTGACGGCAGACTATTCCTAACTTGTTGTATCAATGGCGCCAGTAAAAGCGTTGCAGCAAGTAACAACCAAGTAGCAAGTAACAACAGTAGTGACAACAGTAGCAAGGAACAACAGTAGTGACAGCAGTAGCAAGTAACAGCAGTAGCAGCAGAGTAACAACAATAGCAACAGAGTAACAGCAGTAGCGACAACAGTAGCAGCAAAGTAACGTAGCAAGGACCAGTAGTAAAAGACTCGTAGGCATTGGATCGGTGATGGATGAGTATGCTGGATGTGATTCATCATGTAACAACTATAACACGGAGAGATATGTAACTAGCTCCCGTTCGTCAATCTAATGTAGGCATGTGTGATAGCCTGGCTTCTTAGGGATGATAGACTACTCATATCAATAAGGAATTCCTTCTTTTCCGGGAGCCCATTCGAACAGAACTCCTAGGTTATGCGTGCTTGGCTTGGAGTAGTTGTCGGATGGGTGACCGACTGGGAAGTTGATCCCAGGCGCGCATGAGTGAGGACAAAGTGCGCAAAAAAGACTAGTATTGATATGTGGGGCCAGTGTAGATCCCGCCAGGAGTAATGACCGCCGGCGGGTGTGTCCGGGGTGTTACAAGTTTGGTATCAGAGCCGACCCTCGCGGTTACACGGATGTTTGCGGACAGGTGTGCAGTCATGTTATTCATGACGTTTGTGACCCGTCGTGGCACACGACATGGCACATGTACTGGACTGGATGCACAAACGTTTGTGCCAAGAGGGAACGCTCCTGTGTACCGACGAGGACATCGGTTCCTCTGAGTGGTGGTGTATGTGATAGCCTAGCTTATTAGGGATGATAGACTACTCATATCAATAAGGAATTCCTTCTTTTCCGGGACCCCATTCGAACAGAACTCCTAGGTTAAGCATGCTTGGCTTGGAGTAGTTCTAGGATGGGTGACCGACCGGAAGTTGATCCCGGGTGTGCATGAGTGAGGACAAAGTGCGCAGAAAAGACTAGTATTGATATGTGGGGCCAGTCTAGATCCCGCCAGGAGTAACGACAGCCGACGGTTGTGTCCGGGGCGTTACATCATGTATTCCGTATGTAGTCATACGTGCTTAGGGAAAAGAACTTGCGTGACATATATTGTCCATCCCTCCCGTCGCAGCGGGGTTCTAATGGAAACTACGGGATATTAAGGTTCTCCTTTTAATAAAGAACCGAACCAACGCATTAACACGTGGTGAATACATGAACTCCTCATACTATGGCCATCTCCGGGAGTGGTTCCGACTATTGTCATTCCGGGGTTGCCGGGTCATAACACATAGTAGGTGACTACAACTTGCAAGATAGGATCTAAAACACACATATATTGGCGACAACATAATAGGTTCAGATCTGAAATCATGGCACTCGGGCCCTAGTGACAAGCACTAAGCATGGCAAAGTAGTAGCAAGATCAATCTCAGAACATAGTGGATATAGGGATCAATCCCCGTCAAAACTAACTGGATTACATGATAAATCTCATCCAACTCATCACCGTCCAGCAAGCCTACGATGAGATTAGTATTGATATGTGGGGCCAGTCTAGATCCCGCCAGGAGTAACGACAGCCGGCGGTTGTGTCCGGGGCATTACATCATGTATTCCGTATGTAGTCATACGTGCTTAGGGAAAAGAACTTGCATGACATATATTGTCCATCCCTCCCGTGGCAGCGGGGTCCTAATGGAAACTACGGGATATTAAGGTTCTCCTTTTAATAAAGAACCGAACCAACGCATTAACACGTGGTGAATACATGAACTCCTCATACTATGGCCATCTCCGGGAGTGGTTCCGGCTATTGTCACTCCGGGGTTGCCGGGTCATAACACATAGTAGGTGACTACAACTTGCAAGATAGGATCTAAAACACACATATATTAGCGACAACATAATAGGTTCAGATCTGAAATCATGGCACTCGGGCCCTAGTGACAAGCATTAAGCATGGCAAAGTAGTAGCAAGATCAATCTCAGAACATGGTGGATATAGGGATCAATCCCCGTCAAAACTAATTGGATTACATGATAAATCTCATCCAACTCATCACCGTCCAGCAAGCCTACGATGAGATTACTCACGAACGGTGAAGAGCATCATGGAATTGGCGATGGAGGAAGGTTGATGCTGACGATGGCGACAATTTTCCCTCTCCGGAGCCCAAAACGGACTCCAGATCTGCCCTCCAGATGAAGAACAGGAGGTGGCAGCGCCTCCGTATCGTAAAACGCGATGAATCCTTCTCTCTGATTTTTTTCCAGGCGAAACAGAATATATAGAGCTGAGTTTGGAGGCGGTGGAGCCTCGTGGACTCCACAAGCCTGGTTGGTGTGGCCTGGGGGGGTGGCTTGTGGCCCACTGGTTCACCCCCTCCGATGGATCTTTGCGCAGGTATTTTTCATTAATTCCAGAAAAATTCTCCGTAAATTTTCAGGTCATTCTGAGAACTTTTATTTCTGCACAAAAATAATACCATGGCAATTCTGCTAAAAACAACGTTAGTCCGGTTTAGTTCCATTCAAATCATGCAAATTAGAGTCCAAAACAAGGGCAAAAGCGTTCGGAAAAGTAGATACGACGGAGACGTATCAACTCCCCCAAGCTTAAAGCCTTGCTTGTCCTCAAGCAATTGAGTTGACAAACTGAAAGAGACAAAAGAAAAACTTTGACGAACTCTGTTTGATCTTGTTGTTGCAACTATGTCTAACTCTCAACCAAAATTTTAGCAAGATCACAAGCTAACCACATAAGAAAATGGCATCTAGGTCTCACGGTAAACTCATATCAATGGCATAATCAGCTAGCGAGCAAATAATAATAAGCCTCAAATGTCAACACTTCAATCAAAACAACATGAAGCAGTACGAACATGTGGTATCTCGCTAGCTCTTTTTGAGACCGCAAAACATAAATGCAGAGCACCTTCAAAGACCAAGGGCTGACTAAACATTATAACTCATGGAAAAGAAGATCTAGTCACAGTCATACTCAACATAGTTAAAAGCAAAGCATAAAAATGACAGTGGTGCTCTCTAATTGGTGCTTTTATAAGAGGAGGATGACTCGACATGAACATAAATATATAGGCCCTTCGCAGAGGGAAGCATTGATTTGAAGAGGTGCCAGAGCTGAAGCTTTGAAAACAGAGATAATAATTTTGGGTGGCATGCTCTCATTGTCAACGCAGTGACTAAGATTTCTCAACATCTTCCACGCTACACATGCTATAGGCGGTTCCCAAACAGAAAAGTAAAATTTTGACTCCCCCACCACCAATCAATCACACTCCACGGCTAGCCAAATCCTCGGGTACCGTCCATACCAACATCAATCCTGGGGGATTTTTGTTTGCAATTATCTTTTTGATTTGAGCATGGAACTGGGAATTCCAATTACCAGCCACTTTCTCGTGAATGATAGTGAATAAACACATATAGAGGATAACACGCCTAGCATGGAACATACCAATAGGCCCCTATCACCACATGAGCGGTTCGGGCACGCAAAACAGATTATTTCTTGAAGATTTAGAGAGTGGCACATGCAAATTTACTTGGAACGGCAGGTAGATACCACATATACGTAGGTATGGTGGACCCATATGGAAGAACTTTGGGTTTATGGGAGTGGATGCACAAGCAGTATTCCCGCTTAGTACAAGTGAAGGCTAGCAAAAGACTAGGAAGCGACCAACTAGAGAGCGACAACAGTCATCAAAATGCATCGAGATTAACTAAAATTGAGTGCAAGCATGAGTAGGACATAAATCACCATGAACATGAACATCATAGAGGCTATGTTGATTTTGTTTCAACTACATGCGTGAACATGCGCCAAGTCAAGCCACTTGAATCATTCAAAGGAGGATACCATCCTATCATACTACAACACATTAATCTCAAAATTCTTGTGGGCATCCTAGACAAACCATTATAAGCTCGTAGCTAAGTAAGCATGGCATAAGTAACTATGATCTCTAAGTTGTCATTAAAAACATGTTTCCCTCACAACAAAGCTGAATCACACATGATGAGCTAGTCATATTTACAAAAACAAAATAGATCGAGTTCATACCAGCTTTTCCAAGCTTAGTCACTTCATCATATATCGTCATTATTGCCTTTCACCTGTACGACCGAATGATGTGAACAATATGAAATCTACAGGCAAACACAAAGCTGGAATCTGCAGGCAAACACAAAGCATGCTCGTGCATTGGACTAAAGCTGGAATCTGCAGGCAAACACAAAGGAGAAGACAAAGTAATATGGCTCTTTAACAGCTAAACAGGTATGCATGCGGGAGCCACTGAACATTGTAACCATGATCTTCTACCTTGACCCAAAGAAAAAGAAAACTATTTACACGGGAAAGCTCCCAACAAGCAAAAGAAGAAAAAGAAAATCTTCTTGGGTTTCCTCAAACTAGACATACACACGAAAAGAAAACGAGAAAAAAAAAATAAACTAGCATGGATGATACAGTGGCAAAGTGTGAACACCGGCTAACAAAGTGAAAGCATAAGCAAGAATGTAAAGTCGGTGAGAACACGTACTCTCCCAAGCTTAGGCTTTTGGCCTAAGTTGGTCTACTCCCAAGGAGGGAAATAACCAGCTCCGGGATACTCCGGAGTGGACTGAGGATGCCACTGCTGTGTGAGCTCCTTTGGCTCCCACTGATAAACTGGCGTCTGATACTCGACTAGTGGCTCGGGCACGGGCACCTGTGGTTGGGCTAAGCCCCAATATGCGTATATATCCGAGGATATAATAATGTACCTGCCTGCATGAAGATTGAACAAAGAAGGAGCAGGCAAAGTAATAGTCTCACGAGTACCCTGACTAAATACCAGGTTATAAATCATCCTTCTACTTATATCTCTATGAAGAAAGTCATGGCGAACCACGCTATCGTAATCTAGATATCTCTCGGGAAGAAGAACCTCTTCTTCCTCCTCCAGTCTAATGGGTATCTCAAAGTGTCTGGCAAGACGGGTAGCATAGATACCTCCATAGACAACACCTTTAGAACGGTTCGTGTTCAACTGTTGAGCTACTATAGCGCCCAAGCTATAAGTTTTACTATTATAAAGGGATTCGCGCAAGACCGCAAGATCTGGGCAACTAAGTGACCCAGCTTGCCCACGGCCAATCAAACATTTTCCCACAAAAAGTGAGAAGTACCGAAGCACGGGAAAATGAATGCTAGCAGCTCTAGCGCAAGACACTCCTCTCTCCTCTCCTACAGCAATAGTATTGATGAAAGCTTCCAAATCCCGTGGACGAGGTTCATGAATATCCCCAACATAAGGTAATTTGCAAACATTGCAAAAATCTTGGAGTGACATGCGCTGGGGGATATCATAAAGTTCGAACTCAACCATAGGAGGATTCTTCCTCGGATAGAAGTTAAAGCTTTGTACGAAGATATTAGTGAGGAGGAGGTATTGCGGACACTTATCTTCAACGAAGGTGGTAAGGCATGCGTTCTCCACCAACTGATAAAAGTCCTCATAGATTCCAGCGGCGCGTAAGAACACGTCGCTTGGCCACTCGCACGCTCAAACTTCTGCGACTCGAGGGACCAGATACTTGGGCTTCTTCTCACTTCCATCATCCTTGGGGTCACGGCTCAAAGAGCCTCTTAAGAACCTCTTCATCTTTTCCCTTTTCTATCTCTGAAAATTTCTGAAATTTTTAGTGATTCTAAGGAAAAGTGAATAAGGCTGAACTAAACTCGTAGCAACTACTCCAACAAGTGCCTAGAGGCCATATTACGCATCAAAACTACTTGGGACCAGCTAAAATCAGCATGCAAAGCTCAAGAACATGGTCACCAAGGCAGCAAAAATACGCGGAGTATAAGGCACTAGAGCAAAAACTAATTGGACCAATGGAGGAGTCACTTACCAAGGAGTAATTTCCCCAAAACAGTTCGGAGAACGGTGATTTGAGAGAAGAGATCGAAAATCCCAGCAAGAGGAGCAAGAACACGGGTTTGAGCTGCGAAACGATTTTTTCTGGTGGTAGGAGAACTAGATGAGAGCAAGAATGAGTGGAGGGGGTGCACGTGGGCCCCACATGCCTAGTAGGCGCGGCCAGGGGGGTGCCCGCGCCTCCAGGGCTTGTGGCCCACTGGTGCAGCCCCCAGACTAGCTCTTCGTCTCAGTATTTTTCAAAAAATCCAGAAAAAATCATCCTTGATTTTCAGGACGTTCGGAGAACTTTTATTTTCGGGGTACTTTTCTACCGGATGCTAAAACAGAAAACCAGAAAAGTAAACTAAACCTATCATTTTTCTTCTAAGCAACCGAAGGTGAAAGCTTGGAACAGAGGTTTGTGACTCCTCGATTCATCCATCTCATGGTCATCGAAAGAAATCCGTCAGTGAGGTTGATCAAGCCTCCTCGAGAAAACTTTTTGAATTGCAAAAGAGAATGGAGAATTTTTGAATAGCCACTAGGTCACCTCAATGGGGATGTGTATCTCCCGAACAAGCAAATCACACTTCATCTTGACACGAGGTATAGGGCATTCAAAGCTCCCAATAAGAATCGATGAAGTTCTTTCGGTAGCATTGATGCAATGTACTCGATATTGTTTCTTCGGAAAGTGCACCGTATGCTCATTACCATTGACATGGAAAGTGACATTGCCTTTGTTGCAATCTATAACAACCCCTGAAGTGTTTAAAAAGGGTCTTCCAAGGATGACTACCATGGCATCGTCCTGAGGAATATCGAAGATAACAAAGTCTGTTAAGATAGTGACATTAGCAACCACAACAGGCACATCCTCGCAAATGCCGATAGGGAAAGCAGTTGATTTGTCGGCCATTTGCAGAGAGATTTCAGTGGGTGTCAACTTCTCCAGTTCAAGTCTATGATAAAGACAGAGAGGCATAACACTAACACCGGCTCCAAGGTCACATAAAGCAGTTCTAACGTAGTTTCCTTTAATGGAGCAAGGTATAGTGGGCACACCGGGATCACCTAGTTTCTTAGGAGTAACACCCTTGAAGGTATAGTTAGCAAGCATGGTGGAAGTCTCAACCTTAGGTATCCTCCTCTTATTAGTCACAATCTTTCATGTACTTAGCATACGGAGACATTTTGAGCATATCTGTCAAACGCATTTGCAGAAAGACAGGCCTGATCATTTCAACGAATTGCTCAAAATCCTCATCATCCTTTTTCTTGGATGGTTTGGGAGGAAAGCGCATAGGTTTCTGAACCCATGGTTCCCTTTCTTTACCATGCTTCCTAGCAGTGAAGTAATTCTTATCGTATCTCTTATTCTAAGGCTGTGGGTTATCAAGATCAACAGGTTCAATATCCACATCCTTATCATTGCTAGGTTGAGCATCTTCATGAACATGACTATTGATATTATCATTAGGCTCATGTTCATCACCAGATTGTGTTTCAGCATCAGAAACAGAGGCATCGTTTGGACTCTCACGTGTAGCAGCAACTGGGTTGCTAGCGTGCAAGTTCCTATCATCTTTCTTCTTCTTTCTAGGATGACTAGGTGCATGAGTGCTAACTCCTTGAGAATCTTGTTCAATTCTCTTCGGATGACCCTCAGGATACATAGGTTCCTGGGTCATTCTACCACCTCTAGTAACGACTCTAACAGAATTGTCATTCAACTCAGTAAGCAAGTCATTCTGAGCTTTAAGTACTTGTTCTACCTGACTAATAACCATAGAGGCATGTTTACTCAGAAGCTTTAGATTATTGACATTTCTGTCCACACAAGCACTTAAATGACTAAGCATATGAGCATTCTGTTCCAATTGTCTGCTAACATAATCATTGAAACTGTGTTGTTTGGCAACAAAGTTATCAAATTCATCTAGGCACAGGCTAGCAGGTTTATCAAAAGGAATATCACTCTCATCAAACCTACGGAGAGAATTTACTTCTACTACCTGTATCGGGTTATCAAGACCAAGGATCTCTTCGATAGGTGGTAGATTTTTGACATCTTCGGATTTAATGCCTTTCTCTCGCATAGATTTCTTGGCTTCTTGCATATCTTTAGGACTGAGGAATAGAATAACTCTTTTCTTCGGAGTTGGCTTAGGAGGTGGTTCGGGGATAGTCCAAGCATTCTCATTGCACAAGATGTTATTCAGTAGAATCTCATCTTGTTCTACAGTTTGTTCCCTAAATACACAACCAGCACAACTATCTAGGTGGTCTTTGGAAGCATTAGTAAGTCCATTATATATTTCATTCTTCTCAAGGGGGTGATCAGTCAAAGCATTCAGTAGCTGGATGAGCCTCCCCCAAACTTGTGGGAGACTCTCTTCTCCAGCTTGAGCAAAGTTGTATATTTCCTGCAAGGCAGCTTGCTTCTTATGGACATGGAAATATTTTTCAGAGAAGTAGTAGACCATATCCTGGGGGCTACGCACACAACCAGGAGCAAGAGAAGTGAACCAAGTCTTAGCATCATCCTTTAGCGAGAAAGGAAATAGCTTGAGGATATAGTAGTGGCGAATCTTTTCCTCACTAGTGAATAGGATGGCTATATCGTGCAGTTTGGTAAGATGGGCTACAACCGTTTCAGACTCATAATCATGAAAAGTATCAGATTCGACCAGAGTGATTAACTTAGGGTCGACAGAGAATTCATAATCCTTATCGGTCACAAAGATAGGCGAAGTAGCAAACTTCGGGTCGTATTTCATCCTAGTGTTCAGAGATTTTTCTTTCCACTAGAGCAGTAGTTTCTCAACATCATAGCTATCCTTACATGCAAGAAAATCCTGAGCTATCTCTCCCTCCATAACATAGCGCTCAGGCATAACAGGCAATTCAGTCATAGTAGCAGGTTCTACTTCAATAGTATCAGCAGTTTCAGAAGTATCATCACGTCTAGCAGCAAATCTAGCAATTTGTGCATCAAGGAATGCACCTAGTGGCAAGGCAGTATCAAGCATAGCATCATCAGGCATAGTATCAAGCATAATATCAAGCATAGCATGAGCAGGCATAGTATCAAGCATAACATCATCAAGCATAGTATCAAGCATAGCATCAGCATAAGCATCATGGGTAGCAGAAGAAGCATCATCAAGCACAGGCGACATATCAAGATCTCTAGGAGGAGGCGATCTTGCAAACTTACTCATAACTGAAGGTGAATCAAGTGCAGAGCTAGATGGCAGTTCCTTACCTGTCCTTGTAGTGGAGGGCAAGATTTCAGTTCTTGGATCTTTCGGATTCCTCATAGTCACCAGCAGAATTCAATCCCAAGTGACTCATAGAATATAGCTGTGCTTCCCCGGCAACGGCGCCAGAAAAAGGTCTTGATAACCCACAAGTGTAGGGGATCGCAACAGTTTTCAAGGGTAGAGTATTCAACCCAAATTTATTGATTCGACACAAAGGGAAGCGAAAGAATATTCTCAAGTATTAGCCACTGAGTTGTCAATTCAACCACACCTGAAAGATTAGTGTCTGCAAGCAAAGTATCTGTAGCAAAGTAGTATGATAGCAACGGTGCCAGAAACAGGTCTGTTGACGGCAGACTATTCCTAACTTGTTGTATCAATGGCGCTAGTAAAAGTGTTGCAACAAGTAACAGCCAAGTAGCAAGTAATAGCAGTAGTGATAGCAGTAGCAAGGAACAGCAGTAGTGACAGCAGTAGCAAGTAACATCAGTAGTAGCAGAGTAACAACAATAGCAACAGAGTAACATCAGTAGCGACAACAGTAGCAGCAAAGTAACATAGCAAGGTCTAGTAGTAAAAGACTCGTAGGCATTGGATCGGTGATGGATGAGTATGCCAGATGTGATTCATCATGTAACAACTATAATACGAAGAGATATGTAACTAGCTCCCGTTCGTCAATCTAATGTAGGCATGTATTCCGTATGTAGTCATACGTGCTTAGGGAAAAGAACCTTCATGACATCTATTGTCCATCCCTCCCGTGGCAGCGAGGTCCTAATGGAAACTACGGGATATTAAGGTTCTCCTTTTAATAATGAACCGGTCCAACACATAAACACGTGGTGAATGCATGAACTCCTCATACTATGGTCATCTCCGGGAGTGGTTCCGGCTATTGTCACTCCGGGGTTGCCGGGTCATAACACATAGTAGGTGACTACAACTTGCAAGATAGGATCTAAAACACACATATATTGGCGACAACATAATAGGTTCAGATCTGAAATCATGGCACTCGGGCCCTACTGACAAGCATTAAGCATGGCAAAGTAGTAGCAACATCAATCTCAGAACATAGTGGATACTAGGGATCAATCCCCGTCAAAACTAACTCGATTACATGATAGATCTCATCCAACTCATCACCGTCCAGCAAGCCTATGATGAGATTACTCACGAATGGTGAAGAGCATCATGGAATTGGAGATGGAGGAAGGTTGATGATGACGATGGCAACGATTTCCCCTCTCCGGAGCCCAGAACGGACTCCAGATCTGCCCTCGAGATGAAGAACAGGAGGTGGCGGTGCCTCCATATCGTAAAACGCGATGAATCCTTCTCTCTGATTTTTTTCAGGGCGAAACGGAATATATAGAGCTGAGTTTGGAGGCGGTGGAGCCTCGTGGGCTCCACAAGCCTGGTTGGTGCGGCTTGGGGGGTGGCCGCGGCCAGCGGGCTTGTGTTCTACTGGTTCACCCCCTCCGATGGATCTTTGCGCATGTATTTTTCATTAATTCCAGAAAAATTCTCCGTAAATTTTCAGGTCATTCCGAGAACTTATATTTCTGCACAAAAACAACACCATGGCAATTCTGCTAAAAACAACGTTAGTCCAGGTTAGTTCCATTCAAATCATGCAAATTAGAGTCTATAACAAGGGCAAAAGAGTTCGGAAAAGTAGATACGACGGAGACGTATCGGTCCGCAACTAAGCCCCCGTGCATGGACGTTGTCCCTATCCGGGGCAGGATTTACCCTAGGCGAGAACAGATTCACGGCTAAGGAATGATTGTCCTGTTCATCTTGGCGTTGAATGAAAGTCTTGCTTCCATTCGGGACCACTTTAACTTAGGCGAAAGCTAGTTCGCAACTATGCCCCCGAGTGTGGAGGTTTCTACGATCACTTGGGGAAGGGTTTACCATAGGCAAAACGAGTTTGCTACCAATAAATGTATGTTTTGTTCATCTTGGCGCCCGAATGGAGGTCTTGCCTTCATTCAGAACCACTTTAACTTAGGCGAAAGCTGGTTCACAGCTAAGCCCCCGAGTGTGGAGGTTTCCATAACCACTCGGGGAAGGGTCTACCTTAGGCAAAACAGGGTCGCTACCAAGAAATATTTGTTTTGTTCATCTTGGCACCTGAATGGAGGTCTTGCCTTCATTCGGAACCACTTTAAGTTAGGCAAAAGCTGGTCGCAGCTAAGCCCCCAAGTGATGAGGTTTCCATGATCACTCGGGGAAGGGTCTACCTTAGGAACAGGTTCGCTACCAAGAAGATAGTTCTTGCAAACTCGTCTATGGTCCTGTCCATCAAGGTATCCAAATCATGATCGTATCCTCATTCGGAACCGTTTTGACTTAGGTGAAAACTGGTCCGCAGCTAAGCCTCCGAGTGAGGAGATTGTCTGCACTTGAGGCAGGTTTTACCTTAAGAAAAGACAGGCTCACAGTTAAAGATTTTCCACATACTGGGGTGTGTTTCACTTGAGTGAAGTGTTCGAAGATACTTGAATAAAGTAAGCACTTTATTCTTCTATTCATTCAGAACCATTACAAGAATGAAAAAAGGAAAGTTCTATGTGTAGAACTTGCTAAGAAGGTCCGCGTTCCAAGTTCTGGGTTCCTCTGCGCCGCTATCGATGTTGTACAATCGATAAGCTCCATTGTGCAGGACTTTGGAGATAGCGAATGGCCCTTCCCACGGGGGTGCCAGCTTATGGAGTTTCCGTTGGTCTAGTCGGAGGACTAGATCCCCCACTTGAAATGCTCGGCCCCTGACTTGTCTATCATGGTAGCGTTGAAGGTCTTGCTGGTACGTCGTGGATCGAATGAGGGCTAGCTCCCTCTCTTCCTCCACATGATCCAGACTGTCTTGGCGTGCTGATTCAGCTTCGGCTACATTGTACTCCTCCACTCGGGGGGACTTGTGACGTAAGTCACTCTACAAGACAGCTTCTGACCCATACACCATGAAGAATGGAGTTTGCCTGGTTGAACGATTCGGAGTCGTTCACATACCCCACAGGACAGATGGTAATTCCTTGACCCAAACGCCAGCGACATATTTGAGGTCTCTCATCAGCCACGGCTTCAGTCCTTGAAGTATCATGCCATTCGCCCGTTCTGCCTGTCCATTCGACTATGGGTGCGCTACGGA
Source organism: Hordeum vulgare subsp. vulgare (assembly GCF_904849725.1). Taxonomy (NCBI): domain Eukaryota; kingdom Viridiplantae; phylum Streptophyta; class Magnoliopsida; order Poales; family Poaceae; genus Hordeum; species Hordeum vulgare. Next base: position 98,217,830 of record NC_058521.1, on the reverse strand, counting down.
GGCATAGTTAACGTGAGTGCCGTGGGAGTGGCAGAACTCGCGGAACTCGTCAGATTCGAAGTTGGTTCCATTGTCGGTGATGATGTCGTGGAGAACTACAAATCTGAAGATGATCTGCCGAATGAAGCTGATGGCAGTCGCCGCGTCCAAGCTTTTGATGGGTTTAGCTTCAACCCACTTGGTGAACTTATCCACTACGACTAGCAGGTGGGTGAATCCGCTCGACCCGGTGCGCAAAGGGCCGACCATGTCGAGGCCCCAATGGCGAATGGCCAAGTGAGCGGGATCGTCTTTAGCACGGATGCGGGATTGTGCGACTGATCCTTGTAGAAATGGCACCCGACACACAGGTCCACCAAGTCCCTCGCTGCCTCATTGGCTCGGGGCCAATAAAAACCTACCCGGAAGGCCTTGGCTACCAAGGTCCGGGAGGACGCATGGTGTCCATGGGTTCCCGAGTGGCTCTCGTGCAGGATTTGTAATTCTTCCTTCGGAGAGATGCACTTTGTTGACACCTGATTTTGGCGTGGTGTGAAATACAATCAAGATGGCCTCGGATGAAAACGTGTTAAAAAAATGAAAAGATTTTACAATGCCGAATGGAACAGTTTTGATGTCTAGGCCATCATTGTTCAATCTCATCTTAGGGCCGAATGAAGTTTGCCGACCAAGTGAAAAGACATCGAGTGAAGATTGTCGGTCGAGTGAAGATTGCCGATCGAGTTAAGATTGTTGGTCGAGTGAAGATTGCCGACTCAGTGAAGATTATCGGTCGAGTGAAGATTGCCGATTGATTGAAGATTGACAGACGAGTAAAGATTGCTGAGTGAAAGATAACTCACAAATATAAAGCTTTTTGTCCATGTGAAATCCTATTATCAGGATGAAGAGATATGATCATGCGATCCGAGTGAAGAATCCTAATATCCGATTGAAAAGGTTTGAATCCGAGTGAAGTTGGCCAATATCCAATCGGAGGCTGAAAAGATAGGTGTAAAGAGTTGTCCAGATGTATTTATATGGAAAAATGTTTAAAACGAAAGTTGTGCGTATCATCAAGGCGGTTAACTTTGATTTTGGAGTCATCATCATCTGAGTTGGTATACAGCCTGCATAAATGATACAAGATCCGTACAGTACAGTCAGCCAAGTGGCCGAATCCAACTCGGAGCTGAAGATGACCTCATGTAGTATTCAAAATGGCCTTAGTTGGAAAAATGATCAACAGAACAATTGTTCATCTCGTCGATCCTATTGATTTTGATATACAAATCGTCTCTATCAAAGATCGTATGCATATTTTATGGCCCGTGCAAGGAGCAAGACATGAGTTTGGGTCAGTTTCGTGTTGAATCCGAGTTAGACTAGAACTTGGACCCTGGACATGATTTGGTGTAATTTTCTGGTAAGGAAAGCCTAGATGAATTCTTTTCTTGTACAGGAAGTCCATCGGCCTCTTATATATATTAGATGTGATGGCTGATTACAACAACACACAATCGAAACATCAATATATTACTTTTTCATCTACGTTTTATCTCTCTCCATCATTTTTATCTCTCGTTCTTTGATGTTCCTCGAGTTTGAAGAGCTAGGAATCCTGAGGCTCTATGGGTTAGAGAATCGACAAAGGGCAGCCCATAGCCGCCGCACCCCCTCAAGGGGTCTCTCTGGGCGTGTGGGGCTTCGGGTTTTCAAAAGCATCCGCCGACTATCTTGCTTATCGCGCTGTTAGTCGGATCTCCTTCGACATGAGCTGCAGTGCATCACCCCAAATGTCGAGGGTGCACGTGATATGTTCGTGTGTCAACACACTTTTTGGCGACTCCGGTGGGGACGAAAGATCAACCATCATGTCAGATCTTCCCAACCCATCTGAGGTAAACGCCGATAATATCATTAAGCCCAAGCTTGATGAACTATCGGTCGATCATCGTCAAGATTATGAGGAGTACAAGAAGGAGCGCAAGGAGAAGGAGCTGCAGGAGTTCCTTGCAAACTTCAAGAAGGATTGCCATGGCAATATCACTCCGATTGGAGAAATCAAGTTCCCTCCTCTTCAAGCCGAGCAGGTTAAACCCCCTGTGAGTACTACCTTTTCTCCTCAGCAATGGGCTGAGATTGAGAGTCGTATTGCCGATGGTAACATTCTGGTTTATCAATCTTTCTTGGAAAATACTAATGCTTAGAAAAATATGCCTCAACCATGTACTCAAAATGTTGGTATGCCTTGTGGTGCAGAAAACCCTAATTTGTCTTTACCTATTGCATCGGCACCGACCATGCCGATGAATTATTATCCTGCTCAAACAAACTAGATTGTGGCTACACCCATTAGTCCTATCATGAGCATAACAAATTTGGTGGCAACACCGGACCATGCATTACCTGTAGGTACAAACGTTGCTAGACCATTGTCGAATTATTGTTTGACATATATATCACAGCTCCTACCTGTCGCTAATAATCCTATTCCTCCTATGCCACTTGAGCAATCTTCATCATCCACCAAGGATGATGCTCTAGCTAATTTCAGAGAGGAGATGTCTAAGATGCTTCTGGAAACTTTGTTGTTGAATTACCTAGGAATCAGATCTATCAATAACCGTATCCCGAGTACTTCGATGCAATATAGTGCCCTCCAGGATATAAAATTTCAGATTTTGTTAAGTTTAATGGAGAGGTCACAAAAACCACATGGGAGCATGTTAGTCAATACTTAGCCCAGTTAGGTGAAGCAGGTTCACTAAATGAATTGAAAGTGTGTTTGTTTCCTTTGTCCTTAACTGGTACTGCATTTTCATGATTTTCATCTTTACCACATGGTTCTATCCGTGTGTGGTCGTAGCAAGAAAAGAAATTTCATGATCATTTTTATAGCAGAGACAATGAACTTAAGTTATCACATCTTGCATTGGTTAAGCAGAAGCATGATGACTTGGTCTCCGATTACGTCAAGCGATTTAGAGATACAAACAATTGGTGTTATAGTTTGATGATAACCGAGAGAGACTTGGCAGATCTTGTGGTGAATGGTTTGAAAACTCACATAAGAGAAAAGCTAGAAGGCTATGAATTTTTAAGTATCAACCAAGTCTGGCAAAGAGATTTGGCTCAGGAAAGCCGAAGTAAAGATCTTAAAAAAGTGCATAGATATAAAACTAATCGTCCAAAGATGAATATGGTTGAATATGATAGTGACCACTCAGACGATGAGGGTGATATCTATGCTACTGAATTTGTTTGGCCATCAAAGGCCAAACCATTTACTTGCAATGATCTGAAACCAATTCATAAGAATCATGATGAAGAGATGACGTTTACCTTTAACATTGCAAAGTTTGATGAAATATGTGATGCTTTGTTACAAGCTAAGATTATCAAAATTTATCATACTTTACAGCCATTTGAAGAGCTGAAACGGCATGCTTATTGCAAGTATCATAATTCTTTCTCACATGCTACTAACGATTGCAATGTTTTTCGACGACAGATGCCATGGGCCATTAATGACGAGCGATTGAACTTCTCTTAGATGCAAGTTGATAAGCAGCCTTTTCCTATCAACACCATGGATATGGAGGGGAATAAACTGCTCATTCGACTAGAGGTAGCCGAATCTGCTAATAAGTCTAATGTTGTGATAAGTGAGCCCAGGAAAAGCAAGGATGGAGACAAGGTCTTGGGGAGACAAGTTGTGCTTGATAAATAGCTCGGTGGCAAGGAGGTAATCAAGATCACCATCAAGAATCCTACACTCAGGGAGCAACCACAAGTACAAGAAAACACTCATGTCAAGTTTGTTAAGCCCAAGAGTCCAGAAGTTGGCAAATGGAAGATGAATGAAGGAAAGGTACATCGTAAGCGGATCAAGCCAACTTTTGACATGTTGCTGTCCAAGTATGCCAATCAATCGGCCGGTTCAGGCTCTAACCGATCAAGAAACTTGAAGCGACCAAGCTCACCATCACTGGATATGTTCAGTTGGTATATAGAGCCGATTGGACGAATGGCATCATTTCGAGATGGACAGCGGCAATATGTTTGGAATCGACTCAATTACTCATATAAACAACGACTGAACATTTCTTATTGATACGTCTCCAACGTATCTACATTTTTTGATTGTTCCATGCCATTATATCATCTGTTTTGGATGTTTTATATGCATTAATATGCTATTTTATATTATTTTTGGGACTAACCTATTAATCTAGAGCCTAGTGCTAGTTTCTGTTTTTCCTTGTTTTTGACTATAGCAGATAAGGAATATTAAATGGAGTCCAAACGGAATAAAATCTCCGGAATGATTTTTCTTGGACAAGAAGAAACCTGCCAAACTTGGGGGGGGGGAAGGAGACGTGTCGGGAGACGACAAGCATGCAGGACGCGCCCTAGGGGGGCGCCCCCTAGCTTGTGTCCCCCCTATAGTCCTCCTAACCCAAATCTCCTCCTATAAATTCCCAAATATTCCCCCAATACCAAGAGAGCAACCAAAAATACTTCTCCGCTGCCGGGAGCCTTAGTTCCCGTGAGATCCAATCTGGGAGCCTTTTCCGGTAATCTGCCAGAGGGGGAATCGACCATGGAGGGCATATACATCAACTCCATTGCCCCTCCGTTGATGAGTGAGTAGTTCACCACAGACCTACTGGTCCATAGCTACTAGCTCGATGGCTTCTTCTCTCTCTTTGTTCTTCAATACCATGTTATTCATGATCTTCATGAAGATCTATCCGATGTAATACTCTTTTGCGGTGTGTTTGTCGAGATCCGATGAATTGTGGGTTGATGTTCAGATTATCTATAAATATCATTTGAATCTTCTCTCAATTCTTATATGCATGATTTTATATCTTAACAAGTCTCTTCGAGTTATTAGTTTGGTTTGCCCAACTAGATTGGTAATTCTTGCAATGGGAGAAGTGCTTAGTTTTGGGTTCAATCTTGCGGTGTCCTCACCGAGTGACATAGTAGGGGTAGCGAGGCACGTATTGCATTGTTTCCATCAAGGATAAAAAGATGGGGTTTTCATCATATTGCTTGAGTTTATCCCTCTACATTAATGTCATCTTACCTAATGTGTTACTCTCTTCTTGATGCACTTAATACTCTAGATGGCGGCAGGAGTCGGTCGTTGTGGGGAGTAATAGTAGTAGATGCACAATTGTTTCGGTCTACTTGACATGGACATGATGCCTATATGCATAATCATTGCCTTGGATATCTTCATAATTATTTGCATTTCTATCAATTGCTCGACAGTAACTTGTTTACCCACCGTATTATTTTCCTTCATGAGAGAAGCCTCTAGTGAAACGTATGGCCCCCGGGTCTATTTTCCATATTATACTTTCAGATGTATAAACAACAAATATCAAAATTACATTGCTGTAATTTATTTACTTTAGTTTTACTTTTTGTTCTAACAATCTTTATATCTATCTCTATCAGATCTCATCCTTGCAAATAACCGTGAACGGATTGACAACCCCTTTTTAGCGTTGGCTGCAAGTGCTTGATTGTTTGTGTAGGTCCGAAGATTGGGGCCTTGCTTGTTCCTCCTAGTGGATTGATACCTTGGTTCTCAACAAACTGAGCAAAATACTTATCTACTTTGCTACATCACCCTTTCCTCTTCAAGGGAAAACCAACGCAAGCTCAAGAAGTAGCAAGAAGGATTTCTGGAGCCGTTGTTGGGGAGGATACTGTAACACCCTGTGTTTGACTCTCCTGAGTAAATTAATTTATTTCAAAAATTAGGGCCAATGAAATTTTTTATGAGTGCTTGAGATGCTTGAAGTGAGTGTTGTTTGGTTGCTTGCTTGTATGCTAGTGTTCGATTCTCAATGATTCCTATTACACTCGAGACTCACCTCCTTAGCCCAAAACTCGAGCCTAATGATCATGCCATGTTTTCAGGACCAGAAACTATTTTTACTAAATATTATTTTCACGAAAAAGCATTTCCTTGATTTAAGCTTTTAAAAAGCCTTGAGTTGGGATTTGTACTACAAGTTCCCAAATTAGGAAAGATATTTTTCACCAAATGTTTTATTGAAAACCCATTAGCAAAATTTCTTCCCAAAACCACAAAATTATTATTTTAAAAGTTATTTTAGTATTTTATCTAAATACCTTTCCGAGAGGCCAGAAATGGTCTCTTATGAAGGAAAGTTATTTTTATTGCTTTCAAAATATTTGAGAAAATTCAGGGAAACTTAGTGGACATAAATATTCCATATATATGAGTTTCAACACATGGTCATGTGCAAAATATTGGGCAAAATCCTTCAAAACCCTTGCTGCCTAGTTCAAGCTTTTGGGATATTTCTATGAGAAATATTCTCAATAAATTCCTGTCAAATTCTAGCATGTCACACATGATATATGTGATGATATTGCCAAGTTTCATCTCAATCAAAGTTGATTCTATTACCCTAATTATTCTAAAACCCTATTTGTCCAGATTCAATTTTGAACAACTCTACATTGCCAAGTGTCTCCAATTGTGCTCAAATTTGGTAGACATGTTCTCATACTCCAACAATGCATCCACACCAAGTGGTGCATGAAGGAGAATAGAAGAACTTGTCCCAAGCCCCTCAAAACCCTTTTTGTTGATTTATGACTTTGGGAAACTTTACATTATATAATTTCTCCAACTGACCCGAAACTTTTTGGGCATGCTTTAATGCTCGAATAATGCCCCCGCACCAAATATTGGATTTGTGGGAATTGATTTGAATAGTCCTGTAGGCAGAAGGTCATTTTTGCCCATTTCATGGGTTTTCCAAGTCTGCGTTGGATACCTTATCCACCAAATCCCAAATTTGGCGTCCAATGTTATTTTCATCTATTATTGGATCATGTTAATTTTCATATCAATGGAAGTCCATCTGGTATCCCTAACACTCATCAAATACCTTGTGTGCGCTCACGAAAGTGGCTACTTTGGCCCCTTCCACATTTACCCTTGAGCTTAAACTTTTACCACAACTCTCTATAGTTACTTTTTACCACCAATATATTTGCCATGACCTCTGGTCAATTATTGGAGGGAGACCCCTTGTAGCTACCCTTCATTTTCACCATGGCAACACCTTTTTACCTCTCCTCCTATACTTCTTCTTAATCCAAAGCCCCCACATTCTTCCAGGGCATCTCTAATATGTCAATGCATCATTTCAAACCAAGAGATGGCATGCTCATGTAGGAAAAATGAGTAGCACATCTACAAGTTGATTTCTAGCTGAATTGTAGCTTTGTACAACAAGTACTAGCTACTCTTCTTTGCTTGAGCTCAAACTTGGCAGTGTTGTAGACCTTGCATAGCTAACACTACCAGACAATGATTTTCCCCAAGACTTCCCATTTGAGACCCACTTTTCTTAGCTCTAAGTTTGTTGTTGCTAACTTAACCTTAGTCAAAACCCCACTTAACCAGCTCCACTAGAGAGCAAACTCCTCAGTCACACTCCAGCTAGCATGCCCCACACCCCAGGCACCTTTGACTGGTCAAACAACTGCTATAGGCATGAGTGGCCATGGTGACCACCTTCCTGGCATGCAGAAACGGTACTCTGCACCTTGTCCACTTGCTGACGCTCGTATCCGGCTGTGGCAGCATATCTCAGAGCACTACGACATCTCCCTTGACCAGTCCAAGTCCTTCCCGACATCTAGAAGCATCCAAGTTTCCCCAGGGACGCGTGTCTTCCCCGTGCCTTGCGAGCACCTAGAGCTCCGGAGCTCTCCCTTCGGCTGCCCCTCCATTTGAAGCCCTTCCCGAGCCCCTCTCGGCATATGCTTTCCCCTCCACCTCCAGCAAGCCCAGGAAACCAGCAGCTCCTCCTCTGGGGCTCTCCATCACCGGCAATGGCCAAAGTGCCGCCTTGTCCATGCTCGAACCCGAGCATACCTGACCCTCCCCAGCCTCTCTCTCTCCCTAGCGCCTCCAGGAGCACGTTAGACCCCCACAGCTCCTTCCTCTTCCCTCCAGGTGGCCGGGGTGCCGCTCCCCATGGCCACCGTCGCCGCCCTCCACTGCGGCTGAGGCCCCCCTCTCCCTAGGCGCTCCCAGGCGGAGCTGCTGCACCAGCAGGCCGGAGCCCCAGAGCAGGCACCGGCTCGGTCGGCCTCCTCCTCCTCCCCTGCATGGGAGCTAGAGGTTGGGGAAGGACCAGACCAGCGGGGCCCCTGGTCAGCCTCCCACCGGCCGGGCCCAGCCCCATAAGTGGAGGCAATCCCAGCCAGACCCATTTCCCTAAGATGAAAGCGCACCGGGCGCAATGCACCTTATGCGTTGCTCCTTCGCTCGTAGCCCGAGCAGATGGGCCGGCCCAATGGCCATCTTGCACCCCACACGCATCTTAGCCCTAGGTGAATTCCCTCTCCTTCTCCATTTCTGATAAACTCTAAAATCCATATTTAATTCATTCTAGATCCAAAATGACTATTTCAAATTTCTACAGGATTCTAAAATCAAGACCTATCAATCAGGATTAAACCTAGTTTTAGGGATGATCTCCTTAGATGGATAGCATTTTTACCTCCTTGAGGTTTGTATCTCATACACCCCCTCCGCTCACTTCTAGTATTTTGTATATTCTTTTCCTCCCTTGTACATACAAACTCTTTTTATGGGATTAATAGAAAAGACCGTGGGGTGATTCCCTATAGTAGCTGGTCAAAAAAATGTGCATTGCACATTTTCCAGAAGACTTTCTCTGGGATTAATATTCAAATTCCCATTTGAATATTTTAAAACCCCACTTTGTAAATTCCTATATCTTTCAAATCAACTCCAAATGGAGTGAGTCCAATTTCCAGAGACTTATTATATCATGCCCTATTTTTGGATCCTTAGCCAACATTTTTATATGGCATATTTGTGTTGCAATAAATAAATACCTCCCTTTTTGCTATTTATACAATATTAGAAAATCCCTAGAATATTCACATCCACTCCAAATCTTATGAAACAAACTTCCTAGATGTTTCTAAAATTATGCTCTGTTAAATGAGTGCCTCCACTCACTTTTATCATAATATTTTCTGTAGGCTTCTTTAAGGATCACGTATTCCTCCTTTCACCCATTCAAAAATCCTTGATGGTGCAAACCTCCTATGGCAAGCTTCAGGTATTTTTCTTATGACAAGAGATGTACAAGCAAAATAAAACTTCTATTTATATAGCACTTTTGTTCTGCTTGGTGTGTGGCTGACTGTGATTGTTTCCGACGATAGTTGACGAGTAGACAGAATACTCGGAGTTGGATCGGAAGACTACGAAGACCCCAAGGACTTATGTGAGCAAAGGCAAGCAGCCCTTTGACCATGTTTGAGCAAAGTATTATATTGCATGCTAGTAGAGCAATTATTCCATTGCATATGATCATGAGTATTCGGTAAATCATTGCTATGATGTTACCCATGGATCCTTCGGAGCCCTTGCATTTGAGCATGATCCTACCGCCTATGAGGGTCACGCTAATATATGTTGACAAGTAGACAGTAGAGCTAGGCATAGTAGAAGAATAAGCATGATGACGGTAAATATCAAAGGTTTTATGAGAACCCCGTCGGGTGCCACTAATGCCCGAGGGTGATGATGAGTTGGGTGACCACTTGTGGAGAAGTGGTGGACCGGGAAATATTTTGGTGTGAGTGGTTTCGGAAACAGGATTAGATTTATGATGTGTCGACCGTCCCAACCTTACATGTACGACCATGTTACCCCTTTATGGGACGGGGCTTTGTTGATTACTTTGGTCGGTGCTAGCAAAGAACCACATTACTAGTGGCGGGAGTGATATGTCGTCACTCTCGTGACGGGGTCGTACTAGGTAGGTTGACTATGCCGTTTTTACGTGTTCCGGGCACACCGTTGGTCCCCACATGGATGATACAGTCCAGAGTTGGTGCTCGTAAGACGTACATCAGGTGGGTTGGGTACCAATCAAGTGGAACTCTATGTCTAGTATCGTCAGGGGAAAGACATTGATTGGGTAATTACCCAGGGTATGTTATATACCGCGAGTCGTGGATGACATGGAAGTTTCCCGGATCTCGTGGGTACAACGTACAACCTCTGCAGAGTGTAAAACTATTCGAATATCCGTGTCCACGGTAAAGGACAGTTGGGTAATCCTGCTTAAACCATGTCCAATTGTTTCTGCATAAACCAAGTGTGTGTGTGTTCACGGAGTTATGCGAAAGAGTTGATATGACCAAGTTTGGTGACTTGGCATATCGGGTGAACCCGAAGTGTTCAACCCTTAACAGATATGTTGATATCTATAACTTATTCTTTTGAATACCATCTAGCTAATGATGCATATCCATACCCGTCTATGATCATGATTCTTTATGTTTCGAGTTTGCTTTTCGCAAATACTGCATATCACACTTTATTATCGTACCAACTGCACTATCTATATCATCGGCTGTTTGCGAGTACATTCAAAGTAGCCATTGGCTTGCTACTGGTTATTTCATTGACCATGCATGAGAGAATAGTAAATGGTGAAGAGCACCTTGCTGACGTTCCTTTGAGCTAGGGCGCTTCCGAGTCAGAATGCCTTTAGGTTAAGGTTGATGGCATGGGTTCACGCTTTCAACCAATAGTTCTGCTATTGGTCAAGTTTGGTGGGTTGGTGTGACACCCAAGATTTTTCAACTTTTATTTCCTTGATTTACTTGGATTTTTAAATTTTTGGCTTGACAAAAACTTTTAAGCTCTCTTGCTAACCTTCTTGATAAAACCTTTTGGAGTTTCTTTTTTTCACCAAACAAGTTTTAGAGATATTCTTTTGGCCCTTTCTCAAAATGAATTGTTTGAGAGAATATTCTTCCTTTTGCAAATTCAGAAATTTTCCATAAGCCTTCGATTATTCCTTCAAAAAAGAATTAATCATCACCTTCTGTTTTAAATCTTTTACACCATCCCTAGCCCTAAAGTTTTATTTTGAATGTATTCCAAAACTTTTGAAGGGATAGATCACCATGAATTATTTTATTTGAATAAAAGGGATTTTCTGTAATCAGTTTAAACCTCTGCCATTTTACAAAGGAACTCCTCTTTTCCTTTGGATTCTTGACCCCAAACTCTAGCAGTTTGAAGCCCTTTGTGTCTTCTATCATTTCCACGAGAAACTTTGAGTTGCCAAGTTCAAATATTTCAAATTCTGTTTGACTCAAGTTTGACCCCAGAATCTTATTTTCTCTCCAAACCTATCTTAAACCCGTCCAAAAATTCAAAATTTTTTTGCATTGCCTTTTCTTCCAATGAGAGTGCTCCCCTCAAAATGTCAGCCCCAAATTCATCCCACATCTATCTTTTTCAATCGGTCGAGCACCTCATCTGCGCTGTGACTGAACCTGTCCGAATTTATTTCAGACCAAACTTCAGAGAGAACTGCAGCTCTCTCCACCTCGCCAATCTCACCAGTATCATCGCTTTGGCCGTCGATCCTATGCGTCGAGTATATCCGCAGCGCCGCCCGCAGCTTGGACATTTCTCCCCATCGGTGGTAGCTGACAGAGCCGGCCAAGCTCAGGAAGCGGCTCTGCAACAGCCGCAGCATTCCCCCTCCTACAACCCCGCTCCACCCGGCAACGCCCTTTGCCCGTGCTGCCTCCGCGTGTCCTCCTGTGGATGTGCATGCCGCAGGAACCGTCGCCACGCTCCGGCCTGTGCAGAGTGCATTTTCTGCCGCCGCAGCGAGCAACAAAGGTCGCGTCGTCGCCTTACCTCCTCCGTCAATGAAGAGCTGGTCTTTGGTCAAAAATGGATTCCCTAGAGTAGTTAGGTACAACCTGCACCACCTAACCGCCTGCTCAAGCCTCTGCATCACCGGAATCGCTCGCCGAATTTAATGCCGAAGCTCCTCCCGCGGCGCCTATAAATAGAACCCCTCCCCCGAGCTTCAGACCTAACCTCGCACCTCTCCACACTCCATCTCCACCCCATACCACCAACCAATCCACGAAGGGATCCGGCCATTTGCGAGCCGTGTAAGAGACGGTAGGACCCCCTAAAGCCTTCGTTTGCATCTAGGAGCTCCTCCCCTTCTTACCCCTCGTCCAATTTGGTTGCAGGAACTCTCTGTCGTTGATATCCTCACCTCCCCGGAGCCGCCGTCCACCGGAGCCTTGATGCCACCGACGTGGGGCTTCATCTCCAACCAAATCTTCCTCCACCAGACAAGCGAGTCAATGGTGAGTGCCGCCGCACCATCAGCTAGCTCTCCTCTCCCTCTTATCATCGCCGACGATTGCCGGAAGCTTCTAGAGCCAGTAAGGCTTTCGAACCTGACAGGGGGACCCCCTTGTCAGTGTCTCTTTCTCCTTCCAAAGTGTTTCATAGAAAACGTATTCGACCAGAAGCTGTTTTCCTTTCGGGGAAAACGCCTTTCCCCTTGGACGCTTTGATATATCTCAAGCTAGCCCCTGTTTCAAATAAATCTTGTTACATATTAGTCCCTAAAACTGTTTTAGCTGTAACTTTTGATCCATAACTTATTTTTTAGTGATTCTTTTTACAAATTGATCCTGGTAATACCGGGTTTATTTTAAGATTTTTTGAAAAATATTTTGAGGCTAGTAGGTACGTAGTGCCACTTATGCCATTGTTTGATGTATACTGTAGTTTCCGACACCGAGATCACCGACGTCAACTGCATCGAGCTTGATACCGACTACGTGGAACCAGGCAAGCATGTTTGAACTCTTGATGTGTTGTTCGCTAACCTAACTCATATCTAATACTCATCACCTTGCATATTTCATACATGCTATATATATTTTAGCATTGATAAAAATATGATGATGGCAAGTGGTAATTATTGAAAGGTCGTGGTAGGTTATGGCCTGGTCATGACATGTGCACAATGGTGCTGGTAAAAACTTGGTTAAACTCCAGTATCGACCTAGATCGAGTCTTGTCCGTGTCATACTTCTATATCGTGCTACCACAGTTTCCTGTATAATGGATTTGGTATAGTCAGTTGTAGACCTATTATCAGTCAAACACCATTAGAGGGGCCGGTATGAAGGTATCCATGGCCCTGGACTAAATCCAGTCATCCAGTCAGGGGCATGGGTTTTCCTGTCTGGGACTTGAAGGGAGGGCACTCCCCGTGAGCGCGCGGTATAAATATTTTTGATCCCATGCTAGTCGAGGTCGGAGCCTCCCTGTCTTATGTTTTTGCCTTAGCAGCATCGTCCGGGTGAAGCCGGGCTCCACGGAGGTTAAAATGGGTGTGTGCTGATTCTGAGTGTCCGCTTCTAAAATGCCGTACGCGGGATTAGTTTTGTCGGCTATCGAAAACCGTGAGCTGTGGGTAAAGAGTACACCCTCTGTAGAGACAAAACTATCCGAGTAGCCGTGTCCCCGGTCAAGGACGTTGTTTGACGAGTCAAGTGTCAGTCCTAGAGTCGGTCTTTGGAGTATAAGTAAAGGTGATAATAATGGTTGTGGAGTATCATAAACAAACTATGGAACCTGATCATATTATCGATTGGTGCAAGAGTTATCATGAAGGTTGGTTGTACCACCCGGATAATTCTTGTTATCTTAATTATGCCCTTTCTGTGGTGTCGCTAAGACGCTCGAGTGCGACTTGTTATTTTATTTATTATGCCCGTTCTGTGGTGTCGCTAAGACGCTCGACTGTGGCTTGTTATTTTATTTATTATGCCCTTTCTGTGGTGTTTCTAAGACGCCCGACTGCGGCTTGTTATTTTATTTATTATGTCCTTTCTGTGGTGTCGCTAAGACGCCCGACTGCAGCTTATTATTTTATTTGGTATACCCTTTCCGTGGTGTCGCTAAGACGCCTGACTAAGGCCTGTTATTTATTTTGCCCTTACTGTGGTGTCGCAAGGACGCCAGTTTGTGGCTTCTCATTTATTTCTTTTAGCCATGCCCTGTATGTGGTGTCGCTCACACGCCCGATGGTGGTTTTACTAACCTTTGTTAACCTTTCGAGGCGTCGCTTCAGACACCCGATCAGTGTACTTTTCTTTCCTGTTAAGGATATGTCGGGAGGACTACCGCCTGATTTATCCACTAACTTAATTTACTTTCAGCACATATATTTTGGATATACCCTCATTCTAACCATGCATATTAAAATCCACTGCATGCATCTCATCTTTTGTGCAAACTGTTTGCGAGTAGTTCTCGGAGTACTCACTGGCTTGTTGATGTAGCCATATTTTGATGAAGGAGACCTCATGGATGAAGAGTTCGATAGCGAGTCCGATGTCCCAATCAGTCTTGCGATTCAGGAGTCCGCCGCTGTTTTATTCCATCGCTTTCGCTACCCCGAATAAATCGTTGAGCTTCACTCTAATGCTTAACATTTAGTAGTAATTGTCATGTCACATTACTCCGATGTGACGTGCCCCCTTTTATTTTCGCGAGTAGTGGAGTCACCCTAATACCACTGTCATATTCCATTTTTCCTAAGACCTGGATATGTTGTAATAATTGTAGAGAAACCCTTGCTCTACTTGTATAATATGAAGTACTACTGGTTTTCTGTATCAAGATGAGTCAGTCAGTGAGAAATATTTTCTTTAGTAAGGACGCACATGGCTGATTTCCAATTAATTCATTTATTTGGAAACTGGTCATGACATTTGGCCCTCAAGGCCCTATATATGTAAGACTTGACCACAATGGTCATTTATTGTATCAAATGATATGTATGGATGTAAGACTCTTGTTATTCAGTTTCTATGTGTTCGGTGAGCATTGATCTCTGGGATCACTTAGCACGTTCATTCGACGATCTTGACTCGTAAGTTGGGGTCCCCACAGAAACATAGCAAGATCAAGCCTACCTAGTACCCATCACAAACTCATCTCTTGCATTTCCTTTATTTTCCGTTTGCCTCTCGTTTTCCTCTCCCCCACTTCTAAAATGATTTTCCAAAAATATCAAAAATATTTGCCTTTTTATTTGCCCTTCTTCCGTTCGTCTTTTCATTTGCTTCCTTGTGTGCTAGATTGCTTACTTTGTCACGATGACTCAAGAGAATACCAAGTTATGTGACTTTTCCACTACTAATAATAATGATTTTATTAGTACTCCGATCGCTCCCGCCACTATTGCGTAATCTTATGAAACTAATGTCGATTTGCTTAATCTTGTTATGAAAGAACAATTTTGTGGCCTTCCTAGTGAAGATGTCGCATCCCATCTAAATACTTTCGTTGAGTTGTGTGATAAGAAAAATAAGAAAGATGTGGATAATGAAATTGTTAAATTCAAGCTATTTCCTTTCTCACTAAGAGATCGTGCTAAGACTTGGTTTTCATCTTTTCCTAAAAATAGTATTGATTCATGGAATAAGTGTAAAGATGCTTTTATTTCCAAGTACTTTTCGCCCGCTAAGATTATCTCCCTTAGGAACTATATAATGAATTTCAAGCAACTTGATCATGAGCATGCTGCACAATCTTGGGAGAGGATGAAACTAATGATTAGGAATTGCAAGCGCATGGTTTGAGTTTATGGATGATTATACAATTTTTCTATGCGGGATTTAATTTTCCTTCTAGAAATCTTTTAGATTCCTCCGCGGGTGGTACTAAACCCCTAGAAAATATTATGGAAAATTACTCTCAATGGCATACCGAAAGATCTCCTACTAGTTAAAAAGTACACGGTATTGAAGAAATATATACTCTGAGTGAAAAGATGGAGGAATTGATGAAATTATTTGCTAGTAAGAGTGCTCCTATTGATCCCAATTATATTCCTTTGTCTTCTTTGATTGGAAATAATAATGAATCTATGGATGTAAATTTTGTTGGTTGGAACAATTTTGGCAATAACGCGTATAGAGGTAATTTCAATCTTAGGCTGTTTCCTAGTAGTTCCTCTAATAATTATGGTAATTCCTATAAAAATTCTTATGGAAATTATAATTAGATTACCTCTGATCTTTATAATAATATTGAATAATTTCTTAGCTCGCAAAAAGGTTTCAATGCTATGATTGAAGAAAAGATGCTCAAGATTGATGATTTGGCTAGGAACGTTGATATAATTTCTCTTGAGATTGATTCTGTGAAAATTAGATCTATTCCACCCAAGCATGATATTAATGAGTGTTTAAAAGCTATGATAATTTCTATTGATGACTGTAAGGAAAGAACCGCTAGAATACGTGCTAAGCGTGAATGGCTTGAAAACGTGTGTTCTCATGATAATAATGATGAAGATCTTAAAGTGATTGATGTGACTCCTATCGAATCTTTGTTTTCTAATATGAATCTTGAAAAAAATGGGACTTTAGACAAGTCAACTTTAGTTAAAAGGCGTCTCGATGATTCGGAGTTTATAGTTCTTAATGCTAAGATTGATAAAAGTGGGATTGAAGAGGTCAAAACTTTAAATAGCAATGAACCCACTCTTTTGGATTTCAAGGACTTTAATTATGATATTTGTTCTTTGATTGATTGTGTTTCCTTGTTGCAATCCATGTTTAATTCTCCGCATGCTTATAATCAAAATAAAGCTTTTACTGAACATATTGTGTATGCTATGATGAAATCTTTTGAAGAAAAACTTGAGTTGGAAGTTTCTATACCCAGGAAGCTTTATGATGAGTGGGAACCTACTATAAAATTAAAGATTATGAGTGACATGCTTTGTGTGATTTGGGTGGTAGCGTTTCCACGATTCCAAAAACTTTATGTGATGTGCTAGGTTTCAGCGAATTTGATGATTGCTCTTTAAATTTGCATCTAGAGGATTCCACCATTAAGAAACCTATGGGAGGGATTAATGATGTTCTTATTGTCGCAAATCGGAATTATGTGCCCGTAGATTTCGTTATTCTTGATATAGATTGCAATCCTACATGTCTTATTATTCTTGGTAGACCTTTCCTTAGAACGACTGGTGCAATTATTGATATGAGGGAAGGAAATATTAGATTCCAATTTCCATTAAGTAAAGGCATGGAGCACTTTCCGAGAAAGAAAATAAAATTACCTTATGAATCTAGTATGAGAGCTACTTATGGATTGCATACCAAAGATGGCAATACAGAGATCTATTGCATTATGCCTAGCTAGGGGCGTTAAACAATATATAGCGCTTGTTGGGAGGCAACCCAATTTTATTTTTATGCTTTTGTTTAAGCTTATGTTTCTGAGTCCTGCAAACATTATTACCTCTATAATAATTGTGTTTTATTGTTTTAATTAATGTTTGAGCCAAGTAAGATTAACACCTTTCGGATGGTCTACGGTGTTTGCAAGTTGATTTCGCTGAAAAATAGAAACTTTCGCTGTCAGTGAGGAATTTTGTAAATTCACTTGAACGTGATTTTGGTCTAAAGTTTTAAAAAAGATTAATATACAAGTTTACCTCCTTTTTCTAATTTTTCAGAATTTTTAGAGTTACAGAAGTATTCTAAGTTTATAGAGTGCTACAAACTGTTCGGTTCTTGACAGATTCTGTTTTCTTTGTGTTGTTTGCTTATTTTGATGAATCTATGGGTTGTATCGGGGGGTATGAACCATGGAGAAGTTGGAATATAGTAAATATTGCAGCAATATAAATAAAGAATGAGTTCACAACAATACCTAAAGTGGTGATTTATTTTCTTATACTAACGGATCTCATGAGTTTTATGTTGAGTTTTGTGTTGTGAAGTTTTCAAGTTTTGGGTAAAGATTTGATGGACTATGTAATAAGGAGTGGCAAGAGCCTAAGCTTGGGGATGCCCAAGGCACCCCAAGCCACATTCAAGGATACCAAAGAGCCTATGCTTGGGGATGACCCGGAAGGCATCCCCTCTTTCGTCTTCAATCCATCGGTAATTTTACTTGAGGCTATATTTTTATTCACCACATGATATGTGTTTTGCTTGGAGCGTCTTGTATGATATGAGTCTTTACTTTTTACTTTGCCACAATCATTCTTGCTGCACACATATTTTGAGAGAGGCAAGCTGAATCGTGAATTTATTACAATACTCTTTGTGCTTCAATTATATCTTTTGAGCTAGGCAATGTTGCTCTAGTGCTTCACTTATATCTTTTAGAGAACGGTGGTGTTTTAGTTTATAGAAATTATTAAACTCTCGTACCTCATTTATATTATTTTGAGAGTCTTTAAACATAATGGTAATTGGTTTAGCTTCTGAATTTAGTCCTAATATAATGGGCATCCAAGAGGGATATAATAAAAACTTTCATATTTATTACATTGAATATGGTGAGAAGTTTGATTCCTTGCATATAGTTTTGAGATATGAAGATGGTAAGATGAGAGTCAGGCTAGTAAATAATTGTGAATTGGACTAAATACTTGTGTTAAAGTTTGTGATTCCCGTAGCATGCACGTATGGTGAACCGTTATGTGATGAAGTCGGGGCATGATTTGTTTAATGATTGTCAACATTTGTATGTAGGTCGGGATCGCGTGATGGTTAACTCCTACCAACCCTTCCCCTAGGAGTATGCGTCTAATACTTTGCTTCGATAACTAATAGGCTTTTGCAATAAGTATGTGAGTTCTTTATGACTAATGTTGAGTTCATGGATTATACACACTCTCACCCTTCCACCTTTGCTAGCCTCTCTAGTACCGCACAACTTTTGCCGGTACATTAAACCCACCTTACTCAAAACAGACACCATATACTTTCCTTAAAAGAGCCACCATATGTACCTATTATGGCATTTCGATAGCCATACCGAGATATATTGCCATGCAACACCACCATTCCGTTTTTTATGACACACACCATCACTTCCATATGCCTTATAGCGTATATTTTGTTCTAGATATCGAGTTGTAATCTTTGAGTTGTAAGTAAATAAAAGTGTGATGATTTGCATTATTAGAGCATTGTCCCATGTGAGAAAACGATGATGGAAGCTATGATTCCCTCACAAGTTGGGATGAATCTCCGGACTTCACAAGAAATAAAAGAGGCGAGCGAAGCCCATATAAAAAAATAAAAGACGCCAAAGATGCCCACCAATTTGTTTTTGAGAGAAAGAGAGAAGGGACAATTCTACTATCTTTTTCCACACTAGTGCTTCAAAGTAGCACCATCTTCTTAATAGAGAGTCTCCTATTTTGTCACTTTCATATAACTCGTGGAATTTTACATCTTATGCACAACCACTTAATTTTTTTTGAGCTTTCATACCTTATTACCATAATGCATTTGTTGCATGGCAATCCCTACTCACTCACATTGATATCTATTTATGGACATCTCCATAGCCCATTGATATGCCTTGTTGATGTGAGACTATCTTCTCCTTTTTTAACCTTGCAACCTCCACCATATTATATTCCACCTATAGTGCTATATCCATGGCTCACGCTCATGTATTGCGTGAGAGTTGAAAAGGTTTGAGAACAAAAAAGTGTGAAACAATTGCTTGACTTTCATCGGGTTGTGCATGATTTAGATACTTTGTGTGGGGAAGATGGAGCACAGCGAGACCATATGATTTTGTAGGGATAACTTTCTAATGCCATGTTATTTCAAAAGGACGCAATTGCCTTGTTAGTATGCTTGAAGTATTATTGTTTTTACGTCAATATTATACTTTTTTTGAATTTTATGGATCTGAATATTCATGCCACAATAAATAATATTCAATGGATAAATATGTTAGGTAGCATTCCACATAAAAAATTCTGTTTTTATCATTTACCTACTCGAGGACGAGGAGGAATTATGCTTGGGGATGCTTGATACGTCTCCAACGTATATATAATGTTTGATTGTTCCATGCTATTATGTTACCTGTTTTGGATGTTTTATATGCATTAATATGCTATGTTATACTATTTTTGGACTAACCTATTAATCTAGAGACTAGTGTCAGTTTCTGTTTTTTCCTTATTTTTGAGTATTGCAAATAAGGAATATTAAACAGAGTCGAATTGGAAAAAAATCTCCGGAATGATTTTTCTTGGACCAGAAGAAACCTGCCAGACTTGGCGAGGGGGGCAGGAGACCTGCCGGGAGACGGCAAGCCTGTAGGGCCCACTCTGGGGGGTGAGGCGCCCCCTGGCTTGTGGCTCCCCTGCAGGCCTCCTAACCCTAATATTCCACCTATAAATTCCGAAATATTCCCCCAATACCAAGAGAGCAACGAAAAATACTTTTCCACCGTCGGGAGCCTGTGTTCCCGTGAGATCCAATCTTGGAGCCTTTTCCGGTAATCTGCCGGAGGGGGAATCAATCACGGAGGGCATCTAGATCAACTCCATTTCCCCTCCGATGATGCGTGAGTAGTTCATCACACACCTACGAGTCCATAGCTAGTACCTAGATGGCTTCTTCTCTCTCTTTGTTCTTCAATACCATATTGTTTATGATCTTCATGAAGATCTATCCGATGTAATACTCTTTTGTAGTGTGTTTGTCGAGATCCGATGAATTGTGGGTTTATATTGAGATTATCTATGAATATTATTTGAATCTTCTATGAATTCTTATATGTCTGATTTCATATCTTAGCAAGTCTCTTCGAGTTATTAGTTCGGTTTGGCCAACTAGATTGGTAATTCTTGCAATGGGAGAAGTGCTTAGTTTTGGATTCAATCTTGCGGTGTCCTCACCCAGTGACATAGTAGGGTAGCAAGGCACGTATTGCATTGTTGCCATCAAGAATAAAAAGATGGGGTTTTCATCATATTGCTTGAGTTTATCCGTCTACGTCATGTCATCTTACCTAATCCATTACTCTGTTCTTCATGAACTTAATACTCTAGATGCAGGCAGGAGTAGGTTAATGTGTGGAGTAATAGTAGTAGATGTATAATCATTTAGTTCTACTTGACATGGACTTGATGCCCATATGCTTAATCATTGCCTTGGATATCTTCATAATTATTCGATTTTCTATCAATTGCTCGACAGTAATTTGTTTACCCGCCGTATTATTTTTCTTCATGAGAGAAACTTCTAGTGAAACCTATGGCCCCCGGGTCTATTTTCCATATTATACTTTCAGATCTATAAACCAAAAATAGCAAAAATATATTGCTGCCATTTATTTACTTTTGTTTTACTTTTCGTTCTAACAATCTTTTATATCTATCTCTATCAGATCTCATCCTTCCAAATAACCGTGAAGGGATTGACAACCCCATTTTAGCGTTAGGTACAAGTGTTTGATTGTTTGTGTAGGTGCGAAGATTGGGGCCTTGCTTGTTCCTCATACTTGATTGATACCCTGGTTTGCAACAAACTAAGGGAAATACTTATATACTTTGCTGCGTCACCCTTTCCTCTTCAAGTTAAAACCAACACAAGCTCAAGAAGTAGTACTTATCAGTCAGCTGGCCAGAACATGCGACCGAAAGGAAAATATCTGAGTGTAAGGTTGCACCCGGGTACACACTATCTGAATGAGGGGATGTGTCCAAGAGGGTTCTATCCAAATAAAAGGGTGTTCCCGAGTAAAGAGTTTTCATAAATCAGGAAAATAAAAAAAGATGGCATGTTAAGTCGCCAAGTGCTACAACAGCTGAGTGAGGAAAAGGCAAGGAAAGAGTCAATACTGACTCACTCATCTTGGGCGACAAAAGATTCACCATACAGCAGCCGACTGTGCATATCAATCCAACTGAGCTCATACTTGCTATCGTGCCAAAGCACTCGACTAATGACCATGAAGAAAGCACTAGCAAAGCAAAACCACGAGACCCTAAATACACTCGGTCAAAGTGGTGTCCTCCATGGCTAACAAAGACACAAAAGAGGAAATTACAAAGGTTGAGGAATCAAGAAATTTTAGAATAGGAGGCCGAGAAACAAAGGGATAAATTATTCAATGACACTCGGCCCATGATACCTACAAAACAAGTGTGGAAGCCTAAACAAACACAAGATGCAACATCTTCTACAGTTATCCTAGCAACACCTACACAACCAACGGAGGCCAATGCAACCACTATTACATCGTCCACTTCACCTTTTACTACTTCTTCACTTGGAGATATTTCAGAGTCGGTGGACAGGCTTGAGGATGGAGATGATGTTCTGGATTTTGGGTCTACAGCGGGGCATGAAGTTATGGATATCAATATGGTATATTACTTACCCGCTGAATTTCGTGCTACAGACGAGGAAGGGGAAATAGCTCAGCTGGACTTTGGCCCTAAAAATGGTATCTTCGAGAAACCAAAAGAACTAGCGACACACTTGAAACCATTGTACCTTAGAGGTCATATTAATGGGTCACCGTTTGCTCGGATGTTGGTTGATGGTGTTAATGTGAAGAATCTTATGTCCTATTCGGTCTTCTAGAAGTTGGGCTTTCCCGGCGAAGAATTGACAAAGCCCAATATGGTGCTAAGTTGATTTGAAGGCAAAGAGAAAACTGAAGGCCAAGGTGTGATGTATGTGGAGCTTACACCGGAAGCAAAACTTTGGCTACTACATTCTTTGTCGCCGAGGTGCAAGGTAACTACAATGTGATTTTAGGCTGCGATAGGGTTCATGCAAACCAGTGCGTGCCATCTACTATGCACGAGTTTTTAATTCAGTGGATAGACGACGAAGTAGAAGTAATTCATGCGGATAATTTGGCTTGTGTTGCTTTGGTCGATGCATCAGTGGATTGGCAACATCCCAATGCTACTTGCTTGACAGGGCGCGACCTATCAGAGTTTGATTTTCTCAGCACTACAAACAATGGTTTTGTGCCAGTTTCTTTAAATCCGGTTGGTGGAAACCGGCTCCAAAGCATTATGAATTTAAATGGATCCTAATTCTGAGTGGTTACAAAAGCGACTTGCAAAATATTGGTCAAATGAGATAGATATAGAGGAGTTAGATGATATGGATAAACTTGGACAAAGCTTCACATCGGCCGACCCATTAGAAGAGATAGATATAGGAGATAGTTCAATTCCTAGGCCGACATTTGTAAAAAAAATTTTAAAAGCCAATCATAAAGTTAGGTTGATTGAGTTGTTGAAAGAATATGTTTGTTGTTTTGCATGGGAATATCATGAGATGCCAGCTTTAAGCCGAGAGCTAGTAGAGCATTGGTTAGCTATAAAAGCTGGTTTTAGACCTTACAAGCAATCGACCAGAATGTTTAATCCAAAAACATATGACCGGATGAAGGATGAGATCGGTCATTTGTTGAAAGCTAATTTTATTATAACTTATAGGTATGCCGAGTGGATTTCTAACATTGTACCTATGGAGAAGAAAGGATCCGACAAGTTGAGGGTGTGCATTGATTTCAGAGATTTAAATAGAGCTACACCCAAAGATGAGTATCCCATGCCCATGGCTGATATGCTTATTAATGATGCTTCTGGACATAAGGTCATTAGTTTTTTTGATGGTAATGCGGGGGTATAGCCAGATTTTTATGGCCGTAGAGGATATGTCCAAAACGGCTTTCCATTCCCGGTTCCTTTGTTCATTTGAGTGCATGGTGATGACCTTTGGATTAAAGAATGTTGCCGCCACGTATCAAAGAGGTATGAATTTAGTTTTTCATGATTTACTCGGTGTTATACTTGAGGTGTATATTGACGATATTTTTGTCAAATCAGATGCTTTTGAATCTCATCTAACCGATTTGCCTTAAGCCTTTGAAAGAATGAAAATATGGATTGAACATGATTCCTTTGAAATGTGCATTCTGCGTGTGAGCTGGAAAGTTTTTGGGTTTCATTATTCATGAAAATGGTGTAGATATTGATCCCAAAAAGATAGAGGCTATACGAAAAGTGGAGGCTCCAACATGCAAGAGAGATATGCAAAAATACGTTGGCAATGCCAACTATTTAAAAAGATTCATAACAAACTTATCAAGGAAAGTTGATGCCAATTCACTCACATCCTTCGGTTAAGAGCAGCAAGAAGCATTTGATATGATCAAGAATTATTTGTGTACTCCGCCGGTGATTAAAGCACCCAAGCATAAAGATCCATTTAAGCTTTACATTGCAGCAGAGGAAGGTGTGATTGGTGCTGTTTTGACTCAAGAGACCGAAGGAAGAGAGCATGCTATTACATATTTGAGCCAATGTTTATTGGACGCGGAGACGAGGTACACAGTTATTAAAAAATATGCCTTTATTTATATTACGCTTGCAAAAAACTGAGACATTATTTAGTATCAAATGCTTGCATAACAGTTTGTCAAACCGATGTCATTAAGTATATGTTGCATAGACCAATTTTTAGTGGTACAATTGGCAAGTGGGCTTATGATTTGATTGAATATGATTTGGCCTATGAATCTTGGAAATCCATGACAGGTCAAATAGTTGCTAATTTCATTGTTGAGCATCAGATTAATGACAAGCACAATGTTGATATAAACGTTTTCTCGGTAGTACGGTGGAGATTATATTTTGATGGTTAAGTTTGTAGCAATGTCCAAGGTGCGGGTATTGTTTATATATCTCCTCATGGTGCTATTTTTGAAGCGTCATGTATCTTGGAATATTTTTGCACCAATAATCAAGCCGAATATGAAGCATTGTGATTCGGCCTAGAGATGTTACTAGCTATAGGTGCTACACATGTTGAGACTTTTGGTGATTCGTTATTGGTGGTACACCAAATATCCAGAGTTTTTCAATGTTTTCACGAATCACTTAATATTTATCTTGATAAATGTCTAGGTATAATTTCTACTTTGGATTGTTTTAGCATAGCTAGTATATCTAGACATGACAATTGGAGAGCAAATGATTTGGCACAACAAGCATCTGGCTATCATGTTGACCATGGCATGTTTCATATTTCTAAAAAGTCGATGTCTAGTTTGGCGAATATAAGAGAGGCCGAACATGAACATATAACTTCGGCCCCTAACAATAAGTCTAGTACAGGTGAAAATTTGGATTGGAGGAAGCCCATAGTTGATTACTTGCTCGATCCAAGAGAAAGGGTGGACATGGCTGTTCCGCGTATGGCTTTCAAATATGTGATGAGGGATGATCATCTTTATTGCCGAATAGTTGATGATATTCTTTTGAAGTGCTTGGATGAAGACCAAGCTAGAATTACTATGGACAGGTACATGAAGTTATTTTCGGAACTCATCAGTCGGCTCCCACGATGAAGTGGCTGTTGTGACGTGCTGGGTTTTATTGGCCGACAATGATTAATGATTGCCTCAAATATTATAAAGGATGTGAAGCTTGTCAAAAGTTTGGTGATATTCAATTGGCTCCTGCTGCCATGTTGCATCCTATTATCTAGCCGTGGCCTTTTAGAGGATGGGGTTTAGATTTCATTGGAGAAATTCATCAGTTTTCTTCAAAGGGGCATCGGTTCGTATTGGTGGCAACCTATTACTTCACTAAATGGTCTGAAGCGGTACCTCTAAAGAACATGAGACATACGGAGGTAGTTCAATTCATAACTGAGCACATTATTCATAGATTCAGCATTCCGCAAACATTAACTACAGATCAAGGTTCATCTTTTATGTCACATCAAGTTAAAGAATTTGCCGAGTCTTATAAGATAAAGTTGCTCAATTCCTTTCTGTATTATGCCCAAGCTAATGGACAAGCTGATTCTAGCAATACAATATTGATCAAGCTCATCAAAAAGAAGATTGAGGATAATCCAAGGAGATGGCATGAGCTCCTATCTGAAGCATTGTGGGCACATAGAATCTCAAAGCACGGTGCTACAAAAGTAACCCCTTATGAGCTAGTATATGGCAACAAGACGTTTTGTCAGTGGAGGTAAATTTGAATGATTTGCGAATAAAGAAACAAAATGACTTTTTGGCTGTGGATTTTTGTAAGTTAATGATGGACAATATTGGTGAAGTTGTCAATAGAAGTTTGGCTGCTTTAAATGCTATTGAAAGAGTCAAGTTAAGAGTGCCATGAGCTTATAATAAAAGGTCAAATTGAAGAATTTTCAAGTTGGAGATCTCATGTGGAAAGTGATCCCGCTGATTGGTTCAAGAGATAGATAATTCGGGAAGTGGTCTCCAAACAGGGAAGGTCCTTTTAACATTGCAAGAGTATTTCCTAGAAACTCATATTTGGTGGAATCAATTCAAGGGACAATGCTACCTCGAGCTTGATGACCCACAAGTGTAGGGGATCTATTGTAGTCCTTTCGATAACAAAAGTGTCGAACCAAAGGAGGAGCAGAAGGAAATAACAAGTGGTTTTCAGTAAGGTATTCTTTCCAAGCACTAAAATTATCGGTAACAGATAGTTTTGTGATAAGGTAATTCGTAACGGGTAGCAAGTAATGCTACCTCTTGAGCTTTCATTGGTTTTTCCCTTGAAGAGGAAAGGGTGATGCAGCAAAGTAGCGATAAGTATTTTCCTCAGTTTGAGAACCAAGGTATCAATCCAGTAGGAGTATCAAGATGAGGCACCAATGCACCAGCACAAAAACAAACAAACTTGCACCCAACGCGAAAAAGGGGTTGTCAATCCCTCCATGTTTATTTGCAAGGTGAGATCTGAAGGTGAAAAGTGCAAAAAAGTAATTTTGTAGATCTATATATAGGATGTGAAGTAGACCCGGGGGCCATAGTGTTCACTATAGGCTTCTCTCATAATAGCAAGTATTATGGTGTGTGAACGAATTACTGTCGAGCAATTGATAATATCGCGCAAAGTTATGACGATATCTAAGGCAATGATCATACATATAGACATCACGTCCGAGACAAGTAGACTGATACTTTCTGCATCTGCTACTATTACTCCACACATCATCCGCTATCCAGCATGCATCTAGTGTATTGAGTTCATAACAAACAGAGTAACGCCTAAAGCAAGATGACCTGATGTAGAGGGATAAATTCATGCAATATGATATAAACCCCATCTTTTTTACCCTTGATGGCAACAACATGATGCGTGCCTCGCTACCCTTTCTGTCAGTGGGTGAGGACACCGCACGGTATGAACCCAAAACCAAGCACTTCTATGATTGCAAGAATTATAGATCAAGTTGGCCAAACGAAACCCATAACTCGAAGAGAATTACAAGGATACGAAATCATGCATATAAGAGATCAGAGGAGACTCAAATAATATTCATAGATAATCTGATCATAAATCCACAATTCATCGGATCTCGACAAACACACCGCAAAATAAAGTTACATCGGATAGATCTCCATGAAGATCATGGAGAACTTTGTATTGAAGATCCAAGAGAGAGAAGAAGCTATCTAGCTACTAGCTATGGACCCGAAGGTCTGTCGTGAACTACTCACGCATCATTGGAGAGGCAATGGTGTTGATGAAGAAGCCCACCGTGTCCGAATCCCCCTCCTGCAGGGCACCAGAACGGTCCCCAGATGGGATGTTGCGGAGACAGAAGCTTGCGGCGGCGGAAAAGTATTTTCATGGCTCGCTTCTTTGGTTTCGGGATTTTTGAGAATTTATAGGCGAAAGAGGTAGGGCAAAGGAGCCACGTGGGGCCCACAAGCCTGCCAGGCGCGCCCCCCTAGGGCGCGGCTAGGGGTCTCGTGAGCTCCCTCAAGGTCTCATGCCTTGGTTCTCAAGCCCCGTGCTTATCTTCTGTTATGGAAAAAATCATCCCGCAGGTTTTATTCTGTTTGGACTCCGTTTAATATTCTTCTCTGAAAAAGGTCAAAAACACGGAAAAAACTGAAACTGACACTTGGCACGGAGTTAATAGGTTAGTCCCAAAAATAGCATATTCGTGCATATAAAACATCCATAGTTGACAAGATAATAGCATGGAACCATCAAAAATTATAGATACGTTGGAGACGTATCAAGTAACAAATGTAACAATGGTGCAACAAGGTGGCCCAATCCTTTTTGTAGCAAAGGACAAGCCTGGACAAACTCTTATATAAAGAAAAGTGCTCCCGAGGAGACATGGGAATTTATGCTAAGCTAGGTTTCATCATGCTCATATGATTCGCGTTCTTTACTTTGATAATTTGATATGTGGGTGGATCGATGCTTGGGTGCTGCCCTTACTTGGACAAACATCCCACTTATGATTAACCTCTCTCCCAAGCATCCGCAACTACGAAAGAACAATTAAGATAAATCTAACCATAGCATTAAACATATGGATCCAAATCAGCCCCTTACGAAGCAATGCATAAACTAGGGTTTAAGCTTCTGTCACTCTAGCAACCCATCATCTACTTAATACTTCACAATGCCTTCCTCCAGGCCCAAATAATGGTGAAGTGTCATGTAGTCGACGTTCACATGACATCACTAGAGGATACACAACATATATCTTCTTAAAATATCAAACAAATACCAAATTCACATGATTACTTATAACAAGACTTATCCCATCTTCTCAGGAACAAACATAACTACTCACAAGGCATATTCATGTTCATAATTAGAGGAGTATTAATAACCATTAAGGATCTGAACATATAATCTTCCACCAAATAAACCAACTAGCATCAAGTACAAGGAGTAATCAACACTACTAGCAACCCACACGTACCAATATGAGGTTTTGAGACAAAGATCGGATATAAGAGATCAACTAGGGTTTGGAGAGGAGATGGTCCTAATGAAGATGTTGATGGAGATTGACCCCCTCTCGATGAGAGGATCGTTGGTGATGACAATGGCTTCGATTTCCCCCTCCGGGAGCGAAGTTTCCCCAGCCGAATAGCTCCGTCGGAGCTCTAGATTGGTTCTGTCGAAGTTCCGCCTCGAGACGGTGACGCCTCGTCTCGAAAGGTCTGATATGATTTTTTCCACGTCAAAACCTTCATATAGCAGAAGATGGGCATCGGAGGCCTGTTAGGGGGCTGATGACGAATTGATGGATATATTTCTCGCCCCTCATTGGTTACCCCAAGTGGAAGGTGGAGATGTAGTCAACATCAGATTTCTCTTACACGGGGACTATAAAGTTTATCGAACCAGGAGGATTTCGAGGATCTACAAGTAGGTGTTCACTGCTCTGGCGCTAGCACAAGACGCGAACCTACACACACAATAAATAACTTTGCTATCAATGAGTACACAGAGGTTATCAATCTCTCCGGCCTAGTAGTTTGCAAAGGATCAAAGCACAAGCGGGAATAGTGATAGTGATTGCAACGGAAAAGTAAATGGAAGCAGTAAATCATGGAGGTGTAAGAAATGGTGGTAATATGGACCTGAGTCACATGATGTTCACTAGTGATGTCTCTCTCCCAAAAGCCGATAAACAACTATGCTGGGTAAACAAATTACAGCTGGGCAATTGTGAAGTAATAATGCTCCCTCTTACTGGGTAAACAAATTACACCTGGGTAAACAAATTACAGCTAGACATGAGGGGGCATGAACCCACCATCATGCATAACGCTCCCTCTTGGAGTTACAATCTACTACCCGGCCAAAGCAATACAAAGCAACAGAGAACATGCATGAATTACCTAAGAACATAATATAAAAGGATAACCAAATATAAAACTCATCACAATCTGAACATAATCTCATAATCCATCGAATCCCAGCAAACCAAACATAGCAATAGAAGGAAAACTACATAGATGCCTTGATCATGTACGGCAGCTCAAAAGGGCTAAACATTGAAGCACAAGCTTGGAGAGAAGACATCACATAGCTACTGGTCATGGACTCATGGTCCAAGGAGGACTACTCACGGCAAGTCCGGGAAGCGTCCATGGTGGTGGAGAAGCTCCCGGAGGTCAATCCTCCCTTCGACAGGGTGCTGGGAAGAGGTCTTCTCACGCTCCCGATCTTGTAAACGCTGCGGCGATGGTACGATGAAGAAATTCGCGATTCTGGATCTTCTGGAAGGGTTTCTATCGGAGAGGTAAATATAGGCCGAAGGAGGGCACGAGAGGGCGTCGGCCCCACCCATGTGACCTATGGGCGCGGTCAGGGGCTAGGCCGTGCAGGGAGGCCGCCAGGGCAGGCCCTGGCTCCCCTCTGGCCCACTCTGATGCCTCTCGAAGCTTCCGTCACGCTGATTTTTATATATTTTTCTTGGGATTTTTGGGACTTTGGAAATTTGGGTAAAAGTCCCCGCAAAAAACATCAACAGACAGAAACTGGCACTAGGTGCACCGAGTTAGTAGGTTAGTGCAAATATGTGTAAAAAGGTATGAACGTGTAGCGAAACATATAACAATGTCACCCAAAAGATCATGGAACAAACAAAAAATATAGATACGTTTGGGACGTATCAACATCCCCAAGCTTAATTGCTGCTCGTCCTCGAGTAGGTAAATGATAACACAAACAATTTCTATGGTGACATGATAACACACATATAAGAACTTCAAAGTAAAGAAAGTAAGATATGAAATCCCAGTCAAGACAATAACAACCAAGAGTGTATATCTAGTATTGAAAATAGCAAAGTAAGAACATAAAGGTGCAAAAGCTCTCGCTGTCCGTGACTCGAATGTCTCCAAATGGTGTTTGCGTGCAAGAAGTGGGAGCTGGATGAGAGCATAAAAATATTTATAGTTTAATTGAGAACTCAATCTACTAAAATTTCACACTTGGTCTCCTTCGAAATCCTATTTTGACTCATCCCCGGATCACTAGTCAGGCACAAGTCAAAATGATCCTCTTCCTCTCGACTTTGAGCACACATGCAATGGATGAGCGCAAGAAAAATATACAGGCACTTAGGATGGCAAAGAGAATAATGATGGAGAAGGAAGACAAAAAGGTGTTAAAGTCCCACATTAATGAGGTCAACCATAGGCGAGAGAAAGCCAAATGATAGATATGATGTAAGGACTAGGGATTGCCATGCGACGGATGCAGATATGAGCTTAGGTAAGCTCTCCAATGGAACTAGTGGGGTGCATCCAACTTGCTTGCTCATGAAGACCTAGAGCTCATTTGACGGGGCTCATCATTGGAATATACAAGACAAGTTCTATAGTGCAAGGGTCCCCACATAGTTATGCATGAATGATAATCTCTATGGAGTACAAATATAACGATGGTGTACGAGTGTGGATGTTTCAAAAAGAATAGTAGTGTTGCCCCTTCTCTCTTTTTATTTCTTTTATTTATTTTTATTTATTTTTATATTTTTGTGGACTCTTTGGCTCTTTCTATTTATCTCTCATTTGTCCTCTTTGGGATCTTTTAATTTGTCCTCTTTGGGATCTTTTAATTTGTCCTCGTTGGGATCTTTTCATCACTTAAGGGCAACACTCTATGTTCTACAAGAGTAAAAATAAGATCTTCACACTTTGTAAGAAGTACTCAACATAAAGACAAATGAAAACTATCATGATGTATGCAAATGTATGCCTCTTCCAGTGTAGCAGGATATGCAATCAAACTAGCGCGTCATGTAGCAAACATAAGGGGAAGGCCCAACTATCATGCGGCTCCTCGATCAAGCAAAAGCATGTATGACATGAAGATCAAGTCATGAGATGGTGGATGTTGCACGACAATTTATCTCGGAAAGGCTGTGGAAATGCCTTAATAGGTAGGTATGATGACAGAGTGTATCATGCCAAGGGTTTGGATGCACCGACCAAGTTTCCACCAACTCTCAAGGTGAGAAAGGGCAATGCACGGTACCGAAGAGGCTAGCGAAATATGGATGGTGGAAGTACCAACAATCGAATACTGGCATTAGTCCGAAGAACTCATACACTTATTATTGGTAACTCTCTATCTAGTCTGGAAATTCACAAAGAGACAAGTACCCCGAGGAGGAGGGTTTGGGGGTTTGGTTATCCTTGCGCATCCTCGACCCATGATAACATGAGGGTACTCTATATATTCCAACCACTCCAGAGGTTAGCGATCAATTTAGTAGCTAGAGTTCTCAACTAATTTTTAGTTTTTCAAAAACACACGAATTTCCCAAAATACGACACCTATCACTAATAGTCTCAAGCTCTTGGCACCAATAGTCCAAAAATTACTCAAATCAATACCTCAAAACTATTGCAAGTAACTACTATACTTAAATAGCAACCTCAGTTACCTACTCATGTAAGACACACAACTTAGTGCAACAAGCCAAATCTCTAAACAAGATAAGCATGATAACTCAAGAGAGTTCCAAAGGCTACCCAAATAAAAGCTATTAAAAAGATAAAGCATGAAAACTAAAAGCTAAGCATGACAACAACTAAGAAAAGATAAAGAACACACAAAAAGGATAAGAATGAAAACCTATGTTTTGTTCTAGGGTGGAGTGGAGCGTGTTTCTCTCCCAAACAAGGAAGGCTAGGTTCCGATTTGTTATGAACAGCAATAAAAACTAAAACAAACTAAAAAGTAAAGAGCGGGACGCTACAAGCATTGCACATAACATCTGAAGTGATAAAAATATAGCATGGAGATGGGCGAACTGATGATTGTTGATGGAGAAGGGGATGCACGGGGCATCCCCAAACTTAGACGCTTGAGTCTCCTCGAATATTTCTTGGGGGTGCATGGGGGCATCCCCAAGCTTGAACGCTTGACACTCCTGGATCTTCTTTCATCATCTTCCATCGCATACTTGAAAACTCCCTTCATATGAAACTCATCATAAGTTCATTAGAGTGGTTAGTACCCATAATAAAATAATTTATTCCCTACTGGAAATAAATATTTTCATGAAAATCTGCCGTTTCTCATGATTGCCAATAGTTTTTTACAAAGGAAAAGCAAGCTTAAGATTTGCAAAACGATGAAAACGCAAAATGTGGCAGAATCTGTGAAAAACAGAAAAACAGGTAGTAAATAATTTTTTCGAGGCACTTCTGCAACTCAAATCAACAAACCTAGAATATATGCCACAAAGGCAATTATATAGATCATATTGTCAAAAATCATCAGATCAAAAAGATGATCTGGTGATTTTTGGCGAATTTTTCCATCAACGAGACATAATCTGTTTCTGGACAGCATGTCACAACGTTTGAACTTTATTGCATTCGGAGGCTAAAACTTGGCACAAAGCTTGAAAATAAATATACAATGATGTTTATACAGTAGTAACAAGCATCAAGACCACTAAAACTGAAAGTAAAAACTCAAAGTAAAGTTAACAAGGGTTGTCTCCCTAGAGCTCTTTCTTTATAGCCATAAAGATAGGCTTAAGATTTTAATGATGCTCTCGTAGGAATAAGAGTTTTAGAACAAAAGAGAGCATCAAGAACCAAATACGATCTTGTCGGGATTGGCATCGATACCTCAATCTGAAACAAGGATACCGAGTAGCTTACCAGCCGGTACACCAAAGGTGCATTTGGCCGGGTTGAGCTTAATCCCGAAGCGTCGAAGGTTTGCGAAGGTTTCGGCAAGGTCGACTAGGAGGTCGAAACCTTTCCTGGACTTGACCATGATGTCATCCATGTACGCTTTGACATTCCGACTGATCTGTTCCTGCACACACTTTTGAATCATACGCTGGAATGTAGCTCCGACATTTTTGAGAACGAATGGCATCGTGATGTAAGAAAGACACCTGAATGGGGTCATGAAGGCTGTATTTATTTCATTAGGTCCATACATTCGGATCTGGTGGTACCTGTAGTACGCATCCAGGAACGACAAGAGTTCACATCCGAAAGTGGAATCTACAATTTGATCTATGCGAGGCACAAGGAAGTGGTCCTTCGGGCAAGCCTGATTGAGGTGCTTGAATTCAATAAACATTCAGAGTGAATTGTTCTTCTTTGGCACCAAGACCACGTTCACAAACCACTCGGAGTGGTAGACCTCGCAGATGAACTCGGCAGCTAGGAGCCGAGCGATCTCCTCGCCGATTGCCCTACGCTTCTCCATGAAGGAGCGACGCGGGTGTTCCTTGATGGGCTTGATCTTCGGATCCACTCAAAGGCGATGATCAGCCAGCTCCCTGGGAACCCCTGACATGTCAGACGGCTTTCATGCAAATAAATCCGAGTTCTCATGGAGGAACTGGATGATCTCGACTTCTTATTTCTCTCCGAGTGAGGTGGAGATGTTGGTCGCAGAAGCACTCAGATCCGTAGGGTGGACGTGAACCTGCTTCGTCTCGTCGGCCGACTGAAAGGTGGATTCTGTAGCTGGCCGCTTTGACTTTAGCAGATGTGTGGTGTCCACCGCCTTCTTTTACCCATCAAGCTCGGCTGCGAGGACTTGCTCATTGGCGTTCCTGGAGCCTTGATGGAGGCACTCTTCAGCAACCTTCCGATTTCCAGTGACCGTGATCACGCCTTTAGGCCGTGGCATATTAAGTTTAAGATATACGTAACATGGGCGTGCCATGAAACGCGCGTAGGCAGGCCTACCCAGGATGGCATGATGGGAGATATGAAAGTCGACCACTTAGAAGGTCAACCTCTACTTGCGAAAAAAATTATCGCTCCCGAATACGACACTCAGAGTGATCTGGCCGAGTGATCCATGTTTCTTCCCAGGGATGACCCCGTGGAACTGCATGTTACTCTTGCTCAGCTGGGACAACAGGATGTCCATGGCTTTGAGAGTGTTCACGTAGATGATGTTGAGACCGCTGCCTCCGTCCATGAGGACTTTCCGCAGTCAAAACACTTTAAGTGCGGGATCGACCACCAGCGCGTGCCTCCCGGGGTTGGCTATGTTGGCGGGGTGGTCCGACTGGTCGAAGGTGATGGGCGTCTTTGCCCAGTCGATGGACTTTGTAACAGCTGGGGTTGTCATGTTCACCTCTCGATTGAAAATTTCAATCGGCTCTTGCTCTCGATGTCTGCGAAGATCATGAGGGTCTCCTGAATGTTGGGATTCCTGGAGGCATCCATAGGGTCGTCCTCATCTTCCTTGTCCCTAGAGGGCTCTCCACCCATCTTCGTCCGGAGCAGACGGTAGTCGCGGGCTGTGTGCTTGGCGGGAATAGTCTCCCCTCCTCGTCTTCGCAAGAATGAATCGGACACAGCTGTTCCAATAGGCTGCTCTTTGACTCGGCTTTCTTTTTGCTAACACAGTCCTTCTTCTTTTTGGATTTATTTTGGCCCTGTCCTAGGAGAGGATCTACTTTAGCTTTACATGACGGGTCGCCTTTTCGCTTCTTCTTCTTCTTAGCGTTGCCCGACTGAGGGGTTTTGCTCGCTCGGCCTATGCTGTTGCGGAGGCGGTCATCTTCTTTGCCATTCGCGTACCGATTGGCGATCACCATGGCCCGATCGAGGGATAGGTCCCCTGATTGGCCAAATTTGAGGATGAGCTCCCGATATTGAGTGCTCGCTTTGAAAGTGCACACGGCATGGTGCTCGGTGACGTTCGCAACAGTGTTGTGGAGTGTGGGCCATCACTGGATGTACTCTCTGAGAGTCTCGTTGCTCTTCTGGACACAATGTTGCAGCTCCATCTGGTCGTCTGCGTGCTTGTATGTGCCCTCGAAGGTCTTGACGAACACTTGGACGAGATCGCTCCAGCTGTGGATGCTGCTGGAGGGCAGTTAGTTGAGGCACGCCTTCGTGGACACCTCCAACATGAGGGGCAGATGTTTCATAGCGATCTAATCGTCGCCGCCGCCAATCTAGACGACCACTCGGTAGTCTTTCAGCCAGGTTTGTCGCTTCGACTCGCTTTAGAACTTAGCAATCCTCATGACCAATTGGTAGTTGGAGGGAATTTCAGCCTCTCGGATGTGTCGACCCTCCCCGGCCAGCTCTTAATCGATCAATCACGTGTTCCATGAAAATGGACCGAGCATTGAACTCGGGGGACCGGTAGTCGCCGCCCTCATTACCTCGATGCTGATTGGGGCTTGGGCTGCAGTCATGAGGACGGCGACCGAGTGAGCCACTCCCACGAAGGGGTGACCTCCTTCGGTCCCGGTGACCCTGCCTCCAGTCTCCATGCGGGCCTCTCGGAGGAGGAGGAGGTGACGTTAGGCATCGTGTGTGCTCGTGCAGGCTATGGGCCGACTGCACTGTGTCCACGTGGATGGACTTTGTGTGAATGCGGTGCCGCGATTGCGACACTCCGGAATTCTGCTGCATGGCAGTCTTCAACAGAGCCTGAATCGATCGAATGCTTTCCGCGGCCGCGCTGTCACTTGTCTGAATTGAATCAGCGATCCGAGTAGCAACGACGAGGTTCAGAAAAGGAGTTCGCATCACCTCGATGTGCCCCGGGCGGTCATTCGGAAACAACTGCCTGCGACTACGACTGGAGCTCGGCTTGTCCTCATATCCCGAGCGTTAAGCGAATGATGGAGTTGCTCGAGGCGCACACGCTCGGCCACATTAACCAGCCACGCGTTCTATAGCACGACATCCTCCGAGGTTTTCCAGGTGATGGGGCTATGGAGGACTTGATCACTCCTCCACCAAAATTCCTCGCCTTGATGCTCAGTAAGCGGCCGTGGAATGTGGTGGCTACTGTCGCCATGGCCACGCTCTTTGCCATCACGCTCGGGAGAATTTTCCGCGGCGTAACCTGTGTTGCCTCCCATGTTGGTGTCGGACATCAGAATCTCGGCTGCACCCATGTTGTTATCGCAGTCGGAGTCACTGAGTTACTCCTCGCTTGATGAAGGGAAGATGCCGACGATGGGCTCATCAAAGCTGAGCATGGCCACCTGCCAGGAAATGGCCTGGTTGGCCATAGCATGCTTGATGCACTGCTGCATCCACGAGCGCCCAGAGCGCTTGTGGCGAGTAGCAGCAAGACACAGGGGTGCCGAGTGATACGGCACCGATGGTTGACGGATCAGGACTCCGCGCGCGAGTTCACCAAAATGCGATGTACCTCATGCGGGGAGGGCGTCAGTGTCAAGTGGCGCATCCTGCAACCATGTCGAGTCATCGATGATAAAGCTGAGGGAACCAAAGAGTATCTCTCCTCCAAGTGTCATCATGTTGTTGAAAATGCGATAAATCTCCAACTTTGCTGGATTTGCTAGATGCGCAGCCCCACGGTGGGTGCCAACTGTTGTGGGAATGACCATGACAATAGTACCTGAGGGTACGAATGTAGGGGCGAAATCTAACTACGTGCAGCAGATGCACTCGCATGTACGAGTTCAGGCCCCACTCGGAAGTGGTAACAACCCTACATCTCGAGCCCTGAGGCTAATGTTTTCTTATGGCGGTGCAAATGATTACAAAGTGTTAAACCCTTGAGCTAGAGCCCGGGAGTGGCTTATATAGTTTCTTCCACTACCGACCAAGCTTCATTACAAGGCAATTAATGCTAATAAAGAGGGAAGTTACTAGAAACGCCGGCTTTAACCCTCGGCATTACTGGTAATGTGAGTCTTCGCTGCCCTTCATGTGATGGATTAAGTCCTTAGTCCTTGCATCCTCTTCAGTGCCTTCAGCTTGTTGTGGTCCGAGTGCCAGGATGCGTCCGACTGACACAAGGTGGTCCGAATGACTCCAGGCAGACCGAGTGATGATTACTAAACCAAGTGAGGTCGACCCTTTACCGGTGACTTTAAGGATACTGGTGTCTGTAAGGGGTCCTAGGTAGGCTTAGGGAGGCAGGTCCATAGGCCTACACCTAATGTATAACCCCGTCAGGTACTGAACCGCATAGCATGGCCATTCCTCTATGTCGCACGCAAGTATGGACTCGTCCTTTAGCCGCTTGGGTCTCACTCGTCGGCGGTTCCCTCACAGAGACACACCCGGACGTCGATTGGACTCGACACTGGCCCTACCAATCTAAAGGTTTACTTTGGGGCTATACCCGTCAGTCCTGAAGGACCATAAAAGGTTATGTTGGATATAACTAATGATTACCCTCAAAAGCTAATAAACTCGAACACTATCATCCTAGGAGTCTACAACCAAGATCTCGAGGAGATGGTTATAAGAAAGTACCAAAATTTTTGTGACAAAACACCAAGACAACATTGTTTTAGAAGAGAATAAAAAATGAAAATCTTGAGCCAAAGGCCGGAGGGACACAAAAGATGTCCCTGAACATAGGGATATAATGGCAGAATAAACACGGCCCACAAGTTCAGCTTAGTTATTTTAGTTAGCTTGATAGTTCATTTCCTATAAAACTTTATTGAACTTATGGACTGGTAAGTGGACTTAAACACGATTAAGCGGGATCTAGTTTACATCCATACGTGAAGATCAATCCGACATAATCATGATGGCCCATATCCTCCAACTGTGTGTCCTCTTGAAGATTTCACTTGCAATCAACTCAATCATTCTTATGCCCCATTTCATTATTATTTCTTGTAAGAGCATAATTTTGCCTAAGTAGTTTTGGTGGTTAATGACAATGCCCCTAGCGGACTAATCGTGTGCACTAACCTTTCAAAGATTATCATGTGGCATGAGACGGTTTTCATTCCCCGGTGGTTAAAAGAGAAGACGGTGTTTTTCTATCAATTTAGTGTTGGTGCACATGAGTCATAGGAAAATCCGTATTGTCAAGAGGGGATCTGCATTTGGAAATGTTGGGAGGAACTATCGTGTACTCATTTGCACCCCATCCGTTTCCTAGCACTTCTGAGCTTTTTTTCTACCCCAAAGACTCTCAAAGGCATATAAGCGGAAGTACCGCGCTTTGGAGTTGTAGTACCGCCCTAGCGGTACTTCCGCCTTGCAGTATCGTTCTACTACCGCTTATATTACCTTTTAGGCGTCTTCGGTGCCGTGACCCTTTTTCAGTGGAAGTATCGCTGGGAACGGAGCGATAGTACTGCTTGGGCGGTACTGCAGTCTTCCTCTTTCGGCCCCACTTCTACTTATTTTTACTCTCTGATGTCTTCAACACTCTAGCATATTTTGAGCCACAACAATGAATTGAAGTACTACTGTGAGCGGTACTAACACACAACTCTCCTCATTTCCACTAAATCTGGGCATCCTACAATACCAAGTGGAACTACCGTTGGCAGGAATGGTAGTACCGCTCCAGCGGAACTACCGCCTGCCGGATTATGTCTAACTGTCTATGAAGGGCGATACTTCCGTGCAAGCAAAATAACCGCTCCCGTGAGTGGTACTACCGCTTATCGACAACTTGTGGGCAGAAAAATGATCAGATTCTCCGCGCCTATATAAGTGGGTCTTTTTCTCCAAGAGACCCCACCTTTCTTACCCAAAAAGCTCCATTGTTGCTCCTAAGATTATTCTTTCCCAATCTCTCTCCCTAGTCATAGATTCTTGTTGATGCTCTAGGGTTTGCAGGAGAAGGCCTTGATCTACACTTCCACCAAGGGAAAAGTTGTTCCCCCACTAATCCCTTGTGGATCTTGTTACTCTTGGGTGTGTGTGCACCCTAGACGGAATAGGTCACCTCGAAGCCATATTACATTGTGGTGAAGCTTCATGGTTTCGTTGGGATCCTCCAATTAATTTGTGGAGATTGTCCCAACCTTGTTTGTGAAGGTCCGGTTGCTGCCTTCAAGTGCACCACTAGTGGAATCACATCATCTCGCATTGTGTGAGTGCGTGAGGAGAATACGGTGGCCTTAGTGGCATCTTGGGGAGCATTGTGCCTCAACACTGCTTCGACAGAGACGTACTTCCCCTCAAAGGGAAGGAACTACGCTAACACATCCTCGTCTTCATCGTTTCCACTTGTGGTTACTTCTTACCTTTACCTTTTATTTGTTCTTTCTTGTAATTGTTGTTGTTGGCATCACAAAGGTTGCTCACCTAGTTGCACATCTCGAAAACCTATTTGTTGATAAACTTAATTTCTTAAAGATTAGCTAAAAAATGGTAGTTTCCTATTCACCCCTCTAGTCAACCATATTGACCCTTTCAATTAGTATGAGAGCTACGTCTCTTGATCAAGGGTTTCACCACCCGAAGAGTATGGTTAACGAAGGGGATCGGGTTGTGGAGTCACCCAAGGTCATGGATGTGAACACGTTCTTGCTACGGCAACAAAAGTCCTTCCCAAGCAATGCTAGGAATTCTTCTTGCTACTTATCTTGTTTGCGTCAGTTTTCCCTTGAAGAGGAAAGGGTGATGCAGCACAGGAGCAGTAAGTATTTCCCTCAGTTTGAGAACCAAGGTATCGATCAAGAAGGAGGGTCTCGTCAAGTCTAGAGTACCTGCGCAAACACAAACGAGCTTGCACCCAACGCTTCAAAGGGGTTGTCAATCCCTTCAAGGTTGTTTGCAAAGTGAGATCTGAAGGCGGAAAGTGAAACAAAGTAAAAAGTGTAAGGCTGAAAATATGGTGTGGAGTAGACCCGGGGGCCATAGTGTTCACTAGAGGCTTCTCTCAAAATAGCAAATATCACGGTGCGTAAACAAATTACCGTCGAGCAATTGATAGAACTGCGCAAAGTCATGACGATATCTAAGGCAATGATCATACATATAGGCATCACGTCCGAGACAAGTAGACTGACACTTTCTGCATCTACTACTATTACACCACACATCGACCGCTATCCAGCATGCATCTAGTGTATTGAGTTCATGATGAACAGAGTAATGCCTTAAGCAAGATGACATGATGTAGAGGGATAATCTCAAACCAATGATGAAAACCCCATCTTTTTACCCTTGATGGCAAAGACATGATGCGTGCCTCGCTACCCCTTCTATCACTGGGTGAGGTCACCGCATGGTATGAACCCAAAACTAAGCACTTCTCCCATTGCAAGAATCATAGATCTAGTTGGCCAAACAAAACCCACAACTCAAAGAGAATTACAAGGATATGAAATCATGCATAAGAGAGATCAGAAGAAACTCAAATAAGATTCATAGATAATCTGATCATAAATCCACAATTCATCGGATCTCGACAAACACACCGCAAAAGAAGATTACATCGGATAGATCTCCATGAAGATCATGGAGAACTTTGTATTGAAGATCCAAGAGAGAGAAGAAGCCATCTAGTTACTAGATACGGACCCGTAGGTCTATGGTATACCACTCACGCATCATCGGAGAGGTCATGGTGTTGATGAAGAAGCCCTCCGTGTCCGAATCCCCCCTCCAGCAGGACACCAGAACATGCCCCAGATGGGATCTTGCGGAGACAGAAGCTTGCGGCGGCGGAAAATTACTTTTGACGATCTCCTGAATTTTTGTGGAATTTTTGGGGATATATAGGCGCAAACCATAGGGCAAAGGGCGCCCAGGGGGCCCACAAGGCTGTGGGCCGTGGCCTCCCCCTGGCCGCGGGGTGGGGGCTTGTGGGGCCCTTGGGGATCATCTGCTTTGGCTTTCAAGTCTCGTGATCTTCTTCTATTCCGGAAAAGTTCTTTTCAGGGATTTTATTCCGTTTGGACTCCGTTTCAAAATCTCCTTTGAAAGGGGTCAAAAACATGGAAAAAATAGGACCTGGCACTTGGCACTGAGTTAACAAGTTAGTCCCAAAAAATATATAAAAGGCATGCAAAACATCCAAAGTTTGACAAGATAATAGCATGAAACCATCAAAAATTATAGATACATTGGAGACGTATCAGTTCTCCCAAGAGGATCTAAATGATGTTATGTCCTCACGTAGATCCTTTGTGGCTACCGAGGTCAGATCCATGCTTAAAGATTTCCTTGAAGGGCTCAAACTTCCTACCGAGTCGTTGCGAGTGGTTAACCTCACTCGTCGGATTCGGATGCCAACTCCGATAAGGAGAGGGTTAGTAGTCATAAGAGTAAGTTGCCTCCACGAACGAGCGGGGCGTATACATATGCCTCGACCCCCATCCCGTGGTCTATGAAGCACCGGTTCACCCACCGCATATTATTAACCTTGGTCCTCCTCCTAAATTTGTTAAGAATGATTTTGCTAATTGGGTTTTTTGTATCAAGTCTCATTTGAATCATTGCTCAACACAACTTTTCAGAATCATTGAGCAAGGGTACTACC
Source organism: Hordeum vulgare subsp. vulgare (assembly GCF_904849725.1). Classification (NCBI taxonomy): domain Eukaryota; kingdom Viridiplantae; phylum Streptophyta; class Magnoliopsida; order Poales; family Poaceae; genus Hordeum; species Hordeum vulgare. The sequence continues at coordinate 98,176,089 of NC_058521.1, read as the reverse complement.
CACATGATACAAGCAACCTCAGTCCAAGAGAAGAGGTCGATAATCAACTCAATCACTTCACCTTGTTCATCCTTCAAGCGACTGTCCCCATGGAAGATCTTGCTCACTCGCGTCCTTTCACTCATGCTAAATATTCTGGGGATTATATTATTTCCATGGACAAGGGTAGCTCGAGTATTCAATAGTCCAACTTTGAAGTGATCCTTGATGAGGCCAATGAATTTGCAATGCTAGATGATGAGGAACCTCCTGAGCTTTACGAGAGAGTGACAACTCTTGTCGTTTCTCTTCAGGATCATGGAAGCAAGGATGTGGATGACAATTGGATCAAGTGGAAGTTTCTCAAGGACATCATGCCATTCAACAAGTCCATGTCCTCCATCATTCGTCAAAGACAGGACTTTCACTCCTTGTACTCAAGCGATGTGTTGGATGAGTTCATTGTCATGAACATATTGAATAAGACCGCCGACCACGCTATAGCTCATGTCCAATGGTCAATAAAAGACTCCTCCAGCCTTGCTTTGAAGGGTAAGGTTGTTTCAAAGGAAGATGAAGAAGAAGAGGAAGAAAGTTGTCTTGAAGACATCAAATATGCTTACCACGACCACATGGCTCTTGCTCCAAGGCAATTTTCGGGGCAACAAGAGAAACTCAAGGCCGAAATTCTCTAAAAACAATTCAAGTGGTTCCAAGGGAAAGCAACGCTGCAGAGTTGCTACAGCTGTGGCAATGTGAGTCACTTTGTGGCGGATTGTCCATATGAGAAGAGGGAAGAAAACAATGGAAAGGTCATTTGCAAAACAAGGCCAAGTCCTTCCCCAACAAGAACAACTTCTCCAAGAAGATGCACAAAAGGTGTTGGTGTCTCAAGAAGAGTACCTCTCTAATGAGGATGATGATGATGATGCAAGTGGTGAAGTAATGGCAATGGCCACGATGGCCATTGCATCGTCTTCTCCAACCAAGGTGTCCATCTTCAACGCCCCCAACGAGAATTGCATTGCCAAGTGCCTCATGGCCAAGGCATCCAACAAGGTAACCTCCAACATCAAAACTACCATTTCCACTACCCTTTACCGTATGGATAGTGGAGATGAAAAAGAGGAGGAAAATGTTGAGGACAATTCCTTTGATAGATTCATGAGAAAGATCAAGGGTAACACCAAGAAGAATTTGGTTGCTCTCTTGGAACAACTAGATGAGTCTAGTGACCTCACTGAATCTCATGAAGAAATTACCTCTACGTTAGAAGGGTATAGTCATCACTATGCAGATGAGATAGCGGATCTTTCCATTGCTCTTGAGTAATATCAAGGTCTTCATATTTGAATCTTGAGGAGTCACGCAATGATGACCTAGATAAATTACAAAATTATCTTGATTATGCTTGTGCTCTTTCTTGTGTGCTCAAATCCCAAAAGGTTGCACTTGGGGTTGATCATGATAGACTCAATGAGGAGTTTCTAATACTTGACAAGCCTCACAAAGCTTTGAAGAGTGCACATGCTTCTCTAAAAGAGTCTCATTATCAACTCCAAGTAAAACTTACTAAGTAAATAGCAACCTTTCTCCTTTCATGCTAATTGATAATGTTAATGCTACTAACCCTTGTTGTGAGCATGTGCACCTTGTGGAGGAGAATGCCAAGTTGAAGTCGCAACCTGAGAAAGCCTTGTGACTGATACGTGTCCAATGTATCTATAACTTACGAAGTATTCATGCCATGTCTACAATAATTTTATATGATGTTGGTATGATTTTATTAGAACTAACCCAGACTGACGTTGTTTTTAGGAGAACTACCGTGGTGTCGTTTTTGTGCAAAAATAAAAAGTCTCGGCATGGGCTAAATATTTACGGAGAATATTTTTGGAAAATATAAAAAATACTAGAGCAAAAACATACCGGAGAGGAGTCCCGACGCAGTCACAAGCCTAGGGGCGGCCCCCTAGTGCGCGCCCCCTCGCTTGTGGGTCCCTCGGGAGTCCCCTTGACGTGACACCAACGCCAAAAAATCCTATAAATACAAAAACCCCCAGGAAGAAACCTATATCGGGAGTTCCACCGCCGCAAGCCTCCACAGCCACGAAAAACCAATCTTGGCCCTCTCTGGCACCCTGCTGGAGGGGGTCACCATCACCGGAGACCATGGAGGAGGAAGACGGAAAGGCCATCATCACCATGGAGGCAAGGACCAGAGGGAGAACCTCTCCCCACCTTGGGGGAGGCCATGTAGGAGGAGGCACATGGGGAGACCCTGTCCCCCTCTCTCCCGCTGGTGCTAGACTGCCACCGGGCTAACCATCGCCGCGGTGATCGTCTTCATCAACATCACCTTCTTCATCACAATCCTCATCTTCTTTTAGCGTTCCACTCTCCCGCACCCCGATGTAATCCCCTACTTGAACATGGTTCTTTATGCCACATATTATGATCCAATGATGTGTTGCCATCCTATGATGTTTTGAGTAGATTCCCATTGTCTTATGGGTTGATTGATGATCTAGATTGGTTTGAGTTGCATGCTTCATCATTGGTGCTGTCCTATGGTGCTCTCCGTGGCACGTAAGCGTGAGGTATTCCCGCTGTGGTGTGTTGCCATACGTTCATGATTCTCTTATAGTGGGTTGCTTGAGTGACACAAGGATAAACCCAAGTAGGTGGGTTTTTGCATATGGTATAAAGGGGACTTGATGCTATAATTCTATGGTTGGATTTTACCTTAATGATCTTTAGTAGTTGTGGATTCTTGCTAGGGTTTCAATCACAAGTGCATATGATCCATGTAGACAAAGTTTGTTAGCTTATGCCTCTCCGTCATATAAAATTGCAATAATGATTACCGATCTTGTTAACAATTGCTGAGGACAATTTCGCACACTGACCCATCATTATTCCAAACTCGCTATTTGTAATATATTGTAATATATTCTAACTTTATGATAACAACACCTATTTTTATATTTTAGTTCTCCGATGTTATGCAAAGCTATTCTCTTCATATACACAATGTTGTTTTATTTCTCGTTACTAGTTGGAAGCAAACATTCGTCGTACGTAGAGTTGTATCAGTGGAAGATAGGACTTGAGAGAATATTGCTCTTACCTTTAGCTCCTTGTGGGTTAGACACTCCATACTTATCACTTCCATCCTTTGGAAATTGCTACGATGATTCCTTGCACTTGGGGATTATTAGTGACATGCATCCAAGGCGAAAAGAATCTTAATGACCTTTTGAGCTATCAAAAGGAAGTGGTTGCAAAGGAAGGAGTTGGGTTTACTCCCAAGTCCAAGAAGAACAAGAAGAACGAGACCAAGCGACCTCCCCTGCTCAAGTAAACCTTTGTTAAAGCCGGGGAGGGTACTCATGATAAGAAGAAGGACACATCTAAGGGTGGTAATGCCAAGAAGGGCAAAACCCTCCCTTCCAACAATGCCGACAACTTTAACCCGTCTTATGTTTTATGTCGTGCTAGTGATGGAATGTCTTTCCTAAATTTTTTGGTTCTCCTTATGAGTACATTGAATGGTATATTTTGGGTCCTAAGATCCTTGTTATTAACTTGAAAGGACCCATTACAGAATGGGTACCTAAATCCAAGCATTGATCTTGTGTAGGATTTTCTTCCGGTTGAGTGTCATGGTCGCTTGATAGTGGATCAAAAAACCATATGACCGAAAGCAAGGACTTGGTGGTGGGCGTTCATCCCGACCCATCTGCTGCCACTCAAGTCTCCTTTGGTGATGATGCAATTTAAAAGGTATTGGGTCTTGGCAAGGTGGTATGCTCACGATAACTTTCCATTAAGAATGTCATTCTTGTTGAGAACCTTGCATAAAATTTATTATTTGTTCATGAATTGCACTCATGGGTTTTTGTACTTTCTTTGGTTTGGACAACGTGTCCCTTTTATGGAGCAAGACTCTTAAAGTAACTTTCGTTGGGCAAGTCGAGAATGGTCTTTACATGGTTAACTTGTCGGAGCGACCCACTAAGACCATAACTTTCTTAATGGCTAAAGTTGATGTGGGCTGGCATTGACATCGTCAGCTAGACAATGTCAATATGAGATCTTTGCAAATTCTCGTCAAAGGGCACCATGTTCTTGGATTGAAGAATGTGAGTTTTGCCAAAGATCATGCTTGCAATGCGTGCATTGAAGGAAAGCTTCATGGGACGACTCACCGTCCCATGACTACCATCTACTCTAAGAGGACCTTAGAGCTCCTTCACATGGATCTCTTCGGTCCTCCAAATTTTCATAGTCTTGGGGGAAGAAAATATTGTTTGGTGATTGTTGATGATTACTTAAGATATACTTCGGTATACTTCTTCAAGAGGAAGAGAGAGACTCAACAAACTGACATCGACTTTGTCAATGAAACTCAACATCAACATGAGGCAAAGATATTGATGATAAGAAGTGACAATGACACTGAATTCAAGAACTACACCTTGAATGAGTTTCTCAGTGCGAGGGGATCAGGCACTAATACTGTGCACCATATACCCCTCAACAAAATTGTGCAACGGAAAGGAAGAACCTGGCATTGATGGATGTGGCAAGTACCATGATGGTGGAGTTCAAATCTCTGTACAGCTTTTGGACCGAACCATCAATGCCGCATGACATGCATCTAATCGGCTCTACCTCCGCAAAGGCTTGAACATGACTCTTTATGAAATTTTTACCGGTAACAAGCCCAACCTCAAGTACTTCTGAGTGTTCGCTTGTAAGTGTTTCATTCTGAAGAAAGGTGCTCGATTGTCTAAATTTGAACCTAGATGTCAAGATGGCATATTTGTTGGTTATGCTACATACGCTCGTGCTTACCGTATCCTCAACAAGTCCAATGGACTCATTGAGGAGACGTGTGACGTGGAGTTTGAGGAAAATAATGGCTCGCAAGTGGAGCAAAGTGGTCTTTGTGATATCGGTGATGAAATTCCTCCCCAAGCCATAAGAAGAATGGGTGTGGGGCACTTCCTACCCGTTGAGGAACTCCTTATGTCCGAAGGACAAGTACAATGTTCCACTCAAGTGGAACCATCACGGACGCAAGACCCACACGCTTCAGAAAAACAAAGTGAAGGCCCTCAACCTTGTGATCAATAGCAAGGAAAAGATCAACCTCATGATGATGGTTCACGAAGTGATCCCCTTGATCAAGCTCACTCCTCCGAGAAAGCTTAATATAAAGAGCAAGCCCAAGATCAAGAGCAAGCTCAAGATCAAGACCAAACTCAATATCAAGAGCAAGCTCACTATGGCCGTCAAGGTCACAATAATGTTCCTCCTCAACCGTCCATGGAGGAAATTCTAGAAAGACATGCCGCTAAGAATGCCAAGCTTAAACATAAACAACACTATTTGGAGAATGTTCTATGGCAGCTTCAAGAGAGGGGTAACCACTCATGAACAATTAACAAACTTTTGTGCACATCATGCATCTATTTCTTGCATTGAACCCCTAAAGGTACAAGAACCGCTCGAGGACCTGGAGTGGCTTGAAGCCATGCATGACGAACTCAACAACTTCGAGCATTAAAAAATGTGGCGGTTGGTGCCAAGATCAAAGGAGAACCGCAATGTCATTGGAACATAATGGATATTTAAGAACAAGCAAGTTGGAAATAGTTTCATTATTCACACCAAGGCAAGATTGGTAGCACAATGCTACTCCGAAGTCGAGGGTATCGACTACGGTGAAACCTTTGCTCCTATTGATCTCCTTGAATCTATTCGCATGTTTCTTGCATTCGCTTCTCATCATAATTTCAAGTTATATAAAATGGATGTGAAGAGTGCATGGTCCCCTTAAGGAGTTGGTACATATCAAGCAACCCCGGGGGTTCAAGGATCCCAAGTTCCCAAATCATGTATATGTTCTCGATAAGGCACTATATGGCCTTAAACAAGCCCCACGTGCATGGTATGAGCACCTTACCGAGATGTTGCAAGATCGTGGGTTTCAAATTAGGAAAACTGATCCCACCCTTTTTCACAAAGAAGGTCATAGGGAGCTTGTTCATATGCCAACTATATGCTGATTTTATTATCTTTGGTTCTCCTAACAAAGATTTTAATGAAGAGTTTGCCGCACTAATGACCAAAAAGTTTGAGATGTCTATGATGGGAGAGTTGAAGTTCTTCCTTGGATTTGAAGCCAAGGCGGTCTCCATTTTACCCCCTCTTGCAAGTATGTGCTATGAAGGAAGAAGGGGCGCGTGATATGTCTCCATCGTATCTACTTTTCCAAACTATTTTGCCCTTGTTTTGGACTCTAATTTGCATGATTTGAAGGGAACTAACCTGGACTAACGCTGTTTTCAGCAGAATTGCCTTGGTGTTGTCTTTGTGCATAAATGAAAGTTCTCGGAACATCCTGATAATTTACGGAGAATATTTCTAGAAAATATGAAAAATACCTGCGCAAAGATCCACCGGAGGGGATGGGCCAGTGGGCCACAAGCCCTATAGCCGCCGCCCCCGTGGTGGCGGCTACCAAGCTTGTGGGGCCTACGTGGCTCTGCCGCCCCCAATTCCAGCGCTATTTATTCCCTTTCGTCCCAGAAAAATAAGGAGAGAAGATTTCATCGCGTTTGCGATACGGAGGCGGCGCCACATCCTGTTCTTCATGTGGAGGGCTGATCTGGAGTCCGTTTTGGGTTCCGGAGAGGGGAAATCGTCGCCATCATCATCATCAACCTTCTCCCCTCTCCAATTCCGTGAAGCTCTTCATCATTAGTGAGTAATCTATTCGTAGGCTCGCTGGGCGGTGATGAGTAGGATGAGATCTATCATGTAATCGAGTTAGGTTTGACGGGGATTGATCCCTAGTATCCACTATGTTCTGAGATTGATGTTGGTACTACTTTGCCATGCTTAATGCTTGTCACTAGGGCCCGAGTACCACGATTTTAGATCTGAAATTATTATGTTGTCACCAATATATGTGTGTTTTAGATCTGATCTTGCAAGTTGTAGTTACCTACTATGTGTTATGATCCGGCAACCCCGGAATGACAATAACCGGAACCACTCCCGGTGATGACCATAGTTTGAGGAGTTCATGTGTTCACCAAGTGCTCATGCGTTGTTTTGGTTCTTTATTAAAAGGAGAACCATAATATCCCATAGTATCCTTTTGGACCCCGCTGCCACGGGAGGGATGGACAATAGATATCATGCAAGTTCTTTTCCCTAAGCTCGTATGACAACACACAGAATCCATGCCTACATCACATTGACGAACGGGAGCTAGCCACATATCTCTCCATGTTATAACTGTTGCATGATTAATGTCATGCGACAAATCACCGACCCATTGCCTAGGAGTTTGTCCCACTGCTACTGTTACTTGTTTTGCTCTGCTGTTATTACTACTGTTGCTGCTGCTGTTACTTGCTTTGCTCTGCTGCTGTTACTACTTGTTGCTGCTGTTACTTGCTATTGTTGCTACTTGCTGCTTCTGTCACTACTGCTGCTCCTTGCCACTGCTTTTACTCGTTACACTGTTGGTACCTGCTTCACTACTTTTTCTCGCGCCGTTGACAGGAAAGAATATTTCCCGTCCACGAGCAACTTCTAGCACCATTGATACAACCGTTAGGAATAGTCTGCCGTCAACAGATCATTTCTGGCACCGTTGCTATCATACTACTTTTGTTGTTGATACTTTGCTTGCATATACTAATCTTTCAGGTGTGGTTGAATCTGAAACATTCGGCTGCTAAGACTTGAGAATATTCTTTCACTTCCTCTCGGGCGAACCAACAAATTTGGGTAGAATACTCTACCCTCGAAAACTGCCTCGATCCCACGCGCTGGTGTGGTGTTGCAAGACAATTTCTAATTGTTGAGCAATTGGGAGCGGCTCTCTTTTGACTCCTTTGCCGTGGAGGCATCAAGTCAGGAATAGTTGCACGTCAACAGCATTTTTCTGGCGTCATTACTGGGAAACGGCTAACAACATTTTTCTTGCGCCATTGCCGGGGAAGGGATTTCTATATTCTCTCAGTCACTTGAGATTTATATCTGTTGATCATGATGAAGAATCTGAAAGATCCAAAAACCAAAGTCTTGCCCTCAATTATGAGGGGAGGTGAGAAACTCCCATCTAGCTCTGCACTTGATTCACCTTCAGTTATGAGTAAGTTTGCGACACCACCTCCTGCTAGAAATCTTGATATGTCGCCTGTGCCTGATTGTGCTTATGATGCTATGCCTGATACTGCTAGATATGCTATGCCTGATACCGCTAGAGATGCTATGCCTGATACTGCTTTGCCTGATGATGCTAGAGATGTTATGCCTGATACTGCTTTGCCTCATGATGCTAGAGATGCTATTTTGCCTGATGATGCTATGCTTGATATTGCTAGAGATACTACTTTGCCTGATGTGACACTAGGGGTATTCCTTGATGCTCTTATTGCTAGAGTTACTGCCAATGCTCGTGATGCTTCTGAAACTGCCGATACTATTGAGATAGAACCTACTTTTGCTCCTGCTAGATCTAGCTGTCCTAGATATGAATTGCCTGATATACCTGAGGGTTATGTTATGGAGGGAGAGATAGCTGAGGATTTTCTTGCGTGTAAGGATGCCTATGACGCTGAGAAATTACTTCTCAAGTGGAAGGAAAAATCTCAGAAAGCTAGGATGAAATACGACCCAAAGTTTGCCACTTCACCTATCTTTATCACCGATAAGGATTATGAATTCTCTATCGACCCTAAGATAAAATCTCTAGTCGAATCTGATCCTTTCCACGGTTATGAGTCTGAGACGGTCGTAGCCCATCTTACCAAACTACACGATATAGCTACCCTTTTCACTAGTGAGGAGAAGTTCCGCTACTACTATATCCTTAAGCTGTTTCCTTTCTCTCTAAAGGATGACGCTAAAGCCTGGTTCACTTCTCTTGCTCCTGGATGTGTGAGTAGTCCCCAGGATATGGTCTATTACTTCTGTGAGAAATATTTCCCTGCCCATAAGAAGCAAGCTGCCTTGCAGGAAATATACAACTTTGCTCAACTCAAAGAAGAGAGTCTCCCACAAGCTTGGGGGAGGCTCATCCAGCTACAGAATGCTTTGCCCGATCACCCTCTTTAGAAGAACGAGATACTTGATATATTCTATAACAGACTTACCGATGCTTCTAGAGACCACCTAGATAGTTGTGCCGGTTGTGTTTTTAGGGAAAGAACTATAGAACAAGCTGAGATTCTACCGAATAACATCTTGATTAAAGATAATGCTTGGACTATTCCCGAACCACCTCCTAAGCCAACTCCTAGGAAAAGAGGTATTCTATTCCTCATACCCGAAGATATGCAAGAAGCCAAGAAATCTATGGAAGAGAAAGGCATTAGATCTGAAGATGTCAAAAATCTACCACATATCGAAGAAATCCATGGTCTCGATAACCCGATACAGGTAGTAGAAGTAAATTCTCTTGCGTAGATTTGATGAGAGTGATATTCCTTTTGTTAAACCTGCTAGCCTATGGTTTGATGAATTTGACAACATTGTTGCCAAACAACAGAGTTTCAATGACTATGTTAGCAGACATTTGGAACAAAGTACACGTATGCTTAGTCATTTAAGTGCTTGTGTAGACAGAAATGTCAATGATCTGAAGCTTCTGAGTAAACATGCCTCTATGATTACTACTCAGGTAGCACAAGTACTTAAAGCTCAGAATGACTTGCTCAATGAATTAAATGACAACACTGTCAGAGTCATTACTAGAGGAGGCAAATTGACTCAGGAACCTTTGTATCCTGAAGGCCATCCTAAGAGAATTGACCAAGATTCTCAAGGAATTAATGCTGATACACCCTGTCATCCTAAGAAGAAGAAGGATGATAGAAACCTACATGTGAGTCCACCAAATGTTGTCACACATTAAGAACCAAATGATATTTCTACGTGTGATGCAGAAACACAATCTGGTGATGAACATGAACCTGGTGACAATATGGACAACGATGTCCATAATAATGCTCAATCTAGCAATGATGAGGATGTGGAGATTGAACCTACGGTTAATCCTGATAACCCACAACCTAAGAGATACCATAATAATGACGTCGCTGCTAGGAAGCATGGTAAAAAAAGGGAGCCATGGGTTCAGAGACCCATGCCCTTTCCTCCTAAGCCATCCAAGAAAAAGGATGATGAGGATTTTGAGCGCTTCATTGAGATGATAAGATCCATCTTTCTACAGATGCGGTTAATTGATATGCTCAAAAATGCCTCCATATGCCAAGTACATGAAAGATATCGTGACCAATAAACGGAAGATACCAAATCTTGAGATATCCACCATGCTTGCCAATTACACTTTCAAAGGTGGAACTCCTAAGAAAGTTGGTGATCCCAGAGTGCCCACTATACCTGGCTCCATTAAAGGAAACTACATAAGAACTTCCTTATGTGACCTTGGAGCCGGTGTTAGTGTTATGCCGCTCTCTCTTTATCGTAGAATTGAACTGGATAAGTTGACACCCACAAAAATTTCTCTGCAAATGGCCGACAAATCAACTGCTTTCCCTATCGGCATTTTGGAGGATGTGCCTATTGTGGTTGCTAACACCACCATCTTAACAGACTTTGTTATCTTGGATATTCCCGAAGACGATGCCATGGCTGTCATCCTCGGAAGACCCTTTTTAAACATTGCAGGGGCTGTTATAGATTGCAACAAAGGCAATGTCACCTTCCATGTCAACGGTAATGAGCATACAGTGCACTTTCCGAAGAAACGATATCAAGTACATTGCATCAATACTATCGAAAAAACTTCATCGATTCTTATTGGGAGCTTTGAATGCCCTATTCCTCGTGTCAAGATGAAGTACGATTTTCTTGTTGGGGAGATTCATATCCCCATTGATGTGACTTAGTGGCTATTCGACAATTCTCCGTTTCCTCTTGCAATTCGAAAAGGTTTTGTCATGAGGATTTGATCAACCCCATTGATGGATTTCTTTCGATGACCATGAAATGGATGATTCAAAGAGTCACATACCTCTGTTTTAAGCTTTCACTTTCTGTTGCTTAGAAGAAAATGATAGATTTAGTTTAGTTTTTCCTGCTTTCTGTTTTAGCGTCCCGCAGAAAAATACCCCGAAAATAAAAGGTCTCCGATGGTCCTGAAAATCAAATATGATTTTTTCTGGAATATTTGAAAAATACTAGGACTGAGAGCTGGCCTCGGGGCCACACCAGTGGTCCACAAGCCGTGTAGCCGCGGCCACCCCCCTGGTGGCGGCTACCAAGCTTGTGGGGCCCACAGGGACCCCCTCCACTCATTCCAGCTCCCATCCTCTTCTTCTAACTCCAAAAAAAATCATTTCACAGTTCAAACCCGTGTTCTTGCTCATTTGGGTGTGATTTTCGATCTCCTTGCTCAAAGCACCATTCTCCGAACCGTTTTAGGGAAATTACTCCTTGGTAAGTGACTCCTCCATTGGTCCAATTAGTTTTTGCTGTAGTGCTTTATCCTTCGCGTATTCTTGCTACCTTGGTGAACCTGTTCTTGAGCTTGAAGTGTTGATTTTAGCGGGTCCGAAGTAGTTTTAGCGCGTGATACGGTCTCTAGGCACTAGTAGGAGTAATTGCTACAAGGTGTGGTTGGTTTTATTCACCTTTCTCTTGAACTTCAAAAATTTCAGCAAAAGGAAATTATGTTCAGGAGGAAGTTTCATGGTGGATCCTCAAGTAAGAAGGGTCCCCGTCTTTCTATTGAGGAGCCCGATCCTTATCAAATAAGGGACGCACCGGTACAACCATGTGAATGGCCTTCCGATGAGTTCATGATCGAAGCAGGTTTCAAGGATGAGTTTGATACACTTGTCCGCAATGCCGGGTTAGAAGAATTCCTCTCAGATACATATGAACAGTTTGCTATGCTCACTACCTGTTTCGTGCGTAGATTTAAATTTTCAGTTGGTCGTGACTCATCCATATTGTTTGATCTGCATGATAAATCCTACACCTTGCATTTGGAGGATTTCAATAGGATTTGCAAGGTACCCGATGGGGGTTGTCTTAATGATCCCGCTAAGTCTTCGGTTAGAGATTTCGTCTCTAGTATAACTGTTGGAGAAACTAGAGACATCATGCAAGCTACCATAGGAAGCATTCATTTCCCAGCCTTGCACTACTTTGCCCTCTTCATAGGTAGATGCATTAACGGCAAGGTTGCACATTGTCACCTATGCGCATCCGACGTTAGTATCCTTAAGAGCGCAGTAACAGGTGACAGGAGCTTCAACACGGGAGCTATAATAGCAAGGAGGCTGAATAATAATGCCATTGTTGGGGATTTCTTTGGTGGAATTTATGCTAGGCGCTTAGCAAATTTTCTTGGAGTACCCATCCGCGTAGGAGATCCCCCGCTCCATACAACTTTCCTTGATCCCGTCGCTATACCACGCTACCAGTTCGTTGAGAGGGATGATGAATCCCTCCTGTACCAATTGATATTTAACCGGCAGCGAGTTTTCCATATTGCCCTTCCTGCTCCTGCTTTCTTTGACTTTCAGGTAAAACAGAGATACTACATAACCTTAGGAGAGGCAGAGGAGTATGAGAGGGAGGCGACGGCTGCTCGTCTTCGTGAGGCAGCTATTCAGGCAGTGGCTGCAGCACTCCCGTATAACACCCATTATGATTTTGGGTTTCGCCAGGACCATCCATGGGAGTAGACCAAGCTAGGACAAAAGCCTAAGGTTGGGGAGTACGTGTTCTCACCGACCTTACATTCATGCTTATGCTTTCACTTTGTTAGCCGGTGTTTACACTTTGCCACTGTATTATCCATGCTAGTTTATTTTCATTTTCTTGTTTTCTTGTTTTGTGTCCTTTTGAGAAAACCCAAAAAGATTTTCCTTTCTTCTTTTGCTTGTTGGGAGTTTTCCCGTGTAAATAGTTTTATTTTTCTTTGGGTCAAGGTAGAAGACCATGGTTACAATGTTTAGTGGCTCTTGCATGCATACCTGTTTAGCTTTCAAAGAGCCATATTACTATGTCTTCTCCTTTGTGTTTGCCTGCAGATTGAGCTTAGTCCAATGCACGAGCACTCCTATTATTGTTCACATCGTTCGATCGTGCCAGTGAAAGGCAATAATGATGATATATGATGAAGTGACTGAGACTGGAAAAGCTGGTATGAACTCTATCTATTTTGTTTTTGTAAATATGACTAGCTTGTCGTCCCAGATTCAGCTTTGTTGTGAGAGAACCATGTTTGCACTCACAACTTAGAGATCATAGTTTCTGATGCCATGTTTAATTAGCTGAGAGCTTATAATGGTTTGTCTTGAATGCCAACATAGATTTTGAGATGACTATGATGTAGTATGATAGGATGGTATTCTCCTTTGAATGATTCAAGTGGCTTGACTTGGCGCATGTTCATGCATGTAGTTGAAACAAAATCAACATAGCCTCTATGATGTTCGTGTTCATGGTGATTTATATCCTGCTCATGCTTGCACTCTATGTTAGTCAAACTCATTGCATCTTGATAACTGTTGTCGCTCTCTAGTTGGTCGCTTGCCAGTCTTTTGCTAGCCTTCACTTGTACTAAGCGGAATACTGATTGTGCATCCACTTCCATAAACCCAAAAGTTTTTCCATGAGAGTCCACCATACCTGCCTATTTGCGGTATCTACCTGCCGTTCCAAGTAAATTTGAATGTGCCATTCTCTAAACCTTCAAGAAATAATCTGTTTTGCATGCCTGAACCACTGATGTGGTGACAGGGGGCTATTGGTATCTTCCATGTTAGGAGTGTTATCCTCCACATGTGTTTATTCACTGTCATTCACGAGAAAGGGACCGGTAATTGGAATGCCCATTTCCACGCTTAATTCGAAAACATAACTGTAAAACAAGACTCCCCCCGGATTGATGTTAGTATGGACGGTACCCGAGGATTCGGCTCGCCGTGGAGTGTGATTGATTGGTGGTGGGGGAGTTAAAACTTTACTTTTCTGTTTCGGAACCGCCTATAGCATGAGTAGTGTGGAACATACTGAGAACTCTTGGTCATTGCGTTGACAATGAAAGCATGCCACCCAAAATTATTATCTCTGTTTTCAAAGCTTGAGCTCTGGCACCTCCGCAAATCAATGCTTCCCTCTGCGAAGGGCCTATCTATTTATTTCCCTGTTGAGTCATCCTCTACTTGTATAAGCACCAATTAGAGAGCACCTCTATCATTTTTATGCTTTGCTTTTGATTGATATTGAGTATGACTATGACTGGATCTTCATTGCTATGAATTACAATGTTTAGTCAGCCCTTGATCTTTGAAAGTGCTCTGCATTTATGTTTTGCGGTCTCAGAAAGAGCTTGCGGGATACCACCTATTCATATTGTTTCATGCTTGTTTTGATTGAATTGTTGGTATCTGAAACTCATTATTATTTGCTCGCTAGCTGATTATGACATTGATATTAGTTTACTGTGAGACCTAGATATCACTTGTTTATGTGGTTAACTTGTGATCTTGCTGAAATTCTGGTTATGTGTTAGACATAGTTGCAAAAACAAGATCAAACAGAGTTTGTCAAAGTTTTTCTTTCTCTTTCAGTTTGTCAACTGAGTTGCTTGAGGACAAGCAAGGTTTTAAGCTTGGACGAGTTGATACGTCTCCATCGTATCTACTTTTCCAAACTCTTTTGCCCTTGTTTTGGACTCTAATTTGCATGATTTCAATGGAACTAACCTGGACTGACGCTGTTTTCAGCAGAATTGCCTTGGTGTTGTTTTTGTGCAGAAATGGAAGTTCTTGAAATGTCCTGAAAATTTACGGAGAATATTTCTGGAAAATATGAAAAATATCTGCGCAAAGATCCACCGGAGGGGATGGGCCAGTGGGCCAGAAGCCTTGTAGCCGTCGCCCCCCCGGTGGCGGCTACCAAGCTTGTGGGGCCCACGTGGCTCTACCGCCCCCAATTCCAGCGCTATTTATTCCCTTTCGTCCCGGAAAAAATAAGGAGAGAAGATTTCATCGCGTTTGCAATACGGAGGCGCCGCCACATCCTGTTCTTCATCTAGAGGGCAGATCTGGTGTCCGTTTTGGGCTCCGGAGAGGGGAAATCGTCGCCATCATCATCATCAACCTTCTTCCCTCTCCACTTCCATGATGCTCTTCATCGTTCGTGAGTAATCTATTGGTAGGCTCGCTGGGCGGTGATGAGTAGGATGAGATCTATCATGTAATCGAGTTAGTTTTGACGGGGATTGATCCCTAGTATCCACTATGTTCTGAGATTGATGTTGCTACTACTTTGCCATGCTTAATGCTTGTCACTAGGGCCCGAGTGCCATGATTTCAGATCTGAAATTATTATGTTGTCACCAATATATGTGAGTTTTAGATCAGATCTTGCAAGTTATAGTTACCTACTATGGGTTATGATCCGGCAACCCCGAAGTGACAATAACCGGAACCACTCCCGGTGATGACCATAGTTTGAGGAGTTCATGTGTTCACCAAGTGCTAATGCGTTGTTCCAGCTCTTTATTAAAAGGAGAACCTTAATATCCCGTAGTATCCTTTTGGACCCCGCTGCCATCGGAGGGATGGACAATAGACGTCATGCAAGTTCTTTTCCCTAAGCACGTATGACGACACACGGAATGCATGCCTACATCACATTGACGAACGGGAGCTAGCCAGATATCTCTCCATGTTATAACTGTTGCATGATGAATGTCATCCGACAAATCACCGACCCATTGCCTACGAGTTTGTCACACTGCTACTGTTACTTGTTTTGCTCTGCTGCTGTTACTACTACTGCTGCTGCTGTTACTTGCTTTGCTCTGCTGCTATTACTACTTGCTGCTGCTGTAACTTGCTATTGTTTCTACTTGCTACTGCTGTCACAATTGTTGTTCCTTGCCACTGTTGTTCCTCGTTACACTGCTGCTACCTGCTACACTACTTTTTCTCGCGCCGTTGACGCGAAAGAATATGTCCCGTCCACGGGCAACTTCTGGCGCCATTGATACAACCGTTAGGAATAGTCTGCCGTCAACAGATCGTTTCGGGCACCATTGCTATCCTACTAGTTTTGCTGTTGATACTTTGCTTGCAGATACTAATCTTTCAGGTGTCGTTGAATCTGACACATTCAACTGCTAATACTTGAGAATATTCTTTCACTTCCTGTCGGGCGAACCAACAAATTTAGGTTGAATACTCTACCCTCGAAAACTGCCTCGATCCCACGCGCTGGTGGGCTATTGCAAGACAATTTCTAATTGTTGAGCAATTGGGAGCAGCTCTCTTCTGACTCCGTTGCCGTGGAGGCATCAAGTCAGGAATCGTTGCACGTGAACAACATTTTTCTGGCGTCATTGCCGGGGAACTGCTAATAGCGTGTCATGTCACCCAATTCCACAACCACACATCTAGACAACAATAATAACCTTCCATCCAAAGTTGGAATACGTTGGAGGGTCGAGGGTCGACTTCCCAACATCATGCAGATTATCAAGATAAACATCCAAAGAGGATATAATTTTTGATTGTTCCATGCTCATATATTATCATCCTAGGACACTTTTTGGTCACAATTTATGAATTTATATTATTTTTGAGCACTAACCTATTGACCCAGTGCCCAGTGCGAGATGTTGTTTCTGCGTGTTTTTTACTTTTCAGGTTTACAGTACCAAAAGAAGTCCAATTTCCATGAATTTTTTTATGTTTTTTTCTGGACCAAAGGAAGACCTGGAAGCTTCACGAGAAGGTCGGAAGCCACCCGACGGAGGCACAAGCCAATAGGACACGGCTAGGGGGTCGGCATACCCTAATGGCTTGTCCCTCCCTGGTGTCCTTCTATACCTCCATTTTCTAGCCTATAAATACAAATATGTTCCAAAAACCCTAAATATCAGAGAAAAACACTTTTTCAGTTGTTGTAAGTCTCTGTTCCACGACGATACCATTTGGAGCTCCGCTCTGGCACCCTTCTTGAGGGGGAATCGATCCCACATGGCCTCTTCATCAACCTTTTTGCCCTTGTTATGATGCGTGAGTAGTTCACCACACACCTACGGGTCCTTAGTTAGTACCTAGATGGCTATCTCTCCCTCTTGATCTTCAATACAATGATCATCACATCTTACCTTTGATCTATCCGATGTAGTTCCTTTGTATGGTGTGCTTGTTGGGATCAGATGAATTTTGGGTTTATGTTCAGATTAATCATGAAAAGTATTTTGAGTCTTCTCTGAAAATCATACAATCGTAATGTTCTTCGGTATTTTGTATTGCTTTGGCCAAGTAGTTTGCTATTTATTAAGTGGGAGGAGTGCGTTGTAATGGGTTCAACCTGACAAGTTTCTATATCCAAGTGACAGAAGGAGACAAGTTGCATCTTTGTGATGTTGCCACTAAGGATAAAACGATGGAATTTATTCATATTGGTTGAGGTTACCTTGTTTACATCAGGTCAAAGTTCTCCAAGCATTACTCTGTTTTGTCATTAACTTAATACGTATTGAGGCAAGCATAGAAGATCTGTTGAAGTTGATTAATAGTAGTAGGTGCAAGAAGGAGTCAGCCTATTTTCTTATGGACGTGATGCCTATATACACATGATCATTGTCGTGAAAATTGCATAACTATCCACTCTTCTATCAATTGCCCAACAGTAGTTTATTTACCCACAATATGTTGCTTTCATGAGAGATGCCACTAGAGAATACTATGGACCCCAGGTCTATTAACTTATATATTCACAAAACTTATATTTTCCTTGTTGTTCTTATTTGTATTTTATTTGATTTTGCAATTTACAATTATCTACACACCTTATTTGCTTACAAATAATGGGATCAAGGGGATTGACAACCCTCTTGCTCGCGTTGGGTGCAAGTTCTTTTCTCTTTTGTATGCACCCGGTGAAGACGGTTGAGGATTGGTATTCCTGTTGGTTCAATAAATCTTGATTTCTTAACTGAGGGAAATACTTACTTGTATTGTGGTGCAATTACCAATTCCTCTTCACGGAAAACCCAGCGCAGATCAAAAGTACGAGGAAGGATTTTTGGCGCAGTTGCCGGGGAATATCATCACCATTTATCAAGTAACTAAAAAAAAATTATCATTCACTTGTTCTTCTTTTTATTTTCTGTTATATTTTTCTTGCCTCAAAAAATCCAAATATACAAAATATTTACCTTTGCTTGTTACTATGGCTAGTTCCTCCTCTCTTTTTCTCACTTAAGAGAATCAAGTATTTAATTTTAAACAAAGGGGAGAAGAATGTTCGAAAGATGCTTGGTATAGGATTTGCAATGCTCAAAATACATCAACTCATTGGAAATTCACTACTACCTTGCTTAGCAATTTTTATGCGGGTGTGACAACTTGGTATAGGTTTGTTCTTGGCACCATCATCGGTGATAATTTCTTAATATGTCACACTTTGGATGCATATAACACTATTGAAAATCTTGTGGGATCACCTCCTACTATTGTTACTGCAACCATTTTAACTTTGGAAGATGTCATGCAGAGGCTTGATGCTATTGAAAAGAAAATTACTTCTAATTAACAAATTGAGGAGTTAGACAAAAAGCTTCATAATCATATCACTCAACTTGGATCACTGGTAGGAATGACTTTGAAAACTTTGAAGGTGAAGGATACTATTATTGATGACAGGGTAGAACAACGTATGGATAGAATTGATAAAATGGAGGAGGTTACTGATAAAGTAGGTTCCGCTTTCAGACCCTCCAAAACTAATGCTAGTACCTCTCCAAGTAAAATTCCCAAATTCATATATATATTCCTAAGAGCATGAGTACCCCTCGTACTAAAACGAATGATGATCCAAAAATGATTAGTGTGCATCCCAAATTTTTAAACCTGATAAAGGCTCCTATTTTTAAATCTCCTATTGTTATTGAGGAGCTTGATGTCAAAGATGACAACACTTTATCATATGCATTATGCCTAGCTTGTAGGGATGCAACCCAATAGTTATCTTAATTATTGGTTTTTTACTTTCTATTTTGGTGTGATGACATGATTATTTCCTATTGAATGATTGTGTTTTATTTTTAAGTTAGTGTTTGGGACAAGTAAAGCCTTTGGGATGACTTGTATGATAAGTATAATTGATACTGTGCAAAAACAGAAACTTTCACATATGGTGCAAAATTTCACTGATTTTACACGAACGTCTTTTTAAGTTCAATTTCTTACATAGTATTTATGTGCAAATTCCTGTGGTTTTCCTAATCTTTCAGAATTCTTGGAGTTAAAAAGTATAGGTTCACTACATATCACTACAAACTGTTCTGCTTTAGACAAATTCTGTTTTTCCTTGCATAGTTTGCTTGTTTTGATGATGCTATGGATTGTATCGGTGGGTATAAGCCATGGTGAAGTTAGAATACATGACCTATTATTGAATACTTAAATATGAATCAATTTACAACAATACCTAAAGTATTTCGTATGTTGCTTATAATAACGGATCTCATGAAGTTTTGTTGAGTTCTGTGTGATTGAAGTTTTCAAGTTTTGGGTATTATCACGAAGGCCAAAGGAATACATAGCGAAAAGAGCCTAAGATTGGGGATGCCCATGGCACTCCAAGGTAATACTCTAGGAAGACTCAAGCGTCTAAGCTTGGGGATGCCCTAGAAGGCATCCAATTTTTCGTCTCAATCCATCGGTATGTCACTTGGAGCTACATTTTTATTTGTCACATGATATGAGTTTTTCTTGGAGCATCATTTGCTTTGTTTTTATTTTTATTTTTAGTTCACCACGATCATCATTTTCTGGACACACCAACTTGAGAGAGACACACATTCATCATGATTTGTTAGAATACTCTATGTGCTTCACTTATATCTTTTGAGCTTAGCAGTTGCTCTAGTACTTCACTTATATCTTTTTGAGCACGGTGTCCTGTAGATTTATAGAAATATTTGCACTATTGTTCTTCACTTATGTTGGTTTGAGAGTTAATGAACAATAATGTTAATTTGCAAGGGGCATAAGGCTAGTCCAAAAATAATAGGTATTCAATGAATGATAATCAAAACCATCATGTAGCACATAAAGAGAAATTGTGGGTTAATGATGTTGATGTGGTAATATGAAAAGGTGTGAGTGCATCATTGTTGATTCGTAGAAGTACCGGTGTTAAGAGGTTTTAAATTCTTGTTTGTCTAAATAATAAAAAAACAGAGGAGGGATGTGTGAGCATTTATATTCCTTGTTAAGATCCTAGTGTTGTTTCGGGTAGGAGGCTCGCGATGGTGAACTCCTCCCAACCCCCTCCCTCGAGGCATGTTAATAGTCTTTTGCATTGTGCTAAAACTAATAAAAATTTGCAATAATTATATGACTTCGTCATGACTAATGTGAAACCATGGACATATGAAATCTCACCTCCTCATATGTTGCTAGCCCCTTCAGTACCGTGCATTGCCCATTCTCACCTCGAGGATTGGTGCAAACTTCTCTGGTGCATCGAAACCTAGTGACATGATACGCTCTATCACACATAAGACTTCCTATACCTTCCACAAAATAGCCAGCATACATACCTATCATGGCATTTCCATAGCCATTCCGAGATATATTGCCATGCAAATTCCATCGTTACATCATATGACTAGTTCATTCATCATCATATTGGTTTGCATGATCATATAGTGAACACATAGCATTTGTGGCAAAGCCACCATTCATCATATTGGTGATACATATCATACTATATAATTGCACATCCTGGTACACTGCCAAATGCATTCATATTGAGTCATATTGCTTCATAGTTCTTCGTATTGAGAATTCATGAGTTGTACGTAAATAAAAGTGTGATGACCATCATTATTAGATCATTGTACCAGTGAGGAAATAAAAATGAGGGAGGCCAAATGAGCCCACCATAAAAATATGAAAAAAAAGAAAAGTTGAATGGGAGAAAAAGAGAGAAGGGACTTTGCTACTCTCCTTTACCACACTTGTGCCTCAATGTGGCACGTTGTTCTTCACATAGAGAGTCTCATGTTATGTCATTTTCATATGCTAGTGGGAATCACCTTTTCATTATTATAAACTTGACTTGTATATTCCGATGATGGGCTTCCTCAAATGCCCGAGGTCGTCATAAGCAAGCAAGTTGGATGAGCACCCCACTTAGCTTCAGTTGAGGTTTCATACACATATAGCTCTAGTGCATCACTTGCATGGAAATCCCTACTCCTTGAATTGGCATCTACTGATGGGCGTCTCCATAGCCCATTGGTACGCCTAGTCGATGTGAGACTATCTTCTCCACTGTTTTTACCCCTTTGATATCTACCACCATATTCTATTCCACCCTTATGATATGTCCATGGTTCATGCTCATATATTGTGTGAACAATAAAAAGTTGATTCATATTAAAAAAGTAAGATTCAATTGCCTGACCCGGACACCGTGGTGCATGACATTTTTATTAACGTGGTGAAGAAGGAGCCATGTCTTGCCAATATGAAAGATGAATGGGGGTAAACATTCTTTTAGGATCGTATACTTTTAAAGATTGATGATTTTGTTGCTTGTGTTCATAAATATTACCATGTTTATGTTTGTTAACTCATTATTTCTCAATGAGCATACATGCAAAAGATTACATATAGGGTTGCATGTCACATAAAAAATTATGTTTTTATCATTTACCTACTTGAGGACGAGCAGGACTTAAGCTTGGAGATGCTTGATATGTCTAAAGTGTATCTATAATTTATATTATCATCCTAGGATATTATTGGGGTCATAATTTACAAATTTATATTATTTTTGAGCACTAAACTATCAACCCAGTGCCCAATGCTAGTTGATGTTTTCTGCCTGTTTTTACTTTTCAGGTTTACACTACCAAACGAAGTCCAATTTCCCCAAAACCCTTTTATGATTTTTTCTGGACCAAAAAAGACCTAGAAGATTCGAGAAAAGGTCGGAAGCCACATGAGGGATCCACAAGCCAACAGGGCGTGACCAGGGGGGTCGGCGCGCCCTTATGGCTTGTCCCTCCCTCGTGGACCATGTACCTCCGTTCTTTGGCCTATAAATTCACATATATTCCAAAAACTCTAAATATCAGAGAGAAATACTTTTTCCCGCATCGCAACTCTCTGTTCCACGAAGATCCCATCTGGAGCTCCGTTAAGGCACCCTGTCGAAGGGGGGTCGATCATGGAAGGCCTCTTCATCAACCTTGCTACCCTCGTGATGATGTGTGAGTAGTTCACCATAGATCTATGAGTCCATAGTTAGTACCTACATGGCTATATCTCTTTACCTTCAATACAATGATCATCGCATCTTCGCTTTGATCAATCTGATGTAATTCTTTTGTATGGTGTGTTTGTAAGGATCTAATAAATTGTGGGTTTATGTTCAGATTATTCATGAAAAGTATTTGAGTCTTCTCTGAAGTTATTATGATTCTTATTTTATGATCACCATAGCTTCGAAATTCTCCCCGATCTATTGAATAGCTTTGGCCAAGTAGTTTGGTATTTCTTCAATGAGAGGGGTGCATTGTAGTGGCTTCAACCTGACGAGTTCCTATATCCCAATGATAGAAGGGAACAAGTTGTGTCTTTGTGTTGTTTCCACTAAGGATAAAACGATGGGGTTTATTCATATTGGTTGAGTTTACTTTGTCTACATCATGTCATCGTTCTCCAAGCATTACTCTATTTGTCATGAACTTAATACATGGAGAGACAAGCATAGAAGCGTTGTTGAAGTGGAGTAATAATAGTAGGTGCAGGCACGAGTCGACCTATTTTCTCATGGACGTGATTCCTATATACACATGATCATTGTCGTGAAAATCACATAACTATCCGCTTTTCTATCAATTGCCCAATAGTAATTTTGTTTACCCACCATATGTTGCCTTCATGACACATGCCACTAGAGAACACTATGGCCCTCGAGACTATTCACTTATATATAACCACAAAACTTATATTTACGTTGTTGTTCTTATTTATATTCTATTTTGTTTTGCAATTAAAAATTCTCTACAATTATCTACACATCTCATTTTCTTGCAAATAACGAGATCAAGGGGATTGACAACCATCTTGCCTGCGTTGAGTGCAAGTTGTTTGCTCTTCTATGTGCAACCGCTGAAGATTGTTGAGGATTTATATTCCTATTGGTTCGATAAACCTTGGTTTCTTAACTGAGCGTAATACTCACCCGTATTGTGGTACAATTACCCATTTCCATTCACGAAAACCCAACACAAATCACAAGTATCAGTTACACACTAGAGTTCATCCATACCCCGTGAACAAACAGGACTACTGATATCCCACAATTATACGGGATCACGACATTCTTCAATCAGAGTATTTCATGCTAATTTATTAATTCAACACAATGGGGCCAAAGAATATTTATCATCCTTGATAGCCGAGTTTTCAATTCAATCGCACTTGGGATATCTCTCTGCAGCAAAGGTTTAGTAGCATAGCAAATAATAGTAGTAGTAGAAATAGTGATAGCAGCAACTTTGTAACACTAGTGACAATAACAGTAGCAATAGTAACTTAGAAAGATTCAGTATATGTAAAGCGTAGGCCATGGTACAGCGATGGTGCAGCCATGGCATCAACCATGTAACAGTTACACACTAGAGCAACACATAACTAGCTCTAGTTCATCAATTTAATGTCGGCATGGATTCATTATATAGTCATATGTGCTCGCGATAAGAACTTGCATGACATCTTTTGTCCTACCCTCCCATGACAGTGAGATCTTAATGGAAACTAAGGGATATTAAGGCCTCCTTTTAACATAGAACCAGAACAAAGCATTAACACAGGGTAAATACATGAACCCCTCAAACTACAGCAATCACCAGAAAGAATCCCAATTATTGTCACCTTGCGGTATGCAGATCAAGACACGTAATAGGTGCACACAACTTGCAAGATAGGGTTGAAATCACTCTTATATTCATGAAAACATAATAGGTTCAGATCTTAAATCATGGCACTCGGGCCCTAATGACAAGCATTAAGCATACCGAAGTCATAGCAACATCAAGTTCAGAACATAGTGGATACTAGGGATCAAGCCCTATAAAATTAACTCATTACATGATCAATTCCATCGACATCCATCACTCACCAGCAAGCCAACAAAAAAATTACTCACTCCTACTAGTGAGCATCATGGAATAGTTGATGGAGAAGCGTTGGTGATGACGACGACGAAGAATCCCCCTCTCTAAAGCCCCGAACGGACTCCAGATCAACCCTCTCGAGGAATAACAGGAGGTGCCGGTGGCTCCGCCTCGTCGATCATGATGAAAACTTCTCTATGATTTTTCTCTCCAAATATGTGAATTTATAGGACTAGAGATAGGGTCGGGGGAGCTTTGTGGGATTCACGACACAACAGGGCGTGGCCCAGGGGGTGGTCGCGCCTATTGCCTTGTGGGCCATAGGGACCCCCCTTCTGGTGGTCTTGGCTTCATAAATCATTATAATTGATAGAAAAAATTCACAAAATGTTTCGTCCAATTCCGAGAACTTCTATTTCTCCACAAAAATAACATCAAGGTAGTTCTTCTTAAAACAACGTCAGTCCGGGTTAGTTTCCTTAAAATGATGCAAATTATAGTCCAAAAGAGGGGCAAAAGTGCTTGGAAAAGTAGATACGTTGGAGACCTATCAACTGTCCCAAGCTTAACTCATTGCTTGTCCTCAAGTAATTCAGTTGATAAACTGAAAGTGATAAACAAAACTTCTCCAAACTCTTTTGTTCTCGTTTTCATATATATGCTTAGCTAGTATTCAGGTTTTCCGCATAAATCTAAATAACCATATCCATCATAACAATTAAACATCATATTCACTCATGGCAATACATAACCAACTAGTAAGAAATAATAATATATCTCACATGCCAACAATTTGTCAAAACAATCACGATATAATATGATGACATGGTATTTTGCTAGCCCTTTATGATACCATAAAACATAAATGCACAACACCTATGAGATTCAAGCAACGACTAAATATTATAATTCAGGGTATAAGGGATCCATTCATGCTCACATTCAACTTTAACTAGACTCAATGCATAAAAATGATAATAGTGCTCCCTGGTCTGGTGCTTTTATTAAGAAGATGATGACTCACGAACAACATAAAAGTAAATAGAAAGTCCCTTCGGAGGGGGAAGCATTGATTTGCGGTGGTGCCATAGCTCAAGTTTTAAAATAGAGTTGAAATTGTAATTTTGGGTCGTGCTTTTTCCTTGTCAATGTTACAACAAAGGTTTTCAGTACCTTGCACACCAAACTCATTATTGACGATTCTCAAATAGCTTTGTAAAGTTCACTACTATCCACCATCCATACACAAACCATGGCTGACCAAATAAATGGGTACGTGCCAACATATCAACTATCCCAAGGAGTTTTGTTAAATTATTTTGATTTTAACCGGACTGGGCATCCATTTTACTAGCCTATCTCTTGGAATGGCGGTGAATAAAGATCCGTATTGAGAATATCCAACTTAGCATCGAATATACCGACCGCCCCGTTGCTACATGAGTGGTACGAGTGCACAAAACAGATGTTTAGAGGTGGCACATGCAAATTTACTTGGAACGGCAGGGTAATACCGCATATATGTAGGTATGATGGACTCATCTGGAATAACTTTGGTTTAGGAATTTGGATGCACAAGCAGCATTCTCGCTTAGTACAAGTGAAGTCTAGCAAAATATTGGGAAGCGACCAGCTAGAGAGCTAAAACGTCCATAAACGTGCATTGTGAATAATTAATATTGGATATTAGCATCAGTAGGATATAAGACATTAAACATCATGAAGGCTGCATTTCTTTTTAATAAATTATATGTTTGCACATGGTCCAACTCAAGTCGCTCAAATTACTCAAAGGGAAATACCATACTACCATACCACATCATAAATATTTTATTGCACGTTGATAGATATGATAAATCATTATCAACTCCTAGCTATTTAAGCATGGCATGAGAAACTATAATCTCTAATTGTCATCATAAACATGATCACTCATGATATACTGAATCAAGATTGAACGAGCTAAATATATTTACAAAAACAGAAATCAAGAAGAGTTCATACTAGCTTCCTTTGCCACGATCACTTCATCAAATATTGTCATTATTGCCTTTTAGTTGCACGATCGAACAATGTGATAATAATAATAGTGCAGGAGTGTCATTGACTAAGCTGGACTCTGCAAGTTATTTGTGCAAAGGAGAATACATGGTAATATTGGCTCTTGGTTAGATCAACATTAACGCATATGAGAGCCACTCAACATTTTCATCGTAGTCTTCTCCTTTCGTCGACTCAAAGAAATGAAAATATATCCAGAGAAACACACTCGAATATTTTTGGAGTTTTTGTTTTTTTCTAAAAGAAAGCAAACAAGAAAGAAAACAAAAACTATAAAAACTATTTACATGGGAAAGCTTGCAAAAAGTAAATGAAATCTTTTTGGGTCTTCTTAAGTTTTTCAAACACACAAGAAGAAATTGGAAAAATAAGACTAACATCGATATACAATGAAAAAGGACACACACCAATAGTTTCTATGAATTGTGTGAACATGAATGTAATTTTTGTGAGAAATACGTACTCCCCCAAGCTTAGGCTTTTGTCTAGCTTAGTGATCTCCATTGCTAATAGTGTCAAGTCCGGGAAAGTATTGTTGTTGAGGCACCTGAGCATCCCATGCCTGGTCCTTGCTCTCTACCGCAGCCAAATCATTCCGGTAAGTAACTATATTATGTGGCATGACGGAATATCCATGCCTGTCATGTAAGTTAAACAAAGATGGTGCAAGAAACACAATAACATCGAGATTTTTCTTGATGTATACTAAGTTTTAATGAACGTGTTGCGGGGGTTTAGGTTCCTCAATGAACTGGTGACATTACATAGACTGGTGATCAAAATAAACCTTAGGCAATAGGTAATCAGTTTGTTGTATGGCAACACTGAAATGCTTCACTAGGCAGGTGGCATAAATACCACCATGGATTTTGCCATTAATCCGATTACGATGCAAACGTCGTGCAATGAGGGTTCCTATGTTGTAGGCACTATCGTTGTAAAGTGCGCGACATAACATAGGGAGGGTGGGGGCACTGAGACCACCACCCTGAGTCATAGGAGTTAAGCATTTCCCTATAAATTAAGCAAAGTAGATCATAGAAGGAAAATGTAAACTAGTGGCCCTAGTATTTGACACGCCCCTCATATCTTCCACAGTCAAGGTGAGGACAAATTCCTTGAACTATTTTTTCTAGGTTCACGGACTCCCCCGTTAGAAGGAATCATGCATATTTCACAAAAACCAAAAAGTACATGATGTTCAACATATAAATTAAAATGAACCATGGGAGCATCAGGCGTATTGTTCATGTAAAAAAATTGCACAAAGGAACTTGTAAGGAGGTAGTATTGGTCACACTCATCTGCGAGGAAGTTGTTCAACCCGACATTTGCAATGAATTGCATGAACTCTTGATGAAAACCCGCTTCACTCATGAAAGGTGTATGTGGCCATTCACACGGCCTAAGCTCCATGTTGCGAGGGATGTTGATATATTGGTCCGGAGTCCTCACAGCAACTCCTTTGGAGCTCCGGCTTGAAAAACCATTCCTAAAGAAATTCATCTTTCTATGAACAAATTCCGAGAAATTCTTCAAAATAGTTCTACAAACAGAGTTTCGAGCAAAGATATCAAAAATTTCCATTTGAGGAGGAAGAACACGAGAGAGAGAGAGAGAGCTAGGGAATTTTTGCTGCAGGTAATGGATGACATGGGCTAAAGATATAAGGGGTGCTATGGGCCCCACCACATAATACGCGCACCGTAGGGGGTAGCCGCACCATGTTCCCTTGTGGCCCACAGGTGCCCCTTCCTGGTGTGTTTTTAGCACAAAAATTTTATTAAATATTCCAGAAAAAATCATCTTAACATTTTGTGGCATTCTAAGACTTTATTTTTGGGTCATTTTTTTATTGCACAGAAAACTCAAAAAACACGATACTCATGGCATTTTATTTTATTCAACTAAAAATAACAAAGAGAAAACTAATAATACAAAGAGTTGTGCCTACTAAATTCATCGATCACATGTCTTTCAAAAAGGACCCATTAGTAAGGTTGATCAAGTCTTATTAATAATCGTTTCCGATTGACATGAAACCAATTTTTTTCCATATGACACTAAGTTACCTCAATGAGAATTTGCATATACCCAAAAATAAGAGTATAATATTTCTTCTTGGCAGTAGGCAGAGTAAATTTGAAACCTCCAATCGTGAAGGTAGTTATTGGCTCAATGACATTAATACTATTAACAAAAGTTTGCTTCTTGCAAAATGCATGATATGTTGTTTGACATTGACATGAAAAGTGACCTTGCTTTTGTCGCAATCAATAACAGAACTTGTAGATTTAAAAAGGGTCTACCAAGGATGATCGACATGTCGTCGTCCTCATGCATATCAAGAATAATTTTTTTGTCAAGATAGTGACATTCGCAACCACAAGAGGACCATCCTCACAAATTCCAAAAGGTAAAGAGGTGGATTTTTCAACCATTTGTAAAGGTATCTCAGTAGGTTTAAGATTACTCAAATGAAGTCTCTTATAAAGAGAGAAAGACATAACACTAACGCAAGCTCCTAAATCACATAAAACTATTTTAACCTAATTTGTTTTAATGGAGCAACGTGTTGGAAATATGCCCTAGAGGCAATAATAAATTGGTGAAACCTTGTTCATGATAATCGTCTATTGTTCATGCTATAATTGTATTAACAGGAAACAATAATACATGTGTGAATAAATAGATCACAATGTGTCCCTAGCAAGCCTCTAGTGGGCTAGCTCGTTAGTCAATAGATGATCATGGTTTCCTGATCATGGGCATTAGATGTCATTGATAACGGGATCACATAATTGGGAGAATGATGTGATGGACAAGACCCAATCCTAAGCATAGCACTAGATCGTATTGTTCGTATGCTAAAGCTTTTCTAATGTCAAGTATCTTTTCCTTCGACCGTGAGATTGTGCAACTCCTGGATACCGTAAGAGTGGTTTGGGTGTATCAAACGTCACAACGTACCTGGGTGACTATAAAGGTGCACTACGGGTACCTCCGAAAGTGTCTGTTGGGTTGGTACGAATCGAGATCGGGATTTGTCACTCCGTGTGACAGAGAGGTATCTCTGGGCCCACTCGTTAGAACATCATCATGAGCTCAATGTTACTAAGGAGTTAGTCACACGATGACGTGCTACGGAACGAGTAAAGAGACTTACCGGTAACGAGATTGAACAAGGTATAGGCATACCGACGATCGAATCTCGGGCAAGTTCTATACCGACAGACAAAGGGAATCGTATACGGGATTGATTGAATCCTTGACATGTGGTTCATCTGATGAGATCATCGTGGAGCAAGTGGGAGCCACCATGCGTATCCAGACCCCGCTGATGGTTATTGGCCACAGAGGTGTCTCGGTCATGTCTGCCTATCTCCCGAACCCGTAGGGTCTACACACTTAAGGTTCGATGACGCTAGGGTTATAGGGAATTGTTATACGAGGTTACCGAAAGTTGTTCGGAGTCTCGGATGAGATCCCGGACGTCACGAGGAGCTCCGGAATGGTCCGGAGGTAAAGATTGATATATAGGACGGATGGTTTCGGACACCGGAAGTGTTTCGGGCATCACCGCTAACGTACCGGGACCACCAGAGGTGGCCCCGGGGGTCCACCGGAGTTGGCCCCGAGGGTCCACCGAAGGGGGGCAATGACCCCGGGAGGTAAGGTGGGCCAAGTGGGGAAGGGAACTAGCCCCTAGGTGGGCTGGTGTGCCTCCCCACTCATCCCAATGCGTGGGGGAGAGAAAAGGGGGGCAAACCCTAAGCCAGGTGATAGGCCCACCAGGGGTGCGCCACACCCCTCCTCCCCCCCTTGCCCGCCGCACCAGCCCCCATCTAGGGCTGCCCCCCCCAGGGGAGGGAAACCCTCAAGGGGGCGCAGCCCCTCCCTCCCCCTATATATAGTGGGCACTTTTGGCCATTGGAGATCAGACTTTTGCCTCTCTCTCGGCGCAGCCCTGCCCTTCTTCCTCCTCCTCTCTGCCGGTGCTTGGTGAAGCCCTGCCGGGAGACCTCGTCTCTCCATCAACACCAAGCTGTCGTGCTGCTGGAGTTATTCCCCAACCTCACCCTCCTCCTTGCTGGATCAAAGTGCGGGAGACGTCATCGGGCTGCACGTGTGTTGAACGCGGAGGTGCCGTAGTTCGGCACTAGATCGGAACTGCCGCGAGTACGACTCCCTCAACCGCGTTCTAGCAAGGCTCGTTGCTGGTCTCTCCATAGGAAGATCTGAATATGCGTAGGCAAATTTTGAATTTATGCTACGTTACCCAACAGTGGCATCAGAGCCAGGTTTTCTATGCGTAGATTCTATGCACGAGTAGAACACGAAAGTTGTGGGCGATGATTTGTCAATTTGCTTGCCGCTACTAGTCGTATTCTTTTCCGGCGGTATTGTGGGATGAAGCGGCCCGGACCGACTCTACACGTACGCTTACGTGAGACTGGTTCCACCGACAGACATGCACACCATGCATAAAGGTGGCTAGCGGGTGTCTGTCTCTCCTACTCTAGTCGGATTGGATTTGATGAAAAGGGTCCTTATGAAGGGTAAATAGCTTTGGCATATCATCGTTGTGGCTGTCACGTAGGTAAGAAGGCGTTGTTGCTAGAAACCCAAATCAGCCACGTAAAACTTGCAACAACAATTAGAGGACGTCTAACTTTTTTTTGCAGGGCTTGCCATGTGATGTGATATGGCAAAAGTTGTGATGTTGCATGTATGATGTATGAGATGATCATGTTATTATAATAGGTTTCACGACTTGCATGTCGATGAGTATGACAACCGGCAGGAGCCATAGGAGTTGTCTTAATTTATTGTATGAGATGCAACGCCATGTGCTTACTACTTTTACTTCATTGCTAACAGTTAGCTATAGTAGTAGTGATAGTAGTAGTTGGCGTGACGACTTCACGGAGACACGATGATGGAGATCATGGTGTCACGCCGGTGACGATGATGATCATGCGATGCCTGAAGATGGAGATCGAAAGGGCGAAGATGGTAATGGCCATATCATGTCACTATATGATTGCATTGTGATGTTTATCATGTTTTACATCTTATTGCTTAGAACGACGGTAGCATAATAAGATGATCCCTCTTAAAATTTCGAGAACATATTCCCCTAAGTGTGCACCGCTATGAAGGTTCGTTGTCTCGAAGCACCACGTGATGATCGGGTGTGATAGATTCTAACGTTCGCATACAACAGGTGTAAGGGAGATTTACACACGCGAAACACCTAGGTTGACTCGACGATGTTAGCATGTACAGACATGACCTCGAATACAAGAGACCGAAAGGTCGAACATGAGTCGTATGGTTGAATACGATCAGCATGAAGTTGCTCACCATGGTGACTAGTCCGTCTCACGTGATGATCGGACACGGATTAGTCAACATGGATCATGTATCACTTAGATGACTAGAGGGATGTCGATTCAAGTGGGAGTTCATACTTAATTTGATTAAATGAACTTAATTGTCATGAACTTAGTCTAAAAGTTGTCTTTATAAATATTGTAGATGGCCAACGTCAACCTCAATTTCAACGCATTCCTAGAGAAAAACAAGCTGAAAGATGATGGTAGCAACTATGCAGACTGGGTTCGCAACTTGAAGCTCATCCTTGAAGCAGCCAAAAAGGCTTATGTCCTTGATGCGCCGCTAGGTGACCCTCCCACTCCCGCAGCAGTCCAGGACATTCTGAACGTCTGGCAAACGCGGAGTGATGACTACTCTCTGGTTAGGTGTGGCATGTTATACAGTTTAGAAACGGGGTTCCAAAGGCGTTTTGAGCAACACGGGGCATATGAGATGTTCGAGGAGCTGAAGCTAGTTTTTCAAGCTCATGCCCGTGTCGAGAGATATGAAGTCTCTGACAAGTTCTTTAGGTGTAACATGGAGGAGAACAGTTCTGTCAGTGAGCACATACTCAAAATGTCTGGGTTACACGGTCGTCTGACTTCACTTGGAGTCGAACTTCCGGATGATGCTATAATTGATAGAATCCTCCAGTCTCTCCCACCAAGCTACAAAGGCTTTGTGCTTAACTACAACATGCAAAGGATGGAGAAGACCATTCCCGAGTTGTACTCGATGCTCAAGTCTGTAGAAGTAGAAATCAAGAAAGAGCATCAAGTGTTGATGGTCAACAAGACCACTAGTTTCAAGAAAGGCAAGGGTAAGAAGAACTTCAAGAAAGACGGAAAAGTTGTTGCCGCGCCCGGTAAGCCATATGCCGGGAAGAAGAAAAAGAATGGACCCAAGCCTAAGACTGAGTGCTTCTATTGTAAGGGAAAAGGTCACTGGAAGCTGAACTGCCCCAAATACTTAGCGGACAAGAAGGCCGGCAACGTTAAAGGTATATGTGATATACATGTTATTGATGTGTACCTTACCAGCGCTCGTAGTAGCTCCTGGGTATTAGATACCGGTGCTGTTGCTCACATTTGCAACTCAAAGCAGGAACTGCGGAATAAGCGGAGACTGGCCCAGGACGAGGTGACGATGCGCGTGGGGAATGGTTCCAAAGAAGATGTGATATCCGTCGGCACGCTACCTCTACATCTACCGTCGGGATTAGTTTTAAACCTTAATAATTGTTATTTAGTACCAGCTTTGAGCATGAATATTGTATCAGGGTCTTGGTTAATGCGAGACGGCTACTCATTTAAGTCAGAGAATAATGGTTGTTCTATTTATATGAGTGATATGTTTTATGGTCATGCTCCGCCGGTGAATGGTTTATTCTTGATGAATCTCGATCGTGATGTTACACATATTCATAGTGTGAGTACCAAAAGATGTAAAGTTGATAATGATAGTCCCACATACTTGTGGCACTGTCGCCTTGGTCATATCGGCGTTAAGCGAATGAAGAAGCTCCATACTGATGGACTATTAGAGTCTCTTGACTTTGAATCATTTGACACATGCGAACCGTGCCTCATGGGCAAGATAAATAAGACTCCATTATCAGGAATCATGGAGAGAGCAACCGACTTATTGGAAATAATACATACTGATGTATGTGGTCCAATGAACGTTGAAGCTCGCGGTGGCAATCGTTATGTTCTCACTCTCACCGATGATTTGAGTAGGTATGGGTATATCTACTTGATGAAGCACAAATCTGAGACATTTGAAAAGTTCAAGGAATTTCAGAGTGAGGTCGAGAATCAACGTGACAAAAAAAATAAGTGTCTACGATTTGATCGTGGAGGAGAATATTTGAGTCACGAGTTTGGCACACACCTAAGGAAGTGTGGAATCGTTTCACAACTGACTCCGCGTGGCACACCGCAACGCAATGGAGTGTCTGAACGTCGTAATCGCACTTTATTAGATATGGTACGATCTATGATGTCTCTTGCCAACTTACAACTATCATTTTGGGGATACGCATTAGAAACTACAACATTCACTTTAAATAGGGCACCGTCAAAATCCATTGAGACGACACCGTATGAATTATGGTTTGGCAAGAAACCTAAGTTGTCGTTTCTTAAAGTTTGGGGCTGCGATGCTTATGTGAAGAAACTTCAACCAGAAAAGCTCGAACCCAAAGCGGAGAAATGCGTATTCATAGGATACCCTAAGGAAACTATTGGGTATACCATCTATCTTAGATCCGAAGGTAAGACCTTTGTTGCCAAGAATGGATCCTTTCTAGAGAAAGAGTTTCTCTCGAAAGAAGTAAGTGGGAGGAAGGTAGAACTTGATGAGGTAATTACACCCCCTCACGAACAGGATAGTAGCGCAGCGCGGGAAGTTGTTCCTGTGGCGCCTACACCAATTGAAGAGGAAGTTAACGATGATGATCATGAAGCTTCGGATCAAGTTACTACTGAAAAGCGAAGGTCCACAAGGGCACGCTCCGCACCAGAGTGGTACGGCAACCCTTTGATGGAAATCATGTTGTTAGACAATGGCGAACCTTCGAACTATGAAGAAGCAATGGCGGGCCCGGATACCAACAAATGGCTTGAGGCTATGAAATCCGAGATAGGATCCATGTATGAGAACAAAGTATGGACTTTGGTGGACTTGCCCGATGACCGGCGAGCCATAGAAAATAAATGGATCTTCAAGAAGAAGACTGATGCAAACGGTAATGTAAGCGTTTACAAAGCTCGACTTGTCGCAAAGGGTTTTCGACAAATTCAAGGAGTTGACTACGAAGAGACTTTCTCTCCCGTAGCGAAGCTGAAATCAGTCCGAATCATGTTAGCAATTGCCGCCTTTTATGATATTAAAATTGCCCAAATGGACGTCAAAACAGCGTTCCTGAACGGGAACCTTAAGGAAGAGTTCTATATGATGCAACCAGAAGGTTTTGTCGACCCTAAAGGTCCTAACAAAGTGTGCAAGCTCCAGCGCTCCATCTATGGGCTGGTGCAAGCATCTCGGAGTTGGAACATTCACTTTCATGAGGTGATTAAAGCGTTTGGGTTCGTACAGGTTTACGGAGAAGCCTGTCTGTACAAGAAAGTGAGTGGGAGCTCTGTAGCTTTCCTCATACTGTATGTGGATGACATATTATTGATGCGGAATAATATAGAGATGTTGGAGAGCATAAAGGCCTATTTGAACAAAAGTGTTTCAATGAAGGACCTTGGAGAAGCTACATACATATTAGGCATCAAGATCTATAGAGATAGATCAAGACGCCTCATAGGTCTTTCGCAAAGTACATACCTTGACAAGATATTGAAGAAGTTCAATATGGAAAACTCAAAGAAAGGGTTCTTGCCAGTTTTGCAAGGTGTGAGATTGAGTAAGACTCAGTCGCCGACCACGGCAGCAGATAGAGAGAAGATGAGTTCTGTCCCCTACGCTTCAGCCGTGGGCTCTCTAATGTATGCCACGCTGTGTACCAGACCTGATATAAACCTTGCCATAAGTTTGGTAGGGAGGTACCAAGGTGATCCAGGTATGGAACACTGGACAGCGGTCAAGAATATCCTTAAGTACCATAAAAGGACTAAGGAAATGTTTCTCGTTTATGGAGGTGACGAAGAGCTCGTCGTAAAGGGTTACATCGACGCTAGCTTCGACACAGATCCGGATAACTCTAAGTCACAGACCGGATACGTATATGTGTTGAATGGTGGGGAAGTGAGCTGGTGCAGCAGCAAGCAAGAAGTCGTGGCAGCATCTACATGTGAAGCGGAGTACATAGCTGCTTCAGAAGCAGCTCATGAAGCAATTTGGATGAAGGAGCTCATCACCGACCTTGGAGTGGTTCCAAGCGCGTCGGGTCCAATGACACTCTTCTGTGATAACACTGGAGCCATTGCCATAGCCAAGGAGCCCAGGTTTCACCGGAAGGCGAAGCACATCAAACGTCGCTACAACTCCATCCAGGACCATGTCCAGAGTGGAGTGATAGATATTTGTAAAGTACACACGGATCTAAATATTGCAGACCCGTTGACTAAACCTCTTCCACGAGCAAAACATGATCAACACCATAATGCTATGGGTGTTCGATACATCACAATGTAACTAGATTATTAACTCTAGTGCAAGTGGGAGACAGTTGGAAATATGCCCTAGAGGCAATAATAAAATGGTTATTATAATATTTCCTTGTTCATGATAATTGTCCATTATTCATGCTATAATTGTATTAACAGGAAACAGTAATACATGTGTGAATAAATAGATCACAATGTGTCCCTAGCAAGCCTCTAGTGGGCTAGCTCGTTAGTCAATAGATGATCATGGTTTCCTGATCATGGTCATTAGATGTCATTGATGACGGGATCACATCATTGGGAGAATGATGTGATGGACAAGACCCAATCCTAAGCATAGCACTAGATTGTATTGTTCGTATGCTAAAGCTTTTCTAATGTCAAGTATCTTTTCCTTCGACCGTGAGATTGTGCAACTCCCGGATACCGTAGGAGTGCTTTGGGTGTATCAAACGTCACAACGTAACTGGGTGACTATAAAGGTGCACTACGGGTACCTCCGAAAGTGTCTGTTGGGTTGGTACGAATCGAGATCGGGATTTGTCCCTCCGTGTGACAGAGAGGTATCTCTGGGACCACTCGGTAGAACATCATCATGAGCTCAATGTGACTAAGGAGTTAGTCACACGATGACATGCTACGGAACGAGTAAAGAGACTTACCGGTAACAAGATTGAACAAGGTATAGGCATACCGACGATCGAATCTCGTGCAAGTTCTATACCGACAGACGAAGGGAATCGTATATGGGATTGATTGAATCCTTGACATCGTGGTTCATCCGATGAGATCATTGTGGAGAAAGTGGGAGCCACCATGGGTATCCAGACCCACTGATGGTTATTGGCGAGAGAGGTGTCTCGGTCATGTCTTCCTATCTCCCGAACCCGTAGGGTCTACACACTTAAGGTTCGATGACGCTAGGGTTATAGGGAATTGTTATACGAGTTTACCGAAAGTTTTTCGGAGTCCCGGATGAGATCCCGGACATCACGAAGTGCTCCGGAATGGTCCGGAGGTAAAGATTGATATATAGGACGGATGGTTTCGCACACCGGAAGTGTTTCGGGCATCACCGGTAACCTACCGGGACCACCGGGACCACCGGAGGTGGCCCCGGGGGTCCACCGAAGGGTGGCAACGACCCCGGAGGTAAGGTGGGCCAAGTGGGGAAGGGAACCAGCCCCTAGGTGGGCTGGTGTGCCTCCCCACTCAGCCCAATGCGTGGGGGAGAGAAAAGGGGGGCAAACCCTAAGCCAGGTGAGCCTAAGGCCCACCAAGGGTGCGCCACACCCCTCCTCCCCCCTTGGCCGCCGCACCAATCCCCATCTAGGGCTGACCCCCCCAGGAGAGGGAAACCCTCAAGGGGCGCAGCGCCTCCCTCCCCCTATATATAGTGGGCACTTTTGGCCATTGGAGATGAAACTTTTGCCTCTCTCTCGGCGCAACCCTGCCCTTCTTCCTCCTCCTCTCTGCCGGTGCTTGGCGAAGCCTTCCGGGAGACCTCGTCTATCCATCGACACCACGCCGTCGTGCTGCTGCAGTTCTTCCCCAACCTCTCCCTCCTCCTTGCTGGATCAAGGTGCGGGAGACGTCACCGGGCTGCACGTGTGTTGAACGCGGAGGTGTCGTAGTTCGGCACTAGATCGGAATCGCTGCGAGTACGACTCCATCAACCGCGTTCTAGCAACGCTTCCGCTTAGCGATTTTCAAAGGTATGAAGATTCTCTTACCCCTCTCTCATTGCTGGTCTCTCCATAGGAAGATCTGAATATGCGTAGGAAAATTTTGAATTTATGATACGTTACCCAACACAACGTATTGTGGATGTACCCGGATCTCACAACTTCTCACGCACTCGACCATCAAAAGAATAATTAGCAAGCATATAGAAATTTCAGTTTTAGGTCTTTTTATTTTGTTGGTAATAATATCTTTCATATACTTAGCATACAGAGGCATTTTCGAAATATAAGTCAACCGAGTGCACAAAAAGACATGCCTATGCATTTCAGCAAAGTGCTCAAAGTCTTCGTCCTTCCTCTTAGAAGGCTTACGAGGGAATGGCATGGGTTTTTGAACCCATGGATCCCTTTATTTTCCATGCTTTCTAGCAAAAAAATCCTTCTTCTCATAACATTTATTTTTAGGACGTGGGTTATCAAGATCTTCGGTAGGTTTTGTTTCCACATCATTATCAAGTTCTTTATTACTATCCGGTGAAGCGTCTACATGAACATTATTATTATCATCATCACTATGTGAATGTTCATTTCCAGACTATGTCTCAACATCCAAAAAAGAAACATCATGATGATTCTCAGCAGTTTTTTGTATAACAGGTTCACTAGAAGCATGCAAAGTCCTATCATTTCTCCTTTTTATTTTTCTTCATAGAAGGACTAGATGTATCATCATTATTTCTGTGAGAATCCTATTCTATTCTTTGAGGATGACCTTCAAGATAAAGAGGTTCCTGAGTCAGGTGATCTCCTTTAGTCATTGCTCTAACAACATTGTCATTTATATTATCATTTATCTCAGCAAGCAAATCATTTTCTAACTTAAAAACTTGGTCTAGTTGGGAGTGAACCATAGAAGCATGTTTACCTAGACCCTTACATCATTAGCAGTTCTAAACATCAAGTCACTCAAATGATCTATCATCATAGCATTACGTCTTAATTGATCTTCGACATAATTATTAAAATATTCTTTCTTAACAATATAATTATCGAATTCATGCATGCATTGACTAGGAATCTTAGTGTAAGGTATACCACTTTCATTAAAGGTAGAGAGAGAATTTACCTCTACTACCCGTGTTGGGTTGTCTTGTCCAGGTATTTCTTTGATAGGTGGTAGTTTCTTGACATCTTTAGTTTTACTACCCTTTTCTTTAATAGATCTTTTGGCTTCTTGCATATCTTCAGGAATGACGAATAGAATACATCTCTTCTTTTGAATAGGCTCCGGCGATGGTTCGGGAAGCATCCAATCATCGATATTTCGCAATATGTTATTTAATAGTTCTTCAACTTGTCCAACAGTTATTTCCCTGGAAACAAAAATAGCACAAAATCTAGGAAATCCCTAGAAGCATCAGTTAGTCCATTAAAAAAGATATCAAGTATTTCAATTTTTCTTAAGGGTATGTTTAGGCATAGGTCTAAGTAACTAGGGAAGTCTCCCCCAAGCCTGAGGGAGATTCTCTTCTTCAATTGGCACAAAGTTAAATATCTCATGTAAGACAACTTGCTTCTAATGAGCAGGAAAATATTTTTCGGAGAAGTAATAAAGCATATCCTTGGGACATATGCACACCACCAGGAGCAAGAGAAAGGAACCATTCTTCAGCCTCGCCTTTTAGTAACAAAGAAAAAAAGCTTAAGGATATAATAGTAACGTATCTTTGCCTCATTGGTAGACAAAGAAGCAATATCATTCAATTTAGTGAGATGTCCGACAATAGTTTATGCTTCATAAACATGGAAAGGATCAGATTCTACAAGAGAAATCAACTCAGTGTCTATAGAGAATTCATAGTCCTTATCACTAACAAATATAGGACAAGTACAAAATTTAGGATCACGTTTGATTTTCTCCATCATAGATTTTTCTTTCAGATTGCATAGTAGTTTCTTCAAGTCATCTCTATTTTCACAAGCAAGAAAGTCCACAGCTACTTACCTATCCATAAGATAACCTTCAGGTACATATGGCAATTCATATATATTGAGAGAGCATGGTGTAGTAGCTGATTCAAAATCTCCATCAGTTTTAGCATTTTCAAGTTCTTTAGCTTTAGCAATATGAGCTTCAAGTAATTTATTCAGTAGCACAATTTTAGTTTCATCAAATATAGCAGTAGTATCATCATTAATTTCAGAAGTAGCATCACCAAGTTCAAGCGATATATCACAACGAGCAACAAGGGTGGTGTAATAAGCTGATTCAAAACAGTAGGTGAATCAAAAGCAGAGCAAGATGGCAGTTCCTTACCTCCTCTCGTACGAGAGGGGGTTATCTTGGTTCGAGTATCTTTGAGTTTCCTCATAGTAGCAATTGGACATCCTCAAGTTAACTCAATAAATATAGTTATGCTCCTCGGCAATGGTGCTAGAAAAAGGTGTTGATAACCCACCAGTATAGGGGATCGCGACAATCTTCATGGGTAGTATTTCATGCTAATTTATTGATTCAACACAAGGGGAGCCAAGGAATATTTATTATCCTTGACAGTTGAGTGGTCAATTCAAATGCACCTCGGATATCTCTCCGCATTGAAGGTTTAGTAGCACGACAAATAATAGTAGTAATAGTAATAGTGATAGCAGCAACTTTGTAACAGTAGTGAGAGTGACAGTGATAGTAGTAACTCAGCAAGATTCAATATATGTAAAGCATAGGCCATGGTGTAGCAATGGAAAGATACGGACGTCATCAATCATGTAACACTAACACACTAGAGCGACACAAAACTAGCTCCAGCTCATCAATATAATATAGGCATGTATTCCATATATAGTCATATGTGCTTGCGATAAGAACTTGCATGACATCTTTTGTCCTACCCTCCCGTGGCAGTGGGGTCTTAATAGAAATTAAGGGATATGAAGGCCTCCTTTTAATAGAGAAAAGGACCAACGCATTAACACATGGTGAATACACGAACTCCTCAAACTACGGCAATCACCGAAAAGAATCCCAATTAAGACATGTAACAGGTGCATACAACTTCAAGATAGGATCCAAATCACTCTTATATTCAAGAAAAGATAATAGGTTCAGATCTGAAATCATGGCACTTGGTCCCTAGTGACAAGAATTAAGCATAACAAAATCATAGCAACATTAATCTGAACATAGTGGATACTAGGGATCAAGCCCTATAAAATTAACTTGGTTACATGATAAATTCTATCCACAACCATCATTGACCAGCAAGCGTGCAAAGGAATTACTCACCCCTAGTGGTGAGCATCATGGAATAGTTGATGGAGAAGGATTGGTCATGACGACGGCGAAGAATCCCCTCTCCGAAGCACCACTCGGACTCTAGATCACCCCTCCCAAGGAAGAACGGGAGATTGTTGCGATTCCATCTCGTATATCCCAATGAAAAGTTCCCTTTAATTTCTTTGCCGAATATGTGAATTTATAGGACTCGAGATAGGGTCGGGGCGCCTCGTGGGCCCCACCATACAACAGCGTGTATCCTAGGGAGGTGACCGCGCCCAGTTGCCTCGTGGTCCGCATGGACCCACCCTCTCGTGGTTCTTGGCTTCATAAATCATTATAATTCCTATAAAAATCACAAAACTTTCGTCCAATTCCGAGAACCTTTATTTCTGTAGAAAACTAACAATGAGGTACTTCTGGAGAAAACAACGTCACTTCGAGTTAGTTTCATTCAAATCATGCAAATTAGAGCCCAAAACAAGAGCAAAAGTGTTTGGAAAATGATAACCCACAAGTGTTGGGGATCGCAATAGTTTTTGAGGGTAGAGTATTCAACCCAAATTTATTGATTCGACACAAAGGGAAGCGAAAGAATATTCTCAAGTATTAGCAGCCGAGTTGTCAATTCAACCACATCTGAAAGATTAGTGTCTGCAAGTAAAGTATCAGTAGCAAAGTAGTATGATAGAAATGGTGCCAGAAACAGGTCTGTTGAGGGCAGACTATTCCTAACTTGTTGTATCAATGGCGCCAGTAAAATGTTGCAGCAGGTAACAGCAAAGTAGCAAGTAACAACAGTAGTGATAGCAGTAGCAAGGAACAGCAGTAGTGACAGCAGTAGCAAGTGACACCAGGGTAACATCAGTAGCACCAGAGTAACAAGAGTAGCAGCAGAGCAACAGTAATAGCAGTGGCAGCAGTAGCAGCAAAGTAACATAGCAAGGACCAATAGTAAAAGACTCGTAGGCAGTGGATCGGTGATGGATGAGTATGCCGGATGTGATCCATCATGTAACAACTATAACACGGAGAGATATGTAACTAGCTCCCGTTCGTCAATATAATGTAGGCACGTATTCCGTATGTAGTCATACGTGCTTAGGAAAAAGAACTTGCATGACATCTATTGTCCATCCCTCCCGTGGCAGCGGGGTCCTAATGGAAACTACGGGATATTAAGGTTCTCCTTTTAATAAAGAACCGGACCAACGCATTAACACGTGGTGAATACATGAACTCCTCTTACTATGGTCATCTCCGGGAGTGGTTCCGGCTATTGCCACTCCGGGGTTGCCGTGTCATAACACATAATAGGTGACTACAACTTGCAAGATAGGATCTAAAACACACATATATTGGCGACAACATAATAGGTTCATATCTGAAATCATGGCACTCGGGCCCTAGTGACAAGCATTAAGCATGGCAAAGTAGTAGCAACATCAATCTCAGAACATAGTGGATACTAGGGATCAATCCCCGTCAAAACTAACTCGATTACATGATAGATCTCATCCAACTCATCACCGTCCAGCAAGCCTACGATGAGATTACTCTCGAACGGTGAAGAGCATCATGGAATTGTCGATGGAGGAAGGTTGATGATGACGATGGCGACGATTTCCCCTCTCCGGAGCCCAGAACGGACTCCAGATCTGCCCTCCAAATGAAGAACATGAGGTGGCGGCGCCTCCGTATCGTAAAACGCGATGAATCCTTCTCCTTGATTTTTTTTCCGGGCGAAACGGAATATATAGAGCTGAGTTTGGAGGCGGTGGAGCCTCGTGGGCTCCACAAGCCTGGTTGGTGCGGCCTGGGGGGTGGCCAGCCCACTGGCTCACCCCCTCCGGTGGACCTTTGCACGGGTATTTTTCATTAATTCCAGAAAAATTCTCCGTAAATTTTCAGGTCATTCCGAGAACTTTTATTTATGCACAAAACAGCACCACGGCAATTCTGCTGAAAACAACGTTAGTCCGGGTTAGTTCCATTCAAATCATGCAAATGACATCTAGGTCTCACGGTAAACTCATGTCAATGGCATAATCAGCTAGCAAGCAAATAATAATAAGCCTGAAATGTCAACACTTCAATCAAAGCAACATGAAGCAGTGCGAACAGGTGGTATCTCGCTAACTCTTCCGAGACCACAAAACATAAATGCAGAGCACCTTCAAAGAACAAGTGCTGACTAAACATTGTAACTCATGGCAAAGAATATCCAGTCACAGTCATACTCAACACAGTTAAAAGCAAAGCATAAAAATGACAGAGGTGCTCTCCAACTGGTGCTTTTATAAGAGGAGGATGACTCAACAGGAACATAAATAGGCAGGCCCTTCGCAGAGGGAAGCATTGATTTGCAGAGGTGCGAGAGCTCAAGCTTTGAAAACAGAGATAATAATTTTGGGTGGCATGCTCTCAATGTCAACGCAATGACTAAGAGTTCTCAAGATCTTCCATGCTACACATGCTATAGGCGGTTCCCAAATAGAAAAGTAAAGTTTTGACTCCCCCACC
This sequence comes from Hordeum vulgare subsp. vulgare, assembly GCF_904849725.1. Classification (NCBI taxonomy): domain Eukaryota; kingdom Viridiplantae; phylum Streptophyta; class Magnoliopsida; order Poales; family Poaceae; genus Hordeum; species Hordeum vulgare. The sequence goes on along the minus strand of NC_058521.1, from coordinate 98,132,844 downwards.
ACCAATCAATCACACTCCACGGCTAGCCGAATCCTCGGGTACCGTCCTTACCAACATCAATCCTGGGGAAGTTTTGTTTGCAATTATCTTTCCAATTTGAGCATGGAACTGGGAATTCCAATTACCGGCCCCTTTCTCATGAATGATAGTGAATAAACACATATCAAGGATAACACGCCTAGCATGGAAGATACCAATAGCCCCCTGTCACCTCATGAGCGGTTCGGGCACGCAAAACAGATTATTTCTTGAAGATTTAGAGAATGGCACATGCAAATTTACTTGGAACGGCAGGTAGATACCGCATATAGGTAGGTATGGTGGACTCATATGGAACAACTTTGGGTTTATGGAAGTGGATGCACAAGCAGTATTCCCGCTTAGTACAAGGGAAGGCTAGCCAAAGACTAGGAAGCGACCAACTAGAGAGCGACAACAGTCATCAAAATGCATTGAGATTAACCAACATTGAGTGCAAGCATGAGTAGGACATAAATCACCATGAACATGAACATCATAGAGGCTATGTTGATTATGTTTCAACTACATGAACATGCGCCAAGTCAAGCCACTTGAATCATTCAAAGGAGGATACCATCCTATCATACTACAACACAGTCATCTCAGAATTCATGTGGGCATCCAAGACAAACCATCATAAGCTCCTAGCTAAGTAAGCATGGCATAACAAACTATGATCTCTAAGTTGTCATTGCAAACATGTTTCTCTCACAACAAAGTTGAATCAGGCACGATGAGCTAGTCATATTTACAAAAACAAACTAAATCGAGTTCATACCAACTTTTCCAGGTTCAGTCACTTCATCATATATTGTCATTATTGCCTTTCACTTGCACGACTGAATGATGTGAACAATAATAAGAGTGCTCGTGCATTGGACTAAAGCTGGAATCTGCTGGCAAACAAAAAGGAGAAGACAAAGTAATATTGCTCTTTAACAGATAAACAGATATGCATGCGAGAGCCACTAAATATTGTAACCATTACCTTTCTACCTTGACCCAAAGAAAAAGAAGACAATTTACACGGGAAAGCTCCCAACAAGCAAAAGAAGAAAAAGAAAATCTTTTTGGTTTTTCTTCAAACTAGACACACACACAAAAAGAAAACGACAAAAAAAGAAACTAGCATGGAAGATAAAGTGGCAAAGTGTGAACACTGACGAACAAAGTGAAAGCATAATCAAGAATGTAAAGTCGGTGAGAACACGTACTCCCCCAAGCTTAGGCTTTTTGTCTAAGTTGGTCTACTCCCAAGGAGGGAAATAACCAGCTCCGGGGTACTCCGGAGTGGACTGAGGATGCCACTGTTGAGTGAGCTCCTCTGGCTCCCACGGATAAACTAACGTCTGGTACTCGACTGGTGGCTCGGGCACGGGCACCTATGGTTGGGCTAAGCCCCAATATGCATAGATGTCCGAGGGCATAATAATGTACCTGCCTGCATGAAGATTGAACAAAGACGGAGCAGGCAAGGTAATAGTCTCACGAGTACCCTGACTAAATACCAGTGTATAAATCATCCTTCTACTTATATCTCTGTCAAGAAAGTCATGGCGAACCATGCTATCGTAATCTAGATATCTCTCGGGAAGAAGAATCTCTTCTTCCTCCTCTAGTCTAATATGTATCTCAAAGTGTCTGGCAAGATGGGTAGCATAGATACCTCCATAGACAAAGCCCTTAGAACGGTTCAGGTTGAACCGTTGAGCTACTATGGCGCCCAAGCTATAAGTTTTATCGCTATAAAGGGCTTCACGCAAGACCGCAAGATCTGGGGAACTAAGTGACCCAGCTTTCCCACAGCCAATCAAACATTTTCCCACAAATAATTAGAAGTACCGAAACACCGGAAATGAATGCTAGCAGCTCTAGCGCACGACACTCCTCTCTCCTCTCCTACAACAATTGTATGGATGAAAGCTTCCAAGTCCCGTGGACGAGGTTCATGAATATCCCCAACGTAAGGTAATTTGCAAACATTGCAAAAATCCTGAAGTGACATGTGCTCGGGGATGTCATAAAGTTTGAACTCAACCATAGGAGGATTCTTCCTACGATAGAAGTTAAAGCTTTGTACAAAGATATTAGTGAGGAGGAGGTATTGCAGACACTTATCTTGAACGAAGGCGGTAAGGCCTGCGTTCTCCACCAAGTGATAAAAGTCCTCATAAATTCCAGCGGCGCATAAGAACACGTCGCTTGGCCACTCGCACGCTCAAACTTCTGTGACTCGAGGGACCAGATACTTGGGCTTCTTCTCACTCCCATCATCCTTGGGGCCACGGCTTGAAGAGCCTCTCAAGAACCTCCTCATCTTTTCCCTTTTCTATCTCTGAAAATTTCTGAAATTTTTCGTGACTCTAAGGAAAAGTGAATAAGGCTCAACGAAACTCATAGCAACTACTCTAAGAAGTGCCTAGAGGCCATATTACGCATCAAAACTACTTGGGACCAGCTAAAATCAGTATGCAAAGCTCAAGAACATGGTCACCAAGGCAGCAAAAATACGCGGAGTATAAGGCACTAGAGCAAAAATTAATTGGACCAATGGAGGAGTCACTTACCAAGGAGTAATTTCCCCAAAACAGTTTGGAAAATGGTGATTTGAGCAAAGAGATCGAAAATCCCAGCAAGAGGAGCAAGAACACGGGTTTGAGCTGCGAAACGATTTTTTCTGGAGGTAGGAGAACCAGATGAGAGAAAGAATGAGTGGAGGGGGTGCCTTTGGGCCCCACTAGCCTGGGTGGCGCGGCCAAGGGGTGCCCGCGCCGTCAGGGCTTGTGGCCCACTGGTGCAGCCCGCGGACAAGCTCTTTGTCTAAGATTTTTTCAAAAATTCTAGAAAAAATCATACTTGATTTTCAGGACATTCGGAGAACTATTATTTTCGGGGTACTTTTCCACCAGACGCTAAAACAGAAAAAAGGGAAAACTAATCTAAACCTATCATTTTTCTTCTAAGCAACCGAAGGTGAAAGCTTGGAACAGAGGTTCGTGACTCCTCGAGTCATCCATCTCATAGTCATCGAAAGAAATCCGTCAGTGAGGTTGATCAAGCCTCCTTGACAAACTTTTCCGAATCGCAAAAGAGAACGGAGAATTTCCGAATAGTCACTAGGTCACCTCAATGGGGATGTGTATCTCCCCAACAAGAAAATCACACTTCATCTTGACACGAGGCATAGGGCATTCAAAGCTCCCAATAAGAATCGATGAAGTTTTTCGATAGCATTGATGCAATGTACTCGATATTGTTTTTTCGGAAAGTGCACCGTATGCTCATTACCATTGACATGGAAAGTGACATTGCCTTTATTGCAATCTATAACAGCCCTTGAAGTGTTTAAAAAGGGTCTTCCGAGGGTGACCTCCATGGCATCGTCCTCGGGAATATCCGGAATAACAAAGTTTGTTAAGATAGTGACGTTAGCAACCACAACCGGCACATCCTCGCAAATGCCGATAGGGAAAGCAGTTCTAACGTAGTTGCCTTTAATGGAGCAAGGTATAGTGGGCACACCGGGATCGCCTAGTTTCTTAGGAGTTCCATCCTTGAAGGTATAATTAGCAAGCATGGTGGAAATCTTAACCTCAGGTATCCTCCTTTTATTAGTCACAATATCCTTCGTGTACTTAGCATACAGAGACATTTTTAGCATATCTATCAAACGCATTTGCAGAAAGACAGGTCTGATCATTTCAACGAATCGCTCAAAATCCTCATCATCCTTTTTCTTGGATGGTTTGGGAGGAAAGGGCATGGGTTTCTGAACCCATGGTTCCCTTTCTTTACCGTGCTTCCTAGCTATGAAGTCATACTTATCGTATCTCTTAGTCTTAGGCTCTGGGTATCAAGATCAAGAGGTTCAATCTCCACATCCTTATCATTGCTAGGTTGAGCATCAACAAGAACATCACTATTGATATCATCATTAGGCTCATGTTCATCACCATATTGTGTTTCAGCATCAGAGACAGAGACATCCTTTGGACTCTCAGGTGTAGCAGCAAATGGGTTGCTAGCGTGCAGGTTCCTATCATCTTTCTTCTTCTTTCTAGGATGACTAGGTGCATGAGTGCTAACTCCTTGAGAATCTTGTTCAATTCTCTTCGGATGACCCTTAGGATACAAAGGTTCCTGGGTCATTCTACCCCCTCTAGTAAGGACTCTGACAGAATTATCATTCAACTCATTGAGCAAGTCATTCTGAGCTTTAAGGACTTGTTCTACTTGAGTAGTAACCATAGAGGCATGTTTACTCAGAAGCTTAAGATCATTGACATTTCTGTCCACACAAGCACTTAAATGACTAAGCATACAAGCATTCTGTTCCAATTGTCTGCTAACAAAATCATTGAAAGTCTGTTGTTTGGCAACAAAGTTATCAAATTCATCCATGCATAAGCTAGAAGGTTTATCAAAAGCAATATCACTCTCATCAAACCTACGCAGAGAATTCACTTCTACTACCTGTATCGGGTTATCAAGACCATGGATCTCTTCGATAGGTGGTAGATTTTTGACATCTTCAGATTTAATGCCTTTCTCTCGCATAGATTTCATAGCTTCTTGCATATCTTCAGGACTGAGGAATAGATATGGTTCGGGAATAGTCCAAGCATTCTCATTGCACAAGATGTTATTCAGTAGAATCTCAGCTTGTTCTACGGTTCGTTCCCTAAAAACACAACCAACACAACTATCTAGGTGGTCTTTGGAAGCATCGGTAAGTCCATTATAGAAGATATCAAGTATTTCATTCTTCTCAAGAGGGTGATCAGGCAAAGCATTCAGTAGCTGGGTGAGCCTTCCCCAAGCTTGTGGGAGACTCTCTTCTTCAACTTGAGCAAAGTTGTATATTTCCTGCAAGGAAGCTTGCTTCTTATGGGCAGGGAAATATTTTTCAGAGAAGTAGTAGACCATATCCTGGGGGCTACGCACACATCCGGGAGCAAGAGAAGTGAACCAGGTCTTAGCATCATCCTTAAGCGAGAAAGGAAAAATCTTGAGGATGTAGTAGTGGCGGATCTTTTCCTTAGTACTGAATATGGTGGCTATATCGTGCAGTTTGGTAAGATGGGCTACAACCGTTTCATACTAATAACCGTGAAAAGGATCAGATTCGACTAGAGTAATTAACTCAGGGTCGACAGAGAATTCGTAATCCTTATCGGTCACAAAGATAGGCGAAGTTGCAAACTTCGGGTCGTATTTCATCCTAGCGTTCAGAGAATTTTCTTTCCACTTGAGCAGTAGTTTCTCAACATCATAGCTATCCTTACACGCAAGAAAATCGTCAGCTACCTCTCCCTCCATAACATAGCGCTCAGGCATAACAGGAAATTCAGGCATAGTAGCAAGTTCTACTTCAATAGTATCAGCAGTTCAAAAGTATCATCACGTCTAGCAGCAAATCTAGCAATTTGTGCATCAAGGAATGCACCTAGTGGCAAGGCAGTATCAAGCATAGCATCATCAGGCATAGTATCAAGCATAGCATCATCAGGCATAGTATCAAGCATAGCATCATCATAAGCATCATGGGCAGCAGAAGTAGCATCATCAAGCACAGGCGACATATCAAGATTTCTAGCAGGAGGCGATGTCGCAAACTTACTTATAACTGAAGGTGAATCAAGTGTAGAGCTAGATGCCAATTCCTTACCTGTCCTCGTAGTTGAGGGCAAGATTTCAGTTCTTGGATCTTTTGGATTCCTCATAGTGACCAGCAAACGTCAATCCCAAGTGACTCAGAGAATATAGCTGTGCTTCCCCGAAAACAGCGCTAGAAAAAGGTCTTGATAACCCATAAGTGTAGGGGATCGCAACAGTTTTTGAGGGTAGAGTATTCAACCCAAATTTATTAATTCGACACAAAGGGAAGCGAAAGAATATTCTCAAGTATTAGCAGTTGATTTGTCAATTCAACCACACCTGAAATATTAGTGTCTTCAAGCAAAGTATGAGTAGCAAAGTAGTATGATAGCAACGGTGCCAGAAATAGGTCTGTTGACGGCAGACTATTCCTAACTTGTTGTATCAATGGCGCCAGTAAAATGTTGCAGCATGTAACAGCAAAGTAGCAAATAACAGCAGTAGTGTCGGCAGTAGCAAGGAACAGCAGTAGTGACAACAGTAGCAAGTGACAGCAGTAGCAACAGAGTAACAACAGTAGCAACAGAGCAACAGTAATAGCAGTGACAGCAGTAGCACAAAGTAACGTAGCAAGGACCAATAGTAAGACACTCGTAGGCAGTGGATCAGTGATGGATGAGTATGCCGGATGTGATTCATCATGTAACACCTATAACACGGAGAGATATGTAACTAGCTCCCTTTCATCAATCTAATGTAGGCATGTATTCCGTATGTAGTCATACGTGCTTAGGGAAAAGAACTTGCATGACATCTATTGTCCATCCCTCTCGTGGCAGCGGGGTCCTAATGGAAACTACGGGATATTAAGGTTCTCCTTTTAATAAAGAACCAGACCAACGCATTAACACGTGGTGAATAGATGAACTCCTCATACTGTGATCATCTCCGGGAGTGGTTCCGGCTATTGTCACTCCGGGGTTGCCGGGTCATAACACATAGTACGTGACTACAACTTGCAAGATAGGATCTAAAACACACATATATTGGCAACAACATAATAGGTTCAGATCTGAAATCATGGCACTCGGGCCCTAGTGACAAGCATTAAGCATGGCAAAGTAGTAGCAACATCAATGTCAGAACATAGTGGATACTGGGGATCAATCCCCGTCAAAACTAACTCGATTACATGATAGATCTCATCCAACTCATCACCATCCAGCAAGCCTACGATGAGATTACTCATGAACGGTGAAGAGCATCATGGAATTGTCGATGGAGGAAGGTTGATGATGACAATGGTGACGATTTCCCCTCTCCGGAGCCCAGAACGGACTCCAGATCTGCCCTCCAGATGAAGAACAGGAGGTGGCGGCGCCTCCGTATCGTAAAACGTAATTAATCCTTCTCCCTGATTTTTTTCGGGCAAAACGGAATATATAGAGCTGAGTTTGGAGGCAGTGGATCCCCGTGGGCTCCACAAGCCTGGTTGGTGCGGCATGGGGGGTGGCCGCGGACAGTGGGCTTGTGCCGCACTAGCTCACCCCCTCCGGTGGATCTTTGCGAAGGTATTTGTCATTAATTCCAGAAAAATTCTTCGTAAATTTTTAGGTCATTCCAAGAACTTTTATTTCTGCACAAAAACAACACCATGGCAATTCTTCTGAAAATAGGGTTAGTCCGGGTTAGTTCCATTCAAAGCATGCAAATTAGAGTCCAAAACAAGGGCAAAAGAGTTCAGAAAAGTAGACACGACGGAGACATGTTAGAAAACTAGATACATTGGACAAGTATCAACTACTCTCTCATCAAGGCAACAAACACCATCTCACCAATGATGGAAAACATGGATGGATCACACATGTAATACACAAGTTGTTTCTCTAGGGTTGTTGAGATTACAATTGGTGAAATAAGATGGGGCTGATGAGGATGATGATGGAGATCATGATGACAGAGCGCCCTTGATGGAGGTGGTGGAGGCAAGCCTCGCTTTGTCAGTTCCTTGCTATGGATCGCTCTGGTGACTAGGGTTCTTGCTTCTGGCAAGTTTCCAGTCTCTCTGGGTCTGTGATTCATGATCTGCTTCAATGGTGTAAAAATATTCGATCTCTCGGAGGCGGCGGCGCGCCAAACGATTGCTCATACAGGCACTTGCAATTGTATGGCACGTCTTCATTCGCTGTGTAAGCACATCACGACTATTTGTTTCACCCTCTTGCTAGATATTTTCATGCAAAGTGTTTATCACCTTTAATACATGATTCCACTGCCATTTTCGAGGATTTTCTCCATTAAATTAATTTTTCCTCCAATACTATTATCTACGTGTTTATTAATGGTAAACAAATATCACAAAGCCCACAAAGTAGGTAAAATAATAATGGTAAAAGGTCTCAAATTTTGGACTCATCAACTCCCCCAAGCTTAAAGATTTTCCTGTCCCCAAGTAAATATCGCGGCTTGAAATGAAGAGATCATCTCGGTTCATAAGTTGCGGATGGCTCCAACGAATGGGTCCAACATAAAACTTCAGAATTTGCATCATATGATTAATCACGAAGTGCATCATCACAACATAATTTCTATCAAATGAGTATGAAGGCTTCCACGCCTCATTACCAATCATTAATGAGACTCATTCTTACTTTAAGTGATACTTTATTCTCCTCTTTCATTTGGACAAGCCTAAGTTTAATAGATATTACGTTTGCTTATTCTTCACTTTCCTCTTTATTTCATGAATTGCCCCGCCTCTCCCATATCACTTAAGGTTTTCTCTCTTTTACAGATGAGATATGTAGGGTATGCTTAACCGTACAACTTCAAATATTCGAAATTGCATTAGTTTCTCTTGAACCACAATTGTTTTGTTTTTATGCACAAGAACTTGTCCACATTTCCTACTTGATTTACTCATTTTTAGAAACCTTACCAAGTAATCACCAAATAAACTAAAACCAGTTCCAATGCATCACATCAAGTTGCCAACGTCTCATCCCCGGTTGGTACTAGAGGTGTGGCAGACTTATAATCATCATCGAAAAGAAAAGATGCGTAATACAGAAGGATGCATGACCATTCCAAGAAAAATCATCAGTATCATAATAGGCCATTCACCAAACATCCATTACTCAATGGAAAAGAAGCTTCCCTCTTCCTCAAAAGGGTATGATAGTACTTTTATTACTCAAACTAAATAAACCCTTTTCAAACGAAGTTCAACTAAAAATAATAATAATACGAGAAACGAGTAAGCCGATTGGATTCATTTAGTCTCCTTCTATTGGTCCGAGTGTTATCTTCTGAAGGTGAAGCGGTGACACCGGTGGGGGCATCAATCATAAATTTATTGGCCACCTCGAAATGTGTGATGCGAGAATGATACACGCGAAGGGTTGCATCCTCGTTTGTGATGATCCTTAAGCTCGTGTAAAGAGCCTCATGGGTCTTGATGGCCAAGGCAACCTCCATCTGGGGTGGAGTTGGTTGCACGAGAACGATGTTATGCGATTTCCTAGGTCGTCTAACCTACATGCGGGCGCGAATGGTTTCGCATCCCACGCTCCCTTGGATCGATCTCGCTAGATTCTTCTAGAGGATCATGGATAGTGCAGTTACTAAAACCACACTTTCCTATGATAGTGGGACCTTCCATGACAAAATTCATCTTCTCCTCGCTGATGATGATCTTGATGGTGTTGATGGGGATGGCAGGCGATTTCTTGTCGTTCTCTTTATCTTCCTCTTCTTCCTCCTCAAAAGGAGGTTCCTCCGGGTCTTCCTCGGAAGAGGTCGAATTACGGCAACGACGGGGCCTCTCCCTAATGTTTGCTGGAGAATATCCCTCCTTCTCCAAGTCCTCTTCTTATTCTAAAGAGGTTTGCCTCTCATCCCACGAACGATCCATGGCCAGCTGCACTTCAAAACTCAAGAAGACTTGGTCTAGATTTGTTTGTTTGTTTTGGTAGAGGAGGGACCTATATTTATATATATAAGAGCCCAATAAAATAGGTTTTGATGAGGTGAGGAAGTTAAAAAGGATATGAAACAAACGAAATATGATCAAGCAAAATTATGTCGAAAATCAGGAAGAAATCATGATCACTGGCCTTCGAAATGACCGCGACCGGTCGTTTGACCTTCTTCCCCAAAGCTCTATGCAAACAAAGGGAATGACATCCTTACAAATGGGCGCGGATGATTTTTCTGGTTGTCATTTAAGTCCCCACCTTCTGTGAGATAGAAACATCTTTTTTTGAGAGGCAGAAGCACAGTTTCGCCCGTTGAGAAAAGAGCAAAAGTTGGTGTTTCGAACAACTGTAGGCGATTGCTTGGGCGGTCGTTTTCTCCCATTATCCGCGTGCTCAAAAGAACAGAATCACAGATGGTGCTTCAAATGACCTCTAGCGGAAGTTTCCTCGCCCATTTGGCAAATAAAAACACAATTGTTTATACAGAAAAATACAAGAAAGACAATTCACACAATAGTTTAAGTAAAAAGAGAGATTCCATGTATTCTCTAGTACTTTCCACTCTTTGTGTTTTGTGAAGATCTTCGTCCGAGGTTTCTTTGTTCTTAGGGGTTGAAGAAGTGGTGTCATCTTTTGCTATTTGCTATTATACAAATAACTGTTATCATAAAATATATCATTTCTTCCCTTACCCTTAAGTATCCAAAAGGTTATTCTAGAATATGGACCAATGAATGGTGGTCATGTATCTCCAAAGGTATGAGTTGTAGCTCTGTCCAAAGGCACAATCATTAGGTAAGGAATCCATATACATGTTGGACTGTATTGATGATCCTCCTTTACCACATAGATGTTTGTCAACACTTCTCCTATCTTTTCGCGGTCTAAATTTCACTATCAAAAAAGGGGCAACCCCATCTAGTGAGTCTTAGTTTCTTTAACTTCCAAACCTCTTTTATTGCCTGGCGGTTAGTGATATAAGGTCTAAACTTCTCACAAGCAAAGGTCACTCCATAGAGTTCTCAATTATTCTTAGCATAATTTCTTTGAGCATCGATAAAAATATGTCTTGCAAAGTAAATAACATTAAACTTCTCACCTATTTGCTGGCCCAAAACCGCACTTACCGCATTTTCATCCATTTCGGATATGACTTCAAAAGTAATGTCCCAACCAGGATGTGTAATGATAGGAGCATTGAGTAGAGCATGCTTCCATTTTTCAAAGGCACTTTTACACTCATTACCAGAAGAGAAGGGGACATCTTTCTACAACATGTTAGTCAAGGGTTTCTAAATACTGGAGAAATTCTTAATAGAGCGCCTCTAGAAACCTGCATGACCAAGAAAACTCCTTATCCCTTTAAAATTATGAGGATAAGGAAGTTTCCCTATGGCATTTATCTTTGCTTTATCAACTTCTATACCTTTACAGATATTTTGTGCCCCAAAACAGTACCACCAATGAAAATAAAATGGCATTTCTCACAATTCAAGACAAGGTTAGTATCCTCACACCTATGCAAAACTTTATCAAGATTGTGAAGACAATCATCACAAGAAGTTCCATAGACTGAAAAATCATCCATGAGAGCTTCCATTATTTCTTCTATGAAATCAGAAAAAATAACATTCATGTATCCTTCAAATGTAGCTCGGGAATTACATAGGCCAAAAGGAATACGACGGTAAGAGTACATACCCAAAATGACATGTGAATGTTGTCTTTTCTTAGTCCCCTAGACGCACTAAAGTGTGTGAAAACCCTGAATACCCATCTAGGTTACAAAAACGGGTATGCTTTACCAGCCTCTCAGGAATTTGATCAATAAATGGTAAAGGATAATGGTTCTTACGGGTTTCCTTATTCAGCTTCTTGAAATCAATTCACATTCTATACCCAACTACTATTCTAGTAGGGATTAGTTCATTATATATATGAGGAACTACTATAAATCCTCCTTTTTAAGTACACAGTGAACCAGACTTACCCATATGCTTCCAAAAACTAGATATATGATACTTGCATCAAGTAGACCAACAATTTATTTTCTTACCACTTCCTTTATTTGACGGTTCAACTTCCTTTGGTACTCATGAACTGCATCAACTCCTTTCCCCATAAATATGCGATGAGTACATATTGAGGGACAGATACCTTTTAGATAATCCATTGAATACTCTAATGTTTTTCTATGTTTCCTCAAGGCATTAATTAATATCTATGTTTCATCATCCAAAAGATTTTCACTAAGAATAACATGATATCTATTTGTTTCATCTAAAAACTAAAACGTTAAATATTTTAGTAGAGGCTTTAGTTCAAGTGGTGGTGGTTTGACATCTCCTTTCTTCTCGGGGACTTCATGTTGGTCATTACATATCGGTTCTTGAACTGGTCATTCATTCAAGTCATGATATATTTCCTCCTCAGCGGGGTCTTGTGGATCTTTCTCGTATTCAGTTAAACTACTTTTTAGATCATCTTCTTTGGTTCCAAAGTATATTCCCGCTACTTGAGCTATGGTCTTCTATTCATCGTTATCATGATCTTGTGGTTGGGGTTAATCTTGAATCTAGGAAAATTAAATTCTCTTACCTCTTCCCCAAACTTAATACAAATAACTTCCCTTGTACAATCAATGTTTGCACTTGCAGTGTTAAGAAATGTTCTTCCAAATATTACGGGCTAAAAATCATCTTGAGATATTTCCATTACCAAAGAATCTACTTGATAAGTAAAGGTTCCCAATATGACATAAACATCATATACCATCCCATAGGGTCTCCTATAGAACTATCTGCTAAATTAATGTCCATATCAGTTGGATGTGTAAATCACAAGAATAAATTTCATCATCATGCTTTGTGTAAAGAGTGTAACGTATAACATTAATAGAGGACCCTATATCACAAAGACTGTAGCGACCCGACTCAAAAGGAGTCAAGCCTCTGTGTATTTGTGCCAACCCTGGATCAGTATGCTGGCACACACAGTACATCAATGTATATATCAAAGTGCAATCACATGTAAATAGCGTAAAATTGATATATACCTTAAATATCTCAGCGGAAGCAGTCAAGGGAGTGGAGTCCCAATAAACACCAACGGCAAGTTGAGTGTAGACCGTAACCCTGAATCGTACTCTTACTCGTCGAAGAAAAATATCTGCAACATAAGACGTTGCAGCTGTGTAGGTCAGCATATTGAATATGCCGGCAAGTCACATAAGAGGGGGGTGAAAAGTAATCATCTATACTATATGCATATATGGCAGGTGGGGCTATAAGTTTTTAGCGAAAAGCAAGTTTTTCTCCTACATCAAGAGAGGGCTAAAAGCAAAATGTTACTACATTGTTGGTTGTTAACAAGATGTTTCCACCAACCAATTCTCGTACCCATGTTATCAGTAATACCCACATCAATATTATTATTTGTGTTGGGAATTTCAGATAACTTCAGTTCAATTGGCTCAAGTTGTCCATGACCGTGGACACGGCTAATCGATTAGGTTTGAGTACTCTGCAGAGTTTTGCACACGTTCCCCACAAGATTTGATCGCCTCCGTGTATGTCCACGCACTTCAGGGTGTTTGAAGACCGGATGATCAAAACATGGTCTTTCAACGGGTCCCTCTGAATCCCTGTCGGTGCCCATCCAATCCTACCGTTCTTCTACATCTTCTAGCACCGCCTCTCGAGAGTCTCCGCATTGTCCAACCAAGCCAGAGCCCATAATGTCTTGTGGCTGTGCAGGTAAGCCTTGGGTCTTGAAAATATCCGTCCGTCTCTTTGAGCCTGGGTGAAGCTTTCCGCAAGATGTCATGGCCGTCTCCAGCATCCCGGGTCATCCACTGGTTTCTCAAGGGGGCCGATCAACCGTCCTTCACCCAGAGTTGCATTGCATCATGAGGTCTTGAAAAGTCTTGACTTAACCGGTCTTGGTTATTAAATTATTCTACCATCACTCGTGGTAAACTCTCAACCAGAATCCCGTCTACTCAAGCATAGCAATATGAAATTTTTTCGTCCCGGACAAAGTAACGGGGTTGTTGGGTGCCTACCACATAATACTACAACATGTAACCATAATTTCCAAGTACCTAGTCAGCATGCAAATTGGGCATAGGATAGTAGAACTACAATGCATAAAACATAGGTGATACATGATCAAATGACTTGCGTGGTGATGTTGACGAAGAAGAATTTCTCGAGAAATAACTTGATAGACTACTCGTCACTCTCCGATGAAATCTATATAACAAACATATCATTCACATAAGCACTCATAGTAGCAATCATTCTAGCAATCAAAACAAAAGAGGGAGCGAATAAGAATCCGAAAGAAACTTCAAATAAGACTAGGGAGTCTTCTACTACATCAAAGACTAAATAGTTTTTGTCTAACAGAAAATAATAACACGGAACAAAGATATAAATTTAACTAAGATAAAATAAAGTATTTTTCACAAAACTTTTTGAAAGTATTTCCAAACACGATTTGAAACAGTGGAGAAACCAATTGCAAGTTATTAGAGAAATAGAATTGATCTCATGATAACATATAAAAATAAAAATCAAAACTTGTTGCAAACCTACTGTTAACTAATAGAAACAAAACATAATCTTTCTGAAATATAAAAGAAAAATAATTTAAAAACAACTAAAGAAAGAAATATAGTCATACTCCTAAAAGAGGTGAAACAGAAATTGTTTCACAAGGAACAATGAGCTAATATACTCAAATAATTCTGAAATTTTTACCACTGATAAATAAGATCACTACTGATCCGTAGCAAAAAGAATTAATTAAAAATCTATTTTAAACTCCTAGAATAAGCAAAACATGGTTTAAACTAAATCTGGTCTAATTCAAATTTGAAAATTTCAAACATAGACAAACAATATGTTTTTTGAAACTACAGGAAAATTGTGATCTACTAGAAAAAGAATCAAATCCATTGGATCTATAGAATAGAAGTTATAGACGAAACAAAATTGAAACTATCTCTGTTTTTAAATCTAAAACAGAAAAAGAAAAACTAACCTAACGAACAAAGGGGATACGTGGCAGCTCCTGATTGGTCAGGGGGTGTGCCCTGCGGTGACTAACCAGCGGACGCTTGCAAACTAAAAAACCCGCGTCGGCTAACTAATTAAATAAAAAGAACGACGGGTTCTTTTAAAAGAACCGAAGGGGTAAGCGAGATCTAATCCTACGCGCACGATTTATATCCGACGGCTGAAAACAAAAGGGGAAACTCACAGGAGGTGCTGCCGGGGTGGGTTCTTCTCCGGCGAGGCAGGGAGGGGGCGGTGCTCGGGGATGCACTTCCGATGGTCTCCGGCGGCATCCGAGGAGTCCAAGGGGTGGAGGGGGTGCTCCGACAGTCTCTGGTGGCGCCGGCGCGCCTTGGGGAGGTCGGGGCGAGCAGCAGGGAGGCCAGGGAGCTTCGGCTCCTGGTCGGGTCTCCGGCGATGTCGTCTGGTGGCGTGGGACTGTGGATCTCGGGGACTTGGGTGAAAAATGGGTTGCGGGGGCGATGGGACAACTACTGGTAGCGTCGGGTGGTGCGGGGATGCATGGGGAGGCGCGGCAGGGTGCCGGGGCTTCCTGGAGCTCGGCTTCGGCGAGCACTGCAGCAGGGGCGGTTGGGGAGGC
Organism: Hordeum vulgare subsp. vulgare; assembly: GCF_904849725.1. Classification (NCBI taxonomy): domain Eukaryota; kingdom Viridiplantae; phylum Streptophyta; class Magnoliopsida; order Poales; family Poaceae; genus Hordeum; species Hordeum vulgare. The sequence continues at coordinate 98,117,587 of NC_058521.1, read as the reverse complement.
GAAGAAGGGCGGTGGCGAGGGGAACTGGGTGCGGAGGAGGTGTGGGCTTATATAGGGGCGAGGGGAGAGTCTCGGGAGGGAAGGGGAGAGAGATCCGGGAGGGATCCGGTCGGCTCCGGTGAGGTATGGAAGGGGATCGGGGCTGGGAGGAAGGAGATGACCGAGGGAGGGCTCGGTCGGGCGCGGGGCCACGGGCCAGAGAGAGAGGCGAGGGCGCAGGGGGATCGGTTGGCCGAAATGGAAGGGGAGAGGAGATCCCGGGCTAAGGGGATTTTGGGCCGGCTATAAAGCGCCCGCGGTGGGTTTCCTTTAAAAAAATGTTTCCATTTTTGATATTTTTCCAAAACAGAAAGTAATTAAATATGAAAAGGAAACAAATAATTACCAAATATAGGGGTATTATATACCAAAAATTTCAGAAAAAATATTTCCTATTTATTTATCATTTTTCCAAGACCAAAATAAATACTTTTTTAAAAATGTTTTTTTAGAAAAACGCATAAAGGTTTTATTTTCTTTTGTAATTGTTTTCTCAATAAAAAATCTGGTTTTCTTGGCTCAAAGATATTTCAAAAATGCCCCTGATTTTGGGAGGGTCATTTTCCTCCGCTCTTTCTTGCTTGCAAGAATTATTTTCGGGGTATTTCTCAAGGAAGAAAAATAGAGAAGCAAGGGCAAATGTTTGAAAGAATTCAAATGCAAAACTCCGTTCAAATTCTTTATAGTTGAAGAAGTCATGTCATCTTCTCTCATTGCTTTTAATTGGATGAATTTGAATTAACCGGAGAAGGGGAAAGTCATTTTATTCCCTCTCATTCAAAAGTTTTGAAAAGTTTCAAATTTCACTCAAGCTTCAATCACTCAATCAAACAAACAATCATTCTAATAAATATTTTTAACATTCCAAATTTTGGGATGTTACAAACCTACCACACTTAAAATGAATCTCGTCCTCGAGATTCGAAAGGGCTAGAAGGAAAAGGTTAGGGTTTGGGGGTCTTCGAACAAATCCAACCTCCGGCAAAGTGGGATGCTACCACACTTAAAATGAGAGCTACTGGTCCCTCAAAATTTAGAAATCCTCTTGGGTTTTGGCATCTGACTCCTCACAGTCTTCATGCTAACTCCTCTGGTGATGCTCTTCCGTTATACTCATAACGATGCCATCAAAATCGAGGGTTCTTCTGTTGATATAAGCTTCTTCCGTTACTGGGTCTTCGTAACTGATAGTCTCGTGGTCAATTCTAAATAACATATCGATGATTCTCATGGTGGTCTACCATCTGTGGTTATCCTGTAGAGAGACATGTCTTGTCTTCATCCTCACCTTAGAATTTCCTACGCGTGACAACAAGTGCCATGTACATGGGCTTTTCTTATACCATTCTAAGGCTTAAACAAAAGCTTCAAAGAACGTCGTCTCTCACTATAGATAAGTCTCTCAGATTTACCATTCCGAATAGCAAGAGAATGATAATAGTAAGTCGTCATGGTGGCCAAGCCATGTCGCACTAAAATCATTACCTTGTATAAGGCTTAGTGAATCTCGTATTCTAACACTTGGGCATCCTCACAAGCATTGCAGAATTTATCTTGTCCATGAACGAAGTTCGGATAATCCATTGGTTCTGCAAGCTGAACAAAACCTCTACCGTATCTTCACAACTCTCTGGCTTTCGTATGTTCCTAAGAAAACGTTTGCTGAAACAAGTTTCCTTCTCCAAAAAGATAGTACTTGATCCTTATTAGTCCTAGGGTCTGTGGGTTTTGAGGCATACTTGGAATTACTCCGCCTTTAAATTTCCATAGTGTTTCATTCCATCATACTCTTGGGGTAACTATCATAAAAATAGTCCTGAGACTTATTTTTGGTACACACTCCACTCTGTGGGATAGCTTCCATTGCTGTGTTTACCATGAAAAGGTATTCGTTCATCCATGAATCATATTCATTTCATAATCAATCCTTTATTACATCCTTACTTTCTTCAAAATTCCAACTCTAAAGTAATTTATTACAAATGCTGCCATCCACATTGTTCGGTATGGTCAAGCATTTCTACCAACTTTATTCATCTGTCTCTCTTGGAGGTACTTTAGTTCCATGGGAACTTTCCAATGTGCTCCTTGAAATCATCCATCTTTTGCTTTCTCATGGTGGCCATGAGCTTCATCTCCATCATCTCCGGACGTACTTCACTCAGGTATTCCTGGGTATGACGGAGTCTTGCTTGAAGTATTTCTCCAATCTGACGTATGGCTTCCATGGCAGCTTCACGAACAGCATCAAAGAAGGTTGCTTGTGATACATGTGAAATGAAAAAGTATTGCCCCATAGTCTTTGGACAAACTCCTTTCACATGGTGGAGGTGTACTTCCACGTACCAAAGTTCTACTCCACTTTCCATGAATGGGTAGCCTTTGTAGACTGCATCTCCTTCAAGACGAATGTGCTTCATCATGTCCTTCAGGATTTTCGGGTAATCATGCTCACTGGTCAGGGTCATGATCGTTTCTGGGCCCTTGAGGAATGACTCATAGAGAGTTGTCATCTGCAGGTGTCAGTAAATAGGTACTCATAGGAGTGTATGTGTCTCCTTGGTAATGCATGGTACCTTCATACTCATTGGATCCTGTGGGTTCACTGATTACTACCACACTTAAAATGAGATATACTCATGTCTGCATAGACCATATTTTCTCATATCCTCATAAATGTTAAGAGATCTTTGTTCGAAGAGGAACAACGCATACAGTTTCAACATAGGCAATCATGAGACAATAAATTCCATTTATTCATGATGTTATTACAATCTCAGGGACTTCTGTTACAAAAAATTCACTCCATGATCTCATGAAAAACAAGAGTTCTTCCGATTACACTAATTTCCGCGGTCAAAACTTAACTAGTCCTTTTTAGCTTTCTTCCTTTGTGGACAATCGCTAGCAAAATGTCCTGCTTCCTTGCAATGAAAGCAAATGAGTGCTGACAAGTCTCGAGGCGTCTTAGTGTTTCCTTTTGCTCCTTGGGTTTCCGGCTTCCTTCCTGAGCACATGTATTTGTGGTGGCCAAATTACATACACTTGTAACATCTGAGATGACTCAGGTCTATATCTGCAGAGATTTGGCTCTTCCAACGGTACCTTTTTTCTTTTCTTTCTAGACTCCTTTATTTTCGCCAGTTCTTTTATTTCAAGTGGATAAAACTCCACTTCTTCTGTCGGGAAGTTTCCCAGATACTCTTTGCTTCCCTTCGTGCAATCCTGTGAATAATGTCCTTCTTCTCCACATGAGTAGCATGCATTGGAGAAGAATCTTGTCAGACCTTGTCCATCAGGGTTTTCAATATTTTCGTTCATCATCGGCTCTTCTAGAATCTTCTCCTTGAGTGTTTCCTTCATTGCTTCTTTCTGCTACTGGACAACTTGTTGTACCTTGGGCTAAATGTGACATTGAGCTGGGTAGTGGGTGGTTCCTTCACAAAGGAAACAAGTCACCTGACTACTTGGGCACTCCTCAGCTGGGTGATTTTCTTCACAATGAGTGCATCCATCCTGGTGTTCTTCCTGGGTGTGTCCTATTTCTCCACAGATCTTGCATGCACAAGTATTCTCCTTCGGATTATCATAGCACTTTTGAATAAGACGGGATCTTAACAAAGTCTTCTTGAATTCGTCCCAGGTTTTTGCTCCACTAAATCCGTGTATGGCATGATGCATTTTCCACCAGATTGTAGCACTTTGTGTAAAGTACTGAAGAGTGTGTTCCACTTCATACTTCCTTGAGATCAAGTTGCTCCCGAAGTGGTTCTCCATGTTTTGAATCCATATATCAGCCTCCAGTTGGGTCACTGGTCCAGAGACTACAAGTCCAGCTTCATACTCCATCTGGTAGGGTTGAGGTTTTGGGGATGAGACGGGTAAGAGAGGGAGGAAGATACACACAATACAAACAATATTTTTGAGAATAGGTTTTAGTTGTGGCCGTCGGAAAACACACACCAATGACGGCTCACAAATCATCGTATCTAACGTGGGTATATAACAGTGGTTTGGACTTCTAATGGTCATATAAATATTCGAACGCTTCAAGGTCTTCGAATTCTTCGGGTCTTGAGAGTCTTCAATTGGTGTAGCTTCAATTGCATGGTGAAATCCTCTTTACTTTGAACGGGAGTTGGTTGATCCTTCACGTGGTCAAAGGGGAAAGAGCATTGTCTAACTATTTGAGGTGAGAGAGAACGTTTGATGAACTTAGAAGAGATGAGAAGTAAAAGGTGTTCTTGAAAAATAGAAATTTTGAGAGATCCTTTCCTAAGAAGTTTTCAGTTTCTAGGGTCACGTCCTACAGTCAACATGTGCTCTGATACCATTTCTGTAGCGACCCGACTCAAAACGAGTCAAGCCTCTGTGTATCTGTGCCATCCCTGGATCAGTATGCTGGCACACACAGTACATCAATGTATATATCAAAGTGCAATCACATGTAAATAGCGTAAAACTGATATATACCTTAAATATCTCAGCGGAAGCAGTCAAGGGAGTGGAGTCCCAATAAACACCAACGGCAAGTTGAGTGTAGTCCGTAACCCTGAATCATACTCTTACTCGTCGAAGAAAAATATCTGCAACATAAGACGTTGCAGCCGTGTAGGTCAGCATATTGAATATGCCCGCAAGTCACGTAAGAGGGGGGGTGAAAAGTAATCATCTATACTATATGCATATATGGCAGGTGGGGCTATAAGTTTTTAGCGAAAAGCAAGTTTTTCTCTGTCACATCCCTAACCCTTAAGCAAGATAGCATTGTGCTCATGTCTTCTTTAAATTTGCATCTAAGAAGTTTCAACAAAAACAACAAAGTGGCAAAGGAAAAACTCAAAACCCTAGCCACCATTTCCGTTAAAGGAAATTTCAACTAGTTCAAAATTAATGAACCCAAAATGGCCTCAAGAAATGTTCAAACTTTCGGATAAATCATGAAAATAAATGAGCATTGGAGAAAACTATTTTCTTGACACTTTAAGCATTTTAAATAAATGCAAAAGCCACTGGTTTCAAATTTAAAATTTGAAATCAGAAACTATAATTTTCCAAAAATGTTGAAAGTGTTGGAAATGAGTGGGGATATTATAACAAATATTTCAGGAGGTCTAAAATAGTTTTTACTTTTTGTTTTGGAGCTGAATTAAATAGCAATACAATAATTAGCAAAACAGAACAAACAAAAACAGAGGAAATGGAAAAAGACTTACCTGTCGCCCTAGCCTGGCCCGGCCCATCTCCCCGCTCGTCCCCTCCCTCGCGCGAGTAGGCAGCAGGAGGTGGCCGCCGCCTCCTCCGGCGCGGCCACGCACCTGCGTGCCTGCCTGGCCGCCGGTTCGCGCTGGCGACGACGGGGATAAGCTCCCCAGAGCTTCCCCTATCCATTCCCCGCCTCGGTTCTCCTCCTCCGCCCGGATCTCCTCCCCCTTCTTGCTGCCGCCATTAGAGCCGAGCTCGAGCTCGAGCTGCCCGTGCCCCTGGCCATAGGATCCCCTCCCAGAGCACGCCATTAGCTCCGCCTCGTCGCCCTGGTCGTCTCTGCAGAAGCCGAAGCCTCCTCGAGCCCTGCAACGCCCGCAACACCGTCGTCTTCCTCCTCCGGCCGCCGGACCTCTCCCGTCGATTCGTCGCCCCCAGGCCTCCCCCGAGCCGTCTAAGCTCTGCTCTGCACTCCCTGTGAGCATGCGGTCGTTTCCCCTAAGTTTTCCCCGTCGATCCCCTCCTCTAGCCCTAGCTTCATCGGAGCCCGACGAGGACCGCCGCTACCGCTCGTCGCCGGTAGCCCTCCGATGATCAGCCCGTCCTTCCGAGGGCACCAACAGCTCCAGGACGACGTGTAGATGCCGTAGCAGCTAAGAACCGAGCGTAGATCCCCCTGGTTCAAACACCCCGAGGACGCCCGAGCTTCGGCCGCCACTCCGGCTCGTCGCCGACGCCTCTTCCGGCGACCTTAGCCTCCCCAGTTGGTCCTGTCAGATCGGCCACTTCGCGAGCTTGCTGTAGCTGCCAACCGCGTGCGTTTTCGTGCTGTGCAGCGCCGTCTAGGTCGCCTCCGGCAAGCCCTCCGCCGCGGGTTTGGTCGCCGGCGACCACCCTCCGGTGGGCGTCGACGTGGCCGACCATTAGGGCGTAATCGCCCTCCCCTCAGTCACTGACAGAGGGCCCCACGCCTCGTCAAACCCCAATTAGGGGCTGGTCAGCGCGGAATTAGTCCCAGAGAGGCTGACCAGTGGGGCCCCCCTGTCAGGTTTGACCTGAACAGCTCGGCTGACCTGCTGACGTCAGCCTGATGCAATAAATGGAATTTCCAGTATAAAACTAATTCAGGAAATTGCTAAAAATTTGCAAAAATCATAGAAATTAATTTGTAACTCCAATGAAAATAAATTATATATGAAAAAGTATCAGAAAAATCCAAGGATTCTGATTATGCTATTTTCAACAATGTTTGAAAAAGTTACACGACCCTAAATTGTGAAATAAGGATTAATTCAATTCTTTAATCACTTTATAAATGGAATTTGCAAAAATATCCAAATTTCATTATAAATGCAATGATCACACACTGCCCTAGATATAAATCAGTACCATAACATGACATTTCATGCATGTTAACTTTAGGTTGATCTGAGCATCAGGTCGAATCAATTAAACCGGTATCCGAGAATACCGTTTGAATTGCTATTCGAATGTGATTCAAATCAACTCTAAACCCAAAACATCTTGATTATAATAACTTATCATTTTGCATTCTCATGCCATGCTCATACATCATTTTGATTGCATATGATTCTTATTGAATGTTGCCATTCATTTCGGTAGGCTCCGCACCCCCGGATTCCACCGAATATCCGTTTGACGGATATCGTTCCTCCTCTGAGCAACAAGGCAACCAACCCTTTTGATCATCCCGATAACTCCTAAGTTCCTGCTCCTGCATCTAATTATTGCATTAGGATCAACTGCTTCAAGTGCTTTTGCCACGATAGTTGGACCCACTTCCTCTGCATGACTTAACCTTGTCACAGTAAATAGCCGAACCTTGCAACCTAGCATACCTGGTAGTTGCTTGAGCTATGATGTGCCTTATCCTACTATGCATGCTATGCTTAGAGATGTGTATGGTGTGTCATCGGGGAGATGAACAGAAATGTGGAATGTGTTCGGTGAGCAAAGGTCGTGTGTTGAACTTGATTTGGTAAAGGTACCGGTGAAAGGCTGTGTAGGAGTACATGGCGGGTTGTTTCATTGGAATCGTCCATAGGAACTGAGTTTCGTGTATGTAATCCAAGACTAGATACTACCACATGCTGGGCCCTGAAATATGACCCCGCTCGGCCTATTAATCGCGTAGTACTCGGTCTAGGAGTTGCAAGTAGTTTCTGGTGTTTATAGTAATGCTGGAGGCCGTGCATGGTGCTGACCTGAGAGGTGGGTCGTGATGCGGTAGGCAGTGGCACGGTGTACCAAGTGGCACCCGGACGGTGGGCTTGGGAACCCTACGCACATCGTTTGAGGCCGTGGCGGAAACCTCGGCCGGACTTCCGTACGGGTTACTCTCAGATAGGCAATAAACCTGGACTAGGTACTAGTGTGGTTAACGGTCGTGGCCGACTCCCTCGCTGGGCTTCCGCTTGAAGGTTGCCGAGGTGCATGACGTGCACATGGCGATAAGTGGCGGGAGCGTGTGTGACGAAGTACACCCCTGCAGGGTTATGATCTATTCGAATAGCCGCATCCGCGGATATGGACTACTTGGAGACATATGTTGTTCATAGATAACTTCAATGGCTACTCATAAAATTGTGAAGATAAGCGTGAGTGTCGTGGACGACATTTCGTATGGAGACGGAATGATTCCACGATAGTGTATTGTTGTGGTGTTAGTGGACTCGTGTGCGAGAAATCAAGTTGTCAAAACTAATTTCAAAAGCAAGTCGTCTAGCCACGAGTCAAATGCTGGCTTCCCGCAAGAAACCCCACAATACCTTCTTGATACCTTGCATGAGTAGTTAGTCATCCTAAGGTCTTGCTGAGTACCTTCGTACTCATGTTTGCTTAATAAATGTTGCAGAGGTTGCTAATGACCCTAATGGAGGGTTCTTCGTAGACATCGACGACGACGAGTAGCTGGTGTCCCAGCTACGATCTGGCCCTACGTCGGCTCTGTAGTATAGTCAGGCCATGTGCCTTCTAGCTGCACTGTCTGTACCCAGACAGTTTATAACTCTTCCGCTGGCTTGTAATTGTATGACTGCTATTATGGGTCGAGAGACCCTTAATGTGTAATATTATGTGTGTGGCTCTTCCGAGCCTCTTAAATAAAGCTTGTATGTTTATGGTTATGTTGTGATGCCATCGATGTATCTATACATATCGGTATGCCATGCGTACGTGTGTCTTACTTGATATGTATGGGGTTCGAATACCTAGTCGTGAACTTTAGTAGTACTCCTTACAAGGAAATGCCCCTTTGTGATCCAACGAGCCTTGGTAGTTCGCTACTGCTCCGGACACATTGGTTGACCGGCATGTGTCCTTCTTAGCTGCTGTGTCTGTCCCCTTTGGGGAAATGTCACGCGACGTAATGGAGTCCTTGTAGCTTGCTACGACTCGTCTACGTTCGTTGATGACCGACACCTGCTTTGTTGGGTCATGTATGCCTGTCCTTGTGCGGAGCTGCCACTTTGGTTTATGACTAGACATGTCGATCCGGGTTCTTGACATTGGATTTCTAGCGACACTATAGCATACGTGAGTCAAAAGACGCAAACGGTCCCGGCTAGGGTAAGGCTGCAGCCGTGGAGTTAACCGTGCGTGAGACCACAAAGGGATGCGATGTGTTACAGGCTGGATTCCTATGGCTTGGATCGGGGTCCCGACAGCGTTGGTATCAGAGCCTGACTGACTGTAGGATTACTAAGCCAAACTGGTCGAAGTTGAGTCTAGAATTTCTTAGTTATATATAAGGGAATTGTTTGTGGAAGGGAACGTAACACTCTTGTTCTCTTCTCAAGATATTCTATTCTGGTCATCCTCGTCTTTTCTGCGGGAATTAAGGACTAGGTTACTCATCTTCTCCTAGGCTCGTGTTTCTGATTGGTAGATTATAGGACTACGGGTCTAGAGATATTGGGTTTCTTTTATTCCTAGGAAGCAGGAAGTAAGTTTGATGATCAGAGAGTTGAACTTGATAGTTGAGTGGTTACGCTATTCCATTTTTGGGTTGTCTCAAAATTTGTTTTTGAGCATTTACAGCCGTTATGCTGCCCAATTTTTCATTCGGAGCTCTAATGCTTTTGCATTACTCTCTATTTACAGATGCCTGGTCGTCCTTCTCGGCAGGTGGTACGTCTGACCAGGTGCATTGATGTGCCGGGTCATACGGCCATGCTGGTCAGGGTGATGTCGGTGTGCGGTTACCGCTGGTACCCCGAGTACACAATAGAGGAACAGTACCGAGACTTCAACCAGAGTCAGTACATCTGCACTGTTAGGGTATTTCCAGACTACCGTGGAGCGGAGAAGCCAATCCATTGGTCCTATGGGTTGGGAGTCACTGTTGACATGGCAGTACAAGATGCTGCCTATTCAATGCTGACTATTATGAGAGCGAGACATGCACTGCTGCAGAATTCAGAGTTCTGCTATGTTCCGGCCTCTCAGTCTGGTGAAGAGGGATACCTCAGTGGAGTCTATTTTGATTCTTCTATGGAGGATCCACTTCTGCAGTCCACTGTTGAGATGCTAGAGAACAGAGACAAGGATGCTCGTGCTCTCCGCATGGAGCTTTATGCTACCCGTGCCCGTCTGTGGACAGCTTTGACGCAGCTGGCACCGGTAGTCCAGACAGGGTATGGAGAGATGGAGATGTTGAACCCTGTTAGGACCCATCTTCCGGCCCACGTTGACTGGCCAGCTATAGGAGGAGTCACACCTCTTCGGGGACCCCTCTTACCACCAGTCAGGGGACCAAGGCCACATCCGTGTCCTTATGGATCCCAGGGATCTCAGGCTAGAGTGTTTCCTGATCCGCAGGTTGAGCTTCCAGGTCATGGAGGTAATCTCTATGAGATGTTCTATGCGGATGCCTGAGCTGTGAGCGGAAGGATAGTATGGTAGTAGCCGTACGTTCACAGTCCTGCGTGACTTGTGAAGTATGGTGGTAATGTGAAACGAATTCCGGAGGCCTAGATAAATAATGTATAGGAAGCTTGTAAGCCTATGATGAGTAGTTCCACCATTTCAGTAGTTTGCTCTTCGATTAAGTTTGTACTGAACTATGTAAGGGTGTGTATGAACCATGGTGTATATATAGCAATTGCTTGTTACCATGTTGTTCGGATATTCATTTCCGCATTCCGTGTGTTCAGTACATTCTTAATCCATAGCTAGTATTGATATGATATTGGTCTAAGCTATGTGTTTGTTTGTCAGGATGGTGTTCACCAGGTTGAACCGTGCCCCTACTCATGAGCAAGGTGAGGGTAGTCAAGCGTCGCAGGAAGACCTGCCTCACCCACCTTCTCTGGTAGAAGTGATGCTTGAGGCAGAAAGAAACAAAAGGGAGACCAACCGACTGCTAGAGCGTATTGAGCAGAATACGGCTCGACGGCCTAGGAATGCTGCAGTGTCCCTCAACGACTTTGTGAAGCTGAATCCTCCAAAGTTTCATCACTCCGTCGATCCCCTCGACGCTGATGACTGGTTGTGCAGCATCTCACGCAAGATTCGCTCGGCGAATGTGTCTGAGGCCGACAAGGTGACCTTCGCGACGTATTTCCTGGAAGGACCCGCCAACCTGTGGTGGGAGAATTTTGAAGCTATGCGTCCCGCTGAACCAGTGGCCACCTGGGCAGACTTCAGTGCAGCTTTTCGTCTGCACCATATTCCAGAGGGCCTGATGGACAGAAAGAGAGAGGAGTTATGTGCCTTCACTCAGGGCAAGTTGTCTGTGGATGCCTATAGCCGCGAGTTTGGTAACCTCGCCCGCTATGCAACAGAGGAGGTGTCTACTGACGCCAAGAAGCAAGCAAGATTCCGTAAGGGTCTGAGCCCTGAGCTCCGTCGTGACCTGCGCCTTCATGAGTGTGCAAGTTTTCAAGCCCTAGTCAACAAAGCGATCAGAGCGGAGACTGGTCATTCTGACTTCGAAGCCACAAGGAAGCACTCCCGTGACTTTGGCTCGTCTTCTGGTTCCGCGTTTCCAAAACGCAGGCTGTGGGTTCCAAACAGTTCTCTGCCGCCAAGATACACTCCGAGGCCATCCTACGTGGCGCCTCAGACGAATCAGGCCAACCCTCCAGCAAAAGCTTATGGTGGTCCAGCTAGCAATGCTGCACCATGTGCCAACCAGGTGATATGCTACAAGTGTGGAGAACCAGGGCATTACTCCCGTGAGTGTCCTCAGAATGTGGGTGCCAAGCAACCCGGAAAGTCTGTCGGGCAGGCCAAGTCGGGCAAAGCTTATTATGTAAAGCCAACTCCTGCACGTGGCCGTGTGAACTATGTGTCAGCAGAAGAAGCTGCAGAGGATCTTGACGTCATGCTGGGTACGCTTCTTGTTAATCATCACCCAGCGTCCGTTCTCTTTGACACAGGGTCTTCTCATTCCTTCATTTCAGAAAGTTATGCACAGTTGCATAACATGTCATTTTATGATATGCCCATTCCATTGGTTGTCCAAACCCCTGGTAGTAAATGGCAAACCTCTAGGATAACCTATGATAATGAAATTCTAGTAGACAGGCTAGTTTTTCTAGCCTCATTGATAGCATTGAAATCTTCGGATATTAATATCATCTTGGGCATGGACTGGATGTCAGCTCACTATGCCAAGATTGATACTCACTCTAGAAATGTCCAGCTTACCCATCCCTCGGGTGAGATAGTAAATGTCTCTACTCGAGTTGCCAAATGCCAACTCTATTCCCTAAATGCCAACCCTCTTCCGGAACATGAAGACATTCCGGTAGTCCGTGACTTCCCGGATGTTTTTCCAGAGGAACTGCCAGGAATTCCACCTGACAGAGATGTAGAGTTTGTGATAGATCTTGTTCCGGGAACTGCCCCACTAGCCAGAAGACCTTATAAGATGGCACCCCTAGAGCTAGCCGAACTTAAGAAGCAATTAGATGAGGCCTTCAGCAAAGGTTTCATTCGTCCTAGCTCTTCTCCTTGGGCTTGTCCCGTCCTCTTCGTCAAGAAGAAAGACGGAACGGATCGGATGGTTGTAGATTACCGACCAGTTAACCTGGTCACCATAATGAACAAGTATCCGCTCCCCAGGATCAACGATCTGTACGATCAGCTCGCTGGATCCTCAGTCTTCTCCAAAATGGATTTGAGGTTGGGATACCATCAAATCAAGATTAAGAACGGGGACATTCCAAAAACGGCCTTTGTTACTCGTTATGGCCAATATGAGTACACCGTTATGTCCTTCGGTTTAACCAATGCCCCAGCCACCTTCTCTCGGCTGATGAACTCAATCTCATGGAGTATTTGGATAAATTCGTCGTGGTATACCTCGATGATATTCTCATCTACTCAAAGAATGAACAAGAACATGCCGAGCATCTAAGGCTGGTATTGATGAAACTTCGAGAGCATCGCCTTTATGCCAAATTTTCAAAATGTGAATTCTGGTTACCAGAAGTGACCTATCTAGGCCACGTAATCTTTGGTAAGGGTATTGCTGTCAATCCCGAGAGAGTTCAAGCTGTCCTTGATTGGACTCAACCTGAATCGGTTAAGCAAGTTAGGAGTTTTCTTGGTCTAGCGAGCTATTGTCGCCACTTCGTCGAGAATTTCTCCAAGGTTGCAAAGCCTCTGACTGAACTCCTCAAGAAGGATAAAAAGTTCGAGTGGACACCACAGTGTGAGCATAGTTTTCAGGAACTGAAAAGACGCCTGACTTCCGCACCTGTGTTGCTACCACCAGATTTTTCTAAGGACTTTGTTATCTATTGCGACGCCTCGCGACAAGGATTAGGCTTCATTCTCATGCAAGATCGTCATGTGATCGCATACGCATCTCGACAGTTGCGTCCACATGAGGATAATTATCCCACACATGACCTTGAGCTTGCAGCTGTGGTCCATGCACTAAAAACCTGGCGACATTACCTTTTGGGTAATCGTTGCGAAATATTCACTGATCACCAAAGTCTGAAATATATCTTCACCCAGCCGGATTTGAATCTCAGGCAAAGACGGTGGGTTGAGTTGATCTCGGATTACGACTTAGGGATAACTTACACCCCGGGGAAGGCCAATGTTATGGCCGATGCACTAAGTCGTAAATCTTATTGTAACAATTTGATGCTACAACAAGGTCAACCACTTCTCCATGAGGACTTTCGGAAGTTGAATCTTCATATTGTTCCTCAAGGATTCCTTTCTACCCTGGTGGCGAAGCCTACTCTTAAGGATCAAATTATAGCTGGCCAAAAGCGTGACAAGGGTATATCACGGATCAAGGTGAATATTTTTTGCGGAAACGCTAAAGAATTTTCCATGAATGATCAAGGTGTGGTGTTCTTCCAGAATCGTTTAGTGGTTCCTAAGAACCCACATCTAAGGCAGTTAATCCTTAAGGAGGCTCATGATTCTCCTCTCACCATTCATCCCGGTAGTACTAAGATGTATCCGGACCTACGCGAGAGGTTCTGGTGGACTAGGATGAAGAGAGAAATTGCTGAGTTCATTGCTAACTGCGACGTTTGTCGCCGAGTTAAGGCAGAACATCAAAGGCCTGCTGGCACCCTTCAACCTTTATATATTCCTGAATGGAAATGGGATAAAGTTAGCATGGATTTCATTACCTGATTTCCCAAGACCAAGAAAGGAAATAATGCTATCTTTGTGGTCATTGACCGTCTTTCCAAAGTGGCTCATTTTCTTCCTGTTCGCGAGAGTATAACAGCTAGCCAGCTAGCAAAGTTATATATCTCTCGAATAGTGTCTCTTCATGGTGTTCCCCTGGAAATTAACTCGGACCGTGGAAGTATTTTTACTTCTCGTTTCTGGGAAAGTTTTCAGAATGCCATGGGGACTCACTTATCTTTTAGCACTGCTTTCCATCCTCAATCAAGTGGTCAAGTAGAAAGAGTGAATCAAATTCTAGAAGATATGCTCCGAGCTTGTGTTATTTCGTTCGGTATGAATTGGGAGAAGTGCCTTCCATTCGCCGAATTCTCTTATAACAATAGTTATCAATCAAGCTTGGGCAAAGCCCCTTTTGAAGTTCTCTATGGACGAAGATGTTGAACCCCTCTTAATTGGTCAGAAACCGGAGAGAGGCAACTCTTTGGCCCGGACATGATCCAGGATGCAGAAGAGCAGGTTCGCATTATTCGTGAAAAGTTGAAAACAGCCCAGTCTCGTCAAAAGAGCCAATATGATCGTCATCATAAGGCTGTGACCTTTGAAGTTGATGAGAAGGCTTATCTTCGGGTTACACCTTTGAAGGGTACCCATCGATTCAGTATCAAGGGCAAATTGGCTCCTCGTTACATTGGACCTTTTCGCATTCTTGCCAAACGAGGAGAAGTTGCCTACCAGTTGGAACTTCCTCCGCATCTTTCCAAGGTTCATGATGTTTTCCACGTCTCGCAACTCAGGCATTGCTTTTCGGATCCTATCCGTGAAGTGGACCACGAAACGCTTGATCTACAAGATAACCTTTCTTACCGAGAATACCCTGTGCGTATTCTTGACCAAGCTGAGCGTACCACTCGACATCGAAACTCAAGTTTCTTAAAGTTCAATGGTCAAATCATTCTGAAAAGGAGGCAACTTGGGAAAGAGAGGATCGTCTCCGACTCGAATATCCTGCGTTTTTCCCGACGACTTCTAAATCTCGGGACGAGATTCTTTTGAGTGGGGGTGAGTTGTCACATCCCTAACCCTTAAGCAAGATAGCATTGTGCTCATGTCTTGTTTGCATTTGCATCTAAGAAGTTTCAACAAAAACAACAAAGTGGCAAAGGAAAAACTCAAAACCCTAGCCACCATTTCCATTAAAGGAAATTTCAACTAGTTCAAAATCAATGAACCCAAAATGGACTCAAGAAATGTTCAAACTTTCTGATAAATCATGAAAATAAATGAGCATTGGAGAAAACTATTTTCTTGACACTTTAAGCATTTTAAATAAATGCAAAAGCCACTCGTTTCAAATTTAAAATTTGAAATCAGAAACTATAATTTTCCAAAAATGTTGAAAGTCTTGGAAATGAGTGGGGATATTATAAAAAATATTTCAGGAGGTCTAAAATAGTTTTTACTTTTTGTTTTGGAGATGAATTAAATAGCAATACAATAATTAGCAAAACAGAAAAAACAAAAACAGAGGAAATGGAAAAAGACTTACCTGTCGCCCTAGCCTGGCCCGGCCCATCTCCCCGCTCGTCCCCTCCCTCGCGCCAGTAGGCAGCACGAGGTGGCCGCCGCCTCCTCCGGTGCGGCCACGCACCTGCGTGCCTGCCTGGCCGCCGGTTCGCGCTGGCGACGACGGGGATAAGCTCCCGAGAGCTTCCCCTATCCATTCCCCGCCTCGGTTCTCCTCCTCCGCCCGGATCTCCTCCCCCTTCTTGCTGCCGCCATTAGAGCCGAGCTCGAGCTCGAGCTGCCCGTGCCCCTGGCCATAGGATCCCCTCCCAGAGCACGTCATTAGCTCCGCCTCGTCGCCCTGGTCGTCTCTGCAGAAGCCGAAGCCTCCTCGAGCCCTGCAACGCCCGCAACGCCGTCGTCTTCCTCCTCCGGCCGCCGGACCTCTCCCGTCGATTCGTCGCCCCCAGGCCTCCCCCGAGCCGTCTAAGCTCTGCTCTGCACTCCCTGTGAGCATGCGGTCGTTTCCCCTAAGTTTTCCCCGTCGATCCCCTCCTCTAGCCCTAGTTTCACCGGAGCCGACGAGGACCGCCGCTGCCGCTCGTCGCCGGTAGCCCTCCGATGATCAGCCCGTCCTTCCGAGGGCACCAACAGCTCCAGGACGACGTGTAGATGTCGTAGCAGCTAAGAACCGAGCGTAGATCCCCCTGGTTCAAAGACCCTGAGGACGCCCGAGCTTCGGCCGCCGCTTCGGCTCATCGCCGACGCCTCTTCCGGCGACCTTAGCCTCCCCAGTTGGTCCTGCCAGATCGGCCACTTCGCGAGCTTGCTGTAGCTGCCAACCGCGTGCGTTTTCGTGTTGTGCAGCGCCGTCTAGGTTGCCTCCGGCGACCACCCTCCGGTGGGCGTCGACGTGGCCGACCATTAGGGCGTAATCGCCCTCCCCTCAGTCGCTGACAGAGGGCCCCACGGCTGGTCAAACCCCAATTAGGGGCTGGTCAGCGTGGGATTAGTCCCAGAGAGGCTGACCAGTGGGCCCCCCCTGTCAGGTTTGACCTGAATAGGTCGGCTGACCTGCTGACGTCAGCCTGATGCAATAAATGGAATTTCCAGTATAAAACTAATTTAGGAAATTGCTAAAAATTTGCAAAAATCATAGAAATTAATCTGTAACTCCAATGAAAATAAATTATATATGAAAAAGTATCAGAAAAATTCAGGGATTCTGATTATGCTATTTTCAACTATGTTTGAAAAAGTTACAGGACCCTAAATTGTGAAATAAGGATTAATTCAATTGTTAATTCACTTTATAAATGGAATTTGCAAAAATATCCAAATTTCATTATAAATGCAATGATCACACACTGCCCTAGATATAAATCAGTACCATAACATGACATTTCATGCATGTTAACTTTAGGTTGATCTGAGCATCAGGTCGAATCAATTAAACCGGTATCCGAGAATACCGTTTGAATTGCTATTCGAATGTGATTCAAATCAACTCTAAACCCAAAACATCTTGATTATAATAACTTATCATTTTGCATTCTCATGCCATGCTCATGCATCATTTTGATTGCATATGATTGTTATTGAATGTTGCCATTCATTTCGGTAGGCTCCGCACCCCCGGATTCCACCGAATATCCGTCTGACGGATATCGTTCGTCCTCTGAGCAACAAGGCAACCAACCCTTTTGATCATCCCGATAACTCCTATGTTCCTGCTCCTGCATCTAATTATTGCATTAGGATCAACTGCTTCAACTACTTTTGCCACGATAGTTGGACCCACTTCCTCTGCATGACTTAATCTTGTCACAGTAAATAGCCGAACCTTGCAACCTAGCATACCTGGCAGTTGCTTGAGCTATGATGTGCCTTATCCTGCTATGCATGCTATGCTTAGAGTTGTGTATGGTCTGTCATCCAGGAGATGAACAGAAATGTGGAATGTGTTCGGTGAGCAAAGGTCGTGTGTTGAACTTGATTTGGTAAAGGTACCGGTGAAAGGCTGTGTAGGAGTACATGGCGGGTTGTTTCATTGGAACCGTCCATAGGAACTGAGTTCCGTGTATGTAATCCAAGACTAGATACTACCACATGTTGGGCCCTGAAATATGACCCCGCTCGGCCTATTAATCGCGTAGTACTCGGTCCAGGAGTTGCAAGTAGTTTCTGGTGTTTATAGTAATGCTGGAGGCCGTGCATGGTGCTGACCTGAGAGGTGGGCCGTGATGCGGTAGGCAGTGGCACGGTGTACCAAATGGCACCCGGACGGTGGGCTTGGGAACCCTGCGCACATCGTTTGAGGCCGTGGCGGAAACCTCGGCCGGACTTCCGTACGGGTTACTCTCAGATAGGCGATAAACCTGGACTAGGTACTAGTGTGGTTAACGGTCGTGGCCGACTCCCTCGCTGGGCTTCCGCTTGAAGGTTGCCGAGGTGCATGACATGCACATGGCGATAAGTGGCGGGAGCGTGTGTGACGAAGTACACCCCTGCAGGGTTATGATCTATTCGAATAGCCGCATCCGCGGATATGGACTACTTGGAGACATATGTTGTTCATAGATAACTTCAATGGCTACTCATAAAATTGTCTAGATAAGCGTGAGTGTCGTGGACGGCATTTCGTATGGAGACTGAATGATTCCACGATAGTGTATTGTTGTGGTGTTAGTGGACTCGTGTGCGAGAAATCAAGTTGTCAAAAATAATTTCAAAAGCAAGTCGTCTAGCCACGAGTCAAATGCTGGCTTCCCGCAAGAAACCCCACAATACCTTCTTGATACCTTGCATGAGTAGTTAGTCATCCTAAAGTCTTGCTGAGTACCTTCGTACTCATGTTTGCTTAATAAATGTTGCAGAGGTTGCTAATGACCCTAATGGAGGGTTCTTCGTAGACATCGACGACGACGAGTAGCTGGTGTCCCAGCTACGATCTGGCCCTACGTCGGCTCTGTAGTATAGTCAGGCCATGTGCCTTCTAGCTGCACTGTCTGTACCCAGACAGTTTATAACTCTTCCGCTGGCTTGTAATTGTATGGCTGCTATTATGGGTCGAGAGACCCTTAATGTGTAATATTATGTGTGTGGCTCTTCCGAGCCTCTTAAATAAAGCTTGTATGTTTATGGTTATGTTGTGATGCCATCGATGTATCTATACATATCGGTATGCCATGCGTACGTGTGTCTTACTTGATATGTATGGGGTTCGAATACCTAGTCGTGAACTTTAGTAGTACTCCTTACAAGGAAATGCCCCTTTGTGATCCAACGAGCCTTGGTAGTTCGCTACTGCTCCGGACACATTGGTTGACCGGCATATGTCCTTCTTAGCTGTTGTGTCTGTCCCCTTTGGGGAAATGTCACGCGACGTAATGGAGTCCTTGTAGCTTGCTACGACTCGTCTACGTTCGTTGATGACCGACACCTGCTTTGTTGGGTCATGTATGCCTGTCCTTGTGCGGAGCTGCCACTTTGGTTTATGACTAGACATGTCGATCCGGGTTCTTTGACATTGGATTGCTAGCGACACTATAGCATACGTGAGTCAAAAGACGCAAACGGTCCCGGCTAGGGTAAGGCTGCACCCGTGGAGTTAACCGTGCGTGAGACCACAAAGGGATGCGATGTGTTACAGGCTGGATTCATATGGCTTAGCATCGGGGTCCCGACATTCTCCTACATCAAGAGAGGGCTAAAAGCAAAATGTTAATACATTGTTGGTTGTTAACGAGATGGTTCCACCAACCAATTCTCGTACCCATGTTGTCAATAATACCCACATCAATATTATTATTTGTGTTGGGAATTTCAGATAACTTCAGTTCCTTTGGCTCAAGTTGTCCATGACCGTGGACACGGCTAATCGATTAGGTTTGAGTACTCTGCAGAGTTTTACACACGTTCCCCACAAGATTTCATCGCCTCCGTGTATGTCCTCGCACTTCAGGGTGTTTGAAGACCAGATGATCAAAACATGGTCTTTCAACGGGTCCCTCTGAATCCCTGTCGGTGCCCATCCAATCCTACCGTTCTTCTACATCTGCTAGCACCGTCTGTCCAGAGTCGCCGCGTTGTCCAACCAAGCCAGAGCCCATAATGACTTGTAGCTGTGCAGGTAAGCCTTGGGTCTTGAAAATATCCGTCCGTCTCTTTGAGCCTGGGTGAAGCTTTCCGCAAGATGTCATGGCCATCTCCAGCATCCCGGGTCATCCACTGGTTTCTCCAGGGAGCCGATCAACCGTCCTTCACCCAGAGTTGCATTGCATCACGAGGTCTTGAAAAGTCTTGACTTAACCGGTCTTGGTTATTAAATTATTCTAGCATCACTCGTGATAAACTCTCAACCAGAATCCCGTCTACTCAAGCATAGCAATATGAAATTTGTCACCCTGGACAAAGTAACGGGGTTGTTGGGTGCCTACCACATGATACTACAATATGTAACCATAATTTCCATGTACCTAGTCAGCATGCAAATTGGGCATAGGATGGTAGAACTACGATGCATAAAACATAGGTGATACATGATCAAATGACTTGCCTAGTAATGTTGACGAAGAAGAATTTGTCGAGAACTAACTTGATAGACTACTCGTCACTCTCCAATGAAATCTAAATAACAAACATATCACTCACATAAGCACTCATACTAGCAGTTATTCTAGCAATCAAAACAAAAGAGGGAGCGAATAAGAATATGAAAGAAACTTCAAATAAGACTAGGGAGTCTTCTACCACATCAAACACTAAATAGTTTTTGTCTAACATAAAATAATAACAGGGAACTAAGATATAAATTTAACTAAGATAAAATAAAGTATTTTTCACAAAACTTTTTGAAAGTATTTCCAAACGGGATTTGAAACAGTGGAGAAACCAACTACAAGTTATTAGAGAACTAGAATTGATCTCATGATAACATATAAAAATAAAAATCAAAACTTGTTGCAAACCTACTGTTAACTAACAGAAACAAAACATAATCTTTCTGAAATATGAAAGAAAAATAATTTAAAAACAACTAAAGAAAGAAATATAGTCATACTCCTAAAAGAGGTGAAACAGAAATTGTTTCACAAGAAACAATGAGCTAAAATACACAAATAATTCTGAAATTTTTACCACTGATAAATAAGATTACTAGTGATCAGTAGCAAAACGAATTAATTAAAAATCTATTTTTAAACTCCCAGAATAAGCAAAACAAGGTTTAAACTAAATCTGGTCTAATTCAAAATTGCAAATTTCAAACATAGACAAATAATATGTTTTTGGAAACTACAGGAAAATTGTGATCTACTCGAAAAAGAATCAACTCCATTGGATCTATAGAATAAAAGTTATAAAGGAAACAAAATTGAAACTGTCTCTCTTTTTAAATCTAAAACAGAAAAAGAAAAACTAACCTAACGAACAAAGGGGGTATGTGGCAGCTCCTGATTGGTCAGGGGGTGTGCGCTGCGGTGACTAACTAGCGGACGCTCGCAAACTAAACAACCCGCCTCGGCTAACTAATTAAATAAAAACAACCACCTGTTCTTTTAAAAGAACCGAAGGGGTAAGCGAGATCTAATCCTACGCGCTCGATTTATATCCGACGTCTGGAAACAAAAGGGGAAGCTCACAGGAGGTGCTGCCGGGGTGGGTTCTTCTCCGGCGAGGCAGGGAGGGGGCGGTGCTCGGGGATATACTTCTGGCGGTCTCCGGCAGCGTCCGAGGAGTCCAGGGGGTGGAGGGGGTGCTCCGGCAGTCTCTGGTGGCGACGACGCGGCTTGGGGAGGTCGGCGCGAGCAGCAGGGAGGCCAGGGAGCTTCGGCTCCTAGTCGGGGTTCCGGCGTTGTCGTCTGGTGGCGTGGGACGGTGGAGCTCGGGGACTTGGGTGAAAAATGGGTTGCGGGGGCGATGGGACAGCTACTGGCAGCGTCGGGTGGTGCGGGGAGGCATGGGGAGGCGCGGCAGGGTGCCGGGGCTTCCTGGAGCTCGGCTCCGGCGAGCACTGCAGCAGGGGCGGTTGGGGCGGCGAAGAGGGACGGTGGCGAGGGGAACGGGGTGCGGAGGAGGTGTGGGCTTATATAGGGGCGAGGGGAGAGTCTCGGGAGGGAAGGGGAGAGAGATCCGGGAGGTATCCGGTCGGCTCCGGTGAGGTATGGAAGGGGATCGGGGCTGGGAGGAAGGAGATGACCGAGGGAGGGCTCGGTCGGGCACGGGGCCACGGGCCACAGAGAGAGGCGAGGGCGCAGGGGGATCGGTTGGCCGAAATGGAGGGGGAGAGGAGATCCCGGGCTAAGGGGATTTTGGGCCAGCTATAAAGCGCCCGGGGTGGGTTTCCTTTAAAAAAATTGTTTCCGGTTTTGATATTTTTCCAAAACAGAAAGTAATTAAATATAAAAAGGAAAGAAATAATTACCAAATATAGGGGTATTATATGCCAAAAATTTCAGAAAAAATATTTCCTATTTATTTATCATTTTTCCAAGACCAAAATAAGTACTTTTTAAAAAATGTTTTTTCAGAAAAACCCATAAAGGTTTTATTTTCTTTTGTAATTATTTTCTTAATAAAAAATCTGGTTTTCTTGGCTCAAAGATATTTCAAAAATGCCCCTGATTTTGGGAGGCTCATTTTCCTCCGCTCTTTCTTGCTTGCAAGAATTATTTTCGGGGTATTTCTCAGGGAAGAAAAATAGAGAAGCAAGGGCAAATGTTTGAAAGAATTCAAATGCAAAACTCCGTTCAAGTTCTTTATAGTTGAAGAAGTCATGTCATCTTCTCTCATTGCTTTTAATTGGATGAATTTGAATTAACCGGAGAAGAGGAAACTCATTTTATTCCCTCTCATTCAAAAGTTTTGAAAAGCTTCAAATTTCACTCAAGCTTCAATCACTCAATCAAACGAACAATCATTCTAATAAATATTTTTAACATTCCAAATTTTGCGACGTTACAAAGACCAAATTAAGAACTACCAACCAAAGAACAAGGCACCACTGGTTTATCCATATCTGAAGCTTTAATGCAATCTTTTACAAAAAAAGTCACTTGCTCTTTTGTTGTTTCAATGTGTTTTTTCTATTTTCTCCTTTTTGGATGCTTTACCTTAGTTTTGCTCTTGCTCTCATTCTCATCTTCAGAATGTTCCCTTCTAAAATAGTCAAGTTATGCCCTTCTGTAAGATTGATAATGGACGTCTAGAGGTGGGTGAATAGACTACTTGGCAAATTAACAATCTAACCTTTTACCAATTTTATTAGTTGGCAAGTTTTAGCAATTCTAGCAAGTCTAGTACACCTTACACATGCAAGTCAACGAGTATGGAAGAAGAAAGTAATGACATGCACATGAAAGTAAGGGGTGAATGTAGGAAGATCAAACACAAAGATGACACAAAGATTTTTGCTGTGGTTCCGATAGGTGATGTTATCGTATGTCCATGTTGATGGAGACTTCAACCCACGAAGGGTAACGGTTGCACGAGTCCATTGAGGGATCCACCCACAAGGGGTCCATGAAGAAGCAACCTTGTCAATTCCACCATGGCTTACATCCACGAAGGACTAGCCTCACTTGGGCTAGATCTTCATGAAGTAGGGGATCTCTTTGCCCTTACAAACTTCTTGCTTCAACTCCACACGATTTGGAGGCTCCCAAGCGACACCTAACCAATCTAGGCAACACCACTCTCCAAAAGGTAATACATGTGGTATGGATGATGAACTCCTTGCACGTGTGCTTCAAAAGAGAGTCTCATGAACACTCAATCACCCTCTCACATACTTGAGTTGGTAGAAGAGATTTATTGGGTGGAAAGCAACTTGGGGAGGCTAGAAATCAAGATTCATGTGGTTGGAGCGGAATATCTTGACCTCAACACATCAGTAGGTGGTTCTCTCTCACAAAATGGATGGACCAAGTGTTCGCTTGTTGTGAGTGCTCTCTCTATGAATGAGAGGGAGGTCGGTGGCTATATATAGGGATCTCCAAAGATCCAACTGTTATAGCATTATTTCCCGACTCCGTGGAACCGAAATAAAAACTCGGTTGCACCCACTAGTGTAAAATATGGCAACTTTCAGCGTTTTGGAGAGACTGTTATATAAAACTCGGTGAGTCTGATTTTGGCTGGCCTAGGAAGTTACACAGACTCAGTGGCACCGATTTGCAAAACTGGAAGATTCTGACATTTAATAAACGGATACCAGGGAGTTGGTCACTAATTTTCGGTGGGACTAAGATAGAACTTGGTGCCACCGAGAGGTTAGGGTTGGCTATGGATTCTGTTAAGGGTAACACTCAATAGAGCTGAATGTGAAATATTGGTGGCACCGAATTTAGGCTTTGTGGTTTGGACATAATATTTTTGTGGGAGAATTCATGCGGGGGGGGGGGGGGGGGGGGTTGGTGTCTAACTCTAAGGACTTGAGGAACCAGATCATCATAGGTACCTCACCCCCTTTAATAGTATTGAATTTCCTATGGACTCTAATATGATTTCTCACAAGATGCAAAATATAGATTCTTGAAGGTCGATGTGTTGTCAATCCTACTATTCTCATTCCTTGGGGCTTCTCCCCACACTCCCAACCAACAATCTCTTTAGCTGAATCTGAAACACTAGGTAGAACCATTAGTATAAGATATAATGTTTGTTTTCATTAATTATGAAAACCACCAGTGGAGCATATGTGCTTTTACCTTCTCACTGGATAGGAAAATACCGCTCCGGGTTTGCTACTGCGACAACAGACCTTCCCTGGCACGGCGCCAGGAATCCTGCTGCTACGGCTACGCCTTTAGGGACTTCCTTGGCAAATATGCAAAGGATCTCCTCGCGGCCTTGGAGCCTTGCGTTGGTGTTCCCTTGAAGAGGAAAGGGTGATGTAGCACAGCGGCGGTAAGTATTTCCCTCAGTTTTGAGAACCAAGGTATCGAACCAATGGATGATCTCGTCAAGTCTCAAGTACCTGCACAAACACAAAGAGCTTGCACCCAACGCCATGAAGGGGTTGTCAATCCCTTATAGATTGTTTGCAAAGTGAGAACTGAAAGAAACAAAGTAAACAAGCAAAGTAAAAGTGAAAGTGGAAACGATAGTTGTGAATAGACCCGGGGGCCATAGTGTTCACTAGTGGCTTCTCTCATGAAAGCAAGTAGATGGTGGGTGAACGAATTATTGTGGAGCAATTGATAGAACCACGCAAATTCGTGACGTTATCTAAGGCAATGATTATATCTATAGGCATTACGTCCAAAACAAGTAGACCGATACTTTCTGCATCTACTACTATTACTCCACACGTCAACCGCTATCCAGCATGCATCTAGTGTATTAAGTCCAAAAGAACAGAGTAACGCCTTAAGAAAGATGACATGATGTAGATGGACAATCTCATATCTACGATAAAAGCTCATCTTGTTACCCTTGATGGCAACAACACGATGCGTGCCTTGCTGCCCCTTCTGTCACTGGGAAAGGTCACCACATGGTATGAACCCAAAACCAAGCACTTCTACCATTGCAAGAATCATAGATCTAGTTGGCCAAACAAAACCCAAGACTCGAAGAGACTTACAAGGATATCAAATCATGCATATAAGAAATCAGCAAAGACTCAAATATAATTCATAGATAATCTGATCACAAATCCACAATTCATCGGATCTCGACAAACACACCGCCAAAGAGGATTACATCAGATAGATCTCCATGAAGATCATGGAGAAATTTGTATTGAAGATCCAAGAGAGAGAAGAAGCCATCTAGCTACTAACTACGTACCCGTAGTTCTGAAGTGGACTACTCAAGAGTCATTGGAGAGGCGATGATGTTGATGTAGAAGCCCTCCAACTCCAAAGTCCGCTCCGGCAGGGCACCGGGAAGGGTCTCTAGATGAGATCTCGCGGAAACAGAAGCTTGCGGCGGCGGAAAAGTGTTTTCGTGGATGCCCTCATTTTTTCTGGATTTTTAGGGAATTTATAGGCCAAAGACCTAGGGCAGGGGAGCGCCAGGGGGGCCACAAGCTTGGTTGCTGCAGCCTCCCCCCTGGCTGCGGCAACAGGGCTTGTGGGCCCCCTGTGGGGCCACTACCTTGGCCCTCAAGCCTCCCGATCTTCTTCCATTCTGGAAAAAATTATTTCGGGGATTTTATTCTGTTTGGACTCCGTTCCAAAATCAGATCTGAAAAGAGTCAAAAACACAGAAAAAACAGGAACTGGCACTTGGCACTGAATTAATAACTTAGTCCCAAAAAAGATATAAAAGGTAAACAAAACATCCAAAGTTGACAAGATAACAGCATGAAACCATAAAAATTATAGATACGTTTGAGACGTATCAAGCATCTCCAAGCTTAACTCCTGCTCGTCCTCGAGTAGGGAAGTGATAAAGAATGAATTTTTGATTCTTTCATGCTACCTAGCATAGATGTCCTATGTAACTCCTCTTATGTGACGTGAATGTTCAAATCCAGTAGATTCAAAACAATAGTTTGCTATTGACGTGGAGACAATAATAATTCAAGCAAACTAGCAAGGTAATCATGAACTTTCAAAATAACAAGGACAAAAGAAAGTTATCCCTACAAAATCATATAGTTTGGCTATTCTCTATCATCATTGCACAATGAATTTCAATCATGCACAACCCCGGTATTGGCCAAGTAATTGTTTTCACACCTTTACTTTCTCAAACCTTTTCAACTCTCACGCAATACATGAGCATGAGCCATGGTTTTAGCACTATAAGTGGTCTGGTGGAGCCATTGTCCCTTCTCTCTTTTTCTCTCATTTTTTTGCTAGGCTCTTTGGCCTCCTTTTATTATTATTTTTTAATTATTTTGGTGGGCATCTTTGGCCTCATTTTTTATGTGGGCTTCGCTGGCCTCTTTTGTTTCCTCACATGGGACAATGCTCCATCAATGATGATCATCAAACTTACAACTCCAAACTTAGAGCAACGATGACTCTATATGGAATGCCTTCGGTAGTGTACCGTGACAATGATCTAGCATGGCATAGACATCAATGGAAACATCATGCTAGCTATCTTATGATCATGCAATGGCAATGTAGAAGTGGTGGCACATGTCATGGTGGTAGTTACATGGAAATATATCTCGGAATGGCTTTGAAAAAGCCATAGTAGGTCAGTATGGTGGCGGTTTTGAGGGAGGCTAATGGTGGGTTTTGTGCACCGGCGAAAATTCCACGGCACTAAAGAAGATAGTGATGGTCGAAGGTGAAAGTGCATCTAAAACATGGACTCAACATTACTCATGAAGAACTCATATACTTGTTGCAAAAGTTTTAGTAGTAATCGAAAGAAAGCATTCAACGCATACTCCTAGGGGAAGGGTTGGTAGGTATAAACCATCGCGCAATCCCGACCACCACACAAATGATGACAATCAATAGACTAATCATGCTCAGACTTCATCACATAGCGGTTCACCATACGTGCATGCTACGGGAATCACTAACTTCAACACAAGTATTTCTAGATCCACAACACCTTACTAATATAACTTCAATATTACCATAACCACAACTCAAAACTAATTGAGATGAACAAAACTTCTCTAACTATTCAATGCACATGAAGGTGGAAGTTTTCATATCCCTTTGGATAACTACCCCTTTTTGAGACTACTTTCATAGCATAGATCAACTACCAAGCCACGCATCGCCGTGCTCTAAAAGATATAAGAGAAGCATATAGAGCAAAAAGCAACTAGCTCAAAAGAAATAAGTGAAGCACATGTGAGCTGAATTGTCTAACCAAAGGATATAAGTGAAGCTCGACAAAATCACGGTGAGTGCATGTCTCTCTCTCTAGGTGTGCAGCAAGGATGATTGTGACACAACAAAAATAAAAGACTCCTACGATACAAGATGCTCCAAGAGAAACACATAACATGTGGTGAATAAAAATATAGCCCCAAGTAACGTTACCGATGGATTGAAAACGAAAGAGGGGATGCCTTCCCGGGGCATCCCCAAGCTTAGGATTTTACGGCATCCTTGAATCAACTTGGGGTGCCTTGGGCATCCCCAATCTTGAGCTCTTGCCACTCTTTATCTTTTTTTTCCATAAGATCTTCACCCAAAACTTGAAAACTTCACAACACGAAACTAAAACAGAAACTCGTGATAACATTAGTATAAGAAAGCAAACCACCACTTCCTCACGTACTGTAGCAAACTTAAATTCTACTTATGTTGATGTTGGGTTACTGTATTATCAATCTTCCTTGGCTAATACCCCCCCGATACTATGCATAGTTTCATCAAAATAAGCAACCAACTCAACAAAAAACAGAATCTGTTAACAGCAGACCAGTTTGTAGCAATCTGTATACTTCGTATACTTCTGTTACTTAAAAAATTCTGAAAACATACGACAGTCTGAAGAATTTGCGTAGCAATCATCAGAAAGAAGAATCAACTCAAAAGCTCTTACATAAAAAAAACTAAAATTATTTTCGTGAGCCGAAAGTTTCTGTCTTTTCCATAATGACCAAACGATCATCCCCAAGACTAATCATAACGGTTTTGCTTGGCACAAACGCAAAAAGAAACACAAAAAACACAATCATAACAGAATTATGAAAGTGTGGAAAACACAAAACAGAAAGAAAAAGGATAGTTTGTTCGGTTGCCTCCCAACAAGCGCTATTGTTTAACGCCCTTAGCTAGGCATAAGGTGATCGAATCAAGTATAGTCATCATTGGTGCTCAAACCATAAGTAGCCCTCATCATAGATTCATATGGCAATCTTATTTTCTTTCTAGGAAAATGCTCCATGCACTTCTTGTGGGGAAATTGAAATATAATATTCCCTTCCTTCATATCGATGATAGGACTAATAGTCCTTAGGAAAGGTCTACCAAGAATAATGAGACATGAAGGATTGCAATCTATGTCAAGTACAATGAAATCCACGGGTACATAGTTCTTATTTGCAACAATAAGAACATCATCGATCCTTCCCATGGGTTTCTTGATAGTAGAATCCGCAAGATGGAAATTGAGAGAACACTCTTCAATCTCATGGAAACCAAGAATATCACATAAAGACTTTGGAATCGCGGAAACACTAGCACCCAAATCACACAAAGCATTGCATTCATAGTTTTTGATTTTGATTTTGATAGTAGGTTCCCACTCATCATGAGGTTTTCTAGGTATAGATACTTCTAATTCGAGCTTCTCTTCAAGAAATTTCATCATAGCATCTACGATATGAGTGGTAAAGGCTTTGCTTTGGCTATAAGCATGTGGAGAGTTTGCAATGACTTGCATCAGAAAATGCATTCAAACAAGGAGCAACTATCATAATTGAATTCCTTGAAATCCAAAGTGGGAGTTTCATTACTACCCAAAATTTTGATTTCCTCTACTCCACTTTCCACACCTTTATCATCAAGATACGTGGACTCCGAATCATTGGGGCGTTTTTCAACCAAAGTGGATTCATATCCAGCCCCTTCATCAATAGGTTTGACACGCGAAAAAAAAGATTCAAGAGGAGTCACACCAAGCACTTTAAGATCTTCGTGATTTGCATCACTAGAATGCACCCTTTTAAACCATTCATGCATAGCGCGAATTTGGGCGGTTCTTTCTTTGCTCTCATTCATGGAGACACGCATAGCTTTCAAAGTTTCCTCCATGTTGACCTTGGGGGGAGCACATCTAACTTTTAAAGCATCAATATCACAAGACATCCTATCAACGCTCTTAGCCAAATCGTCAATTTTGAGTAGTTTTTCCTCTATGGACGCATTGAAAATCTTTTGAGAGTTGATGAACTCTTTGATATTACTCTCTAAATCAGAGGGTAATTTGTTGTGATTTCCATAAGTGTTGTTGTAGGAATTTCCATAATTGTTAGAGGAGTTACTAGGAAAAGGCCTAGGAACATAGTTTCCTCTAAAAGCATTGTTGTTGCCAAAATTGTTCCTACCAACAAAATTAACGTCCAAACTAGCGTTGCTACTCTCAATCAAGGAAGATAGTGGCATGTCATTAGAATATAAAGGAGCATTTCTACTAGCAACCAAATTCATCAACTCGTCCATCTTAGCACTAAGCGAGTTAATTTTTTCTATAGCGTGTACCTTTTTGCTAGCAGGTGACCTTTCAGTGTGCCACTGAGAGTAGTTGGTCATGATATTGTCTAGGAGTTTTGTAGCATCTCCTAACGTGATTTCCATGTATGTTCCACCTGAGGCGGAGTCCAAGATATTGCGAGAAGCGAAATTCAAACCAACGTAAAAGATTTGTATAATCATCCACAAACTCAAGCCATGAGCGGGACAATTTCTAATCATTAACTTCATCCTCTCCCAAGATTGTGCAACGTGTTCATGATCAAGTTGCTTGAAATTCATGACATCGTTACGTAAGGAGATAATCTTAGCCAGCGGAAAATACTTGGATATGTAAGCATCTTTGCACTTATCCCAAGAATCGATACTATTTTTAGGAAAAGAAGAAAACCAAGTTTTTGCACGATCTCGCAACGAGAAAGGAAAACGCTTCAACTTAATCACGTCATTATCCACATATCTTTTCTTTTTCATATCGCAAAGCTCAATGAAGGTATTGAGATGGGATACGACATCTTCACTAGGAAGGCCAGAGAATTGCTCTTTCTTAACAAGATTCAGCAAAGCTACGTTGATTTCATACGATTCCGCACTAGTGGCGGGAGCAATTGGAGTACTAATAAAATCATTATTATTGGTACTCGAGAAGTCGCAAAGTTTCGTGTTTTCAGCCATGATGACTTCAACAAACAAACAAGCACACATGCAAGCAAGAAAACCGGCAAAGGAAAACGGCAAAGGGCAAAACAAAGCGACAAAGGAAAACGGCAAAAAGGCAAAAGAAAGAGGCAAAGGAGAAAGGCAAATGAGAACGGCAAATGTGAAGTGGGGGAGAGGAAAACGAGAGGCAACTGGCAAAAAAGAAAATGCAAGAGATGACTTTGTGACACCTACTTGGATAGATGACTTGATCTCTCCTCCTGGCGCCAGAAATCAGCACGTTGAAGAGAGACTATTCTTGACTTGATCCTCCCCGGCAACGGCGCCAGAAATCCTTCTGCTACTGCGACAACAGAGCTTCCCTGGTACGGCGCCAGGAATCCTCCTCCTACGGCTACTCCTTTAGGGACTTCCTTGGCCAATATGCAAAGGATCTCCCCGCGGCCTTGGAGCCTTGCGTTGGTGTTCCCTCGAAGAGGAAAGGGTGATATAGCATAGCGGCGCTAAGTATTTCCCTCAGTTTTGAGAACCAAGCTATCGAACCAATGGAAGATCTCGTCAAGTCTCAAGTGCCTGCACAAACACAAAGAGCTTGCACCCAACGCTATGAAGGGGTTTTCAATCCCTTATAGATTGTTTGCAAAGTGAGAACTGAAAGCAACAAAGTAAATAGGCAAAGTAAAAGTGAAAGTGGAAACGATAGTTGTGAATAGACCCGGGGGCCGTAGTGTTCACTAGTGGCTTCTCTCATGAAAGCAAGTAGACAGTGGGTGAACGAATTACTGTCGAGCAATTGATAGAACCGCACAAAGTTGGTAAGTTATCTAAGGCAATGATTATATCTATAGGCATCACATCCAAAACAAGTAGACCGATACTTTCTGCATCTACTACTATTACTCCACACGTCGACCGCTATCCAGCATGCATCTAGTGTATTAAGTCCAAAAGAACAGAGTAACGCCTTAAGTAAGATGACATGATGTAGATGGACAATCTCATATCTACGATAAAAGCCCATCTCGTTACCCTTGATGGCAACAACATGATGCGTGCCTTGCTACCCCTTCCGTCACTAGGAAAGTCACCACACGGTATGAACCCAAAACCAAGAACTTCCCCCATTGCAAGAATCATTGATCTAGTTGGCCAAACAAAACCCAAGACTCGGAGAGACTAACAAGGATATCAAGTCATGCATATAAGAAGTCAACAAAGACTCAAATATAATTCATAGATAATCTGATCACAAATCCACAATTCATCGGATCTCGACAAACACACCGCCGGAGAGGATTACATCGGATAGATCTCCATGAATATCATGGAGAACTTTGTATTGAAGATCCAAGAGAGAGAAGAAGCCATCTAGCTACTAACTATGGACCCATAGGTCTGAAGTGGACTACTCACGAGTCATTGGAGAGGCGATCATGTTGATGTAGAAGACCTCCAACTCGAAAGTCCCCTCCGGCAGGGCACCGGGAAGGGTCTCCACATGAGATCTCGCGGAAACGGAAGCTTGCGGCGGCGGAAAAGTGTTTTCGTGGATGCCCTCAATTTTTCTGAATTTATAGGGAATTTATAGGCCAAAGACCTAGGGCAGGGGAGTGCCACGGGGCCACAAGCTTGGTTGCCGCGACCTCCGCCCCCTCGCCGCGGCAACAGGGCTTGTGGGCTCCCTGTCGGCCCACTGCCTTGGCCCTCAAGCCTCCCGATCTTCTTCCATTCTGGAAAAAATTATTTCAGGGATTTTATTCCGTTTGGACTCCGTTCCAAAATCAGATCTGAAAAGAGACAAAAACACAGAAAAAAACAGGAACTGGCACTTGGCACTGAATTAATAATTTAGTCCCAAAAAAGATATAAAAGGTAAACAAAACATCCAAAGTTGACAAGATAACAGCGTGAAACCATGAAAAACAGTAGATACGTTTGAGATGTATTAGGGTTCATAATCCTTTTCCATGGGGAGTATCAATGTTTGTACCTCCAAGCTCTCAACGATGACGTCTTCATCGAGGTCCACATCACTATGATTCTACCATTTCCACTCAGGAACTCCATGTGTTGTGCATAGCTTTGAGAAGATATTGAAACAACATTAGGATCAAGGTATAGTTAATTAATTACTTGTTCCACTATCCTCGAGTTTAGATAAGTTTTTATCCAATCAGAATCAACTTCCACTTTACCCTCTCTTTCTTCATTGCTCCCCCAAGCTTTGTGGTTAGCAATTTTCCCTTCTAATAATTCCAGTGCTTCTAGGACCTTGCTAGTAATAAAATAACCTGCAAATGCTAAATCTAGTTCTTCCATTCAATCATATTGCAGTGCCCCATAGAAAATATTTAATACTAACCATTCTGGAAGTTTACGATGAGGGCAATCATTTCATAAAATTTTATACCTTTCATATGCGTTTACCACACTTTCTCTAGGCCTGTGTTGCGAGTTTAAATTTCTCCTCCTTGCTCCAAATGATTTCTTCTCTGGATAGAATTCTGATAGAAAAGTTTCTGCTAATTTGTGCTATGTATTTAACCAATTCCTTGTGTGTTCAGCCAAACTGTGAGGAAATAATTCCAGTTTCGTATCATCCGGGCTAAAAGCATTCAACTGAAATGTCCCACATACATCTTCAAAAAATTGCAAATATTGATAAGGATCCTCACCTTCACGCTATTTACCATGCAACCATTCAAGGACACTTGGGTTCACCTCACACTAGTGCAAGACGATCCAAAGATGACACATCAATCACACACCCTTCGACCAAATTGTGTGTGATGCATGTATCGCAAACGAAATAGTTAAAGGTCCGTCGCCAATGACACAAACTATGTGCGATGGCAGAACCATCAAATATGATTCAAAAAAGAATTGTGTGTGCGATCTATGGCACACAGTTGACACATGTAAACTATTTGTGATGCACCAAATTAATGCAAATGGTTAACTGAATACAAGTGTGTGCGATTTATGACATACAATTCACTCAGATAAATTATTTGCACTGACTAAGCAAAACAGCAATGATTGTCCAGATGATTATGGATGTGATCGACGGCACACATGTGAGCCAGATGGACTATTTGTCATGACATAAAATAACACTAACGATCACCCAGATCAAGATGTGTGTGATAGGCCGAAAACACGTTTCCCGAATGAACTGTTGCAAAGAGCCAATTTTGGCACATACGGTTGCATAGATGAACATGTGTGTGATAAATAGCATGCAGATAACTCAGATGAATTGTGTGTGGTGAGCAAAAATAACACAAACGAATAACATGATTACATAACCAATTTAAACATCCAAATACGTAAGTGACTACACACATAACTTTGGCACACCTCAATAAACAATTACGGACATAACCACGTGATTGCATAACCAAATTTAGCATCCAAATAGATAAGTTACTATGCACATAACATTGGCGCACAGCTCAATAAACTATTACATGCATAATAAACTATGAGAAACGATCATCAAATCATCTACTTCTTGTGCCGCTTGCCGACACTGCTCTGCTTGCGGTTTGTTCCCTCATTGTCTTTAGGTAGTAGGCACTTCCTCATGTCAACGATCCGCCTGAACATCTCATAGCATGTGTATGCTTCCTTGGCCGTAGTCTAGATGTGATATTTCACCAGTCTCTTCAACGACGCCTTGTGCCAGACAAGCTTATTCTTGTAGCACCCAGCCTTCATGTCTCTATAGGAGGGGTCGATGATGTCCATGTCAAGGTCAACATGGGAGTCCTTGTTTTTCTTGGTGCCCCGGACCTTTGTAGTGGTCATGGATGCCGACAAGCTTCTCTCACGCCAACCCCGAAGTCTTGAGCACCTTTGGATTGTTGGTGGTATCCATCGTAGCAAAATTTTAGTCGGGGGAGTTGACAAAACTGGTGAAACGCTCACAAGGATTTGTGGACATGCAGTAGTGGCAGAGGAGGACATGATGGCACACACAAAACTGGGCGATAGCAACCTTCTGATCATGGTCGGCACGACCTCCGATGTATGCAAGGTCGAAGTCGACCACTTTGTACTTGTCATTTGCAGCAAGCAACCACTCCATGGTCTTGATGGAGTTCTCCACAATGGTCGGGTCAGTGAGGTACACCATCATGAGGTCCGACTTCCAAAAGTGGGTGTCCATATGATGCACGTTGAACTCCATTGGTGTGCCACTTATTGTGTCGTCGAGGGTGGCTGATTGTGTCCCGGGTATAAATAGGGGACGAACATCTTGGAAAACTGGCATGTCCAGATGGTAATTTTTGCATCGCGTGATTCAGTCGTAGAGCATGTAACTACATGGGGCAACATGCATGGTGCAACCACATGCATATGGAGCCTCGAACGTGATTGTGGGCAGGCCCCAACCGTTGGTAGAGCGTGCACGGAGGGGCGTGAGAGGAGAGCACGCGGAGGGACATGAGAGCAGAGCGCCACGAGGAACACGAGGTCGAACCAGACCATTTTGTACTTGTCCTCATCAAGCAACATGTCCATAATGTCAGAGTTCTCCACCTAGATCGAATGGTCGATGTACACCACCGAGAGCTCCGTACGTGAACCTTTTGTGTGTGTCCACTATGACATGCATGATGAACTAGGGCTCGTCGTCGGCATCCGCTGGGAGGGCCATTGAAACCGCGCAGGATACCATCGGTCGTGGTTGTGCTTGTTAAGGTCCATATATTAATCGTCGATTACATATTAATGTGCAGATATTTTTTTGACCAACTACTATAGGGTAATCACCCCATAGCCTTTTCTTTTATTCCAAACTATAAGGGGTTTATGTACATGAAGGGATTATAATATACAAATGGAGTGAGGGGGGATTTAGATGTACAAACCTCATGGAGGCAGGAAGCAAATCCATTTAAGGAGATCTTCCTTAAATATAACCTTAATTCTATAAGCTAAAAGGGAAATATCATGAATGAAGTTAGACTTCCATCTGTTGAACCTGGGACGCTCATTGTTGAAAATCCTTGCGTTTCTGATGGTCCAAATATTCCAACATGTAGTAAAAAACCACTTCAGAGGAAAAAAGGACGCCGAAACTCTCTCCTGGCTGTCAGAGAAGTGTCCCACATGGAGTTGCCCTGCCAAGTAATCTGAAGATAGTTCCATACCCTGGTGATAGACATTGATGCCTACTACGCAACCTTCTCCTCGTAGACGTTGTTGGGCCTCCAAGTGCAGAGGTTTGTAGGATAGTAGAAATTTTCCCTCAAGTGGGTATCCTAAGGTTTATGAATCCACGGGAGGCGTAGGATGAAGATGGTCTCTCTCAAGCAACCCTGCAACTAAATAACAAAGAGTCTCTTGTGTCCCCAACACACCCAATACAATGGTAAGTTGTATAGGTGCACTAGTTCGGCGAAGAGATGGTGATACAAGTGCAATATGGATAGTAGATATAGGTTTTTGTAATCTGAAAATATAAAAACAGCAAGGTAATTAATAATAAAAGTGAGCACGAACGGTATTGCACTGCGTGGAAAGAAGGCCTAGGGTTCATACTCTCACTAGTGAAGTTCTCTCAACAATGATAACATAACTGGATCATATAACTAGCCCTCAACATGCAACAAAGAGTCACTCCAAAGTCAGTAATAGCGGAGAACGAACGAAGAGATTATTGTCGGGTACAAAACCACCACAAAGTTATTCTTTCTGATCGATCTATTCAAGAATACGTAGTAAAATAACACGAAGCTATTCTTTCCGTTCAATCTATCCTAGAGTTCGTACTAGAATAACACCTTAAGACACACATCAACCAAGACCCTAATGTCACCTAGATACTCCATTGTCACCTCAAGTATCCGTGGGCATGATTATACAATATGCATCACACAATCTCATAATCATCTATTCAACCAACACATAGAACTTCAAAGAGTGCCCCAAAGTTTCTACCGAAGAGTCAAAACATGTGCCAACCCATATGCATAAGTTCCCGATGTCACGAAACCCGCAAGTTGATCACCAAAACATACATCAAGTAGTCACATGAATATCCCATTGTCACCACAGATAGACACGTGCAAGACATACATCAAGTGTTCTTAAAGACTCAATCCGATAAGATAACTTCGAAGGGAAACTCAATTCATTACAACAAGGGAGAGGGGGAAGAACATCATAGGATCCAACTATAGTAGCAAAGCCCACGATACATCGAGATCATCACATCTCAAGAGCACGAGAGAGAGAGAGATATCAAACACATAGCTACTAGTACATACTCTCAGCCCCGAGGGAGAACTACTCCCTCCTCGTCATGGAGTTCTCCGGGATGATGAAGATGTCCATCGGAGATGGATTCCCCCTCCGGCAGGGTGCCGGAACGGGCTCCCGATTTGTTTTTGGTGGCTACAGAGGCTTGCGTCGGCGGAACTCCCGATCTACGTTTATTTCTGGAGGGTTCTGTATTTATAAGAGTGGATGGCGTCGAGAACAAGTCAGGGGGACCCACGAGGGAGACATGAGCCCCCCAGGCGCGCCCAGGGGCGATGGGCGCGCCTCCCTGGCTCGTGGCTTCGTGGGGACTCCTCTCCGGTATCTTTTTCTTCTGGTATTTTTGATATTTTCCATAAAAAATCACGGCGAAAGTTTTATTCCATTTGGACTCCGTTTGATATTCCTATCTGAAAAAGGTCAAAAACAAGGAAAAAATAGGAACTGGCACTGGGCTCTAGGTCAATAGGTCAGTCCCAAAGATAATATAAAATAGTATATTCATGGATATAAAACATCCAAAGTTTATAATATAATAGCATGAACGATCAAAAATTAAAGATACGTTGGAGACGTATCAAGCATCCCCAAGCTTAATTCTTGAACGTCCTCGAGCAGGTAAATGATAAAATCAAATTTTTTGATGTGCAATGCTACCTAACATATATTGTAACATGAATATTCAGATCCATATGATTCAAAGCAAAAAGTTTAATATTGACATAAGAACAATAATACTTCAAGCATACTAACAAAGCAATCATGTCTTCTCAAAATAACATGGCCAAAGAAAGTTATCCCTACAATATCATATAGTCTGGCTATGCTCCATCTTCCCCACACAACGTATTTAAATCATGAACAACCACGGTCTTAGTCAAGCAATTGTTTTCACACTTTTACTTTCTTAACCCTTTTCAACACTCACGCAATACATGAGCGTGAGCCATGGACATAGCACTATAGGTGGAATAGAATATGGTGGAGGTTGTGAGGCAAAAAGAAGGAGATGGTCACATCAACTAGGCATATCAATGGGCTATGGAGATGCCCATCAATAGATATCAATGTGAGTGAGTAGGGATTGCCATGCAACGGATGCACTAGAGCTATAAGTGTATGAAAGCTCAAAAAGAAACTAAGTGGGTTTGCATCCAACTTGCTTCCTCACGAAGACCTAGGGAAATTTGAGGAAGCCCATCATTGGAATATACAAGCCAAGTTTTGTAATGAAATTCCCACTAGTATACGGAAGTGACAATATATGAGACTCTCTGTAATGAAGATCATGGTGCTACTTTGAAGCACAAGTGTGGTAAAGGATAGTAGCATAGTCCCTTCTCTCTTTTTCTCTCATTTTTTTGTTTGGGCTCTTTGGGCTGTTTTTTTTCTTTTTTTCTTTTTTGTGGGCTCTTTGGCCTCTCTTTTTTATAGTCCAGAGTCTCATCCCAACTTGTGAGGGAATCATAGCTTCCTTCCTTTCCTCACATCGGACAATGCTCTAATAATGATGATCATCACACTTTTATTTACTTACAAATCGATTCTTAGAACAAAAGATATGACTCTATATGAATGCCTCCGGCGGTGTACCGGGATGTGCACTGACTCATGTGTGACATGTATGAAAGATATGAATGTGGCTTTGCCACAAATACAATGTTAACTACATGATCATGCAAAGCAATATGACAATGATGGTGCGCGTCATAATAAATGGAACGGTGGAAGTTGCAGGGCAATATATCTCGGAATTGCTATAAAATGCCATGATGGGTAGGTATGCTGGCTATTTTGAGGAAGGATATATGGTGGGTGTAATGCACCGGCAAAAGTTGCGCGATACTAGAGAGGCTAGCAATGGTGGAAGGGTGAGAGTGCGTATAATCCATGGACTCAACATTAGTCATAAAGAACTCACATATTTATTGCAAAAGTTTTATTAGTAATCGAAACAAAGTATTATACGCATGCTCCTAGGGGAAGGGTTGGTAGGAGTTAACCATCGCGCGATCCCGAGCTCCACACAAAGGATGACAGTCAATAAAAACATCATGCTCCGACTTCCTAACATAGCGGTTCACCATATGTGCATGCTACGGGAATCATAAACTCTAACACAAGTATTTCTACCAATCCATAATTACTAACTAGCATGACTCTAATATCACCATCCTTATGTCTCAAAACTATATGCATAGAATCAAACTTCTCATAGTACTCGATGCACTCTATATGAAAGTTTTTATTATATCCCTCTTGGATGCCCATCATATTAGGACTAGATTCATACCCTAAGAAAATTGCCATGTTGTTTAAGACTCTCAAAATAATATAAGTGAAGCATGAGAGTTCAACTATTTCTATAAAATAAAACCATTTCAATGCTCTACAAAGATATAAGTGAAGCACTAGAGCAAAAGACAAACTACTCCACAAAATATAAGGGAAGCTCAATGAGTAGTTGAACAACTATTTGGCTATGTGAAGACTCTCCCATCTAATAATTTAAGATCCTAAGTACCTTATTCAAAAAAAAAAACTTCAAGTATAGCATGAAACATGTGAAGAAGCAAAAACTTAGGTTCAACCGATACTAACCGATAATTATTGAAGAAGAAAGGTGGGATGCCAACCGGGGCATCCCCAAGCTTAGATGCTTGAGACTTCTTGAAATACGGGTTGGGGTGTCTTGGGAATCACCAAGCTTGAGCTTTTGTGTCTCCTTAATTCCTCTCATATGGTGGTTTCGAACATCTTAAAAACTTCACCCACACAAAACTTAACAAGAACTCGTGAGATAGGTTAGTATAAATCAATGCAAAACTATATCATCCTCTGCTGTAGAAAATCACTAAAATTATTATTTCACATTGCATACTAAATGCCTCTGCATATTTAAAACTCCCATCCTCAAATGGAATCATTAAACAAGCAAACATATGCAAACAATGCAACCAAAACAGCAATCTGGCTAAACAAAACAGTCTGTGAACAATTCGGAAACATCTGAAACAATTCCACTATGTAGAGAATTTATAAGAGCATACTGTGTCCAAATTTCAAGTTATTCTGACATATAGAAAATTCTAGGGAATTTTTGCACTACAAGGAAACTTTCTGTTTTGGAACAACAATTCCTAAACTTGCAAATTAAGCATGGTAAAGGCTATCCTTGACATTTTTATTGAACTAAATGATGAAAAAAATTAATATAAATAAGAGCAAGCAATTACTAATAAAATAAAATGACGGTCCAAGAAAAACACATATCATGTGGTGAGTACAAATATAGTCCCAAGTAAAGTTACCGATGGATTGAAGACGAAATAGGGGATTCCTTCCCGGGGCATCCCCAAGCTTAGGTGATGACCCACAAGTATCGGGGATCTATCGTAGTCCTTTCGATAAGTAAGAGTGTTGAACCCAATGAGGATCAGAAGGATCTGACAAGTGGTTTTCAACAAGGTAATATCTGCAAGAACTGAAATAATCCGTAACAAGTGATTGTATGGTGAGGTGATTTCGTAGCAAGCAACAAGTAACTAAAGTAGCAATGGTGCAGCAAAGTGGCCCAATCCCTTTTGTAGCAAGGGACAAGCCTAGACAAAGACTTATTGGAGGAAAAACGCTCCCGGGGACACATGGGAATTTCTGTCATGCTAGTTTTCATCTTATTCTTATGATTCACGTTCGTTACTTTGATAGTTTGACATGTGGGTGAACCGGCGCTTGGGTACTGCCCTTACTTGGACAAGCATCCCACTTATGATTAACCCCTCTCGCAAGCATCTGCAACTACGAAATAAGAATTTAGACAATGTCTAACCATACCATTAAACTAGTGGATCCAAATCAGCAACTAGTGGATGATATTTAAACGACTTCTCTTTGGGGAGATCAACATGAGCAGCAAATGATTCACACAATGAATCTACTATCTCAGAGTCAAGTCCATACTTAGCGGTAAAGTCACAAAAAGTATTTGTTTCAACAAAGAATTTAACAAAGTCAAACTGGAAATTCATACCTCACTCCTTAGCTTCTTCAAGCTCCCAATCTTCAAAGTTGCATTTAATTCTCTCCAATAAATTCCATTTGAAGTTAATATCTCTCTTCATAAAAGAACCGGTACAAGAAGTGTCAATCATGGTGCGATCATCATAGGAAAGCCGAGCATAGAAGTTCTGAACGATAATTTCTCTCGAGAACTCATGATTGGGGCATGAATATAACATTCATTTAAGCCTCCCCCAAGCTTGAGCGATGCTTTCTCTGTCACGAGGCCAAAAATTATAAATATAATTCCGATCACGCTGTACTAAATGCATAGGATAAAACTTTTGATAAATTCCAATTTCAACCGATTGTAGTCCCATGATCCAGTATCATCACATAGCCTATACCATGTCAATGCCTTATCCTTCAAAGATAAAGGAAAGACCTTCTTCTTGACCTCATCCTCGGGCAAACCTGCAAGCTTAAATAAACCACAAACTTCATCTACATATATTAGATGCAAGTCTGGATGTGATGTTCCATCTCCTGTAAAAGGATTAGCCAGCAGTTTCTCAAGCATACCCGAAGGAAATTCAAAGAAAAATTTGTAAGTAGGTGTAGCAGGTTGAGGGGCAACTATTTGTGCTTCCGTTCGAGCTGAAGATACCCCGAACAAGCCCCTCAGAGGATTAGTATCCATAGTGACAAGTGACAATAAATTTCAGCACATTATATGAATGTTTCCTTACCAAGTTCCACTTACCAAAGGCGCTTCAGTCCCCAGCAACGGCGTCAGAAAAGAGTCTTGATGACCCACAAGTATAGGGGATCTATCGTAGTCCTTTCGAAAAGTAAGAGTGTCGAACCCAACTAGGAGCAGAAGGATCTGACAAGTGGTTTTCAGCAAGGTAATATCTGCAAGCACTGAAATTATCGGTAACAAGTGATTGTATGGTGAGGTGATTTCGTAGCAAGCAACAAGTAACAAAAGTATCAATGGTGCAAAAAATTGGCCCAATCCCTTTTGTAGCAAGGGACAAGCATGGACAAAGACTTATAGGAGGAAAAACACTCCCGAGGACACACGGGAATTTCTGTCATGCTAGTTTTTATCATATTCATATGATTTCCGTTCGTTACTTTGATAGTTTGATATGTGGGTGGACCGGAGCTTGGGTACTACCCTTACTTGGACAAGCATCCCACTTGTGATTAACCCCTCTCGCAAGCACCTGCAACTACGAAAGAAGAATTTAGACAAAGTCTAAACATACCATTAAACTAGTGGATCCAAATCAGCAACTAGTGGATGATATTTAAACCACATCTCTTTGGGGAGATCAACATGAGCAGAAAACGATTCACACAATGAAGCTACTATCTGAGAGTCAAGTCCATACTTAGCGCTAAAGTCACAAAAAGTATTTGTTTCAACAAAGGATTTAACGCAATCAAACTGGAAATTCATACCTGACTCCTTACCTTCTTCAAGCTCCCAATCTTCAGAGTTGCAGTTAATTCTCTCCAATAAATTCCATTTGAAGTTAATATCTCTCTTCATAAAAGAACCGGTACAAGAATTGTCAAGCTTGTTGCGATCATCATAAGAAGGCCGAGCATAGAACTTCTGAATGATAATTTCTCTCGAGAACTCATGATTGGGGCATGAATATAACATTGATTTAAGCCTCCCCCAAGCTTGAGCGATGCTTTCTCTGTCACGAGGCCAAAAGTTATAAATATAATTCCGATCACGCTGTACTAAATGCATAGGATAAAACTTTTGATGAAATTCCAATTTCAACCGATTGTAGTCCCATGATCTAGTATCATCACATAGCCTATACCATGTCAATGCCTTATCCTTCAAAGATAAAGGAAAGACCTTCTTCTTGACCTCATCCTCGGGCAAACCTGCAAGCTTAAATAAACCACAAACTTCATCTACATAGATTAGATGCAAGTCTGGATGTGATGTTCCATCTCCTGTAAAAGGATTAGCCAGCAGTTTCTCAAGCATACCCGAAGGAAATGCAAAGCAAATATTTTCAGTAGGTGTAGCAGGTTGAGGGGCAACTATTTGTGCTTCCGTTCGAGCTGAAGATACCTCGAACAAGCCCCTAAAAGGATTAGTATCCATAGTGACAAGTGACAATAAATTCAGCACATTATATGAATGTTTCCTAACCAAGTTCCACTTACCAAAGGCGCTTCACTCCCCAGCAATGGCGTCAGAAAAGAGTCTTGATGTCCCACAAGTATAGGGGATCTATCATAGTCCTTTCGATAAGTAATAGTGTCGAAGCCAACTAGGAGCAGAAGGATCTGACAAGTCGTTTTCAGCAAGGTAATATCTACAAGCACTGAAATTATCGGTAACAAGAGATTGTATGGTGAGGTGATTTCGTAGAAAGCAACAAGTAACAAAAGTAGAAATGGTGCAGAAAAGTGGCCCAATCCATTTTGTAGCAAGGGACAAGCCTGGACAAAGACTTATAGGAGGAAAAACGCTCCCGAGGACACACGGGAATTTCTGTCATGCTAGTTTTCATCATATTCATATGATTCGCGTTCGTTACTTTGATAGTTTGATATGTGGGTGGACCGGCGCTTGGGTACTGCCTTTACTTGGACAAGCATACCACTTATGATTAACCCCTATCGCAAGCATCCGCAACTACGAAAGAAGAATTAAGACAAAGTCTAACCATACCACTAAACTAGTGGATCCAAATCAGCTTCTGTCACTCTAGCAACCCATCATCTACTTACTACTTCCCAATGCCTTCCTCTAGGCCAAAATAATGGTGAAGTGTTATGTAGTTAACGTTCACATAACACCACTAGAGGAAAAACAACATACAACACATCAAAATATCGAACGAATACCAAATTCACATGACTACTATTAGCATGACTTATCCCATGACCTTAGGAACAAATGTAACTACTCACAAAGCATAATCATATTCATGACCAGAGAGGTAATGAGTAGCATAAAGGATATGACCATAAACTCTTCCACCAAATAATCCAACTAGCATCAACGACAAGGAGTAATTAACACTACTAGCAACCTTACAAGTACCAATTGGAGTCGTGAGACGGAGATTGGTTACAAGTGATGAACTAGGGTTTGGAGATGAGATGGTGCTGATGAAGATGTTGATGGTGACGAGTCCTCTCCGATGAGAGGAGTGTTGGTGATGACGATGGCGACGATTTCCCCCTCCGGGAGGGAAGTTTCCCAGGTAGGATCGTCCTGCCGGAGCTCTAGATTGGTTCTGCTCAAGTTCCGCCTCGTGCCGGTGGAGAATAATCTGAAAAGCTCCCTTCTGATTTTTTTCCAAACGAAACCGTTCATATAGCAAAAGATGAGCTCCGGAGGGGCAACAGGGTGCCCACAAGCCCCCTAGGCCCGGCCAGGGGGGTAGGCCGGGCCTAGCAGGCTTGTGGCCTCCAGGTGGCGCCCCTCTGGTACTTCTTCCGCCCAGTATTTGTCATAAAATCCAAAATAATTCCCCGTTGATTTTCACGACTTTTGGAGTTGCGCAGAATAGGCATCTCAAACTTGCTCCTTTTTCAGGCGAGAATTCCAGCTGCCGGCATTCTCCCTCTTCAAGTAAACCTTGCAAAAATAAGAGAGAAAAGGCATAAGTATTGTACCGTGGAGTGAAATAACAACCCAAAAAGCGATAGATATCAACATGAAAGCATGATGCAAAATGGACGTATCAACTCCCCCAAGCTTAGGGAGAGAGGTGTCGACAAAACAAGATACGAACATGCAGGCATCATGATCATGATTAGAACAGCAATACCAACATATAATCTCTCATGCTCAAGTGACAATTCTTTCACAAAGTAAAGTATGGATCAAGAACCTTACCGAGAAGTAACAACCGATAGCCTTTAGTCATTAAAGCAATTGCAATTTATCACAACATCAGAAAGAGTCAAATAAGAGCTTGTAAAGCAAATCCACATACTCAATCATCATTTCGTTCTCTACAATTGCTACCACTCACGTGGTACTCATAAGATCAAAGTTTCAGCTGGACATAGA
Source organism: Hordeum vulgare subsp. vulgare (assembly GCF_904849725.1). Classification (NCBI taxonomy): domain Eukaryota; kingdom Viridiplantae; phylum Streptophyta; class Magnoliopsida; order Poales; family Poaceae; genus Hordeum; species Hordeum vulgare. The sequence continues at coordinate 98,073,091 of NC_058521.1, read as the reverse complement.
GAAAGATAGGGGCTTATAGTTTTGCCTCCCAACTACTTACCTCAAGGGTAATGTCAACAATAATAATTCATGATTACTTACCTCCAAGTTGACATATGAATATAGATATTTCCCTAGCATGTGACGTTAGCCAAGATAAAGGCGAAACAAGGAATTGGTGAAAATCACCATGACTCTTTCAAGGGAAAAAAGTAAAGGTGCAAGATAGGCCCTTCGTAGAGGGAAGCAGAGGTTGTCATGCGCTTTTGAGGTTTGGATGCGCGTCCTCTTAGTGTGAAGGAACGTCACTTTATATTGCCTCCTGTGATAAAGAACTTTATTATGCAGTCTATCGCTTTTATGTCTTCCTCATCACAGGTTCGTACAAAGCTTATTTTCTAGACTAATAGATCATACATATTAGCAAGCAATTTTCATTGCTTGCACCAATGACAACTTACTTGAGGGTTCTTATTCAATCTGTAGGTAGGTATGGTGGACTCTCATGGCAAAACTGGGTTGAAAGAGTGTGGATGCACGAGTAGTATCTCTACTCGGTGCGGAAGTTTTGGCTAATATGAGGTGGAAGCAATCGTCACATGCTAAGGGATCTCTAATCATATAACATTGTTCGGAACCAAGCAAACACAATTCATTATGTTGTCTTCCTTGTCCAACATCAACTTCTAGGTATGTAATAGTTTAGTGAGTGTTTGTCTACCCTCAAGGATGATATATTTATATGTGAACCTCTCCTTCTTTATGACTTCCTATTAATTGCAACAATGACCAAGGTCTACGTTTGTCTACCCTCAACAAGTTTCAATCATCATCCTTTTTATATGTGAAGCCATCACTTCTCATAAGATCACTACATGATCTTTCATGCTTTTGTTCTTTCTCGATCTTTTGATCATGGAAAGAGGCAAAGCCTTTCGACAAAGATACTCTTTATTATATGGCTCACGAGCTCGAATACATCGGGGATGACACAAAGAAAAACTCAAGCCTAAAACACTAAGACTTTATTCTACTAGAGAAAGAGAAAACTGAAAAGGAACAAACTAAAACAAAGGTAAAGGCAAAAGATATGATGGTGATACGATACCGGGGCAACTCCCCCAAGCTTGGCACAAGCCAAGGGGATTGCCCATACCCATGCTCAGTTGTCTTCCTTTGGAGGTGATGGTGGTGGAGTTGTTGCAACATGAGTTTGATACTCCATCTTCCAAGGCATAGGTGCTCCATCATGGAAAGATTAACGAGTCTACGGAATCCTCAAATCTGCAGCCAACCATATTGATTTAAATCTATACTCATACTCACAGTTTTGGTTCTGCAGGTCATAGATCAGGGCTTGGAGGAGATCAATAATGTCATAGAGCCTGGAGAGGTGCTTCCCAATGTCATTGACATCAATCTTGTGCTTGTTGGTGAACTCCGTGATCATCATGTGGTTGGGGTTGACACTACTGAAATTCAGAAATTTGCCGTCTGCCAAGGCGGACGGCAAAGGGGGCTACCACGGACGGCAAAGGCTTTGCCGTCGGTCAGCAGACGGCAAAGTAGACGGTAAAAAAAATCCGGTGAAGAGGCTCTTTGCCGTCTGCTTTCACAAAGCGGACGGCAAAGAATCTTTGCCATGAGGGGGCAGACGGCAAAATAAGTGGGACGACATATATTGCAACGTCCCCGTTAAGTGTTAACGGCAGGCCTCCCCCTTTGTCGTCTGCCTTCCCCCCTTTGCCATGTGGGGGCAGACGGCAAAGAGGGGAGAGAGGGGGGCAGATTCCCCCCTTTGCCGTCTGCCTCCCCCCCTTTGCCATGTGGGGGCAGACGGCAAAGAGGGGAGAGAGGGGGGCAGATTCCCCCCTTTGCCGTCTGCCTCCCCCCCTTTGCCATGTGGGGGCAGACGGCAAAGAGGGGAGAGAGGGGGGCAGATTCCCCCCTTTGCCGTCTGCCTCCCCCCCTTTGCCATGTGGGGGCAGACGGCAAAGAGGGGAGAGAGGGGGGCAGATTCCCCCCTTTGCCGTCTGCCTCCCCCCACTTTGCCATGTGGGGGCAGACGGCAAAGAGGGGAGAGAGGGGGGCAGATTCCCCCCTTTGCCGTCTGCCTCCCCCCTTTGCCATGTGGGGGCAGACGGCAAAGAGGAGAACCAGCCCCTTTTTTATTTGTTTTTTATTATATCCAGCATTTTTAACAATAATCAGGATATATATATATATTTGACATAAATAAATATCTTTCCGTACTCATAACCATATTAAAATAACTCTCATCCATAGTGCATACATATTATGGAAGTTACATCCGTACCAAACCATATATTACACTAGTTTCATCCACGTGCATACAAAGTTCCATATATTCATATACTACAATAGTTTCAATACAACACATGGTACAAGAAATCATCTTCAAGCATTCCATCAACCAAGCTTCCCGTGAAGTGAAGGTAATCTGCAAAATGACAAATAAGAAAGTTAGAAAAATAATACTAGATGAAGTAGTGTATATATAGGTTATTTAGGAGAGATATTAGCTAAGTATAGACCATTTAGGAGCTAACTAAGCTAATTATGTCATTTAGGTGGAACCCTAGCTAACTATAGGAGAAGAGAAAGAGAAGAAGAAGTAAAAGAAGGAGGAGGAGGAGGAGAAGGAGGAGAAGGAGAAGGAAGAGGAGAAGAAGAAGGAAGAGGAGAAGAAGAAGAAAAAGTAGGAGGAGGAGGAGGAGGAGGAGGAGAAGGAGAAGGAAGAGGAGAAGGAGAAGAAGCTTATCCTTTTGTCCCCTTCTTCTTCTCCTCCTCCCTCTCCTCCTTCTTCTCCTTTTTCCTCTTCCTTGCTTTCATTTTCCTCTTTTTCTCTTCTTGTCCCCTTCTTCGGGCTAAATTGGCTAAAAATGCCTTTTTGGAGCTAATTATGTCATTTTGAGGATAATTAGCTAAGTATAGGTCATTTTTTATTAAATAGGCCATTTTGGAGCTAACTAAGCTAATTATGTCATTTAGGTGGAACCATAGCTAACTATAGGAGAAGAGAAAGAGAAGAAGAAGTAAAAGAAGGAGGAGGAGGAGGAGAAGGAGAAGGAAGAGGAGAAGAAGAAGGAAGAGGAGAAGAAGAAGAAAAAGGAGGAGGAGGAGGAGGAGGAGGAGAAGGAGAAGGAAGAGGAGAAGGAGAAGAAGGAGAAGGAGAAGGAAGAGGAGAAGGAGAATAAGGAGAAGAAGAAGGAGAAGAAGAAGGAGAAGGAGCGGGAGCTCCTTCTCCTTCTTCTTCTCCTTCTTCTCCTTCTCCTCTTCCTTCTTCTTATCCTTTTGTCCCCTTCTTCTTCTCCTCCTCCCTCTCCTCCTTCTTCTCCTTTTTCCTCTTCCTTGCTTTCATTTTCCTCTTTTTCTCTTCTTGTCCCCTTCTTCGGGCTAAATTGGCTAAGAATGCCTTTTTGGAGCTAATTACGTCATTTCGAGGATAATTAGCTAAGTATAGGTCATTTTTTATTAAATAGGCCATTTTGGAGCTAACTAAGCTAATTATGTCATTTAGGTGGAACCCTAGCTAACTATAGGAGAAGAGAAAGAGAAGAAGAAGTAAAAGAAGGAGGAGGAGGAGGAGAAGGAGGAGAAGGAGAAGGAAGAGGAGAAGGAGAAGAAAAAGGAGGAGGAGGAGGAGGAGGAGAAGGAGAAGGAAGAGGAGAAGGAGAAGAAGGAGAAGAAGGAGAAGAAGAAGGAGAAGAAGAAGGAGAAGGAGCGGGAGGTTCGTAATCCTCTTCATTGAGGGTAGGTGGTCTAAAATGTGGTGGCACTTCATAAACGACATCCCAACCTTTGAGATTTGGATCAGTTTGGCAGGCCCACGGTAGATAGAAAACTTGTGTCGCCTATTGAGCCGTAATATAGACATCGGGAACATATAAGTGGGTGTTTTGGTTGATTTCGACTAGTCCTATATGTTCATGAGTCCTTCTAGTCTCCCTCGGCTCAAACCAATAACATTTGAAGACTACGACGGTCGGTGGGTTTTCACAATAGAATAGAAGTTCATAAATTGCTTCAACCCTTCCATAATACTCGGTGTCTCCTTCGCCGATAGCAGAGACAGAACAATTTGTAGTCTTTAGGTCGGGCATAGATAGCTCTTTGCCAAAGGTACGAAAGTGATACCCGTTGATGTTGTATTTGTCAAATGAACGGACCTTATAGTCAAAACCATTAGCGACTTGTCTCAACTCGGCGTCCATAGACTCTGCATCAGCCTACAAGTTTAATACGAAAGAATGGATGCATTAGCCGCAAATTAGACCAATAAGTCAAATGGGCCCTTAATGGTAATTAATTACCCTTTGTTTGAACCAAGAGATGAAACCAGGATAGTCGCCTCCATGCTTTGCGAGAAGCTCATACTCTTCGACGGAATCCTTTTCGATGACCGCTCCATCCGAGAATTCGGCGACGTATCGACTATATCAAATATCCGGGAATAAGAGTGGTTCAAAGCAATTAGAAGTTGCGGAACAATAAATTACCGAGAACTTACTCGATGTACGGCCGCACTTCTGTTAGGTTGGTGAAGATATACAATGAAATGGTCCGCCATTCTTCGACATCCAACGATTTCCCTTTCGAAGCACCGGATGGTGCGAGCTTACCTTTGAATAGGCTGAGGTTGGATCGAACTTTTTCTCGATCGCCATCATTGTACCGAGGCTTCGGGTTATGCAAATGATAATTTTTGGCTTCGTAGTGTGCTGTCACGAAGTTTGCCGCCTCCTCAGTAATGAATGCCTCGGCCATCGATGCTTCAATTCTACGTTTATTTTTACACTTAGCTCGAAGCGTCTTCTGCATCCTCTCAGTTGAGTAGCACCATCGATTTTGAACGGGCCCCCCCATTCTTGCCTCGGCCGGGAGATGCAAAATCAAATGTTGCATTGGATTAAAGAAGCCCGGTGGAAAGATCTTTTCTAATTTGTAGACCAACTCCGGCACCAACTCTTCCATTTCATCTAGCACGCCAGGCGATAGTTCTTTCGCACAAAGAGAACGGAAGAAATAGCTCAGCTCTGCCAGTACTAGACATTCATCCTCAGGGATAAAGCCACGCAACATCACCGGCATTACCCGCTCAATCCATATGTGCCAATCATGACTCTTGAGCCCAAATATTTTCAATTTCTCAAGACTCGCTCCCCTCTTTAGATTCGCAGCATACCCATCGGGGAACATCAACCGCATTTTCACCCACAATAGCATTTCCCTCATAGCTGGCCTTTCAAGATTGAACCATGCCTTCGGCTTCGCTATGCTTTGCTTTCCTTTCCGTTGTCGCAAGTTTTGCAACGGTCTATCACATAGAGCCTCGAGGTCGATTCTAGCCTTAGGATTATCTTTTGACTTCCCCTCTATGCCGAACAATGTACCAAAAATGGCCTCTGCAATATTCTTTTCAGTGTGCATCACGTCAATGTTGTGTGGGCAAAGGAGGTCTTTGAAGTAAGGGAGATCCCATAAGCATGACTTGTGAGTCCAGGCGTGTTCCGTATTATACCCTTTGAAGTATCCTGGACGCAAAGGATCGGGCTCGAGAGCGTTTAACTGATCAAGGGTCTGTTGGCCTGTCAACGCACCTGGTGCAGTGTTTTTGACAACTCTACCTTTGATGAAATTCTTCTTGTCTTTTCTGAACTTATGGTCAGGATCCAGGAATTGTCTATGCATGTCGAAGCAAGAATACTTGCGACCAGCCTGCAGCCAACGGAACTGAAGAGCTTCCTTGCACGTGGTGCACGGGAACCTTCCATGCACACACCAGCCAGCGAATAGCGCAAACGCCGGATAATCATGCATCGAGTACATGTACCACACATGCATTTTGAAATTTGTTTTGGTAGCCGCGTCGTAGGTCTTGATCCCATTATCCCAGGCTTCTTGCAACTCATCCTTAAGCGCTGCATGTACACATTCATATTCTTCCCCGGATAGTTGGGCCCTGGAATTATCAACGTCAGGAAAATGTTCTTTCTTTTCATAATCTCTCCGGGTGGCAAATTTAGTGGAATGACAAATATAGGCCAACAACTGTATTGTGCTGCCGTCATACCATACACATTGAACCCATCCGTGCTGATGGGAACTCTAGGTTGCCTTGGATCTTCCGATTTATCCTTATGTAATGCATCGAAGTGCCTCCACGCAAAACCATGTGAAGTGTGTACCAGCATCTTGTTCCCATCCGCATCTAGTTCGGTTCTTTTGCCCAATTTGTGCAATGTCATCTGTCTGGCCGTCTCTTCGACCATGAAAAGACGTTCAAGTCTTGGTACGATTGGCAGATATCGAAGAACACTAATGGGGATTTTGGTCTGATTCTTCTCACCCATGTCGTTGTCTACCACAATATACCTGGAAGAATTGCAAATGGGGCAATAGTTCAAGGCCGCATACTCAAGCCTAAATAAGGCACATCCATTCTCACAGGCATGTATCTTCTCATAGGGCATCTTTAGTACACGGAGGATTTTCTCTGACTAGTACAGGTTTGCAGGCAGTACATGGCCTTTGGGTAGAAAGCGTCCAAATATCGTCATCATCGCGTCGTAGCATTCTCTGCCTAGGTTGAATTGAGCCTTCAGAGCCATTACTTGCATGATGGCATCCAGCTGACAAAGCTCAGTCTGCTCGTGGAGAGGACGTTTTGAAGACTCCAGCATTTCATAGAAGGCCTTTGCAGATTCCTCCATCTCATCGTCCGAATCCCGAGCATCATCAAAGTCTTGCACCATGTCTTCAATCCCGGTACCATGCTCGTCGGTGCGACGACGAATCACCTCAGCTCTGGCACGTTGGTCAGACTCACCATGAAAAGTCCACACCATATAATTAGGCGTAAAACCCCACTTCTGCAAGTGTTTACCCATTTCAAACTCTGTCTGCTTTTTCCAGTTGTCGCAGTTGGGACAGGAGCACCATGTTTTTTGCTGGCCATTTGCAAATGCGGCTCTCACAAACCCCCTGGTTTTTGTTAACCATTCATGGGTCATGTCTTTCTGACTAGGGTGACCAGTGTACATCCAAGCACGATCACTCATGTTGCCTAGCTACCTATGGGGGCACAAGAAATAAATACATAATTCATCATCTATATTCATACACTAATCAAGTTTGTCAGTTTTATTACGTCCATGCAACCTACACGCTAATAGGTAAAGATAGGTCCTAATCCCACCCGAGTATGTGTAGACTGGGTTCGTTTTCCCATTCTCTGCTCCAGATGCGACGCACAATTTCGGCAGCACATCCCCGCTGTTCTCCTGATACACGTCTCGGCAATAAGCAGAGAGGATGTGTACCCGGAGAACAACAGGGGAGGCACTGACGAAATTCCGCATCGGATCCGGAGCACAGCATACGGGAAAACAAACCCAATCTACACATACTCGGGCTGTCCATGGATAACATTGGACAATTCGAAAGGATGGCGGTTATAAATATGCAAAGAAATGCATATTTATAGATGTCGCCCTTTCGAACGGGAGACGCATACTGGTCACGCATACTCATGATTGAAGAAACCTATAGCTAGCAAGTTTCATCGGCACGAAGACCGAGACAGAGCAAATTAAGGGGGTAGAAGGAGAAGTCATTTGTGCTCACCAACAAACGCAAGGGCGGAGCTCGTCCAACGCACGTGGAGGTCGTCGAACAACTGCACATTGAAATTCACCCGATCAACACAAATACGATGTTTTTATAATTAACATGATCGGAAAATATGTGACCTAACTCATAATTTTCAAAACTATGACCCCGTGGGCCTCTGGAAGGCCGAAAAGCACCTTCTCGTTCAAAAGAAGGCAGAAGAGGTGTCGGGGGTCGGGGCTTAGTGGCGTCGGGAGTCAGTGCCGTCGAGGGTCGATGGCATCGGGGGTCGGGGGGTTAGTGGCGTCGGTTGTGGGGGGTCAGTGGCGTCGGGGGTCCAGGGTCAGTGGCGTCGGGGGTCCAGGGTGAGTGACGTCGGCTGTCAGTGGCGTCGGGGGTCGGGGGTTGGTGGCGTCGAGCGTCGGGGGTCGGGAGTCGTGGGCCGAGGGGCTGGGTCGGGGGCAGTGGCGTCGGGGGTCGAGGGTTAGTGGCGTCGGGGGTCAGTGGCGTCGGGGGTCGGGGGTCGGGGGTCAGTGGCGTCGGAGGTCGATGGTCGGCGGTCAGTGGCGTCGGGCGTCAGGGGTCGGGGGTCGAGGGTCAGTTTCGGGGTGCCGGGGTTCCCTTTTCCTCTTCTTTCTTCTTCTCCTCTCTCCTCTTTTTCTTCTTCTTCTTCTTCTTCTTCTTCTTCTTCTTTTTTCTCCTCCTACTCCCCCTCCTCTTTTTCTCCTTCTATTCTTCTTCTTCTTCTTCTTCTTCTTCTTCTTTTTTCTCCTCCTCCTCCTCCTCTTCTTCTTCTTCTTCTTCTTCTTCTCCTACTTTTTTTCCTTCTGCTTTTTTTCTTCTAACCTAACTAACTAACCTAATTAGCCTAATAATCTAACCAAATAAACTAACAAAATTACCCTATATATAATAAAAAAACTAACCTAATAAACTAACTAAAGTAATTAACTTTTTTAAAAAGAAAAACAAAAAACTCACCGGCAGGGGGCGGCGGCAGGGGGCGGCGGCAGGGGGCGGCGGAGGCACGGGGGCGCGCGGCTGGGGGCTCGCCGCAGGGGGCGTCGGCGGCAGGGGGCGGCGGCGGCAGGGGGCGGCGCGCGGCAGGGGGCGGCGCGCGGCACGGGGCGGTGGCAGGGGGCGGCGCGCGGCAGGGGGCGGCGGCAGGGGGCGGCGGCAGCAGGGGGCAGGGGGTGGGTCGCCGCGGGGAGGGGGTCGCCGGGGGGGTGGGCTCGCCGGGGGGGTAGGCTCGCCGCGGGGAGGGGATCTCGCCGGCAGGGCGTCGCCGTCGTGGAGAGAGAGAGTGGTCGGGGTGAGAGAGAGAGAGACAGTGAGCGAGGTGGGGGGTAACGGCCGTTATAGGGAGGCCCCTTTGCCGTCCGCCCCCCGATGGCAAAGGGACGTAAGGCAGACGGCAAAGGGCCGTATGGCAGACGACAAAGGCCCGCGGACGGCAAAGGCCCCCGGATTTCGGACACGGCAGGCATGGGGCCCACGCGTCCCCTTTGCCGTCTGCCCTGGGGCTCTTTGCCGTCTGCTGCAGACGGCAAAGGACCCACACATGGCAAATAGTATTTTTGCCATGTGTCAGTTCTTTGCCGTCTGTATTGTGTCAACTGATGGCAAAGAGGTTCTTTGCCGTCTGCCAGCAGACGGTAAAGAACTGGCTGACGGCAAATTTCTGGATTCCAGTAGTGTGAGTCCATGCTCCACCATCCCTTGGCACATGAAGACATGTTGTTCCATTGCTTCGAGCCTCGCCACCATGCTTCCGGTCTTCTTGGGCCCCTCAACATCACGGCTGTGCAACATCCCCTCACGCATCTCGATAGATTGAGGGTGTTGCAGCACTCCCGCTAGGTAAGGATTGATGAACTTCTCAAAGATCTTGTCCTTCGGAGCTTTTGGGGACGTCATAGTGATCTAGATCTGCAGCAGAAGCAAGCTCAAAACGAAAACAGAGGAAATTTGCATGATACAGAGGTCAGACCTTTCGGGAGAATATATAATGATTTTTTCCAGACCAGAAGGAGTACTCCGCATGAAAACGGGGTCCGGGAGGCGCACGAGGTGGCCACAAGCCCTCCAGGCCTGGCCAGGGGGGTAGGTCGGGCCTAGTAGGCTTGTCGCCTCCTCGTGCACTTTCCGGACTACTTTAAATTTTTCTATTTTTTCAAATATTCCAAAACGGAGGAAAATTGCTATGGGAAAAGTTTTGGAGTCGGTTTACTTACTGAATCACATACCTCCTCGTTTTTGGAGTCTGAAACAAGCTGATAAATATCTCTTATGTACTCCTGAGGAGTTCTGGTATTGATAATGTTGCTCGGAACATTTATGGGAGTACCTGAGGTGTAATGCTTGATTCTCTGCTCGTTTACCACTCTCGGACAATTACCTTCCGTGTTGTTGATCTTGATAGCAGTGGAATGATATACTTCCACAACAATATAGGGACCTTCCCATTTAGAGAGAAGCTTGCTTGCAAAAAATCTTAAACGAGAATTGTATAGCAAGACATAATCACCTACATTGAACTCACACTTTTGTATCCTCTTATCATGCCACCTCTTAACCTTCTCCTTGAACAACTTGGCATTTTCATATGCGTGAGTTCTCCATTCATCAAGCGAGCTAATATCAAATAACCTCTTCTCACCAGCAAGTTTGAAATCAAAGTTGAGCTCTTTGATTGCCCAATAAGCTTTATGCTCTAGCTCAAGAGGTAAATGACATGCTTTACCGTATACCATTTTGTACGGAGACATGCCCATGGGATTCTTATAGGAAGTTCTATAAGCCCACAGTGCATCATCGAGCTTCTTAGATCAGTGCTTTCAAGACCTGTTCACAGTCTTTTGCAAAATCAGTTTAATCTCTCTATTGCTTAGCTCTACTTGACCACTGGACTGAGGGTGATAGGGAGACGCAATTCTATGGTTGACATCGTACTTAGCAAGCGTTTTACCGAAAGCACAATGAATGAAATGTGAACCACCGTTGGTCATTAGATATCTAGGGACTCAAAATCTAGTTAAGATAACTTCCTTAAGCTAGAGGTGTTGTGATCAGCAGTACTAGTGTGGATATCATCTACCCACTTAGTGACATAATCAATTTTGGAAAAGGTTCAATGACAAGTGAATAGTTCATAGGCATTTCCTGACGTTTACCGATATTACCTATTCTTTGACATTTGTCGCAAGACAAGACAAACTTACGGGCATCCTTGAAGAGAGTGGGCCAATCGAAACCTGATTGCAATACCTTGGGTGCAGTTCTATCTCCTCCATGGTGTCCTCCGTAGGCCTCGGAGTGACACTTCTATAGGATCTGTCCCTGTTCATGTTCAGGTACACAACTTCTAATAACACCATCTACTCCTTCCTTATAAAGGTGAGGATCATCCCAAAATTAATGTCTCAAGTCAAAGAAGAATTTCTTCTTTTGCTGGTACGTGAAACTAGGTGGTATATATTTGGCAACAATATAGTTTGCATAATCAGCATACCACGGGGCACTACGTGAAGCATTGATGACATTCAATTGCTCATCGGGAAAGCTATCATCAATAGGTTGTGGGTCATCAAGAACGTTCTCCAACCTAGACAAGTTATCTGCTACGGGGTTATAAGCACCCTTCCTGTCGACAATGTGCAAATCAAACTCTTGTAGCAAGAGAACCCATCTGATAAGTCTAGGTTTAGCATCCTTGTTCTCCATGAGGTACTTAATAGCAGCGTGATCAGTGTGAATAGTGACTTTAGAATCAACTATGTAGAACCTGAACTTTTCACATGCAAACACGACTGCTAAAAATTCCTTTTCCGTAGTAGCATAGTTTCTTTGGGCACTGTCTAGAGTTTTACTAGCATAGTGAATAACGTTCAACATCTTATCAACTCTTTTCCCTAGGACAGCAGCAACAGCATATTCACTAGCATCACACATAATTTCAAAAGGTAAGTTCCAATGAGGTGGTTGAACAATAGGTGCAGTTATGAAAGCCCTCTTAAGTATTTCGAAGGCTTCCTCACAATCATCGTCAAAAACAAAAGGAATATCCTTTTGCAAGAGACTGGTAAGAGGCCTAGAAATCTTAGAGAAGTCTTTAATGAACCTTTTATAGAAACCAGCATGACCAAGGAAACTTCTTATACCTTTCATATCTGTGGGGTATGGCATTTTCTCGATTGCATCAACCTTAGCCTTATCGACTTCTATACCTCTTTCAGAAATTTTATGTCCTAAGACGATGCCTTCATTGACCATAAAGTGGCACTTCTCCCAATTTAAGACAAGATTGGTGTCTTTACATCTCTGCAAGACTCGATCAAGGTTGCTCGGGCATTCATCAAAAGAAGACCCGTAAACGGAGAAGTCATGCATGAAAACCTCAACAATCTTTTCACAAAAGTCAGAGAATATAGCCATCATGCACCTTTGAAAGGTGGCAGGTGCATTACATAAGCCAAAAGGCATACGTCTATAAGCATAGGTACCGAAAGGGCAGGTGAAAGTGGTTTTCTCCTGATTAGATTGTGTAACTAGCATTTGGGAGAAACCAGAATAATCGTCTAGAAAGCAGAAGTGTGTGTGTTTAGACAGTCTTTCTAGCATTTGGTCGATAAAAGGCAAAGGGTAATGATCTTTCCTAGTGGCTTTACTCAATTTCCTAAAATCGATCACCATCCCATAGCCAGTAATAATCCTGTGTGGCATCAATTCATCCTTATCATTAGGAACAACGGTAATGCCTCCCTTTTTAGGGGCGCAATGCACCGGACTCACCCCATCGCTATGAGCAACAAGATAGATAATACCTGCCTCCAGGAGCTTTAGTATTTCTTTTCTTACTACCTCTTTCATCTTAGAATTCAATCTCTTTTGATGATCAGCAACTAGTTTGGAATCAGGACCAATTTTCATCTTGTGCCGGCATAGAGTGGGAATAATGCCCTTAAGATCATCAAGATTATATCCAATAGCAGCACGGTGCTTCCTCAGAGTTTTTAGTAACTTCTTTTCTTCGTGCTCTGAGAGGCTAGCACTAATTATAACAGGATATATCTCTTTTTCATCAAGATAAGCATACTTAAGAGTATCAGGCAACTGTTTAAGCTCGAACACAGGATCACCCTTTGGTGGGGGTGGATCCCCAAGCAGTTCAACAGGCAGATTATTCTTAAGGATAGGATACTGTTCTAAGACAACTCTATCTATCTCATCCATTTCATCCATATGCATATCATTTTCATGCTCAAGCAAGTATTGCTCTAAGGGATCAGTAGGAGGCACGGCAATAGAAGCCAAGGCAATAGTTTCATCCTTACTAGGCAACTCCTTTTCATGAGGTTATCCACCAAACATGGAGAAATTGAACTCATGTGACACACCTTCAAAACCAAAATTGACAGTTTGCTTCTCAGAGGCAATATGAGCATTGACGGTATTAAGAAAACGTCTGCCAAATATGATGGGACAAAAGCTATCTTGGGTGGTAGCAAGAACGAGGAAATCAGCAGGATACTTTGTTTTACCACACAAGACTTCAACATCCCGAACAATTCCCACAGGGCAAATAGTATCTCTATTGGCAAGCTAAATAGTGACATCAATAGGCTCTATCTCAATAGGTGCAATCTCAACTTTGATTTCATCATATAAGGATTGAGGTATTGCACTAACACTAGCACCCACGTCAAATAAACCATGATAGCAATGATCTCCTATCTTAACAAAAACAACATGCGTGCCAACAACATGCCTATGTTTGTCTCTAGCGTGAGGTTTAGCAATTCTAGCAGCATCTTCACAGGAGTGAATATTATGTCCCTCAACATCGTCGGACATAAGATCTTTGATAATAGCAATGCTAGGTTCAACTCTAATTTGCTCAGGGGGTGTAGGTGTTCTAATGTAGCCTCTACGTATCACAGTTGAAGCTTTAGAATGATCCTTTATCCTAAGAGGGAAAGGTGGTTTCTCAATGTAAGCACTGGGAACAACAGGATCATTATAGGCAATGACTCTCTGTTCAACTGGATTGGGTTTAACTACATTGACTTCTAAAGGAGGATGATATTAAAACCACTTCTCTTTGGGGAGATCAACATGAGCAGCAAATGATTCACACAATGAAGCTACTATCTCAGAGTCAAGTCCATACTTAGCGCTAAAGTCACAAAAAGTATTTGTTTCAACAAAGGATTTAACGCAATCAAACTAGAAATTCATACCTGACTCCTTACCTTCTTCAAGCTCCCAATTTTCAGAGTTGCGTTTAATTCTCTCCAATAAATTCCATTTGAAGTCAATATCTCTCTTCATAAGAGAACCGGTACAAGAAGTATCAAGCCTGGTGCGATCATCATAAGAAAGCCGAGCATAGAAGTTCTGAATGATAATTTCTCTCGAGAGCTCGTGATTGGGGCATGAATATAACATTTATTTAAGCCTCCCCCAAGCTTGAGCGATGCTTTCTCTTTCACGAGGCCAAAAATTATAAATATAATTCCGATCACGCTGTACTAAATGCATAGGATAAAAACTTTTGATGAAATTCCAATTTCAACTGATTGTAGTACCATGATCCAGTATCATCACATAGCCTATACCATGTCAACGCCTTATCCTTCAAAGATAAAGGAAAGACCTTCTTCTTTAACTCATCCTCGGGCAAAACGCTCCCGAGGACACACGGGAATTTCTGTCATGCTAGTTTTCATCATATTCATATGATTCGCGTTCGTTACTTTGATAGTTTGATATGTGGGTGGACCGGCGCTTGGGTACTGCCCTTACTTGGACAAGCATCCCACTTAAGATTAACCCCTCTTGCAAGCATCCGCAACTATGAAATAAGAATTAAGACAAAGTCTAACCATACCATTAAACTAGTGGATCCAAATCAGCCCCTTACGAAGTAACGCATAAACTAGGGTTTAAGCTTCTGTCCCTCTAGCAACCCATCATCTACTTACTACTTCCCAATGCCTTCCTATAGGCCCAAATAATGGTGAAGTGTTATGTAGTCGATGTTCACATAACACCACTAGAGGAAAAACAACATACAACACACCAAAATATCGAACGAATACCAAATTCACATGACTACTATTAGCATGACTTATCCCATGTCCTCAGGAACAAAAGTAACTACTCACAAAGAATAATCATATTCATGACCAGAGAGGAAATGAGTAGCATCATGGACCTGAACATAAACTCTTCCACCAAATAATCCAACTAGCATCAACTACAAGGAGTAATTAACACTACTAGCAACCTTACAAGTACCATTCGGAGTCGTGAGATGGAGATTGGTTACAAGTGATGAACTAGGGTTTGGAGATGAGATGGTTCTGTTGAAGATGTTGATGGTGACGGGTCCCCTCCGATGAGAGGAGTGTTGGTGATGACGATGGCGACGATTTCCCCCTCCGGGAGGGAAGTTTCCCAGGTAGGATCATCCTGCCGGAGCTCTAGATTGGTTCTGCTCAAGTTCCGCCTCATGGCGGCGACGAATCTTCCGAAAAGCTCCCTTCTGATTTTTTTCCAAACGAAACCCTTCATATAGCAAAAGATGAGCGTCGCAGGGGCAACAGGGGGCCCACAAGGCACCCAGGCCCGGCCAGGGGGGTAGGCCGTGCCTGGCAGGCTTGTGGCCTCCAGGTGGCGCTGATTTCTACCACACAACCTTCTCCTTGTATACGTTGTTGGGCCTCCAAGTGCAGAGGTTTGTAGGACAGTAGCAATTATCCCTCAAGTGGGTGACCTAAGGTTCATCAATCCGTGGGAGGCGTAGGATGAAGATGGTCTCTCTCAAGCAACCCTAGAACCAAATAACAAAGAGTCTCTTGTGTCCCGAGCACATCCAATACAATGGTAAATTGTATAGGTGCACTAGTTCGGCGAAGAGATGGTGATACAAGTGCAATATGGATGGTAGATATAGGTTTTTGTAATCTGAAATTACAAAAAACAGCAAGGTAACTAGTAACAAAAGTGAGCACGAACGGTATTGCAATGCGTGGAAACAAGGCCTAGGGTTCATACTTTCACTAGTGAAGTTCTCTGAACAATAATAACATAATTGGATCGTATAACTAGCCCTCAACATGCAACAAAGAGTCACTCCAAAGTCACTAATAGCGGAGAACAAACTAAGAGATTATTGTCCGGCACGAAACCACCACAAAGTTATTCTTTCTGATCGATCTATTCAAGAGTCCGTAGTAGAATAACACGAAGGTATTCTTTCCGTTCGATCCATCATAGAGTTCGTACTAGAATAACACCTTAAGATACATATCAACCAAGACCCTAATGTCACCTAGATACTCCATTGTCACCTCAAGTATCCGTGGGCATGATTATACGATATGCATCACACAATCTCAGAATCGTCTATTCAACCAACACATAGAACTTCAAAGAGTGCCCCAAATTTCTACCACAGAGTCAAAACGTGTGCCAACCCCTGTGCATAGGTTCCCAATGTCACGAACCCGCAAGTTGATCACCAAAACATACATCAAGTACTCACATGAGTCCACGTGTGCCAACCCATATGCATAGGTTCCCAATGTCACGAACCCGCAAGTTCATCACAGCAGATAGACACGTGCAAGACATACATCAAATACTCAATCCGATAAGATAACTCCAAAGGGGAAACTCAATTCATTACAACAAGGGAGAGGGGGAAGAACATCATAAGATCCAACTATAGTAGCAAAGCCCATGGTACATCGAGATAGACATCTCAAGAACACGAGAGAGAGAGATCAAACACATAGCTACTGGTACATACCCTCCGCCCCGAGGGAGAACTCACTACAGGAATCAGCTTCTTTGCCGTCTGCCATCGCAGACGGCAAAGACAAAATCCTAGACGGCAAAGGCAGAACAGCAGACGGCAAAGATTCTCACGGCCGGCAAAATTTCTGCGTCAGCTTACGACGGCATAGGACCTTCTTTGCCGTTCCCCCCCCCCCCAAAGCGGACGGCAAACCCTTTGCCGTTAGCTTTCCTTAGGATCATTCGTCAAAGTGCTCGAGACGGCAGCCGACAGGCGTTGCCTCCGTTAGGGGTTAACGGAGGCTTTGCCGTCTGCCTCTCCCTTTATCTTTGTCTTCTGCCTCCCCCTTTATCTTTGCTGTCTGCCTCCTCCTCCTCCCCCCCCCTACACTCTTTGTCGTCTGCCTCCCCCTCCATCTTTGCCGTCTGCCTACTCCTCCCCCCCTCCACTCTTTGTCGTCTGCCTCTCCCCTCCCCCCCTCCACTCTTTGTCGTCTGTCTATCCCCCCTCCATTATTTGCCGTCTGCCTCCTCCTCCCCCCTCCTCTGTGCCCTCTTCTTTGCTGTCTTCCTACCCTGGAGGCAGACGGCAAAGAGCTCATATGGACACCCGAGGATGCACAGCTGGGTGTCATGTGGCACCTTTGCCATCTGCCAGCTGATGGCACAGGTCTTTGCCATCAGCTGGCAGACGGCAAAGAGCCCATAAAGTACCTGTTTTTTTTGTTTTATATTATTTCACAGCACATATATATATATATGATAGCACATTTATATAATTCACCACACATATATAATATATAGTTCACCACACATATACTTGCCAACACATATATATAATTCACAACACATATATGATATACATATAAATCAATGTACATCCCCATATACCGAAAGACCAACATAAAAAGTATTGCACTGTTTATCCATATATACATATACATATAGTTCTACCTTGTTCATCAACTCAAATAAAAACTAGATGATATACATATAAAGTTCATCCATCGACATTGTTCAACTCCATGAATGCCAGCTTCCATGCATGTAGTATATCCAATCTGCAAAAATGTGAATAAGAAAGTCAGAAGAAGAACAAAATATGATGTTTTTCAGCTAATTATGTCATTTTTAGCGGAAAACAAGCTAAGAATATAATATTCATGAGCTAACCAAGGTTCTTATGCCATTTTTAGATTATTATGGCATTTTTGGAGCTAAATGGGTTAATTAAAGCAAGGATAATATGAAAGAGGAGAAGAAAGAGGAGGAGGAGAAGAAGAAGAAGAAATCAAGAAGAAGGAGGAGAAGGAGGAGAAGGACTAGAAGGTCCTTGGCCTTCTCCTCCTCCTCCTCCTCCTCCTTCTCTTCTTCTTCTTCTTCTTCTTTCTTTTCATTTTGCCTATTTCTTCTCCTCTTCTCCTCTTGCTGGAGCTAAATTACCTAATTATGTCTTTTTGGAGCTAAATGGGTTAATTATCCCATTTTAGAGGAAAACAAGCTAAGTATATAATATTCATGAGCTAACCAAGGTTCTTATGCCATTTTGACCTTATTATGGCATTTTGGAGCTAAATGGGATAATTATGTCATTGTTGGGTTAATTAAAGCAAGGGTAATATGAAAGTGGAGAAGAAAGAGGAGGAGTAGGAGAAGAAGAAGAAATCAAGAAGAAGGAGGAGAAGGAGGAGGAGGAGAAGGACTAGAAGGTCATTGGCGTTCTCCTCCTCCTCCTCCTCCTCCTCCTTCTCCTACTTCTCTTCTTCTTCTTCTTCTTCTTCTTCTTTCTTTTCATTTTGCCTATTTCTTCTCCTCTTATTGGAGCTAAATTACCTAATTATGTCTTTTTGGAGCTAAATGGGCTAATTATCCCATTTTAGAGGAAAACAAGCTAAGTATATAATATTCATGAGCTAACCAAGGTTCTTATGCCATTTTGAGCTTATTATGGTATTTTGGAGCTAAATGGGCTAATTATGTCATTGTTGGGTTAATTAAAGCAAGGATAATATGAAAGAGGAGAAGAAAGAGGAGGAGGAGGAGAAGAAGAAGAAATCAAGAAGAAGGAGGAGAAGGAGGAGAAGGAGGAGGAGGAGGAGGAGTAGAAGGTCCTCGGCCTTCTCCTCCTCCTCGTCCTCCTCCTCCTCTTTCTCCTCCTTCTCTTCTTCTTCTTCTTCTTCTTCTTCTTCTTTCTGTTCATTTTGCCTATTTCTTCTCCTCTTCTCCTCTTGTTGGAGCTAAATTACCTAATTATGTCTTTTCGGAGCTAAATGGGCTAATTATCCCATTTTAGATGAAAACAAGCTAAGTATATAAAAATCATGAGCTAACCAAGGTTCTTATGCCATTTTGAGCTTATTATGGCATTTTGGAGCTAAATGGGCTAATTATGCCATTGTTGGGTTAATTAAAGCAAGGATAATATGAAAGAGGAGAAGAAAGAGGAGGAGGAGGATAAGAATAAGAAATCAAGAAGGAGGAGAAGGAGGAGAAGGAGGAGGAGGAGAAGGACTAGAAGGTCCTTGGCCTTCTCCTCCTCCTCTTCCTCCTCCTCCTTCTCCTCCTTCTCTTCTTCTTCTTCTTCTTCTTTCTTTGCATTTTGCCTATTTCTTCTCCTCTTCTCCTCTTGTTGGAGCTAAATTACCTAATTATGTCTTTTTGGAGCTAAATGGGCTAATTATCCCATTTTAGAGGAAAACAAGGTAAGTATATAATATTCATGAGGTAACCAAGGTTCTTCTGCCAATTTGAGCTTATTATGGCATTTTGGAGCTAAATGGGCCAATTATGTCATTGTTGGGTTAATTAAAGCAAGGATAATATGAAAGAGGAGAAGAAAGAGGAGGAAGAGGAGAAGAAGAAGAAATCAATAAGAAGGAGGAGAAGGAGGAGGAGGAGAAGGTCTAGAAGGTCCTTGGCCTTCTCCTCCTCCTCCTCCTCCTGCTCCTCCTCCTCTCCTCTTCTCCTCCTCCTCCTGTCCTTTTCTCCTCCTCCTTCTCCTCTCCTCTTCTTCTTCTTCTTCTCATCCTCCTCCTCCTCTCCTCTTCTGCTCCTCCTCCTCCTCTCCTTTTCTCCTCCTCCTCTCCTCTTCTTCTTCTTTCACGGGAAATTTCGGCATGACATGTTCCAATTCGAAATATCACGTGTCCAAATCACATGTCCACATATGACATGTCCACTTCAAATTCTCATATAATAGGAAGAACAATATAGAACTTGAAGCAAAATGCAAGAGTCTTTTTTCTTCGCAATATTTGGAACTAGTGGTAATCAATTCTCTTTTTTCTTGAAATAGCCTATATGAAACTTGATGAAAAATTTGCAACCTTATAAGAATTAACCTAAGAACCTAATAAAAATTTGGAACCTTATAAGAATTAACCTAAACAACTTAAAGTAAGAACCTAATAACAATAACCTAACTAAATTAACCTAAGTCACTAAATTTAACTAAATTACCCTTAGCAAAGAGGCAAAGAGAGGAAAGGAGGGTCGGAGGACTTACAAGTGGCTAGGGGAGACGTCAGCGACGAGGTGGAGCTCGGGGGAAATGTCGGCGGCAAGGTGGACCTGAGGCATGGAGAGGAGGGGGCAACGGTGGAGTAGTGGGTCTCAGGGAAGAGGGGGCGCTGGTGGAGCAGGGGAACGGAGAGGAGGGGGCGGTGGTGGAGCAGGGGCACGATGGTGGAGGAGGGGTCGCAGGGAGGAGGAGGGGCGAGCTCCGGCGGCGGGTGGTGTTCACCAGGTTGAACCGTGCCCCTCCTCATGAGCAGGGAGAGGGTAGTCAAGCATCGTAGGAGGAACTGCCTCACCCGCCCTCTCTGGCGGAAGTTATGCTTGAGGCAGAAAGAAACAAAAGGGAGACCAACCGTCTGTTAGAGCGTATTGAGCAAAATACGGCTCGTCAGCCTAGGAATGATGCAGTGTCCCTCAATGACTTTGTGAAGCTGAATCCTCCGAAGTTCCATCACTCCATCGACCCCCTCGACGCTGATGACTGGTTGTGTAGTATATCGCGCACGATTTTCTCTACAAATGTTTCTGAGGCCGACAAGGTGACCTTTGCGGTGTACTTCCTGGAAGGACCCGCCAATCTGTGGTGGGAGAACTTTGAAGCTATGCGCCCTGTCAGACCAGTAGTCACATGGGTAGACTTTAGTGCAGCCTTCCGTCTCCACCATAGCGCCCTGTCAGACCAGTAGTACAGAGGGTCTGATGGACAGAAAGAGAGAGGAGTTCTGTGCATTCACCCAGGTAAAATTGACCGTGGATGACTATAGCCGCGAGTTCGGTAACCTCGCCACCTATGCAACTGAAGAGGTGTCAACTCATGCCAAGAAGCAAGCAAGATTCCGCAAGGGTCTGAGCCCTGAACTTCGTGGTGATCTGCGCCTCCACGAGTGTACAAGTTTTCAAGCTATTGTCAACAAGGCGATCAGTGCCGAGACTGGTCATACCGACTATGAAGCCACAAGGAAGCACTCCCGTGACTCTAGCTTGTCATCTGGTTCCGCGTTCCCAAAATGCAGGCTGTGGGTTCCAAATAGTTCTTTGCCACCAAGATATACCCCGAGGCCATCCTATGTGGCGCCTTAGGCGAATCAGACCAACCCTCCAGCAAAAACCTATGGTGGCCCAGTTAGCAATGCTGCAGCACGTGCCAATCAGGTGATCTGTTACAAGTGTGGAGAACCAGGGCACTATTCTCGATAGTGTCCTGAGAATATGGGTGCCAAGCAACCTGGAAAATCCATCGGGCAGGGCAAGTCGGGCAAATCTTACTATGTGAAGCCAACTCCTGCACGTGGCCGTGTGAACTATGTTGCAGCAGAAGAAGCTGCAGAGGATCCCGACGTTATACTGGGTACGCTCCTTGTCAATCATCACCCAGCGTCTGTTCTTTTTGACACTGGGTCATCTCATTCCTTCATTTCAGAAAGTTATGCACAGTTGCATAACATGTCTTTCTGTGATATGCCAATCCCATTGGTTGTCCAAACCCCTGGTAGTAAGTGGCAAACCTCCCAGATAACATATGACAATGAAATTCTAGTAGACATGCTAGTTTTTCTAGCATCTTTGATAGCCTTGAAATCTTCCGATATCAATATCATCTTGGGTATGGACTGGATGTCGGCCCATTATGCCAAGATTCATACTCATTCTAGAAAAGTTCAGCTTAACCATCCCTCAGGTGAGATAGTCAATGTCTCTACTCGAGTTGCCAAATGCCAACTCTATTCCCTCAATGCCAACCCTCTTCCGGAACTTGAGGAAATTCCGGTAGTCCGTGACTTTACAGATGTTTTTCCAGAAGAACTACCAGGAATTCCACCTGACAGGGATGTAGAGTTTGTGATAGACCTTGTTCCGGGAACTGTCCCAATAGCCAGAAGACCTTATAAGATGGCACCCTTGGAGCTAGCCGAACTTAAGAAGCAAGTAGATGAGGCCTTGAATAAAGGTTTCATTCGTCCTAGCTCCTCTCCTTGGGCTTGTCCCGTACTCTTCGTTAAGAAGAAAGATAGAACGGATCGGATAGTTGTAGATTATCGACCAGTTAACCTGGTCACCATAAAGAACAAGTATCCTCTCCCTACGATCAACGATCTGTATAATCAACTCGCTGGATCCTCGGTCTTCTCCAAAATGGATTTGAGGTTGGGATACCATCAAATCAAGATCAAGAACGGGGACATCCCAAAAACGGCTTTTGTCACTCGTTATGGCCAATACGAGTACACCGTCATGTCCTTTGGTTTAACCAATGCCCCAGCCACCTTCTCTTGCTTGAGGAATTCAATCTTCCTGGAGTATTTGGATAAATTTGTCGTAGTATACCTCGATGATATTCTCATCTACTCGAAGAACGAACAAGAACATGCCGAGCATCTAAGGCTGGTATTGATGAAACTTCGAGAGCATCGCCTATATGCCAAGTTTTCAAAATGTCAATTTTGGTTACCACAAGTGACCTATCTAGGTCACGTAATCTCTCGTAAGGGTATTGCGGTCAATCCCGAGAGAGTTCAAGCTGTCCTTGATTGGACTCAACCTGAATCAGTTAAGCAAGTTAGGAGTTTTCTTGGTCTAGCGAGCTATTGTCGCCGCTTTGTCGAGAACTTCTCCAAGGTTGCAAAGCCTCTAACTGAACTCCTCAAGAAAGACAAAAAGTTCGAGTGGACACCATAGTGTGAGCATAGTTTTTAGGAACAGAAAAGATGCCTGACTTCTGCACGTGTGTTGCTACCACCAGATTTCTCTAAGGACTTTGTTATCTACTGCGACGCCTCGTGACAAGGATTAGGTTGCATTCTCATGCAGGATCGTCATGTGATTGCATACGCATCTCGACAGTCGCGACCACGTGAGGATAATTATCCCACACATGATCTTGAGCTTGCAGCTGTAGTCCATGCACTTAAAACCTGGCGACATTACCTTCTTGGTAATCGTTGCGAAATATTCACTGATCAGCAAAGTCTGAAATATATCTTCACCCAACCGGATCTGAATCTCCGGCGAAGACGGTGGGTTGAGTTGATCACGGATTACGACTTAGGGATAACTTACACCCGGGGAAGGCCAATGTTATGGCTGATGCACTAAGTCGTAAGTCTTATTGTAACAACTGATGCTACAACGAGGTCAACCACATCTCTATGAGGAATTTCGGAAGTTAAATCTTCACATTGTTCCTCAAGGATTCCTTTCTAACCTGCTGGCGAAGCCTACTCTTAAGTATCAAATCATAGCTCGCCAGAAGCGTGATAAGGGTATTATCACGGATCAAGGGGAATATTATTAGCGAAAACGCTAAGGAATTCTCAATGAATGATCAAGATGTTGTGTTCTTCCAGAATCGTCTAGTGGTTCCTAAGAATCCACATCTAAGGCAGTTAATCCTTAAGGAGGATCATGATTCTCCTCTCACCATTCATACTAGTAGTACTAAGATGTATGAGGACCTACACGAGAGGTTTTGGTGGACTAGGACGAAGAGAGAAATTGCTGAGTTCGTTGCTAATTGTGACGTTTGTCGTCGAGTTAAGGCAGAACATCAAAGGCCTGCTGGCACCCTTCAACCTTTAGCTATTCCTGAATGGAAATGGGATAAAGTCAGTATGGATTTCATCATCGGATTTCCCAAGACCAAGAAAGGAAATAATGCTATCTTTGTGGTCATTGACCGTCTTTCCAAAGTAGCTCATTTTCTTCCAGTTCATGAGAGTATAACAGCTAGGCAGCTAGCATAGTTATTTATCTCTCGAACAGTGTCTCTTCATGGTGTTCCTCTGGAGATTAACTCAGACCATGGAAGTATCTTTACTTCTCGCTTCTGGGAGAGTTTTCAGAATGCCATGGGGACTCACTTATCCTTTAGCACTGCTTTCCATCCTCAATCAAGTGGTCAACTAGAAAGGGTGAATCAAATCCTAGAAGATATGCTCCGAGCTTGTGTTATATCGTTCGGTATGAATTGGGACAAGTGCCTTGCATTCGCCGAATTTGCTTATAACAACAGTTACCAATCAAGCTTGAGCAACGCTCCTTTTGAAGTTCTCTATGTACGAAGATGTCGAACAACTCTTAATTGGTCAGAAACTGGAGAGAGGCAACTCTTTGGTCCGGATATGATCCAGGATGCAGAAGAGCAAGTTCGCATTATTCGTGAAAAGTTGAAAACAACCCAATCTCGTCAAAAGAGCCAATATGATCGTCATCATAAGGCTGTGACCTTTGAAGTTGATGAGAAGGCTTACCTTCGGGTTCCACCTTTGCAGGGAACCCATCGTTTCGTTATCAAGGGCAAGTTGGCTCCTCGTTATATCGGTCCTTTTCGCATTCTTGCCAAACGAGGAGAAGTTGCCTACCAATTGGAACTTGCTCCGCATCTTTCCAAGGTTCATGATCTATTCCAAGTCTCGCAACTCAGGCTTGCTTTTAGGATCCTATCCGTGAAGTGGACCACGAAATACTTGATCTCCAAGATAACCTTTCATACCGAGAATACCCTGTGTGTATTCTAGATCAAGCTTAGCGTACCACTCGACATCGAAACCTCAAGTTTCTTAAAGTTCAATGGTCAAATCATTCTGAAAAAGAAGCAACATGGGAAAGAGAGGATCGTCTCCGACTTGAGTATCCCACGCTATTTCCGACGACTTCCAAATCTCGGGACGAGATTCTTTTGAGTGGGGGTGAGTTGTCACATCCTTGATCCCCATTAGGGTTTAGCAAGTTTGAGCTCATGTTTTCTTCCATTGCATCTTAAGAATTTGAATTGCACTCAAGGAAGGAAATGTAATAAAAGCAAAACCTAAACAAACTCTATATTCAAAAGAAAACCAAAGTAGTGACAATTCAATGAATCCAAAATGGCCTTCATAAAAGTTCCATATTTTAGATAATTGTTGAAAAAAAAATATTAGAGGTAAAATGTTTTTTCAAAATGTTTTTTCATTTTATTTTAAAGTTAAAAGCTACTGAAATCAATTATATATTTGATTTCAAATATTTCAAAGTTTCCAAAAATGTTGAAAACTTTATATGTGGTTGGAAATATTCCAACTAACACTCGAGTATCATTCAAACTATTTTAGGAATAGTTTGGAGCCAAAAATTAAACAAAACAAAGTTAGTAAGTAAATAACAGAAACAGAAAAGTAAGAAATAAGAAAAACCTTACTTGTCGCTCACCTGTGGCCCAGCCCACCTCAACGCCTATCGTCTTCCTTGTGCCATTCGGCACCAGGAGGTGGCCGCCGCTCCCTCCGGCGCAGCCACGCACCTGCGTGCCTCCTTGGCCGCCGCATAGCACTGGCGTGAAGGGGATAAGCTCCCCGAAGGCCTTCCCATGCTCATCCCCTCGCCATTCGCCCCCAGCTCCTCCGCCCTCTCGGCCGCCATTAGAGCCCGAGCTGAGCTCGAGCTCGCCGTCGCTCCAACCCTTCTCCCTCTAACCTGAGCTGGCCATTAGCTCCGCCTTGGCCCCTGAAGCTCTCCAACTAGTCGCGCAACGCCGAGAACCCCTGAGACGCCATGACGCCATGGGCTTCAACCTCGGATCCCAGGAGTTCGCCGCCGTCGTTCTTCCTCCTCAGACCATCCCCGAGCCTGTTCTCGTCGCATCTGCACTCCCTGTGAGCTCAGCGTTCTTTCCCCCTCATTTTCCCCTTCAATTCCGAGCTCTATGCCTCGATTCCACCGGAGCCCGACGAGATCCTTCGCGGGACCTCGTCGCCGGTAGCCCTCTGGTGATCGGCTCGTCCATCTGAGGCCACCAATGGCTTCAGTGCATTGCGTAGGTGTTGTATGAGCCTAGCCCGCGCGTGTTGAGACCCGTAGCAGTGACTCCGATGATGCCCGAGCTCCGGCAGCAGCCGAGCTCGTCGCCGGCGTCATCTTCGGCCATTTCCCCCCATGTTGCGTGCAAAAATGGAACCGCGGGTGAAGTGCCGTTCTTCTGGTGCCCTCCGCGTGAAGTTTGGTCGCCGGAATGGAAATCCCGAGACCCTCCGCCGTCTCTGTGGTCGCCGGAGGCTCATCGCCGGTGAGATCCACCTCGCCGCCGGTGGATCTGACTCCCCTGAGTCACTAGCAAGTGGGGCCAGCCCCCAGGCTAATTAGGATTATAAAAATAAAAAGAAAGATTATTTTAAAACCTAATCAGACACTGACATGTGGGTACAACCCTGTTAATTAGCTAATTAAGTTAAACTTAAACTAAAAACAGGCCAGAGTCACTGACCAGTGGGTCCCACTAGTCAAGTTTGACTTTCAACGGCCAGATTGACCTCCTGATGTCATGCTGATGCAATAAAACCTTTTCTGTTTAAAAATAATTCCAGAATGTTCAAAACTTTGGAAATTCATAGAAAATTGAATATAACTCCAAATTTGACAATTAATATATGTAAAATGATCGGAAAAATTCAAGGAATCCAATGGTGATATTTTCATGCATGAAAAACAAAGGTATGAAACAGCATCAGGTCAAATCAATTAAAAGAATTGGATAAATTATAATTCGAATGATATTTAAATTATGATTTCAAATCAAGATCACCCAAAAGGTTCTGTTAGTCATCTCAAACCATGCTACACTGCATTTCATGCATCATTTTGTTGCATACATTTGATATTGATTGATTGTTGTTATTCCGGTAGGCTCCGCCCCTCCGGATTCATCTGATTATCCGACTGACGGATATCACCCCTCTGCTGAGCAACAAGGCAAGCAACCATTTTGATCAGCCCAATAAATCCCATGTTCTCGCTCCTACTCTTACATACTGCATTAGGTTAAAATGCTTTCAATGATTTTGCCACGTTAGTTGAACCCACTTCCTTTGCATGACATGTCCTTGTCACAGTAAATAGCCGAACCATGCAACCTAGCATACCTGGTAGATGCTTGAGCCCTGATGTGCCTTATCCTGCTATGCATGCTATGCTTAGAGTTGTGTATGGTCTGTCATCTGGATGATGAACAGGATTGTGAGAATGTGTTCAGTTAGTAAAGGTTGTGCATTGAACTTGATTTGGTAAAGGTACCGGTGAAAGGCTATGTAGGAGTACATGGCGCGTTGTTTCATTGGAATCGTCCTTAGGAACTGAGTTTCGTGTATGTAATCCAAGTCAAGATACTACCACATGCTGGGCCCTGAAATATGACCCCGCTCGACTTATTATTCGCCTAGTACTTGGACCAGGAGTTGCAAGTAGTTTCTGGTGTTTATAGTCATACTGGAGGCCGTGCGTAGCACTGACCTTATAGGTGGGCTATGATGCGGTAGGTAGTGGCACGGTGTACCAAATGGCACCCGGATGGTGGGCTTGGGAACCCTGCGCACATCATTTTGGGCCGTGGCAGAAACCTCGGCCGGAGTTCCGTGCGGGTTACCCTCAGATAGGCGATAGACCTGGACTAAGTATTAGCGTGGTTAACGGTCGTGGCCGACTCCCTCGCTGGGCTTCCGCTTGAAGGTTGCCGAGGTGCATGACATGCACATAGCGATAAGTGGCGAGAGCGTGTCTAAAGAAGTACACCCCTGTAGGGTTATGTTCTATTCGAATAGCCGCGTCCGCGGATATGGACCACTCGGAAACATATGTTGTTCATAGATAACTATAATGGCTACTCATAAAATTGTCAAGATAAGTGTGAGTGTCATGGATGGCATTTCCATAGGGAGACGGAATGATTCCACGATGGAGTATTGTTGTGGTGTTAGTGGACTCGTGTGCGAGAAAACATAATTGTCAGAACTATTTAAAAATGCAAGTTTTGTAGCCAAGAGTCAAATGCTGGCTTTCTGCATGAAACCCCACAACTCCCTGTTGATACATTGCATGAGTAGATAGATTATCCTAAAGTCTTGCTGAGTACTTTTGTACTCACGTTTGCTTAGTAAATTGTTGCAGAGGTTATTAATGACCCGAATGGAGGGTTCTACCTAGACGTTGACGACGACGAGTAGCTGGTGTCCCAGCTACGATCTGGCCCTAGATTGGGTCTGTAGATAGTCAGGCCATGTGCCTTTACCTCTCCATCTATCTGTACTCAGACAGTTTTAATCGTCCGCTGGCTTGTAAGACTTGTGTGTATGACTTGTGATGATGGGTCGTGAGACCCCTATCTATGTAATATTATGTGTGAGGCTCTTCCGAGCCTTCTAAATAAAGTTTGTATGTTTATGGTTATGTTGTGATGCCATCGATGTATCTATGCATATCGGTATGCCATGCATACGTGTGTTCTACTTGCTATGTATGGGGTTCGAATACCTAGTCGTATGGCTTAGTAGCACTCCTTACAGGGAAATGCCCCTTTGTGATTCCATCGAGGCATGGTAGTCCGCTACTGCTCCGGACACATTGGTTGACCGGCATGTGTCCTTCTTAGCTATTGTGTCTGTCCCTTTGGGAAATGTCACGCGTTGTAATGGAGTCCTTGTAGCTTGCTACGACTCGTCTACATTCGTTGATGACCGACACCTGCTTTGCTGGGTCATGTATGCATGTCCCTGTACGGACCTGTCGCTTGAGTTTATGACTAGACATGTCGATCCGGGTTCTTTGACATTGGATTGCTAGCGACACAATTGCATACGCGAGTCAAAAGGCGCAAACGGTCCCAGCTAAGGTAAGGCTGCAGCCGTGGGGATAACCGTGCGTGAGACCGCAAAGAGATGTGATGTGTTACAGGCTGGATACCTATGGCTTAGGATCGGGGTCCCGACAGAAGGACGGTACAGATGGGTGATAACCCACAAGTATAGGGGATCAATTGTAGTCCTTTCGATAAGTAAGTGTGTCGAAGCCAACGAGGAGCAGAAGGCTCTAATAAACGGTTTTCAGCAAGGTAATAACAGCAAGCACTGAAAGTAACCCTAACAAGTGATGGTGTAGCGAGGTGAAACGTAGCAAGCGAAAAGTAACAAGTAACAAGTAGTAGCAACGGTGCATCAAGTGTCCCAATCCCTTTTGTCGCAAGGGACAAGCCTGAACAAAGTCTTATAGGAGGAAAAACGCTCCCGAGGACACACGGGAATTTCTGTCATGCTAGTTTCATCATGTTCATATGATTCGCGTTCGTTACTTTGATAGTTTGATATGTGGGTGGACCGACACTTGGGTACTGACCTTACTTGGACAAGCATCCCACTTATGATTAACCCCTCTCGCAAGCATCCGCAACTATGAAAGAAGAATTAAGACAACGTCTAACCATAGCATTAAACTAGTGCATCCAAATCAGCCCCTTACGAAGCAACGCATAGACTTGGGTTTAAGCTTCTGTCACTCCAGCAACCCATCATCTACTTACTACTCCCCAATGCCTTCCTCTAGGCCCAAGTATGGTAAAGTGTTATGTAGTCGACGTTCACATAACACCACTAGAGGAAAAGACAACATACATCATATCAAAATACCGAACGAATATCAAATTCACATGACTATTATTAACATGACTTATCCCATGTCCTCAGGAACAAAAGTAACTACTCACAAAGCATAATCATAATCATGATCAGAGGTGTAATGAATAGCATCAAGGATCTGAACATAAACTCTTCCACCAAGTAATCCAACTAGCATCAACTACAAAGAGTAATCAAAACTACTAGCAACCTTACAAGTACCAATCGGAGTCGTCAGGCGGAGATTGGTTACAAGACATGAACTAGGGATTGAAGAGGAGATGGATCTGATGAAGATGCCTCCCCTCCGACGAGAGGAGTGTTGGTGATGACGATGGCGACGATTTCCCCCTCCGGGAGGGAAGTTTCCCCGGTAGGATCGTCGTGCCGGAGCTCTAGATTGGATCTGCTCAAGTTCCGCCTCGTGACGGTGGCGAAACCACAAAAAAGCTCCCGATTGATTTTTTCTGGAACGAAACCCTTCATATAGCAAAAAAAGAGGGCCCACTGGGCCGTCAGGGAGCCCACAAGCTTGCTATCCGCCAACAGGGGGGTGGCGGTGGCTGGGCTTATGGAGCCCTGGTAGCCCCCCTCCGGTACTTCTTTAGCCCAGTATTTTTTGTATAATCCCAAAAAATCCACGTAAGTTTTCAGTGCATTTGGAGATGTGCAGAATAGTGGACTAAGATTTGCTCCTTTTCCAGTCCAGAATTTCAGCTCCCTGAATTCTCCCTCTTCAAATAAACCTTGCAAAATAAGAGAGAAAATGCATAAATATGGTACCACAAAGTAATATAACAGCCCATAAAACAATAAATATCAACATGAAAACATGATGCAAAATGGACGTATCAACTCCCCCAAGCTTAGACCTCGCTTGTCCTCAAGCGAAAACCAACTTCCATAAACATGTCCACATGTTAAGGGATGAAGGTGTCGATAAAACATAATACAGACATGAGGGCATCATGATCACACATAGGACAGCAATACATCATAAAGATTCTTATGGGAAAGTAACAATTCCTTCACAAAGCAAAGCATGAAGCAAAAACCTTACCGAGAAGTAACCAACAATAGTCCAAAGTCATTGAGGCAATTGCAATTTATCACAACATCAGAAAGAGTCAAGTAAGAGCTTGTATGGCAAATCCACATACTCAATCATCTCTTTGTTTTCCACAATTGTTACAACTCACGTGGTACTCATGGTGTCAAAGTTTCAGCTGGGCACAGAGGAAGATAGGGGCTTATAGTTTTGCCTCCCAACTATTTACCTCAAGGGTAAAGTCAACAATAATAAAGCATGAGTACTCAACTCCAAGTTGATATATGAATATAGATCTTTCCCAAGCATGTGACGGTAGCCAAGACAAAGGCAAAAATAGGGAATTGGTGAAGATCACCACAACTCTTACAAGGGCAAAAAGTAAAGGTACAAGATAGGCCCTTCGCAGAGGGAAGCAGAGGTTGTCATGCGCTTTTGAGGTTTGAATGCGTGTCCTCTAGTGCGGAGGAATGTCACTTTATATTGCCTCATGTGATAAAGAACTTTATTATGAAGTCTCTCGCTTTTATGTCTTCCTCATCACAGGTTCGTACAAAGTTTATTTTCCACACACTAATAGATCATACATATTAGAGAGCAATTTTTATTGCTTGGACCGATGACAACTTACTTGAAGGATCTTATTCAATCCATAGGTACGTATGGTGGACTCTCATGGCAAAACTGGGTTGAAGGTTTATGGATGCACAAGTAGTATCTCTACTTGGTGCGGGAGTTTTGGCTAATATGAGGTGGAAGCAATCGTCACATGCTAAGGGATCTCTAATCATATAACATTGTTTGGAACCAAGCAAACACAATTCATTATGTTGTCTTCCTTGTCCAACATCTACTCCTAAGCATGTAATAGTTTGGTGAGTGCTCACAATTGTAAAAGGTGTCTAAGATGATATATTTATATGTGAACCTCTCTTTCCTTATTACTTCTTATTAATTGCAACAATGACTGAGGTCTATGTTGATTTATTCTCAACAAGTTTAAATCATCATACGTGTCATAAGTGAAGTTATCACTTTCCATAAGATTGTCTCATGATCTTTCATGCTATCGTTCTTTTCATACTTTTGATCATGGCACAAAGCAAATCCCTTGACTAAGATACTCTTTATTATATAGCTCGCAAGCTCGAATATATCGGGGGGAGATAAAAGCAAAATACTCAAACTAAACACTAAAGACTTATTCCTCTAAAAGAAGAAATAAAAACTGAAAAGGAAAGAACTAAAACAAAGGTAAAAGCAAAAGATATAAAGGTGATACGATACCAGGGAAACTCCCCCAAGCTTGGCAGAAGCCAAGGGGATTGCCCATACCAATGCGTAGTTGTCTTCCTTTGGTGGTGAAGGTGGTGGAGTTGTCGAAGTAGTCTTGAGCTTGTCTAATTTCCACTTGAGCAAAAAGTTCTGCTCCCTTAGATCGTCATTTTCTTCCTCAAGTTTCAACACTCTATGGCAAAGTTCCTGCTTACTCTCCTGCAAGAAACTAGAAGGGATAAACAAGGTCTTCGGCTTCTTCCTATGGGCAGGGAGGCTTGACTTCTTGAACTCCACATGAGTGCGTCCAGGTTGAGGTAGAGGAGCCTCCTCTTCATCAGAACTCGTTTGTTCCTTCCCCTTGAGCTCATAGTCCTCTTCCTTGTCAGTGGTCCAGCCATATGGTTCCAAGTCCCCATTAATCCTAGAGTTAGCACGATCATCGGCCACATAGATCTCTTCTTCTGAATCTTGAGAAGACATCTTGACCTAAATCTGTGGCAGACAACAAGCTCGAAACGAAAACAGAGGAACACCGCGCGATACGGAGATCAAAACCTTCGGGCGAATATATATTGATTTTTTCTGGACCAGAAGGAGTGCTCCGCAAGAAAAAGGAGTCTGGGAGGCACACGAGGTGCCCACAAGCCCTCCCTCCACCACCAGGGGGTAGGTGGCGGTGGCCAAGCTTGTGGCCGCCTCGTGCGCTCTCTAGACTGCTTTTTATTTTTCTAATTTTCCAAAAAATCCAAAACGGAGGAAATTTCCTATTGGAAAAGCATCGGATTCCAATTTCTTACCGAAACAGATACTTCTTCATTTTCAGGGTCAGAAACATGCTGATAAACATCCCTTATGTACTCCTCTAGAGTTATGGCATTGATGATATTGTACTCAACATTTATGGGAGTACCAGAGATGTAATGCTTGATTCTTTGCCCATTTACCACTCTAGGAAAATTTCCTTCCGTGTTATTGATTTTGATGGCACCGGAACGATATACTTCCTCGATAACGTAAGGACCTTCCCATTTAGAGAGAAGCTCGCCTGCGAAGAATCTTAAACGAGAATTGTATAGCAAGACATAATCACCTACATTGAAGTCTCGTTTCTGTATTCGTTTGTCATGCCATCTCTTAACCTTTTCCCTGAACAACTTGACATTCTCATATGCCTGGGCCCTCCATTCATCTAATGAGCTGATATCAACCAACCGCTTCTCACCGGCAAGTTTGAAATCGAAGTTGAGCTCTTCGATTGCCCAATAAGCTTTGTGTTCCAGCTCAAGGGTTAAATGACAAGCCTTCCCGTAAACCATTTTATACGGCGACATGCCCATGGGATTCTTATAAGCAGTCCTATAAGCCCATAGTGCATCGACAAGTTTGGTAGACCAATTCTTCCAAGATCTATTGTCGGTCTTTTGTAGGATCAATTTGATCTCCCTATTACTCAACTCCACTTGACCACTAGACTAAGGATGATAAGGAGATGCAACTCTATGGTTGACATCGTAGTTAGCGAGCATCTTGCGGAAAACACCATGAATGAAGTGTGAACCGCCATCAGTCATCAAATATCTAGGGACTCCAAATCTTGGGAAAGTGACTTCTTTAAGCATCTTAATAGAGGTGTGGTGATCAGCATTTTTAGTGCGGCTATCTTCTACCCACTTAGTAACGTAATCCACAACAACTAAGATGTGAGTGTACCCATTGGAACTCGGGAAAGGTCCCATATTATCAAAGCCCCAGACATCAAATGGTTCAATGACAAGTGAATAGTTCATAGGCATTTCCTGGTTCTTACTGATATTCCCTATTCTTTGGCATTCATCACAAGACAAGGCAAACTTACGGGCATCCTTGAAGAGAGTGGGACAATACAAACCTGATTGCAATATCTTATGGGCACTTCTATCTCCAACATGGTGTCCTCCATAGGCTTCGGAATGACACTTCTGCAAGCTCTGTCCCTGTTCATGTTCAGGCACACAACATCTAATAACACCATCTACTCCTTCCTTATAAAGGTGAGGATCATCCCAAAAGTAGTCTCTCAAATCAAAGAAGAATTTCTTCTTTTGCTGACAGGTGAAACTGGGTGGTATGTATTTGGCTATGATATAGTTTGCGTAATCGGCATACCACGGTGCACTATGTGAAGTGCGGATGACATTTAATTGCTCATCAGGAAAGCTGTCATCAATAGGTTGTGGGTCATCAAGGACATTCTCTAGCCTAGACAAGTTATCTGCTACAGGGTTATCAGC
The DNA here is from genome assembly GCF_904849725.1 of Hordeum vulgare subsp. vulgare. NCBI lineage: Eukaryota > Viridiplantae > Streptophyta > Magnoliopsida > Poales > Poaceae > Hordeum > Hordeum vulgare. The sequence goes on along the minus strand of NC_058521.1, from coordinate 98,039,156 downwards.
AGCCTTTCGGTCAACGACGTGCAAATCAAATTCCTGTAGCAGGAGAACCCATCTGATCAGCCTAGGCTTAGCGTCCTTCTTCTCCATAAGGTACTTAATGGCAGCATGATTAGAGTGAATAGTGACTTTGCAGTCAACTACATAATATCTGAACTTTTCACATGCAAACACGACCGCTAAAAATTCCTTCTCCGTAGTGGCATAGTTTTTCTGGGCACTGTCTAGAGTTTTACTAGCGTAGTGAATAACATTCAACTTCTTGTCAACTCTTTGTCCTAGAACAGCACCAACAACATAATCACTAGCATCGCACATGATTTCAAAGGGTAAGTTATCAAAGCCTTCTTAAGTATTTCGAAAGCTTCCTCACAATCCTCATCAAAAACAAAAGGAACATCCTTCTGCAAGAGGTTGGTAAGAGGCCTAGAAATCTTAGAGAACTCTTTAATGAACCTTCTATAGAAACCAACATGACCGAGGAAACTTCGTATACCTCTGATATCTGTGGGGCAAGGCATTTTCTCAATTGCATCAACCTTAGCCTTATCAACTTCAATACCTCTCTCAGAAATTTTGTGTCCCGAGACGATACCTTCATTACCAATAAAGTGGCACTTCTCCCAATTCAAGACGAGGTTGGTATCTTTGCATCTTTGTAAGACTCGATCAAGGTTGTTGAGGCAATCATCAAAGGAAGACCCGTAAACGGAGAAGTCATCCATGAAAACCTCGACAATCTTTTCACAAAAGTCAGAGAATATAGCCATCATACATATTTGAAATGTGGCAGGTGCATTGCATAAGCTAAAAGGCATACGTCTATAAGCAAAGGTACCGAAGGGGCAGGTGAAAGTGATTTTCTCCAGATCAGATTGTGCAACAGGTATTTGCGAGAAACCTGAATAACCGTCTAGAAAGCAGAAGTGTGTGTCTTTTGATAGCCTTTCTAGCATTTGGTCGATAAACGGCAAAGGATAATGATCTTTCCTGGTTACCTTGTTTAGTTTCCGGAAGTCTATCACCGTCCTACAGCCGTTAATAATCCTTTGTGGGATTAGTTCATCCTTATCATTAGGAACGACGGTGATACCTCCCTTCTTAGGTACGCAATGTACTGGACTTACCCAATCACTATGAGCAACAGGATAAATGATTCCTGCTTCCAGAAGCTTTAATATTTCTTTTCTAACGACCTCTTTCATCTTAGGATTTAATCTCCTTTGATGATCAGCAACTGGTTTAAAGTCAGGATCTGTTTTAATCTTGTGCTGACATAGAGTGGGACTAATACCCTTAAGATCATCAAGAGTATATCCAATAGCAGCACGGTGCTTCCTCAGAGTTCTTAGTAACTTCTTCTCTTCGTGCTCTGAGAGGAGAGCACTAATAATAACAGGATATATCTCCTTCTCGTCAAGATAGGCATACTTAAGAGTATCAGGCAACTGTTTAAGCTCGAACACAGGATCACCCTTTGGTGGGGGAGGATCCCCAAGCAGTTCAACATGTAGATTATTCTTGAGAATAGGATATTGTTCTAAGAGAATTTTATCTATCTCATCTCTCTCCTCCATATGCATATCATTTTCATGCTCAAGTAGATATTGCTCTAAAGGATCCGTAGGAGGTACGGAAATAGAGGCAAGAGCAATGATTTCATCCCTTCCAGATGACTCTTTTTCACGGGGCTGTCTTCCAAACTTGGAGAAGTTAAATTCATGAGACACACCCTCGAAACTAACTGTGACGGTCTGCTTAATGCAATCAATGTGAGCATTGAAAGTGTTGAGAAAGGGTCTACCAAATATGGTGGGACAAAATTTATCTTGTGCAGTACCAAGGACGAGGAAATTAGTGGGATACTTCGTCTTACCACACAGGACATCTACGTCTCTCACAATTCCCAGAGAGCAGATAGTGTCTCTATTAGCTAGCGTAATAGTGACATCAATGGGTTCTAACTCAGCAGGTGCAATCTCATCTTTGATTTCATCATATAGGGAACGGGGTATTGCACTAACACTAGCTCCCATATCACATAAACCATGGTAACAGTGATCTCCTATCTTGACAGAAACAACGGGCAGGCCAACTATAGGTCCGTATTTGTCTTTCGCGTGAGGTTTAGCAATTCTAGCGGAGTCCTCACAGAATTTGATAACATGCCCGTCTACGTCTTCGGCTAAGAGATCTTTGATAATAGCAACACTAGGTTCAACTCTAATTTCCTAAGGGGGTGCAAGTGGTCTAATGTAACCCCTACGTATCACAGTTGGAGCTTTAGAATAATCCTTTATCCTAGCAGGGTATGGTGATTTCTCAGTGTAAGCACAACGAACAACAGGATCACTAAAAGCAATGACTTTCTCCTCAACTAGATTGGTCTTGACTATGTTACTTCCTACAGGAGGATGATACTTAAACCACTTCTCTTTGGGAAGATCAACATGAGCAGCAAAAGATTCACATAGAGAAGCTACTATCTCAGAGTCAAGTCCATACTTAGTGCTAAAATCTCTAGAAGTGTTGTCTCAACAAAATATTTAACGCAATCAAACTGGAAATTCATACCTGACTCCTTACCTTCCTCCAGCTCCCAATCTTCAGAGTTACGTTCGATTCTTTCCAATAAATTCCACTTGTGGTCAATATCCTTCTTCATAAAAGAACTGGTACAAGAAGTGTCAAGAATCATACGATCTTCATGAGAAAGACGAGCATAAAAGTTTTGAGTGATGATTTCTCTCGAGAGCTCATGATTGGGGCATGAATATAGCATTGATTTAAGCCTCCCCCAAGCTTGAGCTATGCTTTCCCTGTCACGAGGCCAAAAGTTATAAATAAAGTTCCGATCACGATTACTAAATGCATAGGATAAATCTTTTGATGAAATTCGAATTCCAACCGATTGTAGTCCCATGATCCAGGATCATCAGATAGCCTATACCATGTCAACGCCTTATGCTTCAAAGATAAAGGAAATACTTTCTTATTTACCTCACCCTCGGGCAAACCTGCAAGCTTAAATAAACCACAAACTTCATCTACATAGATCAGATGCAAGTCTGGATGTGAAGATCCATCTCCTTTGAAAGGATTAGCCAGTAGTTTCTCAAGCATACTCGAAGGAATTTCATAAAAGATATTTTCAGTAGGTACCTCAAGTCGAGGAACAACTCCTCGTGCTTCCGTTCATGGTGAAGATACCCCGAACAAACTCCTTAATGAAACAGTTTCCATCATGACAAGTGACAATAAATTTCAGCAAAATATAAAAATGTTTCCTTACCAATTTCCACTTACCAAAGGCGCTTCACTCCCCGGCAACGGCACCAGAAAAGAGTCTTGAAGACCCACAAGTATAGGGGATCAATCATAGTCCTTTCAATAAGTAAGAGTGTCAAACCCAACGAGGAGCAGAAGAATGTGATAAACGATTTTCAGCAAGGTAATAACTGCAAGCACTGAAAGGAGCGGTAACAAGTGATGGTGTAGCGAGGTGAAACGTAGCAAGCAAAAAGTAACAAGTAACAAGAAGTAGAAATGGTGCAGCATGTGGCCCAATCCCTTTTGTAGCAAGGGACAATCCTGAACAAAGTCTTATAGGAGGAAAAACGCTCCCGAGGACACACGGGAATTTCTGTCATGCTAGTTTCATCATGTTCATATGATTCGCGTTCGTTACTTTGATAGTTTGATATGTGGGTGGACCGGCGCTTGGGTAATGCCCTTACTTGGACAAGCATCCCACTTATGATTAACCCCTCTCGCAAGCATCCGCAACTACGAAAGAAGAATTAAGACGACGTCTAACCATAGCATTAAACTAGTGGATCCAAATCAGCCCCTTACGAAGCAACGCATAGACTGGGGTTTAAGCTTCTGTCACTCCAGCAACCCATCATCTACTTACTACTCCCCAATGCCTTCCTCTAGGCACAAGTATGGTGAAGTGTTATGTACTCTACGTTCACATAACACCACTAGAGAAAAGGACAACATACAACATATCAAAATACCGAACGAATATTAAATTCACATGACTATTATTAACATGACTTATCCAACTTCCTCAGGAACAAAAGTAACTACTCACAAAGCATAATCATAATCATGATCAGAGGTGTAATCAATAGCATCAAGGATGTAAACATAAACTCTTCCACCAAGTTATCCAACTAGCATTAACTACAAAGAGTAATCAAAACTACTAGCAACCTTACAAGTACCAATCGGAGTCGTGAGACGGAGATTGGTTACAAGAGATGAACTAGGGATTGGAGAGGAGATGGTGCTGATGAAGATGTTTATGAAGATGCCTCCCCTCCGATGACGGGAGTGTTGGTGATGACGATGGCGACGATTTCCCCCTCCGGGAGGGAAGTTTCCCCCGCGGGATCGTCCTGCCGGAGCTCTAGATTGGATCTGCTCAAGTTCCGCTTTGTGGCGGCGGCGAAACCACGAAAAAGCTCCCGATTGATTTTTTCTGGAACGAAACCCTTCATATAGCAAAAAAGGGGGGCCAGTGGGCCATGAGGGAGGCCACAAGCTTGCCATCCGCCACCACGGGGGGGTGGGGGTGGCAGGGCTTGTGGCGCCCTGGTAGCCCCCTCTAGTACTCCTTTAGCCTAGTATTTTTTATATAATCCCAAAAATATCCACGTAACCTTTTAGGGCATTTGGAGATGTGCAGAATAGTGGACTAAGATTTGCTCCTTTTCTGGTCCAGAATTCCAGCTGCCTAAATTCTCCCTCTTCAAAAAAAGCTTGCAAAATAAGAGAGAAAAGGCATAAATATGGTACCACAAAGTAATATATCAGCCCATAAAGCAATAAATATCAACATGAAAGCATGATGCAAAATGGACGTATCAATGGGCACCCTGGGGAAGCAAATGGATGACCCGGGATGCATGGGGAAACGCCATGACATCTTGCAGAAAGCTTCACCCAGGCATAAAGAGATTGATGGATTCTTCAGGAAACGAGGCTTACCTGCATGGCCACAAGTCATTATGGGCTATGGCTTGGCTGGATATTGTGGTGACTCTGCACGGGCGGTGCTACGAGATGTAGAATAACGGTAGGATTGGATGGGCACCGACAGTGTCTCAGAGGAATCCTTTGGAAGACCATGTTTTGATCATCCCGTTCTCAAACACCCTGAAGTTCGAGGACTTCAACGGAGGCGATCAAACCTTGTGGGGAACGTGTGCAAAACTCTGCAGAGTACTCAAACCTAAGCGATTAGCCGTTGAAGTTCGAGGACTTCCACGGAGACCATGTTGGAAGACCATGTTTTGGTTTGTGTTTGAGGTAGGTCATGGTGTGAGATTATTATATGATATAATTTGAGCGCATGTGTACGCTTGAATGCCTCCCATCGACTAGAATTGTGGGGCATATATATATATATATATATATATATGTACTATATATGTGTCGTGAACCTCGCTCCGTATGGAGACTTTGTGATTAGCAAGGGTGCCACATGAAAGTTTGTGTGTTGGGTATTTAAACATGGCACAACGTTTCCATACATTGATCCACGCTTAGAGAGTGGTTGTCTTCGGACACCATCATGAGGTTGTCGATGGGAAGCCATTCATGGACTCGCGTGGATGTCCATCACATTGATTGACAACGAGAGAGTGGTTATCACGATGGATTCTTCTTGGTTTGTGTTATGGTATATATATATATATACTAGGTCAATGAGTTTCCTAATTAACTATCAAAGTCTCGGCGCACAACTACGTACGCGAGAATATTCCCATCGGTGCTCGAAAGAGTAGCTATCGCGACGGACCCTCGCTCTTGTGTGTGTGTGGGGGGGGGGTCCAAGGCATGAGCCATCAAAGTCTCGTATCACGTATGTGTGTGTGTCTCCATATATATATATATATATATATATATATATATATATATATATATATATATATTCAAACACAACACTACACTTCGTACATATGTGTGCCACATGCATGTGATGTCTGTCTTCGGACACTTCACCGCATGGTTATCGATGTGACGTCCCTTTCGTGGGCATCGGTGGACGTCCATCACTTCGACAGACAATGAGAGAGGTTGAACCAAGGTTAATTCTTTGGCCTGTGTTAGAGGAAGTCTTGGTGAGATGCCCCCCAACTGACTCAAAGTCCTCTCTCTCTCTCTATCTATCTATCTCTCTCTATCTCTCTCTCTCTCCCTCTCCCTCTCTCTATCTCTCGCTCGCTCGCTCTCTTTCTCTTTGTGTTTGGGGGGCAATATTGCGTATGTATATCATGAACCTCGGTGGGGTCGGAGATGTCTGTGTTGTAAGGCGCATGTGCCACCGTCCGCCTTCGACCACAAGCAATACGAGACTGGTTTGACCATGCTGGATTCATGTAGGTTTATTTTTTGTGTTATGGCCGGGTGAGACATCAGACCTAGTTGTGGGCATGTATTTTTAGCTAGGATTCCATCTCATCGACATGAAGTGGCGGCACATGATACATGTGCCACATCAAAGTTGTGCATTGGGTACTTGAACATATCAAACAAGCCTTTGCATACATATTTATATTCCACATGCAGGTGTGTTTATGTTCTGACCCATTTCCTGCATTTCTTGGCAATATTCTCATTTATATTATTATTATAGGAGTAAATAGCATACGATTCAAACAAAATGAGTGTTTGCGATTGTAGAGTCAACAGACACCATTCCTCCGACTACCTGTGTGCCACGGCCATGCCCTATCACATTAGCACAACCACACGTTTGGGCTCCACGAGACCTCCCTCACAATATCAAAAATATCTACCGCTTTGAGCGATTTGAAAAATGGCGGCTCCGCGGGTTTTTCCTATTCAATAGCACACACTTAATATGTTTGGGCAATTTCGATGTTTGTCGCTCCCGCGTAGGCCGCACTGCTTCAATCCCGTAATCCAAATTTGCAGTAACCCCGACATCCCACCATTTCACTCCTGCCTAGTAAAATTTTCAGTAGTCGCGGCATTTGCTCAAACTCCACCTCCCCCCACTACCACCACAAAAACATTGCTCGGATTACATCAAAAAAAGAAGAGGAAAACCTCCATTCACACAGACACTGTTGGGGAATAGTTTATGCCTAAGTAATTTTGGTGATTGATGACAGTACCGTAAAGGACTAACCGTGTGTGTTAAGGTTTCAGATAACACACGTCAACGGCACAAGACGACTCGCCTCCTCATTCATGGAGCGGAAGCACGGCGCTCTCTACGATTCTCTTTATTTGAGTCAAAGGAAAGCCGTACTATTAAGAGGGGAACCGTAGTGGAATGGTTTGGGTGGAATCTATCTTTGCATGCGCACACTTCACATATTTTCCCTTACCTTCATCTTTGGAGCGGCCCCCACCACTGTGTTTCTTTCCTCCTTGCAAAATGGTCCTCAGCGGTAGTACCGCTGGCCCTAGCGATAGTACCGCTGGAATGCTAGCGGTAGTACCGCTGCAGCCAGCGGTAGTACCGCGGGTTGGCGGTAGTACCGCCCCTGGTCAGCGGTAGTACCGCTCCAGGAGGTTAGTACCGCCTGCCTAGCGGTTGTTCATGGACGGACCTTTTTGCAAATACTTTCTTGGCGGTGGTAGTGTCTTTGCACTACCAGGGGCCTAGCGGTAGTACCGCTGGGGCCAGCGGTAATACCGCTGGAGTGCCAGCGGTAGTACCGCTGCAACCAGCGGTAGTACCGCTAGTCAGCGGTAGTACCGCCCCTGGTCAGCGGTAGTACCGCTGGAGTGCCAGCGGTAGTACCGCTGCAGCCAGCGGTAGTACCGCTGGAGCTCGCGCAGAGAGTGGGAAAACGGTTGGATTTTCCCCCCACTATATAAAGGGTTCTTCTAGCTGTGGAACCTCATCTCTTACCTCCCCAAGCTCCATTGTTGCTCCCTAAGCTCAAAAGTGCCCGATCTCTCTCCCTAGCCAATCAAACTTGTTGATTCTTTAGGGATTGGTTGAGAAGGCCTAGATCCACACTTCCACCGAGAGAAAAGTTGATTCCCCCACCAATCCCTTGCGGATCTTGTTACTCTTGGGTGTTTGAGCATCCCAGACGGTTGAGGTCACCTCGAAGCCATATTCCATTGTGGTGAAGCTTGGTGGTCTAGTTGGGAGCCTCCAAGCTTTGTGTGGAGTTTGCCCCAACCTTGTGTGTAAAGGTTCGGTCGCCGCCTTCAAGGGCACCTATAGTGGAATCACGGTACCTTGCATCGTGCAAGGGAGTGAGGAGAATACGGTGGCCTTAGTGGCTTATTGGGGAGCATTGTTCCTCCACATCGCTCCAACGGAGACGTACTTCCTGTCAAAGGGAAGGAACTTTGGTAACACATCCTCGTCTCCATCGGTTCCACTTGTGGTTATCTCTATCCTTTACTATGTGTATGCTTATGTTTGTGACTATATCTTACTTGTCTTAATAGCTCTCGTTGTTACCTTCAGTAGGGTTCACCTCATTGCCATAATATTTGTGAACCCATATGTTGTTTCCTTAACTTGCTAAGATTAATTAAAAAGTGGTCGTTGTCTATTTACCCCCCCCCCCTCTAGTCAACCATATCGATCCTTTCAATTGGTATCAGAGCCACGTCTCTTTATTAAGGGTTTAACCACCCGAAGAGTATGGAAGGCAAAGAGGGAATTAACCATGGGCAACCCGAGGCCATGGACTTGACTTCGGTCACAAGGGACGACTTGAATACGGCTATGGCCGCCCTCAAGACGTCCTTGACGAACGAAGTCAAGACCATGCTTAAAGAGTTAATTGAGGGATTTAAAAGTTCACCCGAACCGGCTATAGTGGTTAAACCCACCGTCACCGATTCGGAGGCCAACTCCTCTAAGGAAGCGGCTAAAGGTATGCGACCTTCCTCATCTCACGAAAAGGATGGGACTCGAACATATGCCTCAGTTCCACCCCCCATGGTCTATGGAGGATCCGTTTCCGCACCACGTCTTAATCCTGTTGGTCCTCCTCCTAAGCTTGTGAAAGGTGACTTTGCTAACTCGGTGTTTTCTATTAAGTCTCATTTGAATCACAGCTCAACAAACTTGTGGAGAATCATCGAGCAAGGATATTATCCCCATGATCCAAGCAACCTCACTCCAAGAGAAGATGCAGACAATCAATACAATCACTCTGCTTTGTTTATTCTCCAGTCTGCAGTGCCACCTGAAGATCTTCCAGACTTGCGTCCCTTCACTTTGGCCAAGTATTGTTGGGAGCATATTATGGTGTTGTACAAGGGAAGCTCAAGCATTCAACGATCCAACTATGAAGTGATACTTGATAAGGCCGATGAGTTTGTGATGAAGGAAGACGAGGACCCTCGTGATCTCTATCAGAGGGTGACTGCTATTGCTGTGGCACTCAAGGATCATGGGAGCAAGGATGTGGACGATACATGGGTCAAGCGCAAGTTCCTTAAAGCCATCATGCCTTTCAACAAAGCCATGTCATCTGTCATTCGTCAGCGGCCAGACTTCCACTCCTTGTATTCCAGTGAGGTGTTGGATGAATTCATTGCAATGTCAATTATGAACGAAACAGCCGACAATGCACTTGCTCGTGTTCGATCAAAGACAACTTCACCCAACCTTGCGTTGAAAGCAAAAGCAATGCTTGAAGAAGAAGAAGAAGATGAGGAAGAGGAGGGCTGCCCTGAAGACACCAAGTATGCCTATCATGAGCACATGGCTCTTGCATCAAGGCAATTCTGGGGCAACAAGAGGAACTCAAGACCCACCTTCACCAAGAACAACTCGAGTGGATTCAAACCCAAACAACGAGTAAGGACATGTTATAACTGTGGTAACGTGAGTCACTTCGTGGCCAAATGTCCCTATGAGAAAAGGGAAGACAACGGAGGCAAGCTCATTCGCAAAGACAAAACCAAATCATTTCCAATCAAGAACAACTTTGTGAAGAAACCTCACCCAAAAGGGATTGTGGCACGTGAAGAGTATCCTTCCGATGATGATGATGATGACGATACAGTGGCAACGGCAACTGTTGCTATTGCCACTACCTCTCCCCAGAAGGTGTCTCTCTTCAACGCCCCCAACGAGAACCACATCACCAAGTTCCTCATTACAAAAGGTATCAATCAGGTAACTCCCATCATTAAGACCAACATTGCTTCTGCTCCTTCTTTGTTAAATTGTATTGAAGATAGTGATGCTGGGGAACTTAATGAGCATGATCTTGACAAGTTTCTGTGCACTATTAAGGGAGAACCCAAGAACCACTTTGTTGCTCTCTTGGAACAACTGGGTGAGGCCACTCACCTCATTGAGTCTCATGAGGAGACCATCTCCGAGCTTCGGAGACATAGTCGTGACTATGCCGATGAAATTGCCGAATTATCTAATGCTCTAGAAAAGGAGCGCACTCTTCGTTTGGCTCTTGAGGAGTCATATAACGATGACTGCGCTAAAATGCAAAAGAAACTAGATCATGATGTTGTTCTTACTCGTATGCTTAAGTCTGAAAAGTATGCTCTTGGGGTTGGCCATGACAGACTCAAAGAGGAGTTTGACACGCTTGACAAGGCCCACAAGGTCTTGAAAGGTGCTCATTTCTGTTTGAAAGATTCTCATGATCAACTCCAAGCAAAACTTACCAAGGAGATCTCTACTTGCCCTCCCTTTGTGTTAATTTATAATGCTTGTGCAACTAACCCCTGTTGTGAGCATGTACATCTTGTGGAGGAAAATGCCAAGTTAAAGGAGAAACTTGAGAAGGGCCTTGTGGCATGCATACAAGGTGAGAAGAGTCTGAACGACCTCTTGAGCACTCAAAAGGGTGTTGTAGGAAAGGAGGGACTTGGACTTACCTCCAAGTCAAAAGGTAAAAGGAGGAACATGAACAAACGATATCCCGCCCTCATGGACATCTTTGCCAAAGAGGGTGAGGGGACTCAGAAAGTGAACAGGAAAAAGGTGGACTATGGAAACCTCAAGAAGGGCAAAACCATTCCTACTAACACAGCCGACAAACTCAATTCTTCTTATGTCTTATGTTGTGCTAGTGATGGGCATGTTTATGCCAGATTTGTTGGTTCCTACGTTGAGGATATTGAATGGGCTATCTGGGTTCCTAAGACCCTTGTCTCTAACATGAAAGGACCCATTAAAAAATGGGTACCTAAAACCAAGCCTTGATCTATTGCAGGAGTTTGCTTCCGGTGGGGTGTCATGGTTGCTCGATAGTGGAGCAACAAATCATATGACCGGAAGCAAGGACTTAGTGGTGGATGTGCATCCTTCTCCATCTATGCCCACCCATGTCCAATTCGCCGATGCATCCTCTTCAAAGGTATTGGGATTTGGTAAGGTGGTCATCTCTCAAGATTTATCTATTGAGAAGGTCATGCTTGTTGAGTCACTTGCCTACAATTTACTTTCAGTTCGTCAACTCGCAATTATGGGTTTTTCCACATTCTTTAATCTTGATATTGTGGTCCTCTTGAGGAGCAAGACTCTTAAAGTAGCCTATGTTGGATATGTCGAAAATGGTCTTTATGTGGTGAACTTCTCAAAGCGACCCACTAAGACTGCGACATGTTTAATGGCTAAAGTTGATGTGGGCTGGCTTTGGCATCGCCGTTTAGCTCATGTCAATATGAGATCTTTGCAAAGTCTTCTGACAGGGGACCATATTCGTGGACTAACAAATGTGAGTTTTGCTAAAGATCGTGTTTGCAGTGCCTGCATTGAAGGAAAGATTCATGAAACTGCTCATCGTCCAACGACTCTTATCTACACTAAGAGGCCATTGGAACTTCTCCATATGGATCTGTTTGGTCCTCCATCATTTGATAGTCTTGGAGGCAGAAAGTATTGCTTAGTGATTGTTGACGACAACTCAAGATGTACCTGGGTATATTTCTTTAAAAAGAAGAGTGAAACTCAACAAACGGTCATCAACTTTGCTAATGAAGCGCAACGTCAACATGAAGCAAAGATCTTGATGATTAGAAGTGACAACGGCACCGAGTTCAAGAACTACACCTTAGATGAGTTTCTAGGTGATGAGGGAATAAAACACCAATATTCTGCACCATATACCCCTCAACAAAATGGCGTGGCAGAAAGGAAGAACCGGACCTTGATAGACGCTGCAAGGACAATGATGGCAGAATTCAAATCTCCATATAACTTCTGGGCAGAGGCCATCAACACAGCATGTCATGCATCCAATCGGCTCTACATCCACAAAGGCTTGAACAAGACTCCATATGAGATTCTAACTGGAAACAAACCCAATCTCAAGTACTTCCGGGTATTCGGTTGTAAGTGTTTCATTCTCAAGAAAGGAGCACAGTTAGCTAAATTTGATTCTAGAGCACATGAGGGTATCTTTGTTGGTTATGCTACAAACTCTCATGCTTACCGTGTCCTCAACAAGTCCACCAGACTAATTGAGGATACGTGTAACGTAGAGTTTGATGAAAATAATGGCTCCCAAGTGGAGCAAAGTGGTCTTTGTGATGTAGGTGATGAAATTCCTCCCCAAGCCATAAGAAGAATTGGGATTGGTCAAATACTCCCCATTGAGGAACCCCTTGTGGCCGAAGGAGAAGGACAATGCTCTACTCAAGTGGAGCCATCACCTCCACAAGCCCCACACGCTTCCGATGAACAAAGAGAAGACTCTCAACAAAACAAACAAGCTCAAGGTCAAGATAAATTGCCCAACAATGATGATGTGTCTCAGGATATTCAAGCACTACCCCAAGACTCCGAACCTGCTCATGATCAAGATCAAGTGCAACCCCGAGATCCAGACCAAGTAGAAGCACAAGATCAAGATCAAGAGCAACCACAAATACAAGAACAAACTAGTGAACCTGCTCAAGTCGAAGGACAAGATGATCAGGAGACTGTCTCACAATTCCCTTCTGGAGCACCAACAGCCGGCTTAAGACGCAAGGGCAAGCAAAGTAAACAAGCCGATGCTCCCCCATTATCTAATGAAGAACTCTTGGAGCGTCGAGCAGCCAAGATTGCGAACAAGTTGAGAGTCAAGTCACATCTTATGAAGAATGTACTTGGCAGTTTAAAAAGGGGAGTATCCACCCGTCAACAGATTTGGAATTATTGGGAGCATCACGCGTTTGTTTCGTATTGTGAACCTCAACACGTACAGGAAGTGCTCGATGATGATGATTGTCTTATGGTCATGCACGAAGAACTTAACAACTTCGAGCGCAACCAAGTCTGGGATTTAGTGCCTAGGCCAACGGAGGAACATAATGTCATCGGGACCAAATGGATATTCAAGAACAAGCAAGATGCCAATGGGATTGTGATTCGAAACAAGGCAAGATTGGTGGCTCAAGGCTACTCCCAAGTCGAGGGTATCGACTACGGTGAAACCTTTGCCCCTGTTGCTCGTCTAGAATCTATTCGCATGTTACTTGCATTTGCTTCTCATCATAACTTCAAATTACAACAAATGGATGTGAAAAGTGCCTTTCTTAATGGTCCTTTAAATGAGTTGGTCTATGTCAAACAACCCGCGGGATTCGAACATCCCAAGCTCCCCAATCATGTGTACAAACTTAATAAGGCACTCTATGGCCTTAAACAAGCCCCATGCGCGTGGTATGAGTATCTTACTAAGTTGTTACAAGATCGTGGGTTTGAAATTGGGAAGATAGATCCCACTCTTTTTACTAAGAGGGTTATAGGGGATTTGTTCATATGCGAACTATATGTTGATGATATTATCTTTGGCTCTCCTAACATTTCCTTCAATGAAGAATTTGCTGCACTAATGACTGAGAAGTTTGAGATGTCCATGATGGGAGAGTTGAAGTTCTTCCTCGGGTTCGAGATTAAACAAGGTCTAGAAGGGACATTCATCAAACAAGCAAAGTACACTCAAGACATTCTCAAACGGTTCGAGCTCGAAGATGTCAAACCTGTCAAGTTCCCCATGCCAACAATATGCAAGCTTGACAGTGATCTCAATGGTAAAGTAGTGGATCAAAAGGTATATCGCTCCATGATTGGATCCCTCCTTTACCTTTGTGCATCTAGAGCGGATATTATGTTGAGTGTAGGGATATGTGCACGGTTTCAATCCGCACCAAAAGAAAGTCATTACATGGCTGTCAAGCGAATCTTTCGATATTTGGCTCATACCCCAAACTTTGGCCTTTGGCATCCCAAAGGAGCAAACTTCAATCTAGTTGGCTATTCTGATTTAGATTGGGCAGGAGATTGTGTGGAGAGGAAGTCAACGTCTGGAGGATGCCAATTCCTTGGTCGCTCATTGGTAAGTTGGTCGTCAAAGAAGCAGAATTGCGTCTCCTTATCATCCACCGAAGCTGAGTATGTGGCAGCTGCAAGTTGTTGTACACAATTGCTATGGATGAGGCAAACTTTAAAGGATTATGGGGTCACTTGTGACAAAGTGCCTCTTCTATGTGACAATCAAAGTGCTATCAAGATTTCCCTCAACCCAGTGCAACATAGCAAAACCAAACATATTAATATTCGCCATCACTTCATTCGTGAACATATCAAGCTAGGTGATATTGAGGTTCACTTCATCCACACTGAAGAGCAACTTGCAGATATTTTCACTAAGCCTCTAGATGAAGCAAGGTTTCGGGAGTTAAGGCATGAGCTAAATATCATTGATTCAAGTAATGTGGATTGAAACTAGGCATGTTGCACCTCACTTTGCATTCCATCTTGTCTAGATGTAGGCATGGACATAGGGGGAGTGTTGTTCTCTCAATGAACTTTCCCTCCCCCCATTATGCATAAATCAATCTAGTCTTTCACTTTAGCCATTGTCAAATGGCACTTGTGCTTCAAAGACGAGCATTGGTCATGAACCCAAGGATAATTCTTCGCGGTGTCATACCATTGTCTCAAACATAGGTGGCCTCGGCCACCGCCCTCATTTTTCCACGTTCTTCTCTTATCCTAGGTCACGTTGTGACATTTGCAGCGGTACTACCGCCAGGGGGAGCGGTACTACCGCCAGGACCCCAGCGGTACTACCGCTCGGGATAGCGGTACTACCGCCAGGATCCCCATCTAACACGACCTGCTAGGAAATTTTTACGGCTATCTCAAGGGGGAGCGGTACTACCGCCAAGGGGAGCGGTACTACCGCCAGGACCACAACGGTACTACCGCTGCATCCAGCGGTACTACCGCCAGGCAGCGGTACTACCGCCAGGTCCACAACGGTACTACCGCTGGCCCGTACCCCTTGGGCTATATAAAGGAGGGGGATCCCGTGTTTCCCTGGTTTTTTCTTCTTCCTCGCGGCTCCTCCCTCCTCATCCCCGAAATACCCCAGTTTTGATCTCTTTTCGTGGAGCTCCTTCTCTCCATTGGATTGGAGGGTTTGCTCCACTTCTCCTTCCTCCTCCAAGGGCCATGAATCCCGGTAAAGCTCCTCCCCTTCTTCTCTTGGTTGACGTTCTTGTTCTAGGGTCAGGAGCATTGGTGGTTTGGATCCATGTCTTTGATCTTGTGCCTTGTTCTTGGATGGCATGAAGGAAATATTTGAGGGGAGTGTAGGTCCTATAAATCGTTGCTGATTATTTTGCCATGCCCTAGGATTTACTTGTTTTAGATCAAGCACTTGAACTATGTTTGGATTAGATCTAAAACTTTCTCTCTCTTGCCTAGGCATGTACTTATTTCGATGATACATGTGATCCTCATGTGTGTAGGGCTGTGGTGGAGTTCTTAGTGTTCATGTACAGCCCATGCTCCTCGTAAAATTCGTGTAGTCATATCCATGGGGACTATTTTCTCTGTCAGATCTGATAATCAAACCCCAGCGGTACTACCGCCAGGGTAGCGGTACTACCGCTAGGACCCCCAGCGGTACTACCGCTAGGACCCCCAGCGGTACTACCACTAGGACCCCAGCGGTACTACCGCCAGGGGTAACGGTACTACCGCCAGGAGGATTCACTGTGCATTCTTTTCATGTGCTTGGCAATGAGTGTTTACTTTTCTGGCTTTTCTAGTTCATTGCCTTGACTCTTTTTCTCGCCCTTTTCGCTGTGTGTTTTGTGTCACAGGTGGTGCTCGCCGTTCGAACCCCTCACGAGACACGTAGTCAAAGCATTATCGTAACCCCGAGGCTCCAGAGGGTTCCGCTACTTCAGGTCTGCAACCCAAAAAGCAGGCTTTCAAGAAGACCACGCACAAGGACAAGGGGATCAATGTGCGCACAATGCCTCCCAACGACTTTCTGCGGTTCCGCACTCAAAACCATTATCTCCAAGAGAAGGCTGTGATCAAGAATGTTGACCATGTTTGGACCAGGGATGACTGCAGGATCTACCGTGATATTTTCATGCACTTCAAGAAGAACTTTGTCCCTGTTCAGTGGATTGACCTCGCTCATCTTCAGCGGAACCTGGACTATTTTGGTGATGCCCTCTCTCTGATTGACAAACTGGGCATCAAGGACATCATCACTTTCCAGACAGATTTTGACCCCAATGTTGTTACCCAGTTCTATGTCACGGTCCACTTCCCTCCTGATGAAGAGCGCTCTATGGTGTGGATGACTGGGACTCAGAAGATGACCGGTACCTGGCGTGAATTCATGGCATTCCTCAAGGTTGGGTTCCAGGGAGCTGACACTCCACTTGGGTCGCGTCCTCATGCTGCAGCTCCCACTGATAGGGCCCCCGCCAAGGACAGATTGCAGCAACTCTATGTGAAGAAGGGTGTGCTCCCCAAGCATCTGGACATCATGCATCGGATCTTCCGCAACACCCTCTTTCCTCGCATTGGTAACTTCGACGCGGTTCATGGCTCTCTGGCTGAGATGCTGCTGCTCTGTGAGGAGGCTATGACTAAGGAGTCTGCCCCTCTTGATATTTCTGATGTGATGTTCACGGAGCTCTGGAACTGCATCATGATGCGCAAGGTTCCCATCTACGGGCCCTATCTGTTTGCTTATATCCGTCAGAAGTGGCAAGATACCTATCCGTAGGAGGAGCTATACATTCAGGCTGACTACATTGTGCACGACCCTGTCAAGCTTCGCGTCAAGGATAAATGGGCCAACCCATCAACTTCCTCTTAGCAGATGGATACTGACACATAGACTGCTACTGATAGAGGAACCGCCTCTCAGTCGCGCTCTTCTGCCATGCCATCTTGGGCCATCAAACTGCAGGATAAGGTGAAGACCCTATTCTGTATGCAGGCTAAGGGTCATTACCAGACGCACGTGGCTCCGAAGGAGAGCCGCCAGAGGCACAAGCGTGTCCTAAGGACTCTTGATATTGACATCTCCAGCGGATCAGAGGACGACATCACTCCAGAGGCTACTTGGATGCAGGCTCAAGGGTACCGACGAATCTGGTGATGCTGAGGATGAGGAGTAACCACCTGTGGCGTTAGGTGTGCCCCTTTTTGGTGTCTTGTGCCAAAGGGGGAGAGAGTCTAGGAGCTGGATTTGCTTTCAGAGTCGAACTTTGCTTTGCTTTGCTTTCTTTCGTATTTTGCTTCAAACTTGGTGTGCTTCTAGTTTGCTATCATTTGTGAGACAAGAACTTATGTGAGATTGATTTCCATCATATGCTGTGAGTCATATGCCCCGTATTGTCATATATCTCTATCTTTCTTGTTCTCATATTTCTTACTATGCAAATTCGGTATTGTCATCAATCCACCAAAAAGGGGAGATTGTTGGGGCATAGTTTATGCCTAAGTAATTTTGGTGATTGATGACAGTACCGTAAAGGACTAACCGTGTGTGTTAAGGTTTCAGATAACACACGTCAACGGCACAAGACGACTCGCCTCCTCATTCATGGAAGGGAAGCACAACGCTCTCAACGATTCTCTTTATTTCACTCATAGGAAAGCCGTACTATTAAGAGGGGAACCGTAGTGGAAAGGTTTGGGTGGAATCTATCTTTGCACGCGCACACTTCACATATTTTCCCTTACCTTCATCTTTGGAGCGGCCCCCGCCACTGTGTTTCTTTCCTCCTTGCAAAATGGTCCCGAGCGGTAGTACCGCTGGCCCTAGTGGTAGTAGCGCTGGAATGCTAGCGGTAGTACAGCTGCAGCCAGCGGTAGTACCGCGGGCTGGCGGTAGTACCTCCCTTGGTCAGCGGTAGTACCGCTCCAGGAGCTTAGTACCGCCTGCATAGCGGTTGTTCGTGGACAGACCTTTTTGCGAAGACTTTCTTGGCGGTGGTAGTGTCTTTGAACTACCAGGGCCCAGCGGTAGTACCGCTGGGGCCAGCGGTAGTACCGCTAGTCGGCGGTAGTACCACCCCTGGTCAGCGGTAGTACCGCTGCAGCCAGCGGTAGTACCGCTGGAGCTCGGGTAGAGAGTGGGAAAACGGTTGGATTTTTCCCCCCACTATATAAAGGGTTCTTCTAGCTGTGGAACCTCATCTCTTACCTCCCCAAGCTCCATTGTTGCTCCCTAAGCTCAAAAGTGCCCGATCTCTCTCCCTAGCCAATCAAACTTGTTGATTCTTTAGGGATTGGTTGAGAAGGCCTAGATCCACACTTCCACCGAGAGAAAAGTTGATTCCCCCACCAATCCCTTGCGGATCTTGTTACTCTTGGGTGTTTGAGCATCCTAGACGGTTGAGGTCACCTCGAAGCCATATTCCATTGTGGTGAAGCTTCGTGGTCTAGTTGGGAGCCTCCAAGCTTTGTGTGGAGTTTGCCTCAACCTTGTTTGTAAAGGTTTGGTCGCCCCCTTCAAGGGCACCTATAGTGGAATCACGGTACCTTGCATCGTGCGAGGGCGTGAGGAGAATACGATGGCCTTAGTGGCTTATTGGGGAGCATTGTGCCTCCACACCGCTCCAACGGAGACGTACTTCCTGTCAAAGGGAAGGAACTTCGGTAACACATCCTCGTCTCCATCAGTTCCACTTGTGGTTATCTCTATCCTTTACTATGTGTATGCTTATGTTTGTGACTATATCTTACTTGTCTTAATAGCTCTCGTTGTTAGCTTCATTAGGGTTCACCTCATTGTCATAATATTTGTGAACCCATATGTCGTTTACCTTAACTTGCTAAGATTAATAAAAAAGTGGTCGTTGTCTATTCACCCCCCCTCTAGCCAACCATATCGATCCTTTCACACACCACTCCTCCCTCGCTCGAACCGTAGCTAGCTCAGCGTCGTCGCCGCCACTACGCCCGATTGTTCTCATGAAGATCCATCAGAAGGGGTTAGAATATCACGCATGTCTATATGTCATGACAGATGTCAACGACGTCGAGATCATCAACGGCGCCGGCCTGACGCAGGTTGTCCTACAGGTTAAGTGGCGCACCCCCACCCCTCTGGTTCAACCCCACTGGATGTCCTCCTTGGCCCCGTCGATGATCTACTCAGCTTTGTTGTCAGAAATTTGCCTTCATTTCTGACGGTCGCATTCCATGGTGGTGTCTAGGCATCGTCACCTGCCAATTCATGCCTCACTAATGACGAGAACAACGACAAGGGCACCATATTCGTCTCTTCCAATGGGGAATAGCCCATCCACAACATCAGGGAGGGCACCGTAAAGCTGTGCTCTTCCAAAGGGAAGGAGCCAAGCTGTGACAACAGGGACAAGGAGTGGATGGTGCGCACCCACCGTCTGGGATCTTCCAAGGGGAATGAGCCCATATGTGACAATTGAGGAAACCCATGTTATGTTCATCATGCCTCCTCAACGGGGGAAAACTTCATATGATCATACTTATAGCTTTGGCCATGCTAGGTTTTAACCATGCCATGTTAAAAAAATCAGTCATGCAAAATATAATGATCAAAAGTGCAATTTGATATGCTGGAGTATGAATTGTTCAGTTCAACTCCACGAATGCATATGTTTGGTTGTCTGTAGTGAGCATACACATAGTTTATCTTTTATTGGTTGTTTGTAGTGAACATATGTAGAGTTTCAATTGCTAGATCTGGTTATTCAATCATACACTTGGTTCCTGTAAAAGTTGGTGTAGTTAACACGTCCCTCTTCATTTCAGTTTTATCAAAATGTGATGTTGAATCATACAATTTGATGTTAAGCACATGGTACGTTCTATGGATTTTCAACAATATAGATATGAGTGACTATTTGGTTGTTGCTAAGTCTATTGTAGTGAACAGATGCCTCCTTTAGAGGTTTTTGGTTGTTTGTGGTTAGCATTTGTCCAGTTTCAATTGCTATATTTGGTTGTTTGTAGTATGCCTTGTTCATCTAGTTATTCATAGTGTGCAGTACAATTTGATCAATACCAGTCCAATGGCCCCAGAAAGCATCACATCCCATCATTCTATTTTTTCTTGCATAGTTTGTTTCTTTTTTCACTCTGTGATGTTCGATTATACAATTTGATGTTTATGTACAAGCTTTGTTCTATGCAATCTCAACAATACCATTACGAATGACTATATTTCGTTGTTATTAAGCATGTTGCAGTGAGCATATGCCTATTTTGGTTTTTCGCTCCCATGGCTATATTTGTTTCCCATGTTATACTCCCTCCGCCCATAACATAAGATGTTAGTACATCCAATATGTTAGTATATTGGATGTAATTAGATCTTATATAGTGGTTAAGAGAGAATATTGTAGCACATCATTGTGCAATTGCAGTTTAGCTTCTAATATCACTTGTCGCTTCTAGGTACACATGTCATTGGTAAATATCTGTGCTTAGACCCTTTTGTTTATGGACTAATGAGATATTCATGAACAAGCATCATGTGTGGTAAGTAATAAATATTGTTAGGACAATGGGCCAAAACGTGGAAATTAACCTATTTATTTACAGTTTGTCCAAGACAACAATGATCTTAGTATATGAACTCAGAACTTTGTAGCCTTTTTACTGCCCATAATGAGTTGTTAGTTGAAAATGTCTGTATCTTTTTCCTTTGTAGTGGTTCCCAATGGAGTTTACTCAAGGACAACTCTCATACTACATGATTGTTGGACATGCAAATGTACATGTATTTCTACCATATTACAATGATTATGCACCATATTAATATAAGGTGATCCCTCACTAAAATTTCAAGATAAAATTGTGTTCTCCCCGACTATGCACCGTTGCGACAGTTTGTCGTTTCGAGACACCACGTGATGATCGGGTGTGATAGACTCAACGTTCACATACAACGGGTGCAAAACAGTGCACATGCGGAACACTCGGGTTATACTTGACGAGCCTAGCATGTACAGACATGGCCTAGGAACACAAGAGACCGAAAGGTCGAGCATGAATCATATAGTTGATATGATCAACATGGAGATGCTCACTACTGAAACCATACTCAACTCACATGATGATCGGACTTGACTTAGTGGATTTGGATCATGCACCACTCGAGTGACTAGAGGGATGTCTATTTGAGTGGGATTTATTAGTAATATGATTAGCGAAACTCAATTATGATGAACATAGTCAAAAGGTCTTTTCAAATAATGTTGTATCTTGCATTATGGCTCTACTAATTTTTATATGTTCCTAGAGAAAATTTAGTTGAAAGATGATAGTAGCACTTATGCGGACTGGGTTCATAAACTGGGGATTGTCCTTATTGCTGCGCAGAAGGCTTATGTCCTTAATGCACCACTCGGTGTGCTGAACCTCAAGCGTCGTTATCATAACATACTACTCAATAACCAAAGTTTCCAAGTACCTACTTGCATGCAATGGGTGAAGAAGGTTGAAACTAATGCAAAAAACCATAGGTAAAAATATGATCAATGTGAACTTGCCTGGTATTACTTGATGAAGATAGTCGCTCTCATAATCCTGATAATTCTACTCGCCACACTCCGCGCAATCTATCGTAAACGAATAACATTCAATAAACATTCATGCCAAGAGGAAGAACCAAAAGAACATAAGAACAAAACATGTCTTGGTACAAAATAACGACATACCAAGATTTAATAAGAAAAGATAGGGCCTTATGGTATTGTAAAAGGAAAGGTGAAAGGGGTCAACTCAAAAGAGTCAAGGGATGATCAACTATCGCTATATAAGCTCGACTTGCATACACTATGGTAGATGATCAAAAATATTGGGAGAACAACATGAATGTTGTTTGACAAATAGTATAAGACATAAGAATTTATTTGTAGAAAGAATTTCTTGAAATGGAGCACTACAACTATAACACAAGTTATAGCAAACTGAAGTATAAATAGAATTTGCATTCAGAAGGTCAAGAGAAGTTGAACTGAAATACGATGGTTACATACAAAAATATATGACATGAGTGTTTAGGGGTAAAAGGAATCAATTGAAAAGGTGGTATGATTTGCAAGATAAGATCAAATGAATGTTCGAATACAAATTTGAATCGCTCAAATTTGTAAGGTTCAAAGGTCGAAACTAATGATGCTACTGGATATAGGATATCAATATGAGCGTGTAGAAAAAAGAATTACTAGATTTGAAATAGCGGATCAAAAGATACAAATACTTAAATATAACATTGAATCGGCTTAGAACGATGTGAACACTTTTGGGCACTAATAGATAAATCTGATTTGATCAAAATTATAAGTTGAAAAGTTAAAACTAATGATATAAATGGGAAGATTACTTTGATACGAATCCGACGCAATTGGATTCATCTAAAACGGAGCTAAGGATAAAAAAATATGATCAAAAGAAATTTGAATATGAGTGTGAACAAATTTCGAAATTGAAAATTTGAAAAAGTTGATATGATAGGTTCACCGGATAGGTGGGATCAAGACGAAACTCTAGGCGTTGGTTTCATCTAATTCGGATAAACGAGTAAAAAGTTATGGCTATTTGAAAAATAAGGGCCAAGTTTTTTTACGGAATAAAAGTGCTACGTCTAAAAGAATTCTAGGACTAATGTGTAAATACAGAGACTAATTGATAAATCTAATTACTCTACCGTATACTCCCTCCGTCCGAAAATTCTTGTCTTAAATTTGTCTAAATATAAATGTATCTAGTCATGTTTTAGTATTTAGGTACATTTATTTTTAGACAAACCTAAGACAAGAATTTTGAGACGGAGGGAGTACTAATGTAGGAATATTAGTCTAGAAATAATAAACTACGGGAGTATAAAAAATACGAAGAGAAATACCTTTAGAATGCAGAGTAAGAATTAAATTCAATGAGGAGACGACTTCAAGAAATCCCGCCGAAGAGAAAAGAATATTTTTATTTAATAAACCTAGTCAAACCAAAAGATTGATTTAACCCGAAATAGATGATTTTTGGATGCTCCTATGGGATTATATTTATAGGTGGAAGGGAAGTCTTATGGTCCATAGATAGGCAATGTGGGACTAAACATATACATAAAGAGGAGAAAAAAGTCCGCATGGGCCATTTTTCGGCCGGCCACCCGCGCAGGTCGCGCACACATTGCTCGTTGGCCGGTTGGCCTCGTCAGCCTTTTTTTTCAAATTTGTTTTTTTTGAAAAAAAAACAGGGAACAATAAAAATATTTTATATAGACATATTATATATCAAAATTTTCAGAATAAAATTTCCTACAACATGAACATTTTATTTTCACAAAATAAAAACTTTATAAAAAATATTTTTTTTAAAATTCAATAAAATCCAAATTTTCTCTTTAAAATTTTTGGGACTATTTTTCTTCTGACTTTTATTTTTTTTGGGGGGGGTGTCATGTTACCTCCTCTCTTTCTTGCTTGGCAAGTATGTTGTCAAGAAAAAAAATGTGGTTGAAATCTTGAGCCAAAATTAAAATTCAAATCAAAAACCAAAGGAAAAAAAATCAAATGCCACATTCATTCAAATTCTTTATAGTTGAAGAAGTCATGTTATCTTCTCTCACTGATTTTAAATGGATGAATTTGAATTCAAAAGAAAATGGGAAAGTCATTTTATTCCCTCTCATTCAAAAGTTTTTAAAAAAGTTTCAAATTCCACTCAAGTTTCAATCACTCAAACAAACAAAAAATGAATCTAATAATTATATTAACATTCCAAAATTTATAATTTTGGGATGTTACACGTGGATACATAGACAATACATTGTCCCTACTGAGCCTCTAGTTGACTACTTCGTTGATCAAAGATGGTCAAGGTTTCCTGGCCATAGGCAAGTGTTGCCACTTGATAACGGAATCACATCATTAGGAGAATCATGTGATGGACAAGACCCAAATTATATACGTAGCATATTGATCATGTCATTTTATTGCTATCGTTTTCTGCGCAAGTATTTGTTCCTATGACCATGAGATCATATAACTCACTGGCACCGCAGGAATACCTTGTGTGCATCAAATGTCACAACATAACTGGTGACTATAAAGGTGCTCTACAGGTATCTCTGAAAGTGGCCGTTGAGTTAGTATGGATCAAGACTAGGATTTGTCACTCCGTGTGACGGAGAGGTATCTCGGGGCGCACTCGGTAATACAACATCATACACAAGCCTTGCAAGCAATGTGACTAAGTGTAAAGAGACTTGTATTACGGAACGAGTAAAGAGACTTGACGGTAACGAGATTGAAATAGGTATGCGGATACCGACGATCAAATCTCGGGCAAGTAACATACCGAAGGACAAAGGGAATGACATACGGGATTATATGAATCCTTGACACTGAGGTTCAACCGATAAGATCTTCGGAAAATATGTAGGATCCAAGATGGGCATCCAGGTCCCGCTACTGGATATTAACCGAGGAGCGCCTGGGGGCATGTTTACATAGTTCTCGAACCCGCAGGGTCTGCACACTTGAGGTTCGATGATGTTTTAGTATAGTTGAGTTATATGTGTGGTTACCAAATGTTTTTCGGAGTCCTGGATGAGATCACGGACATCACGAGGGATTCTGGAATGGTCCGGAAACGAAGATTGATATATAGGATGGCTTCATTTGTTTACCGGAAGGTTTTCGGGCATTACCGGGAATGTAGCGGGTGTGACGAATGGGTTCCGGAAGTTCACCGGGAGGGGGGCAACCCACCCAGGGGAAGCCCAATGGCCCTAGGGGTGGCGCACCAACCCTTAGTGGGCTGGTGGGACAGCCCAAGAGGGCCCTGGTTTCAAGAAATAAAAACCAAAGAAAAAGAAAAAAAATAGGTGAGAAGGAAGGGAAGGACTCCACTTTCCAATCCTAGTTGGAGTAGGATTGGAGTAGGACTCCACCTCTCCCTTGGTAGGCACACCCTTGAGGGCTTGGCCCACAAGGCAAGCCTCCTCCCCCTCCCTCCTATATATAGTGGTGATTTAGGACTGATTTGAGACAAATTTTGCCACGTGCAACTCACATCTAGACACCATAGTTTTACCTCCAGATCGTATTTCTGCGGAGCTCGGGCAGAGCCCTGCAGGAGTATATCCTCACCACCACAGGAGCGCCGTCAAGCAGCCGGAGAACTCATCTTCTTCTCCGTCTTGCTTGCTGGGTCAAGAAGGCCGAGATCATCGTTGAGCTGTACGTGTGCTGAACGCGTAGGTGTCGTCCGTTCGGCACTAGATCGGAACGGATCGTGGGACGGATCACGGGACGGTTCATGGAACGGTTTGTGGGGCTGGTGGAGGGACGTGAAGACGTTCCACTACATCAACCACGTTTCTTAAAGCTTCCTGCTATGCGATCAACAAGGGTACGTAGATCCAAATCTCCTCTCGTAGATGGACATCACCATGATAGGACTTCGTGTGCATAGGAAATTTTTTGTTTCCCAGGCAACGTTCCCCAGCAGTGGTATCAGAGCTAGGTTCATGCTTAAATGTTATCTCCAGTAGAACACAAAAGGTTTCGTGGACGGTGATGTTCGATTTGCTGCCCTCCTTAGTATTTTCTCGATTCGGCGGTATTGTTGGATTGAAGTGGCCTGGACCATCATCATTCGTACGCTTATGAAAGACTGGTTTCATCGATTGACATGCAACCTCGTTGCATAAAGATGACTGGCGGGTGGCGGTTTCTTCAACTTTAGTTGAATTTCTTTTGACTGAGGTGGTACTTGGAGAGGTTAAATATCAATTTGCACATCTTCGTTGTGGTTTTTGCGTAAGTAAGATGCGATCATACTAGATACCCGTAGCAGCCACGTAAAACATGCAACAATAAATTAGAAGATGTCTAACTTGTTTTTGCAGGGTATGCTTGTGATATGATATGGCCAATAACGTGATGTGATATATTGGATGCATGAGATGATCATGTTGTAATAGTTAATATCGACTTGCACATCGATGGTACGGCAACCCGCAGGAGCCACAGGGTTGTCTTTAAACTAACGTTTGTATTTCCATATGCGTTTACTATATTGCTAGGACGTAGCTTTAGTAGTAACAGCATAAGTAGCACGACAACCCCGATGGTGACACGTTGTTGGAGATCATGGTGTGGCGCCGGTGACAAGAAGATTGTGCCGGTGCTTTGGTGATGGAGAACAAGAAGAACAAGATGATGGCCATATCATGTCACTTATGAATTGCATGTGATGTTAATCCTTTTCTGCACCTTATCTTGCTTAGAACGATGGTAGCATTATAAGGTGATCTCTCACTTAAAATTTCTAGACGAAATTGTGTTCTCCCCAACTGTGCACCGTTGCAATAGTTCGTCGTTTCAAGACACCACGTGATGATCGGGTGTGATAGACTCAACGTTCACATGCAACAGGTGCAAAACAGTTGCACACGCGGAACACTCGGGTTAAACTTTACGAGCCTAGCATGTGCAGACATGGTCTCGGGACACAAGAGACCGAAAGGTCGAGCATGAATCGTATAGTTGATATGATTAGCATAGAGATTCTTACCACTGAAACTATTCTCAAGTCATGTGATGATCGGACTTGAGTTAGTGGATTTGGATCATGTACCACTCAAATGACTAGAGAGATGTACTTTTTGAGTGGGAGTTCTTAAGTAATATGATTAATTGAACTAATTATCATGAACATAGTCTAATTGTCTTTGCGAATTATGATGTAGCTTGCGCTATAGCTCTACTATTTTTATATCTTCCTAGAGAAATTTTAGTTGAAAGTTGATAGTAGCAACTTTGCGGACTGAGTCCGTAAAACTGAGGATTGTCCTCATTTCTGCGCAGAAGGCTTATGTCCTTAATGCACCACTCCGTGTGCTGCACCTCAGGCGTCGTCTGTGGATGTTGCGAACATCTGACATACACGTTTTTGATGACTACGTGATAGTTCAGTGCGTAATACTTAATGGCTTAGAAGCAAGGCGCCGAAGACATTTTGAAACGTCGGGGAACATAAGAGATTTTCTAGGAGATGAAATTGATATTTCATGCTCGTGCCCTTGTTGAGAGGTAAGAGACCTCCGACAAGATTCTTTGTCTACAAAGTAAAGGAGGAAATCTCAATCGTTGAGCGTGTGCTTAGATTGTCTCAGTGCAACAATCGCTTGAATCAAGTGGGAGTTAATCTTCCAAATGAGATAGTGATGGTTCTCCAAAGTCACTGCCACTAAGCTGCTAGAGCTTCATGATGAACTATAACATATCAAGGATAGATGTGCTGATCCTTGAGCGATTCGCAATGTTTGACACTACAGAAGTAGAAAACAAGAAGAAGCATCAATTGTTGATGGTTAGTAAAACCACTAGTATCAAGAAGGCCAAGGGCTAGAAGGGATACTTCATGAAATGGCAAACCAATTGCTGCTCAAATGAAGAAACCCAAGATTGAACCCAAACCCGAGACTAAGTGCTTCTGTTATGAGGGAAACGGTCACTGAGGAGGAGCTACCCTAGATACTTGGTAGATGAGAAGGCTGGCGAAGTCAACAGAAGTATATTTGATATACATGATATTGATATGTACTTTACTAGTACTCCTAGTAGCACGAGGGTATTAGATACCGGTTCGATTGCTAAGTGATTAGTAACTCGAAATAAAAGCTATGGAATAAACGGAGACTAACTAAAGATGAGGTGACGATAAGTGTTGGAAGTGTTTCCAAGGTTGATGTGATCAAACATCGCACGCTCCCTCTACCATCGGGATTGGTGTTAAACCTAAATAATTGTTATTTGGTGTTTGTGTTGAGCCTGAACTTGATTGGATTGTGTTTATTGCAATACGATTATTCATTTAAAGAGAATAATGGTTATCCTATTTTCTTGAATAATTACCTTCAATGGTTTACTGAATCTCGATCGTAGTGTTACACATGTTCATAATATTGGTGCCAAAATATACAAACTAATAATGATAATACCACTTACTTGTGACACTGCCACTTGAGTCATGTTGGTGCAAAATGCATAAAAAAGCTCCATGCTGATGGATCTTTGTACTCACTCATTTTTGAAACGTTTGAGACATGCAAGACGTACCTGTTGGTATAAACGCATGAAGAAACTCCATGCGGATGGATCGTTTGGATTCACTTCATTTTGAATCACTTGAGACATTCAAAATCATACCACATGGAACAAGAAAGTGACTTGTTGGAAGCAATGCATTTTGATGTGTGCAGTCCAATGAGTGCTGAGGCACACAGTGGGTATCATTATGTTCTTACTTCACTGACGATTTGAGTAGATACACGAGTATTTACTTAATGAATCACAAGTCTGAAATGTTGAAAAGTTCAAAGCTATTTCAGAGTGAAGATCATCGTGACAACAGGATAAACTTTCTATGATATGATCATAGAGATGAATATCTGAGTTGCGAGTTTTGGTACACGGTTAAGACAATGTGGAAATTGTTTCGCAAGTCATGCCACCTAAGAGCACCATAGTGCGATGGTGTGTCTGAACATCATAGTCGCACCCTATTGGATATAGCAGATACTATGATGTCTCTTATCGAATCACCGCTGTCGTTTATGGGTTATGCATTAGAGACAACCGCATTCACTTTAAATAGGGCACCACGTATTTACGGTAAGATGACACAGTTTGAACTATGGTTTGGAGAAACCTGAGCTGTCGTTTCTTGAAAGTTTGGGGCTACAACGCTTATGTGAAAAAGTTTCAGTCTGATAAGCTCGAACCCAAAGCGGATAAATGCATCTTCATAGGATATCCAAAACAGTTGGAGACATCTCCTATTTCAAATATGGAAGCAAAGTGTTTGTTTCTAGAAACGGGTCCTTTCTCGAGGAAAGGTTTCCCTCAAAAGAATTGAGTGGGAGGGTGGTGGAACTTGATGAGGTTAGTGAACCGTCACTTCAACCAGTGTGTAGCAGGGCGCATGAAGATGTTCCTGTGGCGCCTACACCAATTGAAGTGGAAACTAATGATGGTGATCATTGAGCTTCGGATCAAGTTACTACAAACCTCGTAGGTCGACAAGGTCGCGTACTACTACAGAGTGGTACGGTAACCCTGTCTTGGAGGTCATGCTCTTGAACAACAATGAACCTATGAGCTATGGAGAAGCGACGGTGGGCCCGGATTCCGACAAATGGCTAGAAGCCATGATATCCGAGAGAGGATCCATGTAGACTTTGGAAGAACTACTTTATGGTCATAAGACTGTTGAGTAAAGATGTGTCTTTAAAAGGAAGACAGACGATGATGGTGACTATTCAGTATTAAGAAAAGCTCGACTTGTCGCAAAGATGTTTCCGACAAGATCAAAGAGTTGACTATGATCAGACTTTCTCACTCATAGCGATGCTAAAAGTCTGTTTGGAGTTATGTTGGTAGTTGCTGCATTATTTATGAAATATTGCACTTAGGATGTCAAAACATTGTTTCCTCGACGGCTTCCTTGAGCAAAGGTTGTGTGAGATACAACCAGAAGGTTTGTCGATCCTAAGGATGCTAACAAGTATGCAAGCTCTAGCGATTCTTCAATGGACTCGTGCAAGCATCTCGGAGTTGGAATATATGCTTTGATGAGATGATCAAAGCTTTTGGGTTTGTAGGAAGTTTATGAGAAACTTGTATTTCCAAAGAAGTGAGTGGGAGCCTTATAGAATTTCTGATAAGTATATGTGGTTGACATATTGTTGATCAGAAGTAATGTAGAATTTCTATAAAGCATAAAGGTTGTTTGAAAGGGGTTTTTCAAAGGAAGACCTGGATAGGGCTACTTAAACATTGAGCATCAAGATCTATGGAGATAGATCAAAATGCTAAACGGAACTTTCAAATGAAATGCATGCCTTGACATTTTTGAAGGAGTTCAAAATAGATCAGCAAAGAAAGAGTTCTTGGTTGTATTGTAAGGTATGAATTTGAGTAAGACTCAAAAGCCCGACCACGGCAGAAGAAAGAGAAAGGACGAAGGTCGTCCCCTATGCCTTAGTCGTAGACTCTACAGTATGCCATGCTGTGTACCGCACCTGATGTGTGCCTTGCCACAAGTCTGTTAAGAGGTACAGAGAGTGATCCAGGATTGAATCACTAAACTGCGGTCAAAGTTATCCTTAGTAACTAATAGACTAAGGAATTTTTCTTGATTATGGAGGTGGTTAAAGAGTTCGTTGTAAAGGGTTACGTCGATGCAAGCTTTGACACTAATCCGAATAACTATGAGTAGTAAAACGGATTCGTATAGTAGATATTTAGAGTATTTCTGAATAGCACGTAGTAGCAGCATCTATAAGATGACATAAAGGTTTGTAAAGCAGACACTGATTTGAAAGATTCAGAACCGTTGACTAAAACCTCTCTCACGAGCAAGACGTGATCAGACCCCAGAACTATATGGGTGTTGGATTCGTTGAAATCACATGGTGATGTGAACTAGATTATTGACTCTAGTGCAAGTGGGAGACTGTTGGAAATATGCCCTAGAGGCAATAATAAATTAGTTATTATTATATTTCCTTCTTCATAATAATTGTTTATTATCCATGCTAGAATTGTATTGATTGGAAACTCAAATACATGTGTGGATACATAGACAACACATTGTCCCTAGTGAGCCTCTAGTTGACTAGTTTGTTGATCAAAGATGGTCAAGGTTTCCTGGCCATAGGCAAGTGTTGTCACTTGATAACGGAATCACATCATTAGGAGAATCATGTGATGGACAAGACCCAAATTATATACGTAGCATATTGATCGTGTCATTTTATTGCTATTGTTTTCTACATGTCAAGTATTTGTTCCTATGACCATGAGATCATATAACTCACTAGCACCGTAGGAATACCTTGTGTGCATCAAACGTCACAACGTAACTAGGTGACTTTAAAGGTTCTCTAAAGAAATCTCCAAAGGTGTCCGTTCAGTTAGTATGGATCAAGACTCGGATTTATCACTCCGTGTGACGGAGAGGTATCTCGGGGCCCACTCGGTAATACAACATCACACACAAGCCTTGCAAGCAATGTGACTACGTGTAATTTATGGGATCTTGTATTACGGAATGAGTAAAGAGACTTGCTGGTAACGAGATTAAAATAGGTACGCGGATACAGACGATCAAATCTCGGGAAGTAACATATCGAAGGACAAAGGGAATGACATACGGGGTTATATGAATCCTTGACACTGAGGTTCAACCGATAAGATCTTCGGAGAATATGTAGGATCCAATATGGGCATCCAGGTCCCGCTATTGGATATTGACCGAGGAGTGCCTTGGGGCACGTCTACATAGTTCTCGAACCCGCACAGTCTGCACACTTAAGTTTCAATGATGTTTTAGTATAGTTGAGTTATATGTGTGGTTACCGAATGTTCTTCGGAGTCCCGGATAAGATCACGGATATTACGAGGGTTTCCGGAATTGTCCGTAAACAAAGATTGATATATAGGATGGCTTCATTTGGTTACCGGAAGGTTTTCGGGCATTACCGGGTATGTACCATGAGTGACGAATGGGTTCCGGAAGTTCACCGGGAGGGGGGCAACCCACCCAGGGGAAGCCCAATGGCCCTAGGGGTGGTGCACCAGCCCTTAGTGGGCTGGTGGGACAGCCCAAGACCGCCTTGGCACCAAGAAAGAAAAACCAAAGAAAAAGAAAAAAAAAGAGGTGGGAAGGAAGGGAAGGACTCCACTTTCCAATCCTACATGGAGTAGGATTGGAGGAGGACTCCTCCTCTCCCGTGGCCGGTGCACCCTTGAGGGCTTGGCCCTCAAGGCAAGCCTCCTCCCCCTCCCTCCTATATATAGTGGTGATTTAGGGCTGATTTGAGACAACTTTTGCCACGTGCAACTCAGATCTAGACACCATAGTTTTACCTCGAGATCGTATTTCTGCGGAGTGATACGTCTCCAACGTATCTATGATTTTTGATGGTTCCATGCTATTATCTTGTCAACTTTGGATGTTTTGTATGCATGAATATGCTATTTTATATCTTTTTTGGGACTAACCTATTAACTAAGTGCCAAGTGCCAGTTCCTGTTTTTTCCGTGTTTTTGACCCTTTTCAAAGGAGAATATTAAACGGAGTCCAAACGGAATAAAATCTTCGGAATGATTTTTCCATAACAGAAGATACACAGGGAACTTGAGAACCAAGGCAAAGTACCTCGGGGGAGGTCACAAGCCCCCTAGGCGCGGCCTGGGGGCGTTCCTACCAGGCTTGTGGGCCCCCTTAGCTCCTTTGCCCTACTTCTTCCGCCTATAAATTCTCCAAAAATCTGAAACTGCCAGAGAGCGCCACGAAAATACTTTTCCGCCACCGCAAGCTTCTGTCTCCGCAAGATCCCATCTGGGGCACGTTCTGGCGCCCTGCCGGAGGGGGGATTCGGACACGGAGGGCTTCTTCATCAACATAATTGCCTCTCCGATGATGCGTGAGTAGTTCACCATAGACCTTCGGGTCCATAGCTAGTAGCTAGATGGCTTCTTCTCTCTCTTGGATCTTCAATACAAAGTTCTTCATGATCTTCATGGAGATCTATCAGATGTAATCTTCTTTTGCGGTGTCTTTGTCGAGATCCAATGAATTGTGGATTCATGATCAGATTATCTATGAATATTATTTGAGTCTCATCTAATATTTTATATGCATGATTTCATATCCTTGTAGTTTTCTTCGAGTTGTGGGTTTCGTTTGGCCAACTTGATCTATAATTCTTGCACTGGGAGAAGTGCTTGGTTTTGGGTTGATGCCGTGCGGTGTCCTCACCTAGTGACAGAAGGGGTAGCGAGGCACACATCATGTTGTTGCCATCAAGGGTAAAAAGATGGGGTTTATATCTATTGCATGAATTTTTCCCTCTACATCATGTCATCTTGCTTAAGGCGTTACTCTGTTTGCTATGAACTCAATACACTAGATGCCTGCTGGATAGCGGTCGATGTGTGGAGTAATAGTAGTAGATGCCGACAGTATTCGTCTACTTGCCTCGGACGTGATGCCTATATGTACGATCATTGCCTTAGACATCATCATGACTTTGCGTGGTTCTATGAATTGCTCGACAGTAATTCGTTCACCCACCGATTTAATCGCGAAGGGATTGACAACCCCTTTATAGCGTTGGGTGCAAGTTAGTTTGTTTTTTGCGCACATACATTGGAGACTTGCCTTGATACTCCTACTGGATTGATACTTTGGTTCTCAAACTGAGGGAAATACTTACTGCCACTGTGCTACATCACCCTTTCCTCTTCAAGGGAAAAACCAACGCAAGATCAAGAGGTAGCCAGAAGAATTTCTGGCGCCATTAACGGGGAAGATCAAGTCAAGAATAGTCTCCCATCAATGTGCCAATTTCTGGCGTCGTTGCCGGGGAATATCAAGTCAAGAATAGTCTTCCTTCAACGTGTCAATTTCTGGCACCGGGGACTATTTTAAGTGAAGCTAATCCGAGTAACTATCGCAAACTCATCTCTTGCATTTACTTTTTTGCCTCTCGTTTTCCTCTCCCCCACTTCTGAAAAAAAAACTTTACAATTTTTTTGCCTTTTTCGCTTGCCTTTCCTTTACTTGTGTGCTATGTGCCTTCAATATGCTTGCATCTTCGCTTGCTGAAAATCTATTGATATGGATCCTCATCCACTTGCTAATCTCTTTAAGAGATCCAATTATGTTGAACCAATTGCTAGTGAGTTGAGTGCATTTGACTTTCTCTATGGAGTTTTGCTTGAGATGCGTGAATCTGAAAATCGTGATGAAGAAATTTATGAAGTGATTCACGAGGGCTCCTTGAATGAAAAGCATGATTGCAATGGCTTCACTATAAATCCTATTAGTGGCAATCATGCTAAAAATATGCAAAACCATAAGCTTGGGGATGCTAGTTTCGTGCGGGGACCCCGACTAGCAAGTCGAGTTCGCTGTGCCCAGTGACCCCAAGGATCAATGTTCACTGAACACAGATACTGAATGATAGAGTCTTACATCCAAGTACCAAATTATTACATCAAATGACCAGAAGGTCGGGTTCAAGAGCAAGGCCTAAACCCAAATAAAGGGATACATCGAGTAGCGGAAACTCGTAAGGGCTAAGCGGTGCCCATGCCATCAAGCCTACACCGACAGGCATTCTGACTCGGAAGCGTCCTAGATCGCAGGTCCGTCTCCGACGGCGTACTCATCGCCAAACTCCGGTCCTTCCATGTCTGGTCAATAACATAACCAGTGGCAAGCCAATGATTACTTTGAATGTACTCGCAAACAGCCCATGACATAAATGGTAATGAATGGCAGTAACATGCATCTTTAGTGGAATGCGATGAGGTGGTATGATCATGTATATGCATCAGGTTAAAGAATTACTTTTGAAGAACAGGTTACAAATATCATCATCTCTGCTAAGGTTGAACACACCGGGTTCATCCTATATGCCAAGTCATCGGACTTGTCATAATCTCAAGGTATTAATGAGGGCTAAACCATCCGGGTTTACCCTATATGTCAAGTCACCGAACTTGATCATATTATTGTGATTATCATGATTATAACGACACCTTTTTAACACCACAGACACACGCTTGGTTTATGCGGAAACTCAGGACGTAGTTTAAGCAGCACCACCCAACTGTCCTTGACCGCGGACACGGCTATTCGAATAGTTTACACTCTGCAGAGGTAGTACGCTGGACCCACGAGAAACGGAATACTTCCGTGTCATCCACGAGTCGCGCTATATCACATATACCCGAGGTAAGTATCCGATCATCATCTTTCCCTTGACGATACTAGACAAAGAGATCCACTCGATTGGTAGCCAGCCCACATGTTGTACGTCTTACGAGCACCGACTCTGGACTGTAACAACCATGCAGGGACCAACGGTGTGCCTGGAACTCATAATAATGGCATAGTCGTCCTACCTGGCACGACCCCATCACGAGAGTGACACAGGTCACTCCCGCCACTAGTAATGTGGCTCTTTGCTAGCACCGACCAGAGTAATCAACAAACCCCCGTCCCATAAAGGGGTATCGTGGTCATACTGGGTAAGGTTGGGACGGTCGACACACCATAAATCTAATCCATTTCCGAAACCATACTCACACCAAAATCACCGGTGCATCACTTCACCCAAAGTGATCACCAACTCATCATCACTTTCGGGCATTAGTGGCACCCGACGGGGTTTTCATAAACTCTTTACTTAACTCCACATCATGCTCATGATAGAATGCTCTATTATTACTTGTCAACATGATGTGCCTTAACATTACTTGTCAACATGATAGTATCATGACCCTCACGGGGTCAAGCTCAATGCAGTGATTCTACTCTACTAGCCAACATGACAGTAGCATGATCCTCGTAGATGGTAGGATCAAGCTGATCGTGTTTGTGCTCCGAGGAGCCAGGTGAAATCACTACTATAATGCAAGAGATTCGAAGAAGCCTTCGGTACCATCACATCAATGATGAACCGACATCGTGACTACATGCAACGGAAAATACTTTCTATTCTAGCATGCATAATTTTATTTACTTAAGTCATGGCAAAAGGGCATGCTTTCCTTGTTCAGCTAGGTATCCGGGGTCTTCGAGGTCTTCCGCTCCGGATCCTCCGTCACTCGGTAATTCTACCGTCGAGAAAGGAATAAATAAATACTAGCTTTTACTAAAACAGTTCACAAAGTGTTTTAAAAAATGTTGCAAGGCTTGAATAAATCCAGGTTATTATTTTGAAAAATGTTACCTACTGTTTTATTAGCTAAGCATATTTATTTAAAAGCAAACAGAAGCAAACAAGTGCTTTTTAATATCATTTTATTATACCAAAATAGTTTTTGTTATTGATAAATGTCAACTATTACAGAATCAAATACTACTCATTTTTAGAAAAATACTAGTGGAAGAATTATATTTTTCTACTGGCTAAATCATTTTATAAAAATCATTTAGTTTGCTGAATTAAAACAAAAGAAAAAGGCCAGGGAAACAGAACCAGCAGGCCTGGCCACCAGGCGCGCGCGGGCCAGGTTCAAACCTGACCTGCGGGCCCCTGGGGTCAGCGTCAGCGGCTGCGCGCGCTGGCTGCCCCAGGACACCGACAGGTGGGCTCCACCTGTCGGGTCCTTCTCCTACCTCTGGCCAGAGAGGTAGAGATGGACGCCGGCGAGGCTGCCGTTGTCCTCAGGCCTAGCTAGGAACGGGAACGGGTTCCTCGTGCCTCCGCTTACCTGCTCGTGGTCGGGACGTCACCGGAGGTGGCCTGGGTCGCCGGCGACGAGGTGCTCGTGGCGGAATTGTTTCGGGTTCGAGTTGAACTAGGGGCTAGAGGTATGGATTTGGTCGGGAGAGTTAGGGGAAATGTTCCTGGTGTCGAGGGGAGTGTAATGAGAGGTCGGGCATCGCAGGAGCCGACGTGTAGCCGGAGATCGATCGGAGCTCCGAGCCAGAGGGGCCTCGGTCGATCTCGAGCACCGGGGCTCTCCGAGCTCGATTGGGCGGCTAGGGAGTGTCTACTGGTTGTGCTGAAGCTACTTGGAGGGTGCTGGAGTGCCGGGGGGGGTCTATTTACAGGCCAACGACGGTGACCCGACTCGGGCATGCCGGTGACTCACCGTGGCACGCGTGCAAGCACAGTGAGGTGCTGGCCACAAAACCACGGGTTCGGGACGTGGTTTAGGGCCTCCTGATGCAATGGCCGCAGAGGGAAAGTGAGTGGGGACGAGCTGCAGCGACCGTGCATGCTCGGCCGCGTCGGGCGCGCAAGGGCATGCGTCGCCTGAGCTCTTGCGCAAGGGGGAGAGGGTCCCTAGGGTAGCTTTGCACTGAGGGGCTGTCGGGGGAGTGCTTGGACACTACTGGGGAGGCTGGGGAGGCTGAAACTTAACAGGTTTGGTCTTGGGGTAAAAACATGGGGTTCCACCAAATATGAGCTCCATTGAACAAGTTTGGCTTTGCAAACTTGAAAATGTCTCAAAGTGACCAGTACTGTCCCTTACAAAGGAAGTGTGGTCAAACAGAGTCTCACAAATCCCATTTTTGGTGTGGAGTCCTCATTTGGGGTGTTAAACACCTGTGCAAAGTTTCAGCTCTATTGGAGAAACTTTGCAATGTAGAGTTGTTCCAACTCTACACTGGACAGAGAGGGTTTTGGGCTCTCTAAGTGCACTTACCCACCTTGGATCAAGGTGAGATTTTAGGTGAGCACCTAATATGGTTTGGGAGGGCTCCTGTAATTTTATGGGAATTTACAGAGATACTTTCCTTTGGAAACATCTCAAAAAGCTAAAACAGACAGAAATGGTTTTCAGGGTTTTACTCAAATAATTTTAATATAAAATAGGGTTGAAAATCTTATGTATGGAAAATATATGTCCTTCTGAGCTTCCATGAATTTACTCAGAATTTCCTAAGGTAGGAAAGTAATTTTCCTTGTGGAAATATCATTACTGGCCTTAGAAATAGACATAGATATAAAATAGAAAAATAATATTTTAAATCACTAAATAGTGTTTTTAATGAATGAAAATGATATTAGGATCAGATCACCAACTTTAGTTGAGAGTGCCACTTGGCTTCATGAGCTAGTAGTGTATCCCAACATGATGAAGGTGATCTTGATGTAAAGGAAAAAATGTTTTTGATGAGAACAAAATAATAAGTTTTCATGGGTTGAGTCATCAAACAAGCAAGCATACACTCAAACAAGGGTTGACATTGCACTGACAACATTATTTGGAAAAGTTTTAACAAGCTCTGATTTTTGCAATACAGAAAACTTGGGGTGGAAAACAGGGTGTGACAGACCTATCCCCCTTACAAGAATCTCGTCCCCGAGGTTCCTAAGCTAAGCGTTAAACAGCTCGGGAAATTCTGATCGGAGATAGTCTTCACGCTCCCACGTGGCTTCTGCTTCGGTATGGTTGCTCCACTGAACCTTGAAAAACTTGATGGTGTGGCTTCTGGTGCAACGTTCTGCTTCGTCCAAAATGCGGATCGGTCTCTCGCGGTAGGTAAGATCTGGTTGAAGGTCAATAGCTTGATGATCAATGTCCTTGGAAAGATCGGGACGGTTCGGCACTTG
Organism: Hordeum vulgare subsp. vulgare; assembly: GCF_904849725.1. NCBI lineage: Eukaryota > Viridiplantae > Streptophyta > Magnoliopsida > Poales > Poaceae > Hordeum > Hordeum vulgare. The sequence continues at coordinate 98,000,769 of NC_058521.1, read as the reverse complement.
CAAACAATTCCTCAGCTGTGACACGTGAAACACGTTGTGCACACCCGAAAGTTCAGGAGGTAGCTCCAACTGATAAGCTACTTCCCTGCGCCTTGCCGTGATCTTGAAGGGTCCAATGAACCTTGGAGCTAGCTTCCCCTTGACATGGAAACGCTTGGTCCCCTTGAGAGGCATGACTCGCAAGTACACTTGGTCTCCAGGAACAAACTCCACGTTTCTGCAGCGAGGGTCCGCATAGCTCTTCTGCCTTGACTTAGCTGCCTCCAAGTTCTCTCGGACAAGCTGAACCTTGTCCCCTGCTTCCTGCAGTGCTTCTAGCCCGAAAACTAGCCCTTCACCGGTTCCGGACCAATTGAGCGGGTGCGGCATTTCCGCCCATATAATGCTTCGAATGGGGCCATTTGAAGACTGGACTGGTAGCTGTTGTTGTAAGAGAACTCAGCAAATGGTAGGCAGTCTTACCACTTGGCACTTGGGCCAAAACACAAGCGCGGAGCATGTCGTCAAGTATCTGATTTACCCTCTCGGTCTGTCCGCCCGTCTGCGGGTGGAAAGCCGTACTGAAGGAGAGTTCGGTTCCGAGAGTTTCTTGAAACTTCTTCCAGAATCTTGAGGTGAACTGCGTGCCGCGGTCGGACACAATCTCTTTGGGGACTCCATGGAGACTCACCACTCGATGAATGTACAGACTGGCCAGCTGGCTGCCGTCGTAAGTGGTGTTAACGGGGATGAAATGGGCCACCTTGGTCAAATGATCAACTATGACCCAAATGGAGTTATGACCCTTATTCGACTGGGGCAACCCGGTGGTGAATTCCATGCCGACTATATCCCACTTCCATTCTGGCACTTGAAGAGGTTGTAGCAATCCAGCGGGTCGTTGGTGTTCAGCCTTGACTCGCTGACATACATCGCATTTAGCGACATAGGAGCCAATTTCCCTCTTTAGGCCATGCCACCAGAATAGTTCTCGGATGTCTTGGTACATCTTGGTACCACCTGGATGGATAGAGTACGGTGTGTCATGTGCCTCTTGCAGGATCAAGTCCTTAAGTTCGGCCTTGTTGGGTACGCATAAGCGCTTCCCGTACCACAATACTCCTTGCTCATCAATCGAGAATCCCGGGGCTTTGCCTTCTCGCACATTCCTCTTGAGGCCTTCGATACTCTTGTGCCCCTTCTGGGCTTCCTTGATGTCGTCTGCCAGAGTAGGCTTGACTTCGAGGTTGGCCAGGTACCCTGGTTCGACTATCTCAAGTCCTAAGCCCTCCATCTCTTCATACAAGGCGGGTAACCTTTCCTTGAGCGCGACGTTCAAGGAGCCTGCCTTCCGGCTCAGGGCATCGGCTACCACGTTCGCCTTGCCGGGATGGTACTGAATGCTGAGGTTGTAATCCTTGATTAACTCAAGCCATCTCCGCTGTCTCATGTTCAGCTCTCTCTAGGTGAAGATATAGTTCAAACTTTTGTGGTCTGTATATATCTCGCATCGCTTTCCCAGAAGGTAATGTCACCAGGTCTTCAGAGCATGCACTACCGCTGCTAGCTCGAGATCATGGGTGGCGTAGTTCTCCTCATGCGGTCGCAGTTGCCGTGACAAGTACGCCACGACCCTGCCATCTTGCATTAGGACTCCATCGAGCCCGGTTCCCGAGGCATCACAATATATCGCGAATTCCTTGTTGATGTCTGGGGTAGCCAATACCGGAGCGGTAGTTAGCCTCTTCTTCAACTCCTGGAAGCTTGCTTCACATGCCGGTGTCCACTCGAACTTCAGGCCTTTCTTCAAGAGTTGAGTCATAGGTCGAGCGATGCTGGAGAATCCCTCGACAAACTTGCGGTAGTATCCCGCGAGCCCGAGGAAACTCCTGACATCCTTCACATCCTTGGGTGATTCCCAGTTGGTCACTGTAGAAATCTTGGACTGATCCACGGCTAAACCGCGTGTCATCAGGGTATGACCCAGAAATCCAACTTCGTTCAGCCAGAACTGACACTTGCTGAATTTGGCGTAAAGTTGGTGCTCTCGAAGCTTTCCCGGAACTAGCCTCAGGTGTTGCTCATGCTCTTCTTCGGACTTGGAGAAGATTAGTATGTCATCGATGAACAGGACAACAAACTTGTCCAAATATTCCATGAAGACCTTGTTCATGAGGTACATGAAGTAGGCTGGGGCATTTGTCAAACCGAAGGGCATGACCATGCATTCATACAAACCGTACCGGGTCACGAATGCAGTCTTGGGTATATCCTCTGGTCGGATCTTCAACTGGTAGTATCCTGATCGGAGATCGATCTTGGAAAATACCCTGGCCCCGTTTAACTGGTCAAACAGGTTTCGATCTTGGGGAGCGGGTACTTGTTCTTAATTGTTACTTCATTAAGGGAACGGTAGTCAACGCAGAGTCGAATAGTACCATCCTTCTTTGAAACAAACAGAACAGGTGATCCCCAAGGTGACGCACTCGGACGAATGAACCCTTTCCTGAGTTGCTCATCCAGCTGTTTCTTCAGCACTGCCAACTCCTCGGAACCCATCCTGTAAGGCTTTTTATAAATAGGTCTCAATCCGGGCATAAGCTCAATGATGAACTCAATGTCTCGGCCAGGAGGCATTCCGGGTAGCTCGTCAGGAAAGACGTCCGGGTATTCATAGACTATAGGCACTCGATCAAGCTCTACCTCGGAGAGACTGTTGACTCGAGGTGCGTGAGCGGATACTGGTTCGGAGACGAACTTGACCTTGACCCCTTGGTTTCTTATCATGGTGATGGCTCTGTTGGCACAGTCCAAAAGACTCTGGTGCTTGGCCAACCAATCCATACCGAGGATTACTTCCACACCTTTTGGTTTAAGCACAATGAGGTGTGCCAAGAAACTCTTCCCATTGATAACTATCTCGACCCTTCTACACCCTAGGTTGGTCCTTAATACTGCTCCTGGGTTTTGAATTGCCATCTGTCCGCGGAGTAAAGTGGGTTTTGAACCGCATTTCTCCGCAAACCCTTGAGTAACAAAAGAATGCGAAGCACCACAATCAAACAACACTGTTGCTGGAGTTGAGTTGACGAGGAACGTACCTAGAATGCAGTCTAGGTCTTCCTGTGCTTCTTCTGCAGTGATGTGATTGATCCGGCCCCTACCATTGGACTGTTGGTTGCGGGGGGCCTGGTTCCTCCCTGGTGCACCTTGACCGGGGTTGGGTGCATTGGGACGCGGTGCGTCGGGCTTCTTGTTGGGGCACTGCCTGGAATAGTGCCCAGTCTGACCACACCGAAAGTAGGTGACTTGCCCTGGAGGGCTGGTCTTGACTCCACCGTTGTTCTGCGCCTTGACTACTGGCTTGACTTGCTGCTGAGGCTGAAAATTCTAGCGGAACACCGGGTACTTGTACAATTGCTGCTGAAAGTTGGGTCTTGCAGGTGCTGACTGCCACGGTCTTGGTCTTGCATTACCGGGTCCTCCACTGCCTATCAGCTTGCGCTTGCGGGTGTCGTCCATTGCACGACGCTTGTCTTCCAGCATAAGCGCTTTGTTAACCAACTCGCTGAAAGTATGGCAGTCGCAAACCACCAGCTGGTATTGCAGGGACTGTTGTAACCCTTCCATGAAGCGTTCCACCTTAGCGGCCTCAGTGTTAACATCTTCAGGTGCGTACCTTGACAAGAGATTAAACTTCTGGAGGTACTCCTTAACAGTTCCACTGCCCTGCCTTAAGGCTCGGAATTCACGCTTCTTAATGGTCATCAGTCCAGGCGGAATGTGAGCCGCGCGAAATCCTTCCTTGAACATCTCCCACGTGACGACTTGCCCTGCCCGCATGATCTGGAATCCATCCCACCATGCCCTGGCGGTGCCTCCGAGACAGTGAGAAGCATAAAGGACCTTCTCATGATCATCCGTGCACTTGACCAGCGCAAGGAGGTCTTCAATGGTGCGGATCCAGTCATCGGCGTCCAGGGGTTCAGTCGACTCCGTGAATATGGGGGGCGTAGTCCGCATGAACTCAGAAAGAGTAGAGCGACCACCGCCATACTCATTCCGCGGCGGGTTGTCCACCAGGACTTGGGTCAGCTGCTGGATAGCGGCATTGCTGGCTTGACGCTCCTCTCGAAGAGCTTGAAGGAACTGAGCCATCGTCAAGTTCTCAGGAGGAGGTGGTGGCGGAAGGTCTCTAGGCTGCTCGTGGTGACCTCCAGCATGAGCTTCTCCTTCGGTTCCCTGCGGCGTCCTTGAAGAGCCGGCGCCGGGGTTGCCGAAGGTGCTGTTGCGGGTTGCGTTCACCATCCTGTCATAGAAACAGACAGGTCAAAATACCACCTTGCTCGGGAGTACAAGGATTTGCTCCTAGTAAGAGGGGGTCCAATACGTGCATGTGCCAAGTTTTTAAAACCAAAGTTTTTGACAAACTGGAAATTGCATTCATGACAACTAGGTGACGTAGTCACTTACAGACTGCCCAAGGTAATAGGTGACTTACATCAAGCACACGTACGCAATTTAAAAATGGATACAAGGATATCCTATACTCGGGTACTCCAATTGCCTACGCTAAAATCTACGCGCCGGACTGCTCGGTCTCAAAGGCGGACTCAACAGGATCCTCATCTTCATCAACATCCTCTTCCTTTATAGGAGTGGAAGAAAGAATCCGCACGTCTCGGCGTCTCTTGGGCGAGGTGGCGAGGATCTCAGTGTACTCTTCCGCTGTCAGGCGACGACTCTGAAGAGGGACTGCCTGGATGGGTAACACACCACCCCTAGTGGCAACAGTTGCCCTCCCTTCAGGTGCGCTTGCCTTCTTTACTTTGCGGTTCTACATCTTCTCTGTGTGGAGCAGGCCTTTGACTAGGTGCAGCTCTTGGTGAAGCTTGAATGATTCCTTAACCAGGAAGTGTGTCAGGGTGTGTGACGAGAGACTGAAGTAGGTCTGAAACCTCAGTGGCATCCCATCCTCCGTGGCGGGGGTGAGTGTCCAACTCCCATCCACTCCTTCCTTAATGAAAGGTAGATGACGAGTGACAGGCTCATTAGCCATCTCAGGGAGGATGTCGCGGAGTTGCACGAGCAGCCGTCTCCACTGCCACAATCAGCTCTCCCATCTGTGGTCCTTCAAAGAACCAACTAGACGGGGAGTCATTAGCCTTCACTATCACGTCCACGTGATATTCCTTGGTGTCGGCGTTTACCCAATGCTCGTGGTAGAGGAAGATGGGCGTGCGTCGTACGTGGCACTTCTCGAGACAATCCACCAGAAGTAGTGGAAAGCCGGTCTCCAGAAGCGTCTCAGGTACAGCAACCATCTACAAGGCATAGGGGAGAAGTCAGGAGGTTGTATGTGCAAGATTCTTGTGCAAGGCTGGCGTCCGAACGTTCTTGGTTAACGTCCATGCTATCTAAGGCTTCCTATAGTCAGGATGGCTCTGATACCAGTTCTGTGGGGACCCCGACTAGCAAGTCGAGTTCGCCGTGCCCAGTGACCCCAAGGATCAATGTTCACTGAACACAGATACTGAATGATAGAGTCTTACATCCAAGTACCAAATTATTACATCAAATGACTAGAAGGTCGGGTTCAAGAGCAAGGCCTAAATCCAAATAAAGGGATACATCGAGTAGCGGAAACTCGTAAGGGCTAAGCGGTGCCCATGCCATTAAGCCTACACCGACAGGCATTCTGACTCGGAAGCGTCCTAGATCGCAGGTCTGTCTCCGACGGCGTACTCATCGCCAAACTCCGGTCCTTCCATGTCTAGTCAATAACATAACCAGTGGCAAGCCAATGATTACTTTGAATGTACTCGCAAACAGCCCATGACATAAATGGTAATGAATGGCAGTAACATGCATCTTTAGTGGAATGCGATGAGGTGGTATGATCATGTGTATGCATCAGGTTAAAGAATTACTTTGGAAGAACAGGTTACATATATCATCATCTCTGCTAAGGGTTGAACACACCGGGTTCACCCTATATGCCAAGTCATCGGACTTGTCATAATCTCAAGGTATTAATGAGGGCTAAACCATCCGGGTTTACCCTATATGTCAAGTCACCGAACTTGATCATATTATTGTGATTATCATGATTATAACGACACCTTTTTAACACCACACACACACGCTTGGTTTATGCAAAAACTCAGGACGTAGTTTAAGCAACACCACCCAACTGTCCTTGACCGTGGACACGGCTATTCGAATAGTTTACACTCTGCAGAGGTAGTACGCTGGACCCACGAGAAACGGAATACTTCCGTGTCATCCACGACTCGCGGTTTATCACATATACCCGAGGTAAGTATCCGATCATCATCTTTCCCCTGACGATACTAGACAAAGAGATCCACTCGATTGGTACCCAGCCCACATGTTGTACGTCTTACGAGCACCGACTCTGGACTGTAACAACCATGCAGGGACCAACGGTGTGCCTGGAACTCATAATAATGGCATAGCCGTCCTACCTGGCACGGCCCCATCACGAGAGTGACACCGATCACTCCCGCCACTAGTAATGCGGCTCTTTGCTAGCACCGACCAGAGTAATCAACAAAGCCCCGTCCCATAAAGGGGTATCGTGGTCGTACTGGGTAAGGTTGGGATGGTCGACACATCATAAATCTAATCCATTTCCGAAACCATACTCACACCAAAATCACCGGTGCATCACTTCACCAAAAGTGATCACCAACTCATCATCACCTTCGGGCATTAGTGGCACCCGACGGGGTTTTCATAAACTCTTTATTTAACTCCACATCATGCTCATGATAGAATGCTCTATTATTACTTGTCAACATGATGTGCCTTAACATTACTTGTCAACATGATAGTATCATGACCCTCACGGGGTCAAGCTCAATGTAGTGATTCTACTCTACTAGGCACCATGACAGTAGCATGATCCTCGTAGATGGTAGGATCAAGCTCATCATGTTTGTGCTCCGAGGAGCCAGGTGAAATCACTACTATAATGCAAGAGCTTCGAAGAAGCCTTCGGTACCATCACATCAATGATGAACCGACATCGTGATTACATGCAACGGAAAATACTTGCTATTCTAGCATGCATCATTTTATTTACTTAAGTCATGGCAAAAGGGCATGCTTGCCTTGGTCAGCTAGGTATCCGGGGTCTTCGAGGTCTTCCGCTCCGGATCCTCCGTCACTCGGTAATTCTACCGTCGAGAAAGGAATAAATAAATACTAGCTTTTACTAAAACAGTTCACAAAGTGCTTTTAAAAAATGTTGCAAGGCTTGAATAAATCCAGGTTATTATTTGGAAAAATGTTCCCTACTATTTTATTAGCTAAACATATTTATTAAAAAGAAAACAGAAGCAAACAAGTGCTTTTTAATATCATTTTATTATACCAAAATAGTTTTTATTATTGATAAATGTCAACTATTACAGAATCAAATACTACTCATTTTTAGAAAATACTGGTGGAAGAATTATATTTTTCTACTTGCTAAATCTTTTTATAAAAATCATTTAGTTTGCTGGATTAAAACAAAAGAAAAAGGCCAGGGAAACAGATCCAGCCGGCCCAGCCAGCAGGCCTGGCCACCAGGCGCGCGCGGGCCAGGTTCAAACCTGACCTGCGGGCCCCTGGGGTCAGCGTCAGTGGCTGTGCGCGCTGGCTGCCCCAGGACACCGACAGGTGGGCTCCACCTGTCGGGTCCTTCTCCTACCTTTGCCCAGAGACGTGGAGATGGACGCCGGCGAGGCTGCCGTTGTCCTCAGGCCTAGCTAGGAATGGGAACGGGTTCCTCGTGCCTCCGCCTACCTGCTCGTGGTCGGGACGTCACCGGAGGTGGTCTAGGTCGCCGGCGACGAGGTGCTCGTGGCGGAAGGGTTTCGGGTTCGAGTTGAACTAGGGGCTAGAGGTATGGATTTGCTCGGGAGAGTTAGGGGAAATGTTCCTGGTGTCGAGGGGAGTGTAATGAGAGGTCGGGCAGCGCATGAGCCGACGTGTAGCCGGAGATCGACCGGAGCTCCGAGGAGGAGGGGCCTCGGTCTATCTCGAGCACCGGGGCTCTGCGAGCTCGATTGGGCGGCTAGGGAGTGTCTACTGGTTGTGTTGAAGCTGCTTGGAGGGTGCTGGAGTGCCGGGGGGTCTATTTATAGGCCAACGACGGTGACCCGACTCGGGCACGCCGGTGACTCACCGTGGCACGCGTGCAAGCACAGTGAGGTGCTGGCCGCGAAACCACGGGTTCGGGACGTGGTTTAGGGCCTCCTGATGCAACGGCCGCAGAGGGAAAGTGAGTGGGGACGAGCTGCAACGACCGTGCATGCTCGGCCGCGTCGGGCGCGCACGGGCACGCGTCGCCTGAGCTCTTGCGCGAGGGGGAGAGGGTTCCTAGGGTAGCTTTGCACTGAGGGGTTGTCGGGGGAGTGCTTGGACACTACTGGGGAGGCTGGGACTGGCCGGAGCGTCGGCCCCTTGCGGGTGGCTCTCTGCAGCGCGCCCAGAGCGCAGTTTTGGTATGCCACGGCATGCTGGCTCACTCTGGGGCACTTGGGATGTGTCCTCCATGTCCTGAGTGTTGCTGGGAGTGTGCCTAGCCGTTGTGGTATAGTGGGAGCTCGAGCTGGTCAAGGGAGCAAGGAACACTAGTGTTGCCAGTACTGTCCTGCTGCTCAAATTGGAGTTCTTGTCACTTGTGCTTGGAATTGGGGAGGGGCTGGTTGACTGGGTGCTCAGGGTGTTCTAGTGCTCTAACCCACCAAGTTTGGGGCCTTGACATTGGGTAAAACAGTGGCTAGGAAGGTTTTTACCTTCCTGTCAGTAGGTGTTCGACAGTGACTTGGGGTGCTTCCACTCCACCACTGTAAATGAAACTTAACAAGTTTGGTCTTGGGGTAAAAACATGGGGTTCCACCAAATATGAGCTCCATTGAACAAGTTTGGCTTTGCAAACTTGAAAATGTCTCAAAGTGACCAGTATTGTCCCTTACAAAGGAAGTGTGGTCAAACAAAGTCTCACAAATCCCATTTCTTGTGTGGAGTCCTCATTTGGGGTGTTAAACACCTCTGCAAAGTTTCATCTCTATTGGAGAAACTTTGCAATGTAGAGTTGTTCCAACTCTACTCTGGACAGAGAGGGTTTTGGGCTCTCTAAGTGCACTTACCCACCTTGGATCAAGGTGAGATTTTAGGTGAGCACCTAATATGGTTTGGGAGGTCTCCTGTAATTTTATGGGAATTTACTGAGATACTTTCCTTTGGAAACATCTCAAAAAGCTAAAACAGACAGAAATGGTTTTCAGGGTTTTACTCAAATAATATTAATATAAAATAGGGTTGAAAATCTTATGTATGGAAAATATATGTCCTTCTGAGCTTCCATGAATTTACTCAGAATTTGCGAAGGCAGGAAAGTAATTTTCCTTGTGGAAATATCATTACTGGCCTTAGAAATAGACATAGATATAAAATAGAAAAATAATATTTTAAATCACTAAATAGTGTTTTTAATGAATGAAAATGATATTAGGATCAGATCACCAACTTTAGTTGAGAGTGCCGCTTGGCTTCATGAGCTAGTAGTGTATCCCAACATGATGAAGGTGATCTTGATGTAAAGGAAAAAGGGTTTTTGATGAGAACAAAATAATAAGTTTTTCATGGGTTGAGTCATCAAACAAGCAAGCATACACTCAAACAAGGGTTTACATTGCACTCACAACATTATTTGGAAAAGTTTTAACAAGCTTTGATTTTTGCAATACAGAAAACTTGGGGTGCAAAACAGGGTGTGACATTTCGCTATGTCCACTACTTGTTGCAATGATCATGATTGGGGTAATGATTTTTCTTATGATCTTGAAAATTTGTTTTAAGCCTCATGATGAATATGATATTTGCAATAATATTGAAAGTGGGTTTGGAGAAGTCATGACTTCAGTTGATGATAATCCCACTACTTTTGAAGAGCGTCAACTTTGCATGCATGTGGATAGTGAAAAGAATATCCTATGTGTTAGCTATATTGTTGAATTTGAATATGATCCCACATGTATTTGTTATGAGAGAGGAAAATATGGTGCTAGAAATTTTCATATCACTAAATCACCTCGCGTTATGTTGAGATTGACATTGTCTCTTCCTTCTTCCTTGCATATGGTAGTTATTGCTTGTCTTGATAATTTGTTTTCCTATAAAATTCCTATGCATAGGAAGTATGTTAGACTTAGATGTGATTTTCACATGCTTTATGATGCTCTCGTTGTGCTTCAATTCTTGTCTTTTGTGTGAGCATCATTGAATTATCAATGCCTAGCCAAGGGCGTTAAACAATAGCGCTTGTTGGGAGGCAACCCAATGAATTTATCCTTGCTTTTTGCTTTCAGTTTTGTTGTGTCCACACCATCATAATTTTGTTATGCTTGTGTTTTTTGTGTTTGTGCCAAGTAAAACCTTTATGACTTGTTTTGGTGATGGTTGTTTGATCTTGCTGAAAAAGACAGAAACTTTGCGCTCACGAAATTATTTTTAATTCCTATCCAGAAAGAGATTTTGAGTTTATTATTTTTGCTGCTACTTGATATTCCAATTTCCCTAATTGTCATAAGTTTTCAGTATTTTTGAGATACCAGAAGTATACGAAGTATACAGATTGCTACAGACTGGTCTGTTTTTGACAGATTTTTGTTGTTGTGTGGATAGCTTATTTTGATGAAACTATGGATAGTATCCGGGGGTACTAGCCATGGAAAAGTGAGAATACAGTAATATAACACCAATATAAATAGAAATCAAGTTTGCTACAGTACCTAAAGAGGTGGTGGTTTGTTTTCTTATGCTAATGATATCACGAGTTTCTGTTTAAGTTTTGTGTTGTGAAGTTTTCAAGTTTTGGGTGATGTTCTCATGGACAATGGGATAAAGAGTGGTAAGAGCTCAAGCTTGGGGATGCCCAAGGCATCCCAAGCCAAATTCAAGGACACCAAAAAGCCTAAGCTTGGGGATGCCCCGGGAAGGCATCCCCTCTTTCATCTTCAATCCATCGAAGTTACAAAGGACAAATATGTTAGGTAGCATTCTACATCAAAAATCCAGTCTTGCTCACTTCCCTACTCGAGGACGAGCAGGAGTTAAGCTTGGGGATGCTTGATACGTCTCCAACATATCTATGATTTTTTATGGTTCCATGCTATTATCTTGTCAACTTTGGATGTTTTGTAGGCATGAATATGCTATTTTATATCTTTTTTGGGACTAACCTATTAACTCAGTGCCAAGTGCGAGTTCCTGTTTTTCCGTTTTTTTGACCCTTTTCAGAGGAGAATATTAAATGGATTCCAAACGGAATAAAATCTTCGGAATGATTTTTCCGTAACAGAAGATACACACGGAACTTGATAACCAAGGCAAAGGACCCCGGGGGAGGTCACAAGCCCCCTAGGCGTGGCCTGGGGGGCGCGCCTTTTGGGTAACGTAGCATAAATTCAAAATTTTCCTACACATATTCAGATCTTCCTATGGAGACACCAGCAACGAGAGAGGGGTAAGAGCATCTTCATACCTTTGAAGATCGCTAAGCGGAAGCGTTGCTGGAACGCGGTTGATGGAGTCGTACTCGCAGCGATTCCGATCTAGTGCCGAACTACGGCACCTCCGCGTTCAACACACGTGCAGCCCGGTGACGTCTCCAGCAGCATGACGGCGTGGTGTCGATGGAGAGACGAGGTCTCCCAGCAGGGCTTCTCCAAGCACCGGCAGAGAGGAGGAGGAAGAAGGGCAGGGCTGCGCCGAGAGAGAGGCAAAAGTCTGATCTCCAATGGCCAAAAGTGCCCACTATATATAGGGGGAGGGAGGGGCTGCGCCCCCTTGAGGGTTTCCCTCTCCTGGGGGGGCGGCAACCCTAGATGGGGGCTGGTGCGGCGGCCAAGGGGGGAGGAGGGGTGTGGCGCACCCCTGGTGGGCCTTAGGCCCACCTAGCTTAGGGTTTACCCCCCCTTTTTCTCTCCCCCACGCATTGGGCTGAGTAGGGAGGTGCACCAGCCCACCTAGGGGCTGGTTCCCTTCCCCACTTGGCCCACCTTACCTCCCGGGGTCGTTTCCCCCCTTCGGTGGACCCCCGGGGCCATCTCCGGTGGTCCCGGGGGTTCCGGAACGTTACAGGTGATGCCCGAAACACTTCCGGTATCCGAAACAATCCGTCCTATATATCAATCTTGACCTCTGGACCATTCCGGAGCTCCTCGTGATGTCCGGGATCTCATCCGGGACTTCGAACAACTTTCGGTAACCTCGTATAACAATTCCCTATAACCCTAGCATCATCGAACCGTAAGTGTGTAGATCCTACGGGTTCGGGAGACAGGAAGACATGACCGAGATGCCTCTGCGGCAAATAACCATCAGCGGGGTCTGGATACCCATGGTGGCTCCCACTTGCTCCATGATTGTAGCGACCCGACTGAATATGAGTCCAGCCTCTGGTGTTTCCGTACCATCCCAAGATCATGTTGGTACACACTTAGTACATTAATGCATATATCAAGAGTTAAATCACACAGCTTTATTAATCGAAATCTCATAACGAGTACTTTATTACAATAATGAATTACAATAAAGTGGCTAAAGGCCATCTCATGAGATATCTAACGAAGACCAGCGGAAGCATCAGGTAGACGAGTCCATCCGACTCCAGGGCATGTCGTTGAGCGTAGATCGTAACCTCACTCCTGGTCGGAAAAGCACTCTGCAACATGATACGTTGCTGCCATGTAGGTCAGCATATGGAATATGCCGGCAAGTCATCAAAGGGAGGGGTAAAATAATAAACAACTATCCCTACATGCATATTTGGCAGGTGGGGCTATAGGTTTTGCATAAAGCCAATTTTCTCCTACAACAAGAGGGGCTGAAAGCAAAATATTACTACATTGTTTGTTGTTAACGAGATGGTTCCGCCAACCAATTCTCGTACCCGAGTTGTTGTTAATACCCACATCACTATTAAGTTGTGTCGAGAATTCAGGGAAATTTCAATGCCTTCGGCTCAAGTTGTCCATGACCGTGGACACGGCTAATCGATTAGGTTGGGCACTTTGTAGAGTTTTGCACACGTTCCCCACAAGATTTGATCACCTCCGAGTATGTCCTCGCATTTCAGGGTGTTTGAAGACCGGATGATCAAAACATGGTCTTTCAACGGGTCCCTCTGAATCCCTGTCGGTGCCCATCCATTCCTACCGTTCTTCTACATCTGCTAGCACTGCCTGTCCAGAGTCGACGCGTTGTCCAACCAAGCCAGAGCCCATAATGACTTGTGGCTGTGCAGGTAAGCCTTGGGTCTTGAAGCCTCCGTCCGTCTCTTCGAGCCTGGGTGAAGCTTTCCGCAAGATGTCATGGCCGTCTCCAGCATCCGTGGGTCATCCACTGGTTTCTCTAGGCAGCCCGTCAAACCGTCCTTCACCCAGAGTTGCATTTCTTCATGGGGTCTTGAAAATCTTGTCTTAACCGGTCTTGGTTATTTAATCATCCTCGCATCACTCGTGTTATGCACTCAACCAACATCCCGTCTACTCAAGCATAGCTATATGAAATTTGTCGTCCCGGGCCAAGTATCGGGGTTGTTGTGTGCCTACCACATTATACTACAACCTATAACTCTAATTTCCAAGTACCTACTCAGCATGCAGTTGGGTAAAGAAAGGCGAAACTACCATGCATAGAAAAAACATAGGAGATAGTATGTTCAAATTGACTTGCCTTGATGATAGTTATCTTGATCGAGCGCTTCTAAGTAACAAGCTTCGCACTCCGGGTGATCTACCGATACAAACAATTACACACCATAAGCACTACAATCATCAACAAGTAAAATAACATCACAAGTATAAAGTAGCTATGGCCTAAGTGAAAGAATTCACTACACCTCACTAAGGCAGAAATTGTTTCTGTTAAAACCCCAAGTAAAAATATTAAAACAAAAATTGAAACTTATACCACAGTAATATATGATCACTAGGAATCAGTAGCAAAAAGAATCAAATAAAAATCATTTTTTAAACTCCTGGAATAAGCAAAACAAGGTTTAAACTAAATCTGGTCTAATTCAAAGTTGAATATATCAAAGATAGACAAATTATGTGTTTTTAAAAACTACAGAAAAATTGTGATCTACTGAAAAAAGAATCAATCTCATTGGATCTCTAGATAAAAAGTTATAGGGGAAACAAGATTACAACTTTCTCTGTTTTTGAATTAAACAGAAAAAACAGAGAACTAACTAGTCAACGGGGGGGGGGGGGGGGTGGGGGGGGTAGATGGCAGCTCCTGGTTGGTCGGGGAGGTGTGCGCTGCGGTGCTAACTGGCAAACGGCCGCAAACTAGACAAACCGCGTTGGCTCACTAATTAAATAAAAAGAACTGCCGGTTCTTCTAAAAGAACCGAAGGGGTATCCCTTCTTCTAATCTACACCAGTGGCCTAGGATCCAACGGATGAAAGGCAAAGGCGGAGAGGCTCACCGTGGGCAGGGCTCTCCGACGAGATCCGAGGCGGTGGCAGCTTGGTGGTGGTCGGCGGCGAGGTTCCCGTGGTCGGGGACGACTGTGGAGGGGCCCAGGGGGTGGAGGCGGTCCTCCAGCGAAGAGTGGCGGCGTCGGCGTGGCTTGGGGAGGTCGGGGCGATGCAGGGGAAGCTCGGGAGCTTCGGCCGGCTTGCCGAACTCCAACGAGGTTGGCAGGGTGACGTGGGGGGGCTCGGGCAAGGTGGCAGGTGGCGGAACGGGGCGAGGGGAGGGCCGTGCGGCGGGTATTTATAGGGGGAGGGAGGTGGCGCAGAGGGAAGGGAATCGGGGCTCGGGATGGGATGTCCGGCCATGGTGGCTCGGGCAGGGTGAGAGAAAGGAAAGGGGGAGAGAGGAAAGGAAGGGGTGACCAGTTCGGAGTGAGGATCGGCCAGGGGCCCACGCGGCAGAGAGAGGAGGGGCGAGGCTGAGGGGATCGGTGGCCGATCCGATCCAGATTCGGATCCGTTTGGGCTGGGATTCAGCCCGATAGCGCTATAAAGCGCTCACGCGCATTCCTTTTAAAAAAAAGTTCCTGTTTTAGCTTTTTTTAATAAAACAAAAACTAAAAGGAATAAAAAGGAACCAAAATAAAATAATTAATATAGAGTATTATATACCAAAATTTTCAGAAAAAAATCTCTACACGATTAACATTTTTCCAAGGCAAAAATAAAAACTTAAAAAAATGTTTTTTTTCAGAAAAACCCCTTATGCTATATTTTCTTTTTGCAATTATTTTCACAATAAAACTTTGGTTTTCTTGGCTCAAAATATTTCAGAAATGCCTCATATTTTGGAGGGTCATTTTCCTCTACTCTTTCTTGCATGCAAGAAATTATTTCCCGACATTTCTCATGTGAAGAAAAAAAAAGAAATGCAAAAGCATATATCGAAAGAATTCAAATGCAAACTTTATTTCAATCAATATGCATAGATGCTTAGCTACAATGTAAAACATTCCAAATTAGGAAATTTGGGATGTTACAAACCTACCCACCTTAAGATGAATCTCGCCCTCGAGATTCGGGTTGGCTAGAAAATAGGTGCGGGTGGTCTCGATGAAGATCCTCTTCTCGTTCCCAGGTGGCTTCCTCCTCGGTGTGGTGGCTCCACAACACCTTGCAGAACTTGATGATCTTGTTGCGGGTAACTCTGTCGGCAGTCTCGAGAATCCTGACGGGTTTCTCCTCATATGTCAGATCACTGTCGAGCTGTATGGCCTCTAGGGGCACTGTATCTCTCAACGGAACATCAGCCATCTCAGCGTGGCATTTCTTCAACTGGGAAACATGGAAGACATCGTGAACTCCGGACAATCCTTCCGGCAGTTCCAGTTTATATGCAACTTCGCCTCTACGTTCAAGAATTTTGTAGGGGCCAATGAATCGGGGTGCTAACTTTCGTTTCACACCAAATCTGTTGATTCCTCGAAGCGGAGACACCCGAAGATATGCTCGGTCTCCCACTTCGTATGTTACTTCAGTGCGTTTGCTGTCGGCATAACTTTTCTGACTGGACTGAGCTATCTTGAGTCGGTCACGAATCAGCTTGACCTTCTCGTCAGAATCTCGGATAAGGTCGGGACCAAAAAGTTGTCGGTCTCCATCTCCATCCCACATCAACGGTGTTCTGCACCTCCTACCGTATAGAGCTTCGAAAGGGGCCATCTTCAGACTGGTCTGATAGCTGTTGTTGTATGAGAACTCGGCATAAGGCAAATTGTCATCCCAACTAGACCCATAGTCTAGTGCGCAAGCTCTCAACATGTCCTCCAGAATCTGATTGACTCTCTCGGTTTGTCCATCTGTCTGTGGGTGAAAAGCTGTCCTGAACTCGAATCTCGTTCCCAAGGTTTCATGCAGTTGGTGCCAAAATTTTGATGTGAACTGAGTCCCTCTATCTGACACAGTAATCTTTGGTACTCCATGCAGACATACGATCCCGGTCATATATATCTTGGCCAGCTTGGCACTCGTGTAAGTAGTCTTCACAGGAATGAAGTGAGCTACCTTGGTCAAACGATCGACCACAACCCAAATAGAATCATAGCCAGAACGGGTCTTGGGTAATCCTGTGATGAAGTCCATACCAAGCTTTTCCCATTTCCACTCGGGTATCGGCAAAGGTTGAAGCAAACTTGCTGGCTTCTGATGCTCGACTTTTACTCGTTGACAAACATCGCATATTGCTACAAACTCGGCAATGTCTTTCTTCATTCCTGTCCACCAGAAACTTTCTTTCAGATCTAGATACATCTTGGTGTTGCCGGGGTGTATCGAGTACGGGGAATCATGGGCCTCCTGAAGTATCAACTTCCTGAGTTCGGGATCATTGGACACATAAATGCGATCCTCAAACAATAAAGTTCCGTGTTCATCCTCATGAAATACTTTAGCCTTCCCGTCTTTCATTTTCTGCTTAATCTCAGCTATCTCCTTGTCTGATTTCTGTGCTTCGCAGATCTTTTCTGTCAAAGTGGACTGAATTTCTAGTGTGGCAACAAATCCTTTTGGAACTATTTCCAATTTGATCTCTCGGAGGTCATCGGCTAACTCCTGGGGTAACCCTCCTACTATGAGTGTGTTCACATAACTCTTGCGGCTCAACACATCGGCTACAACATTTGCCTTGCCTGGGTGATAATGCAATCTCATGTCATAGTCCTTGATCAATTCTAGCCATCGCCTCTGTCTGAGGTTCAACTCCTTCTGTGTGAAGATATATTTCAGGCTCTTGTGATCAGTGTAAACATCACAACTATTTCCGATCAGGAAATGTCTCCAGGTCTTGAGAGCGTGCACTACGGCTACTAGCTCCAAGTCATGCGCAGCATAATTCAACTCATGGGGTCTGAGCTGTCTGGATGCATAGGCTACAACTTTACCTTCTTGCATGAGCACTCCTCCGAGTCCTTGACGAGAAGCGTCACAGTAAACCTGGAAATCCTTCCGAATGTTCAGCAATATCAGCACTGGGGCTGTAACCAGACGTTTCTTCAACTCTTGAAAACTGGTTTCACATTCCTCGGTCCAACCATACTTGGACTCCTTCTTCAACAACTCTGTCATGGGCTTGGCGATCTTTGAGAAATTCTCAATGAACCTCCGGTAATATCCGGCAAGTCCGAGGAAACTGCGGATCTCCTTAACTGAAGTGGGTGCTACCCATTCGGTGACTGCTGTGACCTTGGCAGGGTCCACTGCTATTCCTTCTCCTGAGATGACGTGTCCGAGGAATCCGACTTCCTTCAACCAAAACTCACATGTGCTAAACTTTGCATACAGCTTATGCTCTCGAAGTTTCTCCAGAACTAGACGCAGATGTTCCTTGTGTTCCTCCTCATTCTTGGAGAATATCAGTATGTCATCGATGAACACCACGACAAACTTATCCAAGTATTCCATAAATACCTTGTTCATCAGATTCCTAAAATATGCCGGAGCATTAGTCAGTCCAAATGACATGACCGTGTACTCATACAAGCCGTACCGAGTGGTGAAGGCTGTCTTGGGTATATCCTGTTCACGAATCTTCAGCTGATGATACCCGGATCGAAGATCGATCTTGGAGAATATTCGGGCTCCAACTAACTGGTCAAACAGATCATTGATCATCGGCAAGGGGTACTTGTTCTTGATGGTCACCTCGTTCAATGCACGATAATCGACAACCATTCTCAAGGACATATCCTTCTTTTCAACCAAGAGCACTGGGGCTCCCCACGATGAAGAACTTGGGCGAATATACCCTTTGTCCAACAACTCCTTAATTTGCTTCTTGATTTCTACCAAGTCATTTGCGGGCATCCGATAGGGTCTCTTGGATATCGGGGTTGTTCCGGGTAATAGCTCGATCAGGAACTCAATCTCTCTATCAGGTGGCATGCCCGGCAATTGCTCCGGAAATACATCTGGGTGTTCCTGTACAATCGGTACTTCCTCCTGGACTACTCCCGTGAGAGAGTTTACTCGTTTACTCCGTGTCGGGCGCTGAGACACGTACTTAATCCGCTTTTTCTCGGGGGTGGTGAGCAAAATAGACTTAAGGGCACAATCAATGTTCCCTTCATACTTGGCCAACCAATCCATGCCTAGGATTACATCCAATCCCTGGGACTCTAATACGATGAGGTCGGTGGGAAAATTATGGTTCCCGATGTTGAGACTCAAAGCATGGCATCCTATCCCGGCTGTCATCATGCCTCCTAGGGAACTGACCTTAATAGGTTGGCTGAGGGTTCTAGTTGGCAAACTATACTTTTCCACAACTACCCTTGATATGAATGAATGTGTTGCACCAGAATCAAAAAGTACCAATACTGGACGTGAATTTAGCAAAAACTTACCAACCACAGTATCGGGGTGATCATAGACCTCTTCAACGTCAATGTGATTCACCTGAGCTTGAGGAAAAGGATTGGGCTTCTTTGCTGCAGAGTTGCCGTTGCCGTTTCCATTTCCCTGCTTGTTCTGGGGACATTCCGTGGCATAGTGTCCTGTCTTCTCACACTTGAAGCAGGTGATGTGATTCAGATCCTTCTGAGCTGGAGCTGAATGATGCTGAGTGCCAGTACCGCCATTCTTGAAGTGGATGTTGTTGCGGTGGTTCCCATTTCCTCCATGGTTGTGGCCTCCATGGTTGTGCACCGGGTGGTTATGCTGGACGTGTCCTCCAAACTTACCGGATCCAGTCCCACTATTCCCTGAATAGGGGGTGTAGCGAGGCTTCTGCTGAGTGCCGGAGTTGAACTTTCCATAGCCATACTTCCGCTTGCGGTTCTCCATCTGCTGGTGTTTCCCCTCCAAGATGAGGGCCTTATCTACCAGCTCCTGGTAGTTGTTGAAGTTGGCTACAGTCAGCTGAATGCTCAGCTCATCATTGAGTCCCTCCAAGAACTTTTCCTGCTTGGCCGCATCATCGGCCACATCTCCAGGTGCATAACGGGCGAGCATGCTGAATTCATCGACATACTGAGCCACAGAGCGATTCCCCTGGCGTAAGTTGCGAAACTCACGCTTCTTCAGATTCATTGCACCAACTGAGACATGTGCGGTACGGAAGGCTTGCTTGAATTGCTCCCAAGTGACTCCAGCAATGGGGTATGTGGTGGTGTAGTTCTCCCACCATGCAGCTGCAGGGCCTTCAAGTTGATGCGCGGCAAAGCTCACCTTCTCAGCTTCAGTACAACCAGCAGTGATAAGTTCCCGCTCCATCTTGCGGAGCCAATAATCTTCCACAATGGGCTCAATGCTGCTGGAGAAGGTCGGAGGGTTCAACCTCAGGAAACGGGTGAGATTGTCGTCCTGGGGTGGATGATGGTTGTTGTTATTGTTCTGGTTCTGGATGATCAGCTGCATCAGGGTATTCTGTTGCTGAATCGACTGGGTGAGTTCCGGCGGAAAGTTGGAAGCAGGGGCACGTCTCGGAAGCATCTGATGTTTGTAGAGGGGTGAGATTAGCATAGAACAATGGTCTAAAGAGTAATTACACTACCCATATGAAATGCAACAAACAAGTATCACACCACACATTTTATTCAATACCATCACAAAAGGTTCACACATGGGGATACAAAATTCGATAACCTAAACATCGGCCTAAGCGTTTAACGATAAAATAAATTTGGTGGTCTAGTCTAAGTGTCCTCCTCAAAAAAGCATGGTGGTGGGTCCTTCGGTGGAGCTTTCTTCATAGTCCTCGTCATTGCTGATCAAGGGGGTTACGTCTCCTTCGGGATGAAGGTTCTCGCCCATGTCCAGTTCCTCCTCCAGGTATGCGACTCGAGTCTTCAGCTTATCGATCCTCTCCAGAAAGTCCTTCACCTCCAATTCGTGCTCATAGTGGGTTTCTCGGGCTGCTTCTTCGAGTTCGAGTTCGCGGAGCGACAGTTGCTTGATCTTCCTGGCGTCCTTGATCACACGATGCTCCAGAGTCCCGCTGTGCTTCTCCAAGGTCTGGGCATAGGACAGGAGAGCGTCCTTGGTCTTGCTTGAGATGATTTCTCCATCTTCTCCTCTCCGGGATAACGTGAATAGGTCCGGTGAAATAGGTCAGCCTCTGTACACTTCCTTGATACGTCCGAGTGCACAATGGACCGCCATGTCCCTTTCGAGAATCCAGTTGGGTGCGATGAACTTGAAGTCCACACGCTCAGTGCGCGGCTCGAATGTCCTTCCGGGAACGTGCACCTCAATCCTGTAGCGTGAATCCTCCGGGTAAGACGAAGTAGGCTTCCCTGTGACAGTCGGCAGAGCAATCCTCAAGTCCTTGGTGATCTGTATCAGCTCCTTTCCGAAAGGCATAGTGGCGTCGGGCTGGCAAAACTCCGTGAACTTAACGGGGATGAAGGTGGCCATCTAAAACATTGGAAAATCGGAGAGAAGTCAGAAATGATGAGAAGAGGAAATAGAGGATTTATAGACATAAGAAAATAGTTTTCTTCCTAAGGCTTTTCCATTCCTGGAGGTTACGTCCTACGGTCAGCGTGTGCTCTGAATACCATTTCTGTAGCGACCTGACTCAATACGAGTCAAGCCTCTGGTGTTTCCGTACCATCCCAAGATCATGCTGGTACACACTCAGTACATCAATTTTATATCAAGAGGTCAATCACACAGCTTTATTAATCGAAATCTCATAACGAGTACTTTATTACAATAATGAATTACAATAAAGTGGCCGAAGGCCATCTCATGAGATATCTAACGAAGACTAGCGGAAGCATCAGGTAGATGAGTCCATCCGACTCCAGGGCATGTCGTTGAGCGTAGATCGTAGCCTCACTCCTGGTAGGAAATGCACTCTGCAACATGATACGTT
Organism: Hordeum vulgare subsp. vulgare; assembly: GCF_904849725.1. Taxonomy (NCBI): domain Eukaryota; kingdom Viridiplantae; phylum Streptophyta; class Magnoliopsida; order Poales; family Poaceae; genus Hordeum; species Hordeum vulgare. The sequence continues at coordinate 97,979,412 of NC_058521.1, read as the reverse complement.
GCAGCCGTGTAGGTTAGCATATGGAATATGCTGGCAAGTCATCAAAGAGAGGGGTAAAATAATAAACAACTATCTCTACATGCATATTTGGCAGGTGGGGCTATAGGTTTTGCATAAATCCAATTTTCTCCTACAACAAGAGGGCCTGAAAGCAAAATATTACTACATTGTTTGTTGTTAACGAGATGGTTCCGCCAACCAATTCTCGTACCCGAGTTGTTGTTAATACCCACATCACTATTAAGTTTTGTCGAGAGTTCGGGGAAATTTCAATGCCTTCGGCTCAAGTTGTCCATGACCGTGGACACGGCTAATCGATTAGGTTGGGCACTCTGCAGAGTTTTGCACACGTTCCCCACAAGATTTGATCGCCTCTGAGTATGTGCTCGCACTTCAGGGTGTTTGTAGACCGGATGATCAAAACATGGTCTTTCAACGGGTCCCTCTGAATCCCTGTCGGTGCCCATCCATTCCTACCATTCTTCTACATCTGCTAGCACCGCCTGTCCCGAGTCGCCGCGTTGTCCAACCAAGCCAGAGACCATAATGACTTGTGGCTGTGCAGGTAAGCCTTGGGTCTTGAAGCTTCCGTCCGTCTCTTCGAGCCTGGGTGAAGCTTTCCGCAAGATGTCATGGCCGTCTCCAGCATCCCGGGATCGTCCACTGGTTTCTCCAGGGAGCCCGTCAAACCGTCCTTCACCCAGAGTTGCATTTCTTCACAGGGTCTTGAAAATCTTGTCTTAACCGGTCTTGGTTATTTAATCATCCTCGCATCACTCGTGTTATGCACTCAACCAAAATCCCGTCTACTCAAGCATAGCAATATGAAATTTGACGTCCCGGGCCAAGTATCGGGGTTGTTGTGTGCCTACCACATGATACTACAACCTATAACTATAATTTCCAAGTACCTACTCAGCATGCAATTGCGCAAAGAAAGGCGAAACTACCATGCATAGAAAAAACATAGGAGATAGTATGATCAAAATGACTTGCCTTGATGATAGTTGTCTTGATCGAGCGCTTCTAAGTAACAAGCTTCGCACTCCGGGTGATATACCGATACAAACAATTACACACCATAAGCACTACAATCATCAACAAGTAAAATAACATCACAACTATAAAGTAGCTATGGCCTAAGTGAAAGAATTCACTACACCTCACTAAGGCAGAAATTGTTTCTGTTAAAACCCCAAGTTAAAATATTAAAAAATATTGAAACTTATACCATAGTAAGATATAATCACTAGGAATGAGTAGAAAAAATAATCAAATAAAAATTATTTTTTCAACTCCTGGAATAAGAAAAACAAGGTTTAAACTAAATCTGATCTAATTCAAAGTTTAACATATGAAACATAGATAAATTATATGTTTTTAAAAACTACAGAAAAATTGTGATCTACTAGAAAAAGAATCAATCTCATTGGATCTCTAGATCAAAAGTTATAGGGGAAACAAGATTACAACTTTCTCTGTTTTTGAATTAAACAGAAAAAACAGAGAACTAACTAGTCAACAGGGGGGGGGGTAGGTGGCAGCTCCTGATTGGTCAGGGAGGTGTGCGCTGCGGTGCTAACTGGCGAACGGTCGCAAACTAGACAAACCGCGTTGGCTCACTAATTAAATAAAAAGAACTGCCGGTTCTTTTAAAAGAACCGAAGGGGTATCCCTTCTTCTAATCTACACAAGTTGTCGGGACCCCGATCCTAAGCCATAGGAATCCAGCCTGTAACACATCGCATCCCTTTGCGGTCTCACGCACGGTTAACTCCACGGCTGCAGCCTTACCTTAGCCGGGACCGTTTGCGTCTTTTGACTCGCGTATGCAATAGTGTCGCTAGCATTCCAATGTCAAAGAACCCGGATCGACATGTCTAGTCATAAACCAAAGTGGCAGTACCGCACAAGGACAGGCATACATGACCCAACAAAGCAGGTGTCGGTCACCAGCGAGTGTAGACGAGTCGTAGCAAGCTACAAGGACTCCATTACATCGCGTGACATTTCCCCAAAGAGGACAGACACAACAGCTAAGAAGGACACATGCCGGTCAACCAATGTGTCCGGAGAAGTAGCGAGCTACCAAGGCTCGTTGGATCACAAAGGGGCATTTCCTTGTAAGGAATGCTACTAAAGCTCACGACTAGGTAATCGAACCCCATACATATCAAGTACGACACACGTACGCATGGCACACCGATATGTATATATACATCGATGGCATCACAACATAACCATAAACGTACAACCTTTATCTAAGAGGTCTCACGACCTCGGAAGAGCCACACACATAATATTACACATTAAGGGTCTCACGACCCATAATAGCAGTCATTCAGTTACAAGCCAGCGGAAGAGTTTAAACTGTGTGAGTACAGACAGGGCAACTAGAAGGCGCATGTCCTGACTATACTACAGATCCAATGTAGGGCCAGATCGTAGCTGGGACACGAGCTACTCCTCGTCGTCGATGTCTACGAAGAACCCTCCATTAGGGTCATTAGCAACCTCTGCAGCATTTATTAAGCAAACATGAGTACGAAGGTACTCAACAAGACTTTAGGATAAGTAACTACTCATGCAAGGTATCGAAAGGGTATTGTGGGGTTTCATGCGGAAAGCCAGCATTTGACTCGTGGCTAGACAACTTGCATTTTTAAATAATTTTGACAACCTGATTTCTCGCACACGAGTCCACTAACACCACAACAATACACTATCGTGGAATCATTCCGTCTCCATACGGATATGCCGTCCACGACATTCATGCTTATCTTGGCAATTTTATGAGTAGCCATTGAAGTTATCTATGAACAACAAATGTCACCAAGTAGTCCATATCCGCGGACGCGGCTATTCGAATAGATCATAACCCTGCAGGGGTGTACTTCGTCACACACGCTCTCGCCACTTATCGCCATGTGCACGTCATGCACCTCGGCAACCTTCAAGCGGAAGCCCAGCGGGGGAGTCGGCCACGACCGTTAACCACACTAGTACCTAGTCCAGGTTTATCGCTTATCTGAGAGTAACCCGTACGGAAGTCCGGCCGAGGTTTCCGCCACGGCCTCAAACGATGTGCGCAGGGTTCCCAAGCCCACCATCCGGGTGCCACTTGGTACACCGTGCCACTGCCTACCGCATCACGGTCCACCTCTCAGGTCAGCACCATGCACGGCCTCCAGCATTACTATAAACACCAGAAACTACTTGCAACTCCTGGACCGAGTACTAAGCGATTAATAGGCCGAGCGGGGTCATATTTCAGGGCCCAACATGTGGTAGTATCTAGTCTTGGATTACATACACGGAACTCAGTTCCTAAGGACGGTTCCAATGAAACAACCCGCCATGTACTCCTACACAACCTTTCGCCGGTACCTTTACCAAATCAAGTTCAACACACAACCTTTGCTCACCGAACACATTCTCACAATTCTGTTCATCTCCCAGATGACAGACCATACACAACTCTAAGCATAGCATGCATAGCAGGATAAGGCACATCATAGCTCAAGCAACTACCAGGTATGCTAGGTTGCAAGGTTCGGCTATTTACTGTGACAAGGTTAGGTCATGCAAAGGAAGTGGGTTCAACTAACGTGGCAAAAGCAGTTGAAGCATTTGATCCTAATGCAATAAATAAGTGCAGGAGCAAGAACATGGGAATTATCGGGATGATCAAAAGGGTTGCTTGCCTTGTTGCTCAGAGGAGGGACAATATCCGTCAGACGGATATTCGGTGGAATCCGGGGGTGCGGAGCCTACCGAAATGAATGGCAACAATCATATGCAAACAAGATGATGCATGAACATGGCATGAGAATGCAAAGTGATAAACTAATATAATCAACATGTATTAGGTTTGAAGTTGATTTGAATCACATTCAAATATCAATTCAAACGAGGTATTCCCGAATACCGATTTAATTGATTCGACCTGATGCTCAGATAAACTTGATGTTAACATGCATGAGATGTCATCTTAGGGTACTGATTTGTAATTAGGACAGTGTGTGATCATGTCATTCATAATGAAATTTGAATATTTTCCAAATTCCATTTATAAAGAATTTATAAGAATTGGCTTATTCATTAATCTACATGTTTGGGTTCTGTAACTTTTTCAAACATGATTGAAAATAGCATATTCAGATTCCTTGAATTTTTCTGATACTTTTTCATATATAAATTATTTTCATTGGAGTTACAGATTAATTTCTATGAATATTTGAAGTTTTAAATATTTTTGGAATTATTTTTATACTGGAAAATACTTTTATTGCATCAGCAAGACATCAGCAGGTCCATCTGGCCGTTGAAAGTCAAACCTGACCAGTGGGACCCACTGGTCAGTCTCTCTGGTTAATTTTAGATTAAGTTTAAACTTAATTAGTTGATTAAACTTACTGGTCCCACATGTTAGTGACTTATTAACTTATCTGATTTATTTTGATCATCCTTAATCTTGCCAGAGGCTGGCCCCACCAGTCAGTGGCTCAGGCGAGCCGAGATCCACCGGCGGCGAGGTCGTCCTCGCCGGCGGGGAGCCTCCGGCGAGCACCAGAACGACGGGGGGGCTCGGAAATGGCGCACAGGGGGCCAAACGCATGACTGAGACCATGGGAGGAACGGCCACTCGATGGCGCGCACGATGGGACAAGCCCTAGGGACTGGGGTGGCCGGGATCAACACCGGCGACGAGCTTGGCGGCAACCAAGTTCGGCCATCGTCGAAGCCATCGAATACAGGGCAAAACGCGCGGGGCTGGGCACTGAACGCATCTACATGATGTCCTGAGGCTGTTGGTGGCCTTAGACTGACCAACCCGTCACCGGAGGGCTGCCGGCGACGAGCTGCAGCGGCGGTCCTCGTCGGGCTCCGATGGAACTAAGCCTAGAGGAGGGGATCGACGGGAAGAGCTTAGGGGAAATGACCGCATGCTCATGGGGAGTGCAGTGGTGGCGCTAGCTTGCTCGGGGACGGCCTGGAGAGGGAGAACATCGGCGGCGATCCTCGGTGACCCGAGGAAGAAGACGACTGCTGCGCGTTGATTCACTGCATATCGGCGTCGGGCTCGTGGCTAGGAATCTTCAGGGGGTTGCGGAGGAGCTAACGCGCGGCTCAGAAGGAAGGGAGGACGGCTAGAATGACGACGAGCTCGAGCTCTGCTCGAGCTCCAATGGCGGCAGAAGGGGGAGGAGAGATCCGAGAGGAGGGGGAGAACTGGCGCTGTGGATGGATAGGGGCGGCCTCGGGGAGCTTATCCCCGGCCTTGCCAGCGGGAGGCGGCGGCCAGGCAGGCGCACAGGTGCGTGTTCGTGCCGGAGAACGCGGCGGCCACCTCCTGCTGCTCACTGGCGGTGGAGGAAGACGACAGGAGCTGAGATGGGTCGGGCCAGGTGAGCGACAGGTAACCTCTTTTCCTTTTTCTTTCTGTTTTTGTTTCTGTTTTGATATTTCACTGATTTTCTATTTATTTCAACTCCCAAATAAATTGTAAAAGCTATGTTAAGCACTCTAGAATATTTGTTGGAATATTTCAAACTATTTCCAAAGTTTTCAACATTTTTGAAAATTTAAAGTTTCTGATTTCAAAATTAAAACATGGAAACAAGTAGCTTTTGCATTTATTTAAAATGCTTAAAGTGTCAAGAAAATAGTTTTCTCCAATGCTCATTTACTTTCATGATTTATCAGAAAGTTTGAACATTTCTTGAGGCCATTTTGGGTTCATTGATTTTAACTAGTTTGAGATTTCCTTTATTTGAAGAAGTGGCTAGGGTTTGAGTTTTTCCTTTACCACTTTCTTGTTCTTGTTGGAAAATTCTTAGATGCAAATGCAAAGAAGACATGAGCACAAGACTAACTTGCTTAAGGTGTCACGGATGTGACAACTCACCCCCACTCAAAAGAATCTCGTCCCGAGATTTAGAAGTCGTCGGGAATAACGCAGGATACTCAAGTCGGAGACGATCCTCTCTTTCCCAAGTTGCCTCCTTTTCAGAATGATTTGACCATTGAACTTTAAGAAACTTGAGGTTTCAACGTCGAGTGGTACGCACAGCTTGATCAAGAATACACACGGGGTATTCTCGGTATGAAAGGTTATCTTGGAGATCAAGCGTTTCGTGGTCCACTTCACGGATAGGATCCGAAAAGCAACGCCTGAGTTGCGAGACGTGGAAGACATCATGAACCTTGGAAAGATGCGGAGGAAGTTCCAACTGGTAGGCAACTTCTCCTCGTTTGACAAGAATGCGAAAAGGACCAATGTAACGAGGAGCCAACTTGCCCTTGATACCGAATCGATGGGTACCTTTCAAAGGTGTAACCTGGAGGTAAGCCTTCTCGTCAACTTCAAAGGTCACAGCCTTATGATGACGATCATGTTGGCTCTTTTGACGAGACTGGGCTGTTTTCAAGTTTTCACGAATAATGCGAACCTGCTCTTCTGCATCCTGGATCATATCCGGACTAAGGAGTTTCCTCTCTCCGGTTTCTGACCAATTAAGAGGTGTTCGACATCTTCGTCCATAGAGAACTTCAAAAGGGGCTTTGCCCAGGCTTGATTGATAACTATTGTTATAAGCGAATTCGGCGAATGGAAGGCACTTTTCCCAATTCATACCGAACGATATAACACAAGCTCGGAGCATATCTTCTAGGATTTGATTCACTCTTTCGACTTGACCACTTGATTGGGGATGGAAAGCAGTGCTAAAAGATAAGTGGGTCCCCATGGCATTCTAAAAACTTTCCCAGAAGCGAGAAGTAAAGATACTCCCACTGTCCGAGTTAATCTCCACGGGAACACCATGAAGAGACACTATTCGGGAGATATATAACTCTGCTAGCTGGCTAGCTGTTATACTCTCACGAACAGGAAGAAAATGAGCCACTTTAGAACGACGGTCAATGACCACAAAGATAGCATTATTACCTTTCTTGGTCTTGGGAAATCCGGTAATGAAATCCATGCTAACTTTATCCCATTTCCATTCAGGAATAGCTAGAGGTTGAAGGGTGCCAGCAGGCCTTTGATGTTCTGCCTTAACTCGGCGACAAACGTCGCAGTTAGCAACGAACTCAGCAATTTCTCTCTTCATCCTAATCCACCAGAACCTCTGGCATAGGTCCTGATACATCTTAGTACTACCGGGATGAATGGTGAGAGGAGAATCATGAGCCTCCTTAAGGATTAACTGCCTTAGATGTGGGTTCTTAGGAACCACTAGACGATTCTGGAAGAACACAACACCTTGATCATTCATGGAAAATTCTTTAGCGTTTCCGCTAAAAATATTCTCCTTGATCCGTGATATTCCCTTGTCACGCTTTTGGCCAGCTATAATTTGATCCTTAAGAGTAGGTTTCGCCACCAGGGTAGAAAGGAATCCTTGAGGAACAATATGAAGATTCAACTTCCGAAAGTCCTCATGGAGATGTGGTTGACCTTGTTGTAGCATCAAATTGTTACAATAAGATTTACGACTTAGTGCATCGGCCATAACATTGGCCTTCCCCGGGGTGTAAGTTATCCCTAAGTCGTAATCCGAGATCAACTCAACCCACCGTCTTTGCCTAAGATTCAAATCCGGTTGGGTGAAGATATATTTCAGACTTTGGTGATCAGTGAATATTTCACAACGATTACCCAGAAGGTAATGTCGCCATGTTTTTAGCGCATGGACCACAGCTGCAAGCTCAAGGTCATGTGTGGGATAATTATCCTCATGTGGACGCAATTGTCGAGATGCGTATGCGATCACATGACGATCTTGCATGAGAATGCAACCTAATCCTTGTCGCGAGGCGCCGCAGTAGATAACAAAGTCCTTAGAAAAATCTGGTGGTAGCAACACAGGTGCGGAAGTCAGGCGTCTTTTCAGTTCCTGAAAACTATGCTCACACTGTGGTGTCCACTCGAACCTTTTATCTTTCTTGAGGAGTTCGGTTAGAGGCTTTGCAACCTTGGAGAAATTCTCGACGAAGCGGCGACAATAGCTCGCTAGACCAAGAAAACTCCTAACTTGCTTAATCGATTCAGGTTGAGTCCAATCAAGGACAGCTTGAACTCTCTCGGGATTGACAGCAATACCCTTACCAGAGATTACGTGACCCAGATAGGTCACTTCTGGTAACCAAAATTCACATTTTAAAAACTTGGCATAAAGGCGATGCTCTCGAAGTTTCATCAATACCAGCCTTAGATGCTCGGCATGTTCTTGTTCATTCTTCGAGTAGATGAGAATATCATCGAGGTATACCACGACGAATTTATCCAAATACTCCATGAAGATTGAATTCATCAGTCGAGAGAAGGTGGCTGGGGCATTGGTTAAACCGAAGGACATGACGGTGTACTCGTATTGGCCATAACGAGTAACAAAAGCCGTTTTTGGAATGTCCCCGTTCTTGATCTTGATTTTATGGTATCCCAACCTCAAATCCATTTTAGAGAAGACTGAGGATCCAGCGAGCTGATCGTACAGGTCGTTGATCCTGGGGAAAGGATACTTTTTCTTTATGGTGACCAAATTAACTGGTCGGTAATCTACAACCATCCGATCCGTTCCGTCTTTCTTCTTGACGAAGAGGACGGGACACGCCCAAGGAGAAGAGCTAGGACGAATGAAACCTTTGTTCAAGGCCTCATCTAGTTGCTTCTTAAGTTCGGCTAGCTCCAGGGGTGCCATTTTATAAGGTCTTCTGGCTATTGGGACAGTTCCCGGAACAAGATCTATCACAAACTCTACATCTCTGTCAGGTGGAATTCCTGGCAGTTCCTCTGGAAAGACATCCCGGAAGTCACGGACTATCGGAATGTCTTCAAGTTCCGGAAGAGGGTTGGCATTCAAGGAATAGAGTTGGCATTTGGCAACTCGAGTAGAGACATTTACTATCTCACCCGAGGGATGGGTAAGCTGGACATTTCTAGAATGAGTATCAATCTTGGCATAGTGAAATGACATCCAGTCCATGCCCAAGATGATATTAATATCCGAAGATTTCAAAGCTATCAATGAGGCTAGAAAGACTAGCCTGTCTACTAGAATTTCATTGTCATAGGTTATCCTAGAGTTTTGCCATTTACTACCAGGGGTTTGGACAACCAATGGAATTGGCATATCACAAAAAGACATGTTATGCAACTGTGCATAACTTTCTGAAATGAAGGAATGAGAAGACCCAGTGTCAAAGAGAACGGACGCTGGGTGATGATTAACAAGAAGCGTACCCAGCATGACGTCGGGATCCTCTGCAGCTTCTTCTGCTGACACATAGTTCACACGGCCACGTGCAGGAATTGGCTTCACATAGTAAGCTTTGTCCGACTTGGCCTGCCCGACGGACTTTCCGGGTTGCTTGGCACCCACATTCTGAGGACACTCACGGGAGTAGTGCCCTGGTTCTCCACACTTATGGCATATCACTTGGTTGGCACGTGGTGCAGCATTGCTAGCTGGACCACCATAAGCTTTCCTGGAGGGTTGGCCTGATTCGTCTGAGGCGCCACGTAGGATGGCCTCGGAGTGTATCTTGGCGGTACAGAACTGTTTGGAACCCACAGCCTGCGTTTTGGAAACGCGGAACCAGAAGACGAGCCAAAGTCACGGGAGTGCTTCCTTGTGGCTTCGAAGTCAGTATGACCAGTCTCGGCACTGATCGCTTTGTTGACCAGGGCTTGAAAGCTTACACACTCATGGAGGCGCAGATCACGACGAAGCTCAGGGCTCAGACCCTTACGGAATCTTGCTTGCTTCTTGGCGTCAGTAGACACCTCCTGTGTTGCATAGCGGGCGAGGTTACCGAACTCGCAGCTATAGACATCCACGGACAACTTGCCCTGAGTGAAGGCACAGAACTCTTCTCTCTTTCTGTCCATCAGGCCCTCTGGAATATGGTGCAGACGAAAAGCTGCACTGAAGTCTGCCCATGTGGCTACTGGTTCAGCGGGACGCATAGCTTCAAAATTCTCCCACCACAGATTGGCGAGTCCTTCCAAGAAGTACGCCGCAAAGGTCACCTTGTCGGCCTCAGACACATTCGTAGAGCGAATCTTGCGTGAGATGCTGCACAGCCAGTCTTCAGCGTCGAGGGGATCGACGGAATGATGAAACTTTGGAGGATTCAGCTTCACAAAGTCATTGAGGGACACTGCGGCATTCCTAGGCTGACGAGCCGTATTCTGCTCAATACGCTCTAGCAGTCAGTTGGTCTCCCTTTTATTTCTCTCTGCCTCAAGCATCACTTCCACCAGAGAATGCGGGTGAGGCAGGTCTTCATGCGATGCTTGACTACCCTCGCCTTGCTCATGAGCAGGGGCACGGTTCAACCTGGTGAACACCATCCTGACAAACAAACTCACAGCTTAGACCAATATCATATCAATACTAGCTATGGATTAAGAATGTACTAGACGCACGGAATGTGGAAATGAATATCCGAATAGCATGGTAACAAGCAAATGCTATATATACACCAGGGTTCATACACACCCTTACATAGTTCAGTACAACCTTAACCGAAGAGCAAACTACTGAAATTATGAAACTACTCATCAGAGGCTTACAAGCTTCCTACACATTATTTATCTAGGCCTCCGGAGTTATTTTCACATCACAGGCATACTTCACAAGTCACGCAGGATTGTGAACGTACGGCTACTACCATACTAACCTTCCGCTCATAGCTCAGGCATCCGCATAGAACATCTCATAGAGATTACCTCCATGACCTGGAAGCTCAACCTGCGGATCAGGAAACACTCTAGCCTGAGATCCCTGGGATCCATAAGGACACGGATGTGGCCTTGGTCCTCTGACTGGTGGTAAGAGGGGTCCCCGAAGAGGTGTGACTCCTCCTATAGCTGGCCAGTCAACGTGAGCTGGAAGATGGGTCCTAACAGGGTTCAACATCCCCATCTCTCCATACCCTGTCTGGACTACCGGTGCCAGCTGCGTCAAAGCCATCCACAGACGGGCACGGGTAGCATAAAGCTCCATGTGGAGAGCACAAGCATCCCTGTCTCTGTTCTCTAGCATCTCAACAGTGGACTGCAGTAGTGGATCCTCCATAGAAGAATCAAAATAGACTCCACTGAGGTATCCCTCTTCACCAGGCTGAGAGGCCGGAACATAGCAGAACTCTGAATTCTGTACCAGTGCATGTCTCGCTCTCATTATGGTCAGCATTGAATAGGCAGCATCCTGTACTGCCATGTCAACGGTGACCCCCAACCCATAGGACCAATGGATTGGCTTCTCAGCTCCAGGGTAGTCTGGAAATACCCTAACAGTGCAGATGTACTCACTCTGGTTGAAGTCTCGGTACTGTTCCTCCACTGTGTACTCGGGGTACCAGCGGTAACCGCACACCGACATCACACTGACCAACATGGCCGTATGACCCGGCACATCAATGCACCTGGTCAGACGTACCACCTGACGAGAAGGACGGCCAGGCATCTGTAAATAGAGAGTAATGCAAAAGCATTAGAGCTCCGAATGAAAAATTGGGCAGCATAACGGCTGTAAATGCTCAAAACAAATTTTGAGACAACCCAAAATGGAATAGCGTAACCACTCAACTATCAAGTTCAACTCTCTGATCATCAAACTTACTTCCTTTTTCCTAGAAATGACAGAAACCCAATATCTCTTGACCCGTAGTCCTATAATCTACCGATCAGAAACACGAGCCTAGAAGAAGATGAGTAACCTAGTCCTTAATTCCCGCAGAAAAGACGAGGATGACCAGAATAGAATAACTTGAGAAGAGAACAAGAGGCTTACGTTCCCTTCCACAAACAATTCCCTTATATAAAACTAAAGCAATTCTAGACTCAACTTCGACCAGTTTGGCTTAGTAATCCTACAGTCAGTCAGGCTCTGATACCAACACTGTCGGGACCCCGATCCTAAGCCATCGGAATCCAGCCTATAACACATCGCATCCCTTTGCGGTCTCACGCACGGTTAACTCCACGGCTGCAGCCTTACCTTAGCCGGGACCGTTTGCGTCTTTTGACTCGCATATGCAATAGTGACGCTAGCATTCCAATGTCAAAGAACCCGGATCGACATGTCTAGTCATAAACCAAAGTGGCAGTACCGCACAAGGACAGGCATACATGACCCAACAAAGCAGGTGTCGGTCACCAGCGAGTGTAGACGAGTCGTAGCAAGCTACAAGGACTCCATTACATCGCGTGACATTTCCCCAAAGAGGACAGACACAGCAGCTAAGAAGGACACATGCCGGTCAACCAATGTCTCCGGAGCAGTAGCGAGCTACCAAGGCTCGTTGGATCACAAAGGGACATTTCCTTGTAAGGAATGCTACTAAAGCTCACGACTAGGTAATCGAACCCCATACATATCACGTAGGACACACGTACGCATGGCATACCGATATGTATAGATACATCGATGGCATCACAACATAACCATAAACATAGAACCTTTATCTAAGAGGCTCGGAAGAGCCACACACATAATATTACACATTAAGGGTCTCACGACCCATAATAGCAGTCATTCAGTTACAAGCCAGCGGAAGAGTTTAAACTGTCTGAGTACAGACAGGGCAACTAGAAGGCACATGGCCTGACTATACAACAGATCCAACGTAGGGCCAGATCGTAGCTGGGACACCAGCTACTCGTCGTCGTCGATGTCTACGAAGAACCCTCCATTAGGGTCATTAGCAACCTCTGCAGCATTTATTAAGCAAACATGAGTACGAAGGTACTCAACAAGACTTTAGGATAAGTAACTACTCATGCAAGGTATCGAAAGGGTATTGTGGGGTTTCATGCGGAAAGCCAGCATTTGACTCGTGGCTAGACAACTTGCATTTTTAAATAATTTTGACAACCTGATTTCTCGCACACGAGTCCACTAACACCACAACAATACACTATCGTGGAATCATTCCGTCTCCATACGGATATGCCGTCCACGACATTCATGCTTATCTTGGCAATTTTATGAGTAGCCATTGAAGTTATCTATGAACAACATATGTCTCCAAGTAGTCCATATCCGCGGACGCGGCTATTCGAATAGATCATAACCCTGCAGGGGTGTACTTCGTCACACACGCTCTCGCCACTTCTCGCCATGTGCACGTCATGCACCTCGGCAACCTTCAAGCGGAAGCCCAGCGGGGGAGTCGGCCACGACCGTTAACCACACTAGTACCTAGTCCAGGTTTATCGCCTATCTGAGAGTAACCCATACGGAAGTCCGGCCGAGGTTTCCGCCACGGCCTCAAACGATGTGCGCAGGGTGTTGGAATTATGCCCTAGAGGCAATAATAAATATAGTTATTATTATAATTCCTGTATCAAGATAATCTTTTATTATCCATGCTATAATTGTATTGAATGAAGACTCATTTACATGTGTGGATACATAGACAAAACACCGTCCCTAGCAAGCCTCTAGTTGGCTAGCCAGTTGATCAAAGATAGTCAGTGTCTTCTGATTATGAACAAGGTGTTGTTGCTTGATAACTGGATCACGTCATTGGGAGAATCACGTGATGGACTAGACCCAAACTAATAGACATAGCATGTTGATCGTGTCATTTTGTTGCTACTGTTTTCTGCGTGTCAAGTATTTATTCCTATGACCATGAGATCATATAACTCACTGACACCGGAGGAATGCTTTGTGTGTATCAAACGTCGCAACGTAACTGGGTGACTATAAAGATACTCTACAGGTATCTCCGAAGGTGTTAGTTGAGTTAGTATGGATCAAGACTGGGATTTGTCACTCCGTGTGACGGAGAGGTATCTCGGGGCCCACACGGTAATGCAACATCACACACAAGCCTTGCAAGCAATGTGACTTAGTGTAAGTTGCGGGATCTTGTATTACGGAACGAGTAAAGAGACTTGCCGGTAAACGAGATTGAAATAGGTATACGGATACTGACGATCGAATCTCGGGCAAGTAACATACCGAAGGACAAAGGGAATGACATACGGGATTATATGAATCCTTGGCACTGAGGTTCAAACGATAAGATCTTCGTAGAATATGTAGGATCCAATATGGGCATCCAGGTCCCGCTATTGGATATTGACCGAGGAGTCTCTCAGGTCATGTCTACATAGTTCTCGAACCCGCAGGGTCTGCACACTTAAGGTTCGACGTTGCTTTATGCGTATTTGAGTTATATGGTTGGTTACCGAATGTTGTTCGGAGTCCTGGATAGATCACGGACGTCACGAGGGTTTCCGGAATGGTCCGGAGACGAAGATTGATATATAGGATGACCTCATTTGATTACCGGAAGGTTTTCGGAGTTACCGGGAATGTACCGGGAATGACGAATGGGTTCCGGGAGTTCACCGGGGGGCAACCCACCCCGGGGAAGCCCATAGGCCATAAGGGTGGCGCACCAGCCCTTAGTGGGATGGTGGGACAGCCCAAAAGGGCCCTATGCGCCATAGAGATAAAAATCAAAGAGAAAGAAGAAAAAAAAGGGAGGTGGGAAGGAAGGGAAGGACTCCCACCCACCAAACCAAGTCCAACTCGGTTTGGGGGGAGCCTTCCCCCCTTGGCTCGGCCGACCCCCTTGGGGCTCCTTGAGCCCCAAGGCAAGGTCCCCTCCCTCCCACCTATATATACGGGGGTTTTAGGGCTGATTTGAGACGACTTTCCCACGGCAGCCCGACCACATACCTCCACGGTTTTTCCTCTAGATCGCGTTTCCGCGGAGCCCGGGCGGAGCCCTGCTGAGACAAGGTCATCACCAACCTCCGGACCGCCGTCACGCTGCCGGAGAACTCTTCTACCTCTCCGTCTCTCTTGCTGGATCAAGAAGGCCGAGATCATCGTCGAGCTGTACGTGTGCTGAACGCGGAGGTGCCGTCCGTTCGGTACTAGATCGTGGGACTGATCGCGGGATTGTTCGCGGGGCGGATTGAGGGACGTGAGGACGTTCCACTACATCAACCGCGTTCACTAACGCTTCTGCTGTACGATCTACAAGGGTACGTAGATCACTCATCCCCTCTCGTAGATGGACATCACCATGATAGGTCTTCGTGCGCGTAGGAAAATTTTTGTTTCCCATGCGACGTTCCCCAACAGTGGCATCTTGAGCTAGGTTCATGCATAGATGTCTTCGCGAGTAGAACACAAAATTTTTTGTGGGCGGTGATGTGCATTTTGCTGCCCTGCTTAGTCTTTTCTTGATTCCGCGGTATTGTTGGATTGAAGCGGGTTGGACCGACATTACTCGTACGCTTACGAGAGACTGGTTGCATCGTTACGAGTAACCCCGTTGCTCAAAGATGACTGGCAACTGTCGGTTTCTCCAACTTTAGTTGAATCGGATTTGCCCGAGGAGGTCCTTTGATGAGGTTAAATAGCAACTCATATATCTCCGTTGTGGTGTTTGCGTAAGTAAGATGCGATCCTACTAGATACCCTTGGTCACCACGTAAAACATGCAACAACAAAATTAGAGGGCGTCTAACTTGTTTTTGCAGGGTATGCTTGTGATGTGATATGGCCAACGATGTGATGTGATATATTGGATGTATGAGATGATCATGTTGGAATAGAAATATCGACTTGCACGTCGATGGTACGGCAACCGGCGGGAGCCATAGGGTTCTCTTTATACCAACGTTTGTGCGTGCATATGCGTTTACTATTTTGCTAGGATGTAGCTTTAGTAGTAATAGCATGAGTAGCACGACAACCCCGATGGCAACACGTTGATGGAGATCATGGTGTGGCGCCGTGACAAGAAGATCGTGCCGGTGCTTTGGTGATGAAGATCAAGAAGCACGTGATGATGGCCATATCATGTCACTTATGAATTGCATGTGATGTTAATCCTTTTATGCACCTTATTTTGCTTAGAACGACGGTAGCATTATGAGGTGATCTCTCACTAAAATTTCAAGACGAAATTGTGTTCTCCCCGACTGTGCACCGTTGCTACAGTTCGTCGTTTCGAGACACCACGTGATGATCGGGTGTGATAGACTCAACGTTCACATACAACGGGTGCAAAACAGTTGCGCACGCGGAACACTCGGGTTAAGCTTGACGAGCCTAGCATGTGCAGACATGGCCTCGGAAGACATGAGACCGAAAGGTCGATCATGAATCATATAGATGATATGATTAGCATAGGGATGCTTACCACTGAAACTATACTCAACTCACGTGATGATCGGACTTGAGCTAGTGTAAGTGGATCATGAACCACTCAAATGACTAGAGAGATGTACTTTTTGAGTGGGAGTTTAGCGAATAATTTGATTAAGTTAAACTCTAATTATCTTGAACATAGTCTAAGTCCACTTTGAATATATTTGTGTTGTAGATCATGGCTCACGCGACAGTCATCCTGAATTTTAACACGTTCCTAGAGAAAGCTAAGTTGAAAGATGATGGAAGCAACTTTGTAGACTGGGCTCGTAATCTTAAGCTAATCTTACAAGTTGGGAAGAAGGATTATGTCCTTAATGCTGCGTTAGGAGATGAACCACCCGCTACGGCTGATCAGGATGTTAAGAACGCTTGGTTAGCACGTAAGGAGGACTACTCAATAGTTTAATGTGCAGTCTTGTATGGTTTAGAACCGGGACTTCAACGTCGCTTTGAGCGTCATGGAGCATTTGAGATGTTCCAGGAGTTGAAGTTTATCTTTCAGAAGAACGCCCGGATCGAGAGGTATGAGACCTCCGATAAATTCTATGCTTGCAAGATGGAGGAAAACTCATCTGTCAGTGAACATGTGCTCAAAATGGTTGGGTACTCAAACCGTCTAGCTGAGCTGGGGATTGAACTCCCGCAAGAAGCTATCACTGACAGAATCCTTCAATCACTGCCGCCAAGCTATAAAGGCTTTGTGTTGAACAACAACATGCAAGGGATGAACAAGTCTCCCGGCGAGTTGTTTGCGATGCTGAAAGTCGCAGAGTCTGAACTCCGTAAAGAGCATCAAGTGTTGATGGTGAATAAGACCACTAGTTTCAAGAGAAACGGCAAAGGCAAGAAGGGCAATTCAAAGAAGGGCGGCAAGCCTGTTGCCAATCCGACGAAGAAACCCAAAGCTGGACCTAAGCCTGAAACGGAGTGTTACTATTGCAAGGGTATGGGTCACTGGAAGCGCAATTGCCCCAAGTATCTGGCAGATAAGAAGGCGGCCAAAGAAAAATCAGGCATATTTGATATACATGTTATTGATGTGTACTTAACCGGCTCTCGTAGTAGTGCCTGGGTATTCGATACCGGTTCTGTTGCTCATATTTGCAACTCGAAACAGGAAATGCGGAATAGACGAAGGCTGGCGAAAGATGAAGTGATGATGCGCGTAGGAAATGGTTCCAAGGTTGATGCAATCGCTGTCGGCACAGTGTCACTTCAGTTACCGTCAGGATTAGTGATGAACTTAAATCATTGTTATTTAGTGCCTGCGTTGAGCATGAACATTATAACTGGATCTTGTTTACTGCGAGACGGTTACTCTTTTAAGTCAGAGAATAATGGTTGTTCTATTTCTATGAGTAACATCTTTTATGGTCATGCACCGAATGTGAGAGGATTGTTCATATTGAATCTTGATAGCGATACGCATATACATAACATTGAGACCAAAAGAGTTAGAGTTAACAATGATAGCGCCATATTTTTGTGGCACTGTCGATTAGGTCATATTGGTGTAAAGCGCATGAAGAAACTCCATGCTGATGGACTTTTGGAGTCACTTGACTTTGATTCACTTGACACGTGCGAACCATGCCTCATGGGCAAGATGACTAAGACTCCGTTCTCCGGAACAATGGAACGTGCAAGTGACTTGTTGGAAATCATACATACCGATGTGTGTGGTCCGATGAGCATGGAGGCACGCGGCGGATATCGTTATTTTCTCACCTTCACTGACGATTTAAGTAGATATGGTTATGTCTACTTGATGAAGCACAAGTCTGAAACATTTGAAAAGTTCAAGCAATTTCAGAGTGAAGTGGAAAATCATCGTAACAAGAAGATCAAGTCCCCGCGGTCTGATCGTGGGGGTGAATATCTGAGTTTCGAGTTTGGTACTCACTTAAAACAATGTGGAATTGTTTCATAGTTAACACCGCCTGGAACACCACAGCGTAATGGTGTGTCCGAACGTCGTAATCGTACTCTATTAGAGATGGTTCGATCTATGATGTCTCTTACTGATTTGCCGTTATCATTTTGGGGTTATGCATTAGAAACAGCTGCATTCACTTTAAATAGGGCACCATCAAAATCCGTTGAGACGACACCATACGAACTGTGGTATGGCAAAAGCCAAAGTTGTCGTTTCTTAAAGTTTGGGGATGTGATGCTTATGTCAAAAATCTTCAGCCTGAAAAGCTGGAACCCAAAGCGGAAAAGTGCGTCTTCATAGGCTACCCAAAAGAGACAGTTGGGTATACCTTCTATCTCAAATCCGAGGGCAAAGTGTTTGTTGCTAAAAACGGAGCTTTTCTCGAGAAGGAGTTTCTCTCGAAAGAATTGAGTGGGAGGAAGATAGAACTTGACGAGGTTGTCGAAGCTCTCATCCCTCTGGATGGTGGCGCGGGGCAAGGGGAAACCTCTGTCATTGCGACGCCGGTTGAGGAGGAAGTTAATGATGATGATCATGAAACTCCAGTTCAAGTTTTTGTCGAACCACGCAGGTCGACGAGACCACGTGCTGCTCCAGAGTGGTACGGTAATCCCGTCTTATCAATCATGTTGTTAGACAACAATGAACCTCCGAATTATGAAGAAGCAATGGTGGGCCCAGATTCCAACAAATGGCTGGAAGCCATGAAGTCCGAGATAGGATCCATGTATGAGAACAAAGTGTGGACTTTGGAGGTACTACCTGAGGGCCGCAAGGCCATTCAGAACAAATGGATCTTTAAGAGGAAGTCGGACGCTGACGGTAATGTGACCGTTTATAAAGCTCGACTTGTGGCAAAGGGTTTTTCACAAGTTCAAGGAGTTGACTACGATGAGACTTTCTCACCCGTAGCGATGCTTAAGTCCGTCAGAATCATGTTAGCAATAGCTGCATTTTTCGATTATCAAATCTGGCAGATGGATGTCAAAACGGCGTTCCTTAAGGGTTTCCTTAAGGAAGAATTGTATATGATGCAACCCGAAGGTTTTGTCGATCCTAAGAATGCTAACAAGGTGTGCAAGCTCCAGCGATCCATTTATGGACTGGTGCAAGCATCTCGGAGTTGGAACAAACGCTTTAATGAGGTGATCAAAGCTTTTGGGTTTATACAAGTGGTTGGAGAATCTTGTATTTACAAGAAAGTGAGTGGGAGCTCTGTGGCGTTTCTAATATTATATGTGGATGACATATTACTGATTGGAAACAACGTAGAGTTTTTGGAGATCATAAAAGGTTACTTGAATAAAAGTTTCTCTATGAAGGACCTAGGAGAAGCTGCTTACATTCTAGGCATTAAGATCTATAGGGATAGATCAAAACGCCTGATAGGACTTTCACAAAGCACATACCTTGATAAAGTTTTGAAGAGGTTCAAAATGGAACAGTCCAAGAAAGGGTTCTTGCCAGTTCTACAAGGTACGAGATTGAGTAAGACTCAGTGCCCAGCAACTGATGAAGATAGAGAGCATATGCGCTCCGTCCCCTATGCTTCAGCCATATGTTCTATCATGTATGCGATGCTGTGCACTAGACCGGATGTTAGCCTGGCCATAAGTATGGCAGGTAGGTTCCAGAGTAATCCAGGAGTGGATCACTGGACAGCGGTCAAGAATATCCTGAAGTACCTGAAAAGGACTAAGGAGATGTTTCTCGTGTATGGAGGTGACGAAGAGCTCGCCGTAAAAGTTTACGTCGATGCAAGCTTTGACACAGATCCGGACGACTCTAAGTCAGAAACCGGATACATATTTATTCTTAATGGGGGTGATACATATTTATTCTTAATGGGGGTGCGGTAAGCTGGTGCACTTCAAAACAAAGTGTCGTAGCAGATTCTACATGTGAAGCGGAGTACATGGCTGCCTCGGAGGCGGCTAAGGAGGGTGTCTGGATGAAGCAGTTCATGACGGATCTTGGAGTGGTGCCAAGCGCACTGAATCCAATAACCTTGTTCTGTGATAACACGGGTGCCATTGCCTTAGCAAAGGAACCACTGTTTCACAAGAAGACTAGACACATCAAACGACGCTTCAACCTCATCCGCGACTACGTCGAGGGAGAGGACGTAAATATATGCAAAGGGCACACGGATCTGAATGTAGCAGACCCGCTGACTAAACCTCTTCCACGGCCAAAGCATGATCAACACCAGAATTGTATGGGTGTTAGATTTATTACAATGTAATTCACATGATGATGTGAGGGCTAGATTATTGACTCTAGTGCAAGTGGGAGACTGTTGGAATTATGCCCTAGAGGCAATAATAAATATAGTTATTATTCTAATTCCTGTATCAAGATAATCGTTTATTATCCATGCTATAATTGTATTGAATGAAGACTCATTTACATGTGTGGATACATAGACAAAACACCGTCCTTAGCAAGCCTCTAGTTGGCTAGCCAGTTGATCAAAGATAGTCAGTGTCTTCTGATTATGAACAAGGTGTTGTTGCTTGATAACTGGATCACGTCATTGGGAGAATCACGTGATGGACTAGACCCAAACTAATAGACATAGCATGTTGATCGTGTCATTTTGTTGCTACTGTTTTCTGCGTGTCAAGTATTTATTCCTATGACCATGAGATCATATAACTCACTGACACCGGAGGAATGCTTTGTGTGTATCAAACGTCGCAACGTAACTGGGTGACTATAAAGATACTCTACAGGTATCTCCGAAGGTGTTAGTTGAGTTAGTATGGATCAAGACTGGGATTTGTCACTCCGTGTGACGGAGAGGTATCTCGGGGCCCACACGGTAATGCAACATCACACACAAGCCTTGCAAGCAATGTGACTTAGTGTAAGTTGCGGGATCTTGTATTACGGAACGAGTAAAGAGACTTGCCGGTAAACGAGATTGAAATAGGTATACGGATACTGACGATCGAATCTCGGGCAAGTAACATACCGAAGGACAAAGGGAATGACATACGGGATTATATGAATCCTTGGCACTGAGGTTCAAACGATAAGATCTTCGTAGAATATGTAGGATCCAATATGGGCATCCAGGTCCCGCTATTGGATATTGACCGAGGAGTCTCTCAGGTCATGTCTACATAGTTCTCGAACCCGCAGGGTCTGCACACTTAAGGTTCGACGTTGCTTTATGCGTATTTGAGTTATATGGTTGGTTACCGAATGTTGTTCGGAGTCCTGGATAGATCACGGACGTCACGAGGGTTTCCGGAATGGTCCGGAGACGAAGATTGATATATAGGATGACCTCATTTGATTACCGGAAGGTTTTCGGAGTTACCGGGAATGTACCGGGAATGACGAATGGGTTCCGGGAGTTCACCGGGGGGCAACCCACCCCGGGGAAGCCCATAGGCCATAAGGGTGGCGCACCAGCCCTTAGTGGGATGGTGGGACAGCCCAAAAGGGCCCTATGCGCCATAGAGATAAAAATCAAAGAGAAAGAAGAAAAAAAGGGAGGTGGGAAGGAAGGGAAGGACTCCCACCCACCAAACCAAGTCCAACTCGGTTTGGGGGGAGCCTTCCCCCCTTGGCTCGGCCGACCCCCTTGGGGCTCCTTGAGCCCCAAGGCAAGGTCCCCTCCCTCCCACCTATATATACGGGGGTTTTAGGGCTGATTTGAGACGACTTTCCCACGGCAGCCCGACCACATACCTCCACGGTTTTTCCTCTAGATCGCGTTTCCGCGGAGCCCGGGCGGAGCCCTGCTGAGACAAGGTCATCACCAACCTCCGGACCGCCGTCACGCTGCCGGAGAACTCTTCTACCTCTCCGTCTCTCTTGCTGGATCAAGAAGGCCGAGATCATCGTCGAGCTGTACGTGTGCTGAACGCGGAGGTGCCGTCCGTTCGGTACTAGATCGTGGGACTGATCGCGGGATTGTTCGCGGGGCGGATTGAGGGACGTGAGGACGTTCCACTACATCAACCGCGTTCACTAACGCTTCTGCTGTACGATCTACAAGGGTACGTAGATCACTCATCCCCTCTCGTAGATGGACATCACCATGATAGGTCTTCGTGCGCGTAGGAAATTTTTTGTTTCCATGCGACGTTCCCCAAGACAGGGTTCCCAAGCCCACCA
The DNA here is from genome assembly GCF_904849725.1 of Hordeum vulgare subsp. vulgare. Classification (NCBI taxonomy): domain Eukaryota; kingdom Viridiplantae; phylum Streptophyta; class Magnoliopsida; order Poales; family Poaceae; genus Hordeum; species Hordeum vulgare. Next base: position 97,957,149 of record NC_058521.1, on the reverse strand, counting down.
TCCGGGTGCCAGTTGGTACACCGTGCCACTGTCTACCGCATCACGGTCCACCTCTCAGGTCAGCACCATGCACGGCCTCCAGCATTACTATAAACACCAGAAACTACTTGCAACTCCTGGACCGAGTACTAAGCGATTAATAGGCCGAGCGAGGTCATATGTCAGGGCCCAGCATGTGGTAGTATCTAGTCTTGGATTACATACACGGAACACAGTTCCTAAGGACGGTTCCAATAAACAACCCGCCATGTACTCCTACACAGCCTTTCACCGGTACCTTTACCAAATCAAGTTCAACACACAACCTTTGCTCACCGAACACATTCTCACAATTCTGTTCATCTCCCAGATGACAGACTATACACAACTCTAAGCATAGCATGCATAGCAGGATAAGGCACATCATAGCTCAAGTAACTACCAGGTATGCTAGGTTGCAAGGTTCGGCTATTTACTGTGACAAGGTTAGGTCATGCAAAGGAAGTGGGTTCAACTAACGTGGCAAAAGCACTTGAAGCATTTGATCCTAATGCAATAAATAAGTGCAGGAGCAAGAACATGGGAATTATCGGGATGATCAAAAGGGTTGATTGCCTTGTTGCTCAGAGGAGGGACAATATCCGTCAGACGGATATTCGGTGGAATCCTGGGGTGCGGAGCCTACCAAAATGAATGGCAACAATCAATAACAATCATATGCAAACAATATGATGCATGAGCATGGCATGAGAATGCAAAGTGATAAACTAATATAATCAACATGTATTAGGTTTGAAGTTGATTTGAATCAGATTCAAATATCAATTCAAACGAGGTATTCTCGAATACCGATTTAATTGATTCGACCTGATGCTCAGATAAACTTGATGTTAACATGCATGAGATGTCATGTTAGGGTACTGATTTGTAATTAGGACAGTGTGTGATCATGTCATTCATAATGAAATTTCAATATTTTCCAAATTCCATTTATAAAGTATTTATAAGAATTGGCTTATTCATTAATCTACATGTTTGGGTTCTATAACTTTTTCAAACATGATTGAAAATAGCATATTCAGATTCCTTGAATTTTTCTGATACTTATTCATATATAAATTATTTTCATTGGAGTTACAGATTAATTTCTATGAATTTTTGAAGTTTTAACCATTTGTGGAATTATTTTTATACTGGAAAATACTTTTATTGCATCAGCATGACATCAGCAGGTCCATCTGGCCGTTGAAAGTCAAACCTGACCAGTGGGACCCACTGGTCAGTCTCCCTGGTTAATTTTAGATTAAGTTTAAACTTAATTAGTTGATTAAACTTACCGGTCCCACATGTCAGTGACTTATTAACTTATCTGGTTTATTTTTATTATCCTTAATCTTGCCAGAGGCTGGCCCCACCAGTCAGTGGCTCAGGCCAGCCGAGATCCACCGGCGGCGAGGTCGTCCTCGCCGGCGGGGACCGTCCGGCGAGCACCAGAATGTCGGGGGGGCTAGAAAATGGCGCACAGGGGGCCAAACGCGTGGCTGAGACCATGGGAGGAACGGCCACTCGATGGCGCGCACGATGGGACAAGCCCTAGGGACTGAGGTGGCCGGGATCAACGCCGGCGACGAGCTTGGCGGCGACCAAGTTCGGCCATCGTCGAAGCCATAGAATACATGGCAAAACACGCCGGGCTGGGCACTGAACGCATCTACATGATGTCCTGAGGCTGTTGGTGGCCTCAGACTGACCAACCCGTCACCGAAGGGCTGCCGGCGACGAGCTGCAACAGCGGTCCTCGTCGGGCTCCGATGGAACTAAGCCTAGAGGAGGGGATCGACGGGGAGAGCTTAGGGGAAATGACCGCATGCTCACGGGGAGTGCAGTGGCGCTAGCTTGCTCGGGGACGGCCTGGAGAGGGAGAACGTCGGCGGCGATCCTCGGTGACCCGAGGAAGAAGACGACCGCTGCGCGTTGATTCACTGCATCTGGGCGTCGGGCTCGTGGCTAGGAAGCTTCAGGGGGTTGCGGCGGAGCTAACGCGTGGCTCAGAAGGAAGGGAGGACGGCTAGAACGACGACGAGCTCGAGCTCTGCTCGGGCTCCAATGGCGGCAGAAGGGGGAGGAGAGATCCGAGAGGAGGGGGAGAACTGGCGCTGGGAATGGATAGGGGCGGCCTCGGGGAGCTTATCCCCGGCCTTGCCAGCGGGAGGCGGCAGCCAGGCAGGCGCACAGGTGCGTGGTCGCGCCGGAGAACGCGGCGGCCACCTCCTGCTGCCCACTGGCGGGGGAGGAAGACGACAGGAGCTGAGATGGGCCGGGCCAGGTGAGCGACAATTAACCTCTTTTCCTTTTTCTTTCTGTTTTTGTTTCTGTTTTGATATTTCACTGATTTTCTATTTATTTCAACTCCCAAATAAATTGTAAAAGCTATATTAAGCACTCTAGAATATTTGTTGGAATATTTCCAACTATTTCCAAAGTTTTCAACATTTTTGAAAATTTAAAGTTTCTGATTTCAAAATTAAAACTTGGAAACCAGTAGCTTTTGCATTTATTTAAAATGCTTAAAGTGTCAAGAAAATAGTTTTCTCCAATGCTCATTTACTTTCATGATTTATCAGAAAGTTCGAACATTTCTTGAGGCCATTTTCGGTTCATTGATTTTAACTAGTTTGAGATTTCCTTTATTTGAAGAAGTGGCTAGGGTTTGAGTTTTTCCTTTACCACTTTCTTGTTCTTGTTGGAAAATTCTTAGATGCAAATGCAAAGAAGACATGAGCACAAGACTAACTTGCTTAAGGTGTCAGGGATGTGACACCAGTGGCCTAAGATCCAACGGATGAAAGGCAAAGGGGGAGAGGCTCACCGTGGGCAGGGGTGTCCGACGAGATCCGAGGCGGTGGCGGCTTGGTGGTGGTCGGCGGCGAGGTTCCCGTGGTCAGGGACGGCAGCGGAGGGGCATAGGGGGTGGAGGCGGTCCTCCAGCGAAGAGTGGCGGCGTCGGCGTGGCTTTGGGAGGTCGGGGCGATGCAGGGGAAGCTCGGGAGCTTCGGCCGGCTTGCCGAACTCCGGCGAGGTTGGCAGGGTGACGTGGGGGGGGCTCGGGCAGGGTGGCGGGTGGCGGAACGGGGCGAGGGGAGGGCCGGGCGGCGGGTATTTACACGGGGAGGGAGGTGGCGCAGAGGGAAGGGAATCGGGGCTCGGGATGGGAAGTCCGGCCATGGTGGCTCGGGCAGGGTGAGAGAAAGGAAAGGGGAGAGAGGAAAGCAAGGGGGTGACCGGTTCGGGGTGAGGATCGGCCGGGGGCCCACGCGGAAGAGAGAGGAGGGGCGAGGCTGAGGGGATCGGTGGCCGATCCGATCCAGATTCGGATCCGGCTAGGCTGGGATTCGACCCGATAGCGCTATAAAGCGCTCAGGCGCATTCCTTTTAAAAAAATATTCCTGTTTTAGCTTTTTTTAATAAAACAGAAACTAAAAGGAATAAAAAGTATGCAAAATAAAATAATTAATATAGAGAATTATATACCAAATTTTCAGAAAAAAATCTCTACACGATTAACATTTTTCCAAGGCAAAAATAAAAACTTAAAAAAATGTATTTTTAGAAAAACCCATTATGCTATATTTTCTTTTTGCAATTATTTTCACAATAAAACTTTGGTTTTCTTGGCTCAAAATATTTCAGAAATGCATCACATTTTGGAGGGTCATTTTCCTCCGCTCTTTCTTGCGTGCAAGAAATTATTTCCCGACATTTCTCGTGTGAAGAAAAAAAAGAAATGCAAAAGCAAAAATCGAAAGAAGTCAAATGCAAACTTTATTTCAATCAATATGCATAGATGCTTAGCTACAATGTAAAACATTCCAAATTAGGAAATTTGGGATGTTACAACGATGATCTCATCGGATGAACCACGATGTCAAGGATTCAATCAATCCCGTATACGATTCCCTTTGTGTGTCGGTATAGAACTTGCCCGAGATTCGATCGTCGGTATACCTATACCTTGTTCAATCTCGTTACCGGCAAGTCTCTTTACTCGTTCCGTAGCACGTCATCGTGTGACTAACTCCTTAGTCACATTGAGCTCATGATGATGTTCTACCGAGTGGGCCCAGAGATACCTCTCCGTCACACGGAGTGACAAATCCCGATCTCGATTCGTACCAACCCAACAGACACTTTCGGAGGTACCCGTAGTGCACCTTTATAGTCACCCAGTTAAGTTGTGACGTTTGATACACCCAAAGCACTCCTACGGTATCAGGGAGTTGCACAATCTCACGGTCGAAGGAAAAGATACTTGACATTAGAAAAGCTTTAGCATACGAACAATACGATCTAGTGCTATGCTTAGGATTGGGTCTTGTCCTTCACATCATTCTCCCAATGATGTGATCCCGTTATCAATGACATCTAATGCCCATGATCAGGAAACCATGATCATCTATTGACTAACGAGCTAGCCAACTAGAGGCTTGCTAGGGACACTTTGTGATCTATTTATGCACACATGTATTACTGTTTCCTGTTAATACAATTATAGCATGAACAATAGACGATTATCATGAACAAGGAAATATGATAATGACCATTTTATTATTGCCTATAGGGCATATTTCCAACAGTCTCCCACTTGCACTAGAGTCAATAATCTAGTTACATTGTGATGTATCGAACACCCATAGCATTATGGTGTTGATCATGTTCTGCTCGTGGAAGAGATTTAGTCAACGGGTCTGTAACATTTAGATCCGTGTGTACTTTACAAATATCTATCACTCCACTCTGGACATGGTCCTGGCTGGAGTTGTAGCCGCGTTTGATGTGCTTCGTCTTCCGGTGAAACCTGGGCTCCTTGGCTATGGCAATGGCCCCAGTGTTATCAGAGAAGAGTGTCATTGGACCCGACGTGCTTGGAACCACTCCAAGGTCGGTGATGAGCTCCTTCATCCAAATTCCTTCATGAGCCGCTTCTGAAGCAGCTATGTACTCCGCTTCACATGTAGATGCTGCCACGACTTCTTGCTTGCTGCTGCACCAGCTCACTGCCCCACCATTCAAAACATATACGTATCCGGTCTGTGACTTAGAGTCATCCGGATCTGTGTAGAAGATAGCATCGATGTAACCCTTTACGACGAGCTCTTCGTCACCTCCATAAACGAGAAACATTTCCTTAGTCCTTTTTAGGTACTTAAGGATATTCTTGACCGTTGTCCAGTGTTCCATACCGGGATCACTTTGGTACCTCCCTACCAAGCTTATGGCAAGGTTTATATCAGGTCTTGTACACAACATGGCATACATTAGAGAGCCCACGGCTGATGCGTAGGGGACAGAACTGATCTTCTCTCTATCTGCTGCCATGGTCGGCGACTGAGTCTTACTCAATCTCGCACCTTGCAAAACTGGCAAGAACCCTTTCTTTGAGTTTTCCATATTGAACTTCTTCAATATCTTGTCAAGGTATGTACTTTGCAAAAGACCTATGAGGCGTCTTGATCTATCTCTATAGATCTTGATGCCTAATATGTATGCAGCTTCTCCAAGGTCCTTCGTTGAATAACTTTTGTTCAAATAGGCCTTTATGCTCTCCAATATCTCTATATTATTCCCCATCAATAATATGTCATCCACATACAGTATGAGGAAAGCTAAAGAGCTCCCACTCACTTTCTTGTACAGACAAGCTTCTCCGTAAACCTGTATGAACCCAAACACTTTAATCACCTCATTAAAGCGAATGTTCCAACTCCAAGATGCTTGCACCAGCCCATAGATGGAGCGCTGGAGCTTGCACACTTTGTCAGCACCCTTAGGGTCGACAAAACCTTCTGGTTGCATCATATACAACTCTTCCTTAAGGTTCCCGTTAAGGAACGCTCTTTTGACGTCCATTTGCGAAATTTCATAATCATAAAAGGCGGCAATTGCTAACATGATTCGGACTGATTTCAGCTTCTCTACGGGAGAGAAAGTCTCTTCGTAGTCAACTCCTTGAATTTGTCGAAAACCCTTTGCGACAAGTCGAACTTTGTAAATGGTTACATTACCGTTTGCATCAGTCTTGTTCTCGAAGATCCATTTATTTTCTATGGCTCGCCGGTCATCGGGCAAGTCCACCAAAGTCCATAATTTGTTCTCATACATGGATCCTATCTCGGATTTCATAGCCTCGAGCCATTTGTTGGAATCCGGGCCCACCATCGCTTCTTCATAGTTCGAAGGTTCACCGTTGTCTAACAACATGATTTCCATTACAAGGGGTTGCCGTACCACTCTCGTGCGGAGCGTGCCCTTGTGGACCTTCGCGGTTCAGTAGTAACTTGATCCGAAGCTTCATGATCATCATCATTAACTTCCTCTTCAGTTGGTGTAGGCACCACAGGAACAACTTCCCGCGCTGCGCTACTATCCTATTCGAGAGGGGGTGTAATTACCTCATCAAGTTCTACCTTCCTCCCACTTACTTCTTTCGAGAGAAACCCTTTCTCTAGAAAGGATCCGTTCTTGGCAACAAAGGTTTTACCTTCGGATCTAAGATAGAAGGTATACCCAATAGTTTCCTTAGGGTATCCCATGAATACGCATTTCTCCGCTTTGGGTTTGAGCTTTTCTGGTTGTAGTTTCTTCACATAAGCATCGCAGCCCCAAACTTTAAGAAACGACAACTTAGGTTTCTTGCCAAACCATAGTTCATACGGTGTCGTCTCAACGGATTTAGACGGTGCCCTATTTAAAGTGAATGCTGCAGTTTCTAATGTGTATCCCCAAAATGATAGCGGTAAGTCGGTAAGAGACATCATAGATCGTACCATATCTAATAAAGTGAGATTATGACGTTCAGACACTCCGTTGCGTTGCGGTGTGCCAGGCGGCGTAAGTTGTGAAACGATTCCACACTTCCTTAGGTGTGTGCCAAACTCGTGACTCAAATATTCTCCTCCACGATCAGATCGTAGACACTTAATTTTTCTGTCACGTTGATTCTCGACCTCACTCTGAAATTCCTTGAACTTTTCAAATGTCTCAGATTTGTGCTTCATCAAGTAGATATACCCATACCTACTCAAATCATCGGTGAGAGTGAGAACATAACGATAGCCACCGCGAGCTTCAACGTTCATTGGACCACATACATCAGTATGTATTATTTCCAATAAGTCGGTTTCTCTCTCCATTATTCCTGAGAATGGAGTCTTAGTCATCTTGCCCATGAGGCACGGTTCGCATGTGTCAAATGATTCAAAGTCAAGAGACTCTAATAGTCCATCAGTATGGAGCTTCTTCATGCGCTTAACACCGATATGACCAAGGCGGCAGTGCCACAAGTATGTGGGACTATCATTATCAACTTTACATCTTTTGGTACTCACACTATGAATATGTGTAACATCACGATCGAGATTCATCAAGAATAAACCATTCACCAGCGGAGCATGACCATAAAACATATCACTCATATAAATAGAACAACCATTATTCTCTGACTTAAATGAGTAGCCGTCTCGCATTAACCAAGACCCTGATACAATATTCATGCTCAAAGCTAGTACTAAATAACAATTATTAAGGTTTAAAACTAATCCAACGGTAGATGTAGAGGTAGCGTGCCGACGGCGATCACATCGACTTTGGAACCATTCTCCACGCGCATCGTCACCTCGTCCTTGGCCAGTCTCCGCTTATTCCACAGTTCCTGCTTTGAGTTGCAAATGTGAGCAACAACACCGGTATCAAATACCCAGGAGCTACTACGAGCGCTGGTAAGGTACACAGCAATAACATGTATATCACATATACCTTTAACATTGCTGGCCTTCTTGTCCGCTAAGTATTTGGGGCAGTTCCGCTTCCAGTGACCTTTTCCCTTGCAATAGAAGCACTCAGTCTTAGGCTTGGGTCCATTCTTTTTCTTCTTCCCGGCATCTGGCTTACCGGGCGCGGCAACAACTTTGCCATCTTTCTTGAAGTTCTTCTTACCCTTGCCTTTCTTGAAACTGGTGGTCTTGTTGACCATCAACACTTGCTGCTCTTTCTTGATTTCTACTTCTGCAGACTTGAGCATCGAGTACAACTCGGGAATGGTCTTCTCCATCCCTTGCATGTTGTAGTTAAGCACAAAGCCTTTGTAGCTTGGTGGGAGAGACTGGAGGATTCTGTCAATTATAGCATCATCCAGAAGTTCGACTCCAAGTGAAGTCAGACGACCGTGTAACCCACACATTTTGAGTATGTGCTCACTGACAGAACTGTTCTCCTCCATCTTAAACCTAAAGAACTTGTCGGAGAATTCATATCTCTCGACACGGGCATGAGCTTGAAAAACTAGCTTCAGCTCCTGGAACATTTCATATGCCCCGTGTTGCTCCAAATGCCTTTGGAGCCCCGTTTCTAAACTGTATAACATGCCACACCTAACCAGAGAGTAGTCATCACTCCACGTTTGCCAGACGTTCAGAATGTCCTGGGCTGCTGCGGGAGCGGGAGGGTCACCTAGCGGCGCATCAAGGACATAAGCCTTTTTGGCTGCTTCAAGGATGAGCTTCAAGTTGAGAACCCAGTCCGCATAGTTGCTACCATCATCTTTCAGCTTGTTTTTCTCTAGGAATGTTGAAATTGAGGTTGACGTTGGCCATCTACAATATTTATAAAGACAACTTTTAGACTAAGTTCATGACAATTAAGTTCATTTAATGAAATTAAGTATGAACTCCCACTTAAATCACCATCCCTCTAGTCATCTAAGTGATACATGATCCATGTTGATGAATCTGTGTCCGATCATCACGTGAGACGGACTAGTCACCATGGTGAGCAACTTCATGCTGATCGTATTCAACCATATGACTCATGTTCGACCTTTCGGTCTCTTGTATTCGAGGTCATGTCTGTACATGCTAAGCTCGTCGAGTCAACCTAGGTGTTTCGCGTGTTTAAATCTGGCTTACACCCGTTGTATGCGAACGTTAGAATCTATCACACCCGATCATCACGTGGTGCTTCGAGACAACGAACCTTCGCAACAGTGCAAACTTAGGGGAATACGTTCTCGAAATTTTAAGAGGGATCAACTTATTATGCTACCGTCGTTCTAACCAATAAGATGTAAAACATGATAAACATCACAATGCAATCATATAGTGACATGATATGGCCATTATCATCTTCGCCCTTTCGATCTCCATCTTCAGGCATCGCATGATCATCATCATCACCGGCGTGAAACCATGATCTCCATCATCATGATCTCCATCAACGTGTCTCCGTGAAGTCGTCACGCCAACTACTACTATCACTACTACTATAGCTAACCGTTAGCAATGAAGTAAAAGTAGTAAGCACATGGCGTTGCATCTCATACAATAAATTAAGACAACTCCTATGGCTCCTGCCGGTTGTCATACTCATCGACATGCAAGTCGTGAAACCTATTACAATAACATGATCATCTTATACATCATACATGCAACATCACAACTTTGGCCATATGACGTCACATGTCAAACCCTGGAAAAACAAGTTAGACGTCCTCTAATTGTTGTTGCAAGTTTTACGTGGCTGATTTGGGTTTCTAGCAAGAACGCCTTCTTACCTACGTGACAGCCACAACGATGATATGCCAAAGCTATTTACCCTTCATAAGGACCCTTTTCATCAAATCCAATCCGACTAGAGTAGGAGAGACAGACACCCGCTAGCCTCCTTTATGCACGGTGTGCATGTCTGTCGGTGGAACCAGTCTCACGTAAGCGTACGTGTAAAGTCGGTCCGGGCCGCTTCATCCCACAATACCGCCGGAAAATAATAAGACTAGTAGAAGCAAGAAAATTGACAAATCATCACCCACAACTTTTGTGTTCTAATCGTGCATAGAGTCTACGCATAGAAAACCTGGCTCGGATGCCACTGTTGGGTAACGTAGCATAAATTCAAAATTTTCCTACGCATATTCAGATCTTCATATGGAGAGACCAGAAATGAGAGAGGGGTAAGAGCATCTTCATACCTTTGAAGATCGCTAAGCGGAAGCGTTGCTAGAACGCGGTTGATGGAGTCGTACTCGCAGCGATTCCGATCTAGTGCCGGACTACGGCACCTCCGCGTTCAACACACGTGCAGCCCGGTGACGTCTCCCGCACCTTGATATAGCAAGGAGGAGGGAGAGGTTGGGGAAGAACTCTAGCAGCATGACGGCGTGGTGTCGATGGAGAGACAAGGTCTCCCGGCAGGGCTTTCCCAAGCACCGGCAGAGAGGAGGAGGAAGAAGGGCAGGGCTGCGCCGAGAGAGAGGCAAAAGTTTGATCTCCAATGGCCAAAAGTGCCCACTATATATAGCGGGAGGGAGGGGCTGCGCCCCCTTGAGGGTTTCCCTCTCCTGGGGGGGAAGCCCTAGATGGGGGCTGGTGCGGCGACCAAGGGGGGGAGGAGGGGTGTGGCGCACCCCTGGTGGGCCTTAGGCCCACCTGGCTTAGGGTTTGCCCTCCCCTTTTTCTCTCCCCCACGCATTGGGCTGAGTGGGGAGGCGCACCAGCCCACCTAGGGGCTGGTTCCCTTCCCCACTTGGCCCACCTTACCTCCCGGGGTCGTTGCCCCCCTTCGGTGGACCCCCGGGGCCACCTGCTGTGGTCCCGATGGTTCCGGTACGTTACCGGTGATGCCCGAAACACTTCTGGTATCCGAAACCATCCGTCCTATATATCAATCTTTACCTCCGGACCATTCCGGAGCTCCTCATGACGTTCGGGATCTCATCCGAGACCCCGAACAACTTTCGTAACCTCGTATAACAATTCCCTATAACCCTAGCGTCATCGAACCTTAAATGTGTAGACCCTACGGGTTCGGGAGACAAGCAGACATGACCGAGACGCCTCTGCGGACAATAACCATCAACGGGGTCTAGATACCCATGGTGGCTCCCACTTGCTCCATGATGATCTCATCGGTTGAACCACGATGTCAAGGATTCAATCAATCCCGTATACGATTCCCTTTGTCTGTCGGTATAGAACTTGCCCGAGATTCGATCGTCGGTATACCTATACCTTGTTCAATCTCGTTACCGGTAAGTCTCTTTACTCGTTCCGTAGCACGTCATCGTCTGACTAACTCCTTAGTCACATTGAGCTCATGATGATGTTCTAGCGAGTGGGCCCAGAGATACCTCTCCGTCACACAAAGTGACAAATCCCGATCTTGATTCGTACCAACCCAACAGACACTTTCGAAGGTACCCGTAGTGCACCTTTATAGTCACCCAGCTACATTGTGACGTTTGATACACCCAAAGCACTCCTACGGTATCCGGGAGTTGCACAATCTCACGGTCGAAGGAAAAGCTACTTGACATTAGAAAAGCTTTAGCATACGAACAATACGATCTAGTGCTATGCCTACGATTGGGTCTTGTCCATCACATCATTCTCCCAATGATGTGATCCCGTTATCAATGACATCTAATGCCCATGATCAGGAAACCATGATCATCTATTGACTAACGAGCTAGCCAACTAGAGGCTTGCTAGGGACACTTTGTGATCTATTTATTCACACACGTATTATTGTTTCCTGTTAATACAATTATAGCATGAACAATAGACATCTATCATGAACAAGGAAATATGATAATAACCATTTTATTATTGCCTCTAGGGCATATTTCCAACAGCGCCTACCAGGCTTGTGGGTCCCCCGTGGATCCTTTGCCCTACTTCTTCCGCCTATAAATTCTCCAAAAATCTGAAACTGCCAGAGAGAGCCACACAAATACTTTTCCGCCACCGCAAGCTTGTGTCTCCGCAAGATCCCATCTCGGGCACGTTCTAGTGCCCTGCCGGAGGGGGGGATTCGGACACGGAGGGCTTCTTCATCAACACCATTGCCTCTCCGATGATGCGTGAGTAGTTCACCATAGACCTTCGGGTCCATAGCTAGTAGCTAGATGGCTTCTTCTCTCTCTTGGATCTTCAATACAAAGTTCTCCATGATCTTCATTGAGATCTATGCGATGTAATCTTCTTTTGCGGTGTGTTTGTCAAGATCCGATGAATTGTAGATTCATGATCAGATTATCTACGAATATTATTTGAGTCTCCTCTGATCTCTTATATGCATGATTTCGTATCCTTGTAATTCTCTTCGAGTTGTGAGTTTCATTTGGCCAACTTGATCTATAATTCTTGCAATGGGAGAAGTGCTTGGTTTTGGGTTCATACCGTGTGTTGTCCTCACCTAGTGACAGAAGGGGTAGCGAGGCACGCATGGTGATGTTGCCATCAAGGGTAAAAAGATGGGGTGTATATATATTGCATGAATTTATCCCTCTACATCATGTCATCTTGCTTAAGGCGTTACTCTGTTTGTTATGAACCCAATACACTAGATGCATGGTGCATAGCGGTCGATGTGTGGAGTAATAGTAGTAGATGCAGACAGTATCGGTCTACTTGTCTCGGACATGATGCCTATATGTATGATCATTTCCTTAGATATCATCATGACTTTGCGCGGTTCTATCAATTGCTCGATAGTAATTCGTTCACCCACCGTAATACTTGCTATCATGAGAGAAGCCTCTAGTGAACACTATGGCCCTCGGGTCTACTTCACATCATATTTTCAGCTCTACACTTTTACTTTGTTGCACTTTCCACATTCAGATCTCACCTTGCATTTAATCATGAAGGGATTGACAACACCTTTATAGCGTTGGGTGCAAGTTAGTTTGTTTTTGCGCAGGTACATAGGAGACTTGCCTTGATACTCCTACTAGATTGATACCTTGGTTCTCAAACTGAGGGAAATACTTACTGCTACTGTGCTGCATCACCCTTTCCTCTTCAAGGGAAAAACCAACGCAAGCTCAAGAGGTAGCATGGAGCTCTGGCGGAGCTCTGCAGGAGTAGATCCTCACCACTACCGGAGCGTCGTCACGCTACCGGAGAAATCATCTATTTCTCCGTCTTGCTTGCTGGATCAAGAAGGCCGAGATCATCATCGAGTTGTACGTGTGCTGAACGCGGAGGTGCCGACTGTTCGGCACTAGATCGGAACGGATCGTGGGACGGATCGCGGGACGGTTCGTGGGTCTGATCGAGGGACGTGAAGACGTTCCACTACATCAACTGCGTTTCTTAACGCTTCCTGCAGTGTGATCTACAAGGGTACGTAGATCCAAATCTCCTCTCGTAGATGGACATCACCATGATAGGTCTTCGTGTGCGTAGGAAATTTTTGTTTCCCATGCAACGTTCCCCAACAATTGATGTGATCAAACATCGGACGCTCCCTCTACCATCGGGATTAGTGTTAAACCTAAATAATTCTTATTTGGTGTTTACGATTTAGAATGAACACTATTAGATCATGTTTATTGCAATACGATTATTCATTTAAAGAGAATAATGGTTATTCTATTTGCTTGAATAAATACCTTCAATGGTTTATTGAATCTCGATCGTAGTGATACACATGTTCATAATATTGACGCCAAAAGATACAAAGTAGTAATTGTTGTGGATATTACCTGCAGTATGACTTGCCCCATTGGGCCGGGTTAGGAAAGCGGCGACTCATACATACATGACCAATGTAAGCCTTTGTTTGGGCCTGGGGCGTGTTGAGAGATCTTGTCAGAAGGCCGCTAGGGCCCATGAGTCGGATGGCGGTTCAAGATTGACGAAGAAGTTAAGCCGCCAAGGAGTTTTCCTTGGCTTGATGAACACGACGACTTAGAGATAAGGAAGGCCACGATTTGTAATGTGGCCAGGACTTTGTAAACCCTGGGGCCTCGACCTGTATATAAAGGCGAGTCTTTGGGACACATAGATCAAGTTAGAAATCATCGAGAGCTAGGTCAGGCGAGTTACGCCTTCCTTGTAATTAAATCCACAATCAATATACATAAAGCAGGACATAGGCTTTTACCTCCACACGAGGGGCCGAACCTGGGTAAATCCGAGTCTCGCTTCCGCTCACCCCCTTTGAGTCGCCACCAAGGGGCGATGGCTCCTTCACCAAGTCCTTTTACGAGGACATCTACCATGACAAAACCACGACAGTTCGCGCCCATCGTGGGGCCTCCGCACGGTGGAGTTGAATTCTCAAAGGGAGCCCTTCCAGGGTCAGGAAGCTATGCGGTCGGAATCATGACGAAAAGCTGTTGTGGAAAATACTACATCGACAACTCGCAGTGGGGGCGTGAGGCCGATTCAATCGACTCTGGATACAGGGTCCCCTTCGGCAAGATCCATGTCTTCATCTGCAAGATTGGGGCTTCCGTACCTGAGCTAGACACCTTCACCGACATCGTCGAGCCGGCCCGGTACGCCCATCCCACCAGACTTCAGGTCAGGGGACGCCACGTTCTCGTTGGTTTTCCGCACGGAACCGACCTACTAGACGGGCCGGTAATCCAGGAGATCACCCCCATCAACTCGGATGACGAGTCATCGATGGGCGACACAGATTCAATCTACCCTCTCTACGAGGGACAACTCGGAGGGTTACCACAGCCCGCAAACTCCGAGGACTTTGCGGGACCGCATCGACAAGTCGCCATTCACATGGCGGGGGCAGCACCACCTCAACCAAATGCGGCGGGAAACAATGAAACAGGCGGGTCATCGAAGGCTCCGTCTCAGGCCATGGCGGACCTGGCAGTAGAGAAAGCCAAGCTCATGGCGATCACTGTGACGGCAGAGAACCAGGAAACAATCAACGTCGAACTGGCGAAACTAAGGGAGGAGATGGCCAAGATTCAGTGGGACGTAGAAGCGGAAGCCGCCAGGATGGCAACATGATACGTCCATTTTGCGTCATGCTTTTATGTTGATATTTATTGCTTTATGGGCTGTTATTACACTTTACGGTACAATACTTATGCCTTTTCTCTCTTATTTTATAAGGTTTACCTGAAGAGGGAGAATGCCGGCAGCTGGAATTCTGCTCTGAAAAGGGAGCAAGTTTGAGATAACTATTCTGTGCAACTCCAAAAGCTGTGAAAATCAACGAGGAATTATTTTGGATTTTATAAAAAAATACTGGGCGGAAGAAGTACCAGAGGGGAGCCACCAGGAGGCCACAAACCTGCCAGGCCCGGCCTACCCCCCTGGCCGGGCCTGGGTGGCTTGTGGGCCCCCTGTTGCCCCTCCGGCGCTCATCTTTTTCTATAAGGAGGGATTACTCCTACAAAAAATCAAGAGGAGGCTTTAGGGAGGAATCACGGCCGCCACGAGGCGGAACTTGAGCAGAACCAATCTAGAGCTCGGGCAGGGCCGTCCTGCCGGGGAAACTTCCCTCCCGGAGTGGGAAATCATCGCCATCGTCATCACCAACACTCCTCTCAGCGGCGGTGACTCGTCTCCATAAACATCTTCATCATCACCATCTCATCTACAAACCATAGTTCATCTCTTGTAACGAATCTCCGTCTCGCGACTCCGATTGGTACTTATAAGGTTGCTAGTAGTGTTAATTACTCTTTGTAGTTGATGCTAGTTGTACTCGGTGGACGATTATATGTTCACATCCCAGATGCTATTCAATACCTCTCTGGTCATGAACATAATTATGCTTTGTGAGTCGTCACTTTTGTTCCTCAGGACATGGGATAAGTCTTGCTATAAGTAGTCATGTGAATTTGGTATTCGTTCGATATTTTGATGCGTTGTATGTTGTCTTTCCTCTAGTGGTGTTATGTGAACGTCGACTACATAACACTTCACCATTATTTGGGCCTAGAGGAAGGCATTGGGAAGTAATAAGGAGATGATGGGTTGCTAGAGTGACAGAAGCGTAAACCCTAGTTTATGCGTTGCTTCGTAAGGGGCTGATTTGGATCCACTAGTTTAATGCTATGGTTAGATTTAGTCTTAATTCTTCTGTCGTAGTTGCGGATCCTTGCGAGAGGGGTTAATCATAAGTGGAATGTTTGTCCAAGCAAGGGCAGCACCCAAGCACCGGTCCACCCACATATCAAACTATCAAAGTAGCGAATGCGAATCATATGAACATGATGAAAACTAGCTTGACAGAAATTCCCATGTGTCCTCGGGAGCGCTTTACCTCATATAAGAGTTCGTCCAGGCTTGTCCCTTGCTACAAAAGGGATTGGGCCATCTTGTTGCACCTTTGTTACTATTGTTACTTGCTACTCGCTACGAATTATCTTATCACACAACTATCTGTTACCGATAATTTCAGTGCTTGCATAGAATACCTTGCTGAAAACCACTTGTCAGTTCCTTCTGCTCCTCGTTGGGTTCGACACTCTTACTTATCGAAAGGATTACGATAAATCCCCTACACTTGTGGGTCATCACAACACAGCAGGCCCAGATCACCGTGGAGACAGAGCGTTTGAATACTGAAGGCTGGAGGCTTGAGCGACAACAGCGTGCCTCCGATGCGATCCACCAGAGGAGACATCACGGCCACCTTCCGGTCGATCTAAACCCGACTCGCCTCTTCGACACCCCCACATACCCCCAGGATGGAACCCAATCGACCTTGGCAGGCCGCTCCGGGAGGCGACCCAGCTCGGCCACCGCTTAACCCGCAACCGCCTCAGCCAACGGAGGCTCGTGCGCCCCGTTTACAAACACAACAGGGTCACTTCTTGAACCCCGTGGGTAACATGCTGGAGGCAACCCGCCACCTGGAGTCTCTCCCGATTTACGGAAACTCCCCGGCTGAAGTGGAGGCGAGAAACACCATCGAGATGATGAAAACGGCGGTGCTACAACATGCGCATAATTCACATAGCCGCAACCGGTTACACTCCACGCCCCACGCGAGTCACACCAGGAGTCGCCATGATGACCTGCCTGTGGTGACCAGCGAGCAACGACGCTTGCCGCAGACTAATCCGCCCGGGATGCCCGATACACGGGCTCAAGATCTTGTGGATGCGGAGCGAGCCGCCCGCTTGATGGAAACGGCAGCTACGGTGGGTCAAGGCTATCCGGCTTACACCCAGCCTCCTCCCACATTCACTAAGATAGGTGGCAGGCATGTTGGGGTGCCCTGTCTAATGCCCGCCCTCTGCAACGAACGTATGCCGAAAGATTTCAAAGGACCGAGAAAGGTACCCAATTACACACCAGATCTCGAGCCAGGGTCGTGGATCGAAAGTTACGAGCTTGCAATGGATATGCTCGATGTGAATGAGGCGGTCTTTGCTAAGTACTTCACCATGATGGTCGAAGGAATAGCGCGCACGTGGTAGAAAACATGCCGCCCAATTCCATCAACACCTCGGCAGAGTTGAAGGTGCGCTTCGTCCAAAATTTCTAAGGAACATGTAAGCGTCCGATGACCATCGTTGACCTACGGCATTGCATCCAACGCCCGGATGAGTCGGCTCATCATTGGACGCGACGAGTTGCAGAAGTCATCCATTCATGAGATGGTATCTCGGCGGCTCGGGCCATGCTAATTCTAGAGAAGAATTGTCATTATGAGCCTTTGGTGCTGAAGCTTGGGCGACTCAAGCGTAATGTGCAATACATGGGCGAGTTGATGGGCACCGTGACCAGGTATGCCGAGTGAGAAGACACTAAAGATCCCACAGAAGACGACGACAAAGTTAGCACCGCCAGGAGAGGCGAGTCGTCAAAGGGCCACTCCGAGTTCCAAGGGCGGGGCAACCAAAACCACGCAGGACAAAGTAAAAGGAGACAGCACGAAGGCGTCGCAGACTTCGTTGCTAACACAAACGCTGGCAACAGGAACCAATGCCAGAAGAAAAGGGGCTTCGGCGGGAAGAAACCACGCAACTATCATGAGATGCTCAAAGGCCCCTGCCCGCATCACGCCACCGCCGAAGGACCGTCTACCCACTCTTTGGAGGATTGCTATGTGATGCAGGAATTCCGAGCTAAGGCGGTGAAAAAAGGTCAAGGAGGTAACCAAGGTGGACATCAGGAACAGTTCGGCACGCGCCGATCACACCGAATCCCGTTTGGTGGGTTCCCTAACCCAGGCCCGCCGGGCGGGTCACAGTCTAATGCCGGGAAGTACCATGTTCACAATAATCAGCGATACAACACGTAGGGCGTGTTTTAGCAACCGCCCCCGCAAGGTGATCCCCGGCGGCAGGATGACAATGGCGGCTTTCAGAATAATCCCAAGCAGTTGAACAGCGGGCAATATCACGTGTTCACCAGCAGCACTTGCAAACGGGACCAAACGGTGAAACACAGAGCTTTTAGCATGGTTGAGCCGGTGCTCCCTAGGTACCTCAATTGGTCTTAACAACCCATTATCTGGAGTAGGGAGGATCACCCACCTCGGGTTGATAATCCCGGCAACTTAGCTTTGGTCGTGGCTCCCCAGGTCGGAGGTTACAGCCTTTCCAAAGTCCTTATGGATGGCGGGAGCAGCATTAATATCTTGTATTTTGATACCTTTCGGCGGATGAATTTCTCAGAAAACTTGATGCCATCTTCCACGGTCTTCCACGGCATTGTTCCGGGTAAGTCGACATACCCTGTTGGGCGAATCAAACTTAACGTAGCTTTTGGCACGGAGTCTAATTACAGAAGCGAGTCCCTCATGTTTGAGATGGTCAAGATCAAGAGCCCTTACCGCGCGTTGTTCAGAAGACTGGCTTACGCTCGGTTCATGGCTCGCCCATGTTACGTTTACCTCAAGCTCAAAATGCGTGGCCCTAAGGGGACTATTACAATCAATGGGGATAGGAAGATAGCCCAAGAGTAATGCGAGGAAGGAGACGTGGCTTATGCCGAGTCGGCTTGCGCGACCGAGGAGCTCAAGTTTCACCAAGCCAATGTTGACTCGGCAGATATGACACCACTCAAGAGACCCACAATCGACTCAGAGCCACCCCTCAAGTTTAAACCGGCGGATGACACGAAGGTGATAGACTTCACGCCGGGCGACTCAACCAAGCAGTTCACCATTGGGACAGGTCTGGATCCCAAATAGGAAAGCGCGCTCATCGAATTCATCCGTGAGAATTGGGACATCTTCGCACGGATACCTTCAGACATGCTAGGTGTGCCGGGAGAATTCGCTCAGCACCATCTTAAATTGACCCCAAAATAAAGCCGGTTCGGCAATATCTTTGCCGGTTTAATGAAGAACGGCGTAAGGCAATTGGGGAGGAAGTCGCCCGGCTTTTGGCCGTTGGGTTCATCATTGAGGTTTTCCATCCT
Source organism: Hordeum vulgare subsp. vulgare (assembly GCF_904849725.1). Lineage (NCBI taxonomy): Eukaryota > Viridiplantae > Streptophyta > Magnoliopsida > Poales > Poaceae > Hordeum > Hordeum vulgare. The sequence continues at coordinate 97,937,980 of NC_058521.1, read as the reverse complement.
GAATGGTTGGCTAACCCGGTCTTGGTGCGCGAGAAGAATGGCACTTTCCACATGTGCATCGACTACACCGAAATCAACAGGGCCTGCCCAAAGGACCCTTTCGCCCTTCCCCATATTGATCAAATCATTGAATCTACAACGGGTTGCCAGCGGTTGTGTTTTCTGGATATTTACTCAGGATACCACTAGATCAAGATGGTTGTGGCGGACCAGGAGAAAACGTTCTTCATAACCCCCTTTGGAGCCTTTTGTTACGTGTCCATGCCGTTCAGGCTCAAGAGTGCGGGGGCGACTTATCAACGTTGCATCCAGAATTGCCTGCACAACCAGATCAGACGCAATGTTCACGCCTACGTTGACGATATCGTGGTCTAATCGTATAACGTTGTTTGGAACCAAGCAAACACAATTCATTATGTTGTCTTCCTTGTCCAACATCTACTCCTAAGCATGTAATAGTTTGGTGAGTGCTCTCAATTGTAAAAAGTGTCTAAGATGATATATTTATATGTGAACCTCTCTTTCCTTATTACTTCTTATTAATTGCAACAATGACTGAGGTCTATGTTGATTTATTCTCAACAAGTTTCAATCATCATACGTGTCATATGTGAAGTTATCACTTTACATAAGATTGTCTCATGATCTTTCATGCTATCGTTCTTTTCATACTTTTGATCATAGCACAAAGCAAAGCCCTTGACTAAGATAATCTTTATTATATAGCTCGTAAGCTCGAATACATAGGGGGAGACACAAGGAAAAAGACTCAAACTAAAAACTAAAGACTTATTCCTCTAAGAGAAGAAATAAAAACTGAAAAGGAAAGAACTAAAACAAAGGTAAAAGCAAAAGATATAAAGGTGGTACGATACCAGGGCAACTCCCCCAAGCTTGGCAGAAGCCAAGGGGATTGCCCATACCAATGCTTAGTTGTCTTCCTTTGGTGGTGATGGTTGTGGAGTTGTTGCCTTTGATTCCAAGAGAGCTACCAGTCTTTGATTTATACCTTTGAGATCTGTGACATGGTTTTCCAGTTAAACAACTTCACGAGAAAGGGAAATTGTGAGCACGAGTTGTTTCGCAAAACCTTAAGAGTTCAATCAATGATGGAGACAACACGTGGAGGAAGGGTTGGAGAAAATCTACTCCTTCAACGTCTTCAATGTTGAACATAGGTTGAACTTCCTGCCTAGCTTGGGTTTTCTCCTTAGCTTGGTCCCTGGCTTCCGTGACTTCTACTCTTTTCAGATCAGCATCTACTTCTTCATGGACTTGGTGAAGATCATTCTCCCCAACAGATTCCTGAGACATCTTTGCTCTAAATCTGCGGCAGACAACAAGCTCGAAACGAAAATAGAGGAAAACTGCACGATACGGGGATCAAAACCTTCAAGCGAATATATAATTATTTTTTCTGGACTAGAAGGAGTGCTCCACAAGAAAACGGAGTTCGGGAGGCACACGAGGTGCCCACAAGCCCCCTAGCTTCCACTAGGGGGTAGGTGGTGGCTTCCAAGCTTGTGGCCGCCTCCTGCGCTCTTCGGACTGCTTTTTATTTTTCTAATTTTCAAAAAATTCCAAAACGGAGGAAATTTCCTATTGGAAAAGCATCGGAGTCCAATTTCTTACCGAAACAGATACCTCTTCGTTTTCAGGGTCTGAAACAGGCTGATAAACATCCCTTATGTACTCCTCTGGAGTTATTACATTGATGATATTGGTCTCAACATTTATGGGAGTACCGGAGATATAATGCTTGATTCTTTGCCCATTTACCACTCTAGGATAATTTCCTTCTGTGTTATTGATTTTGATGGCACCAGAACGATATACTTCCTCGATAATGTAAGGACCTTCCCATTTAGAGAGAAGCTTGCATGTGAAGAATCTCAAACGAGAATTGTTTAGCAGGACATAATAACCTACATTGAACTCTCGTTTCTGTATTCGTTTGTCGTGCCATCTCTTAACCTTTTCCTTGAACAACTTGGCATTCTCATATGCCTGGGCCCTCCATTCATCTAATAAGATGATATGAAACAACCGCTTCTCACCGACAAGTTTGAAATCGAAGTTGAGCTCTTTGATTGCCCAATAAGCTTTGTGTTCCAGCTCAAGAGGTAAATGACATACCTTACCGTAAACCATTTTATATGGCGACATGCCCATGGGATTCTTATAGCACATAGTGCATCGTCAAGTTTGCTAGACCAATTCTTTCGAGATCTATTGACGGTCTTTTGTAGGATCAATTTGATCTCCCTATTACTCAACTCCACTTGACCACTAGTCTGAGGATGATAAGGAGATGCAACTCTATGGTTGACATCATACTTAGCGAGCATCTTGCGGAAAACACCATGAATGAAGTGTGAACCGCCATCAGTCATCAAATATCTAGGGACTCCAAATCTTGGGAAAATGACTTCTTTAAGCATCTTAATAGAGGTGTGGTGATCAGCATTTTTAGTGGGGATAGCCTCTACCCACTTAGTGACGTAATCCACAGCAACTAAGATGTGAGTGTACCCATTGGAACTCGGGAAGGGTCCCATATAATCAAAGCCCCAGACATCAAATGGTTCGATGACAAGTGAATAGTTCATAGGCATTTCCTGACGCTTACTTATGTTCCCTATTCTTTGGCATTCGTCACAAGACAAGACAAACTTACGTACATCCTTGAAGAGAGTGGCCAATAGAAACCTGATTGCAATACCTTAGGGGCAGTTCTATCTCCAGCGTGGTGTCCTCCGTAGGCTTCAGAATGACACTTCTGCAAGATCTGTCCCTGTTCATGTTCAGGCACACAACGTCTAAGAACACCACCTAATCCTTCCTTATAAAGGTGAGGATCATCCCAAAAGTAGTGTCTCAAATCAAAGAAGGATTTCTTCTTTTGCTGATAGGTGAAACTGGGTGGTATGTATTTGGCTACGATATAATTTGCATAATCGGCATACCACGGTGCACTATGTGAAGTGCGGATGACATTTAATTGCTCATCAGGAAAGCTGTCATCAATAGGTCGTGGGTCATCAAGGACATTCTCTAGCCTAGACAAGTTATCTGCTACAGGGTTATCAGCACCCTTTCGATCAACGACGTGCAAATCAAATTCCTGTGGCAGGAGAACCCATCTGATCAGCCTAGGCTTAGCATCCTTCTTCTCCATAAGGTACTTAATAGCAGCATGATCAGAGTGAATAGTGACTTTGGAAGCAACTATATAAGATCTGAACTTTTCACATGCAAACACAACTGCTAAAAACTCCTTTTCCATAGTGGCATAGTTTCTTTGGGCGTTGTCTAGAGTTTTACTAGCGTAGTGAATAACATTCAACTTCTTGTCAACTCTTTGTCCTAGAACAGCACCAACATCATAATCACTAGTGTCGCACATGATTTCAAAGGGCAAGTTCCAGTCAGGTGGTTGAACAATAGGTGCGGTTATCAAAGCCTTCTTAAGTATTTCGAAGGCTTCCTCACAATCCTAATCAATAACAAAATGAACATCCTTCTGCAAGAGGTTGGTAAGAGGCCTAGAAATCTTAGAGAAGTCTTTAATGAACCTTCTATAGAAACCAGCATGACCTAGGAAACTTCGTATACCTCCGATATCTGTGGGGCAAGACATTTTCTCAATTGCATCAACCTTAGCCTTATCAACTTCAATGCCTCTTTCAAAGATTTTGTGTCCTAAGACGTTGCCTTCATTAACCATAAAGTGGCACTTCTCCCAATTCAAGACGAGGTTGGTATCTTCGCATCTCTGTAAGACTCAATCAAGGTTGCTGAGGCAATCATCAAAGGAAGACCCGTAAACGGAGAAGTCATCCATGAAAACCTCGACAATCTTTTCACAAAAGTCGGAGAATATAGCCATCATACATCTTTGAAAGGTGGCAGGTGCATTGCATAAGCCAAAAGGCATACATCTATAAGAAAAGGTACCGAAGGGGCAGGTGAAAGTGGTTTTCTCTTGATCAGATTGTGCAACAGGTATTTGCGAGAAACCTCAATAACTGTCTACAAAGCAGAAGTGTGTGTGTTTTGATAGCCTTTCTAGCATTTGGTCGATAAACGGCAAAGGATAATGCTCTTTCCTGGTTGCCTTGTTCAGTTTCCAGAAGTCTATCACCATCCTATAGCCAGTAATAATCCTTTGTGGGATTAGTTCATCCTTATCATTAGGAACGACGGTGATACCTCCCTTCTTAGGTACGCAATGTACTGGACTTACCCAATCACTATGAGCAACAGGATAAATGATTCCTGCTTACAGAAGCTTTAATATCTCTTTTCTAACGACCTCTTTCATCTTAGGATTTAATCTCCTTTGATGATCAACAACTAGTTTAAAATTAGGATTGGTTTTAATCTTCTGCTGACATAGAGTGGGACTAATACCCTTAAGATCATCAAGAGTATATCCAATAAACGCACGGTGCTTCCTCAGAGTTCTTAGTAACTTCTTCTCTTCGTGCTCTGAGAGGAGAGCACTAATAATAACAGGATATATCTCCTTCTCATCAAGATAGGCATACTTAAGAGTATCAGGCAACTGTTTAAGCTCGAACACAGGATTACCCTTTGGTGGGGGAGGATCCCCAAGCAGTTCAACAGGCAGATTATTCTTGAGAATAGGATATTGTTCTAAGACAATTTTATCTATCTCATCTCTCTCCTCCATATGCATACCATTTTCATGCTCAAGCAGATATTGCTCTAAAGGATCTGTAGGAGGTACGGAAATAGAGGCAAGAGCAATGATTTCATCCCTACCAGACGACTCTTTTTCATGGGGTTGTCTTCCAAACATGGAGAAGTTAAATTCATGAGACACACCCTCAAAACTAACACTGACGGTCTGCTTAATGTAATCAATGTGAGCATTGACAGTGTTGAGTAAGGGTCTACCAAATATGATGGGACAAAAGCTATCTTGTGCAGTACCAAGGACGAGGAAATCAGTAGGATACTTCGTCTTACCACACATGACTTCTACGTCTCTCACAATTCCCAGAGGGCAGATAGTGTCTCTATTAGCTAGCGTAATAGTGACATCAATGGGTTCTAACTCAGCAGGTGCAATCTCATCTTTGATTTCATAATAAAGGGAACGGGGTATTGCACGAACACTAGCACGCATATCACATAAACCATGGTAATAGTGATCTCCTATCTTGACAGAAACAACGGGCAGGCCAACTACAGGTCTGTATTTGTCTTTCGCGTGAGGTTTAGCAATTCTAGCAGAGTCCTCACAGAATTTGATAACATGCATGTCTACGTCTTCGGCTAAGAGATCTTTGATAATAGCAACACTAGGTTCAACTCTTATCTCCTCAGGGGGTGCAAGTGGTCTAATGTAACCCCTACGTATCACAGTTCGAGCTTTAGGATAATCCTTTATCCTAGTAGGGTATGGTGGTTTCTCAGTGTAGGCACAAGGAACAATAGGATCACTAAAAGCAATGACTTTCTCCTCAACGAGATTGGTTTTGACTATGTTGCTTTCTACAGGAGGATGATACTTAAACCACTTCTCTTTGGGAAGATCAACATGAGCAGCAAAAGATTCACAAAGAGAAGCTACTATCTCAGAGTCAAGTCCATACTTAGCGCTAAAATCTCTAGAAGTGTTTGTCTCAACAAAAGATTTAACGCAATCAAACTGGAAATTCATACCTGACTCCTTACCTTCCTCCAGCTCCCAATCTTCGGAGTTACATTTGATTCTCTCCAATAAATTCCACTTGTGGTCAATATCCTTCTTCATAAAAGAACCGGTACAAGAAGTGTCAAGCATGGTACGATCCTCATGAGAAAGCCGAGCATAAAAGTTTTGAGTGATAATTTCTCTCGAGAGCTCATGATTGGGGCATGAATATAGCACTGATTTAAGCCTCCCCCAAGCTTGAGCTATGCTTTCCCTATCAAGAGGCCAAAAGTTATAAATAAAGTTCCGATCATGATGTACTAAATGCATAGGATAAAACTTTTGATGAAATTCCAATTTCAACCGATTGTAGTCCCATGATCCAGTATCATCACATAGCCTATACCACGTCAACGCCTTATCCTTCAAAGATAAAGGAAATAATTTCTTCTTTACCTCATCCTCGGGCAAACCTGCAAGCTTAAATAAACCACAAACTTCATCTACATAGATCAGATGCAAGTCTGGATGTGAAGATCCATCTCCGGTAAAAGGATTAGCCAGAAGTTTCTCAAGCGTACCCGAGGGAATTTCATAAAAGATATTTTCAGTAGGTACCTCAGGTTGAGGAACAACTCCTCGTGCTTCCGCTCGTGGTGAAGATACCCCAAACAAACTCCTCAAAGGAACAGTTTCCATAGTGATAAGTGACAATAAATTTCAGCACAGTATATAAATGCTTCCTTACCAATTTCCACTTACCAAAGGCACTTCACTCCCCGGCAACGGCGCTAGAAAAGAGTCTTGATGACCCACAAGTATAGGGGATTGATTGTAGTCCTTTCGATAAGTAAGAGTGTCGAACCCAACGAGGAGTAGAAGGCTCTGATAAACGGTTTTCAGCAAGGTAATAACTGCAAGCACTGAAAGTAGCGGTAACATGTGATGGTGTAGTGAGGTGAAACGTAGCAAGCGAAAAGTAACAAGTAACAAGTAGTAGCAATGGTGCAGCAAGTGGCCCAATCCCTTTTGTAGCAAGGGACAAGCCTGAACAAAGTCTTATAGAAGGAAAAACGCTCCTGAGGACACACGGGAATTTCTGTCATGCTAGTTTCATCATGTTCATATGATTCACGTTCGTTACTTTGATAGTTTGATATGTGGGTGGACCGGTGCTTGGGTACTTCCCTTACTTGGACAAGCATCCCGCTTATGATTAACCCTTCTCGCAAGCATCCGCAACTACGAAAGAAGAATTAAGACAACATCTAACCATAGCATTAAACTAGTCGATCCAAATCAGCCCCTTACGAAGCAACGCATAGACTAGGGTTTAAGCTTCTGTCACTCCAGCAACCCATAATCTACTTACTACTCCCCAATGCCTTCCTCTAGGACCCAGTATGGTGAAGTGTTATGTAGTCGACGTTCACATAACACCACTAGAGGAAAAGACAACATACAACATATCAAAACACCGAACAAATATCAAATTCACATGACTATTATCAGCATGAGTTATCCCATATACTTAGGAACAAAAGTAACTACTCACAAATCAAAATCATAATCATGATCACAGGTGTAATGAATAGCATCAAGGATCTGAACATAAACTCTTCCACCAAGTAATCCAACTAGCATCAACTACAAAGAGTAATCAACACTACTAGTAACCTTACAAGTACCAATCGGATTCGTGAGACGGAGATTGGTTACAAGAGATGAACTAGGGATTGGAGACGAGATGGTGCTGATGAAGACGTTGATGAAGATGCCTCCACTCCGACGAGAGGAGTGTTGGTGATGACGATGGCGATGATTTCCCCCTTCGGGAGGGAAGTTTCTCTGGCACGATTGTCCTGCCGGAGCTCTAGATTGGATCTGATCAAGTTCCGCCTCGTGGCGGCGGAGAAACCACGAAAAAGCTCCCCATTCATTTTTTCTGGAACGAAACCCTTCATATAGCAAAAGAGGGGGGCCAGTGGGCCGTCAGGGAGCCCACATGCTTGCTAGCCGCCACCAGGGGGGTGGCGGCTACCAGGCTTGTGGCGCCCTAGTAGCTCCCCTTTGGTACTTCTTTCGCCCAGTATTTTTTATATAATCCCAAAAAACTCCATGTAAATTTTCATGGCATTTGGAGTTGTGAAGAAGAGTGGACTAAGATTTGCTCCTTTTCCAGTCCAAAATTCCAGTTGCCTGAATTCTCCCTCTTCAAATAAACCTTGCAAAATAAGAGAGAAAAGGCATAAATATGGTACCACAAAGTAATATAACAGCCCATAAAGCAATAAATATCAACATGAAAGCATGACGCAAAATGGACGTATCAATGACTCGGCCCTTGGGGGCTACAGATTGAAGAAATTTTATATTCAAAAGACCCGACTAATATTTCAAAAGATGACCCGGCCCTTAGGGCCTACAGGTTGAAGAAATTTTATATTTAAAGACCCGGCTCATCTTTCAAAAGATGACCCAGCCCTTGGGGGCTACAGGTTGAAGAAATTATATATTCAAAGACCCGGCTCATCTTTCAAAAGATGACCCGGCCCTTGGAGGCTACAGGTTGAAGAAATTTTATATTCAAAGACCCGGCTCATCTTTCAAAAGACGACCCGGCCCTTAGGGGCTACAGGTTGAAGAAATCTTACAAAACCAGGCTCATCTTTCGAAAAGATGACCCGGCCCTTGTGGGCTACACATTGTTGAATGATGCAAAAGTACGATTCATCATGGATGACCCGCCCTTTCGAGGGCTAATGGGAGGATATATTCACATAAATAAAGATGTCATACCTCATGTTTGACTCACATCAAGTTGGCCAGGCTTTTCTCCATCTCACGGCTTGCTTCCAGGCGGCTCACAAAACCGGAATATAACTCTTCAAACTCCAATTTTTCATAATGAGGAAGCTTCAGCTTGGTGATATCTTTCTGTGCAAATGTTTGGGCATCTTTTGGTGTATGTCTGGTTAACACCGCGTTTGCGGGCTTAGAGTAACTAGTACCAGTAACAATGATTGCGTCTGGATCTTCAGGCGTCTTAGCAGAACTGGGTGGGTTGACGTTTTCAATCACCTCCTTCTGAGGGCTTGAAGACTCGACCCGGATATTAGGAAAATCATCAAAAGTATCGCCCTGGATTTCAGTTGGATCTTCTGGAGCCTCTGGGATGGAGGCGCCTTTACTAGACATTTCAGCCACTTTGGGAGCTGAAGATGAGTCGCCTGTCTTCCGCTTCTTTGTTTGTGCTCTGAGAAACAAAGGTACCAATGTTGGAACAAAAGGCATTGATGATTGAAAGAACATATTAGTAAAGAAATTCACCCCTAAACACGAACATCGAGGGGAGAGTCAACATTGCTGAGTCGCCGGACGAAGGAGGTGAAACCTGATGAACAAGAATTCAAGGATTGAATAAATTGCGAAAATATCTTACACAAGAAGGAAAAGATACTCGCGAAAACATACCTCGCTTTGCCGTTTTCGACCAGTTGCTCTTTCAGGTAAGCCGGACACTAGGTCTCCAGAATGGCTTCGAGTATGGCGTTTAGGTGTGTAACTCGCCTTCTTCAAAAGGAATTTGGGGTCCAGATGAGCATCCGGGTGAGACATGGGAACTTTCTTACAAATTCGCCTAGCCGGCTTGGGGAGGGAAGAAGTTGAGTCGAAAGAAACGGAAATTACCTCGACATCTTCATCCTGGCTCTCATAGTCATCATCCTATAAACAAAAGATGGTAAAGCATAAGTACAAGTCAAAATGAAGCAATAAGGACGAGAAATTTTACCTCTGACTGCTCCTCAACAGCACGAGACTCGCCAACGACACATGAATCTTTGGCTGCAGCTTTGCCTATGCTCTTCTTCTTCTTCGTCGTCTTGGAGGGAGGTTTGGTTGCCTTCTTGACGATAGTCTTGGTTCTCCCGGTCCAGAACGCCGAATCCCTCTGATTAAACATGATGAAAGGCTCAGGACCACAAATAGAGATGAGTATATGAAAGAGTTACATTTTTGAGCCGGGTTGTTTACCTGTGGAGCGGGTTGGTGATGCAGAAGGGTTTGAGCCCAATTTGGAAGCAATTTTCAATAGGCTTGTAGCATCTTTATGATATTGAGAATGTGTTCTTCTGAGAGCCTCACATTTTAAAAGCATTGGGGGTGGTTCAAGTCGCCATCATACTCACACATCAAACCATTTTGGCGGCTTAAGGGCAAAATCCTCCATTCTACCCAACAGCGGATCAAGTCGATGCCTGTAAGACCGTTGGTGGTAAGAGCCCTCAGCTTTCCAAAGATGGGAATGAATGTGGCTTCTTCTTCTTGAGTCAACTTTTCAGGAAACTCGAAGTCCATTGGAAGGCAATCTTCCCTGAAGCCTGGGAGAGGGTTTTTCTTGGGTGGAGAAGTGTCGTGGTAGTAGAACCAAGTCTTTGCCCAGCCTTTGGGATGACTAGGCAAAGTGGCAGCCGGAAACCCTCATTCACGACGCCACTGAATATTGACTCCCCCCAACTCTAAGCTAGGTCCATGGGGAAATTCTGTTTGGCAGTTCAGATAGAAAAATTTCCGAAACAACAACATGGTGGGTTCGATTTGCAGATAAGCTTCACAAAAAACTTGAAACTGGCAAAGATTAGTGATGGAATTTGGTCCCAAGTCTTGAGGATGAAGGTGGAAGAAATGCAGGGCGTCTCTAAAAAACTTTGAGCCGGGCGGCTTGAAACCTCGCTCCAAGTGATCAGCAAACACGACTACCTCTCTTTCGGCGGGTTGGGGAATTGTTTTCCCAAAGGAAGTCCGCCACCCAATAACTTCCTTGGGATCTAGATTACCCGTTTTTACGAAATTGTCAAGATAGGCATCATTGACCTCTGTTGGCAGCCAAATGCATTTCGAGATAGTACCCATAACTAAAAAAGGAAAGAGCGGGGCGGGTTGTCAGGAACTACGGAATGGCGACTCGCCAGCCAATATTATCTACGGTGTATCTACAAAGATACTACAACTCGCGAGCTAAATGATCTATGGTGTATCTACCGGGGTATTCTAACTCGCCATGGCAGAAGGACACATGTTACGGCTCTAAAAGGGTTTTTCCTTAGGGATATTCTCGATTGGAGGACAAACATGTTTCTAACGTTAGGCGATAATGTACGGGTCTACGGGCACTTTCAATGGAAAAAATAATGCTAGCTGGAGGATTGAATACTTCAGAACGCAAAACAACACTTTGAAAAATAGTGTGTAGGTCTATGAGCAACGGAGGAACAACGGATTAATAGGGAACGTGATAAGAACTACTACCATTATCATTTCCTATATGGATCTACGATACCACATCGAGATGGGCTAAAAAGCAAGGGGGATGCGGCATTCATGGAGTTCGGGTGGTGACCTAAGAAGTACAAGGATTCGGATCTACTCTTAATGGGAGAAGGGGATTTACCTGAAAGAAGGAGATGCAGGTGAGGATTGAGGAAGTCCCACGATGGTGGCCGCGCCTTTGACAGGCTCGGGAAGTGGCTGGACGACAACAAACTGCGATAAGGCTTCGACGGCGGCGAGGTGGTCGAGGTGCGGCTGGAGAAGACGATGCGCCTGGAAGGAGGAAGTGGGGGTGGGTGGCGTTTCCATCCCAGTCCCACGTGGCTATTTAAAGGCCCAAGGAAAGACAAAAAAACGACAGGCGCTGGAATCGAGGCAATGGATTGAAACCTCGACATGATGGCGCCTAAATTTTCGGGATGATAAGATAAGGACGAAAAAGGATCCATTGGGAAATGATTTCATCGGAATTCCTGGAATAGAGGAGAAGGTAAAGTCGTCAACGAATGACCTGGCGACTCAATCAAATTGAGGAAGCTGGCAGCTTGTCATTCATTGAAGGAAAGATGGGAGTGAGATGAGTCACCGAAAATAAGAGTGAAGATTTGCTAGCATGAATAAATTCAAGTCAAAATGGGGCCTAATGTTGGGGATATTACCTGCGGTATGACCCGCCCCATTGGGTCGGGTCAGGAAAGTGGTGACTCATACATACATGACCAATGTAAGCCTTGGTTTGGGCCTGGGGAGTGTTGAGAGATCTTGTCAGAAGGCCGCCAGGGCCCATGATCCGGATGGCGGTTCAAGATTGACGAAGAAGATAAGTCGCCAAGGAGTTTTCCTTGGCTAGATGAACACAACGACTTAGAGATAAGGAAGAACTCGATTTGTAACGTGGCCAGGACTTTGTAAACCCTGGGGCCTAGACCTGTATATAAAGGCGAGTCTCTGGGACAGATAGATCAAGTTAGAAATCATCGAGAGCTAGGTCAGGCGAGTTATGCCCTCCTTGTAATCAAATCCACCATCAATATACACAAAGCAGGACGTAGGCTTTTACGTCCACACAAGGGTCCGGACCTGGGTAAATCTGAGTCTCGCTTCCACTCACCCCCTTTGAGTCGCCACCAAGGTGCGATGGCTCCTTCACTAAGTCCTTTCACGAGGACATCTGCCATGACAAAACCACGACAGTAATGATAGTACCACTCACTCCTGGCACTGCCGCTTGAGTCATGTTGGTATAAAATGCATGAAGAAGCTCCATGCTGATTGATCTTGGTGCTCACTCATTTTTGAAACGTTTGAGACATGCAAACCATGCCTATTGGTATAAACGCATGAAGAAACTCCATGCAGATGGATCGTTTGGACTCACTTGATTTTGAATCACTTGAGACATGCAACTCATACCACATGGGCAAGATGACTGAAGGCCTTGTTTTTCCAGTGAGATGGAACAAGAAAGTAACTTGTTGGAAGTAATACATTTTGATGTGTGTGGTCCAATGAGTGCTAATGCACACAGTGGATATCGCTATGTTCTTATTCAGTGACGATTTGAGTAGATAAAGAAGTATTTTCTTGATGAATACAAGTCTAAAATATTGAAAAGTTCAAAGCTATTTTAGAGTGAAGATCTTCGTGACAAGAGGATAAAATGTCTACGATATGACCGTAGAGATGAATATCTGAGTTGCAAGTTTGGTACACAGTTAAGACAATGTGGAAATTGTTTCGCAATTCATGACACCTGGAGCACCATAGTGTGATGGTGTGTCCGAACGTCATAGTCGCGCCCTATTGGATATAGTGCAAACTATGATGTATCTTATCAAAATACCACAATTTTTTTGGGTTAGGCATTAGATATAACCACAATCACTTTAAATAGGGAACCACATGATTCCGTTGAGATGACAACGTATGAACTATGGTTTGGAGAAACCTAAGCTATCGTTTCTTAAAATTTGGGGCTACGACGTTATGTGAAAAAGTTTCAGTTTGATAAGCTTGAACCCAAAGCGAATAAATGCATCTTCATAGGATATCCAAAATAGTTGGGTACATCTCCTATCTCATATCCGAAGCAAAGTGTTTGTTTCTGGAAACGGGTCCTTTCTCGAGAAAAAGTTTCTCTTGAAGGAATTGAGTGGGAGGATGGTGGGAACTTGATGAGGTTGTTGAACCGTCACTTCAACCAGTGTGTAGCAGGGTGCAGGAAGTTGTTCATGTGGCGCCTACAACCAATGAAATAGAAGCTAATCATAGTAATCATGAAACTTCGGATCAAGTTACTACAAACCCCATAGATCGACAAGGTCACATACTGCTATAGAGTGGTACGGTATCCCTGTCTTGGAGGTCATGTTGTTGGACAACAATGAACCTATGAGCTATGGAGAAGCAATGGTGGGCCCGGATTCCGACAAATGGCTAGAGGCCATGAAATCCGAGAGAGGATCCATGTATGAATACAAAGTGTAGACTTTGGAAGAACTACTTGGAGGTCGTAAGACTAGTAAGTACAGATGGATCTTTTAAAGGAAGACAGACGATGATGGTAAAAAGTCACCATTAAAAGCTCGACTTATCGCAAAGATATTTCCGACAAGTTGAAAGAGTTGACTATGATGAGACTTTCTCACTCGTAGCGTTGCTAAAAGTATGTTGGAATTATTTTAGCAGTTGTTGCATTATTTATGAAATATTGCACATAGGATGTCAAAACATCATTTCCTCGACGGTTTCCTTGAGGAAATGTTGTATGTGATACAACCAGAAGGTTTTGTCGATCCTAAGGATCCTAACAAGTATGCAAGCTCCAGCGATCCTTCTATGGACTGGTGCAAGCATCTCGGACTTGGAATATATGCTTTGATGAGATGATCAAAGCTGTTGGGTTTATACAAGGTTTATGTGAAACTTGTATTTCCAAAGAAGTGAGTGGGAGCACTATAGAATTTTTGGTAAGTATATGTGGTTGACATATTGTTGATCGGAAATAATGTGGAATTTCTGGAAAGCATAAAGGGTTGTTTGAATGGTGTTTTTCAAAGGAAAACCTGGATTAAGCTACTTGCACATGGAGCATCAAGATCTATGGACATAGATCAAGACGCTTAATAAGAACTTTCAACGAAATGCATGCCCTGACAAGTGTTTGAAGGAGTTCAAAATAGATCGGCAGAGAAGGAGTTCTTGGTTGTGTTGTAAGGTGTGAATTTGAGTAAGACTGAAAGCTCGACCACAGCAGAAGAAGGATAAAGGATGAAGGTCGTCCCCTATGCATTAGTCATAGGCTCTATAGTATGCTATGATGTGTACCGCACCTGATATGTGCCTTGCCATGAATCTGTCAAGGGGTACAGAAGTGATCCAGGAATGGATTACTCGACAGCGGTCAAAAGTTATCCTTAGTAACTAGTGGACTAAGGATTTTTTCTCGATTATGGAGGTGATTAAAGAGTCGTCGTAAAGAGTTACGTCGATGCAAGCTTTCAAACTAATCCAAATAACTATGAGTAGTAAACCGGATTCGTATAGTGGAGCAGTCATTTGGAATAGTTCCAAATGGTGTGTGGTAGCAGCATCTATAGAATGACATAGAGATTTGTAAATCACACACGGATCAAAAAGGTTCCGACCTGTTGACTAAAACCTCTCTCACAAGAAAGATATGATCAAACCCCATGGGTGTTAGGTTCATTGCGATCACATACTGATGTGAACTAGATTATTGACTCTAGAGCAAGTGGGAGGCTGTTGGAAATATGCCCTAGAGGCAATAATAAATTGGTTACTATTATATTTCCTTGTTCATGATAATCGTTTAGTATCCATGCTAGAATTGTATTGATTGGAAACTCAAATACATTTGTGGATACATAGACAACACATTAATTGTCCCTAGTGATCCTCTAGTTGACTAGCTCGTTGATCAAAGATAGTCAAGGTTTCCTGGCCATAGACAAATGTTGTCACTTGATAATGGGATCACATCATTGGGAGAATGATGTGATGGACAAGACCCAAAACTATGAACATATCATATGATCGTGTCAGTTTATTGCTACTGTTTTCCGCAGGTCAATGTATCTGTTCCTATGAACATGAGATCATGAAACTCCCGTACACCGGAGGAATACCTTGTGTGTTATGAAACGTCGCAACATAACTGGGTGTCTATAAAGGTGCTCTACAGGTATCTCCAAAGGTGTCTATTGGGTTGGCATGGATCAAGACTGGGATTTGTCACTCCGTGTGACGGAGAGGTATCTCGGGGCCCACTCATTAATACAACATCACGATAATCCTTGCAAGCAATGTGACTAAGGAGTTAGTCACGGGATCTTGTATTACGGAACGAGTAAAGAGACTTGCTGGTAACAATATTGAAATAGGTATAGAGATACCGATGATCGAATCTTGGGCAAGTAACATACCGAAGGACAAAGTGAATAGCCTACGGGATTAAGTAAATCCTTGACATAGAGGTTCAACCGATAGAGATCTTCATAGAATATGTAGGAGCCAATATGGACATCCAGGTCCCGCTATTGGTTATTGACCGGGGAATGTCTCACGTCATGTCTGCATAGTTCTCGAACCAGCAGGGTCTGCACACTTAAGGTTCGGTGACGTTTCGGTATAGTTGAGTTATAGGTGTTGGTGACCGAAGGTTGTTTGGAGTCCGGATGAGATCCTGGACGTCATGAGGAGCTCCGAAATAGTCCGGAGGTAAAGAGTGATATATAGGAAGTTCTGTTTTGGTCACCGAAAAAGTTTTGGGCTTGTCGATAGTGTACCGGCAGTGCCGGGAGGGTACCAGGGACCATCGGGAGGGGTGTCACACCCCAAGGGGCCTTATGGGTTGTGGGAGGATATAAACCATCCCCTAGTGGGCTTACATAAGCTCCCACTAAGGCCCATGAGGTTTGAGAGGCAAAAAGGTGGAAAAGGTGGAAAGGGTTTCCAAGTAGAAAGGAGGAATCCTACTCCTAGTAGGATTGGAGTAGGACTCCTCCACCTCCAATTTCGGACAAACCTTGAGGGTTCGAGGTTGCCTCCTCCCCTCCCTCCCTCCTATATATACTAGAGGTATTGCGGGTTTTTGAGACACAAAAAAACAGCCAGATGCTGCCCTCTCTCTCTAGATTCGTTTCTCCTCTAAGTCTAGTTTCAACGGTGCTTAGTCGAAGCCCTACTGGAATAACTCCACCACCACCACCACCATGCCGCCGTTCTGGAGAACTCATCTACCTCTCCGCCCCTCTTGCTGGATCAAGAAGGTGATGAGATCGCGCGACGGGCTGCGATTTGGATCGTGAAGATGTTCCACTACATCAACCGCGTTATATACGCTTCCGCTTAGCAATCTACAAGGGTATGTAGATTCAATCTCCCCCCTCATAAACGATCATCACCATGTATAGGTATTGCGTGTGCGTAGGAAAATTTTTGTTTCCCATGCAACGCTCCCCAACATATCAATGCCATAGGGAGCACATGAATCAATCTTTGGTTCTTTAAAAGGTACAAATAATGTGCCTAGAAATTGTAAGTTATCCAGAACGGTAGTAATAATAATAATAATGTTGCAAGTGTAAAGGTAAATAAATTAATTGAAATTAAAGTCGAGTAATGTAAATGGACGTGAGACAAATCATTTAAAGTATTCCCACGGGTCTGGAATCCCCACTAGTATCCATCTAAGGCGGTGCCTAAACACAATACTACTTCAGATTCCAAAGACACTTTACATGTGTCTCTTTGTGGGTGAAGCCAGTATTGATACGTAAATACTCGTGGTATGTCTGTATCCCATACGCCATCACCATTCTTCCCAACTCCGGTTACCGAACAAAGATTAAGGGGAAATAGGTTCCCGTGACCATTGCCAAGGTGGTCTCCGTTTTACCCTGTGTTGCAACTATCCGCTATGAAGGGAGAAGGGGCTTGTCATGTCACCCAACTCCAGGGTCACTCAGTTAGACAACAGCAATAACCTTCCATCCAAAGATGGCATACATTGGATGGTCGACTTCACCCAACATCAAGAAGATTCTCAACATAAACTTGCAAAGAGGATACTAAATCCTAAAACAAAATGGACTACTCACTCATGAGGGCAACAAACATGATCTCACCAATGATGGAAAACATGGATGGATCGCACATGTAATACACAATTTGTTCCTCTGGGGGTCTTGAGATTACAATGGGTGAAATAAGATGTGGGTGATGAGGATGAGGATGGAGCCCTCTTGACGGAAATGGTGGAGGCAAGCCTCCCTTGGTCGGTTCCTTCCTCTAGATCTCTCCAGCAGCTAGGGTTCCTCCTTCCGGCGAGTTTCTGGAGTCTCCTGGTCTCTGATTCACGATCCGCTCAGATGGGGTAAAAATACGTGATCTCCGAGAGGTGGGGCGTGCCAAACAAGCTCTCATACAGGCGGTCATCGTTGCATGGAACGTTGTCGTTCTCTCTGGAAGCGCAACGACGGTTGTTTCTTTCGCCTTCTTGCTTGATTTTTTATATTGAGTGTTTATGACCTTTAATCTGTGATTCTAGTGCCATTTTCATAGTTTTTCTCCATTAAATGAATATGGCTCCAAAAGCTGTTACCTGAGTGTTTATTTACAAAAAGAAGTCCGTGAACGCGGTAAATGTCTCAAAGCCCACAAAGCAGGCACAAGAATAATGGTAAAAATGTCTCAAAATTAGAATAATCAATGGCTTGAGGAAGGCAACATAGGTGAATACGATGAGCAAGTTGAGATTCGCTCATGTTCTCTCGTAGCAGAGTGTTGTGTCGTCATATGCGCATGATACCTCCTCCGCGATGGCGAACATGCCAAGCCACTACCTCTTCAATGTTTCTAGGTTGTAGATCTCTCGCGTCCACTTGCCCCAGGGCCATTGCCTCATGTTGTGGTACATTGACGATGGTGGTTGATGCAAATTATTCAATTGCAGGGATCCCACAATGAATAACTATAAAAGAAACACACAAAATTAAAATCATAGAAAATTTGGTGTGATATTTGCTAAAATTTGGACATATTGAATGCCAGAAATTTGACAAAAGGAAAATAAATCGATGTTTCATAGAATGTTTGCAATCATTTTAAATCCTAGAAATATTTAAAAATGTGACATCGCGAGCAACACCAGGTTGCCATTGCTTGATGGCCAACATAGCACAATACATAATATTAACTGAATCGCCAAGAAATTTACAGTGCCACCAAATTAACAAACACAAAGCATGTCAGTTATATTATCTTATTCTACAAATATATGATCAAACTAGCATCATGTGCAAATTCTATTCAATACACAATCTGTATAATAACTAAAAGAATGTAATTTATTATATATATATTAAAATCTTAAAAACCAAATAAACCAAACTTTGTATCATGGGACTGGGAGGAGTCATGCAATATGCCAACAATTTTCTATGACAAAAAAGGTATGTAATTTAAAATAATGCACCCCTACTCATACTAATTTGGTTGCAACAATGAGTGTTATCATAGTAGTAGATAAAAGAGAGATTGCAATGTAAGCAATGATTGTGCAAAAAAAATTACATTTGCATCAATTTTAGCATGGCATAAAATTAAACAGGCCAAGGCGCGCTAGACTAGCATTGTGTAGTTTATAACTAAAGTAGAGAGCATTTTACTAACTTGAAACAAAATTGACAAGTCAATTCTAATTTATCTAGGATGGCTCATCATCAGTGTACCACATTATGCACAACTCCTTTTCGCTGCACGTGGCCACGGACGACAAAGTAGGGGAGGCAAGAGAGTGATGGGTAAATGAGAAGGATGGGAAGTTGTACCTTGGTTGTGGCAAGGAGGCGCGCTGACACATGAGCGGCGGTTGGCGACGGCGATGAGGATAGGTATTAGGGGGGGTTGGTTAGGTCCCAAGACAAACGAATTGTTAAATGGAATGGAACTACTAGTGGCGGGCATGTGATACATGCCCGTATCTTGTAATGTTGTTACTAGTGGCAGTTGCCATATGCCTCCCAACATTGTTAAAGTATAGCAGTGGCAAGTAAATTTGGGCGACCGCCACTAGTAATAGTTTTGAAAAAATTTCAAAATTTTAGGATTTTTTTTTGTATTTTAGGTTTAGGGTTACGGTCCAATCATTTTGTAGGTTTGAATTTACACTAGTAGAAGTTTCATGTAAAACTCTGGAATTTTTTTGTTCATTTGCTAAGTGCATCAAATGAATTTTAGGTATTTAATGAAGGTTGGAGGCTTTTGATTCAAAAACATGTGTAAATAAAGTCTAGAAAATAGGAAGTTGGGCATAGTGTGATAGTATGACCCTAGTAATGTGTGATAAAAAGTTGAGAGAGTTACACTAAACCTATGATGTACTTCATGTATGTAATGACTCGTAGTTGAGAGAGAGCGGTGAATTCTTTTTTGATTTTTGCATTTCACTCATGCAACCAAGAGTTGGGATAAATTTAAAAAGTTATTTTAAACTTAGTTGAAGTTGAAGTCAAATAAAAATTGGCAATGACCTTTGCCTTTAATTGAGCAACTCGTTCACAATAGAACTATATGAAATAAAAATGACTTAAGTGCAAAAGTATAAATTATTTATGGATTGGAAACGAATTCAAATAATTAAGATAAGATGGATAATATACACACTTTATTAATAAAAATAAATAATACAAGAGGAATCACAAAATGATTATTAATACAAAATGATTATGTACAAAAGGAAACTATATTCATAATGACTATTAATACAAAATGATTATATACAATGTGCATCTCAACAATAAACTTTATTAATAGGAATACAATTACAAAGTTCTGAGGAATTATATTGTGTAATAAAAGAAGGTAGAATGGCAAGTAAATTTAGACTAAACCTAGGCTATAACTGCTTCTGCTTCTTCTATTTTCTTCTTCTTGATATTCAAGGCGTCCAAAAGAAATGGGAAACATAAAAAGGTATGTGTTATGATCATTTGTTGCATTTCCCTTATGGAAGCCTTGCTTTATGAACTAGTGTATTAGAGGTTAGGCCCTAATCCAAAACCCTAGGCATAAACTTCCCACAAGAATCCAACAAACTCAATCGGAAGAGTAGATGACCAAATGCACTGTTCAAAGACCAAACACACAACAAATAGTGAAGAATGAGGTTAGTTCAACAATAGCAAGTACAACTCCAACAGTAGCTTCTGTCAAAGGAAGTAGATAAGCTAAGGAAAGAAGTAATAGACAACAAATTGCACAAATAGTAACACAATCAAGTAAAGCATCACACGCTCAAGTTTAAAACAAAAATAGTAAAAAGGGCACAACTATCACAATATGTCCAGCTGGCCGAGGAAAAAACCACAAGATACCTGAGTTCCAAGTCAGCAATGAAAAAGTTAATACGTAAAGACAAATTATTAACAAGAAGAATTTATTTTAGTAAATAAAACAAAGCAAGGGAGGAAGATAAAGATCAAACACACCCATGTATATCTAGATGGGACACCCAACTACTTGCAAGATACGGATGTCTAGAGCAAGACAACAAGGAAGGAACACAGCTGAGTCACACAACCGGTTCACCATAAATAGAGCTCCACAATAATGAGAGGCTTGATAGCCACTTGATGTAATTACATCAACTAGGAGTTGTACCAAACCCATAATTCCTATGAGAAGAGTGAAGCATCTAGGACGAGGAGGTACACCACAAGAAGGGAGTTTTGCCAAAATCATCAAGACCTAGTTGCAAAAGACCCTAAGGTAGGATTTAGGGGATTTTGTCCTCGGGTCAGTTTAAAATGCTAGAACTTATTTATAATTGGAACATGGGGAAGTGCAGCATCTGTAGTATCAACCCCTAGTGAGGGTAGCCTCAGACTAGCAACATAGGTAGGCAAAGATCAAAGAGCACATGTTCTTGTCAAATTTTAGGAAAGAAAGAAAGGGAAGAGGAAAACTAAAACCAAGAGAGCATCTATTGTTCTCTGATTTGTGAGATGGGAAGATTGGCAAGGAAATATATAGTCCCTAACCTATAGAGAAATAGGCCACTAACGACACATATATATAACTATCTGCTATATGCAGAACACAAGCACCACACTACACTTCTGCAAATTACATAGGAAATAGAGCAGCAACTAATTAATAGAGCGAGACAAGCTGCATATATATACATAGAGTTAAGCATAGCACAAATGTGAGGTTATATAAACGAGAACTAAATACAAACTATGCAAAGCAGTATAATTATCTATAAATATAAGGACTGTATCAATGATATTAAGAACAATAATGGTATAAGAACAAATAAAGTAGTATGGTAGTAAGCATATATTATATAAAACTAATACTTGTATATCTACAAGAGTGTAACATGATCGACTACATAGTTACACGTTAAAAAGGACAATAGTAGTAACATATGTTAGTACAACTACATACAACAATTAAAACCACAAACTTGAAGGCCATTGTATGACTCTAGAAATATTATAAAACCGATAGCAACAACACTATATATATATGAACTATGACGAGCACCAGTTCCATACATATACCAGTCCAGAAATATAATCTAGTGCGTAAAGAGGAGCGTGAGTACTTGTATCATAACCTGGAGCATAGAAGCTAGAGGAAATCTCTATTAATTAACTAAATAGAGCGATTCTACTAACCATGGCAATACAAAACAAAGTCTAAGAGACCACCATAATGTCAATTCCTAATCAGATATGATCATAGACCATCACGAGTGCTTCATGTCCAATAGCAGGCCGAGGAGATGGATTTAACATTAGTCACACGCGTATGAACTAAAATAGTAGCAAGTCCAAACACGTGATATGAAATTCAAAAGTGGACACTCATCTCAATTCGGAACTTTAGTGCATATTTTCGTAAATTTAGAACCACCACATTGAGTAAATCTTGCGAGTGAACGAGGCCTAGCACCACAGCATCACCACCACAAAGCAAAGCCATTAGGAGCACACACACATGAGTAGAAAGAGCTCATTAATACGTATCCAACATAGATATATTTTTATATTGTTTCGTGTCTTTATCCTATGACTTCCCCATATTTTTGAAAAAAATAATATTATTTTTATTTGGACTAACCTATTAACCAATGCCAAAAGCGAGCTCCCTTTTTCTATCATTTTGGGGGTTTTAGGTGAAACATTCATGGAGTCGGAATGACCTACAAATCTATGTGGATTTTTATTTTGAATATATCTAAATTTTTGGTGCAAAAATCAATTCTATAGTAGGCTCATGGACTCCACAAGGTAGGGAGGCACCGCGCCCTAGGGCGTGCCGGGGTACCTTGTGGTCACCCCATAAGTCGGTTGGATCTCTCCTCCAAGTGCAAGGAGGCTAATATTGGGAAGAAATTGTGTAATTATTTTAGTCTTATCGGAGTTACGGATCTCCGAATATTTAAGAAACAATGCTCGGTCAGGAAAATAGTCCCAAAAATAGCTAAGAAAACCTAGATAAAAAAGAAAGACAAATATCCAATCTCTGAGGGGCTCCCGCACCTTGGGCGTCATGGCAGCCAAGTTATAGAGGGGGGCCTTCTCGCATCTAGGGGCAAGTCCAATCAATAAGAATAAGGATGACCACTCTCCCCCTCTCTCTCCCGATAGCATCGGGGTACCGTTAGGGGAACCATCAAGGCGACGATCTACTCCAACAACTTTGACGTCTTCCCTCACACCTCAATCGCCTTGCCTCATATATTATCAGTGGTACACTCTCCTGCAATCCTTTGTACCCCTACTTGAACATGGTGCTTTATTCTATATATTTTTATCCAGTGCTGTGTTGCACCTCTATGATGTTTGAGTAGATTCTTGTTGTCTTTTGGTTGATTGGTTTGAGTTGTATGTTTTATTTTGGTGTTGTCCTCTCGTGCCCTCACTGTCTCGCAAGTGTGTGAGATTCGCATTGTAGGGCGCTGCAATATGTTCATGATTTTCTTATTGGGTTGCGAGAGTGACAGAAGCTTTAACTCAGGTAAGCAGGTTGTTGTGTATGGGAGCAAAGGGGACTTTACACTTAATGCTATGGTTGGGCTTTACCTTAGTGATTGTTAGTATTTGCGGACTCTTCCTAGAATGACAATCATAAGCGCATATGATCCTAGTAAGGAAAGTATGTTAATATTATGCCTCTCTCCCATAAAAAACTGCAATAACGACTATTGGTCTAGTTACCGTTTGCCTAGGGACAATTCCACAAATCCTATCACCATTTTTCAATACTCGCCATATTAACTTTATTGTTGATCACCTAAATTTTATTTCCATGTTCTTTATTATCTAGCAAACCTATCTCATTATATCTATAAAGTAGTTTTATTTGTCGTACTAGGGAAGGTGAATGTTAGCATGCTTATAGTTGTATCGATGGTCAATAGAACATGAGAGAATCTTAATTATAACTTCAGCTCCTCGTTGGGTTCGACATTGCTACTTATCAAAAAGGCAACAACTAATCCCCTATACTTGTGGGATGTCACTCACCATGGCGGGTATGTAATCGAGGCCAAGCATCGCCAACGGTCATGGTCACCGTGTAGTAAAATCACAATCGTCTCATAGTGGGAGGTGGTGAGGTAGTTGAGCTCGGAGAGTCAGGATGTGAAGCCAAGGCATATCCGCAAGGAGGAGGTGTAGAGGACTTCGTGGAGCTCTAGTGCACCACTAGGTGACCGGATCTAGGCAGTGGATCACGTCAGCGACCCAAGTTCCAACCCCACCGAGTCCCAAGCTTGGCATAATCAAAGCAGTCGACAACAAGATCAGGCAGAGAAAAGAGGAGCACTCTGATGGAGGAGGACCAATGTTGCAAGGCGGGGCATTGGTGAGCTCAGCCACACCAAACTCACCGGGAAGGTGTAGCGATCTGACCCAAAACGAGTCAAGCCTTTGTGTATATGTGCTATCCTGGGATCGGTATGCTAGCACACACAATACATCCATGTATACATCAAAGTGCAACCACATGTAATTAATGTAAAACTGATTTATACCACATGTGTCTCAATGGAAACAATAATGGTGTGGAGTCCCATCAACGCCAACGGAATTTGAGTGTAGGTTGTAACTCTAAATCATAATGCTTACTCGTCGTAGAAATCCTGCAACATGATACATTGCAGCTGTGTAGGTGAGTACATTGAATGTACCTGCAAGATCACAATAGAAAGCAGATCCTAAATGTATTCTATATGCAATATGGCTTTGTGCTCTGTGTTTGAGTTTTTGCATAAAATCTGGTTTTACTTTATTTTTCCTACAACAATGGATTTGTCAGGAGTTTTCACTACAGCGTTATCTATTATGACATGGTTCCGTCAACCGATGGCTCATAGCCCAAATCACTATAAGTTGCCCCAATTAGTTAACAATCCGGGGTTGAGAGTGCACAGATAGATCCAAATCGAGAGGCTCAAATTGTCCGTAACCAGGGACACGGCTAATCGATTAGGTTTAACTCTGCAAAGTGTTGTGCACTTTACCCACAAGATTTGATCCATCTTTTTATGTCCTTGCACGGCCGTATGTTTCAGAACCGGATGACCGTAACATGGTACTTCAAAGAGTTACCCTAGCCACTGTTTGGTGCCGATCCAACCATATCGTTTGTCTACATATTCTAGCAGCGTCCCAGCCGGAGTCACGACTAAGGTCAAGCGAGCCACATCCCATATTGACTTGTGGCTGCACACGTATGCTTCCAGGCATGCAGTATTCTTCTGTCTCTTTGAGTCTGGGTGGATCTTTCCGCATGAGTATTGGCCTACTCCAGCTCACAACGCATCCACTAGATACTCCAGGGTGTTGCACAACCATCCTCCACCCTTTAGTAGTGTGTATTGAAATCTTGTCTCGAGTCTTGAAATCTTGAGGTCTTGAAGATGCAGGCCTTGAAGATGCCACCATGAAGTTGTCGTCTTTGACATGGTGTCCTCCTTCTCACACCATTCACGAACACTCATACCAGAACCCGTCTAGTTTATTGTAGCATTAAAATAAATAATGTTCTCGGGGCTTTAGTAAGAAGGGGTGGGTTCCTACCTCATGCATTCTACTCAACTACAAGAATTGGATATCACTACTCGAGCAGATGGTGAAATGGTGACACTAAATGCAATAAAAGCATAGGTATGTAAAGCATGGTCAAAGTTAACACGGATTAAAAAATTCAACTTTAATACAAATTGTTTCTAATCTAAAATAAAGTTAACATGGATTAAAACTTATAAAACAAGTTATTAACAGAAAACTAAAAGTTAAAACAAATTATTTTGCTAAAAGTGAAATTTAAACTCCTCAAATTTGAAAACTAAAGCCATTAACAGAAACTTCATAATTTTTGTGATCTAAAGCAAAAAAATATTCACTCAAAAACTAATTAAAACATAAAATATATAGGAATTCTAAAAAGAGACCCAAGTGTGGAATTGGAATTAAAACAGAAAAACAAATATTGTAACTAATGGAGAGGGTGTACACGTGGCGCTTTCTGATTGGTCCACAGGTGTGCGCGTGGAAACTAAACGAGCGTATGGTTGAACTCTAACAGAAAATGGTTCGGAAAAATAAAAAGTGAAATCGATCTAATGTAGGACATCTAACTCAGATCCAACGGTGGTGGTGTGATCAGGGGCTTACCACGGGCAGCGTGGAGCTTTGGTAGGGTCGACGGGGAGGGCAGGGCATCAGATTCGATTCGGGACGGTGTCCCAATGGTCCTCTCGCAATGGCTATGGCACGAGGCGATGTAGACGACGACGGCGCGCAGGATGCTTTCCTCGGCGTGGCAAGGGAACGACGGAGTTGACGGTGATGAGCTTGAGAGCGGTGGGGAGGTTTCGAGCGTCGGCGGTGAGGGGGTTCCAGGGGTTTTTGAGGCGCGGGCGAGTGCACGCAGGGACAGATCTAAGGGGGCGAGGAGGGCTAGACCCCCCTCAATGAATTGATTCTTCTTCAATGCTAGTAGCTACTTCGGCCAAAAAATTCTAGAATATGAAAGCTTTGCCGCCTCCATGACGAAACTTTCCCCCTCCATGCATTCATCCTGGCTTTGTCCCCGAGTGCACGGTTGGTTTTAGAGGAGCAATGCAAGGCCAATGGTGGCACTGGTAGGGCTCGGGGTAGTCAAAGACGAGTGACAGCACTACAATGGCGTGACGGTGACGCTGTGCTTCAACGAGCGATTGGGGGCGAGAGTGGGTACGAGCGAGAGGGGTATTGCGAGGAACGGGTATGGTAGGGGATCGGGTATTTATAGGAGGGGATCGGGTGCGCTCACACAGAAGGCAATCGAGCGGTGGCAAAGTCCGGCGAACTCGGGAAGGAAACACACGGAGGAGGAAGAAGGCAACCATGGGGTCTCCGGGATCGAGCGATGGGCCCACGGGTTAGTGAGATAGCGGGCTGGTAAAGAGGATCGGTGACCGATCCGGATCGGAACTGATCTGACGAGTGGAAGTATTTAGGCCCGATTCACCCGGTAGGCCACGTCTGCATTTACCTTTGAAAAAGATTGTTGTAATACTGAATTACATAGAGATAAAAGGAAATAAAAACAAACGAAAATAAAAATATAATATGTACATATTATATGTCAAAAAGATCAAAAAATAAACTCTACAACATGAACATATTTTTAAGAACTTTTGAAATACTTTTAAAAACAAATATTTTCCAAAATTCAAAATGGCTTTGATTCCAAAGATCAAATAGTTTTTAAATTTTTTTGTGAGTATTATGAATTCAAATATAATTCAAATTGGCTTCTGGTTTAGAGTGTCATATTGTTCCTCTCAATATTTCGAATTTGGGTCGAGTAGATTGAATTAATTCAAACTCAAGATTGGAATAGACCCAATTATAAAATAATTCCAAATGGGAAAACTTCACTAGTTTTAAAATCCAAATTTCAGACTCTTTATTTCAAAAAGACATGTCATCTTCTCTCTATGAAATTGGATTTGAATTCAACAGCAGGGAATGAGGTTTTGGGAAAGTCATTTTATTCCCTCTCTTCGAAAGTTTCAAAAAGTTTCAAATTTCACTGAACTTCAAATAATCACTCAATCAAGCAAAACAGATAATTGATTATTATAACATTCCAAAGTTTCGAATGTTACGAACCTACCATGCTTAAAATGAATTTCGTCCTCGAGATTCGAAGAGTCGAGAAAGAAAAGGTTAGGGTTTGGCGGTCTTCTAACAAATCCATTGGTCGTCACAAAAGGTTTGTGGTGCTACCACACTTAGAATGAGAGTTACTGGTCCCTCAAGTCGTGCGATTCCTCTGAGTCTTGGCAATATTTGTCTCTTCACATCCCTCACAATAACTCCTTCGTTGATGCTCTTCCATTATAATCATATTGATCGATTCAAAAATCTTGTGTTATTTCGCCATTATAAAGTTCTCCTAGTACTGGGTATTCTTAACTGAAAAAACCTTACGACAATTCTAAACAACTTATCGGTAATATCATGGTGGTCATGAGTTAAAGGTTATCCTGCGGTGAAATGGTTCTTGGCTTCATCCTCACCGTAAAATTCCTACATTTGGCAATAGTTGTCATGTATATGGGTTCATCATCATACCATTCTAAGCTTAAAACAAAGGTTTCAACGATATTCGTTACTTTACTATGGGCAAGTCACTCAGATTTACCATTTCAAGTAAAAAGAGTGAATGATAAGAGTAAGTCGTAATGGTGATCAATCCATTCCGCACCCAAATCGTTACTCTGTATAAGGTTTAGTGAATCCCATATGGTAAAACATGGGCATCCTCACACGCATTGCATAATTTATCCATGTCCACGAATGAATTTCGGATAAATCCGTTGATCCTGCAAGCTGAACAAAACAGCTATGATTTTTTTACAACTCTTGGGTTTCCGTATCCACCTAGGAAACATTTGTTCATCAATCATAGCTTCTTCCAAGTTTCTTCCTTCATAAAGGTAGTGCTTGATCCTTATTAATCTTGAGGCATGTGGTTTGTAGGCCCTCTTCAAAACATGTACCATTTTAACTCATCCTTGGAGTTACTAGTGTTCCATATTCCAACATTACACCTCCTTTAAATCCAATAGTGCTTCATTCCATCATACTCTTGGGGTAACCATCATATTAAAATAATTCTCAAACTTATTTTTGGTATAGACTCCACTCTGTGGGATACATTTTCTTTCCATTGGTGTGTTTACTATTAAAAGGTATTGGTTCATCCATAAATCATATTCATTTTATAACCAATTGTTTTTTTCATCCTTAATCACTACTCAAAACTCCAAATTCAAGAGTACCTTATTACAATTGCTGTCATCACATAGTTTGATATGGTCCAGCATTACCTTCACATGTATTAATTTGTCCAAACTCCTTGGCATGAACAGTACATTCTTTGTGCTTTGTTCCTGTGGTTCTACCGATTACTACCACACTTAAAATGAAATGTAGACATGCATGCATAGATCATATTTTCTCATATCCTAGAAAATGGTGAGAGATCTTTGTTTATAGAGCAACAACGTTAACATACGAAATCATAACACATTAATTTATTTTGTTGATTCATGAAGTCAGTACAATCTCTAAGACTTTTGTTACATAATTCGACTCCATAACCTCATGAAATTAAGAGTGCTTCCTATTACTTTAAGTGCATCTAGTGCCCCTTGGTGATTTTGATGTATTGAAGACTTAGAGGTTAAGAGACTAATATGTTTGTGAGTGTACACAGGCTCAATAAGTCCGTGAGGAGTTTAAGTTATTCAAGGAATATCGACCCCTAAAAATGTATGTCTTCGTTTGAAGACTTTGGCATTTCCTCTGACGACATTGAAAGTGAGGAAATTAGTGTGCCCGAGAAGAAATCAATGTGAAGACTCTCAAGCATGAAGACCTTCATTTTCATAGTTTCATTTTGTGAAGTCTGTGTCATAGGACCACCGTACTGTTAAAGGGGGTCGAGGTAAACTAAGGAAAAGTTTCCAGGTGATGGTCATCTCAAAGCCTACACATTAAAACCCTTCGGATAAAGCCTTTGGAAGTCTTCAACAGCTTAGTCAAATTCTTAAGTGACAGAGACGAAGATCTTCTGGTCTTTGAGGAATTTGCTCTAACTGAGGAGTTAGGTCTTCGCCGACGCGAATCACCTACCTGTGAGGAACATGAGTGACATGAGTACTTTCACAATTGAAAGGTTCCCACCGTTGTTGTGCTACGCGAGATCTATCCCCAACCTTAACCACTTAACAGCCATATCATTAGGGTATTAATGTCATTTCATGTCAGGATTTTTCCCCGGCTATAAATATCCACCCCCCATAACCACTAGTTGGTTGGCTGCTCCACAAGAGAAACTGACACTTGTCATTTGAGAGCAACCCAATCCTTGAAAATTATCAGTGAGCAAAAACCCCAAACATCAAAACCAAAACCAAAAAACCCAAAGTTATTGAGCATCACTGAAGAGAATATTCCTGTGTGGAACCTTTGAGGACTGTGCATCCTCCAGATGGTTAGGCGACATGGTCTAGATCATCCAGCAGTGAATTGTGGCTCGCCGGGTGACCAAGTCTGTCAGGGTTTGGAAGTCTGCCCTAAAGACTTACCATGAGTGTTGGGCGAGGACTGTCTGTCCTTAGATCATGGAGAATGTGGTAGGGAATGTGTGTCCTCTGGTTTAAATACCAAGCCACTCCAAAGCAGACGTATGACTGTCAGAGGAGTTGGAACTGGGTCATCAAATTACTGTCTTCATCGAGCAACGGGTTATAATTCCTGAACTGTTTATTTCCTCAATTGCATATTGACGACTTTCATCTTTACTATTTGAAGAATTTGACTGAAGACTTTCTCTAATTCCTCACCTCAAATTCTTTACTTAAGTTATTCGTCACCAGCTTATCCTGATCATGCGACTTGTGCACCCAGAACGTTTCATTTCACTCTAACGACTAAGCTATAGCTGTTTTCGATATCTGTTTGAGTGCTTATTCCTCTATACTCAGTCTGTTACTGAGAACTTTTCTCACGAGGAATTTCCGCATTGACGAATTTGTAAAAATCACCTATTCATCCCCCCTCTAGTCGATATAACACACTTTCAATTGGTATCAGAGCAAGGTACTCCCTTGTTCTGTGTGATTTGAGTTTAACCACCTAGAGTTTTGGTAATGTCAACTGCAGGTATGATCAAGGGTACTCCACGTTGTCCTACCATTGAAGGAAAGGATTTCCCTACTGGAAGAACAAGGTGTGCATGCACCTTGAAGCAATTGACAACGATCTCTGGTATGTTGTTGAAAATGGTGTTCCCTCTGTCACTGCAACTATCACTATTGCTGATGTGAAGAGATTCAAGCAACTCGACTCTCAAGCGAAGAAAACTATATGTGGCCATTTGATCAAAGGTCAGTATGGCAGAGTGAGTGCTTTGGCCTGTGGAAAGGTTATGTGGGAAAGGTTGTCGAAAGTCAATGAAGGTGTATCCACACAACGTGACTCTCGTGTTGATGTTCTTCGCAATCTCTTCAACCGCTTCAAGAGACTTGATAATGAAAGCTGCCAAGATACCTTTGATCGCCTCACTCACAATTCTAATGAGATTCAGGCTCTTGGAGCTACAGACATCACTAACCATGAAGTGGTGAAGAAACTTCTACAATCTCTTGATCCTTCATTCGACACATTGGTACTGCTGATCCAAGAACGAAGAGACTACAAGCTACTTGATCATGTAGATATTCTTGAGAGACTCAATACTCATGAATTCCAACAAGAAGAGAAGAGAGACATTTATGGACCAAGCTATCCAAGACCTCGTGCGTTGAAGGCAAAGGTTGTTTCCTCATCTGAAGAAGAAGACTCTGATTGCAGTCTTGGTGATCCTGAAGAACTTGGTCAGGAACTTGCTATGCTCGTGAGGAAATTCCAGAAGTTCTCAAGGCGAGGTCAGTTCGGAAAGTCTTCAAGGAGAGCTATGAGGAAATCATAATCTTCACGTGAGGATTACAAGAAAGGACCACTACTGGAATTCACAAATTTGCCGTCTGCCTTTCCTTTGCCGTCTACTGACACATGGCAAAGAGCTTCTTTGCCATCAGCTGGCGCAAAGCACTCGGCAAAGAGAACACCTAAGGCAAACAATTTCTTTGCCATCGGCCTTCCCTATGCCGTCGGATAGCGGACGGCAAAGGAACCAATGGCGGGCGGCAAACGGGTGGCAGACGGCAAAGGGGTGCCACCGTACACCCCCTCCCACCCCATAACGGGCGCTCCCGTTGCCGTCTGCCCTCCCTCTCACTCTCATCCGCTCCGACAGCCTCCTCCGCTCCGACAGTTACTTCAGCCGCTCGTCCCCCGCCCTCTGGCCGCCTCCTCCCCGCCCCCTCCTCCCCTCCCGCGGCACCCCTCCTCCCCGCTCGTCGGCCGCCCCCTCCTCCCCGTGCCCTCCTCCCCGCGCCCTCCTCCCCGCCGGCCACCTCCCCTCCCGCCCGTCGGCCGCCTCTACTCCTGCCTGCCGGCCGTAGCCCCCTCCTCCCCGCGGCATCCTCTCCGCGCCCTCCTCCCCGCGCCCGCCCGGGGCACCCCTCCTCCCCGCCCGCCGGCCGCCTCTACTCCCGCCTGCCGGCAGCCTCCCCTCCCCCCCACCGGCCACCTCCCCTCCCACCCGCCGGCCGCCTGCCGCGCGCCCCCTGCCCCCCTGCCTTCGTCCACCGCCGCCGCCGCCGCCCTCTGTCGTCGTCCACCGCGGTGAGTTGCAGTTATTCTTGTTTTTCTTTTTAAAAAAGTTAATTACTTTAGTTATTTTATTAGGTTAGTTTGTTATTATATATAGGGTAATTTAGTTAGTTTATTTGGTTAGATTATTAGGCTAATTAGGTTAGTTAGTTAGGTTAGAAGAAAAAAAGAGGAAAAGCAGAAGGAAAAAAATGAAAAAGAAAAAAAGGAAAAGAAGAAAATAATTAGAAGAAGAACGAAAATAAGAAGGAGAAGAAGAAGAAGAAGAAGAAGAAGAAGAAGAGGAGGAGGAGAAAGAAGAAGAAGAAGAAGAAGAAGAAGAAGAAGACGAAGAAGAGGAGGAGGAGGAAGAGGAGGAGAAAGAAGAAGAAGAAGAAGAAGAAGAAGAAAAAGAATAGGAGGAGAAAAAGAGGAGGGGGAGTAGGAGGAGAAAGAAGAAGAAGAAGAAGAAGAAGAAGAAGAAGAAGAAGAAGAAAAGAAGAAGAAGAAGAAAAAGAGGAGAGAGGAGAAGAAGAAAGAAGAGGAAAAGGGAACCCCGGCACCCCGAAACTGACCCTCGACCCCCGACCCCTGACGCCCGACGCCACTGACCACCGACCATCGACCCCCGATGCCACTGACCCCCGACCATCGACCCCCGACGCCACTGACCCCCGACCCCGACGCCACTAACCCTCGACCCCGACGCCACTAACCCCCGACCTAGACCCTCGGCCCACGACTCCCGACCCCCGACGCTCGACGCCACCAACCCCCAACCCCCGACGCCACTGACACCCGACGTCATTGACCCTGGCCCCCCGACGCCACTGACCCCCTACAACCGACGCCACTAATCCCCCGACCCCCGATGCCACCGACACCAGACACCACCGACCCTCGACGGCACTGACTCCCGACGCCACTAAGCCCCGACCCCCGACACCTCTTCTGCCTTCTTTTGAACGAGAAGGTGCTTTTCAGCCTTCCAGAGGCCCACGAGGTCATAGTTTTGTAAATTATGAGTTAGGCCACATATTTTCCGATTATGTTAATTATAAAAATTTTGTATTTGTGTTGATCGTGTGAATTTCAATGTGCAGTTGTTCGACGACCTCCACGTGCGTTGGACGAGCTCCGCCCTTGCGTTTGTTGGTGAGCACAAATGACTTCTCTTCCTACCCCTTAATTTGCTCTGTCCCGGTCTTCGTGCTGATGAAACTTGCTAGCATAGGTTTCTTCAATCATGAGTATGCGTGACCAGTATGCGTCTCCCGTTCGAAAGGGTGACATCTATAAATATGCATTTCTTTGCATATTTATAACCGCCATCCTTTCGAATTGTCCAACATTATCCATGGACTGCTCGAGTATGTGAAGATTGGGTTTGTTTTCCCGTATGCTGTGCTCCGGATCCGATGCGGAATTTCGTCAGTGCCTCCCCTATTGTTCTCCGGGTACACATCCTCTCTGCTTATTGCCGAGACGTGTATCAGAAGAACAGTGGGGAGGTGCTGCCGAAATTCTGTGTCGCATCTGGAGCAGAGCATGGGAAAATGAACCCAATCTACACATACTCGGGTGGGACTAGGACCTATCTTTACCTATTAGCGTGTAGGTTGCATGGACGTAATAAAACTGACAAACTTGATTAGCGTATGAATATAGATGATGAATTATATATTTATTTCTTATGCCCCCATAGGTAGCTAGGCAACATGAGTGATCATACTTGGATGTACACTGGTCACCCTAGTCAGAAAGACATGACCCATGAATGGTTAACAAAAACCAGGGGGTTTGTGAGAGCCGCATTTGCAAATGGCCAGCAAAAAACATGGTGCCCGTGTCCCAACTGCGACAACTGGAAAAAGCAGACAAAGTTTGAAATGGGTAAACACCTACAGAAGTGGGGTTTTACCCCTAATTATATGGTATGGACTTTTCATGGTGAGACTGACCAATGTGCTAGATCTGAGGTGATTCTTCGTCGCACCGGCGAGCATGGTACCGGGATTGAAGACACGGTGCAAGACTTTGATGATGCTCGGGATTCGGACGATGAGATGGAGGAATCTGCAAAGGCCTTCTATGAAATGTTGGAGTCTTCAAAACGTCCTCTCCACGAGCAGACTGAGCTTTGTCAGCTAGATGCCATCGCGCAAGTAATCGCTCTGAAGGCTCAATTCAACCTAGGCAGAGAATGCTACGACGCGATGATGACGATATTTGGACGCTTTCTACCCAAAGGCCATGTACTGCCTACAAACCTCTACCACTCAGAGAAAATCCTCCGTGTACTTAAGATGCCCTATGAGAAGATACATGCTTGTCAGAATGGATGTGCCTTATTTAGGCTTGAGTATGCGTCCTTGAACTATTGCCCCATTTGCAATTCTTCCAGGTATATTGTGGTAGACAACGACATGGGTGAGAAGAATCAGACCAAAATCCCCATTAGTGTTCTTCAGTATCTGCCAATCGTACCAAGACTTCAACATCTTTTCATGGTCGAAGAGACGGCCATACAGATGACATGGCACAAATTGGGCAAAAGAACCGAACTAGATGCGGATGGGAACAAGATGCTGGTACACACTTCAGATGGTTTTGCGTGGAGGCACTTCGATGCATTACATAAGGATAAATCGGAAGATCCAAGGCAACCTAGAGTTGCCATCAGCACGGATGGGTTCAATGTGTATGGTATGACGGCAGCACAATACACTTGTTGGCCTGTATTTGACATTCCAATAAATTTGCCACCCGGAGAGATTATGAAAAGAAAGAACATTTTCCTGACGTTGATAATTCCAGGGCCGAACTATCCGAGGAAGAATATGAATGTGTACATGCAGCCGCTTAAGGATGAGTTGCAAGAAGCGTGGGATAATGGGATCAAGACCTACGACGCGGCTACCAAAACAAATTTCAAAATGCATGTGTGGTACATGTACTAGAGGCATGATTATCCGGCGTTTGCGCTATTCGCTGGCTGGTGTGTGCATGGAAGGTTCCCGTGCACCACATGCAAGGCAGCTCTTCGGTTCCGTTGGCTGCAGGATGGTCGCAAGTATTCTTGCTTCGACATGCATAGACAATTCCTGGATCCTGACCATAAGTTCAGAAAAGACAAGAAGAATTTCATCAAAGGTAGAGTTGTCAAAAACACTGCACCAGTTGTGTTGACAGGCCAACAGACCCTTGATCAGTTAAACGCTCTCGAGCCTGATCCTTTGCGTCCAGGATACATCAAAGGGTATAATACGGAACACGCCTGGACTCACAAGTCATGCTTATGGGATCTGCGTTACTTTAAAGACCTCCTTTGCCCACACAACATTGACGTGATGCACACTGAAAAGAATATTGCGGAGGCCATTTTTGGTACATTGTTCCGCATAGAGGGGAAGACAAAAGATAATCCTAAGGCTAGAATCGACCTGGAGGCTCTATGTGATAGATCGTTGCAAAACTTGCGACAACGGAAAGGAAAGCAAAGCATAGCGAAGCCAAAGGCATGGTTCAATCTTGAAAGGCCAGCTATGAGGGAAATGCTATTGTGGGTGAAAATGCGGTTGATGTTCCCCGATGGGTATGCTGCGAATCTAAAGAGGGGAGCGAGTCTTGAGAAATTGAAAATATTTGGGCTCAAGAGTCATGATTGGCACATATGGATTGAGCGGGTAATGCCGGTGATGTTGCGTGGCTTTATCCCTCAGGATGAATGGCTAGTACTGGCAGAGCTGAGCTATTTCTTCCGTTCTCTTTGTGCGAAAGAACTATCGCGTGGCATGCTAGATGAAATGGAAGAGTTGGCGCCGGAGTTGATCTGCAAATTAGAAAAGATCTTTCCACCGGGCTTCTTTAATCCAATGCAGCATTTGATTTTGCATCTCCTGACCGAGGCAAAAATGGGGGGCCCGTTCAAAATCAATGGTGCTACTCAACTAAGAGGATGCAGAAGACGCTTCGAGATAAGTGTAAAAATAAACATAGAATTGAAGCATCGATGGCCGAGGCATTCATTACTGAGGAGGCGGCAAACTTCGTGACAGCACACTACGAAGCCAAAAATCATCATTTGCATAACCCGAAGCCTCTGTACAATGATGGCGATCGAAAAAAAGTTCGATCCAACCTCAGCCTATTCAAAGGTAAGCTCGCACCATCCAGTGCTTCGAAAGGGAAATCGTTGGATGTCGAAGAATGGCGGACCATTTCATTGTATATCTTCACCAACCTAACAGAAGTGCGGCCGTACATCGAGTAAGTTCTCGGTAATTCATTGTTCCGCAACTTCTAATTGCTTTGAACTACTCTTATTCCCAGAAACTTGATATTATCGATACGTCGCCGAATTCTCGGATGGAGCGGTCATCGAAAAGGATTCCGTCGAAGAGTATGAGCTTCTCGCAAAGCATGGAGGCGACTGTCCCGGTTTCATCTCTTGGTTCAAACAAAGGGTAATTAATTACCATTAACGGCCCATTTGATTTCTTGGTCTAATTTGCGGCTAATGCATCCATTCTTTCGTATTAAACTTGTAGGCTGATGCAAAGTCTATGGACGCCGAGTTGAGACAAGTCGCTAATGGTTTTAACTATAAGGTCCGTTCACTTGACAAATACAACATCAACGGGTATCACTTTTGTACCTTTGGCAAAGAGCTATCTATGCCCGACCTAAAGTCTACAAATTGTTTTGTCTCTGCTATCGGCGAAGGAGACACCGAGTATTATGGAAGAGTTGAAGCAATTTATGAACTTCTATTCTATGGTGAAAACCCACCGACCGTCGTAGTCTTCAAATGTTATTGGTTTGAGCCGAGGGAGACTAGAAGGACTCATGAACATATAGGACTAGTCGAAATCAACCAAAACACCCACTTAGATGTTCCCGATGTCTATATTACGGCTCAACAGGCGACACAAGTTTTCTATCTACCGTGGGCCTGCCAAACTGATCCAAATCTCAAAGGTTGGGATGTCGTTTATGAAGTGCCACCACATTTTAGACCACCTGCCCTCAATGAAGAGGATTACGAACCTCACAATAATCCAGACACCTATGAAGGAGAATTCTTCCAAGAAACACGTATGTCCAAGAAACGTTTCAAGAACCGCTCTACTTCATCCCAGAACATTGTAGTAGACAGCGACAGTGAATCCGTCTTAACCCCTGAGCCCGAACAGGAAGAGCTGGAAGAAGAAGAGGTTACTGCTGCGCATGACCTGTCACTTCTTGACCGATTACATAATGGTGGCCTTCCACATGTTTTTCGTGATAGTGATGATGATGATGCATTTATTGATGATAGTGATGATCATGATGCATTTATTGACCCCGAAGCATATATAGACGAGCACGATTGTTATTAGTTCATGTCAGGTATTCAACTATTATACTATATATAAATTTTGAGTTCATGTTAGGTATTCAATTTTTATTAGTCATGTTGGTATTTATGACGATGATACACGTAAATTATATACATTTTATTAGTCCTGTTGGTATTTATGTTGTACTAGTTTCATTTACTCTTTGTCATGACATGTGTTGAAAGATGGTGGGAAAGGGTCGAAAGCACTCCGCGGCTCCTTCTTCGTCGGCGGGTGATGGGATGGGTACTTCCATTCCTGCCTCGCCTCTTCGGAGAGTGTTGCTCTCTACTATGCAAGGAGCGCCCCCGTGAGAGGAGGTCGACCCCCCGCGAAGCCAAGAGGCACTAAAGGTACACGTTGTATTCATGTTGGTATTTATGTTGTACTCATGTTGTATGCATATTGGTATTTATATACATTTTATTACTCATGTTGGTATTTATGTTGTACTAAAGGTACACGTGGCTGCGGGAGAGGTAGGGCGGTGGCTGCCACGCCTTCTGAGGTGGCGGCTACACGATCTCCACCACCACCCCAGGATGATTCACCTGAGCACGGGACTTCTAGGGTGGATTCGTCTGAGGTGGAGGCTACACGGTCTCCGGTTCACGAGCCTCAGATCGACGAGCCTTCGACCCACGAGACTCGTGTCCCAGAGGCTTCATTCCAGGCGACTCCGGAGCAAAGCAGGGATGAGGGTACGTCCCAAGAGACCCAGTGGGATACCTGGGCAGAGCCAAGTGGCCATGCTGGTAGCGACGAGGAGCTGGGTGAGGGGGCTACCGTCTACCAGCGTGGTAGTTTGGGGCTCCCGCTCGTGCCAGCGACCCCCGAGCAGAGGTGGTCAATTAGGCTAAATGGGGACAATTAAGTTAATTTACTCTTATTTAACCTTTTGCATTTGCGTTTTCACAAATATCTAATGTTTTGGCTTTAATTTGTCATACTGTAGGGGTTTGATTGTTGCGAAGGGTGTCCGCAAGCCCAACAGCGTCCTTGGTGTTCTTTGCCGTAAAAACTTCCCAGGGTTTGTTACGTTGCCCGGTCGGGAGCGAGAGGTAGGAATGACCTGGGAGCACTACTTGGGTGCCCCGGCCCCGCCGGAGGTGGAGATCGACGGTGTTTTGTGCGACACGAGGGCGGACATGGTGATCCGAAAGTTCTGGGTAATTTCTCCTTCACACAATTATTAATCAACCATAGCTATTTATTGTACTAATCGGTGTTGTGTCGTTTGCAGACCTACTACAGGTGTGAGGAGGGATACGAGGAGGACACGGCAAAGGTTATCGAAACCGAATGTCGCCGCCTACTTCAAAACTTTCGGCACGAGGCTCGGGTGCAGGTTGTTCGAGACTACTATGCCACGCAGTGTATTAAGCTTGACAAGGCAAAGTGCCGTGATGCTAAGATGGAGAAGGAGCATTGCATGAAGGTAATTACATATTATTAAGGCTTTGTAGTTCGTTTCCTTAATTTGGTTCTTACACGCTCAAATTTCTCTTTATTAACTTAGGTGCCCCCGAGATGGTGTGTGGATAACATGGATTGTTAGGAGGCCTTGGTGGATCAGTGGTGCTCCGAAACGTGGGAGGCCAGCCACAACAACGCCAAGGAGAGGCGTGGCAAAATGGTTGGCGTGCCACACCATCAAGGGAGCGTCAACTTAATCCAATTTGGCGAGAATTGGGTATGTGGTTTGCTTCATGCCTCATGCAATTCATTCTTAATGCTATCTTGAGCCCTTTACTAATACAACTTTCCTCTCTCTCTCTCTTTTAGGCGCGTCACAATAAGACGGAGGCGCCACAGATGTACGACCTGTATGTGATGGCCCATACTGCCTCATACAAGAAGGTCAAGGCATTCTCTGAGTCTGACCTCGAGCATCGAGAAAACTTCACCAACATCTCCTCCCACCACAAGCTGGTGAAGTACAGAGATCACGGGAAGGCGAGGAAAGGGGAGGACTTTAACCCGAGCGAGGGGTGTATTGATCCAGAGCTGGTGATGATAGCTAGCAACGGCAGGCCCCATGGCTCGATCGCCATTGGGGACGGACTTATACGTTGTCCTAGCACTCTCCGGCAGATAAAGGCACGCCAAACGAGCTCTTGTCCGGAGAAAACACGTCGTCCACGGCCAGTCGAGCTCACACTTGAGGTTAGTTTAATGGACTCAACTATCTTTCCGCGTTATGTTGTGCGTTGGAACCAATATGATTACATTGCTAACAATGAGTTGTGTTGCAGGCTGCTATTCAGAAAGAGAGAGAGAGAAGCAATGCAGGTGGCTATGGCGGAGAAGGATAAGGAAATTAGGGAGCTGGAGGAGAGGATGACTACATTGGTGGAGGCGGAGAGGGCACGGAATGATGCGTCTAACAGGGCCATATACGAGCTCTTCGTGGTAAGTTTCTTCTTCATGTTATTTCAAATCTTGCATTTGAATGTCCGTTTCATTAATAAATAAAAAGTTTGACTTGTCAAAACCAAATGTACAGTCTATGTGCAAGAAGAACGACCAAGCCCCTCCGCCGATGCCAGTCATTAACGTGGCGGGGACGGTGAGTTTCATTTCAGTGCAGTGATCTTAAGAGTGTCCTCATGCTAACTTCACATTGCAAACGATGTTTGGTGCAGAATATCTCCCCAAACGCATCGCACGACCCTTCTACACTCGAGCCTTCTCCAGGGCAGCCTTCTCCAAGTGAAACAAGCCAGAGCCACCGTGCTTCACCCCTGTGATGACGATAATGGTATGTTATTTCTAGTGTTTTAATAAAAAATAGCTAGACTTCCATCTAAATGACATAATTAGCTTAGTTAGCTCTAAGAAAGGCTAAATTGGCTAATTATCCTACGAAATGACATAATTAGTTTAGTTAGCTCCAAAATGACCTATTTAATAAAAAATGACCTACAGTTAGCTAAGTTCTCTCCTAAATGACATAATAAGGCTTACGTAGCTGCAAGATGACCTATTCCCCTAACTTAGGTATTAAATGGCCTATAATTAGACTAGCTAGATCCAAAATGGCTTAATAAGCATAGTTTGCTCCGGAATGACCTATTTTACCCAAGTTAGCTCCGAAAGGACCTATAGTTAGCTAGGGTTCCACACAGATGACATAATTAGCTTAGTTAGCTCCTAAATGGTCTATTTAATAAAACATGACCTATACTTAGCTAATTATCCTCGAAATGACATAATTAGCTCCAAAAAGGCATTCTTAGCCAATTTAGCCCGAAGAAGGGGACAAGAGGAGAAGAAAGAGGAAAAATGAAAGGAAGGAAGAAGAAGAAGAAGAGAAGAAGAAGAAGGAGAAGGAGGAAGATAAGGACAAGGAGAAGAAGGAGGAGAAGAACGAGAAGGAGCTCCTCCTTCTCCTTCTTCTTCCTCCTTCTCCTTCTCCTTCTTCTTTTCTTCTTCTTCTCCTCTTCCTTCTCCTTCTCCTCCCCCTCCTCCTCCTCCTCCTCCTTCTTTTATTTCTTCTTCTCTTTCTCTTCTTCTACGTAGCTTAGACTCATCCAAGAAAGGCTAAATTGGCTAATTATCCTACAAATTGACATAATTAGCTTAGTTAGCTCCAAAATGACCTATTTAATAAAAAATGACTTACAGTTAGCTAAGTTCTCTCCTAAATGACATATTAAGGCTTACGTAGCTGCAAGATGACCTATTCCACCTAACTTAGGTATTAAATGGCCTATAATTAGCCTAGCTAGATCCAAAATGGCTTAATAAGCATAGTTTCCTCCCGAATAACCTATTTTACCCAAATTAGCTCCGAAACGACCTATAGTTAGCTAGGGTTCCACCTAGATGACATAATTAGCTTAGTTAGCTCCTAAATGGTCTATTTAATAAAACATGACCTATACTTAGCTAATTATCCTCGAAATGACATAATTAGCTCCAAAAAGGCATTCTTAGCCAATTTAGCCCGAACAAGGGGACAAGAGGAGAAGAAAGAGGAAAAATGAAAGGAAGGAAGAAGAAGAAGAAGAAGAAGAGAAGAAGAAGAAGGAGAAGGAGGAGGATAAGGAGAAGGAGAAGAAGGAGGAGCAGAAGGAGAAGGAGCTCCTCCTTCTCCTTCTTCTTCCTCCTTCTCCTTCTTTTCTTCTTCTCCTCTTCCTTCTCCTTCTCCTCCTCCTCCTCCTCCTCCTCCTCCTTCTTTTACTTATTCTTCTCTTTCTCTTCTTCTACATAGCTTAGACTGATCCAAGAAAGGCTAAATTGGCTAATTATCCTACGAAATGGCATAATTAGCTTAGTTAGCTCCAAAATGACCTATTTAATAAAAATGACCTACAGTTAGCTAAGTTCTCTCCTAAATGACATAATAAGGCTTACATAGCTGCAAGATGACCTATTCCCCCTAACTTAGGTATTAAATGGCCTATAATTAGCCTAGCTAGAACCAAAATGGCCTAATAAGCATAGTTTGCTCCGGAATGACCTATTTTACCCAAGTTAGCTCCGAAACGACCTATAGTTAGCTAGGGTTCCACCTAGATTACATAATTAGCTTAGTTAGCTCCTGAATGGTCTATTTAATAAAACATGACCTATACTTAGCTCGAAATGACATAATTAGCTCCAAAAAGGCATTCTTAGCCAATTTATCCCGAAGAAGGGGACAAGAGGAGAAGAAAGAGGAAAAATGAAAGGGAGGAAGAAGAAGAAGAAGAGAAGAAGATGAAGGAGAAGGAGGAGGATAAGGAGAAGGAGAAGAAGGAGGAGAAGAAGGAGAAGGAGCTCCTTCTCCTTCTTCTTCCTCCTTCTTCCTCCTTCTCCTTCTCCTTCTTCTTTTCTTCTTCTTCTCCTCTTCCTTCTCCTTCTTCTCCTCCTCCTCCTCCTCCTCCTCCTTCTTTTCCTTCTTCTTCTCTTTCTCTTCTTCTACGTAGCTTAGACTCATCCAAGAAAGGCTAAATTGGCTAATTATCCTACGAAATGACATAATTAGCTTAGTTAGCTCCAAAATGACCTATTTAATAAAAAATGACCTACAGTTAGCTAAGTTCTCTCCTAAATGACATAATAAGGCTTACGTAGCTGCAATATGACATATTCCCCCTAACTTAGGTATTAAGTGGCCTATAATTAGACTACCTAGATCCAAAATGGATTAATAAACGTAGTTTGCTCCGGAATGACCTATTTTACCCAAGTTAGCTCCGAAACGACCTATAGTTAGCTAGGGTTCCACCTAGATGACATAATTAGCTTAGTTAGCTCCTAAATGGTCTATTTAATAAAACATGACCTATACTTAGCTAATTATCCTCGAAATGACATAATTAGCTCCAAAAAGGCATTCTTAGCCAATTTAGCCCGAAGAAGGGGACAAGAGGAGAAGAAAGAGGAAAAATGAAAGGAAGGAAGAAGAAGAAGAAGAAGAGAAGAAGAAGAAGGGCAAGGAGGAGGATAAGGAGAAGGAGAAGAAGGAGGAGAAGAAGGAGAAGGAGCTCCTCCTTCTCCTTCTTCTTCCTCCTTCTCCTTCTCCTTCTTCTTTTCTTCTTCTTCTCCTATTCCTTCTCCTTCTCTTCCTCCTCCTCCTCCTCCTCCTCCTCCTTCTTTTACTTCTTCTTCTACGTAGCTTAGACTCATCCAAGAAAGGCTAAATTCGCTAATTATCCTACGAAATGACATAATTAGCTTAGTTAGCTCCAAAATGACCTATTTAATTAAAAATGACCTACAGTTAGCTATGTTCTCTCCTGAATGACATTGTAAGGCTTACGTAGCTGCAAGATGACCTATTCCCCCTAACTTAGGTATTAAATGGCCTATAATTATCCTAGCTAGATCCAAAATGGCTTAATAAGCATAGTTTGCTCCGGAATGACCTATTTTACCCAAGTTAGCTCCGAAACGACCTATAGTTAGCTAGGCTTCCACCTAAATGACATAATGAGCTTAGTTAGCTCCTAAATGATCTATTTAATAAAACATGACCTATACTTAGCTAATTATCCTCGAAATGACATAATTAGCTCCAAAAAGGCATTCTTAGCCAATTTAGCCCGAAGAAGGGGACACGAGGAGAAGAAAGAGGAAAAATGAAAGGAAGGAAGAAGAATGATAAGGAGGAGGATAAGGAGAAGGAGAAGGACGAGAAGAACGAGAAGGAGCTCCACCTTCTCCTTCTTCTTCCTCCTCCTTCCTCCTTCTCCTTCTTCTTTTCTTCTTCTTCTCCTCTTCCTTCTCCTTCTCCTCCTCCTCCTTCTTTTACTTCTTCTTCTCTTTCTCTTCTTCTACGTAGCTTAGACTCACCCAAGAAAGGCTAAATTGGCTAATTATCCTATGAAATGACATAATTAGCTTAGTTAGCTCCAAAATGACCTATTTAATAAAAATGACCTACAGTTAACTAAGTTCTCTCCTAAATGACATAATAAGGCTTACGTAGCTGCAAGATGACCTATTCCCCCTAACTTAGGTATTAAATGGCCTATAATTAGCCTAGCTAGATCCCAAATGGCTTAATAAGCATAGTTTGCTCCAGAATGACCTATTTTACCCAAGTTAGCTCCGAAACGACCTATAGTTAGCTAGGGTTCCACCTAAATGACATAATTAGCTTAGTTAGCTCCTAAATGGTCTATACTTAGCTAATTTCTCTCCGAAATAACCTATATATACAATTATTAATCTAGTATTATTCTTCTAACTTTCTTATTTGTCATTTTGCAGATTACCTTCACTTCACGGGAAGCTTGGATTATATTGATGGAATGCTTGAAGATGATTTCTTGTACCATGGCTTGTATTGAAACTATTGTAGTATATGGATATATATGAAACTTTGTATGCATGTGGATGAAACTGGTGTAATATATGGTTTGGTATGGATGCAACTTGCATAAAATGTATGCACTATGGATGAAAGTTATTTTAATATGGTTATGAGTACGGAAAGAAATTTATTTATGTAAAATATATATATATATATATATCCTGATTATTCTTAAAAATGCTGGATATAATAAAAAATAAATTAAAATGGGGCAGGTTCCCCTCTTTGTCGTCTTCCCCCACAGGGCAAAGGGGGGTGGACAGACGACAAAGGGGGGAATCTGCCCCCTCTGTTTCCCCTCTTTGCCGTGTGCCCCCACATGGAAAAGGGGGGTGGGCAGACGGCAAAGGGGGGAATCTGGCCCCCCCTCTCTCCCCTCTTTGCCGTCTGCCCCCACATGGCAAAGGGGG
Source organism: Hordeum vulgare subsp. vulgare (assembly GCF_904849725.1). Lineage (NCBI taxonomy): Eukaryota > Viridiplantae > Streptophyta > Magnoliopsida > Poales > Poaceae > Hordeum > Hordeum vulgare. The sequence goes on along the minus strand of NC_058521.1, from coordinate 97,893,590 downwards.
GGGACGGCAGACGGCAAAGAGAAGACGCCTGCCGTTAACACTTAATGGGGCAGTTGCAGTATATGTCATCCGAGTTAATTTGCTGTCTGCCCCCTCATGGCAAAGATTCTTTGCCGTTCGCTTTACAAAAGCATACGGCAAAGAACCTCTTCACCGGATTTTTTTTACCGTCTAGTTTGCCGTCTGCCATGGCAGACGGCAAATTTCTGAATTTCAGTAGTGGGCCTACCATAAAATGCAAGAAATCTAGTCACTACATTGCTGACTGTCCTTGCTGGGGTGAAGGAATCAAAGAACAAGAAGTATAAAGATGACAGTTCTCATGACTCAAAGAAAAATAAGAAATCTTCAAAGTCGTCATCTCACAAGAAGTATAAAGATGACAGTTCTCATGACTCAAAGAAAAATAAGAAATCTTCAAAGTCGTCATCTCACAAGAAGACTAGATTCAGAAAGGCTCGGGAACTTATTGGCAAAGAAATGGATTCCAAAGAATGTGATGAAGAAGAAGGTTCAAAAGTGGAGTCAGAGTCTGGTGTGGCAAGTCCATCTTCGACCTCGAAGAAAATGACAATATCAACAACACCGAAGACTGTGACAACGACTTTGCTCCCACCTGTTGCTTCATGGAAAAAGGTTCAAAGGTAGCAAGCCACTCTTCCTCTTGTGACTCTAGTGACTGTGAACCTGATGATTATCAAAAATCTAGTTTCTATAAACTTGCTAATATTGCTACTAAGCAACAAACCGCTATTGAAAAGCTTCAGAATCTACTAGACAAAAACGTTGACATGTTGAGTGAGAAAATGAATCAGACTCAAACCCTCACTTATGATGTTCAAAGTCTTCAGTATAGGTTTGATAGTCTTCAAGAACGTTATGCCACACTCTTGGCTGATCATGAGAAGCTTTCTTATGAATTTCTTCAAAGAAAGCAAGATCTTCAGAAACTAAGAATGTCTCATGATGATGTTCGGATTGAAAATGATTCCTTGCTTGCTCAACAGATCAAGACCGCTAAGGAAGAATTCATTCCACCACGTTTGAAATGCATCGAACGTGAATCTACTAATTCTTCACCTGAAACTTCAAATGCTTCTATTGCTACAGATTCTTCAACTATATCTCTGGTAACAAATTCCTCACCTGAGGAAACCACAAATGTCACTGACGAAAATGCAGGGTTGAAGGAATAGTATGTGACAGGCATATACAAAAGTCTCAAAGGGCATCAAACCCTTTTCGATGTGCTCAAAAAGTAGATTCTGAATAGGAACCCTAGGAAACAGGGTATTGCCTTCGAGAGGAAATTGAATGTTGATGGGTCATATTGGAAACATAAGAAGTATCCCAAAACCTCATGGGTTGCTGCAAAAGGACCTCATGTTGATCCATTTACTCTAATAGGCTTTGCATGTGAAATGTCATATTCCTGTGATGACTCACTTGATTCAAACTATAAATTGTTCAAAAATCAGGCTGGTGAAGTATTTGCTAGATATGTTGGAACTAACTGCGGGAATGGACCACCCATGAGGAAAATATTGGTTCCCAAAAGCACATTGGAAAGTCTTCACGTGAATGTCCTCATGACACCACGTGTGAAGAACAGGAACCCTAGATCAAATTCCTCAAGTGGGCTAAAGTTTCACGAGGATCAAACTCCTCATATGGTCAAAACTATGCTCGTACTTGCGTTAACGCTTCTGACATGCAGGGAAACTACAAGGGAGATGAATATATGCATTATTCTTAAAATCACTACGTTCATAAGTCCTCAAAGAATTTATGTTCCTATTTATTTGAGTACTCTAAGCCCCCTCCTATGAAACGAAGTGTATTTTCTTCAATGCCGCAATTCTCATATGGTGCTCGCAGGATGATAAACTCTTTACCACCCCTTCAGATGTGGGTGGTGAAGAAATCGAACTAATCACTTTTGTAGGTCAGGTCTCCAGATGAAGGTCATCATTTGAAGAATTTGGTGGAGACCTGAGAAAATTGCTTGATAGGACACAAGCTAATCTTGATGAAATGTTCTATCATTTCACTCATCATTATTGTGTCTAAAATATAATTTATGTGATGAAATTCAAGTCTGATGATTTTGATATCATGTTCTTCACTCTGAAGCATATGAGATGGTAAGGAGCACTAATTCTTCTGTAGGATGACCAACCCAAAACCACAGAGTGGGTTCTTGACAGTGGGTGTACAAATCACATAACTGGTGACAAAAGCCTATTGAAGAATATCCCACTGACTCCATCACCACTCAAGCATATCACCTACGCTCACAAAGGTAAAAGCAAGGTATTGGTACTTGGTAAGGTGGCTATCTTTAAGGACCGATACATGGACAAAGTCATGCTTGTCGAATCCCTTGGGTTTAACCTCATGTCAGTCTTAATGCTTTGTGATCTTGATATGATTGTCATCTTTGGAAAATATCGATGTGTGGTCATCATGGAATCTCAAAATCCAAAGTCTTCGAAAGCTTTAGGAGAGGAGACTTGTACATTGTTGATTTCTCTACAGGTCCTCAGCTAGCCACGTGTCTTCTTGCAAAAGCCTCGGAGGGCTAGCTATGGCATCGACGAATTGGTCATGCGGGCATGAGGAATTTACACACCGTCGCGAAGAAGAAGCATGTCAATGGCATCAAAACCGTCAAATTCCTCAAGGATCATCTCTGCGGGGCTTGTGAGTCTAGGAAGATGACCAGATCCAAGCACCCCTCAAAGACTATCATGACTACTACTCAACCTTTTGAATTGCTTGACATGGATCTCTTTTGAATTCGGCGTCCAGATCAAACGCATCAAGACTAACAATTGGATACAATTCAAGAATACATGCCTTGATGACTATCTTGATGAACTTGGTATTACTCACGAATTGTCTGCTCCTTATACTCCTCAACAGAATGGTGTCGTCGAACGCAAGAACGAGACTCTGGTTGAGATGGCACGAACTATGCTTGAAGAATATCATACTCCTCGTCGCTTCTGGCGTGAGGCAATCAATACTGCCTCCCACATCATCAACAGGGTATATCTTCACAAATTACTCAAGAAGACTTCATACGAATTCCGCGCTGACAAGAAACACAACGTACGTTATTTCAAAATATTCAATGCAAGATGCTGGATTAGAGATCCTCACCATAGTTCAAAATTTGCACCGAAAGCACATGAGGGTTTTATGCCCGGTTACGGAAAGGACTCGACACTTACAAAGGCTTCAACAACGACCACAACAAGGTTATTGAAACTGTAGATGTGTGGTATGATGAAACTAATGGCTCGCAAAGCGAGCAACTTCCTCCTGTGACAGATAAGTTGACTCGTGAGGAAGCTATTAAGCCAAAGGCTACTGAAGATATCATTCCTACTGAGGAACAACCTCTGGTTGAAGAAATCTTCCCCAACAATGGCGAAATTCAAGCGGGTGCACGTGAGGGAATTGTACCAAATCGAATTCCTCAACCCACGCATCTGAGGATTGCAACTGAAGTGGAAATTGACAAAATCCTCGATGACATCAACGCATGAGGTCCCCTCACTTGCTAAAAAGCTTCACATTTGATTAAATTTTATGGGCATTGTTATTTTGTGTCTATCACAGAACCCTCAAAAGTTGATGAAGCCTTCATGGAACCTGGGTGGATTCAAGCTATGCAAGATGAACTTGATCAATTCAAGTTGAACAACGTCTGGGAACTCGTCAAATGGCCTAATCCTCGCAAGCACAATGTGATCGATACCAAGTGGATCTACCGAATCAAGCAAGATGAGGATGGTCAGGTAGTGAGGAACAAGGCACAACTTGTAGCCCAAGGCTACACATAGGTTGAAGGAATTGACTTTGATGAAACTTTTGCACATGTTGCTAGACTTGAATCTATTCGTATATTGCTTGCTTATGCTAATCATCACAATATTACACTGTATCAAATGGACGTGAGAAGTGCATTCCTGGATGGTAAGCTTGAGGAAGAAGTATATGTTGCTCAGCCCCCAGGTTTTGCAGACCCGGAGCATCTTGACAGAGTCTTCTGACTCATCAAAGCACTCTATGGCCTCAAGCAAGCCCCACACAGCGTGGTATGATACATTGAATTAATTCCTAGTGAAGAAAGGCTTCAAACCCGGTTCACTCGATCCCACTCTTTTCACAAAATTCTGTGATAATGAATTGCTTGTATGCCAAATATATGTGGACGCTATCATCTTTGGTTGTACTGATAAACTTTAAAGTGACGAATTTTCCTAGATGATGGGTGAAGAATATCAAATGTCCATGATGGGGGAGCAGAAATTCTTCCTAGGGCTTCAAATTCAGCAATATCCAATGGCATCTTCATCTATAAAGACAAATACCTCAAGGATGTCCTGAAGAAATTCGGCATGAATGAATGCAAAGGCGTCAAGATTCCCATGCGTACCAACGGCCACCTCTGCAGTGACGAAAATGGTATAGATTTCGATCATCATGTATATCGCTCTATGATTGGCTCTTTATTGTACCTATATGCATCTAGGCCACATATTATGCTTAGTGTTTGCATGTGTGCTCGTTTCCAAGCAAAACCGAAGGAATCACACCATAAGGATGTGAAACATATTCTTCAATATCTAGCTCACACAACAACACTTGGATTATGGTACCCCAAGGGCTCAAATCTTCACCTTGTTGGATATTCTGATTTGGATTATGTTGGTGACCGTGTGGATCGCAAGTCAACATCAGGCACCTGCCAGTTCCTCTCACAATCCTTAGTCTGTTGGTCCTCAAAGAAGCAGAATTGCGTGTCACTTTCCACTTCTGAAGCTGAGTACATTGTTGCTCGTTCTTGCTGTCCTCAACTTTTGTGGATGAAGCAAACCCTCAAGGACTACGACATCACCATGAATAATGTGCCACTCCACTGCAAAAATGAAAGGGCAATCAAGATTGCATACAATCCAGTACAACACTCGAAGACCAAGCACATCCAGATTCGTCATCATTTTCTTTGTGATCATGTAGTCAAGGGCAACATCATCATCGACCACGTGAAGACTGAAGGCCAGCTAGCGGTTATCTTCAATAAGCCCTCGGATGAGAAGATATTTTGCAAGTTACGGTGTGAGCTAAATATCTTACAATCTTCGAATGTTCTCTGAAAAAGGCACACATTTTAACACTTATGCAAAATTGACGACTTAGATGTGCAACACATGAAGTAACGTTTTTCTTCAATCAATGAAGGATAACACTCTAAGTGTGAATAAACTAATGAAGAATTTGATTCTCAGGACCCTATAACAATTGTAAGCGGTGCCTGAAATCATCATTCTTATACGATGGGTCACGCCACCACAAAATTTGAAATTCTTCAAAGTTGAGATTTTTGCAAATTCTTCAAATCTTCAAAGTCTTCAGATTTTCAAAATCCTCAAGATAGAAAATTCTTGTAACTTTTTGTGACGATCTTCATTGACTATATACTAAGTTATGAGCTTCCAAAGTCCTCGACAGCATTCACTTACAGCTAAGTCTTCATGTGGTGTTTTTCTTCTAAGTGAATGTGATCGGACCGTATCCCCCTCCATGCTAAGCTCAAGTCAGTCTGTTCTCAAATTCTTCATATGCGTTCTGTTCGAAACTCGTTCAAAGTCTTTGCTCTATACTCGTCACCTGAAGAATTTGCGAACAAAGTTGTCAAAAATTTAACTCAATTTTTTTCTAGCCGTTACCGCTTAAACCGCACCCACTACCCATGATAGGATAAGCACGACCTCCACTAACTCCACCGCATAAATCGTGGGTGCCACATGTCAAGAGGAGAGGAAGGGCCAGGGGCATTCTGGTCAAAAATTTTGGACCGGGCCGTTTCTCACGTGGGCTATAAATACCCCACTCTTACCCCCATAGTCATTTCTTCCTCTCGCTCTCATCTCTTACCGCTCAATGCCACATCTAGCGCCGCCGCTGAAAATCATCGCCGCCGGTGAGGAAAAGCTTCGTTGCCTCGACCTCATCAACGTCGTAATTATGTCGGCCGCAGATCTTCTTCCTCCGTCATCGTCGTAGTTGTATTCAACCGCCGAGTTAGGACGCTGAAGATCTGGACCGACGAGCTTCCCTTCTCACCGTCTATAGTTTGCCATGTTCTTCGTGTTCTTCGTCCAGGGTAATTAAAACCTAATTTTACTGCCCATGTTGATCCTTATATTTTCATTAAATCTGTGAAAAGTGTTATTCCTCAACAAATTCATGAGATGAACACTTCCATGCCTTAGAACACTTTAAAATTTTCGCTAAGTCAGTCAAATTCCTCATTAGATTCCTCAATTTTGTAAATTTTTGGATCAGCACAACTCTGGAACCCACATCAAGGACACATAGCAAAATTCCTCAAAACAGTATTGGTCAATTTCCTCAAGCTGAGTCATTTTCGAAAATCTTCTCAGAACGCATATGACCTCTTCAAATTCTTCGCACCTATACTTTGTTCACACGTACAAAATGTCATCTGATGAATCTCTAGGTTCTCATCAACTTAACTCATTTGCAGCGTTTCTTGAAGAAAATTTGCATACCTCTTCGGATTCCTCAAAAGTTCATATTCCTCAAGTGACGAAAATGGCTGATGACAAGAAACAGAAGGGTGGAAAGAAGGAAGAGTTGAACACCACTTTTGAGATTCCTAATGACATTTACGATGAATATTGCACACCTGATGAAAATCTCTATGGAACGGGAACAAAGGAGAATCGCAAAACGCGTGTGCATAAAATTGAGAGGAGAAGGGCGAAAGAATGGAGGGAGTACAGGTATGTGACTACCAAGTACATGAAGAAATTCGCCCTGGAGCCTTCATGCAAAAGGGCACCTTTGGGCAATCAACAGGTTGCTGATCCATCAAGCCTTGCAACCATTCAAGAATTTCCTAAAGAATATGCCAAAGACAAAGCCAAACTATAGAAAGTTGCACACAAGGTTGTCAAGAGATTCAATGAGGATTCTGGTGCTGCAACTGCTGCTGCCTCCACCTCTGCTGCTGAGGCCTCTCGCATTGAGACTGGTCTGAAGCGAAGCATTTTGAAGAAATTTTTTGTCAAGCCAAAGTCCTCAACTGCTCAACCTTCAGTGCAAACTCCTCAAACAGCACCTACAATGGCAACAAAGTCCTCAACCGATGTCACAAAGTCTTCACCGCCACTGAAGCTGATGACCACACAACATCCCTCAGGGACATCTGCTTTAGGCTGTGCACACACTTCTTCATGCAAATGTCAAGAAGAAAATGGTTGTTGGGAGAGGACCAAGGCGTAGCCCTGGGAAAGTCATCAATGTTCCCTCTGCATCAGAGGATGAAGATGAAGCAGATGATGAAACAATTGAAGCAATCATCAGAAACAAGCAAGAAAGGGTCGCACAGGCCAAAGGTACCACCATTCCCCTCATGATGGATCCGAAGTTGATACTGGACTTCATAGATGACTGGTATGCTAATCCTCAGATGCCAATTGATGACTTGAAGCTTCCACCTGGCCCAAGCCACATGTTGACAACATTCATCAATGAAGAAAACTGGAAGGTACAGAAAGCCAAGCAAGTGAGAAAGGCTCACGCTAAGAAAGAGAAATTTCTAAAGCATAACCTTCTGACAATGTCCCCTGATCAACTCCTCAAAGCTCAGACTGAGCTCAAAAACCTCAGTGAAGAACACAGAAGCTTAAATGTTGATTCGAAGAGTGCAAAGGTCAGATTCATCAATGTTACCAACAAAGTCATCACTGAGCATAACAAGAGGGTTGCGCACAAGATACAACCTAAACCTCCTAAGGCACATTACATAGTTGAGTTGTCTTACGACTCTGATGATGCCCTTCCTCCAACTGACAAACCTGCTAGGGCAGTGAAGAAATTTCTGCGCATGAAGAAATTTCTGCCGAAGCGAGGACGACTGCTTCAGTCGTGCCTCAAGAAAATTCCCCTCCTACTCCAAAATCTTCACAAGTGAAGAAAGTGAAGCTTCCTTCTGCAACAGAAGTGAAGAAAACCAAGGCTGCTGAGAAGGAAGCAGCGAAGAAGAGAAAAGCCTCAACAAGCTCAGAGTCCTTAGAAGCAAAACGCTTGAGGACTTTGCCAACTTCCTCAACTGCTCCAATTGATGCCACCCCTATCAATGTTGCACCTGTCTATATGATGGTGCCTTTTGGTGTTGAGCACGTCATCCAAGAAGGGGATGAATAAATGGAATAAAATATCTCTGCTACTTCCACACTCATTGATGAGGATATTGATGTTGATCCAATTCCTCAAGCCTCAACTCCTCCACCTCTGCAGAACACAGAGATGGATGATGAAGAAAAGGATGAAGATGTGGACATTGGTTGTAACACACCAGTGATACATGATGAATTTTTGGAAAAGACTCATCCCAACTCAACATTGGCTACTCCAATTCCTGAAGTGCATGAGTCCCCTTCAGGAACTGAAATAGAGCACTCCTGTGAAGCCTATCCTGGAAACTGAATCAGCTGCATCAACTGAAGATACTGCTAATACTTCAACTGATGAAACTGCTGCTCCAGATGTTGATGAACCTGCACAGCAAATTCCTCAAACTGAGAAGAGTGCCGATGTAGAACATCATCCTCAGACCAAAGAAAATGCAACTGAAGCTCATGTTGATAATCCTTAGTCTGCAATTGCGGTGGCTGAAATTCCTCAAACAGAAAATCTTAGAAGACTTGTTGGCCACTTCAAGACAAATATTCAACCTACGGTATTCAGCCCTTCAAAGGAACAAAAAGGCCAAAGTTTGAGAGGGCCCAATTCTTTGATGAAGATCACTACTTCACTGGCCCTAGTCCTTATGAATCTCCTCAATTCACGCGCGGCAGATTTTTGATCCACAGCCAGATGAACTACTATAGCACAGTGCTCTTTAACAAGGAAAAGGTCTTTCCTCACACGCAATTCCTCATGGAGATATGGAGGAAATTCCTTGCTACGAACTAGTTCTTCGAGTTCTTCACGATTCTGCACTACTGCAATTCTGCACTAACATCTGTAACTGGAATAAAGAAATCATTATTCAATTCTATGCTACACTCCACCTCTCAGGAGAGGTATGAGATGTCACCACTTGGGTTCTAGACTGGATGACACAAGATACACACTTCAAAGCCCCTGCAACTGAATTGCTTCGGACTCTTCCAGACCCAATTCCCTCAGAAGGATCCACATGCGTCGATGAAGAACATGAATTGCCAAATCATCTGATGCAACTGCTCACAGATCCTTTGGCACTTGGTTAGCCGCCAAGAACCAAATTCTTTGCAAAGGAATTGATCTATGTGCCCAGGACAGTGTACCGCATCTTGGCTGAAACCTTCTATCCAATCAAGGGTCGTGACTCAAATGATGAAGAGATTGTCGGCATCATGAAAAATTTGCTCTTCAATATCATCCATGGAATCCCCATAAAACTTCATGATTTCTTAATGAGGATTTCGTCCCACTCTGCTTGCTCACCATTTGATCCGAAGCCTTATGCGCCATGGATCATGAGATTCATTAGGAATAGGTCTGAAATTGCTTACAAGGGTGACATTCTGAACCACCACACCTACTTGCCTCCAATTGAAGTCGTCAAGAGTTCTTTCGATGAAATTGAAGGCAAAGGCAAATCTGTGATCGATGAAGGAACTCGGCCCCTTGATGGCCAATTTTGCAAAGCAGCGTCATACTGCACAAATGACGACACTACATCACAAGAACCTCCAAGCCCAGCTATACTGCGTGTGATGACTAACCGTGAGATCCTTCTAAGTCTTCATCAGAAGGTTGATCACAATCAGAAATGGGTCAAGCGTCAGTTTAGTGCCATTGTGAAAGACCTCAATGCGGCTCGAAATGCACTGAAGAAAATTCACTATTATCTTCATGATATTTTTGACTGCCAATGGGCCATTCTATCTCACCTCAAGAATTCTGAGGAACTCACTGAAATGGAGTTCCAGCATGACTTTGATTGGTCATGGCCTCCAATGAAGAAGTACAAGAAGATTCCAGTTCCTCAACTGTTGGCGAGCTCATTTTCTTCAACGCGCACAATAGATGAAACTAAAGACCTTGATGACACCGATGCGATGAACAACTCCAATGCTCTTCCTCCAATAAAGAAGTGATATTCTACAAGGGCGTTAGTACTCAGTTTCGTCCCTTTTTCGTCACTTCATGACAACGGGGGAGAAATCTGAGTTAATTTTCAAGCAGTTCTACTATATCAGTAGATGGGATTTTGAACTATATTTACTTTTAGTTACAACTCTTGTCATTGTGAAGTGTTTGGTTGTATGAGTTGTAAACTTATGCCCGGTGGTGGTCTGGCACTTTTGAACCGTTTTCCTTCATGCTTATTCCTCGTGTCGATTAATGCATGCATGCTGATATTCGTCAGACACCACTTTCCATCATGCATTTCATTTTCCTCAAGTTATATGTCAAATGCCAGCATGGATTACAAGATATAGGGGGAGATATCCATGGTGTAAATCCTGGATGTGCATTTGCATTCCAAAGGAATATTTTCAAATATGCACATCTTCAGGGGGAGTATCTCTATATCTTGAATTCAAATTGCTCAAACTCTGTACCTACACTTCATATTATTCTCCCTGTTGAAAATTTAACATATTTGTCATCAGTCATCAAAAAGGGGGAGATTGTAAGTGCATCTAGTGCCTCCTAGTGATTTTGGTGTATTGAAGACTTATAGGTTAAGAGACCCGTATGTTTGTAAGTGTACACATGCTCAATAAGTCAGTGAGGAGTTTGGGTTATTCGAGGAATATCGACCCCTAAAAATGTATGTATTTTGCTCAAGACTTTGTTATTTCCTATAAAGACTTTGAAAGTGAGGAAATTGGTGTGTCCGTGAAGAAATCGATGTGAAGACTCTGAAGCGTCAAGACCTTCGTTTTCATAGGACCATTGTACTTTTAAAGGGGGTCTAGGTAAAACTAAGGAAAAGTTTCCACGTGATGTTCATATCAAAGCCTACACATTCAAACCCTTTGGATGAAGCCTTTGGAAATCTTCAATAGCTTAGTCAAATTCTTCAGTGACAGAGATGAAGATCTTCTGGTCTCTGAGGAATTTCCTCTAACTGAGGAGTTAGGTCTTCGGCAATGTGAATCACCTACCTGTGAGGAACATGAGTGACATGAGGACTTTCAGAGTTGAAAGGTCCCGACCGTTGCTGTGCTGCGGACCAACTGTCCCCAACCTTATCCACTTAACGTTCATATCATTAGGGCATTAATGTCAATTCATGTCGAGATTGCTCCCCGGCTATAAATAGCCACCCCCCATAACCACTAGTTGATTCGCTGCTCCACGAGAGAAACTGACACTTGTTATTTGAGAGAAACCCAATCCTCGGAGACTTTGAGACAAAATCATCAGTGAGGAAAAACCCCAAACACCCAAACCAAAACCCAAAACCCAAAGTTATTGAGCATCACTGAAGAGATTGTTCGTCTGTGGAACTGACGCTTGTTACCTTTGAGGATTGTGCATCCTCCAGAAGGTTAGGCGTCATGGTCTAGATCATTGAGCAGTGAATTGTGGATGTCGAGTGATCAAGTTTGTGAGGGTTTTGAAGTCTAATCTGAAGACTTACCACGAGTGTTGTGCGAGGAATGTGTGTCCTTAGCTCAACGAGAATATGGTAGGGACCGTGTGTCCTTTGGTTTAAATACCAAGCCACTCCAAACCAGACATACGACTATCACAACAGTTGGAACTCGGATATCAAATCACTGTCTTCATCGAGCAACGGGTTCTAATTCCTTAAATGTTTTATTTACTCAATTGCATGTTGATGACTTTGATCTTTACTGTTTGAAGAATTTGATTGAATACTTTCTCTAGTTCCTCAACTCAAATTCTTTACTTAAGTTATTCATCACATGCTTATCCTGATCATGTGACCTGTGCAACCAGAACATTTCATTTCACTCTACCGACTAAGTTATAGTTGTTTACGTATATCTGTTTTAGTACTTATTCCGCTGCACTCAGTTCGTCGCTGAGGACTTTTCTCACAAGGAATTTCCTCAGTGACGAATTTTTAAAAATTGCCTATTCACCACCACCCCCCTCCAGTCGATATAACGCACTTTCAATTACACTTACTATCAAATATTCACTACTCAGTTCCAGCTTTCTTCTTGTTTGGACATTTATTAGCATAATGTCCTGCTTCCTTGCAGCGAAAACAAATAACTTCTCACAAGTCTTGGTGCTTCTAAGTGCTTATGTTTCTCCTTGGGTTCTCTGCTTCATTTCTGGACAATCAATAGCACAGTGACGTGTATTCTTACACTCAAAACACATAACATGACTCTTATCATGCTTTGCTGGGTTAGGGTTTTTGTCGGGGCACATTCTCTTCCTTTTGCTGGACTTCCCCGTACTGATTGGCGCTTCTATTTTCTATGGGGTCAAACTCCACTTCTTCTGTCGGGGAGTTCCTGGATACTCCTTGCTTTCTTCGTGCAATACTAAGAGATGTCCTTATTCTCCACATGAATAGCAGGCATTAGAGAAAAAATGGTTAGGCCTTGTCATTCAAGGTCTTCAACATCTTCCTTCATCATGGGTTCTTTAGAAATTCATTGCTTTTTTCTGCTGCTTAACAACTTGTTGCACCTCAGGGTAAATGTGGCACTAAGCTCGGTAGTGGGTGGTTCCTTCACACAAGAAATAGGTCAGCTGACTAGTTGGGCATTCCTCGGCTAGGTGATTTTATTCACAATGAGGGCATCCATCCTTGTGTTCTTCATAGGTGTGTCATATTTCTCCATAAATCTTGCATGCACACGACTCCTTCATCAGGTTATCATAGTGCTTTCGGATGAGAGGGATCTTAACAGAGTCTTCTGGAACTCTTCCCAAGTTTCTGCTCCATTACATCCTTGTATGGCTTGATGCCTTTTCCACCATGTTGCAGCAATTTGTGTAGTGTACCGAAGAGCATATTGAACCTCATACTTCTTTGCAATCAAGTTGTTGCCGAAGTGATTCTCCATGTTCTGAATCCATACTTGTGCCTCCAGCTGGGTCATTGGTCCACATAATACAAGTCCATATTCATTCATCATCTATTGGGTCCAACGTTTTGGTATGAGATACGAGAGAGAGAGAGAGAGATAGAGGGATATACACACAATACAAACAATAGTTTTTTAATAGGTTCTATTAGTGGCACACACAAATGACTGCTCACAAATCATCGCATCTAACATGAGTATACAACAGGGCTTTTTGACTTCTAAAGGTCATATAAATTTGAAAGTCTTTGGGGTCTTCAGTTTCTTTGGGTCTTCACAATCTTCAATACTTGTAGCTTTCAAATTGATAGTGTAATTCTCTTTACTCTGTATTGCTCATCAGTTGTCCAATATCTTGTCCTTCTCGAAGTAGTCTCTGTTGATCCTTCGTGTGCTTAAGAGTAAAGGGGTATTGTCTAACAATTTGAGGTAAGAGGGAGTATTTAATGCAACTTGGAAAAGATGAGAAGTAAAAGATGTGTTAAAACAAAGATTTAGAGAGATCCTTTCCTAAAGACTTTCCAATTTCTAGGCACACGTCCTACAATGAACATGTCTTGTGATACCATATCTTTAGCAACCCGACTCAAAACGAGTCATGCCTCTACGTATTGGTGCTATCTTTGGATCAATATGCTAGCACACATGGTACATCAATGTATATATCAAAGTGCAACCACATGTAATTAACGTAAAACTGATATATACCTCGTGAGTCTTAGTGGAAATAGTAATGGTGTGGAGTCCCATCAGCGCCAATGGAAAGTTGAATGTAGACCAAAACCCTAGGCCGTAACTCCTACTCGTCGTAGAAATCATGCAATATGATACATTGCGGCCATGTAGGTTAGTACATTGAATGTACCGGCAAGATCACAATAGAAATCAGATCATAAAAGTATTATATATGCAATATGGCTTTGTGGCTCTGTGTTTGAGTTTTTGCATAAAAGCTGGTTTTACTTTATTTTTCCTACAACAATGGATTTGTTAGGACTTTTCACTACAGACTTATCTAGTATTACATGGTTCGGCCAGCCCATGTCTCATAACCCAAATCACTATAAGTTCCCCCAGTTAGTTATCAATCAAGTGTTGAGAGTTTAGAGATAGATCCAAATCTAGAGGCTCAAATTGTCCTTAACCGGGGACACGGCTAATTGACTAGGTTTAAATGTGCAGAGTGTTGTGCACTTTACCCACAAGATTGTATCCCTACATTTTTGTCCTTGCACTGCCTAGTGTTTCAGAATTGGATGACCGTAACATGGTCTTCCAAAGAGTTCCCTTGACCACTGTATGGTGCCCATCCAACCCTATCATTCGTCTACATCTACTAGCACAATCCCAGCCAAAGTCCCAACTAAGATCAACCAAGCTAGAGCTCGTATTAACTTGTGGTTGCACACGTAAGCTTCCAAGCATGAAGTATTCTTCCGTCTCTTTGAGTCTGGGTGGAGATTTCTGCATGAATATTGGCCTACTCCGGCTAACAACGCATCCACTGGGTACTCTAGGGTGCCGCACAACTAACCTCCACCTAGTAGTGGATTGTATTGAAATCTTGTAACGAGTCTTGAAATCTTGAGGTCTTGAAGATGAAGTCCTTGAATATGTCTGTTGGAAATGTGACCTAGAGGCAATAATAAAATGGTTATTATTATATTTCCAGTTCATGATAATTGTCTATTATACATGCTATAAGGTATTACCCGAAAACCATAATACATGTGTGAATACATAGATCACAATGTGTCCCTAGTGACCCTCTAGTTGGCTAGCTTGTTGATCAATGGATGATCATGGTTTCCTGATCATGGACATTGGATGTCATTGATAACGGGATCACATCATTAAGAGAATGATTTGATGGACAAGACCCAATCCTAAGCATAGCACTAGATCGTGTTGTTCGTATGCTAAAGCTTTTCTAATGTCAAGTATCTTTTCCTTAGACCGTGAGATTGTGCAACTCCCGGATATCGTAGGAGTGCTTGGGTGTATCAAACGTCACAACGTAACTGGGTGACTATAAAGGTGCACTACGGGTATCTCCGAAAGTAACTCTTGGAATGGTACGAATCGAGACCGGGATTTGTCGCTCCGTGTGAACGGAGAGGTATCTCTGGGCCACTCGGTAGAACATCATCATAATGAGCTCAGTATGACTAAGGAGTTAGCCACGGGATGACGTGCTACAGAACGAGTAAAGAGACTTGCCGGTAACGAGATTGAACAAGGTATGGGGATACCGACGATCGAATCTCGGGCAAGTATCATACCGATAGACAAAGGGACTTGCATATGGGATTGATTGAATCCTTGACATCGTGGTTCATCCGATGAGATCATCGTGGAACATGTGGGAACAAACATGTATATCTAGACCCCACTGTTGGTTATTGACCGGAGAGGTGTCTCGGTCATGTCTACATGCTTCCCGAACCCGTAGGGTCTACACACTTAAGGTTCCATGACGCTAGGGTAATATGGGAATAGTGTACGAGGTTAATGAAGGTTGTTCGGAGCCGCCGATGAGATCCCGGTTGTCACGAGGAGCTTCGAAATAGTCCGGGGGTGAACATTTATACATAGGATGAGGGGTTTTGGACACCGGAAATGTTTTGGGCGTCATCGGTAACGTACCGGGACCACCGGAAGGGTTCCCGGGGTCCACCGAGAGGGGCCACCATCCCCAAAGGTTAACATGGGCCAAAGGGAGAAAGGGAACCAGCCCAGAGTGGGCTGGTGCGCCCTCCCCTCTCATCCCAAGGCACAAGGAGACTGGGAGGGGGCAAACCCTAGGCGTAGAGGAGGCCCAAGGCCGTTTTGACATCCATCTGCCAGATTTCATAATCGAAAAATGTAGCTATTGCTAAGATGATTCGGACGGACTTACGCATCATTACAGGTGAGAATGTCTCATCATAGTCAACTCCTTGAACTTGTGAAAAACCCTTTGCCACAAGTCGAGCTTTACAAACGGTCACATTACCGTCCGCGTTCGTCTTCTTCTTGAAGATCCATTTGTTCTGAATAGCCTTGCGGCCTTCAGCTAATACTTCCAAAGTACACACTTTGTTTTCATACATAGATCCTATCTCGGACTTCATGGCCTCCATTCATTTGTTGAAATACGGGCCCACCATTGCTTCTTCATAATTCGCGAGTTCATTGTTGTCTAACAACATGATTGATAAGACAGGATTACCGTATGACTCAGGAGTAGTACGTGATCTTGTCGACCTGCGAGGTCCAATAGGAACTTGATCTGAAGTTTCATGATCATCATCATTAACTTCCTCCTCAACCGGCGTCGCTTACACAAAGGTTTCCCCCTGCCCTGCGCCACCATCTAGAGGGATTAGAGGTTCGACAACCTCGTCAAGTTCTATCTTCCTCCCACTCAATTATTTCGAGAGAAACTCCTTCTCAAGAAAAGCTCCGTTCTTAGCAACAAACACTTTTCCCTCGGATTTGAGATAGAAGGTGTACCCAATTGTCTCCTTTGGGTAACCTATGAAGACGCACTTTTTCGCTTTGGGTTCCAGCTTTTCAGGCTGAAGCTTTTTGACATAAGCATCACATCCCCAAACTTTAAGAAACGACAACTTCGGTCTTTTGCCATACCACAGTTCGTATGGGGTCGTCTCAACAGATTTTGATGGTGCCCTATTTAAAGTGAATGCAGTTGTCTCTAATGCATAACCCCAAAACGATAATGGCAAATTGGTAAGAGACATCATAGATCGCACCATTTCTAACAAAGTACGATTACGATGTTCGGACACACCATTACGTTGTGGTGTTCGAGGCGGTGTCAACTGTGAAACAATTCTACATTGTCTTAAGTGAGCACCAAACTCGAAACTCAGATATTCACCCCCATGATCAGAACGTGGGAACTTGATCTTCTTGTTACGATGATTTTTAACTTCACTCTGAAGTTGCTTGAACTTCTCAAATGTTTCACACTTGTGCATCATCAAGTAGATATATCCATACCTACTCAAATCGTTAGTGAAGATAAGAAAATAACGATATCCGCCGCGCGCCTTCACACTCATCGGATCGCACACATCGGTATGTATGATTTCCAACAAGTCACTTGCACGCTCCATTGTTCCTGAGAGCGGAGTCTTAGTCATCTTGTCCATGAGGCATGGTTCGCACGTGTTAAGTGATTCAAAATCAAGTGACTCCAAAAGCCCATCGGAATGGAGTTTTTTCATGCGCTTTACACCAATATGACCTAAGTGGCAGTGCCACAAAAATATAGCGATATCATTGTTAACTCTGCATCTTTTGGTCTCACTGTTATGTATATGTGTATCATCGCTATCAAGATTCAATATGAATAATCCTCTCACATTGGGTGCATGACCATAAAAGATATTACTCATAGAAATAGAACAACCATTATTCTCTGACTTAAACTAGTAACTGTATCGCAATAAACAAGATCCAAATGTAATGTTCATGCTTAATGCAGGCACTAAATAACAATTATTTAAGTTCATAACTAATCCTGATGGTAACTGAAGTGAGACTGTGCCGACGGCGATTACATCAACCTTGGAACCATTTCCCACGCGCAACATCACTTCATCCTTCGCCAGCCTTCATTTATTCCGCAGTTCCTGCTTCGAGTTGCAAATATGAGCAACATAACCGGTATCGAATACCCAGGCACTACTACGAGAGTTGGTTAAATACACAATAATAACATGTATATCAAATATACCTGATTTTTCCTTGGCCGCCTTCTTATCATCCAAATACTTGGGGCAGTTGCGCTTCCAGTGACCCAGTCCCTTGCAATAATAACACTCTGTTTCAGGCTTAGGTCCAGCCTTGGGTTTCTTCGTCGGATTGGCAACAGGCTTGCCGCTCTTCTTGCAGTTACCCTTCTTGACTTTGCCGTTTATCTTGAAACCAGTGGTCTTATTGACCATCAACACTTGATGCTCTTTCCGGAGTTCTGACTCTGCGACTTTCAGCATCGCAAATAACTTGTCAGGTGACTTGTTCATCCCTTGCATGTTATAGTTCAACACAAAGCTCTTATAGCTAAGTGGCCGTGATTGAAGAATTCTGTTAGTGATAGCCTCTTGCGGGAGTTCAATCCCCAGCTTAGCTAGACGGTTTGAGTACCCAGACATTTTGAGCACATGTTCACTGACAGAGGAATTCTCCTTCATCTTGCAAGCATAGAATTTATCAGAGGTCTCATACTTCTCGATCCAGGCTTTCTTCGGAAAGATAAACTTCAACTCCTGGAATATCTCACATGCTCCATGACGCTCAAAGCGACGTTGAAGTCCCGTCTCTAAGCCACACAAGACTGCACATTGAACTACTGAGTAGTCCTTCTTACGTGCTAACCAGGCGTTCAAAACATCTTGGCTAGACGTAGCGGGTGGTTAATCTCCTAGCGCAGCATTAAGGACATAATCCTTCTTCCCAGCTTGCAGGAGCAGCTTTAGATTACGAGCCAGTCTACAAAGTAGCTTCCATCATCTTTCAACTTAGCTTTCTCTAGGAACATATTAAAATTCAGGGTGACTACTGTGTGAGCCATTGATCTACAACACAAATATTGCAAAGTGGACTTAGAATATGTTTAATATAGTTAGAGTTTAACTAATCAAATTACTGATAAACTCCCACTCAAAAAGTACATCTCTCTAGTCATTTCAGTGGTACATGATCCAAATTCACTAACTCAAGTCCGATCATCACGTGAGTTGAGAATAGTGTCAGTGGTAAGCATCTCTATGCTAATCATATCAACTATATGATTCATGCTCGACCTTTCGGTCTCATGTGTTCTGAGGCCATGTCTGCACATGCTAGGCTCATGAAGTTTAACCCAAGTGTTCCGCGTGTGCAACTGTTTTGCACCCGTTGTATGTGAACATTGAGTCTATCACACCCGATCATCACGTGGTGTCTCGAAACGACGAACTATCGCAATGGTGCACAGTCGGGGAGAACACAATTTCATCTTGAAATTTTAGTGAGAGATCACCTTATAATGCTACCGTTGTTCTAAGAAAAATAAGGTGCATAAAAGGATTAACATCACATGAAATTCATAAGTGACATGATATGGCCATCAAATTGTGCTTCTTGATCTCCATCACCAAAGCACTGGCATGATCTTCTTGTCACCGGCGCCACACCATGATGTCCATCATCATGATCTCCATCATCGTCACGCCATCGAGGTTGTCGTGCTATCTATGATATTACTACTAAAGCTACGACCTAGCAATATAGTAAACGCATCTTCAAACACAAATGTTAGTTTAAAGACAATCCTATGGCTCCTGTCGGTTGCCGTAGCATCGACGTGCAAGTCGGTATTAACTATTACAACATGATCATCTCATACATCCAATATATCACATCACGTCATTGGCCATATCATTGTTGTTGCATGTTTTACGTGGATGCTATGGGTATCTAGTATGATCGCTACTTACTTACGCAAAAACCACAACGGAGATGTGAAAATTGCAATTTAACCTCTCTCCAAGGACCGCCTCAGTCAAAACCAACTCAACTAAAGTTGAAGAAACAGGCACCCGCCAGTCATCTATATGCAACGAGTTGCATGTTAGTCGATGAAACCAGTCTCTCGTAAGCGTACGAGTAATGTCGGTCCGGGCCGCTTCAATCCAACAATACCAACGAATAAAGAAAAGGCTAAGGAGGGCAGAAAATCGAACATCAACGTCCACAGAACCTTTTGTGTTCTACTCGAGATAACATCTATGCATGAACCTAGCTCATGATGCCACTATTGGGGAACATTGCATGGGAAACAAAAAATTCCTACGCACAAGAAGACCTATCGTGGTGATGTCCATCTACGAGAGGAGATTAGATCTACGTACCCTTGTATTTCTCTAAGTGGGAAGCATTAAGAAACACGGTTGATGTAGTGGTATAGCTTCGGGATTCAAATCACCGTCGTCCCATGTTCCTTTCCGATCTAGCGCCGAACGGACGGCACCTCCGCGTTTAGCACACGTACACCTCGATGACGATATCGGCCTTCTTGATCCAGCAAGAGAGACGGAGAAGTAGATGAGTTCTCCGGCAGCGTGACGGCGCTACGGTGGTGGTGATGATCTACTCCTGCAGGGCTTGATACGTCCATTTTGCATCATGCTTTCATGTTGATATTTATCTCTTTATGGACTGTTATTATACTTTGTGGTACCATACTTATGCGTTTTCTCTCTTATTTTGCAAGGTTTATTTGAAGAGGGAGAATACCGGCAGTTGGAATTTTGGACTGGAATAGGAGCAAGTCTGAGTCCTCTATTCTACGCTACTCCAAATGCCCTGAAAATCAACGTGGAATTTTTTGGGAATATATAAAAATACTGGGCGAAAGAAGTGCCAAAGGGGAGCTGCCAGGGGCCCACAAGCCTGGTGGCCGCGGCAACAGGGCTTGTGGGCACCCTGGTGGCCCACTGGCCCCCCTCTTTTGCTATATGAAGGGTTTCATCCAGAAAAAAATCAGGGTGGATCTTTTTCGTGGATTCTCCGCCGCCACGAGGCGGAACTTGAGCAGAACCAATCTAGAGCTCCGGCAGGATGATCCTGCCGGGGAAACTTCCCTCTCGGAGGGGGAAATCATCGCCATCGTCATCACCAACACTCCTCTCGTCGGAGGGGAGTCATCTCCATCAACATCTTCATAAGCACCATCTCCTCTCCAAACCCTAGTTCATCTCTTGTAACCAATCTCCGTCTCGCGACTTCGATTGGAGCTTGTAAGGTTGCTAGTAGTGTTGATTACTCTTTGTAGTTGATGCTAGTTGGATTACTTGGTGGAAGAGTTTATGTTCAGATCCTTGATGCTACTCATTACACCTCTGATCATGACTATGATTATGCTTTGTGAGTAGTTACTTTTGTTCCTAAGGACATGGGATAAGTCATGCTGATAATAGTCATGTGAATTTGGTATTCGTTCGGTATTTTGATATATTGTATGTTGTCTTTTCCTCTAGTGGTGTTATGTGAACGTCGACTACATAACACTTCACCATCTTTGGGCCTAGAGGAAGGCATTGGGTCGTAGTAAGTAGATGATGGGTTGCTAGAGTGACAGAAGCTTAAACCCCAGTCTATGCGTTGCTTCGTAAGGGGCTGATTAGGACCCACTAGTTTCGTGCTATGGTTAGACGTTGTCTTAATTCTTCTTTCGTAGTTGCGGATGCTTGCGAGAGGGGTTAATCATAAGTGGGATGCTTGTCCAAGTAAGAGCAGTACCCAAGCGCCGGTCCACCCACATATCAAACTATCAAAGTAACGAACGTGAATCATATGAACATGATGAAACTAGCATGACAGAAATTCTCGTGTGTCCTCGGGAGCGTTTTTCATCATATAAGACTTTGTTCAGGCTTTTCCCTTGCTACAAAAGGTATTGTGCCACTTTGCTGCACCGTTGCTACTACTTGTTACTTCTTACTTTTTGCTTGCTACGTTTCACCTCACTACACCATCACTTGTTACCGCTACTTTCAGTGCTTGCAGTTATTACCTTGCTGAAAACCGTTTATCACAGCCTTCTGCTCCTAGTTGGGTTCAACACTCTTACTTATCGAAAGTGCTACGATTGATCCCCTATACTTGTGGTTCATCAAGACTCTGTTCTGGCGCCGTTTTGGGGAGTGAAGCGCCTTTGGTAAGTGGAATTTGGTAAGGGAACATTTATATACTGTGCTGAAATTTATTGTCACTTGTCACGATGGAAACTGTTCCTTTGAGGAATTTGTTCAGGGTATCTTCACCACGAACGGAAGCACGAGGAGTTTCTCCTCAACCTGAGGTACCTGAAAATATCTTTTATGAAATTCCTTCGGGTATGCTTGAGAAACTGCTGGCTAATCCTTTTACAGGAGATGGATCATCACATCCAGACTTGCATCTAATCTATGTAGATGAAGTTTGTGGTTTATTTAAGCTTGCAGGTTTGCCCGAGGATGAGGTAAAGAAGAAAGTATTTCCTTTATCTTTGAAGGATAAGACATTGACATGGTATAGTCTATGTGATGATACTGGATCATGGGACTACAATCGGTTGAAATTGGAATTTCATCAAAAGTTCTACCCTATGCATTTAGTACATCATGATCGGAATTATATTTATAACTTTTGGCCTCGTGACAGGGAAAGCATGGCTCAATCTTGGGGGAGGCTTAAATCAATGCTATATTCATGCCCCAATCATGAGCTCTCGAGAGAAATTATCACTCAAAACTTTTATGCTCGGCTTTCTCATGAAGATCGCACCATGCTTGACACTTCTTGTACCGGTTCTTTTATGAAGAAGGATATTGACCACAAGTTGAATTTATTGGAAAGAATCAAACGTAACTCTGAAGATTGGGAGCTTGAAGAAGGTAAGGAGTGAGGTATGAATTTCCAGTTTGATTGCGTTAAATCTTTTGTTGAAACAAACACTTCTAGAGATTTTAGCGCTAAGTATGGACTTAACTCTGAGATAGTAGCTTCTCTATCTGAATCTTTTGCTGCTCATGTTGATCTTCCCAAAGAGAAGTGGTTTAAGTATCATCCTCCTGTCGAAGTCAACATAGTTAAGCCCAATCTAGTTGAAGAGAAATTCATTGCTTTTAGTGATCCTATTGTTCCTTGTGCCTACGCTGAGAAACCACCTTACCCTGCTAGGAAAAAGGATTATTCCAAAGCTCCAACTGTGATACGTAGGGGTGACATTACACTACTTGCACCCCTTGAGGAAATAAGAGTTGAAACTAGTGTTGCTATTATCAAAGATCTCTTAGCCGAAGACATAGACGGGCATGTTACAAATTCTGTGAGGACTCCGCTAGAATTGCTAAACCTCACGTGAAAGACAAATACGGACATGTAGTTGGCCTGCCCGTTGTTTCTGTCAAGATAGGAGATCACTGTTATCATGGTTTATGTGATATGGGTGCTAGTGTTAGTGCAATACCCCGGTCCCTATATGATGAAATCAAAGATGAGATTGCACCTGCTGAGTTAGAACCCATTGATGTCACAATTACGCTAGCTAATAGAGACACTATCTGCCATGTGGGAATTCTGAGAGACGTAGAAGTCCTGTGTGGTAAGACGAAGTATCCTACTGATTTCCTCGTCCTTGCTACTGCACAAGATACCTTTTGTCCCATCATATTTGGTAGACCCTTTCTCAACACTGTCAATCTCATATTGATTGTGTTAAACAGACTGTCATTGTTAGTTTCGAGGGTGTGTCTCATGAATTTAACTTCTCCAAGTTTGGAAGACAACCCCATGAAAAAGAGTCGTCTGGTAGGGATGAAATCATTGCTCTTGCCTCTATTGCCGTACCTCCTACGGATCCTTTAGAGCAATATCTGCTTGAGCATGAAAATGATATGCATATGGATGAAAGAGATGAGATAGATAAAATTGTTTTAGAACAATATCCTATTCTCAAGAATAATCTGCATGTTGAACTGCTTGGGGATCCTCCCCCACCAAAGGGTGATCATGTGTTCGAGCTAAAACAGTTACCAGATAAACTTAAGTATGCCTATCTTGATGAGAAGGAGATATATCCTGTTATTATTAGTGCTCACCTCTCGAATCACGAAGAGAAGAAGTTATTAAAAACTTTGAGGAAGCACCGTGCTGCTATTGGATATACTCTTGATGATCTTAAGGGTATTAGTCCCACTCTATGTCAACACAAGATTAAAACCGATCCTGATTCTAAGCCAGTTGCTGATCATCAACGGAGATTAAATCCGAGGATGAAAGAGGTCGTGAGAAAACAAATATTAAAGCATCTGGAAGCTGGAATGATTTATCATGTTGCTCATAGTGATTGGGTAAGTCCAGTACATTCCGTACCTAAGAAGGGAGGTATCACCATCGTTCCTAATGATAAGAATGAACTAATCCCATAGAGGATTATTACTGGCTATAGGATGGTGATAGACTTCCGGAAACTGAACATGGCAACCAGGAAAGACCATTATCCTTTGTCGTTTATCGACCAAATGCTAGAAAGGCTATCTAAACACACACACTTCTGCTTTCTAGACGGTTATTCAGGTTTCTCACAAATACCTGTTGCACAATCTGATCAGGAGAAAACCACTTTCACCTGCCCCTTCGGTACCTTTGCTTATAGACGTATGCCTTTTGGCTTATGTAATGCACCTGCCACCTTTCAAAGGTGTATGATGGCTATATTCTCTGAATTTTGTGAAAATATTGTTGAGGTTTTCATGGATGATTTCTCAGTTTACGGTTCTTCCTTTGACGATTGCATCAACAACCTTGATCGAGTCTTACAGAGATGCGAAGATACCAACCTCGTCTTGAACGGGGAGAAGTGCCACTTCATGGTTAATGAAGGCATCATCTTAGGACACAAAAATCTCTGATAAAGGCATTGAAGTTGATAAGGCTAAGGTTGATGCAATTGAGAAAATGCCTTGCCCCACAGATATCAAAGGTATACCAAGTTTCCTAGGTCATGCTAGTTTCTAAAGAAGGTTCATTAAAGACTTCTCTAAGATTTCTAGGCCTCTTACCAACCTCTTGCAGAAAGATGTTCCTTTTGTTTTTGATGAGGATTGTGAGGAAGCTTTCCAAATACTTAAGAAGGCCTTGATAACCGCACCTGTTGTTCAACCACCTGATTGGAACTTGCCCTTTGAAATCATGTGTGATGCTAGTGATTACGCTGTTGGTGCTGTTCTGGGACAAAGAGTTGACAAGAAGTTGAATGTTATTCACTACGCTAGTAAAACTCTAGACAGTGCCCAGAGAAACTATACCACTACGGCGAAGGAGTTTTAGCAGTCGTGTTTGCATGTGAAAAGTTCAGATCTGATATAGTTGACTCCAAAGTCACTATTCACTCTCATCTTGCTGCTATTAAGTACCTTATGGAGAAGAAAGACGCTAAGCCTAGGCTAATCAGATGGGTTCCCCTGCTACAGGAATTTGATTTGCACGTTGTTGACTGAAAGGTTGCTGATAACCCTGTAGCAGATAACTTATCTAGGCTAGAGAATGTCCTTGATGACCCACGACCTATTGATGACAGCTTTCCTAATGAGAAAATGAATGTCATCCGTACTTCACATAGTGCACCTTGGTATGCTGATTACGCAAACTATATCGTAGCCAAATACATACCACCCAGTTTCACCTACGAGCAAAATAAGAAATTCTTCTTTGATTTGAGACACTACTTTTGGGATGATCCTCACCTTTATAAGGAAGGAGTAGATGGAGTTATTAGACGTTGTGTGCCTGAACATGAATAGGGACAGATCATGTAGAAGTGTCATTCTGAGGCCTACGGAGGACACCATGCCGGAGACAGAACTGCTCATAAGGTATTGCAATCAGGTTTCTATTAGCCCACTCTCTTTAAGGATGCCCGTAAGTTTGTCTTGTCTTGTGACGAATGCCAAAGAATGGGGAACATCAGTAAGCGTCAGGAAATGCCTATGAACTATTCACTTGTCATAGAACCATTTGATGTCTGGGGCTTTGATTATATGGGACCCTTCCCGAGTTCCAATGGGTATACTCACATCTTAGTTGATGTTTATTACGTCACTAAGTGGGTAGAAGCTATCCCCACTAGAAACGCTGATCACCACACCTCTATTAAGATTCTTAAAGAAGTCATTTTCCCAAGATTTGGAGTCCCTAGATATCTGATGACTGATGGCGGTTCACACTTCATTCATGGTGTTTTCCGCAAGATGCTCGCTAAATATGATGTCAACCATAGAGTTGCATCTCCTTATCATCCTCAGTCTAGTGGTCAAGTGGAGTTGACTAATAGGGAGATCAAGTTGATCTTACAAAAGACTACCAATAGATCTCGAAAGAATTGGTGTAGCAAACTTTACGATGCACTATGGGCTTATAGGACTGCTTATAAGAATCCCATGGGCATGTCGCCGTATAAAATGGTTTACGGTAAGGCCTGTCATTTACCTCTTGAGCTGGAACACAAAGCTTATTGGGCAATCAAAGAGCTCAACTACGATTTCAAACTTTCCGGTGAGAAGCGGTTGTTTGATATCAGCTCATTAGATGAATGGAGGGCCCAGGCATATGATAATGCCAAGTTGTTCAAGGAAAAGGTCAAGAGATGGCACGATAAAAGAATACAAAAACGAGAGTTCAATGTAGGTGATTATGTCCTGCTATACAATTCTCGCTTAAGATTCTTCGCAGGAAAGCTTCTCTCTAAATGGGAAGGTCCCTACGTTGTCGAGGAAGTATATCATTCCGCTGCCATCAAAATAAATAACACGGAAGGTAATTTTCCTAGAGTGGTAAATGGGCAAAGAATCAAGCATTATATCTCTGGTACTCCCATAAATGTTGAGACCAATATCATCAATATCATAACTCCAGAGGAGTACATAAGGGATGTTTATCAGCCTGTTTCAGACCCTGAAAACGAAGAGGTATGTGTTCCGATAAGTAATTGGACTCTGAAACTTTTCCAGTAGGAAATTTTCTCTGTTTTGGAATTTATGGAAAAATAGAAAATTAAAAAGCAGTCCTAGAGCGCACGAGGCGGCCACAAGCTTGGTTGTCGCGGCCTCCCCCTAGTCGCGGCAACAGGGCTTGTGGGCACCTCGTGTGCCTCCCGGACTCCGTTTTCTTGCGGAGCACTCCTTCTAGTCCAGAAAAAATCATTATATATACGCCCGAGGGTTTTGATCGCTGTATCGCGCAGTTTTCCTCTGTTTTCGTTTCGAGCCTGTTGTCTGCCGCAGATTTAGAGCAAAGATGTCTTCTCATGATTCAGAGGGGGAGAGCTATGTGGCTGATTACCTTGCTAACCCCAAGGTCTATGGGGACTTGGAACCATATGGCTGGACCACTGACGAGGAAGAGGACTATGATCCCAAGGGGAAGGAACAAACGAGTTCTGATGAAGAGGAGGCTCCTCTACCTCAACCTGGACGCACTCATGTGGAGTTCAAGAAGTCAAGCCTCCCTGACCAAAGGAAGAAGCCTAAGACCTTGTTTATTCCTTCTCGTTTCTTGTAGGAGAGTAAGCAGGAACTTGGCCATAGAGTGTTGAAGCTTGAGGAGGAAAATGACGATCTGAGGGAGCAGAACTTTATGCTCAAGTGGAAATTGGACAAGCTCAAGACTGCTTCAACCACTCCACCACCATCACCACCAAAGGAAGACAACTAAGCATTGGTATGGGCAACTCCCTTGGCTTATGCCAAGCTTGGGGGAGTTGCCCTGGTATCGTATCACCTTTATATCTTTTGCTTTTACCTTTGTTTCAGTTCTTTCTTTTTCAGTTTTACTTTCTTCTCTTAGTGGAATAAGTCTTTAGTGTTGGGTTTGAATATTTTTCCTTGTGTCTCCCCCGATGTATTCGAGCTTGCGAGCTATATAATAAAGAGTATCTTAGTCAAGGGCTTTGCTTTGTGCCGTGATAAAAAGTATGAAAAGAACGATAGCATGAAAGATCATGAGATGATCTTATGGAAAGTGATAACTTCACATATAACAAGTATGATGATTGAAACTTGTTGAGAATAGACCAACATAGACCCGAGTCATTGTTGCAATTAATAAGAAGTAATAAGGAAAGAGAGGTTCACATATAAATATACCATCTTAGACACTTTCTATAATTGTGAGCACTCACCAAACTATTTCATGCTTAGAAGTAGATGTTGGACAAGGAAGACAACATAATGAATTGTGTTTGCTTGATTCCAAACAATGTTATATGATTAGAGATCCCTTAGCATGTGACGATTGCTTCCAGCTCATGTTAGCCGAAACTCCCGCACCAAGTAGAGATACTACTTGTGCATCCATAACCTTCAAACCAGTCTTGCCATGAGTGTCCACCATACCTACCTATGGATTGAATAAGATCCCTCAAGTAAGTTGTCATCGGTGCAAGCAATAAAAATTGCTCTCTAATATGTTTGATCTATTAGTGTGTGGAAAATAAGCTTTATACGAACCTGTGATGGGGAAGACATAAAAGCGAAAGACTACATAATAAAGTTCATTATCACAGGAGGCAATATAAAGTGACGTTCCTCCGCACTAAGAGGACACGCATCCAAACCTCAAAAGCGCATGACAACCTCTGCTTCCCTCTGCGAAGGGCCTATCTTGTACCTTTACTTTTTGCCCTTGTAAGAGTCATGGTGATCATCACCAATTTCTTATTTTGCCTTTATCTTGGCTACCGTCATATGCTAGGGAAAGATCTATATTCATATATCAACTTGGAGATGAGTACTTATGCTTTATTGTTGTTGACTTTACCCTTGAGGTAAATGGTTAGGAGGCAAAATTATAAGCCCCTATCTTTCTCTGTGTCCAACTGAAACTTTGATACCATGAGTACCATGTGAGTTGTAACAGTTGTGGAAAATAAAAGAGATGATTGAGTATGTGGCTTTGCTTTACAAGCTCTTATTTGACTCTTTCTGATGATATGATAAATTGCAATTGCTTCAATGACTATGGACTGTTGTTGGCTACTTCTCGGTAAGGTTGTTGTTTCATACTTTGCTTTGTGAAGGAATTGTTACTTTACCATAAGAATCTTTATGATGTATTGTTGTTCTATGTGTGATCATGATGCCCTCATGTCCATATTATGTTTTATCGACACCTTCATCCCTAAGCATGTGGACATGTTTATGGATCTTGGTTTTCGCTTGAGGACAAGCGATGTCTAAGCTTGGGGGAGTTGATACGTCCATTTTGCATCATGTTTTCATGTTGATATTTATCGCATTATGGACTCTTATTCTACTTTGTGGTATCATCCTTATGCCTTTTCTCTCTTATTTTGCAAGGTTAATTTGAAGAGGGAGAATACCGGCAGCTGGAATTTTGGACTGGAATAGGAGCAAGTCTTAGTCCTCTATTCTATGCAACTCCGAATGCCCTGAAAATCAATGTGGAATTTTTTGGGAATATATAAAAAATATTGGGCGAAAGAAGTGCCAGAGGGGAGCTGCCAGGGGCACACAAGCCTGGTGGCCGCGGCCTACCCCCCTGGCCGCGGCAACAGGGCTTGTGGGCACCCTGTTGGCCCACTGGCCCCCCTCTTTTGCTATATGAAGGGTTTCGTCCGGAAAAATCAGGGTGGAGCTTTATTGTGGATTCTCCACCGCCACGAGGCGGAACTTGAGCAGAACCAATCTAGAGCTCTAGCAGGACGATCCTGCCAGGGAAACTTCCCTCCCGGAGGGGGAAATCATCGCTATCGTCATCACCAACACTCCTCTCGTCAGAGGGGAGTCGTCTCCATCAACATCTTCATCAGCACCATCTCCTCTCCAAACCTTAGTTCATCTCTTGTAACCAATCTTCTTCTCGCGACACTGATTGGTGCTTGTAAGGTTGCTAGTAGTGTTGATTACTCTTTGTATTTGATGCTAGTTGGATTACTTGGTGGAAGAGTTTATGTTCAGATCCTTGATGTTGCTCATTACACCTCTGATCATGATTATGATTATGCTTTGTGAGTAGTTACTTTTGTTCCTGAGGACATGGGATAAGTCATGCTGATAATAGTCATGTGAATTTGGTATTCGTTCGGTATTTTGATATGTTGTATGTTGTCTTTTCCTCTAGTGGTGTTATGTGAAAGTTGACTACATAAAACTTCACCATCTTTGGGCCTAGAGGAAGGCATTGGGGAGTAGTAAGTAGATGACGGATTGCTAGAGTGACAGAAGCTTAAACCCTAGACTATGTGTTGCTTCGTAAGGGGCTGATTTGGATCCACTAGTTTAATGCTATGGTTACACGTTGTCTTAATTCTTCTTTCGTAGTTGCGGATGCTCGCGAGAGGGGTTAATCATAAGTGGGATGCTTGTCCAAGTAAGGGGGGTACCCAAGCGCCGGTCCACCCACATATCAAACTATCAAAGTAACGAACGTGAATCATATGAACATGATGAAACTAGCATGACAGAAATTACCGTGTGTCCTCGGGAGCGTTTTTCCTCTTATAAGACTTTGTTCAGGCTTGTCCCTTGCTACAAAAGGGATTGGGCCACTTTGCTGCACCGTTGCTACTACTTGTTACTTGTTACTTTTCGCTTGCTACGTTTCACCTCACTACACCATCACTTGTTACCGCTACTTTCAGTGCTTGCAGTTATTACCTTGCTGAAAACCGTTTATGAGAGCCTTCTGCTCCTCGTTGGGTTCGACACTCTTACTTATCGAAAGGACTACAATTGATCCCCTATACTTGTGGGTCATTGGGGCTCCGCCCGAGCTCAGCAGAAATCCAATCTAGAAGCAAAACTAGGTGGAATAAGTTTGAGTTGCACGTGGCAAAGTTGTGTCTCAAAAACTCTAAAACCACCAGTATATATAGGAGGAAGGGAGGGGCTAGCCTTGGGGCACAAGGGCCGCAAGGGTGCGCCGGCAGAAGTGGAGAGGAGGACTCCTTCTCCAATTCGTTTTGGGAAGGAGGAGTCCTCCTCTTCCTTCCCACCTCCCTCTTTCCTTTTTTTTCTTTCTTTCCTTTGGTTTTTTCACTTGTGGCGCCATAGCCCTCTTGGGCTGGCTCCACCAGCCCACTAAGGTCTGGTGCACCACCCCAAGGCTACTGGGCTCACTCCCGTGTGAGTGGGCCCCTGCTACGGCAACAAAAGTCTTTCCCCGGCAACGCCAGGAATTCTTCTTGCTACTTCTCTTGTTTGTGTCGGTTTTTCCCTTGAAGAGGAAAGGGTGATGCAGCAGAGGAGCAGTAAGTATTTCCCTCAGTTTGAGAACCAAGGTATCGATCCAGTAGGAGGGTCTCGTCAAGTCCAGAGTACCTGCGCAAACACAAACGAGCTTGCACCCAACGCTTCAAAGGGGTAGTCAATCCCTTCAAGATTGTTTGCAAAGTGAGATCTGAAGGCGGAAAGTGCAATGAAGTAAAAGGTGTCAGGCTGAAAATATGGTGTGGAGTAGACCCGGGGGCCATAGTGTTCACTAGAGGCTTCTCTCAAAATAGCAAATATCACGGTGGGTGGACAAATTATTGTCGAGCAATTGATAGAACCGCGCAAAATCATGGCGATATCTAAGGCAATGATCATACATATAGGCATCACGTCCGAGACAAGTAGACCGATACTTTCTGCATCTACTACTATTACTCCACACATCGACCGCTATCCAGCATGCATCTAGTGTATTGAGTTCATGACGAACAGAGTAACGCCTTAAGCAAGATGACATGATGTAGAGGGATAATCTCAAACCAATGGTGAAAACCCCATCTTTTTACCCTTGATGGCAACAAGACAATGCGTGCCTCACTACCCCTTCTGTCACTGGGTGAGGTCACTGCACGGTATGAACCCAAAACCAAGCACTTCTCCCATTGCAAGAATCATAGATCTAGTTGGCCAAACAAAATCCACAACTCAAAGAGAATTACAAGGATATGAAATCATGCATAAGAGAGATCAGAAGAAACTCAAATAAGATTCATAGATAATCTGATCATAAATCCACACTTCATCGGATCTCGACAAACACACTGCAAAAGAAGATTACATCGGATACATATCCATGAAGATCATGGAGAACTTTGTATTGAAGATCCAAGAGAGAGAAGAAGCCATCTAGTTACTAGCTATGGACCCGTAGGACTATGGTGAACTACTCACGCATCATCGGAGAGGTCATGGTGTTGATGAAGAAGCCCTCCGTATCTGAATCCCCCCTCCGGCAGGGCACCAGAGCGTGCCCCAGATGGGATCTTGCGGAGACAGAAGCTTGCAGCGGCGGAAAAGTACTTTCGATGATCTAGGGCATAGGAGGTCCAGGGGGGCCAAAAGCCTGAGGGCCGTGGCCTCCCCCCTGGCCGCGGGATGGGGGCTTGTGGGGCCCCTGGGGCTCCCCTGCCTTGGTCCTCAAGTCTCCTAATCTTCTTCCGTTACGGAAAAAAATCTTTTCGGGGATTTTATTCCGTTTGGACTCTGTTTCAAAATCTCCTCTGAAAGGGGTCAAAAACATGGAAAAAACAGGAACTGGCACTTGGCGCTGAGTTAATAAGTTAGTCCCAAAAAAAATATAAAAGGCGTAGAAAACATCCAAAGTTTGACAAGATAATAGCACGAAACCATCAAAAATTATAGATACGTTGGAGACGTATCAAGCATCCCCAAGCTTAACTCCTGCTCGTCGTCGAGTAGGGAAGGGATAAAGAATGAATTTTTGATGTGGAATGCTTCCTAGCATAGTTGTCCTTTGCAACTTCTTTCACGTGACATGAATGTTCAGATCCGTAAGATTCGAAACAATAGTTTGCTATTGACATGAAAACAATAATACTTCAAGCAAACTAGAAAGGTAATCATGAACTTTCAAAATAACAAGGCCAAGGAAAGTTATCCCTACAAAATCATATAGTCTGGCTATGCTCCATCATCCTCACACAACTAATGTAAATCATGTACAAGCCCGGTATTGGCCAAGTAATTGTTTTCGCACTCTTACTTTCTCAAACTTTTTATAACTATCACGCAATACATGAGCGTGAGCCATGGATATAGCACTATAGGTGGAATAGAGTGTGGTGGTGGTTGTGAGACAAAAAGGAGGAGATGGTCACATTGACTTGGCGTATCAAAGGGCTATGGAGATGCCCATTAATAGATATCAATGTGAATGAGTAGGGATTGCCATACAAGAGATGCACTAGAGCTATAAGTATGTGAAACCTCAAAAGGAGAACTAGTGGCTGTGCATCCAACTTTCTTGCTCATGAAGACCTAGGGCAATTTGAGGAAGCCCATCATTGGAATATACAAGCCAAGTTATATAATGAAGATTCCCTCTAGCATATGGTAGTGACAAAGCAAGAAGCTCTCAATCATGAAGAACATGGTGCTATTATGAGGAACAAGTGTGGAAAAGATAGTAGCATTGTCCCTTCTCTCTTTTTCTCTCTTTTATTTATTTGGGCTCTTGGCCTCTCTTTTTTTCTTTTCTCATTTTTTTTATTTTTGGGCTCTTTGGCCTCTCTTTTTTCCTCACATGGGACAATGCTCTAATAATGATGATCATCACACTTTTATTTACTCACAGCTTCAGAGCTCAAAATGATAATGACTCTATAGGAAATGCCTCCGGCAGTGTATCGGGATGTGCAATGATTTAGCATGGCGTATGACGTTGAAACATCTCGCTAGCTATCTCATGATCATGCAATGGAAATATGAGAGTGATGGCACAAGTCATGAGACGGAACGGTGGGAGTTGCATGGCAATATATCTCGGAATGGCTATGAAAATGCCATAGTAGGTAGGTATGGTGGCTGTTTTGAGGAAGGCATATGGTGGGTTTGTGTACCAGTGAGAATTGAGCGGCAGTAGAGAGGCTAGCAATGGTGGAAGGTGAAAGTGCATCTATACCATGGACTCACATTATTCATGAAGAACTCACATACTTGTTGCAGAAGTTTTTATTAGTAATCGAAACAAAGTGCTAAACGCATACTCCTAGGGGAAGGGTTGGTAGGTATTAACCATCGCGCGATCCCGACCTCAACACAAAGGATGACAATCAATAGATCAATTATGATCCGACTTCCTAACATAGCGGTTCACCATACGTGCATGCTACGGGAATCACTAACTTCAACACAAGTACTTCTAGATTCACAACACCCTACTAATGTAGCTCTTAATATTACCGAATCCACGTCTCAAAACTAATTGAGAGGAATCAAGACTTCTCTTTCTACTCAATGCACATGAAGATGGAGGTTTTTGCATCCTCTTTGGGTACCTATCACATTTGGGACTACTTTCATAGGATAAGACAACTACCAAGTCACGCACCGCCGTGCTCTAAAATATATATGTGAAGCACATAGAGCAAAAGTATCTAGCTCAAAAGATATAAGTGAAGCACTATGAGCATTCTAGCAAAATCACGATGAGTGCATGTCTCTCTATCTCAAAAAGGTGTGCAGCAAGGATGATTGTGACACAACAAAAAAGAAAAGACTCCTAAGATACAAGACGCTCCAAGCAAAACACATATCATGTGGTGAATAAAAATATAGCTCCAAGTAATGTGACCGATGGATTGAAGACGAAAGAGGGGATGCCTTCCCGGGGCATCCCCAAGCTTAGGCTTTTTGGTGTCCTTGAATTTGGCTTGGGATGCCTTGGGAATCCCCAAGCTTGAGCTCTTTCCACTCCTTATCTCTTTGTCCACGAGAACATCACCCAAAACTTGAAAACTTCACAACACAAAACTTAACCAGAAACTCGTGATAACATTAGCACAAGAAAACAAACTACCACTTCTGTTGGTACTGTAGAAAACTTTAATTCCATCTATATTGGTGTTGGGCTATTGTATTCTCACTTTTCCATGGCTAGTACCCCCCGATGCTAACTATAGTTTCATCAAAACAAGCAGCCAACTCAACAAAAACAGAATATGTCAAAAACAGACTAGTCTGTAGCAATCTGTATACTTTGTATACTTCTGATACCTCAAAGATCTGACGAATTACGACAGCATGTGAAAAAGGCATATCAACCAGCAGCAAAAAGAATCAACTCAAAATCTGTTTCTAAATAACAATGAAAAATCATTTCGTGAGCGGAAAGTTTTTGTCTTTTTCCAGCAGGATCAAACAACCAATACCAAGACTAGTCATAAAGGTTTTGCTTCGCCCAAACACTAAAAACACAATCACAACAGAATTATGATGGTGTGGACGCAACAAAACAGAAAGAAAAATATTAATTCATTGGGTTGCCTCCCAACAAGCGCTATTGTTTAACGCCCTTAGCTAGGCATAAAAGCGATAGAATCACGTATCGTCGTCTTTGGTGCTCAAACCATAAGTGGCCCTCATCATGGATTCATAAGGCAATCTTATTTTCTTTCTAGGAAAGTGTTCCATGCCCTTCCTTAAAGGAAATTAAAATCTAATATTCCCTTCCTTCATATCGATGATAGCACTGATAGTCCTTAGGAAAGGTCTACCAAGAATAATAGGGCATGCAGGTGTAACGACCAAACCTCGAAGGATTTGAGTCTCTGTGCTTTACCGTGCTAGTCCCTGGATCGACTTGCTAGCACACACAGTATAGATGAAAACCAGAATAGCAAGTGCATCAATTATAATAACGTATGATCCAGAATTTATAAAATATAACAATCTGCATAGAACTTAGCTAGCTTTATTCTAATAAACAGCGGAAAAGTAGCAGAATAATAACGATGAGTCCCATCATAGCCCACTAGCGATGTTGAGTGAAGACTCGCGACCCTAACGGTACCTTACTCCTCGTCTGAATATCCTGCAACATGATACGTTGCAGCCATATAGGTCAATATTTTGAATGTATTGGCAAGTTACACAAGAAAAGAAATATAACATACCTACATGTATATGCATAGTATAACAAAAGAAAGGCTGGTGGTTATTTTGCAGAAAGCTGATTTTATCCTCATAGCTACCTAATAGTCAAGTTTTAATTAGTTTGCTACAATACTCACATATG
The DNA here is from genome assembly GCF_904849725.1 of Hordeum vulgare subsp. vulgare. Classification (NCBI taxonomy): domain Eukaryota; kingdom Viridiplantae; phylum Streptophyta; class Magnoliopsida; order Poales; family Poaceae; genus Hordeum; species Hordeum vulgare. The sequence continues at coordinate 97,857,891 of NC_058521.1, read as the reverse complement.
GTTGAATTGGCATCTCCAACTCCAACCTATTACCATTATTAAGTTTCCCATCAAGTTTTATTAAGTGCGTCATCTGTCAAGATCATCCAACAACTGTAATGGCCTAGCTGCTCAAAATTGTCCATAACCGAGGACACGGCTAATCATGATTAGTTTATACACTCTGAAGAGGTTAGTACGCTATACCCACTGGACCCAACCCGAAGATTGAGACGAAGTCTTTCAGAAGCAGTCACCTAGTCCCACAGGAGGCCCATCCCACCTATCATAGCTACATCAGCTGGCACATCCGGGTAAGGTTTCCACGACTGATCAACTAAGCCAGAGCCCATAATAGCCAGTGGTCGCACAAGGAAGCTACTAGTCACTAAGTCTGTTTGATCTTTTTGAACCTGGGCGGCATTCCACTTACATTCAGAGGGTAGAAACCATGATGTTCTTGAAACCACCCAGCAATACCATATCCGCCCAGTAATATATATATATATAGGTATATATAGATACATATATTAAAAACTAATATAGATATATATATATATAAGTATAAAATAAACATCCTAATAAATACTAAAGGAAACCTAGTTCCACCTAATGCAAATATTTTGAAAATAGTTTTAATGCAATAGGCCACACAAATAGCATTTAAAAACTTAACTAAAAATAATTTTGGGCATTATAAAATTTGCAAAACCAAAACGATAACTCCAAATGACATTTTAAACATCATGAACTTTTTATTTCACACGGGAGAAGTCATATTATCTCCACTCCAATAAATTGCCCGAAGTTGCAAAATGAATAAAATTTTCCGAAGAACAAATAATGCATAAAAATATGAGATGCATATGAATGATCTATTAACATCCGAATTTAGGAAAATTGGGATGTTACAAACCTACCCCCCTTAGGATGAATCTCGCCCTCGAGATCCGGGTTGGCTAGCAAATAGGTGTGGGTGCTCCTTCTTGAGATCCTCCTCTCGTTCCCAAGTAGCCTCTTCTTCGGTATGATGATCCCACTGAACTTTGCATAACCTGATTGTCTTGGTGCGAGTAACCCTCTCTGCTGTCTCCAGAATCTTAACAGGCTTCTCCTCATACGTCAAGTCAGTCTCCAACTAAATTGCCTCAAGTGGCACTGTATCTCTCAAAGGAACATCTGCCATCTCGGCATGACACTTCTTCAGCTGGGATACGTGAAACACATTATGAACTCCTGACAAAGCTTCTGGCAACTCCAGCTGATAAGCTACTTCTCCTCGACGCTCCAAGATCTTGTAAGGCCCCACAAAGCGTGGTGCTAACTTACCTTTGATTCCAAACCTCTTAATTCCACGAAGCGGTGAAACTCTAAGGTATGCACGGTCTCCTACCTCATATGTCACCTCCTTGCGGTTTGCATCGGCATAACTCTTCTGTCTGGACTGTGCTATCTTTAGCCTGTCATGAACCAACCTGACTTTCTCTTCAGCATCTCTAATCAAGTCTGGTCCAAAGAACTGACGCTCTCCAACCTCATCCCACATCAATGGTGTCCTGCACTTTCTACCATACAGAAACTCAAACGGTGCCATCTGCAAACTATCCTGATAACTGTTATTATATGAGAACTCTGCATACGGTAAATTATCATCCCAACTGGACCCGTAGTCCAAAGCACAAGCTCTCAACATATCCTCCAATATCTGGTTCACCCTCTCAGTCTGCCCATCTGTCTGTGGATGGAATGCTGTACTGAACTCCAGTCTAGTACCCAATGATTCATGCAACTGACGCCAAAATTTAGAAGTGAACTGAGTACCTCTATCGGACACTACCTTCTTTGGAACTCCATGCAGACAGACAATTCTGGACATATAAATCTTAGCTAGCTTAGCACTGGTATAGGTAGTATTTACCGGGATGAAGTGAGCGACTTTAGTCAAACGATCAACAACTACCCAGATAGAATCATAACCTGATCGAGTCCTGGGTAATCCAGTGATGAAATCCATTCCAATCTGATCCCACTTCCAATCAGGTATAGGCAATGGTTGTAACAAACCTGTTGGTTTCTGATGTTCTGCTTTAACTCTCTGGCACACATCACATACTGCAATATACTTAATAATTTCCCTCTTCAGGCTAGGCCACCAAAATCTCTCCCTCAAATCCAAATACATCTTAGTATTACCTGGGTGGATAGAATAAGGTGAATCATGCGCCTCCTGAAGAATCAATTTCCTTATATTTGCATCCTGAGGTACACAAATACGTTTCTCAAACCATATGGTTCCATGTTCATCCTCCTGGAAATCCTTTGCTTTCCCTTTTAGCATATTCTCCTTTATCTCAGCGATATACTTATCATCCTTTTGAGCTTCTCTAATTCTGTCAAGCAAAGTAGGCCTTACCTCAAGTGTAGCCAAATAGCCTCTAGGGACCATATCCAATCTCAGATTTCTGAACTGCTCACATAACTCCGGGGGCATATCCTCAATATCAATTGCATTAGCATGGCTCCTACGACTCAATGCATCAGCAACAACATTAGCCTTACCAGGATGATACTGTACATTCAAATCATAATCCTTAATAAGCTCCAACCATCTCCTCTGTCTAAGGTTCAACTCCCTCTGAGTAAATATGTACTTCAAGCTCTTATGATCAGTAAATATATCACAATGATTACCAACGAGATAATGCCTCCAAGTTTTCAATGCATGCACAACTGAGGCTAACTCCAAATCATGTGTAGGATAATTATGCTCATGATTCTTAAGCTGACGTGAAGCATAAGAAACAACTTTACCTTCCTGCATCAAAACACTCCCAAGTCCCTGACGAGAAGCATCACAATATAGCTGGAAGTCTTTATGTATATCTGGCAAAGTTAAGACTGGTGCTGTGACTAAACGTTGCTTCAACTCCTGAAAGCTAGCTTCACAATCATCAGTCCAAACAAACTTATTTCCCTTCTTCAACAATTCAGTCATAGGCTTTGCAATCTTTGAGAAATTCTCAATAAACCTCCTATAATAACCTGCTAAGCCCAAAAAGCTGCGAATCTCACCAACTCACGTGGGTGTCTCCCACTCTGTAACAGCAGCAACCTTGGATGGATCAACTGCAACTCCATTACCTGATATAACATGGCCAAGGAATGCTACCTCATCCAGCCAAAACTCACATTTACTGAACTTGGCATACAACTCGTGCTCCCTCAATTTCTCCAACACCAAATGCAGATGCACTTCATGCTCTTGCTTATTCTTGGAGAACACCAATATATCATCAATGAAAACAACCACAGATTTATCCAAGAACTCCATAAACACCTTGTTCATCATATTCATGAAGTATGCTGGGGCATTAGTCAATCCAAATGACATAACAGTATACTCATACAGCCCATACCTCGTAGTGAAAGCAGTCTTTGGAATATCTTGCTCACGAATCTTTAATTGATGATAACCAGAACGAAGATCAATCTTAGAAAACACAGTAGCTCCCTCCAACTGGTCAAACAGATCATTTATCATAGGCAAAGGATACTTATTCTTAATGGTTACCTCATTCAGAGAACGATAATCAATACACATCCTCAAGGTTCCATCCTTCTTCTCCACAAACAAAACAGGGGCTCCCCAAGGTGATGAACTTGGGCGAATAAATCCTTGTGCCTGTAACTCCCTCAACTGCTTCTTCAATTCCTCCAACTCTTGAGGAGGCATTCTGTATGGTCTCTTTGCAATAGGTCCAGTACCAGGTATTAAATCAATAAGAAACTCAATATCTCTATCTGGTGGCATACCTGGCAACTCCTCCGGAAACACATCTGGATAATCCTTCACAACTGGCACCTCTTCCAGGCTACCCCCCTTAACAGAGTTCACATGCATCCTCTTATGTTGGTACTTACATACATATTTGATTCTCTTCCCTCCTGGTGCACTGGGAGAAATAGATCGACTAGCACAATCGATAACTCCTTCATATAATTGTAACCAGTCCATACCCAAAATAATATCCAGACCTTGTGACTTCAATATGATCAAATCTGTAGGGAACTCATGCTTCCCAATAGACAAGTTTAACTGATGACAACCAACACCTGCTATCATCTCAGCTCCTGGGGAACTCACTCTAATAGGCATACTAAGGGTTTTGGTTGGCAATCCATGTTTATCAACGAATACCCTTGAAATAAATTAATGCGATGCACCAGTATCAAAAAGAACAAGAGCGGGTACTGAATTGATCAAAAACTTACCAATCACTGCCTCTGGCTCATTATAGACCTCCTCCACATTAATGTGGTTGACATGACCCTTTTGAAAGGGGTTTGGCTTGATGACTCCAGAATTCCCATTACCATTATTGCTCTCTGGGCATGCATTGGAATAGTGGCCCATCTTTCTGCACTTGAAGCACTGGACCTGTGTAAGGTCTCTCTGCACTGGCACATTCTGGCGGTTCTGGTTATTATTACCTCCATTACCATTACCATTATTGTTGCCATTATTGCCCTTGTGTCCATTATGATGATGGTGGCCATTATGATTGTGGCCATTACCTCCATGATGATGATGCCCATTACCTCCATGGTGATGATGTCCATTACCTCCATGATTATGATATGAAGTGCGTGGCTTCTGCTGTGGTCCTGAATTAAACTTGTTGTTGCTATACTTCCTCTTGCGATTCTCTATTGCCTGATGCTTTCCCTCAAGCACAATAGCCTTATCAACAAGCTCCTGATAATTGCCAAAAGTGGCCACAGTCAACTGAACTCCCAAATCATCATTCAGGCCCTCCAAGAACTTCTCTTGTCTAGCTGCATCAGTATTAACATCATTAGGAGCATAACGTGCAAGTTTGTTGAACTCCTCCACATACTCATTAACTGAGCGACCTCCCTGACGCAAGCTGCGAAACTCCTTCTTCTTTAGACTCATGGCGCCAGCAGACACATGTGCGGCGCGGAAAGCTGCCTCAAACTGCGCCCATGTGATAGTATCAATGGGATAGGTGACCAAGTAGTTGTCCCACCAAGCTGCGGCAGGACCCTCCAATAGATGTGAGGCAAACCTCACCCTCTCTGCATCAGTGCATCCAACGGTCTGCAGGTTCCTACCAATAGAACGAAGCCAATCATCCGCCATAATAGGTTCAGGGCTGCTGGAGAACCTCTGAGGATTCAACCTCAAGAACCTAGTGAGCATATCCATAGGTGGCGGAGGCGGTGGGTTGTTGTTGTTATTGTTGGCCAAACTCTGGGCAAGCAACTGGATCAACTGGCCTTGTCCCTCAAGTATCTGCCGCACATATTGCGGTGCATCATTGCCATTGCCATCATTGTTGCCTGCTCCTGCATTCCCATCCCTAGGCTCACGTCTCGGCCGCATCTGGTGGGCAAGAATAGATAAGAAAATAGATAGAATAGGTCTAAAGGAATATAGATATTCTACCCATATGCATATTATGATCAAGGTAATATATATGAGGCAACAAAACATCATAACAAATAACACAAACAAGCATAACAATAATCAAACATATCTATATATATAGTCGAATAATTCCGACAAGATCCTAGTTTAACAAACAAGCAAAATAACAATCAAGCAAGCAACCTAGTATCGTCATGCCACAAAGCGGGCATAATCAGATACGCTAACACGTTAATAGCGCAAATAAAACAAGATAAGTGGTGGTCTCAACACTAGTTCCTACTTAAGCTGGTCAAGATACTAGGGTGGTTGTCTAATGAAAGAGTAAGATGTAGACAAAGTGTATAGAATAAATTTTCACTCCTATGGCTTTTCTAATCCATTTTCTAGGGTCATGACCTACAGTCAACGTGTTGCTCTGATACCATCTGTAACGACCAAACCTCGAAGGATATGAGTCTCTGTGCTTTACCATGCTAGTCCCTGGATCGACTTGCTAGCACACACAGTATAGATGAAAACCAGAATAGCAAGTGCATCAATTATAATAACGTATGATCCAGAATTTATAAAATATAACAATCTGCATAGCACTTAGCTAGCTTTATTCTAATAAACACCGGAAAAGTAGCAGAATAATAACGTTGAGTCCCATCATAGCCCACTGGCGATGTTGTGTGAAGACTCGCGACCCTAATGGTACCTTACTCCTCGTCTGAATATCCTGCAACATGATACGTTGCAGCCATATAGGTCAATACTTTGAATGTATTGGCAAGTTACACAGGAAAAGAAATATAACAGACCTACATGTATATGCATAGTATAACAAAAGAAAGGCTGATGGTTATTTTGCAGAAAGCTGATTTTATCCTCATAGCTACCTAATAGTCAAGTTTTAATTAGTTTGCTACAATACTCACATATGGTTGAATTGGCATCTCCAACTCCAACCTATTACCATTATTAAGTTTCCCATCAAGTTTTATTAAGTGCGTCATCTGTCAAGATCATCCAACAACTGTACTGGCCTAGTTGCTCAAAATTGTCCATAACCGGGGACACGGCTAAGCATGATTAGTTTATACACTCTGCAGAGGTTAGTACGTTGTACCCACTGGACCCAACCCGAAGATTGAGACGAAGTCTTTCAGAAGCAGTCACCTAGTCCCACAGGAGGCCCATCCCACCTATCATAGCTACATCAGCTGGCACATCCGGGTAAGGTTTCCACGACTGATCAACTAAGCCAGAGCCCATAATAGCCAGTGGTCGCACAAGGAAGCTACTAGTCACTAAGTTTGTTTGATCTTTTTGAACCTGGGCGGCATTCCACTTACATTCAGAGGGTAGAAACCATGATGTTCTTGAAACCACCCAGCAATACCATATCCGCCCAGAGGTGTATTATATCCTGAATTACTACTCAATTTATTTTGTAGTAATCCTCACATAATCTCAATGAATACAGGAACCAATCCCCGTCTACATAGCATAGCAAAAATATATCTAGCACGATCTCCAATGACGAGGGGATATAGCTCAATAGCATAGCAATAATAATCTTCCTATACATGCATAATTTTCATAGGGTGGTATAATACTACATGCATAGAAAAATAATAGGTAAAGGATGATCAACATGTAACTTGACTTGATTCTGATTCAGAAGGTCACACTCCTGACAATAGTTTGCGTCGCACTCCGCACAATCTACACGTTGCAAACAATCACACCAATCAATCACCACAATCAAATAACACCAAATAAAATCATCGGCAATAAAACAACTTGTTTAAAACCAAAGCATAAATAGCATGGCAGCAGATATAAAATCATCTACATGCTGATACGATGACAACGCAAAAAGAATCAACTAAATCAGATTTACGGTTTGCAAAATATGGCCTCCGGTAGGTTTAAAATAATCTGTTTTAACAAAAAATAAATTTTCGTAAAACTGAAAACTACTGGTTCTAACATGTTCTACTCATCAATACGAGATCACAGGAAAAAGAATTTCCTGAATCGGAGTTACGAGTAAAAAGATAAACGCGTTTCAAAATTATACCGAGAATCTGACACAGCTAAAACAGATTAAAAACAGATTGAATTTCGTCCTGAAGCTGTTCATCAGGACTTGATGAATCGCTCGTGCGTGTGTTCTCACCACGAACAGCGGGGAAAAACGGAACCGTCTCGGTGTGGCTCTTCCAATGGTGCTCCGGTCGCGGTCGAACGGACTCCGGTGACGGTGGCTCCGCGAACTCCGACGAACACGGACGAACTCGGACGTGCGCGGCGTGTTCCTGCGATGCTCGAGGCTGCTATGCGTGCGAGGCGGCGGCGCTGTGCGAATCGGGAGCAAGGGCTTCTGAGCCTGGGGCTTTATCGCGAGGAAACCTGGGGCGACTCGGTTTGGGAAAAGGAGCAATCTCCTGGTCCGGCTCGGGACAGGAACTGGGGAGTCCTTGGCGAATCTTGGGCAGGAGAAAACAAAAGAAAAAAAAATAAAATTAGATGGGGCTCGGTCAACTGGCTAGCTGCTGGCTGCGCTAGGATAGCTCGGTGGAGCCTGGCCACCTGGGGCATGTGGGGCTGGCTCGGTGCTGTGCCTGGCTCGGTTGGCTCGTGGGATGGCCAGTGGCGCACGTGGTGCTGGCCGGGCTGGCTGGCTTAGCCAGCTGGCTAGGCCCATATTTTTTTAAGTAAAATATACAAAAATAAAAATTATTAAAATATAATATATATATATATATATATTAAAGAAAAACAACCAGAGAAAATAATAACGATAATATACGTATACAAAAATACATACGTATATTAGAAACAAACGCATATAGTAGTATATATATATAGGTATATATAGATACATATATTAAAAACTAATATAGATATATATATATATATAAGCATAAAATAAACATCCTAATAAATACTAAAGGAAACCTAGTTCCACCTAATGCAAATATTTTGAAAATAGTTTTAATGCAATAGGCCACACAAATAGCATTTAAAAACTTAACTAAAAATAATTTTGGGCATTATAAAATTTGCGAAACCAAAACGATAACTCCAAATGACATTTTAAACATCATGAACTTTTTATTTCACACGGGAGAAGTCATATTATCTCCACTCCAATAAATTGCCCGAAGTTGCAAAATGAATAAAATTTTCCGAAGAACAAATAATGCATAAAAATATGAGATGTATATGAATGATCTATTAACATCCGAATTTAGGAAAATTGGGATGTTACAGCAGGATTGCAATCAATGTCAAGCACAATGAAATCCACGGGTACATAGTTCCTATTTGCAATAATAAGAACATCATTGATCCTTCCCGTGGGTTTCTTGACAGTAGAATTCGCAAGATGCAAATTAAGAGAACACTCTTCAATCTCATTAAAACCCAGAACATCACATAAAGACTTTAGAATCACGGAAACACTAGCACCCAAATCACACAAAGCATTGCATTCATAGTTTTTTATTTTGATTTTGATGGTAGGTTCCCACTCATCATGAAGCTTTCTAGGGATAGAGACTTCCAATTCAAGTTTCTCTTCAAGAGATTTTATCATAGCTTCGACGATATGATCGGTAAAGGCCTTGTTTTGGCTATAAGCGTGTGGAGAGTTTAACATGGATTGCATCAAAGAAATGCATTCAATAAAGGAGCAACTATCATAATTGAATTCCTTGAAATCCATGGTAGTAATTTCATTAGTACTCAAAGTTTTAACATCTTCTACTCCACTTTCAATGCTTTTAGCATCAAGATAGATGGACTCCGAATCATTGGGGCACTTTTCAACCAAAGTGGATTCATATCCAGCCCCATAATAATTAGGTTTGACACAAGAAAACAAGGATTCAATGGGAGTCACACCAAGCACTTTAAGATCTTCGTGATTCTCATCACGAGAACACGCCTTTTTAAGCCATTCATGTCTAGCACGAATTTGGGCGGTTCTTTCTTGGCTCTCAATCATGGAAACACGCATAGCTTTCAAAGTTTCATCCATGTTGATTTGGGAGGAGAACATCTAACTTTCAAAGCATCAACATCACTAGACATTCTATCAATGCTCTTAGCCAAATCGTCAATTTTGAGTGGCTTTTCCTCTATGGACGCATTGAAAATCTTTTTAGAGTTGACGAACTCTTTGATATTACTCTCTAGATCAGAGGGTAATCTATTGTAATTTCCATGAGTATTGTTGTAGGAGTTGCCAAAATTATTGGAGGAGTTACTACGAAAAGGCCTAGGAACATAGTTTCCTCTAAAAGCATTGTTGTTGCCAAAGTTATTCCTACCAACAAAATTAACATCCAAGCTAGCGTTGCTACTCTCAATCAAAGAAGACAAGAGAATATCATTAGGATCCAAAGGAGCACTTCTACTAGCAACCAAATTCATTAACTCGTCCATCTTAGCACTCAACGAGTTAATTTCTTCTATAGCATGTACCTTCTTACTAGTAGGTGACCTTTCAGTGTGCCACTGAGAGTAGTTCGTCATGATGTTGTCTAGGAGCTTTGTGGCTTCCCCTAACGTGATTTCCATGAACGTTCCACCTGAGACGGAGTCCAAGATATTTCTGGAAGCGAAATTCAAGCCAACGTAAAAGATTTGAATAATCATCCAAAGACTCAAGCCATGATCGGGACAATTTCTAATCATTAATTTCATTCTCTCCCAAGATTGTGCAACATGTTCATGATCAAGTTGCTTGAAATTCATGATATCATTACGGAGAGAGATGATCTTAGCCGGCGGAAAATACTTGGATATATAAGCATCTTTGCACTTATCCCAAGAAACGATACTATTTTTGAGCAACGAAGAAAACCAAGTTTTTGCGCGATCTCGCAACGAGAAAGGAAGAAGCTTCAATTTAATCACGTCATTATCCACATCCTTCTTCTTTTGCATATCGCAAAGCTCCATGAAGGTATTGCTATGGGATGCGGCATCTTCACTAGGAAGGCCGGAGAAATGCTCTTTCATAACAAGATTCAGCAAAGCGGCATTGATTTCGTATGACTTCGCACTAGTGGCGGGAGCAATCGGACTACTAATAAAATTATTATTATTGGTATTCGAGAAGTCACAAAGTTTGGTGTTTTCATTCATGGTGACTTCTTCAAGGAAGTAAGCACACAAGCGAACAGAGATCAAGCGAGAAAAAGGGCGAACGAAAAGGCAAACGAAAAAGGCAAACGAAAAAGGAAAATTGGTGAAGTGGGGGAGAGGAAAACGAGAGGCAACTGGCAAACAAACTAAATGCAAGAGATGAGTTTGCGGCACTTACTTGGATGAGTTCTTGACTTGATCTTCCTCCCCGGCAACGGCGCCAAAAATTCTTCTGCTACGGCAACAAAAGTCCTTCCCCGGCAACGCTAGGAATTCTTCTTGCTACTTCTCTTGTTTGCGTCGGTTTTTCCCTTGAAGAGGAAAGAGTGATGCAGCACAGGAGCAGTAAGTATTTCCCTCAGTTTGAGAACCAAGGTATCGATCCAGTAGGAGGGTCTCGTCAAGTCCAGAGTACGTGCGCAAACACAAACGAGCTTGCACCCAATGCTTCAAAGGGGTTGTCAATCCCTTCAAGATTGTTTGCAAAGTGAGATCTGAAGGCGGAAAGTGCAACGAAAAAGGTGTAAGGCTAAAAAAATGGTGTGGAGTAGACCCGAGGGCCATAGTGTTCACTAGAGGCTTCTCTCAAAATAGAAAATATCACGGTGGGTGAACAAATTACTGTCGAGAAATTAATAGAACCGCGCAAAATCATGACGATATCAAAGGCAATGATCATACATATAGGCATCACGTCCGAGACAAGTAGACCGATACTTTCTGCATCTACTACTATTACTCCACACATCAACCGCTATCCAGCATGCGTCTAGTGTATTGAGTTCATGACGAACAGAGTAACGCCTTAAGCAAGATGACATGATGTAGAAGGATAATCTCAAACCAATGATCAAAACCCCATCTTTTTACCCTTGATAGCAACAACACGATGCGTGCCTCGCTACCCCTTCTGTCACTGGGTGAGGTCACCGCACGGTATGAACCCAAAACCAAGCACTTCTCCCATTGCAAGAATCATAGATCTAGTTGGACAAACAAAACCCACAACTCGAAGAGAATTACAAGGATATGAAATCATGCATAAGAGAGATCAAAAGAAACTCAAATAAGATTCGTAGATAATCTGATCATAAATCCACAATTCGTCGGATCTCGACAAACACACTGCAAAAGAAGATTACATCGGATAGATCTCCATGAAGATCATGGAGAACTTTGTATTGAAGATCCAAGAGAGAGAAGAAGCCATCTAGTTACTAGCTATGGACCCATAGGTCTATGGTGAACTACTCACGCATCATCGGAGAGGTCATGGTGTAGATGAAGAAGCCCTCCATATCTGAATCCCCCCTCCGGCAGGGCACCAGAAAGTGCCCCAGATGGGATCTTGCGGAGACTTGCTTGCGGCGACGGAAAAGTACTTTCGATGATCTCCTGATTTTTTATGGAATTTATGGGAATATATAGGCGCAAAACCTGGGGCATAGGAGATCCAGGGGGCCCAAAAGCCTGAGGGTCGTGGCCTCCCCCCTGGCCGCGGGATGGGGGCTTGTGGGGCCCCTAGGGCTCCCCTGCCTTGGTCCTCAAGTCTCCTCATCTTCTTCCGTTACGGAAAAAATCTTTTCGGGGATTTTATTCCGTTTGGACTCCGTTTCAAAATCTCCTCTGAAACGGGTCAAAAACATGGAAAAAACAGGAACTGGCACTTGGCACTGAGTTAATAAGTTAGTCCCAAAAAAATATATATAAGGCATACAAAACATCCAAAGTTTGACAAGATAATAGCATGAAAGCATCAAAAATTATAGATACATTGGAGACGTATCAGCCCCTCCCGATGAACACCCGGAACCCATTCGTCACTCCCGGTAGACTGTCGGAAATGCCCGAAACTTTTCGGTGACCAAATGAAACCATCCTATATATCAATCTTTGTTTCCGGACCATTCCAAAAACCCTCGTGACGTCCGTGATCTCATCCGGGACTCCGAACAACATTCGGTAACCACACATATGGCTCAACTATACTAAAACATCATCGAACCTTAAGTGTGCTAACCCTGCGGGTTCGAGAACTATGTAGACATGACCCGAGACACTCCTTGGTCAATATCCAATAACGGGACCTGGATGCCCATATTGGATCCTACATATTCTACGAAGATCTTATCGGTTGAACCTCAGTGCGAAGGATTCATATAATCCCGTATGTTATTCCCTTTGTCCTTCGGTATGTTACTTGCCCGAGATGCGATCGTCGGTATCCGCATACCTATTTCGATCCCATTACCGGCAAGTCTCTTTACTCGTTCCGTAATACAAGATCCCGTGACTTACACTTAGTCACATTGCTTGCAAGGCTTGTTTGTGATGTTGTATTGCCGAGTGGGCCCCGAGATACCTCTCCGTCACACGAAGTGACACATCCCAGTTTTGATCCATACTAACTCAACGGAAACTTTCGGAGATACCTGTAGAGCACCTTTATAGTCACCCAGTTACGTTGTCACGTTTGATACACACAAGGCATTCCTCCGGTGCCAGTGAGTTATATGATCTCATGGTCATAGGAATAAATACTTGACACGCAAAAAACAATAGCAACAGAATGACACGATCACATGCTACATTCATAGTTTGGGTCTAGTCCATCACATGATTCTCCTAATGATGTGATCCAGTTATCAAGTGACAACACTTGCATATAGTCAGAAAACCTTGACTATCCTTGATCAACTAGCTAGCCAACTAGAGGCTTGCTAGGGACATTGTTTTGTCTATGTATCCACACGTGTATCTATGTTTTCATTCAATACAATTATAGCATGGATAATAAACGATTATCTTGAAACAGGAAATATAATAATAACTATTTTATCATTGCCTCTAGGGCATATTTCCAACAGTTAAAGCTTACAAAACAAGTTATTGAAAATTATTTTCCAAGAGAATTTAATTAGCATTGAAATAAATTTCAAGTTATTTACTGAACTAGAATTGATTCCATACAAATCAAGCTCAAAGTAACACAAACTAAAATAAAAATAATTTTATTAAAAAGCTACTATTTACTAGCAAAAACTTCAAAAACTCAAACAAGTCGCAAAGGAATTAAATTAAAACTATTTAAAACGAAAATAAATTAAAGGCTCAAACAATCATAACAAAATAGTGGTATTTTTGGTTTAAAGCCCTAATTTAAAATAATTTAAAATTTCTCAAGTTAAACCTACTAATAAATAAAGTCACAAGTGACGAGTAGCAAAAAGAATCAACTAAACACCTATTTTTAAACTCAAGTTATTAACAAAACAACATTTTAAGCAAATCTATTTGAATTCAAATTCAAACTCCTCAAATTTGAAAACTAAAGGCACTAACAGAAACTTCATAATTTTTGTGACCTAAATCAAAAAGATTCGCTCAAAAAATTATTAAAACATAATAGATATAGAAATTCTAAAAAAAGAACTAATTCTGAAATTGGAACTAAAACAGAAAAAGAAAAAATGTAACTAAAGGACATGGTGTACACGCGGTGCTTTGTGGTTGGTCCAGGGGTGTGCGTATGGAAACTAAACGAGCGGATGTCCGAACTCTAAAAAAAGGGTTCGGCAAAATAAAAAATTTAATCAATCTAATGTTGGACGTCTAACTCAGATCCAACGATGGTGGTGTGATCAGGGGCTTACCATGGCGGCGTGGAGCTCCGGCGGGGTCGACGACGAGGGTAGTGCATTAGAGTCATCTTGGGCTAAGAAGCTCAAGAAGAAGATGAATAAGTTGTCTTATATTGAGGCTGAGGGTTAGTACAGGGCTCGTGAGGTAGAAAAGAAGGCCTGCGGCCGTGACAAGATCATCATGAGGAAGAATGGGCTCAAGGTTGCGAGTGAGTCGTGAAGGCCTAAAGCGGCAGTACCGCTCTAGAAACAGTAGTACTACTGTTGAGTACCGCGTGTACTACCGCTGCTTCTTGGGACTCAACTTTTCGTGTGAGGTTTGCACGTGAGTGGAACGGTAGTATGAGTGATAGTACCGCTTACAAGTGTTACTACCGCCATCCACTACCGCTCCACTTCCGCCTTCTTTTGGACCTGTAACGCTCTCAGCGTTGGTAGGGCGGTAGTGGGTACGCAGCACTATGGCTTGTAAGCCGTAGTATCACTCTCTTGAGTGGTACTAGCGTTGTTACGGTACTGCCACCATCCCCTATTCCGCCCTGCCTCTTAGGGCTCTTGAGCTGCAACCCCGGTGGTAGTACCGCTGGGGCGAGCAGTAGTACCGCTCCGGCGGCACTACCGCCTCGTGGCTCCGTGCCATTGCACTGCTCTACGAGTACTTCCGCCCAAGCGGTAGTATCGCTTATGTGCGGGTTGTGAGCGGGATAACGGTTGGGTCCCTTCCCACTACAAATAGGAGGTCTTCTTCTGCAAGAAGACTCACCTCTTCCTCCCCCCAAACTCCATTGTTGCTCAAAGCTCCATTTTCGCCTGATCTCTCTCAGTATCCAACAAAACTTGTTGGTCCTCTATGGTTTGGTTGAGAGGGCCCCGATCTACACTTTCACCAAGATAAATTCAATTCCCCCCACTAATCCCTTGCAGATCTTGTTACTCTTGGGTGTTTGAGCACCCTAGATGGTTAAGGTGGTGTTGGGAGCCTCCAATTAAGTTATGGAGATTGCCCCAACCTTTTTTGTAATGGTTCGGTTGTCACCTTCAAGGGCACCACTTGTGGAATCACGACATCTCGCATTGTGTGAGGGCATGAGGAGAATACGGTGGCCCTAGTGGCTTGTTGGTGAGCATTGTGCCTCCATGCCGCTTCAACGGAGACATACTTCCCATCAAAGGGAAGGAAATTCGGTAGCACATTCGCGTCTTCACCGACTCCACTTGTGGTTACTTATTACCTTTACTTGGTGCAGGCTTTATTTGTGTTGTATCATTTGCTTGCTTGTGTTGTTGTTATTGCGAGCATCATATAGGTTGTTTACCTAGTTTCATATCTAGACAACTTATTTGTTGATAAATCTAATTTGTTAAGCAATGCTAAAAATTGGTAGTTGCCTATTCAACAACCCCCCCCCCCCTGTCAACTACATCGATCCTTTCAAGTACATAGTGTGAAACAAGTAAACTCCACTTGCGCGCCACCTCTTATATTGCTCCCCCTTGAAGGTGGGCGGCTTCAGATGCGCAACAAAACCACTCAGAGTAAATTTCCTATACTCATTTTTTGGATTGTTGAAAATATGAGCAAATTACAATGAGTTTTAATTTGAATAATCTGTAAATAAATCATGACGATAGTAACAGAAACTAAAGTAATCATACAAACTAGTATAGTAGATGAATAGATCGAATCTAAGGCACATACTAGAAACAGAAATTGAAGCACAATCTTAAACAGAGAAGACAAGTATGCATACGGTGCAGCGGGAACAAAACCGCAAATGTTGGTGTTGTCGTCCATGTCGTTGATGAAGACGTTCCCGAGATCGGAGAACAAGTCGTCGTCCGGGAAGTAGTTGCTGCGAGCAGTCGCCCGAGTACGCTCCGGATCACGAAAGGCGGGGTTTCGGAGCCGTGTTGTCCCTTATCGCACTGCATGCCGAAAGGAGGGATGAAGAAGACTTGTGTTTTTCTAGAACGGCAGGTCGGTAAGAGAATCGGAAACTACTGAGTAATCAACGCATTCATTAATTATTAATTAATAACTCAATTAATTTTCCCGAGCAGCAAGCAGCAAAAAATATAGACAACTGCATAGCTTTGTCCTCGGCTCGGCTCATTCCTAAAACCCAAGGCGACAGGGCGGAGCGAGGAGGAGGAGCATACACATATAGACTTCTTCTCATGCTCATATTAGTGTTAGAAGAGCTCACAAGATAGTGCAACTTTCTCTCTCTCTTAACTAGCGATATAGGATTAAATATTAGTCTCGTTTACACTACACACAATCATGCACAAATGAACAAGAGTTTCAGAATTTTGTTGGGCTTTAGGCCAAAAGCCTAGCAAATTCCAACAGGATGCAAAGTATTTAATGTCTCATGCACACGAGTGTTGTAGTGCTACAGCTATACTTCTCATTAAGCAGCTCAACGATTTCGCTATTGGTTTAGTTGGGGAGTAAATTGAAACCAAGAGATTTCAACCTACGCGCACTCGATCGTGTCAAATCAAATCAATAGACAGATAGGTGGGCGTAACAAGATAACCTTATGCTGTCCTTTCATGTCTTGCTCCAAACAAATTAATTATACTTTTCGTTGTCGATCGATCAATCTAGCTGCAGCAGGAGGTTAATTAGCATGATCATGCTGCAATTATTAATAGAGTCACTATAAAGTCACTAAACTAGTTTTCTTGAGGGAGTTTGAACAAGCTTGTACCCTTTGTTGGAAGGATGCTGCTATCAGTCATCCGACTGATGCGAGCCAAAGATAAGGCGCCTCGTTAGATCATGTAGATCAGAGTTGTCAGCTCGTATTAACCTCCTCACAGCACAAGCTGTATAGCGCAGTCGTAGCCTCCGTAAAAGCATCTCCAACACGCGGCGCATAAAAATTCAGTTTACAGCGTGTAAATCGTAAAATTTAACGTGTTGACGAACGTTGGCTCCAACGTAAGCCGTAAAAATCAACGCGCGCGGCACTTCAACAGACGCGCAAGAACTCAACGCATGCAACATGCATTTTAATCATCATAGGATATTTTAAACGATACATAGCATAGTTGCATAGATAGCCTATATAGATTTAAAAAAAACTACATAGCATAGCATAGATAAAAAAGATAAAAAAATATTAAAAAATACTCCTCATCGTCGTCTTCGGACTCCGACGCCGGTGTCCGATTCCTCCGTCGTGATGAAGGCGTCAGCCCGGCGTCCATCGCCGGAGGACCAAGTCGACGATTCCTTCAGCTCCATCTCGAAGAGTGCGGCTTACTTCGGCGTACGCCTATCTTCACGATAGGCGGCTTCCTCCGCCCTCCTCTCCGCCCTCCTTTGCATGAAGAATTGGCGCTCGTCGAGGACCTCCTGCGGGAACTGTCGGCGCCACTCCGCCATGGCATGCACGTCCATCTCAGCAATGCTGAGGCGGCGCTCCCGCCTCCGGTTCCGGCGACTGTCCTTTTCGGTGACAACCCGTGGACGAGGCGCGACGTTCGGCGTCTACTCCATCGTCATCACCTCGGAAAAATTCATCTCCCTTCGAGCCATGTTTAGACGCCACGCCGCCGCGGCATACGTGCGGGGGGCCTCGTGGGCGGTCTCGAACGTGTCGAGGCCGAGACGCATATCACCGGATCGGATCTCGGCGTAGATCGTGCCGGAGGGGCGCGCGCGGTAGCCTGAAGTTCCCTGACGACGCGGTGGCATGGTGGCGCGGCGGTGGCGAGGCGAGAATAGAGGCAGAGGGGCGCGTGACGAGACGAGGAAGGACGCGTGGCGAGACGAGGGGGCGACTGATTCGATGGAATGACGTGTGGCGGACGCTGCATTTCATAGACGCGTTGAACGCCCCGTCCCAAATCTAACGCATGTCCGCATTGGGATATCAGAGGAAGTAAGGCTGAAAGAGATACACCCCGAATTAGACCTAAATTTCCAAGTATTTGCCAGAAAAAACGTTATTGTACCCCAGGCAGATGTCCCCCGTGTCCGGTGCTTGTCTCTGTCCCCTGACGGCACTGTTCTTGATACCCAACCACGGATCCCTTCCCTACACAAATGGAGGCGGAGAAGATGTTGTGTCCATCTGTTGATATAAAAAAATGTAAAAGATCAAAATACCAAAGAGTAAAAATATTCCTTTGGTTTCTAAATGGAGCCGTGATTTTTACTAGACCTAAGAGAAGTTCAGCGATGAGAGCATTTCTTAACATTTAAAGGACGACAATACTTGGCACTACAGTAGACGTTAACAGGTAGTCACAAGTTTTCTTAGTACAAGATTTTAACCACAGCACATATTCTTTATGTTTTTACGTATGCAATCATTAACTTCTATAGACGTAATCTATACTGCACGTCTGCACGAGTTAATCAACTCTGATGTACGAGCAAATCGCTATGTCGAAAAACAATTTCGTCTCATCTTATATATAAAGCAACGATCCACAATAATTCAATACAACCTCACATCAACACGACATAAGCGCACACCCAAGACATGATACGTGCTACAAAAGCAACCGGGGACAAAATCACATACGACGAACCGTGGGTTTCAAAACAACGCCTTCATGAAAAAACGACACCGAAGCGATGCCACCGTCCAATCCAAGGATCAGAGTTTTCCTTGGAGCAGCACGACGGATGATGAGAGCCGCAACGACGTCTTCAAGAAGGGAATGAGCTTCACCGTCGTCGGTCCTTCCAAAGATAGAGCAGGTTTTCATCCCGGCCAACACTCACCGTCACCGATCGCCACATCCCGGCATCCACGTCGCCCACACGGCCATGCAGCACCAATCCACGGGCTCTGCCCATGAGCACCGCGCAACCACCTCCGGGGCCACCGCTCTGGCATCCAAGATCTAGATACCACCTCACCCGAGATCCTACGCTACCCCAACCGAAGAGAAGAGCGAAAAGGGGCCGCCTTTTCCAACCCTGGGCAGCCCCAGCACGAGACCCAAAGGCCGGTCAAGACGGGCCTCCATCGACTCGTCATACAGCACCGAGCTCGATACGAGCGCGGTCCAGCGGCATCGTGCGTGAGACAAGGTCGGTCCTGCTGCACTGTGCGCGAGACACAATCGGTCCTACTTCTCCGGGCGCGAGATAAACGATGGACCGTAGTTGGGAGCGGGCCAGCCCTTCGACCTAAGTAGTGCCGGAGCAACGAGGAGATCAAGCGAAGGTCGATACGGTCCAACCGCAGACGAGCCAACGCCGGATTAGAAGCCGGTCGTCGTCACCGGGGGCACACCGTCGAGCTACCGTGTAGCGCCGCGCCACCGGGGTACCACCGCCCTATCAGGGAATGTTGCATGGGAAACAAAAAAATTCCTACGCACACGCAAGACCTATCCATGGTTATGTACATCTACGAGAGGGGAGTTCAGATGCACATACCCTTGTAGATCGCTAAGCGGTAGCGTATATAACGCGGTTGATGTAGTGGAACATCTTCGCGATCCAAATCGTAGCTCGTCCCGCGATCTCATCACGATCCGTCCCGCGATCCATCACGATCCATCCCGATCTAGTGCCAAACGGACGGCACCTCCGCGTTCAGCACACGTACGGCTCGATGACGTCTCCTCCTTCTTGATCTACCAAGAGAGTAAGGAGAAGTAGATGGGATCTCAACCAGCACGACGGCATGATGGAGACGATGGTGGAGCAGTGCCAGCAGCGCTGCCAGAACCGATCTGAGGAGAAAACGGAGTTATGGGAGAGGTAGGGCTGCCCCTGGGGCATGGGAAATGGTGTGCTCAGCCCCTCCCTCTGCCCCACTATATATAGGAGGCAAGGGGAGGGCTGGCTCGCAGCCCTAGCCCCTCCTCCAAGGAGGGGGCTTAGGCCTAGGGAGGTTTCCTCCCTCCCCAAGGCACCTAGGAGGTGCCTTCCTCTTTAGGGACTCTTCCCTCCCAACCACATGGGCCCTTGGGGGCTGGTCCACCAAGGCTTGGCCGCCACCTTACAGCCCATGCACGTCCTAGGGGATGGAGGGACCCTTCCAGACTCCTCTAGAACCTTCCAGAAGCTTCCCGGTACAGTACCGATAAAACCCCAAACTTTTTCGGTAGCCAAAATAGGACTTCCCATATATAAATCTGCACCTCCAGACCATTCCGGAGCTCCTCGTGAGGTCCGGGATATCACCCGAGACTCCGAACAACATTCGGCCACCACAATACATTTCTCAATATTACTCTAGTGTCACCGAACGTTAAGTGTGCAGACCTTGCGAGTTCGAGAACTATGCAGACATGACCGAGACACCTCTACGGTCAATAACCAATAGCAGGACGTGGATGCCCATATAGGTTCCTACATATTCTAGAAAGATCTTTATTGGTCGAACCACGAAGTCAAGGATTCAATCAATCACGTATACTGTTCCCTTTGTCCATTGGTACGTTACTTGCCCGAGATTCGATCGTCAGTATCTCTATACCTAGTTCAATCTCGTTACCGGCAAGTCTCTTTACTCGTTTCGTAATACAAGATCCCGTGACTAACTCCTTAGTCACATTGATTGCAAGGCTTATTGAAAGTGCGTTATATCGACTAGAGGGGGGAGAATAGGAGATTTTTAGAATTTCATCGCTGAGGAAATTCCTTTTGAGGAAATTCCTCACTGATGAATAACTTGCAGTGGAAACAGCAAAGGATCAGGAGTGCAAAGTATTACTACAGCAGTTTTATCGATGAGGATTATGAAAAATAGTTTGCACAGTACGCAGGCACAGAGTAAGCAGGTGAGGATTAACTAGACTGAAGAATTTGAGGTTGAGGAAATTCAGAGAAAGTCTTCAGCAAATTCTTCAAACAGAGACAATGAAAATCTTGAACATACAATATTGAGGAATTTAAAGAGTTGAAGAAATAGAACCCGTATCATAGTGAAGACACTGGTTGATGACCCAGTTCCAACTAATGTGACAATCGTACGTCTGGTTTGGAGCGGCTTGGTATTGAAAACAAAAGACACACAATCCCGGGACACACAGTCCCTACCGTATTCTCCTTGAGCTAAGGACACACAGTCCTCGCCCAACTCTCGTGGTAAGTCTTCAGGGCAGACTTCCAAACCCTCATAAACTTGGTCACCTGGCGATCCACAATTGACTGCTGGATTGCTCTAGACCATGATGCCTAACCGTCTGGAGGATGCACGGTCCTCAAAGGTAAAAGGCTTCAGTCCCACACAGGAACAAATTCTTCAGTGATGCTCAATCACTTGGTTTTTGGTTTGTGGTTTGGTGTTTGGGGTATTTCCTCATTGATGATTTACTCTCGAAGACTCTGAAGAATCTGGGTTGCTCTAAATGACAAGTGACAGTTTCTCGTGGAGGAACCAACCAGCTAATGGTTGCGGGGGGGGGGCTATTTATAGCCAGGGAGCATCCCAACATGAGTTGACATAAATGCCCTTAAGTATTATGACCGTTGGTGTGGATAAGATCGGTGATGTGGCGCAAATCGCGGTAATGGTCGGGACCCTCAACTCTGAGAGTCCTCATGTTTCTCATATTCCTCACTTGAGGCTTTTGTAGTATTAGGCTTGTGTTGAGCATCATGAGGAAATTCATTCCATAGTGTTACCTTGACCCCCTTTAACAGTACGGTGTTCCTATGACTCAATAGTGAAGAAAATGAAACAGAAAGAATAAATCTTCACTATTCAAAGTCTTCAAATTGATTTTCTTCAGGACACACCAAATTCCTCATCTTCAATATCTTCATGAGGAATATCAATTTCATCGCAATTTCTTCGTGATCAAAGTCTTCAGCATAAGACCAATTTCTTCAGCTGAAGATATACATTTTTAGGGGTCGATATTCATCGTATAACTTAAACTCCTTAGCGACTTATAGATCATGTGTACACTGATGAACACATTAGATACTTAACTTATATGTCTTCAAACCACCAAAATCACTAAGGGCACTAGATGCACTTACAATCTCCCCCTTTTTGGTGGTTGATGACAATTAGGTTAAGTTTTCAACAGGGATAAAAATATGAAGTGTAAATACTCAGTTGAGGAATTTGAAAACAAGATACTGAGAGACTCCCCCTGAAGATGTGCATACTTTGAGGAATTTGCTTTTCACAGCAATTGCACATTGATGATTTATATCATGGAGATCTCCCCTTGTATCTTGTAAATCATGCATACATACGACATATAATATGAGGAATTTGAGAATGCATGATGAGAAATGGTATCTGACGAATTTCAGCATGTGTGCATTAATATTTTGAGGAATAAGCATGCGAAGAAAATCGTTCAAAAGCGTCAGAGTACCATCGGGCTTAAGTTACAACTCATTACATAAAACACTTCAGAAGAACCAAGAGTTTGTAACTTAATAAAGTTTATAAGCCCCAAAATTTATCCCGCATGAAGACTAACTTAGATTTCTCCCCCTTTGTCATCAAGTGACGAAAAGGGACAAAACTGAGGACTAACGCCCCATGAAGACTTTCACTTCTTAGCTGATGAAGAAGATGCGTGAGGATTCTTGGCGACGGGCTTATTCCTTGGACCAGTAGCAGTGTCTTCTGGTTCTTCATCAGATTCTGCGTTGTGGAATGAAGAAAAGGAACTGTCCTCAAGGTCTGGAACTGGAATTGGCTTGAATTTCTTCTTGGGAGCCACGACCAGTCGAAGTCCGGAGTAAACTCCAATTCATCAAGTTTTCTTGAGTTTCCACATGAGCCAGCGTGGACCAGGTACGATCAAAAACCTCATGAAGATAGTAGTGATTTTTCTTCACTGCATTTTGAGTCTCGTTGAGGGTTTTCACAATGGCACTGAATTGACGTTTGACCCATTTGTGATTGCGATCGACCTTCTGAAGAAGACTGAGGAGTAGTTCTCTGTTAGTCATTATCCTTGGGGCAACAGGGCTAGGCGGCTCCTGAGTTTCAGTGTCATCATATGAAGAATATGCTCCTGGTTTGCGAAACTCGCCATCAAGGGGCCGACTTCCTTCATCGATGACAAATTTTCATTTTCCTTCAACAGGCTCAAAAGTCTTCTTGATGACTCTGATCAGAGGCAGATATCCAATGTGATTGTTGAAATCAGCATGATAGTTGATGCCATACCTGCGTCTGATGTATCTCATGATCCACAGAGCATAAATCTTCAAGTCGAAGGGCGACATAGCATTATCAGCCAGAGTCCTCAGGAAGAAGTCGTGAAGGTTTATTGGTATGCCATGGATGATGTTGAAGAGGATGTTCTTCATGATGCCTACGACATCTTCTTCATCATCATGGTCCTTGATTGGAGCGATGACACTGCATAGGATCCTGTAGACAGTTCATGGTTCATACTTCAAGTCTTGAACCAGAAAAGTAGTTCTTGGAGGTTGATCCTTGGCCAAAGGCTTCATGAGGACTTCCATCATTCTGTTGGGCATTTCCCGTTCATCATACATCAACACAACTTGTTCTGAGGGAACTGAAACTGGAAGCACTCGAAGAATTTCAGTGGCAGGAGCTTTGTAATGAGTGTGCTGAGTCATCCAGTCCAGCACCCAAGTGTTGATATCCTTCGGGTCTCCAGAGATGTGCAAAGTAGCATATATTTAAGAATGATATCGCTATTCCAATCACGTATATCAGTGCAGAGAGGCAGCAGTCCAGCTTCATGAAGAACATTGAGGACTGGGGCGAAGCAAGGAATTTCTTCCATCTCAACATGAGGAATATGCATGTGCTAAAATATTTTGTTCCTCCCACAGAGCACAGAGGCATAGTAGTTGAGCTGAGTCCTTGTCCAAAACTTCTTGTGCCTGATGCGAAGCTTGTCATATGGATTGTTGCCGCTGAAATACATCCGTTCTTCATAGCACACTTCCTTTTGAAACTTTTGCCTCTTCGAAAAAGGGTGATTTTGCTTTGGTTGAAGATTATGCTGCTATTCTTGAGGAGATACTAACATTGTTGTTTTAGTGTTGACCACAACAATAGCAGTTTCAGTATTGGGTGCACGAGCATTTTCTTCAGCCTTTTCCTCAGGTTGAGGATTTTCTTCAGGTTGAGGATTTTCCTCAGCTTGAGGAGTTTGCTTGGTGGAGGAGGCAAAATCTTCAGCTGTTGCAGCTGATCCTTGAGCAGGTCCATCAAATATCTTGTGAGGAATGAAGGACTGAGGAATATCATTAATTTGAATTTCCCCATCCATGGTTTCTTCAGATTCAGCATCTTTCATTTCCTCATCTTATTCGGGAATGACATAGTCAATTCCGAAGGGAATAAGTGAATATGATGGAGCTACCTTCAGAGGCATAACATCCACTGGAGCAGTTGAAGACTCTGTCTGAGCTAACTTGGGGCGCTTGGCCTTTGATGATTCTGAGGTCATTGAAGTTTTTCTTTTCTTCGCTTCTTTCTTAGCAGCCTTGGTTTTCTTCACGTCTGATGTAGAAGGAACCATTTTCTTCACCTTTGAGGATTGAGGTGTAGGAATTTTCTCTTCGGGAGCTGGTGCAGTATCAGTCCTGGCAGTGTCCTCAGCTGAAGCATTTTCTTCAGCTGGAGTGTCTTGAGGTATTTCCTCAATTACTGGTTCATCAGCTGGAATATCTTGAGGTATTTCCTCAATAACAGGTTCTTCAGCTTCATCTTCTTCAGTCAGCTGAACAGAATAGCTGGACAAAGGCAGCTTTGGCTTTAGTGGAGGAGCAGCCTTCTTGTTATATTCATCAACTGCATTAGTTACAAACTTGATGAAATTTGACTTGAGACTTTAACGATCATATAGATTTGTGTACTTGTTGGTCAAAGTCTTCAGTTCAGCGTGGGTGGACACAAGATCTTCAGGCATCGGATTGAGGAGATTCTGCCTCAGGAATCTTTCCTTCTTTAGTTTTGCAGCCTTTGCTTGCTTGGCTTGCGTCTCTTTCCATTTGGCCTCATTGATGAATGTGGAAACCAGATGACTGATACCTGGGGGAAGCTTCAAGTCATCAATGGGGGTGCTTGGATCTTCATACCAGACATTGATGAAGTCTAACAGAACCTTGGGATCCATGGCAAGAGGAATAGAGCTGCCTAAGGCTTGTGCAACTCGTTCCTGCTTGTTTCTGATAATGGCTTGAAGAGTTTCATCATCAAATTCATCACTTCCTTCTCATGCAGAAGGGATGTTGATGACTTTGCTTGGGCTGGGCCTGATGCCCCTTCTAGCGGTCATTTTAGTCTTCAAGCTTCTTGGTGAAGACTTTGTCTCTGAGCTCATGGCAGATGGTACAGAGGAGCTCAAGTGAGCAGGTTGTTGCTTGACAATCTGCTTGTGTCCAGGCTTTGAGGCATGTGTAGTTGTTGAAGGTTTTTGTGCAGGTGCAGCCTTCTGAGGCAATTGCTCTTTAGGCTTTGAAGTCTTTGGTTTCTTTGGCACAGACTTCATTTGAGGAATAGTTGTACCAGAAGCTTCAACAGCAGAAGAGGTGATTGCAGTGGCAGCAGCAGATTCTTCATTGTATTTCCTCACTGCAGCTTCTGCTTTCTTTTGAAGTTTAGATAAGTGTTTGTCTTTCTCCTTAGGGTAATCCTGAACTGATTTGATGCTTGAGGGATGTGCAACCTGATGATCACCAACAGGAGGCCTTTTGCAAGGTGGCTTGAGTGCGAATTTCTTCGCATACTTTGGAGTGACGAAGCGATATTCCTTCCACTCCTTAGTCCACCAGCGTTCTATTTTCTGAAGCCTAATTTTGGGCTTCGGCATAGGTTCTTGCTCATCTGGCGTACAGTGATCAAGATATGTATCCTCAGGTATCAATTACAGTGTTTTGTTCAAGTTTATTTCCACCCTTTTGCTTTCTGTCATCTTCCATTTTCTTCAACTGATGCTTTTGCTGAGGAATTTGCACTCTTGAAGATTCTGATGACACTGGCAAAGTTTCTTCGAGGAACGCTGCAAATGAGTTAAGTTGATGAGAACCTAGAGATTCATCAACTGACATTTTGTACCTGTGAACAGAGTATATGTGCGAGGGATTTGGAGAGGTCATATGCGTTCTCAGATTTGAAGAAATTGAAATTTTAAAAGTTGAGGAATTTGACTAGTGGGTTGAGGAATTTGTCTAAGCATTTTGATCTTGGATTCCACAGTTGTGCATATTAGAAAATTTGCACAATTGAGGGATCACATGAAGAATTTTAGTGGCTTAGTGAAATTCATCAAGTGTTTGAGGAATTGAGTGTGCGAAGCTGATAGACATTGAGGAAAAACAGATTTCTCGAATCTAAGGTAAAATAGTAGATCAAAAGGGGTTGTAAAATAGGATTTTAATTACCCTATGTGGCGAGCACAAAGAACAGAGGTAGTAACAGTAAGAAGCTCTCTGGTTCGAGTCCGCTGCGCCCTAACTTGGGGGCAGAAGACAGCTACGGCGGCGGCGGATGTAGATGTTCCGCTTCCAGCGTGAGTTCGGCGACTGAGAGGTCGAGGCAGTGAAGTTGTTCCTCACCGGGGACGAGATTGCTAGCGGTGGCGCTAGGTTTGTGCTTGAGGTGGAGAGAAGGACGAGAGGACGAAGAGTTTTGACAGAAGGGGGTAAGGACTTATTTATAGCTCAAGTGAAAACGGTCCGACCGAAACTTTCAGACCGAACTGCCCTTGCCCATTCGTCTCCACGCGACATGTGTAGCCTGAGATTAAAGCGGTGGAGATCGTGCTTATCTGATCGTGGGAAGTGGGGTTCAGTTAATGTGTAACAATATAAAATTCATTTTTGAAGATTTGAGGATTTCGTTGCAAAATCCTCAGCTGACATAGAGAGTCTCTTGTTTTGTCACTTTCATATACTAGAAAGAATTTTCATTATATAACTTGGCTTGTATATTCCAATGATGGGTTTCCTCAAAATTGCCATAGGTCTTTGTGAGCAAGCAAGTTGGGTGCACACCCACTAGTTTTCTTTTTGAGCTTTCACACACTTATATCTCTTGTGCATCCGTTGCATGGCAATCCCTACTCATTCACATTGATATCTATTGATGGGCATCTCCATAGCCCATTGATACGCCGAGTCAATGTGACCATCTCCTCCCTTTTGACTCACGACCTCCACCACACTCTATTCCACCTATAGTGCTATATCCATGGCTCACGATCGTGTATTGCGTGAGAGTTGAAAAAGTTTGAGAAAGTAAGAGTGTGAAAACAATTACTTGGTCAATACCGGGGTTGTGCATGATTTAAATTCGTTGTGTGGGGATGATGGAGCATAGCCAAACTATATGATTTTGTAGGGATAACTTTCTTTGGCCTTCTTATTTCAAAAGTTCATGATTACTTTGCTAGTATGCTTGAAGTATTATTATTTTCATGTCAATATTAAACTATTGTTTTGAATCTTACGGATCTGAACATTCATGCCACAATAAAGAACTTACAAAAGAACAAATATGTTAGGTAGCATTCCACATCAAAAATTCGATCTTTATCACTTCCCTACTGGAGGACGAGCACGAGTTAAGCTTGCGGATGCTTGATACGTCTCCAACGTATCTATAATTTTTGATTGTTCCATGCTATTATATTATCAACCTCGGATGTTTTATATGCATTCATATGCAATTTTATATCATTTTTAGGACTAACCTATTAACTCAATGCCTAGTCCAAGTTTCTGTTTTTTCGTGTTTTTGACCTTTTTCAGAAAAGAATATTAAATGGAGTCCAAACAGAATAAAACCTACAGCGTGATTTTTTTTCTATAACAGAAGATACGCACAGGACTTGAGAACCAAGGCAGGAGGTCTCGGGGGAGGTCACGAGCCCCCTAGGCGCGCCCTAGGGGGGGGCCGCGCCTAGCAGGCTCGTGGACCCCCCATGGCTCCTTTGCCCTACCTCTTTCGCCTATAAATTCTCTAAAATCCCAAAATCAAAGAAGAGAGCCTCGAAAATACTTTTCCGCCGCCGCAAGCTTCTTCTCTCTCTTGGATCTTCAATACAAAGTTCTCCATGATCTTCATGGAGATCTATCCGATGTAACTTTCTTTCGCGGTGTGTTTGTCGAGTTCCGATGAATTGTGGATTTATGATCAGATCATCTATGAACATTATTTGAGTCTCCTCTGATTTCTTATATGCATGATTTCGTATCCTTATAATTCTCGTCGAGTTATGGGTTTCGTTTGGCCAACTTGATCTATAATTCTTGCAATGGGAGAAGTGCTTGGTTTTGGGTTCATACCGTGCGATGTCCTCACCTAGTGAGAGAAGGGGTCGCGAGGTATGCATCGTGTTGTTGCCATCAAGGGTAAAAAGATGGGGTTTATATCATATTGCATGAATTTATCCCTCTACATCATGTCATCTTGCTTAAGGCGTTACTCCGTTTGTTATGAACTTAATACACTAGATGCATGCTAGATAGCGGTCGATGTGTGGAGTAATAGTAGTAGATGCAGACAGTATCGGTCTACTTGTCTCGGACGTGATGCCTATATGTATGATCATTGCCTTAGATATCGTCATGACTTTGCGTGATTCTATCAATTGCTCGGCAGTAATTCGTTCACCCACCGTAATACTTGCTATCATGAGAGAAGCCTCTAGTGAACACTATGGCCCCCGGGTCTATTTTACACATCATGTATTCAGATCTACAAAAATACCAAAAATACTTTGCTGCACTTTTATTTCCTTTTACCTTTTATCACATTCAGATCTCACCTTGCAAGTAATCGTGAAGGGATTGACAACCCCTTTATCGCGTTGGGTGCAAGTTTGTTTGTTTTTGCGCAGGTTCATTGGTGCCTCATCTTGATACTCCTACTGGATTGATATCTTAGTTCTCAAACTGAGGTAAATACTTATTTCTACTTTGCTGCATCACCCTTTCCTCTTCAAGGGAAAAACCAACGCAAGCTCGAGAAGTAGCAAGAAGAATTTCTGGCGCCGTTGTCAGGGAGTATTCAAGTGAAGCATATCTACCAAGTAACTATCGCAAACTCATCTCTTGCATTTACATTATTTGCCTTTTGCCTCTCGTTTTCCTCTCCCCCACTTCTAAAACAAAATTTGCAAAAATATTTGCCTTTTTCTTTCGCCTTTTCTTTCGCTTGCTTTCTGCTTGCTTGTGTTGCCATGTGCCTTTTGTTTGCTTGCATCTTCGCTTGCTAAAATCTATTGATATGGATCCTCATCCACTTGCTAATCTTTTCAAACGACCAAATTATGATGAACAATTTGCTAGTGAGTTGAGTGCACTTGACTATCTCTATGGAGTTTTGTTTGAAAATCTTGAATCTGAAAATTTGATGAAGTGTTGAAAGAAGAAAATTATAAAGTGGTTCATGATATCTCCTTGAATGAAAAACATGATTGCCATGTTATTAGTATGAATTCTCTGAATATCTATGATGCTAATGATATGCAAAACCACAAGCTTGGGGATGCTATGCTTGATGAAGATGATATTTTTTGTTTCCCAAGTTTTGGTGATGACCTTTTTTCTATAATTGATCATGAAAAGAATGCTTTGTGTGATAGTTATATTGTAAGATTCCTTCATGATGTTATTGAAAATTACTATGAGAGAGGAACATATGCTTTTACATATTGCAATAATATCAAGCTTCCTCTCTATGTGTTCAACGTTTTGAAGTTATGCTTGTTTTGCCTTCCTATGCTAGTTAATTCTTGTTCCCATAAATTGTTTGCTCACAAAATCCCTATGCATAGGAAGTGGGTTAGATTTAAATGTGTTTTTTGCCATTCATGATGCTCTTTTGCATACCTCAACTACTACTTTTTATATGAGCATCATTGAAATCGTTAAACCCAGCTAGGGGCGTTAAACGATAGCGCTTGTTGGGAGGCAACCCAATGAATAAATTTATTTTTTCTTTTCACTTTCTGTTTTGTTGAGTCCACACCATCATAATTATGTTATGATTTTGTTTTTTATGTTTTAATTAGTGTTTGTGCCAAGTAGAACCTTTATGGTTAGTTTTGGTGATAGTTGTTTAATCATGCTGAAAAAAGACAAAAACTTTGTGCTCACGAAATTATTTTTAATTCCTATCCAGAAAGAGCTTTTGAGTTGATTATTTTTTATGCTGATTGATATGCAAATTTCCCTAATTTTTATAATGTTTCAGAATTTTTGGGATATCACAGGTATACGAAATATACAGATTATTACAGACTATTGTGTTTTTGACAGATTCTGTTTTTTGTTGTGTTGATTGCTTATTTTGATGAAACTATGGTTAGTATCGGGGGGTACGAGCCATGGAAAAGTGAGAATACAGTAATATAACATCAATATAAATGGAAATCAAGTTTACTACAGTACCTAAAAAGTTGGTAGTTTGTTTTCTTATGCTAATGATATCATGAGTTTCTGTTTAAGTTTTGTGTTGTGAAGTTTTCAAGTTTTGGGTGATGTTCTTATGGACAATGGAACAAAGAGTGGAAAGAGCTTAAGCTTGGGGATGCCCAAGTAATCCCAAGCCAAATTCAAGGACACCAAAAAGCCTAAGCTTGGGGATGCCCCAGGAAGGCATCCCCTCTTTCGTCTTCAATACATCGGTAACGTTACTTGGAGCTATATTTTTCTTCACCACATGATATGTATTTTGCTTGAAGCGTCGTGTATTATAGGTGTCTTTGCTTTTTATTTGTCACAATAATCCTTGCTGCACACCTTTTTGAGAGGGACATGCACTCATCGTGAATTTTTTAGAATACTCAATGAACTTCACTTATATCTTTTGAGCTAGGCAATTTAGCTCCCATGAGCTTCACTTATATCTTTTGAGCTAGATAATTTTGCTCTAGTGCTTCACTTAAATCTTTTTAGAGCACGGCAGTTTCATATTTTGTAGAAATAGAAACTCTCGATCTTCACTTATATCATTTTGAGAGTGCTCTCTCTAAGTAACTTGGTAATTAGCGTGTGCTATGAAATTAGTCCTAAATACGATAGGCATCCAAAGAGGATATAATAAAAACTTTCATATTCAAGTGCATTGATTAGTAAGAGAAGTTTGATTCCTCATAATTAGTTTTGAGATATGGATATGGTAATATTATAGTTATGTTAGTAGGGTGTTGTGAATATAGAAATACTTGCGTTGAGGTTAGTGATTCTCGTAGCATGCACGTATGGTGAACGGTTTTTTCTGGAAGTCGGAGCATAATAGATTTATTGATTGTCATCCTTTGTGTGGCGGTCGGGATCGCGCGATGGTTAACACCTACCAACCCTTCCCCTAGGAGTATGCATTTAGCACTTTGTTTCGATTGCTAATAAAACTTTCGCAATAAGTATATGAGTTCTTCATGACTAATGTGAGTCCATGGTATAGATGCACTCTCACCTTCCACCATTGCTAGCCTCTCTAGCACCGCGCAACTTTCGCCGGTGCACAAACCCACCATATACCTTCCTCAAAACAGCCACCATACCTACCTATTATGGCATTTTCATAGCCATTCTGAGATATATTACCGTGCAACTTCCACCGTTCCGTCTCATGACATGTGCCATCACTTTCATATTGCCATTGCATGATCGTAAGATAGCTAGCGAGATGTTTCAACGTCATACGCTAAGCTAGATCGTTGCACATCCCGGTACACTATCAGAGGCATTTCATATAGAGTCATGATTGTTCTAAGTATTGAGTTGTAAGTAAATAGAAGTGTGATCATCATCATTATTAGAGCATTGTACCATGTGAGGAAATAAAAAAAAGGCCAGAGATGCCCACAAAAAAAATGAAATGAAAAAAAGAGAGGCCAAAGAGACCAAACAAAAAAATGATGAGAGAAAAAGAGAGAAGGGACAATGCTACTATCTTTTTCCACACTTGTGCTTGCACCATGTTCTTCATGATAGAGAGTCTCTTGTTTTGTCACTTCCATATACTAGTGGGAATTTTCATTATATAACTTGGCTTGTATATTCCAATGATGGGCTTCCTCAAAATTGCCCTAGGTCTTCGTGAGCAAGCAAGTTGGGTGCACACCCGCTAGTTTTCTTTTTGAGCTTTCACACACTTATAGCTCTTGTGCATCCGTTGCATGGCAATCCCTACTCATTCACATTGATATCTATTGATGGGCATCTCCATAGCCCATTGATACGCCGAGTCGATATGACCATCTCCTCCCTTTTGCCTTACGACCTTCACCACACTCTATTCCACCTATAGTGTTATATCCATGGCTCACGCTCATGTATTGCGTGAGAATTGAAAAAGTTTGAGAAAGTAAGAGTGTGAACACAATTACTTGGAGATTACCAGGGTTGTGCATGATTTATATTCGTTGTGTGGGGATGATGGAGCATAGCCAGACCATATGATTTTGTAGGGATAACTTTCTTTGGCCTTGTTATTTCAAAAGTTCATGATTACTTTGCTAGTATGCTTGAAGTATTATTGTTTTCATGTCAATATTAAACTATTGTTTTGAATCTTACGGATCTGAACATTCATGCCACAATAAAGAAGTTATAAAAGAACAAATATGTTAGGTAGCATTCCACATCAAATATTCGGTCTTTATCACTTCCCTACTCGAGGACGAGCAGGAGTTAAGCTTGGGGTTGCTAGATACGTCTCCAACGTATCTATAATTTTTTATTGTTCCATGCTATTATATTATCAACTTGGGATGTTTTATATGCATTCATATGCCATTTTATATCATTTTTGGGACTAACCTATTAACTCAGTGCCTAGTGCCAGTTTCTGTTTTTTCCGTCTTTTTGACCTTTTTCAGAAAAGAATATTAAACGGAGTCCAAACGGAATAAAATCTGCGGGGTGATTTTTTCCATAACAGAAGATACGCGGAGGACTTGAGAACCAAGGCAGGAGGTCTCGGGGGAGGTCACGAGCCCCCTAGGGGGGCCGCGCCTAGCAGGCTCATGGGCCCCCCGTGGCTCCTTTGCCCTACCTCTTTCGCCTGTAAATTCTCTAAAGTCCTAAAACCAAAGAAGGGAGCCTCGAAAATACTTTTGCGCCGCCGCAAGCTTCTGTCTCCGCAAGATCCCATCCGGAGGGGGATTCGAACATGGAGGGCTTCTTCATCAACACCATTGCCTCTCCGATGATGCGTGAGTAGTTCACCACAGACCTTCGGGTCCATAGCTAGTAGCTAGATGGCTTCTTCTCTCTCTTGGATCTTCAATACAAAGTTTTCCATGATCTTCATGGAGATCTATCCGATGTAACTTTCTTTTGTGGTGTGTTTGTCGAGATCCGATGAATTATGGATTTCTGATCAGATTATCTAGGAATATTATTTGAGTCTCCTCTGATTTCTTATATGCATGATTTCGTATCCTTGTAATTCTCTTCGAGTTATGGGTTTCGTTTGGCCAACTTGATCTATAATTCTTGCAACGGGAGAAGTGCTTGGTTTTGGGTTCATACCGTGCGGTGTCCTCACCTAGTGAAAGAAGGGGTAGCGAGGCACGCATCGTGTTGTTGCCATCAAGGGTAAAAAGATGGGGTTTATATCATATTGCATGAATTTATCCCTCTACATCATGTCATCTTGCTTAAGGCGTTACTCTGTTTGTTATGAACTTAATACACTAGATGCATGCTGAATAGCGGTCAATGTGTGGAGTAATAGTAGTAGATGCAGACAGTATCGGTCTACTTGTCTCAGACATGATGCATATATGTATGATCATTGCCTTAGATATCGTCATGACTTTGCGCGATTCTATCAATTGCTCGGCAGTAATTCGTTCACCCACCGTAATACTTGCTATCATGAGAGAATCCTCTAGTGAACACTATGGCCCCCGGGTCTATTTTACACATCATATATTCTGATCTACGAAAATACCAAAAATACTTTGCTGCACTTTTATTTCCTTTTACCTTTTATCACCTTCAGATCTCACCTTGCAAGTAATCGTGAAGGGATTGACAACCCCTTTATCGCGTTGGGTGCAAGTTTGTTTGTTTTTGCGCAGGTTCATTGGTGCCTCACCTTGATCCTCCTAATAGATTGATACCTTGGTTCTCAAACTAAGGGAAATACTTATTTCTAATTTGCTGCATCACCCTTTCCTCTTCAAGGGAAAAACCAACGCAAGCTCGAGAAGTGATGTCCCACAAGCATATGGGATCGCAGCAGTTTTCGAGGGTAGAGTATTCAACACAAATTTATTGATTCGCTCACAAAGGGAAGCTAAAGGATATTCTCAAGTATTAGCAGCTGAGTTGTCAATTCAACCACACCTGAAAGATTATTGTCTGCAAGCAAAGTATCAGTAGCAAGGTAGTACGATAGCAACGGCACCAGAAAAAGCTTTGGCAACTCCCCGGCAACGGTGCTAGAAAAGGCCTTGTTGACGGGATGTTAGCGCCAACAAAGTCTTGCAACAAGTAACAGCAGAGTAGCAAGGAACAGTAGTAGCAGCAGCACCAAAGTAACAAGTAACAGTAGTAGCGACAGCAGCAGCAAAGTAACAGCAGTAGTGACAGCAGCAAAGTGGCCCAATCCCTCTTGTAGCAAGGGACAAGCCTAGGCAAAGTAACGTAGCGAGCACCAGCAGTAAAAGACTCGTAGGCAGTGGATCGGTGATGGATGAGTGTGACGGATGTGATTCATCATGTAACAGCTATAACATGCAGAGATATGTGGCTAGCTACCGTTCGTCAATCTAATGTAGGCATGTATTCCGTATGTAGTCATACGTGCTTAGGGAAAAGAACTTGCATGACATCTATTGTCCATCCCTCCCATGGCAGCAGGGTCCTAATGGAAACTACGGGATATTAAGGTTCTCCTTTTAATAAAGAAGCGGACCAACGCATTAACACGTGGTGAATACATGAACTCCTCATACTATGGTCATCTCCTGGAGTGGTTCCGGCTATTGTCACTCCGGGGTTGCCGGGCCATAACACATAGTAGGTGACTACAACTTGCAAGATAGGATCTAAAACACACATATATTCACAACAACATAATAGGTTCAGATCTGAAATCATGGCACTCGGGCCCTAGTGACAAGCATTAAGCATAGCCAAGTAGTAGCAACATCAATCTAGAACATAGTGGATACTAGGGATCAATCCACGTCAAGAACTAACTCGATTACATGATAGATCTCATCCAACTCATAACCGTCCAGCAAGCCTAAGATGAGATTACTCACGAACGATGAAGATCATCATGGAATTGTCGATGGAGAAAGGTTGATGATGACGATGGCGACGATTTCCCCTCTCCGGAGCCCGAAAAGGACTCTAGATCTGCCCTCCAGATGAAGAACGGGATGTGGCGGCTGATACGTCTCAAATGTATCTATAATTTTTGATGGTTTCATGTTGTTATCTTGTCATCTTTGGATGTTTTATGTACCTATTATATCTTTTCTGGGACTAACTTATTAATTCAGTGCCAAATGTCAATTCCTGTTTTTTCTGTGTTTTTGGCTCTTTTCAGATCTGATTTTGGAACGGAGTCCAAACGGAATAAAATCCCCGAAATAATTTTTTCCTGAAAGGGAGAAGATCAGGGGGCTTGTGAGCCAAGCCAGGAGGGCTACAGGGAGCCCACAAGACCCCACTCCGCCACCAGGGGGCGGCGGTGGGCAGGCTTGTGGCCTCCCTGGCGCCCCTGACCTAGATCTTGCGCCTATATATTCCCTAAAAATCAGAAAAAAATCAAGGGATCCACGAAAATACTTTTCTGCCGCCACAAGCTTCCGTTTCCGTGAGATCTCATCTGGAGACCCTTCCCGGTGCCCTGCCGAAGGGGACTTTGGAGTTGGAGGGCTTCTACATCAACATTATGGCCCCTCCAATGACCCGTGAGTAGTTCACTTCAGACCTACGGGTTCGTAGTTAGTAGCTAGATGGCTTCTTCTCTCTCTTGGATCTTCAATACAAAGTTCTCCATGATCTTCATGGAGATCTATCCGATGTAATCTTCTTTGGCGGTGTGTTTGTCGAGATCTGGTGAATTGTGGATTTGTGATCAGATTATCTATGATGTATATTTGAGTCTTTGCTGATTTCTTATATGCATGATTTGATATCCTTGTAAGTCTCTCTGAGTCTTGGGTTTTGTTTGGCCAACTATATCTATGATTCTTGCAATGGGAGAAGTGCTTGGTTTTGGGTTCTTACCGTGTGGTGACCTTTCCCAGTGACAGTAGGGGCAGCAAGGCACACATCGTGTAGTTGCCATCAAGGGTAACAAGGTGGGCTATGTTGTAGATATGAGATTGTCCATCTACATCATGTCATCTTGCTTAAGGCGTTAATCTGTTCTTTGGACTTAATACACTAGATGCATGCTGGATAGCGGTCGACGTGTGGAGTAATAGTAGTAGATGCAGAAAGTATCGGTCTACTTGTTTTGGACGTGATGCCTATAGATATAATCATTGCCATAGATGACGTCACGACTTTGCGCGGTTCTATCAATTGCTCGACAGTAATTTGTTCACCCACCCTCTATTTGCTTTCATGAGAGAAGCCACTAGTAAACACTACGGCCCCCGGGTCTATTCACACCTATCGTTTCCACTTTCGCTTTTACTTTGCTTTGTTACTTTGTTGCTTTTAGTTCTCACTTGGCGAACAATCTATAAGGGATTGACAACCCCTTCATAGCGTTGGAAGCAAGCCTTTTTGTGTTTGTGCAGGCTCTTGTGATACTCCTTCACTGGATTGATACCTTGGTTCTCAAACTGAGGGAAATACTTACCACCGCTGCGCTACATCACCCTTTCTGCTTCGAGGGAACACCAACGCAAGGCTCCAAGGCCACGGGGGAAATCCTTGCATATTTGCCTAGGAAGTCCCTTAAGGCGTAGACGTAGCAGAAGGATTCCTGGTGCCGTCAACACACCTATTTCTGGCGCCATTGGAAGGTCTTTTGTTGCAGTAGCAGAAGTATTTATGGCGACGTTGCCGGGAAAGGAGAGATCTATCCAAGTAGGTCTCACAAACTCATGTCTTGCATTTATTTATTTTGCCAGTTGCCTCTCGTTTTCCTCTCCCCCACTGCACATTTGCCGTTTTCATTTGCTTTTTCCTTTGCCCTCTTCTTTTGCCTTTGCCGGTTTTCTTGCTTGCTTGTGTGCTTGTTTGTTTGTTGAAGTCATCATGGCTGAAAACACCAAACTTTGCGACTTCTTGAGTACCAATAATAATGATTTTATTAGTACTCCGATTGCTCCCGCCACTAGTGCGGAATCGTATGAAATCAATGCAGCTTTGCTGAATCTTGTTATGAAAGAGCAATTATGTGAGCCGGTCAAAAAAAAGAGCAATTCTCTGGCCTTCCTAGTGAAGATGCCGCATTCCATCTCAATACCTTCATTGAGCTTTGTGATATGCAAAAGAAAAGAGATGTGGATAATGATGTGATTAAGTTGAAACTTTTTCCTTTCTCGTTGCGAGATCACGCAAAAACTTGGTTTTCTTCATTGCCTAAAAATAGTATCGATTATTGGGATAAGTGCAAAGATGCTTACATATCCAAGTATTTTCCGCCGGCTAAGATCATCTCCTTACGTAACGATATCATGAATTTCAAGCAACTTGATCATGAACACGTTGCACAATCTTGGGAGAGGATGAAGCTTATGATTAGAGCTTGTCCCGCTCATGGCTTGAGTTTGTGGATGATTATACAAATCTTTTATGCTGGCTTGAATTTCGCTTCTCGCAATATCTTGGACTCCGCCTCAGGTGGAACGTTCATGGAAATCACGTTAGGAGACGCTACAAAACTCCTAGACAATATCATGACCAACTACTCTCAGTGGCACACTGAAAGGTCGCCTACTAGCAAAAAGGTACACGCTATAGAAGAGATTAACTCGCTTAGTGCTAAGATGGATGAGTTGATGAATTTGGTTGCTACTAGAAACGCTACTGTGGATCCTAATGACATGCCACTATCTTCCTTGACTGAGAGTAGCAATGCTAGTTTGGACGTGAATTTTGTTGGTAGGAACAATTTTGGCAACAACAATGCTTTTAGAGGAAACTATGTTCCTCGGCCTTTTCCTAGTAACTCCGCTAACAACTATGGCAATTCCTACAACAACACTTATGGAAATCACAAAAAATTACCCTCTGAGTTAGAGAGTAATATCAAAGAGTTAATCAACTCTCAAAAGATTTTCAATGCGTCCATAGAGGAAAAATTACTCAAAATTGACAATTTGGCTAAGAGCGTTGATAGGATGTCTTGTGATATTGATGCTTTGGAAGTTATATGCGCTCCTCCCAAGAGCAACTTGGATGAAACTTTGAAAGCTATGCGTGTCTCCACGAATGAGAGCAAAGAAAGAACTGCCCAAATTCGCGCTAGGCATGAATGGTTTAAAAGGGTGCGTTCTTGTGATGCAAATCACGAAGATCTTAAAGTGCTTGGTGTGTCTCCTCTTGAATCTTTGTTTTCGCATGTCAAACCTATTTATGGAGGGGCTGGATATGAATCCACTTTGGTTGAAAAACGCCCCAATCATTCGGAGTCCACCCATCTTGATGATAAAGGTGTGGAGAGTGGAGTCAAAATTTTGGGTAGTAATAAAACTCCCACTTTGGATTTCAAGGAATTCAATTATGATAATTGCTCCTTGTTTGAATGCATTTCTTTGATGCAATCCATTGCAAACTCTCCACATGCTT
The DNA here is from genome assembly GCF_904849725.1 of Hordeum vulgare subsp. vulgare. Taxonomy (NCBI): domain Eukaryota; kingdom Viridiplantae; phylum Streptophyta; class Magnoliopsida; order Poales; family Poaceae; genus Hordeum; species Hordeum vulgare. The sequence goes on along the minus strand of NC_058521.1, from coordinate 97,819,004 downwards.
ATAGACAAAGCAAAGCCTTTACCGCGCACATCATAGATGCTATGATGAAATCTCTTGAAGAGAAGCTCGAACTAGAAGTCTCTATACCTAGAAAACTTCATGATGAGTGGGAACCTACTATCAAAATCAAGATCAAAAACTATGAGTGCAATGCTTTGGGTGATTTGGGTGCTAGTGTTTCCGCGATTCCAAAGTCTTTATGTGATATTCTTGGTATTCATGAGATTGAAGAGTGTTCTCTTAATTTGCATCTTGCGGATTCTACTGTCAAGAAACCCATGGGAAGGATCGATGATGTTCTTATTGTTGCAAATAAGAACTATGTACCCGTGGATTTCATTGTACTTGACATAGATTGCAATCCTTCATGTCCCATTATTCTTGGTAGACCTTTCCTAAGGACTATTGGTGCTATCATCGATATGAAGGAAGGGAATATTAGATTACAATTTCCTTTAAAGAAGGGCATGGAGCACTTTCCTAGAAAGAAAATAAGATTGCCTTATGAATCTATGATGAGGGCTACTTATGGTTTGAGCACCAAAGATAACTATACGTGGTTCCATCACCTTTTGCCTAGCTAAGGGCGTTAAACAAAAGCGCTTGTTGGGAGGCAACCCAACGAATCTATCCTTTTTCTTTCAGTTTTGTGTTTTACACACTTTCAAAATTCTGTTATGATTGTGTTTTTTGTGTTTCTTTTTGCGTTTGTGCCAAGCAAAACCGTTATGATTAGTCTTGGGGATGATCGTTTGGTCATGCTGGAAAAGACAGAAACTTTCTGCTCACGAAAAGAATTTTCATTTTTTTCTGTAATATCTTTTGAGTTGATTCTTTTTTCTGATGATTGATACGCAAATTATTCGGACTTTCTTAATTGTTCAGAATTTTTGAATTAACAGAAGTATACGAAATATACATATTGCTACAGACTGGTCTGCTGTTAACAGATTTTGTTTTTTGTTGTGTTGGTTGCTTATTTTGATGAAACTATGGATAGTATCGGGGGGTATTAGCCATGGAAGATTGAAAATACAGTAACCCAACATCAGCATAAGTAGAATTTAAGTTTTATACAGTACCTAAGGAAGTGGTGGTTTGCTTTCTCATACTAATGTTATCACGAGTTTCTGTTTAAGTTTCGTGTTGTGAAGTTTTCAAGGTTTGGGTGAAGTTCTTATGGACAAAGAGATAAAGAGTGGCAAGATCTCAAGCTTGGGGATGACCAAGGCACCCCAAGAGATTCAAGGATGTCCTAAAGACTAAGCTTGGGGATGCCCCGGGAAGGCATCCCCTCTCTCGTCTTCAATCCTTCGGTAACGTTACTTGGGGCTATATTTTTATTCACCACATGTTTTGTGTTTTTGCTTGGAGCGTCTTGTATCGTAGGAGTCTTTTATTTTTGTTGTTTCACAATCATCCTTGCTGCACACCTAGAGATAGATACATGCACTCACCGTGATTTTGTCGAGCTTCACTTATATCTTTTGGTAGACAATTCAGCTCACATGTGCTTCACTTATATATTTTGAGCTAGATACTTTTGCTCTATGTGCTTCACTTATATCTTTTAGTGCACAGCGGTGCGTGGCTTGGTAGTTGATCTATGCTTTGAAAGTAGTCTCAAAAGGGGTAGTTATCCAAAGGGATACGAAAACTTCCACCTTCATGTGCGTTGAATAGTTAGAGAAGTTTGATTCATCTCAATTAGTTTTGAGTTGTGGTTTTGGTAATATTGAAGTTATGCTAGTAAGGTGTTGTGGATCTAGAAATACTTGTGTTGAAGTTAGTGATTCTCGTAGCATGCACGTATGGTGAACCGCTATGTGATGAAATCTAAGCATGATTAGTCTATTGATTGTCATCCTTTGCGTGGCGGTCGGGATCGCGCGATGGTTTATACCTACCAACCCTTCCCCTAGGAGTATGCGTTGAATGCTTTGTTTCGATTACTAATAAAACTTTTACAACAAGTATATGAGTTCTTCATGACTAATGTTGAGTCCATGGTTTAGATGCACTTTCACCTGCCACCATCACTATCTTCTTAGTGTCGTGCAACTTTCGCCGGTGCACAAAACCCACCATTAGCCTCCCTCAAAACAGCCACCATACCTACCTACTATGGATTTTTCAAAGTCTTTCCGAGATATATTGCCATGAAACTACCACCATGACATGTACCATCACGTCTACATTGCTATTGCATGATCTTAAGATAGCTAGCATGATGTTTCCATTAATGTCTATGCCATGCTAGATCATTGTCACGGTACACTACCGAAGGGATTCCATATAGAGTCATCGTTGCTCTGAGTTTTGAGTTGAAAGTGTGATGATCATCATTGATGGAGCATTGTCCCATGTGAGGAAATAAAAGAGGCCAAAGAAGCCCACCAAAAAAAAAGAGGCCAAAGAGCCCAGCAAAAAAATTAAAAAAATGAGAGAAAAAGAGAGAAGGGACAATGTTACCACTTTTCCACACTTGTGAATATTACGCACCATGATCTTCATGATTGAGAGTCTCTCGTTTTGTCACCACCATATAGCTAGTGGGAAATTTTCGTTATATAACTTGGCTTGTATATTCCAATGATAGGCTTCCTCAAAATTGCCTTAGGTCTTCATGAGCAAGCAAGTTGGATGCACATCCACTAGTTTTCTTTAAGAGCTTTCACATACTCTTAGCTCTAGTGCATCATTTGTATGGCAATCCCTACTCATTCACATTAATATCTATTGATGAGCATCTCCACAGCTCATTGATATGCCTAGTTAATGTGACCATCTTCTCCTTGTTTTGTCTTGCAACCTCCACCACACTCCACACCATCTATAGTGTTATAACCATGGCTCATGCTCATGTATTGCGTGAGAGTTGAAAAGGTTTGAGAAAGTAAAGGTGTGAAACAATTACTTGGCCAATACCGGGGTTGTGCATGATTTAAATTCGTTGTGCAATGATGATAGAGCATAGCCAGACTATATGCTTTTGTAGGGATAACTTTCTTTTGGCCTTGTTATTTTGAAAGTTCATGATTACCTTGCTAGTTTGCTTGAATTATTATTGTTTCCACGTCAATAGCAAACTATTATTTTGAATCTAATGGATCTGAACATTCACGTCACATAAGAGGAGTTACAAAGAACATGTATGTTAGGTAGCATGAAAGGATCAAAAATTCATTCTTTATCACTTCCCTACTCGAGGACGAGCAGGAGTTAAGCTTGGGGATGCTTGATACCTCTCAAACGTATCTATAATTTTTGATGGTTTCATGCTATTATATTGTCATCTTTGGATGTTTTATGTACCTTTTATATCTTTTTTGGGACTAACTTATTAATTCAGTGCCAAGTAACCAGTTCCTGTTTTTCCTGTGTTTTTGGCTCTTTTCAGATCTGATTTTGGAACGGAGTCCGAACTGAATACAATCCCCGAAATGATAAGATCATGGGGCTTGTGGGCCAAGCCAGGAGGGCTACAGGGAGCCCACAAGCCCCCACTCCACCACCAGGGGGCGGCGGTGAGCAGGCTTGTGGCCTCCCTGGCGCCCCCTGACCTAGATCTTGCACCTATATATTCCCTAAAAATCAGAAGAAAAAAAATCAAGGGATCCACAAAAATACTTTTCCGCCACCGCAAGCTTCCGTTTCCGCGAGATCTCATCTGGAAAACCTTCCCGGTGCCCTGCCGGAGGGGACTTTGGAGTTGGAGGGCTTCTACATCAACATTATCGCCCCTCCAATGACTCGTGAGTAGTTCACTTCAGACCTACGGGTCCGTAGTTAGTAGCTAGATGGCTTCTTCTCTCTCTTGGATCTTCAATACAAAGTTCTCCATGATCTTCATGGAGATCTATCCGATGTAATTTTCTTTGGCGGTGTGTTTGTCGAGATCTGATGAATTGTGGATTTGTGAACAGATTATCTATGATATATATTTGAGTCTTTGCTGATTTCTTATATGCATGATTTGATATCCTTGTAAGTCTCTCCGAGTCTTGGGTTTTGTTTGGCCAACTAGATCTATGATTCTTGCAATGGGAGAAGTGCTTGGTTTTGGGTTCTTACCGTGTGGTGACCTTTCCTAGTGACAATAGGGGCAGCAAGGCACACATCGTGTAGTTGCCAACAAGGGTAACAAGGTGGGCTCTGTCGTAGATATGATATTGTCCATCTACATCATGTCATCTTGCTTAAGGCGTTACTCTGTTGTTTGGACTTAATACACTAGATGCATGCTGGATAGCGGTCGACGTGTGGAGTAATAGTAGTAGATGCAGAAAGTATCGGTCTTCTTGTTTTGGACGTGATGCCTATAGATATAATCATTGCCATAGATGACGTCACGACTTTGCGCGGTTCTATCAATTGCTCGACAGTAATTTGTTCACCCACCGTCTATTTGCTTTCATGAGAGAAGCCACTAGTAAACACTACGGCCCCCGGGTCTATTCACACCTATCGTTTCCACTTTCGCTTTTACTTTGATTTGTTACTTTGTTGCTTTCAGTTCTCACTTGGCGAACAATCTGTACGGGATTGACAACCCCTTCATAGCGTTGGGAGCAAGCTTTTTGTGTTTGTGCAGGCTCTTGTGATACTCCTTCACTGGATCGATACCTTGGTTCTCAAACTGAGGGAAATACTTACCACCGCTACGCTACATCACCCTTTCCACTTCGAGGGAACACCAACGCAAGGCTCCAAGGCCACGGGGGAAATCCTTTGCATATTTGCCTAGGAAGTCCCTTAAGGCGTAGCCGTAGCAGAAGGATTCCTGGTGCCGTCAACACACCTATTTCTGGTGCCATTGGAAGGTCTTTTGTTGCAGTAGCAGCGCTTCCTCCGTATCGCAAAATGCGATGAAACCTTCTCTCTTATTTTTTTTTCCAGGCGAAACGGAAGATATAGGACTGAGATTGGGGGTGGAGGTGCCACGTGGGCCCCACAAGCCTGCATGGTGCGGCCTAGGGGGTGGTCGCGCCGTGTGGGCTTGTGGCCCACTGGCACACCCCCTCTGGTGGATCTTTGCGCAGGTATTTTTCTTTTATTCCAGAAAAAAATCTCCGTAAATTTTCAGTACATTCCGAGAACTTTTATTTCTGCACAAAAACAACATCATGGCAATTCTGCTGAAAACAGCGTTAGTCCGAGTTAGCTCCATTCAAATCATGCAAATTAGAGTCCAAAACTAGGGCAAAAGAGTTCGGAAAAGTAGATACGACGGAGACTTATCAACTCCCCCAAGCTTAAAGCCTTGCTTCTCCTCAAGAAACTCAGTTGACAAACTGAGAGAGACAAAAGAAAAACTTTGACGAACTATGTTTGATCTTGTTGTTGCAACTATGTCTAACTCACAACCAGAATTTCAGCAACATCACAATCAAACCACATAAGCAAATGACATCTAGGTCTCACAGTAAACTCATATCAATGGCACAATCAACTAGCGAGCAAATAATAACAAGCCTCAAGTGTCAACACTTCAATCAAAACAACATGAAGCAGCACGAATAGATGGTATCTCGCTAGCTCTTTCTGAGACCGCAAAACATAAATGGAGAGCACCTTAAAAGACCAAGGGCTGACTAAACATTGTAATTCAAGGCAATGAAGATCCAGTCATACTCAACACAGTTAAAAGCAAAGCATAAAAATGACAGAGGTGCTCTCTAGTTGGTGCTTTTGTAAGAGGAGGATGACTCAACACGAACATAAATAGACAGGCCCTTCGCAGAGGGAAGCATTGATTCCCAGAGGTGCCAGAGCTCAAGCTTTGAAAACAGAGATAATAATTTTGGGTGGCATGCTTTTATTGTCAACGCAATGACTAAGAGTTCTCAATATCTTCCACGCTGCACATGCTATAGGCGGTTCCCAAACAGAAAAGTAAAGTTTTGACTCCCCCACCACCAATCAATCACACTCCACGGCTAGCCGAATCCTCGGGTACCGTCCAAACCAACATCAATCCTCACGGAGTTTTGTTTGCAATTATCTTTTCGATTTGAGCATGGAACTCAGAATGCCAATTACCGGCCCCTTTCTCGTGAATGAGAGTGAATAAACACATATCGAGGATAACACGCCTAGCATGGAAGATACCAATAGCCCCCTATCACCACATGAGCGGTTCGGGCATGCAAAACAGATTATTTCTTGAAGGTTTGGAGAGTGGCACATGCAAATTTACTTGGAACGGCAGGTAGATACCGCACATAGGTAGGTATGGTGGACTCATATGGCACAACTTGGGTTTATGGAGGTGGATGCACAAACATTATTCCCGCTTAGTACAAGTGAAGGCTAGCAAAAGACTGGGAAGCGACCAACTAGAGAGCGACAACAGTCATCAAAATGCATTGAGATTAACTAACATTGAGTGCAAGCATGAGTAGGACATAAATCACCATGACCATGAACATCATAGAGGCTATGTTGATTTTGTTTCAACTACATGCGTGAACATGTGCCAAGTCAAGCCACTTGAAACATTCAGAGGATACCATCCTATCATACTATATCATAGTCATCTCAACATTCTTGTGCGCAGCCAAGACAAACCAATATAAGCTCCTAGCTAAGTAAGCATGGAATAAGCAACTATGATCTCTAAGTTTTCATTGCAAACATGTTTCTCTCACAACAAAGCTGAATCAGGCATGATGAGCTAGTCATATTTACAAAAACAAATAGATCGAGTTCATACCATCTTTTCCAGGCTCAGTCACTTCATCATATATCGTCATTATTGCCTTTCACTTGCATGACCGAACGATCTGAACAATAATAAGCATGCTCGTGCATTGGACTAAAGCTGGAATCTGCAGGCAAACACAAAGGAGAAGACAAAGTAATATGGCTCTTTGAAAGCTAAACAGGTATGCATGCAAGAGCCACTAAACATTGTAACCAATATCTTCTACCTTTACCAAAGAAAAAGAAAACTATCTACACGGGAAAGCTCCCAACAAGTAAAAGAAGAAAAGAAAATCTTTTTGGGTTTTCTCAAACTAGACAGAGACACGAAAAGAAAATGAGAAAAAGAAATAAACTAACATGGATGATACAGTGGCAAAGTGTGAACACCGGCTAACAAAGTGAAAGCATAAGCAAGAATGTAAAGTCGGTGAGAACACGTACTCCCCCAAGCTTAGGCTTTTGGCCTAACTTGGTCTACTCCCAAGGAGGGAAATAACGAGCTCCTGGGTACTCCGGAGTGGAATGTGGATGCCACTGCTGTGTGAGCTGTAGAATGATTTTTTCTGGAGGTAGGAGAACCAGATGAGAGCAAGAATGAGTGGAGGGGGTGCCTGTGGGCCCCACGAGCCTGGGTGGCGCGGCCAGGGGGTGCCCGCGCCCCTAGGGCTTGTGGCCCACTGGTGTGGCCCCCAGACAGACTCTTTGTCCCAGTATTTTTCAAATATTCTAGAAAAAATCATACTAGATTTCCACAGCGTTCGGAGAACTTTTATTTTCGGGGAACATTTCTACCGGACGCTAAGACAGAAAACAGGGAAAACTAAACTAAACCTATAATTTTCCTTCTAAGCAACCTAAAGTGAAAGCTTGGAACAAAGGTTTTTGACTCCTTGATTCATCCATCTCATGGTCATCGAAAGAAATCCGTCAATGGGGTTGATCAAATCCCCTCGACAAAACTTTCTCGAATCGCAAAAGAAGACGGAGAATTTTCGAATAGTCACTAAGTCACCTCAATGGGGATGTGTATCTCCCCAACAAGCAAGTCATACTTCATATTGACACGAGGAATAGGGCATTCAAAGCTCCCGATAAGAATCGATGAAGTTTTTTCCATAGCATTGATGCAATGTACTCGATATTGTTTCTTCGGAAAGTGCACCGTATGCTCATTACCGTTGACATGGAAAGTGACATTGCCCTTGTTGCAATCTATAAGAGCCCCTGCGGTGTTTAAAAAGGGTCTTCCGAGGATGACAGCCATGGCATCGTCCTCGGGAATATCCAAGATAACAAAGTCTATTAAGATAGTGGTGTTAGAAACCACAACAGGCACATCCTCGCAAATGCCGATAGGGAAAGCACTTGATTTGTCGGCCATTTGCAGAGAGATTTCAGTGGGTGTCAACTTATCAACTCAAGTCTACGATAAAGAGAGAGAGGCATAACACTAACACCGGCTCCAAGGTCGCATACCGCAGTTCTAACGTAGTTGCCTTTAATGGAGCAAGGTATAGTGGGCACACCGGGATCACCTAGTTTCTTAGGAGTTCCACCCTTGAAGGCATAATTAGCAAGCATGGCGGAGATCTCAAGATCAGGTATCCTCCTCTTATTAGTCACAATATCTTTCATGTACTTAGCATACGGAGACATCTTGAGCATATCCGTCAAACACATCTGCAGAAAGACAGGTCTGATCATTTCAACGAATCGCTCAAAATCCTCATCATCCTTTTTCTTGGATGGTTTGGGAGGAAAGGGCATAGGTTTATGAACCCGTGGCTCCCTTTCTTTACCGTGCTTCCTAGAAGTGAAGTCATTATTATCGTATCTTCTATTCTTAGGCTGTGGGTTATCAAGATCAACACTAGGTTCAATCTCCACATCCTTTTCATTGCTAGGCTGAGCATCTTCATGAGCATCACTATCGATATTATCATTAGGCTCATGTTCATCACCAGATTGTGTCACAGCATCAGACATGGAGGCATCGTTTGGACTCTCAGGGGCAGCAGCAACGTTGCTAGCGTGCAGGTTCCTATCATCTTTCTTCTTCTTTCTAGGATGACTAGGTGCATCAGTGCTAACTCCTTGAGAATCTTCTTCAATTCTCTTCGAATGACCCTCAGGATACAGAGGTTCCTGGGTCATTCTACAGCCTCTAGTGACGACTCTAACGGAATTGTCATTCAACTCATTGAGCAAGTCATTTTGAGCTTTAAGTACTTGTTCTACCTGAGTAGTAACCATAGAGGCATGTTTACTCAGAAGTTTAAGATCATTGACATTTCTGTCCACACAAGCACTTAAATGACTAAGCATACGAGCATTTTGTTCCAATTGTCTGCTAACATAATCATTGAAACTTTGTTGTTTGACAACAAAGTTATCAAATTCATCCATGCATAAGCTAGAAGGTTTATCAAAAGGAATATCACTCTCATCAAACCTACGCAGAGAATTTACTTCTACTACCTGTATCGGGTTATCCAGACCATGGATCTCTTCGATAGGTGGTAGATTTTTGACATCTTCAGATTTAATGCCTTTCTATCGGATAGATTTCTTAGCTTCTTGCATATCTTCAGGATTGAGGAATAGAATACCTCTTTTCTTCGGAGTTGGCTTAGGGGGTGGTTCGGGAATAGTCCAAGCATTCTCATTGCACAAGATGTTGTTCAATAGAATATCAGCTTGTTCTACGGTTCGTTCCCTAAAAACACTACCGGCACAACTATCTAGATGGTCTTTGGAATCATCGGTAAGTCCATTAAAGAAGATATCAAGTATTTCATTCTTCTCAAGAGGGTGATCAGGCAAAGCATTCAATAGCTGCATGAGCCTCCCCCAAGATTGTGGGAGACTCTCTTCTTCAGCTTGAGCAAAGTTATATATTTCCTGCAAGGCAGCTTGCTTCTTATGGGTAGAGAAATATTTTTCAGAGAAGTATTAGACCATATCCTAGGGGCTACGCACACATCGAGGAGCAAGAGAAGTGAACCAGGTCTTAGCATCATTCTTTAGCGAGAAAGCAAACAACTTGAGCATATAGTAGTGGCGAATCTTTTCCTCACTAGTGAATAGGGTGGCTATATCGTGCAGTTTGGTAAGATGGGTTACAACCGTTTCAGATTCATAACCATGAAAAGGATCAGACTCGACTAGAGTGATTAACTCAGGGTCGATAGAGAATTCATAATCCTTATCGGTCACAAAGATAGGCGAAGTGGCAAACTTCGGGTCGTATTTCATCCTAGCGTTCAGAGATTTTTCTTTCCACTTATGCAGAAGTTTCTCAACATCATAGCTATCCTTACACGTAATAAAATCCTCAGCTATCTCTCCCTCCATAACATAGCGCGTATCATGCATAACAGGCAGTTCAGGCATAGTAGCAGGTTCTACTTCAATAGTATCAGCAGTTTCAGAAGTATCATCACATCTAGCAGCAACTCTAGCAATATGTGCATCAAGGAATGCACCAAGTGGCAAAGCAGTATCTAGCATAGCATCATCAGGCATAGTATCAAGCATAGCATCATCAGGCATAGTATCTAGCATAGCATCATAAGCAGCAGAAGTAGCATCATCAAGCACAGGCGACATATCAAGATTTCTAGGAGGAGGCGAAGTCGCAAACTTACTCAAAACTGAAGGTGAATCAAGTGCAGAGCTAGATGGCAGTTCCTTACCTCTCCTCGTAGTGGAAGGTAGGATTTTAGTTCTTGGATCTTTCGGATTCCTCATAGTGATCAGCAGACGTCAACCCCAAGTGACTCAGAGAATATAGTTGTGCCTCCCCGACAACGGCGCCAGAAAAAGCCTTGATGTCCCACAAGCGTATGGGATCGCAGCAGTTTTTGAGGGTAGAGTATTCAACCCAAATTTATTGATTCGCTCACAAGGGGAAGTTAAAGGATATTCTCAAGTATTAGCAGTTGAGTTGTCAATTCAACCACACCTGAAAGATTATTGTCTGCAAGCAAAGTATCAGCAGCAAGGTAGTACGATAGCAACGGCACCAGAAAAAGCTTTGGCAACTCCCCGACAACGGCGCCAGAAAAGGCCTTGTTGACGGGATGTTAGCGCCAACAAAGTCTTGCAACAAGTAACAGCGGAGTAGCAAGGAACAGTAGTAGCAGTAGCAGCAAAGTAACAAGTAACAGCAGTAGCGACAGCTGCAGCAAAGTAACAGCAGTAGTGACAGCAGTAAAGTGGCCCAATCCCTCTTGTAGCAAGGGACAAGCCTAGGCAAAGTAACGTAGCGAGAACCAGTAGTAAAAGACTCGTAGGCAGTGAATCGGTGATGGATGAGTGTGACGGATGTGATTCATCATGTAACAGCTATAACACAGAGAGATATGTGGCTAGCTCCCGTTCGTCAATCTAATGTAGGCATGTATTCTGTATGTAGTCATACGTGCTTAGGGAAAAGAACTTGCATGACATCTATTGTCCATCCCTCCCGTGGCAGCGGGGTCCTAATGGAAACTACGGGATATTAAGGTTCTCCTTTTAATAAAGAACCGGACCAACGCATTAACACGCGGTGAATACATGAACTCCTCATACTATCGTCATCTCCGGGAGTGGTTTCGGCTATTGTCACTCCGAGGTTGTCGGGTCATAACACATAGTAGGTGACTACAACTTGCAAGATAGGATCCAAAACACACATATATTGGCGACAACATAATAGGTTCAGATCTGAAATCATGGCACTCGGGCCCTAGTGACAAGCATTAAGCATAGCCAAGTAGTAGCAACATCAATCTAGAACATAGTGGATACTAGGGATCAATCCCCGTCAAGAACTAACTCGATTACATGATAGATCTCATCCAACTCATCATCGTCCGGCAAGCCTACGATGAGATTACTCACGAACGATGAAGAGCATCATTAAATTGTCGATGGAGAAAGGTTGATCATGACGATGGCGACAATTTCCCCTCTCCGGAGCCCGAAACGGACTCCAGATGTGCCCTCCAGATGAAGAACAGGATGTGGCGGCGCTTCCGTGTCACAAAACGCGATGAAACCTTCTCTCTGATTTTTTTTTCACGCAAAACGGAAGATATAGGACTGAGATTGGGGGCGGTGGTGCCACGTGGGCCCCACAAGCCTGCATGGCATGGCCTACGGGGGTGGCCGCTTCGTGTAGGCTTGTGGCCCACTGGCACACCCCCTCAGGTGGATCTTTGCGCAGGTATTTTTATTTTATTACAGAAAAAATCTCCGTAAATTTTCAAGACATTCCGAGAACTTTTATTTCTGCACAAAAACAACACCATGGCAATTCTGCTGAAAACAGCGTTAGTCCGGGTTAGTTCCATTCGAATCATGCAAATTAGAGTCCAAAACAAGGGCAAAAGAGTTCGGAAAAGTAGATACGACGGAGACGTATCAAGAAGTAGCATGACCCAACGTATAAGAATGATGATTTCAGGCGCCGTGTACAATTGTCGTAGGGCCCTGAGAACCAGATTCTTCATTAATTTCCTCACACTAAGAGTGATATTCTTCATTGATTGAAGAAAATCGATTCTTCGTGTCTTGCACATCTAAGTCATCAATTTTTCCTAAGTGTTAGGATGTGTGCATGTTTTTACAACACATTTGAAGATTCTAAGATATTTAGTTCACACCGCAACTTGCAAAACCTTTTCTCATCCAAGGGCTTAGTGAAAATATCTGCTAGTTGATCGTCAGTCTTCACATGGTCGATGAGGATATTGCCCTTGAGGACATGATCCCGAAGAAAATGATGATGAATCTGGATGTGCTTAGTCGTCGAATGTTGAACTAGGTTGTATGCAATCTTGATTGCACTCTCATTGTTGCAGTAGAGAGGCACATTCTTCATGTTGATGTTGTAGTCCTTGAGGATTTGCTTCATCCATAGCAATTGAGCATAGCAGGATCCAGCAGCAATGTACTCAGCTTCGGCAGTGGAGAGAGAAACACAGTTCTGCTTCTTTGAGGACCAGCAGACTAATGATCTTCCAAGGAAATGTCAAGTGCCAGAGGTTGACTTGCGATCCACATGGTCACCAGCATAGTCAAAATCAGAATATCTCACGAGATGAAGATTTGAGCCCTTGGGGTACCATAATCCTAGTGTTGGTGTGTGAGCTAAGTATCGAAGAATATGTTTCACAGCCTTATGGTGTGATTCCTTCGGTTTTGCTTGAAAACGAGCACACATGCAAACACTAAGCATTATATCTAGCCTAGATGCACACAAATACAGTAAACAACCAATCATTGAGCGATATACCTGCTAACCGAATTCTTTACCATTTTCGTCAGTGCAGAGGTGTCCATTGGTAGGCATGGGAGTCTTGGCGCCTTTGCATTCATGCATGTCAAATTTCCTCAGAACATCCTTGAGGTATTTCTCCTGTGATATGAAGATGTCATTGCGTTGTTGACGAATTTGAAGACCTAAGAAGAATTTCAGCTCCCCCATCATAGACATCAGATATTCTTCACTCATCATGTAAGCAAATTCATCACTGTAACGCTTGTCAGTACAGCCAAATATGATGTCATCAACATATATTTGGCACACAAATAGTTCATTGTCATAGGATTTTGTGAAAATAGTTGGATCGAGTGAACCAGGTTTGAAGCCTTTCTTCATGAGGAATTCCTTCAATTTATCATACCACGCCCAAGGGGCTTGCTTGAGGCCATAGAGTGCCTTTTTGAGTCTGAAGACTTTGTCCGGATTCTTCGGATCCTCAAAACCTGGGGGTTGAGGAACATATACTTCTTCCTCAAGCTTACCATTGAGGAATGCACTTTTCACATCCATTTGATATAAGGTAATGTTATGATTATTAGCATGAGCAAGTAGTATTCGAATAGCTTCAAGTCTAGCAACAGGTGCAAAAGTTTCATCGAAATCAATTCCTTCAACCTGTGTGTAGCCTTGGGCTACAAGTCGTGCCTTATTCCTCACCACTTGACCATCCTCATCTTGCTTGTTTCGGAAAATCCACTTGGTGCCGATGATATTGTGCATGCGAGGATCTGGTCGTTTGACAAGCTCCAACGCGTCATTTAGCTTGAATTGAAGAAGTTAATCTTGCATGGCTTGAATCCACTCAGGTTCCATGAAAGCCTCAGCAACTTTTGAAGGTTCTGTGATAGACACAAAAGAAGAATGCCCACAAAAGTTAACTAAGTGTGATGCTTTTGAGCGAGTGAGAGGACCTGACGCGTTGATGTCATCGAGGATTTTGTCAAGTTCTACTTCATTTGCAATCCTCGGATGAGCTGGTTGAGGACTTCGTCTGGGCTGAGGAATTTGTTCTAGTGCAATTTCCTCACGAGCATCTTCTTGATTTTCATCAGTGCTGGGAGTGATTTCTTCAGCAATTTCCTCAGTAGAAACAATGTCTTCAGTAGCTTTGAGCTTGATTGCTTCCTCAGGAGACAATTTATGTGGATCAGGAGGCAATTGCTTTCTTTGCGAGCCATTAGTTTCATCGAACCGCACATCTACAGTTTTAACAACCTTGTTGTGATAGTTGTTGAAGACTCTGTAGGTGTGCGAGTCTTTTCCATAACCGAGCATAAAACCCTCATGTGCTTTAGGTGCAAACTTTGAGCTATGGTGAGGATCTCTAATCCAGCCTTTTACAACGAAGACTTTGAAATAACTTACATTGGGTTTCTTGTCAGTGAGGAGTTCATATGAAGTTTTCTTGAGGAATTTGTGAAGATATACCCTGTTGATGACATGGCAAGCAGTGTTGATTGCTTCAGGCCAGAAACGACAAGGAGTCTGATATTAAGCATGGTTCGTGCCATCTCAACCAGAGTCATGTTCTTTCTTTCGACGACACCATTCTGTTGTGGAGTATAAGGAGCAGACAATTCGTGAGTAATACCAAGTTCATCAAGATAATCATCAAGACCTGTGTTTTTGAATTATGTCCCATTATCACTCCTGATGTGTTTGATCTTCACGCCGAAGTTCGTCGAGGCCCTTTAGGAAAATCATTTGAAGACTTCCTGCACTTCAGTTTTATACAGAATGATATGCACCCAAGTATATCTAGAATAATCATCAACTATGACAAAGCCGTATAAAGATGTTGTATTTGTTAGAGTGGCATAATGAGTAGGTTCAAATAGATCCATGTGAAGCAATTCAAATGGACGAGTAGTAGTCATGATAGTCTTCGAGGGGTCTTTGGATCTGGTCATTTTTTCAGACTAACAAGCACCGTAGAGGTGGTCCTTGAGGAATTTGACTAATTTGATGCCAATGACATGCTTCTTCTTCGCCAACGTGTGCAAGTTCCTCATGCCTGCATGACCAAGTCTTCAATGCCATCGCCAGCCTTTTGAGGTTTTTGCTAGTAAGCAAGTGGCTGGTTGAGGACGTGTAGAAAAATCATCAATGTACAAATCCCCTCTTCTAACACCTTCGAAGACTTTGGATCTGTCAGATTCCATGATGACAACACATCCATATTTTTCCAAAGATAACAACCATATCAAGATCACAAAGCATTGAGACTGACATGAGGTTAAACCCAAGGAATTCAACAAGCATCACTTTGTCCATGTGACTGTCCTTGGAAATAGCCACTTTGCCAAGTCCCAATACCTTGCTTTTACCTTTGTCAGCATAAGTGATTTTCTTCGGTGGTGATGGAGTCAGTGGCATAGTCATCAACAAGCTTTTGTCACTAGTCATATGGTGTGTGCAGCCACTATCAAGAACCCACTCAGTACTCTTGGGTTTGTCATCCTGCAGATGAATTAGTACAGCTTACCATCTCATATGCTTCACACTTGAAGAATATGATATCAATTTCATCAGATGGGAATTTCATCATAAACAGTAAATTAGAGGACGTGTGAAATGTTATCATTTCATCAATGTTAGCTTGCGTCCAATCAAGCATTTTCCTGAGGTCTCTAGCAAAATCTTCAGATGATGATTTTCATCTGGAGACCAGACCTGTAGAAGTGATTAGTTCAATTTCTTCACCACCCACATCTGAAGGTGTGGTAAAGAGTTCATCATCCTGCGTGCACCATATGAGAAAGGGGGCATTGAAGCTAATGCACTTCTCTTCACAGTAGGGGGGGCTAGAGTACTCAAATGAATAGGTAGAGAAGTTCTTTGAGGATTTATGAATATAATGATTTGAGGAGTAATGCTCATATTCATATCCCTTGTAATTTACCTGCATATCAGAAGCATTAGCACGAGTACAAGCATAGTTTTGACCAATTAAGGATTTTGATCCTCTTGAAGAGTTGGTCCACCTGAGGAATTTGATCTGGGGTTCAGATTCTTCACGGGTGGTGTTATGAGGATATTCACCTAAAGATTTTCCAAATAGCTTTTGGGAACCAAGATTTTCCTCAGGGGTGGTCCATTCCTGCAGTTAGTTCCAACATATCGAGCAAATACTTCACCAAATTGATTTTTGAACAGTTTATAGTTGGAGTCAAATAACTCATCTGAGGAATAGGATAATTCAGATGCAAAGCATGTTATATTGGATGGATCAACAGGAGGCCCTTTAGCAGCAACCCATGAGGTTTTAGGATACTGCTCAGGTTTCTAGTATGATCCATCAGCATTCAGTTTCCTTTCAAAGGCAATTCCTTCTTTCCTCGGTTTCCTGTTCAAAATCTGCTTTTTGAGCACATCGCAAAGGGTTTGATGCCCTTTGAGACTTTTGTACATGCCTTTCACATACAATTCCTTCAGCCCTGCATTTTCGTCAGTGACATTTATGGTTTCCCCAAGTGAGGAATTTGATACCACATGAGCAGTTGAAGAATTTGTAGCAATAGAAGCATTTGATGATTCTGGTAAAGAATTGGCAGTTTCACGTTTGATGCATTTACGACATGGAGGAATGAATTCAAACTGAGCAGCACTGATCTGTTGAGCGAGTAATGAATCATTTTCCATTCGAAGATCATCATGAGACATCCTCAACTTCTCAAGATCAAGTTTCCTTTGAAGGAATTCATAGGAAAGTTTCTCATGATCAACCAGGAGTGTGTCATGACGATCTTGAAGATTATCAAATCTGGACTGAAGACTTTTCATATCTTCAGTGAGGATTTGGGTAAGATTCATTTCATCATTCAACAGGTCCTTGCTTCTGTCTAGTAGTTTGTGAAGCTTTTCAAGGGCAGTTTGTTGTTTAGTTGCAACGTTGGCAAGTTTACTGTAACTGGGTTTTTTATAATCATCAGGTTCACAGTCACTTGAATCAAAGGAGGAAGTGTCATTCGGTACCTTCTAACCTTTTGCCATGAAGCAATAGGTTGGAGCAAAGTAATCAGCATAGTCATCAGTGCAGATGGCGTTGTCGTTTTCTTCAAGGTTGAAGATTGACTTGTTGACGAATGTGGTAGCCAGTGCAAGACTAGCCACACCAGATTCTGAGTCTTCTTTAGAACCCTCCTCTTCATCACATTCCTCAGATTCTGCCTCAGAATCCATTTCCTTGCCAATAAGTGCCCGAGCCTTTCTGAAACTAGTCTACTTGTGCGATGAGGACTTTGAGGATGAGGTTTTTGAATATTTCTTGTTTTTCTTCGAGTCATCAGAACTTTCATCCTTGTATTTCTTCTTCTTTGATTCCTTCACCCAACGAGGACAATCAGCAATATAGTGACCTGATTTCTTGCATTTGTGGCAGGTTCTATTCTTGTAGTCCTTAGATGAAGATTATGATCTCCTCATATCTCTTCTTGAAGATTTACCAAACTGGCCACGTCTTGTAAACTTTTGGAATTTCTTCACGAGCATTGCAA
The DNA here is from genome assembly GCF_904849725.1 of Hordeum vulgare subsp. vulgare. NCBI lineage: Eukaryota > Viridiplantae > Streptophyta > Magnoliopsida > Poales > Poaceae > Hordeum > Hordeum vulgare. Next base: position 97,801,487 of record NC_058521.1, on the reverse strand, counting down.
GCTCCTGCCAAGTTATTCAGGATCACCAATGTTGCAATCGGAGTCTTCTTCTTCAGATGAGAAAATTGCTTTGGCCTTCACTGCACGAGGTCTAGAATAGCTTGGTCCATAGAGATCTCTCTTTTTTCTTGTTGGAATTCATGAGTATTGAATCTTTCGAGTATTTCAACAGGATCAAGCATCTTGTAGTCTAGTCTTTCTTGAATCATCAGAACCAGTGTATCAAATGATGAATCCAAATATCTTAGTAGTTTCTTCACAACTTCATGGTTAGTAATGTCTCGAGCTCCCAGTGCTTGCAGTTCATTTGAGATGTCAGTGAGGCGATCAAAGGTATCTTGGCAGCTTTCATTGTCAAGCCTCTTGAAGCGATTGAAGAGATTGCGAAGAACATCAACGCGAGACTCACGCTGAGTTGATATTCCTTCATTGACTTTGGAAAGCCTTTCCCAGATTTGTTTTGCTGAGCCCAAAGCACTCACTCTGGCATACTGACATTTGCTCAGATGGCCACATATGATATTCTTCGCTTGAGAATAAAGTTGCTTGAATTTCTTCACATCAGCGGCAGAGACAGTAGCAGTGATGGAGGGAACACCATGTTCCACAATATACCAGAGATCATTGTCAATAGCTTGAAGATGCATCTGCATCTTGGTCTTCCAGTAGGGAAAGTCCTTTCCTCCGAAGGTAGGACATCTTGTAGTAACCTTGATCATGCCTACAGTCGACATAACTAAAACTCCAGGTGGTTAAACCAAAATCACACAGAACAAGGGAGTACCTTGCTCTGATACCAATTGGAAGTGCATTATATCGACTAGAGGGGGGTGAATAGGAGATTTTTAGAATTTCATCGCTGAGGAAATTCTTTTTCAGGAAATTCCTCACTGATGAATAACTTGCAGCGGAAATAGCAAAGGATCAGGAGTGCAAAGTATTACTACAGCAGTTTTATCGATGAGGATTATGAAAAACAGTTTGCACAGTACGCAGGCATAGAATAAGCAGGTGAGGATTAACTAGTGAGAAGAATTTGAGGTTGAGGAAATTCAGAGAAAGTCTTCAGCAAATTCTTCAAACAGACACAATGAAAATCTTCAACATACAATATTGAGGAATTTAAAGAGTTGAAGAAATAGAACCCGTATCACAGCGAAGACAGTGGTTGATGACCCAGTTCCAACTGTTGTGACAGTCGTACGTCTGGTTTGGAGCGGCTTGGTATTGAAACCAAAAGACACACAATCTCGGGACACACAGTCCCTACCGTATTCTCCTTGAGCTAAGGACACACAGTCCTCGCCCAACACTCGTGGTAAGTCTTCAAGGCAGACTTCCAAACCCTCACAAACTCGGTCACCCGGCGATCCACAATTGACTGCTGGATTGCTCTAGACCATGATGCCTAACCGTCTGGAGGATGCACAGTACTCAAAGGTAAAAGGCTTCAGTTCCACATAGGAACAAATTCTTCAGTGATGCTCAATCACTTGGTTTTTGGTTTGTGGTTTGGTGTTTGGGGTATTTCCTCACTAATGATTTACTCTCGAAGACTCTAAGGAATTTGGGTTGCTCTAAATGACAAGTGTCCGTTTCTCGTGGAGCAGCCAACCGGCTAATGGTTGTGGGGGGGCTATTTATAGCGAGGGAGCATCCCGACATGAGTTGACATAAATGCCCTTAAGTATTATGATCGTTGGTGTGGATAAGATCGGTGATGTGGTGCAAATCGCGGTAATGGTCGGGACCCTCAACTGTGAGAGTCCTCATGTCTCTCATATTCCTCACTTGAGGCTTTTGTAGTATTAGGCTTGGGTTGAGCATCATGAGGAAATTCATTCCGTAGTGTTCCCTTGACCCCCTTTAACAGTACGGTGTTCCTATGACTCAAGAGTGAAGAAAATGAAACAGAAAGAATAAATCTTCACGCTTCAAAGTCTTCAAATTGATTTTCTTCAGGACACACTGAATTCCTCATCTTGAATATCTTCATGAGGAATATCAATTTCATCGCAATTTCTTCGTGATCAAAGTCTTCAACATAAGACCAATTTCTTCAGCCGAAGATATACATTTTTAGGGGTCGATATTCATCGTATAACTCAAACTCCTCGGGGACTTATAGATCATGTGTACACTCATGAACACATTAGATACTTAACCTATAAGTCTTCAAACCACCAAAATCACTAAGGGCACTAGATGTACTTACCCTTATTGTGATGTTGTATTACCGAGTGGGCCCCAAGATACCTCTCCGTCACACAGAGTGATAAATCCCAGTCTTGATCCATGCCAACCCAATAGACACCTTCGGAAATACCTGTAGAGCACATTTATAGTCACCCAGTTACGTTGCGACGTTTGACACACACAAGGTATTCCTCTGGTGTCTGGGAGTTGCATGATCTCATGGTCATAGGAACACATACATTGACATGCACAAAACAATAGCAATAAGCTGACACGATCATATGCTATGTTCATAGTTTGGGTCTTGTCCATCACATCATTCTCCTGATGATGTGATCCCGTTATCAAATGACATTTCATGTCTATGGCCAGGAAACCTTGATCATCTTTGATCAACGAGCTAGTCAACTATATTATAATGCTACCGTCATCCTAAGCAAAATAAGGTGCATAAAAGGATTAACATAACATGCAAATCATAAGTGACATGATATGACCATGAACTTGTGCTTCTTGATCTCCATCACCAAAGCACCGGCATGATCTCCATCGCCATCGGCTCCACACCATGATCTCCATCATTGTACTGCCATCGAGGTTGTCTCGCTAACTATGTTGTTACTACTAAAGCTATTGACTAGTGATAAAGCAAAGCATCTCCAAGCGCAAAAATAATTAAATACAACCCTAAGGCTCCTGTCGGTTGTCGTAGCATCGACGTGCAAGTCGATATTTTAACTATTACAACATGATCATCTCATACATCCAATATATCATATCATGTCTTTGGCCATATCACATCACATGCATACCCTACAAAAACAAGTTAGACGTCCTCTAATTCGTTGTTGCAAATTTACGTCCTTGCTATGGGTATATACTATGATCGCATCTTACTTACGCAAAGCCACACCTGTGATATGCAAATTGTTATTTAACCTTCTCCAAGGACCGCCTTGGTCAAATACAATTCAACTGAAGTTGAAGAAACAGACACCCGCCGGTCAGCATTATGCAACAAGTTGCATGTCAGTCGATGAAACCGGTCTCTCGTAAGAGTACGAGTAATGTTTCTCTAGGCCGCTTCAATCCAACAATACCACTGAATCAAGAAAAGACTAAGGAGCGCAGAAAATTGAACATCAACACCCACAAACTCTTTTGTGTTCTACTCGAGATATCATCTACGCATAGACCTAGCTCATGATGCCACTGTTGGGAACGTTCCATGGGAAACAAAAAAAATCCTACGCACACGCAAGACCTATCCATGGTGATGCTCATCTACGAGAGGGGAGTTCGGATCCACATACCCTTGTAGATAGCTAAGCGAAAGCGTATATAATACAGTTGATTTAGGGGAACATCTTCGCGATCCAAATCGCAACTCGTCCCATGATCTCATCATGATCCGTCCCGTGATCCATCCCGATTTAGTGCCGAACGGACGGCACCTCCGCATTCAGCACACGTACGGCTCGATGGCGTCTCCTACTTCTTGATCTAGGAAGAGAGTAAGGAGAAGTACATGGGATCTCAACCAGCACGATGGGATGGTGGAGATGATGGTGGAGCAGTGCCAGCAGGGCTTCGACAAGCGCTACCAGAACCGATCTGAGGAGAAAACGGAGTTATGGGAGAGGTAGGGCTGCCCCCGGGGTGTGGGAATTGGTGTGTTCAGACCCTTCCTCTCCCCCGTTATATATAGAAGGCAAGGGGGAGGGATGGGTCGCAGCCCTAGCCCCTCCTCCAAGGTGGGGGCGTGGGCCTAGGGAGGTTTCCTCCCTCCCCAAGGCACATAACACGTGCCTTCCCCTTTAGGGACTCTTCCCTCCCAACCGCATGGGCCCTTTGGGGATGGCCCAACAAGGCTTGGGCACCCCCTTACAGCCCATGCACGTCCTAGGGATTGGAGGGACCCTTATGGACTCCTCCACAACCGTCTCGAACCTTCCACGAGCTTCCCCGTACAATACCGATAAAACCCAAAACTTTTCGGGTAGCCAAAATAGGACTTCCCATATATAAATCTTTACCTCCGAACCATTCCAGATCTCATCGTGACGTTTGGGATCTCATCCAGGACTCCGAACAACATTCAGCCACCAACATACATATCCCAATATTACTCTAGCGTCACCGAACGTTAAGTGTGCACACCCTGCGGGTTCGAGAACAATGCAGACATGACCGAGATACCTATATGGTCAATAACCAATAGCGGGACATCGATGCCCATATTGGTTCCTACACATTCTACAAAGAGCTTTATCGGTCGAACCACGATGTCAAGGATTCAATAAATCCCGTATATTGTTCCCTTTGTCCATTGGTACGTTACTTCCCCGAGTATCGATCGTGAGTATCTCTATACCTAGTTCAATCTCGTTACCGGCAAGTCTCTTTACTCGTTCCGTAATACAAGATCTCGTGACTAACTCCTTAGTCACATGGATTGCAATGCTTATTGTGATGTTGTATTACCAAGTGGGCCCCAAGATACCTCTCCGTCACACGGAGTGACAAATCCCAGTCTTGATACATGCCAACCCAATAGACACCTTTGGAGATACCTGTAGAGCACCTTTATACTCACTCAGTTACGTTGCGATGTTTGATACACACGAGGTATTCCTCTGGTGTCCGGGAGTTGCATGATCTCATGGTCATAGGAACAGATACATTAACATACAGAAAACAATAGCAATAAACTGACACGGTCATATGCTACGTTCATAGTTTGGGTCTTGTCCATCACATCATTCTACTAATGATGTGATCCTGTATCAAACCACATATCATGTCTATGGCCAGGAAACCTTGACCATCTTTGATCAACGAGCTAGTCAACTAGAGGCTCACTAGGGACAATGTCTTTTCTATGTATCCACACATGTATTTGAGTTTCCAATCAATACATTTGTAGCATGGATAATAAACGATTATCATGAACAAGGAAATATAATAATAACTAATTTACTATTGCCTCTAGGGCATATTTCCAACAGTCTCCCACTTGCACTGGAGTCAATAATCTAGTTCACATCACTATGTGATTGTAATGAATCTAACACCCATACACTTCTGGGGTTTGATCATGTCTTGCTTGTGAGAGAGGTTTTTAGTCAACGGGTCTGAACCTTTCAGATCCGTGTGTGCTTTACAAATCTGCATGCCATCCTCTAGATGCTTCTACTACGTGCCATTTGGAACAATTCCAAACGGCTGCTCCACTATACGAATCTAGTTTACTACTCAGAGTTATCCCGATTAGTGTCAAAGCTTGCATCGACGTAACCCTTTACGATGAACTCTTTTATCACCTCCATAATCGAGAAAAAATCCTTAGTCCACTAGTTACTAAGGATAACTTTTGACCGTTGTCCGGTAATTCATTCCTGGATCACTTTTGTACCCCTTGACAGATTCATGGCAAGGCACATAAGAGGTGCGGTACACAACATAGCATACTATAGAGCCTATGGCTAAGGCATAGGGAACGACCTTCGTCCTTTCTCTTTCTTCTGCCCTGGTCAAGCTTTGAGTCTTACTCAAATTTCACACCTTACAACACAGTCAAGAACTCCTTCTTTGACTGATCCATTTTGAACTCCTTCAAAATCTTGTTACGATATGTATCCATTGAAAGTTTTATCAAGCATTTTGATCTATCTCTATAGATCTTGATACTCAATATTTCAAGTAGCTCAATCTAGGTTTTCTTTTGAAAAACTCCTTTCAAACAACCCTTTTATGCTTTCCATAAATTCTACATCATTTACGATCAACAATATGTCCACCACATATACTCATCAGAGATTCTATAGTGCTCCCACTCACTTCCTTGGAAATACAAGTTTCTCATAAACTTTGTACAAATCCAAAAACTTTGATCATTTATCAAAGTACTTATTCCTACTCCGAGAGGCTTGCTCCAATCCTTAGAAGGATTGCTGGAGTTTGCATACTTGTTAGCATCCTTAGGATCGACAAAACCTTCTGGTTGTATCACATACAACCTTTCCTCAAGGAAACCGTCAAGGAAGCAATGTTTTGACATCCTATCTACAAGATTTCATCATAAATAATGGAGCAACTGCTAAAGTAATTCCAACAGACTTTTAGAATCGCTATGAGTGAGAGAGTCTCATCGCAGTCAACTCCTTGAACTTGTTGGAAACTTCTTTGCAACAAGTCGAGCTTTCTGAGATACCTGCCAACCCAATAGTCACCTTCGGATATACGTGTAGAGCACCTTTATAGTCACCCAGTTACGTTGCGACGTTTGATACACACAAGACATTCCTCTGGTTTCCAGGAGTTGCATGATCTCATGGTCATACGAACAGATACATTGACATGCAGAAAACGGTAGCAATAAACTGATACGATCATATGCTACATTCATAGTTTGGGTCTTGTCCATCACACCATTCTACTAATGATGTGATCCCATTATCAAACGACATCTCATGTCTATGGCCAGGAAACCTTGACCATCTTTGATCAACGTGCTAGTCAACTAGAGGCTCACTAGGGACAGTGTGTTGTCTATGTATCCACACTTGTATTTGAGTTTGCAATCAATACAATTCTAGCATGGATAATAAACGATTATCTTGAACAAGGAAATATAATAATAACTAATTTATTATTGCCTCTAGGGCATATTTCCAACACGCCCATGCGCCGGGCCTCCCCACGGCCGGAGCAGCAGCCACGTCGGGCCAGTGCCCCAACCCGCGTCGCCCGGCAAGCTCCAAGCGCCGAAGCCGTCACGCACACACCCGTGCGACTAGTTGTCGTTGCCAGCCCTCAGGTGAGGAAGGTGTTCGGTAACGTAACATAAATTCAAAAAAAATCCGACGCATGTTCAGATCTTCCTATGGAGAAACCAGCAACGAGAGAGGGGTGAGTGCATCTTCATACCTTTGAAGATCGCTAAGCGGAAGCGTTACTAGAACGCGGTTGATGGAGTCGTACTCGCGGCGATTCAGATCGTGCCAGCCCGAGACCGATGTTCCAGAAGATTTCCCTTCTATTCCGTTTTCGTCGTGTGTCTATTTTCTTTTGTCGCATCATCATCGCATCATGCGCATCATCTGCATTGCATCGGCATCTCCGTGCCACTAGTTTTCAAAAGTTGCATCCGTTATTAGTTGCCGGTTCGCGTCGTTGTCCGTTCTGAGCCCGACCGCACATGCACGCGCCTGCGGCATCGTCAAAACCCTGTTTTATAAGTATGTTGAAAACTTTCTCTGATCGAGTTGAAACTTGGCATGCGGTCGTGATTAGTTATAGCTAGGCCGCTTGTCGAATTTCGTCGCGATCGGAGTCTGTCTGGTACCCGAACGGTCGACCGTAGCGGCACCGTATTCGGTCTACCGTCGGACGTCTGTCGGTGTTTTAAAATTCATTGCCGCGCCGCCCGTTCTCCCTCTCGTCTCCGGATATCCACTCTACACAGCCTCGTAACTGTTCCCGCGTTCGGAATTGTCCGAATCCGACTGCACGGTTGGATCCGGAACGGAATTCCGGTTAACCTAGCCCCCCTTTTTTCTATAAATAGACCCTCCCCTTCCTAATTTGAGCACACCCTAGCCCACCTCGGTTCCCGTGCCACCCCAAACCCTAGCCGCAGCCTCCTCCCACCTCCTCCTCGCGCCGCCGGGCCCGTGAGCCCAGATCCAGCCCGTCGGGCCCGGTTCGTCCCCGAGCCGCCCGCCTCCCGCTCGCCCGAGGCAACAACCTCACCCCGAGATGCCCCGAGCCGTGCCTTGTCGAGCTCCTCGCGCCGCCGCACCTTCCCGCCGGATGAGCCGCCCAAGATCCCGCGCCAACCTCTGTCCCCGCCGCCGTGGGCTGCAGCGCTGCCACCGCGCCCCGATCTGCGCTCCCGCCGGCCGTCCCTCGCCTTGTGCTCCGGCCGCCACCCGGGGATGGGCAGATTAGGCGACCCCGTCGCGGATCCACCCTTCCCCGTCGGTCTCCCGCCGTCCCCCGCCGGTCTCCCGCCGGCCAGCCGCCATGGCCCGAGCACGGGAGAGACGAGGAGCACGACGCCCTCGTCCGTCGCGCCTCCCCGCAAGGCCAGCTCGCCCCTGTGGGCCGGCCTCCTCCCGCAGAGCCCCTCGGCCCAGCAGCTGCCTGCCTCCAGCGCCCCTCCAACCGGCCCATAGGCGCCATGGTAAGCGCCCCTGTTCGGCCCGAAAGGTAGATTAGGTTTTTTTTCTTTTCTTTTCTCGGAATTTAATTAAATTCCAGGAATTAGACGTTTAGTAAAACCCCCGCAACTTTTAAACCGTTTGTCGGATCACGATGAATTAGATATGTATTTGGTGTAGTTTTGCGCGTAGAATCCGATTATAAAACTTGCATATTTGTTTGACGTTGTTTGACGTGTCGTATGCCTAGTTTAACATGCTGTTCCAATAGGATAGACGCCCGCATTTACTTTCGTGCGTGTCCGGATTGCCCGAACCCCGTAGATAAAATGTCAATGTTTTAGGAACCCCTTTGCCATGATTTTTAGAGTAGACGTTGGTATTTTTGCGTGTAGGGATTGCCGCTCGTTTATTTATCCGTGTATAGGTAAATATCTCGTATTTACGTGTGGCATTTTTTTTGTTGTGCAACCCAACACATTTTACATGTTTCCGGGGTAGCAATTAGTTTTATCTTTTGAGCAAGTTAGTTCACGAGATATTTTGCCATGATACCCTTTTGTTTAATTCGTAGGATTTATTGCGTGCTCCGTTTGATTAAGTTGTCAACTAGAGAGTTGATCTTGGATGTTTTGTTCAGCCCCTGGTATTTTTGGTTGCAATAGAAATGCATGTTTAGGTGTTGTTTGCTTGCTCTCAAGTTGCTAGAAATAGTGCTGTTTTGGAGGAGCTGAAATATTTCTAAGTCTGGAATCTGTTATATTTTGTTGTTGTCTTGTCTTGCTTGCATTTTGTGATCTGTAGCTCTTTTGAGGTTGGTCCAATGGAGTTAGTTGTACCCCTTGTGTTTCTCTAGCATGCTGTAAATTTTCATGCCTTTTGGAGTCGTGTAGCTATGGGTTTTGCTGCTGTCAATATGGCTTCCGATCGAAAACTGCACGTTCATGAGGTGTAATTTTCACTAAGTCTGAAATAGTGTGTGGGATGTCATTTTGTGACTTCTTTCCCAAGTGATCCTTGCTGCCATTCTAGTTGTTGTTAGTTGTTTATTGTAGTGCTTCTTGCCCTCTTTCGTGTCATGCCTTGGTTGATTATATTTGAGTTTTGTAGCTCATAGTTGTGGGACGTAGAAGATGCTATGTGGCTGATTTTGACAGATTGTAGTGATTTCTTGTTTTGGTCATAGTTGTTGAACCGTAGCTCCGATTTGATCGTGTCCTACATGAAAGTTGCTTAGAATCTCGTGTAGTTTCTTTTTCTCTTGCTGTTTGTATGTTTTTGAAGTGCTCGTGACCGTCGTTGCACACATATTGCATTCATGCCATCATATCTTGCGGTGCTTGTATCTTTTGATCCGTAGCTCCGTTGGAGATGTTCTTTAAGTGTAGCTTGCTTGAAATGACGCATAGAATTATGTGAACCTAATTGTTTTGTTGTTTTAACAACTAATTAAATGTGTTAATTCAGATCTGGACAGAATTGTAAATTAACTTGTGAGGTCGTCTCGGAGATGCTATATGCCATTTCCGACCTCATTTAAAATGTCCAGATAGGTAGTTTAATTTCCGCTTCACCTCTTGCATGTTTAACCACATTTAATATTGCCGTGTACCTAATCAGGATAGAACTAAATAATTAACGTGGAGTTTCGTCAATATGCAACTCGTTGCATATTGAACTTCACTTAATGTGTAGTGTTTGATTGTGTGAATTGTCATGCCGTGACTCGCATATATTCAGCTGCTCATGCATCATATGTGTTGTGCATCATGTGGTGAATTCCGTGTGTTGATTTGTGTTTCCGGTTTGCTTCGTCCCGATAGAGTTCCGCAGCGTGTCGGATGTGAGGATCCGGTCGACTACGTCGGTCCGTCTCCTTCACGGAGTCATTCTTCTTCCAAGCGGGATCTCAGGCAAGATGACCATTTCCCGAGATACCATTACTATCATTCCCATGCTAGTTTTACCGCTTCTATCATTATGTCTCCTTGCCTACCACATGTTAAATACCAGCCTCTCAACAATGGCATGAAAACTTCAACCTGTTCGACCTAGCAAACCACTGATTGGCTATGTTACCGCTTGCTTAACCCTGTTGTTAGCGTTGCTAGTTGCAGGAGCAGTTGCTTCCATGTGATAACATGGGTTCCTTGTCATATCACCATATTTAATGATATTTAATTTAATGCACATATATACTTGGTAAAAGGTGGAAGGCTCGGCCTTTCTAGCCTGGTGTTTTGTTCCACCTTTGCCCCCTTAGTTTCGGCTACCGGTGTTATGTTCCATAAACGAGCGCTCCTAACACAATGGGGTTGTTATGGGGACCCCCTTGATAATTCGTTTTAGATTAAAGCTGGTCTGGCAAGGCCCAACATTGGTTCTACATTTGCCCAACATAATAATTTTGTTAATATTGAAATGCATAGGGCGTCATGAACCCGAGGAGTAATTTTACATAAACAGGGGGGACCAGTGCTGATGGTGTTGGTCCCAAACGGTCTGCCTGCGAGGCCACCACGGGGAAACTCGAGGTTTGGCACCCGTAGCTAGTGCCATCCGTCGTGTCCTGAGAACGAGATACGCGGCTCCTATCGGGTACGTCGACACGTCGGGCGGCCTTGCTGGATTAGTTTTACCTTTGACGGAATATCTTGTGCATCGGGATTCCGGTGATGCTTTGGGTAATCTCAGAGTTGAGGTTTTCCACTATGGAATCCGATGAGATCGTGAGTGTCGTGATCGAGGATTTCTATGCGGCTTGTGGTAATTTGTGATGGACTAGTTGGAGCACCCCTGCAGGGTTAAATCTTTTCGGAAAGCCGTGCCCGCGGTTATGTGGCAACGTCTAAACTTTGTTTAACACTGGTTCTAGATAACTTGAAGTTAACTTAATTAAAACTTGCCAACTGTGTGCATAACCGTGACTGTCTCTTTCATGAGTTCCTTCTCCGCTGGAGGACACGGTGGAGTTATGTCTGACGTAGGTAGGTGTTCAGGATCATTCATTTGATCATCAGTAGTTGACGTCCGTTATGCGTAGATCTTCCCCCTCTTATTTCTTGTACTCGTAAGTTAGCCACCAAATATATGCTTAGCCGCTGCTGCAACCTCACCACTTAACCATGCCTCACCCATTAAGCTTTTCTAGTCTTGATACCTTTGGAAATGAGATTGCTGAGTCCCCTGTGGCTCACAGATTACTACAACACCAGTTGCAGGTACAGGTAAAGTTTAATTGACGCGAGCGCGTTGATTGTTCATTTGGAGTTGCTTCTTCTTCTTCATCATCGATCTAGGATGGGTTCCAGGCCGACAGCCTGGGATAGCAAGGATGGACGTCGTTCTTAAATTTTTTTTCTCGTTTGTTTTCGTCCGTAGTCGGACCCTGCTCTTACTCTTGATGATTATGTAATGTACTGATGTGACTCTGATGTAGCTTGTGGCGAGTGTAAGCCAACTCTATATATATATATATATATATATATATATATATATCTTCTTTTCAGTACATGTACTTGTAACGATGTCCATTCTTGCGACACGACGAGATGCGCTTCTATCCCTGACAAGGCCCTCGTGCCAATTTGAGGATAGGGTCGCATCTTGGGCGTGAAAAGTTGGTATCAGAGCCGTACCAACCTAGGAGCCCCCTTGATTGATCGAACTTGGCCGAGTCGAGTCTAGTGAAAAAATGCTTTGAGTCTAGTTATATATCGGAGAGTAGGATTCTTTTTTCTCCTCTTCTATGCTCTGGTGAGGAATCTTGACGTAATAATTTAATTCTACTCCTCTTCTCACTCAAAAAAAAATTAGGATCACGCGGATATTTTTGAGATCTATATGATGCCGATGTGACGGAGTTCTGTCTTGGTGCCTCCTATCTTCTTTGAGTTTCAGGGGAGTTGAGCTCCAGGGGATTCTTGAGCACATCGTTATCATTCAGATTTCTTAGTATCTTAGTACGAAGGATGTTCGTAATTGCTTCAATACTAGTAGTGGGGAGATAACCCCGATGTCCCCAGTACTGGTGCAGATTGTTCGGGAGTACTGCCATACTTTGTATCGTTGTGATCACGAGGGTCTGTTGTAGATGAAGGTCCGAGATTCTGGTTGTGTGTTGACGGATGTGATACAGGTGACGGGTTAGTATAGGAGTTGTGTGATATTACTCCTTGTATCCGTGTACCAGATTGCATGACCAGATATTTCGGGAATTCGTAGGTGGGAATTCAAGTAGTTACTTATAAGAGATTCTTCCAACAAATGCATGATGTTAGGTTGGGGTTCGACATCTAGTGGATTCGTTTGTTCACGGTCGACTTACAGAGGTACGCGTTGTGTCTTAAAGAGTCCTTGTAGCTTGCTACGACTCGGGGACGCTTTGTATGTCGGGTGCACTGCCTTACACTTGATGGCTACTGTAAAATCGAGCCCGTGCGATCCTGTCCACGAAAATATCGGACGAAATCTTTCTCATGAGTTTGTTCTGGCTTGTTTCATAAGCCTCATCCTTTGTTTTGTTGAATATGGTAATTCAAGTTGCTTGGATGTCAAGTGGTGATTTCAGATCTTTTCTTAGAGGTGTTCTCATATTTTTATGTGAGAATGCAAATTCTTTTGTTCGTTCAATTGTCTCATCAATTTTGTCAACCGGAGTTGTTATGTCAAGTCTTTTCAACCGGTGTGCTTCTCTGCAATTGAATTCAATCTTCTCCGGTTATTGCAGATCATTCTCTCTTTATTCCGGAGTTCATCTCATATGTCCCAAGCTGTGTTTGTTTTTCCCCGCCCTCCCGCCCTTTTCTTCACTGTTTGGATTTCGTCCAAGTGCCTTCTTATTCAATGATGCTTCCGCTATCTCTTCTTCCTTTTTGTAGCCGGTGATTCATTGTGAACATTCTCAGGAGTCGAGTTCATCATTTCTTCATTTTGTTCCTTCCCGGTGAATTCAATTCAGTTGTCCGTGTTCATCATATTCCTTTCATCCTTGTAATTCTTCCCATGTTGGAGATTCTTATCAGCCTTTCTTGTTGTCATTTCTCTCTATTCTACCCGGAAGGTTGAAGTTATCCCAGAAGTTTCTTGTTCTCAATTCTGTAATTATTTCGAGGTGCTAACCTCATCTAGTTATCTTCATACCGGTGCAATATCTCTCTTCTAAGCAATCTTTTCTAACGGTGATTTCTTTGAGTGGGCCCATAACCCACAGGTTTTTCCCAGGATCGTATTTATCTCTTCTAATCTTTCCGGAGATTTCTAAATCTTTTCAACTATGACGTAAGTATGAATTTCATCAGTCATATTCTATCTCCAAGATCTATTTGAGTTAATTCTCATATTGGCTCAACCTTGCATTCTTCTATATTCCGGAGTGTCTCATTATCCTTTGTGTTGTTTCTCGTCATCTTTTTCAACTTGGTGGAACGAATGAGTGTTCCTCGTAAATCTTGGTCCATTCTCTTGATGATGCTTCGTTTCAGCCTTCTGGCATCATCTTGAATTATGCCAATCATGAGAATCTATTTCTTGCTTTCTAGTGCTTTTATGAGTTGTTTTCATTCTCGATCCTCCGAAGGCCATCATTTCAGAAGATTCTTCGTTCTCAGCTTTCAGCTTTCATCCTCAATTCTTCTCCATTGTTGTCTCTTCGTTCGTTCTCGATTATTTCGGTGCCTTATTCAAGTTTTCTGTTAGGTGGCTCATGATCTTTTCATTTTCTTGTATATCCATTAATTCGTGGTGTTCCCGTTCAATTGTGAATTCTTACCGGTGCTTCCTTCAATTTTGCTTCAAGTGGTGTTTTTCCTCTCTGTCGCTCCAAGATTCATTTCTAGAAGAATAAGTTGTATGCTAGATCCGTTGCTTGTCATCAATTTAATTTGATGAAGGACGAGCATAACATAATTCTTATTATTGTCCTTCCTTCTTCCAAGAGATTAAATATCTTCTTCCGGAGTGGCTCATGGTTTCAATTCTTTTCTCGTGTGCCTATCTTTCTTTTCTGGAGTTCCAAGTCCTATTAAGTATCTCTTTGTGAGGCTACATCTAAATCTTGCCAGGTCATAATCATATTCTTTTCTACCTTCATATCTTTGCATCGTTCATTTGTATACGGAGGTCCTTCTTGGTGGTGCATCAAGGTTTTAATCCATTATCAAATGTTCTTCAAGATTCTTGTTGGAGAACCTCAAGTATATTTTTCTCTTGCATTTATATGTGCAATTGTTCTTCCTTTATCCTTTGAGGTGGTATTATAACATTCTTGTTAGTGTAGGAGTTCATGGAGATTTCCTTTCAAGAATGAGATAATTAAATCCACCAATTCTTTGATCATGAGATATTTCAACCCATGATTTCTTCATTGAGCTATCTTGGTTTGGATTTCACCTAAAGCTTTTCCTATGGATTGTTGCTATCGTGGTGCTTGTCTTTAATCCAAGTTCTCAATGTATTCTCTTGGTGTAAGAATTGCTCATATCTTGTTTCTCCCAAACAGTCCTTGTTTCTGTTAGTGGTTGGTTGTCACTTCATTAGTTTGAAAAGGTTTCCATAAGCCCACTACTATCTTGTTCTTTTCGTTGTTGTTTTTCCAACAACTCTGTCCAATTCTTCTTGCAAGGATGCTTGCCAAGTTCATTAGAGTTAGTAGTTGTCATTCTCTCTTCATTATCTTCTTCCGTATGAGCTAGTTCCAATTCTATTGTTCCGGAGGCATTGTGATGTTGCTCTTTTGGGTCTATTATGTTGTTCTACCAAGATCATGGTGTTCCCTTGCTCTATTTAGTTGTCTGTTATGAATATTGTCTATTTTTTCCATCTTATTGAATTTTTTGTTCCATTTTCCTACCGAAGTGCTGCCGAAATTTTCCGTGAATTCTTGCTTCTTTTCTCATATCGTTCCTCATCGCTTTACAGCCTTCAAGGATCATTGGTTTTACTCGTTTGTCAAAGAAGCGACTAAGTTTTACCTCTTGCTTTCTAATCCTCTCCCCCTTTCATTCTTGGATCTCGGGGCGAGATCCTCTTGTACTGTAGGAGAGTTGTGACAGCCCGAGACCGACGTTCCAGAAGATTTCCCTTCTATTCCGTTTTTGTCGTGTGTCTATTTTCTTTTGTCGCATCATCATCGCATCATGCCCATCATCTGCATTGCATCGGCATCTCCGTGCCGCCAGTTTTGAAAAGTTGCATCCATTATTAGTTGCCGGTTCGCGTCGTTGTCCGTTCTGAGCCCGACCGCACATGCATGCGCCCGCGGCATCGTCAAAACCCTGTTTTATAAGTGTGTTGAAAACTTTCTCTGATCGAGTTGAAACTTGGCGTGCGGTCGTGATTAGTTATAGCTAGGCCGCCTGTCGAATTTCGTCGCGATCGGAGTCTGTCTGGTACCCGAACGGTCGACCGTAGCGGCACCGTATTCGGTCTACCGTCGGACGTGTGTCGGTGTTTTAAAATTCGTTGTCGCGCCGCCAGTTCTCCCTCTCGTCTCCGGATATCCACTCTACACGGCCTCGTAACCGTTCCCGCGTTTGGAATTGTCCGAATCCGACCGCACGGTTCGATCCGGAACGAAATTCCGGTTAACCTAGCCCCCCTTTTTTCTATAAATAGACCCTCCCCTTCCTAATTTGAGCACACCCTAGCCACCTCGGTTCTCGTGCCACCCCAAACCCTAGCCGCAGCCTCCTCCCACCTCCTCCTCGCGTTGCCAGGCCCGTGAGCCCAGATCCGGCCGCCGGGCCCGGTTCGTCCCCGAGCCGCCCGCCGCCCGCTCGCCCGAGGCAACAACCTCACCCCGAGCTGCCCCGAGCCGTGCCTTGTCGAGCTCCTCGCGCCGCCGCACCTTCCCGCCGGCCACTGGACACCGACAGCCGCCGAATAAGCCACCCAAGATCCCGCGCCAACCTCTGTCCCCGCCGCCGTGGGCTGTAGAGCTGCCACCGCGCCCCGATCTGCGCTCCCACCGGCCGTCCCTCGCCTTATGCTCCGGCCGCCACCCGGGGATGGGCACATCAGGCGACCCTGTCACGGATCCACCGTTCCCCGCCGGTCTCCCGCCGTCCCCCGCCGGTCTCCAGCCGGCCAGCCACCATGGCCCGAGAACGGGAGAGACGAGGAGCACGACGCCCTCGTCCGTCGCACCTCCCCGCAAGGCCAGCTCGCCCCTGTGGGCCGGCCTCCTCCCGCAGAGCCCCTCGGCCCAGCAGCTGCCTGCCTCCAGCGCCCCTCCAACCGGCCCATAGGCGCCATGGTAAGCGCCCCTGTTCGGCCCGAAAGGTAGATTAGGTTTTTTTTCTTTTCTTTTCTCGGAATTTAATTAAATTCCAGGAATTGGACGTTTAGTAAAACCCCCGCAACTTTTAAACCGTTTGTCGGATCACGATGAATTAGATAAGTATTTGGTGTAGTTTTGCGCGTAGCATTCGATTATAAAACTTGCATATTTGTTTGACGTGTCGTATGCCTAGTTTAACGTGTTGTTCCAATAGGATAGACGCCCGCATTTACTTTCGTGCGTGTCCGGATTGCCCGAACCCCGTAGATAAAATGTCCATGTTTTAGGAACCCCTTTGCCATGATTTTTAGAGTATACGTTGGTATTTTTGCGTGTAGGGATTGCCGCTTGTTTATTTATCCGTGTATAGGTTAATATTTCGTATTTACGTGTGGCATTATTTTTGTTGTGCAACCCCACACATTTTACATGTTTCCGGGGTAGCAATTAGTTTTATCTTTTGAGCAAGTTAGTTCGCGAGATATTTTGCCGTGATGCCCTTTTGTTTAATTCGTAGGATTTATTCCGTGCTCCGTTTGATTAAGTTGTCAACTAGAGAGTTGATCTTGGATGTTTTGTTTAGCCCCTGGTATTTTTGGTTGCAATAGAAATGCATGTTTAGGTGTTGTTTGCTTGCTCTCAAGTTGCTAGAAATAGTGTTGTTTTGGAGGAGCTGAAATATTTCTAAGTCTGGAATCTGTTATATTTTGTTGTTGTCTTGTCTTGCTTGCATTTTGTGATCTGTAGCTCTTTTGAGGTTGGTCCAATGGAGTTAGTTGCAACCCTTGTGTTTCTCCAGCATGCTGTAAATTTCATGCCTTTTGGAGTCGTGTAGCTATAGGTTTTGCTGCTGTCAATATGGCTTCAGATCGAAAACTGCACGTTCATGAGGTGTAATTTTCACTAAGTCTGAAATAGTGTGTGGGATGTCATTTTGTGACTTCTTTCCCTAGTGATCCTTGCTGCCATTCTAGTTGTTGTTAGTTGTTTGTTGTAGTGCTTCTTGCCCTCTTTCGTGTCATGCCTTGGTTGATTATATTTGAGTTTTGTAGCTCATAGTTGTGGGACGTAGAAGATGCTATGTGGCTGATTTTGACAGATTGTAGTGATTTCTTGTTTTGGTCATAGTTGTTGAACCGTAGCTCCGATTTGATCGTGTCCTACATGAAAGTTGCTTAGAATCTCGTGTAGTTTCTTTTTCTCTTGCTGTTTGTATGTTTTTGAAGTGCTCGTGACCGTCGTTGCACACATATTGCATTCATGCCATCATATCTTGCGGTGCTTGTATCTTTTGATCCGTAGCTCCGTTGGAGATGTTCTTTAAGTGTAGCTTGCTTGAAATGACGCATAGAATTATGTGAACCTAATTGTTTTGTTGTTTTAACAACTAATTAAATGTGTTAATTCAGATCTGGACAGAATTGTAAATTAACTTGTGAGGTCGTCTCGGAGATGCTATATGCCATTTCCGACCTCATTTAAAATGTCCAGATAGGTAGTTTAATTTCCGCTTCACCTCTTGCATGTTTAACCACATTTAATATTGCCGTGTACCTAATCGGGATAGAACTAAATAATTAACGTGGAGTTTCGTCAATATGCAACTCGTTGCATATTGAACTTCACTTAATGTGTAGTGTTTGATTGTGTGAATTGTCATGCCGTGACTCGCATATATTCAGCTGCTCATGCATCATATGTGTTGTGCATCGTGTGGTGAATTCCGTGTGTTGATTTGTGTTTCCGGTTTGCTTCGTCCCGATAGAGTTCCGCAGCGTGTCGGATGTGAGGATCCGGTCGACTACGTCGGTCCGTCTCCTTCACGGAGTCATTCTTCTTCCAAGCGGGATCTCAGGCAAGATGACCATTTCCCGAGATACCATTACTATCATTCCCATGCTAGTTTTACCGCTTCTATCGTTATGTCTCCTTGCCTACCACATGTTAAATACCAGCCTCTCAACAATGCCATGAAAACTTCAACCTGTTCGACCTAGCAAACCACTGATTGGCTATGTTACCGCTTGCTTAACCCTGTTGTTAGCGTTGCTAGTTGCAGGAGCAGTTGCTTCCATGTGATAACATGGGTTCCTTGTCATATCACCATATTTAATGATATTTAATTTAATGCACATATATACTTGGTAAAAGGTGGAAGGCTCGGCCTTTCTAGCCTGGTGTTTTGTTCCACCTTTGCCCCCTTAGTTTCGGCTACCGGTGTTATGTTCCATAAACGAGCGCTCCTAACACAATGGGGTTGTTATGGGGACCCCCTTGATAATTCGTTTTAGATTAAAGCTGGTCTGGCAAGGCCCAACATTGGTTCTACATTTCCCCAACATAATAATTTTGTTAATATTGAAATGCATAGGGCGTCATGAACCCGAGGAGTAATTTTACATAAACAGGGGGGACCAGTGCTGATGGTGTTGGTCCCAAACGGTCTGCCTACGGGGCCACCACGGGGAAACTCGAGGTTTGGCACCCGTAGCTAGTGCCATCCGTCGTGTCCTGAGAACGAGATACGCGGCTCCTATCGGGTACGTCGACACGTCGGGCGGCCTTGCTGGATTAGTTTTACCTTTGACGGAATATCTTGTGCATCGGGATTCCGGTGATGCTTTGGGTAATCTCAGAGTTGAGGTTTTCCACTATGGAATCCGATGAGATCGTGAGTGTCGTGATCGAGGATTTCTATGCGGCTTGTGGTAATTTGTGATGGACTAGTTGGAGCACCCCTGCAGGGTTAAATCTTTTCGGAAAGCCGTGCCCGCGGTTATGTGGCAACGTCTAAACTTTGTTTAACACTGGTTCTAGATAACTTGAAGTTAACTTAATTAAAACTTGCCAACTGTGTGCGTAACCGTGACTGTCTCTTTCGTGAGTTCCTTCTCCGATCGAGGACACGGTGGGGTTATGTCTGACGTAGGTAGGTGTTCAGGATCATTCATTTGATCATCAGTAGTTCACGTCCATTATGCGTAGATCTTCCCCCTCTTATTTCTTGTACTCGTAAGTTAGCCACCAAATATATGCTTAGCCGCTGCTGCAACCTCACCACTTAACCATGCCTCACCCATTAAGCTTTGCTAGTCTTGATACCTTTGGAAATGAGATTGCTGAGTCCCCTGTGGCTCACAGATTACTACAACACAAGTTGCAGGTACAGGTAAAGGTTACTTGACGCGAGCGCGTTGATTGTTCATTTGGAGTTGCTTCTTCTTCTTCTTCATCTTCATCGATCTAGGATGGGTTCCAGGCCGGCAGCCTGGGATAGCAAGGATGGATGTCGTTCTTAATTTTTTTTCTCGTTTGTTTTCATCCGTAGTCGGACCCTGCTCTTACTCTTGATGATTATGTAATGTACTGATGTGACTCTGATGTAGCTTGTGGCGAGTGGAAGCCAACTCTATATATATATATATATATATATATATATCTTCTTTTCAGTACATGTACTTGTAACGATATCCATTCTTGCGACACGACGAGATGCGCTTCTATCCCTGACGAGGCCCTCGTGCCAATTTGAGGATAGGGTCGCATCTTGGGCGTGACAAGCACCTCCGCGTTCAACACACGTGCAGCCCGGTGACGTCTCCCGCACCTTGATCCACCAAGGAGGAGTGAGAGGTTGGGGAAGATCTCCAGCAGCACGACGGCATGTTGTCGATGGAGAGATGAGGTCTCCCGGCAGGGCTTCGCCAAGCACCGGCAGAGAGGAGGAGAAAGAAGAGTAGGGCTGCGTCGAGGGAGAGGGAGATTGGTGCCTCCAACAGCCCAAAGTGCCCACTATATATAGGGGGGGAGGGGCTGCGCCCCCTTGAGGGTTTCCCTCTCCTGGGAGGGGCGGCAGCCCTAGATGGGGGGAGTTGCGGCGGCCAGGAGGGGAGGAGGGGTGGCGCACCCTTCTGGTGGGCCTTAGGCCCACCTGCGCTAGGGTTTCCCCCCTCTCCCCTCTTCTTGCGCCATGGGCTGAGTGTGGGGGCGCACCAGCCCATCTAGGGGCTGGTTCCCTCCCGCACTTGCCCATCTAGCCTCCCGGGGTCGTTGCCCCCTTCCGGTGGACCCCCGGGGCCACCTCCGGTGGTCCCGGTAGTCCCGGTATGTTACCGGTGACGCCCGAAACACTTCCGATGTCCGAAACCATCCGTCCTGTATATCAATCTTTACCTCCAGACCATTCCGGAGCTCCTCGTGACGTCCGGGATCTCATCCAGGACTCGGAACAACTTTCGATAACCTCGTATAACAATTCCCTATAACCCTAGCGTCATCGAACCTTAAGTGTGTAGACCCTACGGGTTCGGGAGACAGGCAGACATGACCGAGACACCTCTCCGGCCAATAACCATCAGCGGGGTCTGGATACCCATGGTCGCTCCCACTTTCTCCATGATGATCTTATCGGATGAACCACGATGTCAAGGATTCAATCAATCCCGTATACAATTCCCTTTGTCTGTCGGTATAGAACTTGCCCGAGATTTGATCATCGTTATACCTATACCTTGTTCAATCTCGTTACTGGTAAGTCTCTTTACTCGTTCCGTAGTACGTCATCGTGTGACTAACTCCTTAGTCACATTGAGCTCATGATGATGTTCTACCGAGTGGGCCCAGAGATACCTCTCCGTCACACGGAGTGGCAAATCCCGATCTCGATTCATACCAACCCAACAAACACTTTCAGAGGTACCCATAGTGCATCTTTATAGTCACCCAGTTACGTTGTGACGTTTGATACACCCAAAGAACTCCTACGGTATCCGGGAGTTGCACAATCTCACGGTCGAAGGAAAAGACACTTGACATTAGAAAAGTTTTAGCATACGAACAATACGATCTAGTGCTACGCTTAGGATTGGGTCTTGTCCATCACATCATTCTCCCAATGATGTGATCCCGTTATCAATGACATCTAATGCCCATGACCAGGAAACCATGATCATCTATTGACTAACGAGCTAGCCAACTAGAGGCTTCCTAGGGACACATTGTGATCTATTTATTCACACATGTATTACTGTTTCTTGTTAATACAATTATAATATGAACAATAGACGATTATCATGAACAAGGAAATATGATAATAACCATTTTATTATTGCCTCTAGGGCATATTTCCAACAGTCTCCCACTTGCACTAGAGTCAATAATCTAGTTACATTGTGATGTATCGAACACCCATAGCATTATGGTGTTGATCATGTTTTGCTCATGGAAGAGGTTTAGTCAACGGGTCTGCAACATTTAGATCCGTATGTACTTTACAAATCTCTATTACTCCACTCTGGACATGGTCCTGGATGGAGTTGTAGCCGCGTTTAATGTGCTTCGTATTCCAGTGAAACCTGGGCTCCTTGGCTATGGCAATGGCCCCAGTGTTATCATAGAAGAGTGTCATTGGACCCGACGCGCTTGGAACCACTCCAAGGTCGGTGA
The DNA here is from genome assembly GCF_904849725.1 of Hordeum vulgare subsp. vulgare. Lineage (NCBI taxonomy): Eukaryota > Viridiplantae > Streptophyta > Magnoliopsida > Poales > Poaceae > Hordeum > Hordeum vulgare. The sequence continues at coordinate 97,779,404 of NC_058521.1, read as the reverse complement.
TGAGATCCTTCATCCAAATTCCTTCATGAGCCGCTTCTGAAGCAGCTATGTACTCCGCTTCACATGTAGATGCTGCCACGACTTCTTGCTTGCTGCTGCACCAGCTCACTGCCCCACCATTCAAAACATATACGTATCCGGTCTGTGACTTAGAGTCATCCGGATCTGTGTCGAAGATAGCATCGATGTAACCCTTTACGACGAGCTCTTCGTCACCTCCATAAACGAGAAACATTTCCTTAGTCCTTTTTAGGTACTTAAGGATATTCTTGACCGTTGTCCAGTGTTCCATACCGGGATCACTTTGGTACCTCCCTACCAAACTTATGGCAAGGTTTATATCAGGTCTAGTACACAGCATGGCATACATAAGAGAGCCTACGGCTGAAGCGTAGGGGACAGAACTCATCTTCTCTCTATCTGCTACCGTGGTCGACGACTGAGTCTTACTCAATCTCATACCTTGCAAAAATGGAAGAACCCTTTCTTTTAGTTTTCCATATTGAACTTCTTTAATATCTTGTCAAGGTATGTACTTTGTGAAAGACCTATGAGGCGTCTCGATCTATCTCTAAAGATCTTGATGCCTAATATGTATGCAGCTTCTCCAAGGTCCTTCATTGAAAAACTCTTGTTCAAATAGGCCTTTATGCTCTCCAACATCTCTATGTTATTCCCCATCAATAATATGTCATCCACATACAGTATGAGGAAAGCTACAGAACTCCCACTCACTTTCTTGTACAGACAGGCTTCTCCATAAACATGTATGAACCCAAACGCTTTAATCACCTCATTAAAGCGAATGTTCCAACTCCGAGATGCTTGCACCAGCCCATAGATGGAGCGTTGGAGCTTGCACACTTTTTTAGCACCCTTAGGGTCGACAAAACCTTCTGGTTGCATCATATACAACTCTTCCTTAAGGTTCCCTGATGGGGTGATAGTCCAAGGGTAGGGTCATAGGACTGCCATACAGGTCGTACCCAAGGACTACCCCACACAAAGGACAGGGTCTTAAGTCTGCCCCGACTGAATTAAGGAGTCCCCGTTATCCAGTCGGCAACAGGTCATGTATCATCCAGTCGTATACTAGCATTCGGAGAATACCAAGCTAACCGACTGGATACACTCGGTACATCGTAACCTCTCTGGAGGGAAACGGTCGTACGTTTCCGGGTGCATTTATTAGCATTAAGGGCATACGTTACCTGTAACGTATGCTCTCAATCCCCATTACTCCGCCCTCATACCGGAACCGTTGTGGAGGGCAGCGCACTCTATATAAGCCGCCCTCCCCCACGGGTAGAGGGGTTAGCAAATCATTGTATTCCATATTACACTCGGTAACAAGCTCCGAGAGCACTGAGACGTAGGACTGTTACCTCCACCGCAGAGGGGCCTGAACTCATACAACCTCGCCGTAGCTAGGACTCTGCCCATCTCATTCATACCCTACACATCTACTGTCAGGCTTATACCCACGACAGTTGGCGGCCACCGTGGGGCTGGCGTCTAAGCGACTTCCGGCGAGTTTGCCACTACTTCCTTTCGTCATGTCGTCCGGTGGAGATTCGAGCATGGGTCACTAGATCTTCTTCGGCGCTCTCTCCTTCACCGTCGACGATTCGGGTGGCTTCGGGAGGCACCTCTCGACGTCGAGGCGCTTCCCCGTCGTGGGGCCACGCACTTTCGTGCCGGCGTCCGCGGCGTTCTTCTCCTCCAACAATCGGCTCCGTTGTCGACCTGCACCTCCATCATGCGCCGCAACAAGCGGTCCCGCCGTCCGCTTCTCCAACGTTGGGTGCAGCATGCCCGAGCGCGTCAGATCGCATCTTCTCAAGTGGTAGTTCTGGAGTCTGTTGTGGTTGCCCCGCGTTCCCAGCACTCGGGCTCAGTTCCGACTGAGTTTCCTTCCGAGTACGTGGGCCGCGGGCCTGCAGCAGAAGTTCACATGGCCAACACCCATGAAGATCCCCGTCAAGCTGGTCGAAGCGAGCGCGAGGTCGGCGAAGCATCCGGTGTGTGCCGTCCACCTCGTCGTTCTGCCAGTCGACACACTCGGCGGAGCAACGTAGAGTTGTTCCGCACACCCCTCCTCAACTTGGTTGTTGCTGCCAAGATAGCCGATTCCCTCCAGCCGACTGATTTAGAGGCTCGTAGAGGGATCGAGCAGATCCGAGCCCTGTTGCACACGGCGCAGCAGCAGAATTCGGCAGTCTCCCAGTCGCACAACCGGATCTACAATAGTTCCGTCCACGCCAACACGCATCGGTCGGTTCACAGCCCTGGATCCCATCAGCGCCACAGGGGAGGCAGTCGTTCCTTGATTCATGAAGATCGCCGCCGCTCATGCACCCCTCCGCGGGGTGGGCCCTATGGGTCCCGACATCATGATGATCGGCGTTCAGTCGGCGACACTCACGACCCAAGACCCGACGCAAGAGGACGTATCGCCCAGCGAAGAGTCGACAGGGATCGAGCCCATCGTGATGGTTACGATATGGACCGTCCGAGTGGAAGCAGGGCCATCGTGTCCGGTCCCGGGTGTTTTAGTCGAGCCATCCGCTCGGCTGACATCCCGCCCAACTTCCGATTGGCAGCGGGAATCAGTAAGTTTACAGGAGAGTCCAAGCCGGAAACATGGCTGGATGACTACCGAGTGGCAGTCCAGATCGGAGGAGGGGACGACCATGTCGCTATGAAGCACCTCCCTCCGATGCTCGACGGCTCGGCGCGAGCGTGGCTAAACTAGTTGGCCCCCTCGAGCATTTACAGTTGGGCAGATCTGGCCCGAGTATTCATCAGGACCTTCGAAGGGACGTGCAAACGCCATGCAGGCCTTGTGGAGCTCCAGCACTGTGTCCAGAAGCCGAATGAGCCCCTGCGCGACTTCATCCAGCGTTGGACAACTCTCTACCACACGGTGGAGAACGTCACCGAGCATCAGGCAGTCTGCGCCTTCAAGGCAGGCGTGCGGTACAGAGAGCTGTACTTAAAGTTCGGTCGAACAGGCGACATCTCCATGAGAAAGATGATGGAGATAGCGGTGCGCTATGCAAATGGCGAAGAAGAGGACCGCACCCGGAGCTGCAAGCACAAGACAGTCGGCGATGTTGACGGAGGTAACACTCGGAAGCAGAAACAGAAAGATCCGCCCACACTGCAAGCAGAGGCTGCAGCCGTGACCAATGCTAAGTTCAAGGGCAAAGGGAAGGCGCAGTTTACCCCCAAGAAGAAGTCGTTCAACAATCCCATCCTGGACCAGCCTTGTCCGGTGCACACGAAGATTGACGAAGAAGGCAACCCCATATATGCGAAGCATACCACTCAACAGTGTCGCCTCCTGATCCAGGGATTCAGCGAAAGGCAACCGAGTGAGAAGGACCATGAACAGGATGAGGAGGATAAGGAGGATCCGTTCCCCCAAGTCCATGCCACCCTGATGATCTTTGCTGACGTCGAGAGCAAGAGCCGACTGAAGCTGGTGAACCGAGAGGTGAACATGGCCACCCCTTCCAACCCCAAGTTCCTCAAATGGTCCCAGGTTGCGATCACCTTCGACCAGTCGGATCATCCGGCACATGTACCCACCCCGGGAAGACAGGCCCTGGTCGTCAACCCGGTGGTAGAAGGAGTCCGACTGCGCAAAGTCCTCATGGATGGCGGCAGCGGCTTGAACATCATGTACGCCGACACCCTCAAGGGGATGGGCATCCCGATGTCCAGACTCAGCGAGAGCAGCATACAGTTCCACGGAGTCGTCCCTGGACGGAATGCCAAATCACTCGTCCACATCGCGTTGGACGTTGTTTTCGGCTCCGACAAGAACTTCCGCAAGGAAAGGCTGACGTTCGAAGTGGTTGACTTCCAGAGTGCTTATCACGCAATTCTGGGTCGCCCAGCGTATGCGCATTTCATGGCCCGTCCATGTTACGTGTACTTGAAGTTGAAGATGCCGGGCCCGAAAGGCGTGATCACCATCACAGGCAATCGGCAGCGGGCTGAAGAGTGTCTGTAGCAGGGATCAAGAATCGCCGACCAGCAGATGGCCGTCCTCGAGCTGGACGAGTACAAGAAAACAGTCGACCCCGCCGACCTGATGCGCTTGAAGAAGCCAGCTTTAGAGTCTGCATTTCAGTCGGCGGGAGAGACGAAGAAGGTCAGCATCCACCCGACGGACGCCACTGCTGCCCCGACGAACATCTCCACCACCCTCGATCCTAAATAGGAAGCCGAGCTCACCCAATTCCTCCGTGAGAACTGGGACATCTTCGCATGGAAACCATCTGACATGCCAGGTGTACCCAGGGAGTTGGCTGAGCACCGACTGCACGTGGATTCCACAGCTCGGCCTGTCCGAGAGCGCCTGCGCCAGTCCGCCGCACACAAGAGGAAGGCAATCGGGGAAGAGGTGGCCAAGCTGTTGGCAGCCAACTTCATTCGCGAGGTTCACCACTCCGAGTGGCTCGCCAATATTGTCATGGTGCCCAAGAAGGACAAGTCGCTCCGAATGTGCATCGACTTCAAGCACCTCGATAAGGTCTGCTCGAAAGACCATTTTCCGCTCCCCCACATAGATCAAATTGTCGATTCGACTACGGGTTGCAAGCGTCTGTCGTTTCTCGATGCCTACTCGGGCTATCATCAGATCCGTCTGTATGGTCCCGATGAGTTAAAGACAGCCTTCATCACCCCATTCGGGTGCTTCTGCTAGATCACTATGCCTTTCGGTCTGAAGAATGCAGGAGCTACCTTTATGCGCATGATCCAAAATTGTCTCCTCGACCAGATCGGTCGCAATGTGGAGGCATATATGGATGATATCGTAGTCAAGTCACGCAAAGGTTCCGACCTGCTGACTGACTTGGCAGAAACATTCGCCAACCTTCGTAGGTACGATATCAAGCTCAACCCAGCCAAATGTTCATTCGGTGTTCCCAGCGGAAAGTTACTCGGTTTCTTCGTTTCCGAACGAGGGATCGACGTCAACCCCGAAAAGATCGGGACCATCGTCCGAATGGAAAGGCCGGTCAGAATACACGATGTTCAACGGCTCACAGGTTGCCTAGCGGCTTTGAGCACGTTCATCAGTCGACTCGGCGAAAAAGCACTTCCTCTGTACCGACTCATGAAGAAATCAGATACCTTCGAGTGGACAGATGAAGCCCAAGTCGCATTCGACGACCTCAAAGTCCTACTTTCCACCCAGCCGGTTCTTACTGCTCCGCTCAGTAAAGAGCCCCTTCTTCTATATATTGCGGCTACAAATCAAGTCATCAGTACTGTTCTTACAGTCGAGCGAGAAGAAGAAGGCAAAGCATACAAAGTTTAGCGGCCAGTGTACTACGTCTCCGAAGTCCTGACTCCTTCCAAGCAGAGGTATCCCCATTATCAAAAACTTATCTATGGGATATATATGACTGCGAAGAAGGTGGCTCATTATTTCCAAGACCACTCGGTATCTGTCGTTTCTGATGCTCCATTGTCGGAAATTCTCCACAATCGAGACGCATCAGGCCGAGTGGCGAAGTGGGCAATGGAGATGATGTACTGTGACATCAAGTTAGAGGCCAAGAAAGCTATTAAGTCTCAAGCCCTGGCTGACTTTATAGCAGAATGGGTAGAACAAGAGTAACCGACCCACATCTACTCGGCTCATTGGACAATGTTCTTCGATGGGTCTAAGATGTTGAATGGCTCCGGCGCTGGGGTTGTGATCATATCACCAAAAGGCGACAAGCTCAAATACGTGTTGCAGATACACTTTGATTCCTCCAACAACGAGGCAGAGTATGAGGCTCTCCTCTACGGATTGCGCATGGCCATCTCACTCGGCGTCCGTCGCTTGATGGTCTATGGCGATTCGGATTTGGTGGTCAATCAAGTGATGAAAGAGTGGGACGTCAGGAACCCCACCATGACCACATACTGCAATGCAGTGAGGAAGCTGGAGAAGAAGTTTGAAGGTCTGGACCTCCACCATGTTCCAAGACTGAAGAACCAAGCAGCTGACGAGTTAGCAAAACTCGGATCCACTCGGAGACCAGTCCCGAGTGACGTCTGCCTCGAGCACCTCCACCTCCCCTCAGTCAAAGAAGATCCTTTCACAGAGGAATCGGTACAACCCAAGAGCGCAACAGATCCGATTGAAGTCGATGTACCTGCGGAGGTTGATCTAGTCATGGAGATTCTGGCTGTCATTCCCGATTGGACTATGCTGATCATGGCATATATCTTGAGGCAAGAACTTCCAGAAGACGAAGACGAAGTCCAAGCCAGGCAGATAGTCCGCAGATCGAAGTCATTCACTGTCATTGAAGGCCAATTGTACAAGGAAAGTATCTCGGGTGTTCTTCAACGATGCATCTCCCCACAGGAGGGGCAGCTGATTCTGGAGGATATTCACTCGGGAACCTGCGGTCATCACGCTTCTTCGAGAGCAATCATAGCCAAGGCGTTCAGGGCTGGCTTCTTTTGGCTACAGGCTAATGAGATGGCTAGGGATATGGTTGATCGATGTGAGGGCTGCCAGTTCTACTCCAACAAGTCCCACAAGCCAACGTCTGCGTTGAAGACGATCCCTCTTGTGTGGTCGTTTGCAGTGTGGGGATTAGATACAGTCGGCCCATTCAAGACAGGCCAAGGTGGATACACACATCTGTTGGTGGCAGTCGACAAGTTCACGAAGTGGATCAAAGCGAAGCCCATCAAGAAGCTCGACGCTTCGACAGCCGTCAAGTTTGTCAGGGACATCATCTTCAGATTCGGTGTACCTCACAGCATAATTACGGACAACGGGACAAACTTCGACTCGGACAGATTCAAGGGTTTCTGCGCGAGTTAGGGTATCCGAGTGGATTTTGCTTCCGTAGCACATCCTCAATCCAACGGACAGGTTGAGCGGGCGAATGGGCTTATTCTTCAAGGTTTGAAGCCCCGACTCCTGCGAGAGGTGGGACAAGCTGTTGGCGCATGGGTCACCGAGTTACCTTCAGTGCTTTGGGGCCTCCGCACCACTCCGAACAGATCAACGGGGCGATCACTGTTCTTCCTCGTTTATGGAGCAGAAGCGGTCCTTCCGAGTGACCTACTTCATAATGCCCCACGAGTCGAACTCTTCTCCGAAGCTGAGGCAGAACAAGCAAGGCAAGATGGAGTAGATCTTCTAGAGGAAGAACGCGAGATGGCATTAACTCGCTCGACCATTTATCAACAAAATCTGCGGCGTTTTCATGCACGCCACGTCAGAAGTCGGACGTTCCAAGCAGGCGACCTGGTGCTCCGAGTGGATCAACAAAGACCTCACAAGTTGGCTCCGGCATGGGAAAGACCCTTCATCATCTCCAAGGTGCTGAACAACGGAGCATACAGACTCTACAACATCAAAAGAGAGACTCACGAGCCGCGCGCATGGAACGGAGATCTCCTGAAGCGCTTCTACACATGACCGTCGACTGAAGCGATGTAAAGAACAAGTGTTGGCGAAATAATATGAAGCAGATTGAGTTTTTTGCAGGTTCAAAGTTCTTCCGCGGTCGCAGACTCCGGTCTCAAAAAAAAACTTAGCTGCGATTCTGCATCGCCTAAGTATTAACTTTCTCCGAGTGTGTACTTAACGTCACACTCGGGGGCTTAGCTGCGATCCTGCATCGCCTAAGTATTAACTCTCTCCGAGTGTGCACTTAATGTCACACTCGGGGGCTTAGCTGCGATCCAGCATCGCCTAAGTATTAACTCTCTCCGAGTGTGCACTTAACGTCACACTCGGGGGCTTAGTTGCGATCCAGCATCGCCTAAGTATTAACTCTCTCCGAGTGTGCACTTAACGTCACACTCGGGAGCTTAGCTGCGATCCAGCATAGCCTAAGTATTCACTCTCTCTGAGTGTGCACTTAACGTCACACTCGGGGCTTAGCTGCGATCCAGCATCGCCTAAGTATTAACTCTCTCCGAGTGTGCACTTCACGTCACACTCGGAGGCTTAGCTGCGATCCAGCATCGCCTAAGTATTAACTCTCTTCGAGTGTGCACTTCATGTCACACTCGGAGGCTTAGCTGCGATCCAGCATCGCCTAAGTACTAACTCTCTCCGAGTGTGCACTTAACATCACACTCGGGGCTTAGCTGCGATCCAGCATCGCCTAAGTATTAACTCTCTCCGAGTGTGCACTTCACGTCACACTCGGAGGCTTAGCTGCGATGCAGCATCGCCTAAGTATTAACTTTCTCCGAGTGTGTACTTAATGTCACACTCGGGGGCTTAGCTGCGATCTCGCATCGCCTAAGTATTAACTCTCTCCGAGTGTGCACTTAACGTCACACTCGGGGGCTTAGCTGCGATCCAGCATCGCCTAAGTATTAACTCTCTCCGAGTGTGCAGTTAACGTCACACTTGGGGGCTTAGCTGCGATCCAGCATCGCCTAAGTATTAACTCTCTCCGAGTGTGCACTTAACGTCACACTCGGGGGCTTAGCTGCGATCCAGCATCGCCTAAGTATTCACTCTCTCCGAGTGTGCACTTAACGTCACACTCGGGGCTTAGCTGCGATCCAGCATCGCCTAAGTATTAACTCTCTCCGAGTGTGCACTTAACGTCACACTCGGGGGCTTAGCTGCGATCCAGCATCGCCTAAGTATTCACTCTCTCCGAGTGTGCACTTAACGTCACACTCGGGGCTTAGCTGCGATCCAGCATCGCCATAATATTAACTCTCTCCGAGTGTGCACTTCACGTCACACTCGGAGGCTTAGCTGCGATCCAGCATCGGCTAAGTATTAACTCTCTCCGAGTGTGCACTTCACGTCACACTCGGAGGCTTAGCTGCGATCCAGCATCGCCTAAGTATTAACTCTCTCCGAGTGTGCACTTAACGTCACACTCGGGGCTTAGCTGCGATCCAGCATCGCCTAAGTATTAACTCTCTCCGAGTGTGCACTTAACGTCACACACGGGAGCTTAGCTGCGATCCAGCATAGCCTAAGTATTCACTCTCTCTGAGTGTGCACTTAACGTCACACTCGGGGCTTAGCTGCGATCCAGCATCGCCTAAGTATTAACTCTCTCCGAGTGTGCACTTCACGTCACACTCGGAGGCTTAGCTGCGATCCAGCATCGCCTAAGTATTAACTCTCTCCGAGTGTGCACTTCACATCACACTCGGAGGCTTAGCTGCGATCCAGCATCGCCTAAGTACTAACTCTCTCCGAGTGTGCACTTAACGTCACACTCGGGGCTTAGCTGCGATCCAGCATCGCCTAAGTATTAACTCTCTCCGAGTGTGCACTTCACGTCACACTCGGAGGCTTAGCTGCGATGCAGCATCGCATAAGTATTAACTTTCTCCGAGTGTGTACTTAATGTCACACTCGGGGGCTTAGCTGCGATCTCGCATCGCCTAAGTATTAACTCTCTCCGAGTGTTCACTTAACATCACACTCGGGGGCTTAGCTGCGATCCAGCATCGCCTAAGTATTAACTCTCTCCGAGTGTGCAGTTAACGTCACACTTGGGGGCTTAGCTGCGATCGAGCATCGCCTAAGTATTAACTCTCTCCGAGTGTGCACTTAACGTCACACTCGGGGGCTTAGCTGCGATCCAGCATCGCCTAAGTATTCACTCTCTCCGAGTGTGCACTTAACGTCACACTCGGGGCTTAGCTGCGATCCAGCATCGCCATAATATTAACTCTCTCCGAGTGTGCACTTCATGTCACACTCGGAGGCTTAGCTGCGATCCAGCATCGGCTAAGTATTAACTCTCTCCGAGTGTGCACTTCACGTCACACTCGGAGGCTTAGCTGCGATCCAGCATCGCCTAAGTATTAACTCTCTCCGAGTGTGCACTTAACATCACACTCGGGGCTTAGCTGCGATCCAGCATCGCCTAAGTATTAACTCTCTCCGAGTGTGCACTTCACGTCACACTCGGAGGCTTAGCTGCGATCCAGCATCGCCTAAGTATTAACTCTCTCCCAGTGTGCACTTAACATCACACTCGGGGCTTAGCTGCGATCCAGCATCACCTAAGTATTAACTCGCTCCGAGTGTACACTTAACGTCACACTCGGGGGCTTAGCTGCGATCCAGCATCGCCTAAGTATTAACTTTCTCCGAGTGTGCACTTAACGTCACACTCGGGGGCTTAGCTGCGATCCAGCATCGCCTAAGTATTAACTTTCTCCGAGTGTGCACTTAACGTCACACTCGGGGGCTTAGCTGCGATCCAGCATTGCCTAAGTATTAACTCTCTCCGAATGTGCACTTAACGTCACACTCGGGGGCTTAGCTGCGATCCAGCATCGCCTAAGTATTAACCTTCTCCGAGTGTGCACTACACGTCACACTCGGGGGCTTAGCTGCGATGCAACATCGCCTAAGTAATAACCTTCTCCGAGTGTGTACTTCACGTCACACTCGGAGGGAGCTTCACAGCGATCCAGCATCGGATGTTTGCCTTTGGCTTCACCAAGAAACGCCAACCAAAAACTCGAATCAACATTGCAACAGAAGAACAAAAATCTGATTCCAAAATTCTCGCAAAGATAGCTAACTCGGTGCGGATCAAGCTTACCCGCACCGATTTAAAAGTGTGACAGCCAACAGAAGTGGCCAAAGTACCTTACAGATAACACACTCGGCATACCGAGGATAAAGTTTTCTTACGCGTCAGCAGGGTCAGCGCCAGGACTGGAGGGCTCAACAAAGGTGTCCAAGTCAATTCCATCGGCGATGCGGGTAGCACTCTCAAGGAACGTCTCCATGAAGTCTTCGAATCGAAGCTTCTTCGTGTTGGCAACCTTCAGTGTCTTCAGCTTTTCCTCACGCACCTCCTTGCAATGGACTCGGACCAATGACAGAGCAACATCTGCACCACAACGAGCTGCAGATTTCTTCCACGACTACACTCTGTTGGGAATCTCTTCCAGTCGGGTCATCAGGTTCTCCATCTCCTGCTGCGACTCATCTTCTGGCCAAAGCTCCTTGTCGATTCGGCCGACGACTTCTCTAAGTCGACCGATGAAAGGACCAACTTTGCCCACGCGGATGTGCGCACGGAGTAGATCCCGATTGGCGTCGTCGCCGAGTGGAACGTTCTCAAGAATCGAACGCTCCACGTCAGCCGCTTCAGCTTCGGCGTCAAAGCAAAAATCTGCGACAATAGGACAAACAGACAATAAGCGCCGAGTGCTACGCGCATAGCACAACCACTCGCAAAAATAAGGACTTACTAGCCAGACGCGTCATCATCTGCCAAGCCCAGTCGCTGACATATTTCTCTTGTGCTCTACATCGTTTGTTCAGCACATCCATCTGACTCATCAGCGCAGTCCTCTGCTTCCCCATCTTTTCCACTTCCTCAGTCAACACCTTGTTCACTTCACGTGCCTGCTCCAATGATTTCTCCCGTTCCGCCAGGGAATCCTTCATGCCAGCCATTGCAAGCATGGCCGCATCAAGTTCGCCAGCGAACTGATTCCTCTCCGCCTTGAGAGTCTCATAGGCTGATCCCATTGCACAAGTTTTCTGCCAACAACAAACAAGGGACAATCAGAAAGTTTAACAGTTAACAGTCTAAGTTCTTCAGACCCCTGCCGACGCAAGCAGTCGACAGCGGTCTCGGGGACTACACCCAGTGGTTTCACTAAGAGTGACCCCACTGGCATGCACCTCAAGCAGGCCTGCCCTATTGAGATGCATGTTATCAACTACGCCTCCGAGGCCAATACTACCCGACCTGAGTACAACTTACTCTCGGGGACTCTTACCGTAAGTGCAATCCGACTGCAACAACTACTCGCACTCGATACTCCTATCTACAGACACAGCCAAACTCAAAGCAACATGTATAAAGACAACTATCGGTGCAAGCACTCGACAGAAGTCTCGGGGACTACACCCACTGGGTTCACTCAGAGTGAACCCATTGCAAATAACAGCTACTATTCAAGAACACCCAGTGGGTTACAGGGGAAAAGTAAATACTTACTAGACCACTTACTCGGATATCATCGCGCAGCTCCAAGCTCCGTTGGTACAAGGCCGCAATGGAGTCATAGGCCCTCTTGGCTTCTCCAGCCATCAGCTCCGCCTGCACCATAGCCCCCTTGGCCGCTCCCACCTGCTCCTCCGGAAGATGCTGGATGCTGAATTCAGCATTTGACGAACCTGGAATAGTCGGAAGTTCCCAAGGCATCCCAAGGTCCGCCCCAGTCGGCTCCTCCTCCACCGGCACTGGTTCAGTCGGTGGCGGTGCCTGTGTCCGCAGCACGTCGGCAGCGAGAGCGGCAGCGGGAGTAGCAGCCTCAAGAACAGGCTCCACGGCTGGGTCAGCTCTCCCCTGGTCGCCCTAATCCAGGCGGATCGCCCCTGACAGGCCGAATGACATGAGGTCTCAGAAAAAGAAAGAAGCACCTGACTGGGACGTGATGGTATAAACACTCGACGTTCCTACAACGCACCTGTCTGGGACGAGATGACGTTGTCCGTGTCCATGGGGTCGTCTTCCTGACGCGCCGGAGAGGTGGCAGAAGTAGCGACCCTGTCGAGTGAGATCCATTCGGCCAGTAAGAAGAAGCTCACTCGGATATCAGAAAAAACTGAAAGCTGAGTACACTTACGTGGAGGTGACGGGGACAGCGACCCTCATTCACGGCAGAGCCTTTCGAGGTTTAGGCCCACTCGGCTTGGGCACCTTAGAAGGTTGGCCCGCAGGCTCAGCGGCGGCATCCCTGGTCCTCTTAGCGCTTCGGACACTCGGGACCACTGGAGCAGTCGGCGGAGTACTCGAAGACGCGGGAGGAGCTGAGGGGACAGCGGGCTCGTGTCGTCGCTTAGTCCGATGCTCCGGTTGTGGGGGTGGCGAGTCCTGCTCCTCGTCCTCTTCCTCTTCCTCGCTGGACTCTTCCTCCGACTCCCCACTGTCGGAGACATATTCAGCGCTCTCCGCGCTGCCCTCCTGGCTGCCCTCCTCCTCCTCGGTCGAGTTCCCGTTCGAGACGGGAGAAAACCAGTTGGTCCACTCCTGCATAAAATCCAGTCGGCGACATCAAACATCACACAGAGATTCAAGCAAACGACAATATTAAGACAATTAGGAGCACTCGACAAGAGTCTCTCACCTGATTCGGCGGAGGATTATCCGCGCAGAAGGGTTTCACTCGCCGCGATCCTTTGGGATTCTCGCACGGGCCCGTGATCTGGAGCACCCACGAGGTCACCCTCTCCTCAGTCACGCCCACAACATTGGTCCGATTGGAATCCTCGGGCCCCGTATAATGCCACATGGCATGGTCGCGAGCCTGCAGAAGCTCGATCCGCCGACCAAGGAAGACTTCCAGCAGGTCTATTCCGGTGACCCCCTTCCTGACGACGTCCACGAGTGCCTCAACCAAGGGCTGGACGTCGTTCTTCTCCGCCTTCGAGAGCGCGAGTTGCTTAGGCGGGGCGGGCCGGTCTAGACTAAAAGGAGGCAGACCAGTCGACGCATTCGGACAGGCGATATCCTGGCAGTAGAACCACATCGACTGCCAGTTCCTAACCGACTCACTTAACTGGAGAGCGGGATAGCTACTCCGACTCTTCTTCTGGAATCCTAAACCCCCACAGAGCTGGAGGAGGTGCGTCTTATCATCCGACTGGCTAAGTCGTTTGATGGTTTGGGATCGGGCGGAGAAGATGTGTTTGAACAAACACCAATGGGGAGGGCAGCCGATGAAAGACTCACATAAGACTATGAAGGCAGAAAGGTGCGCGATGGCATTCGGAGGGAAATGATGAAGTTGGGCACCGAAGTGATTCATGATGCCCTTGAAGAAAGGATGCGGGGGCAAAGAAAAACCTCGGTGGACATGGCTGAGGAGCAAGACGCGCTCCCTCTCCCGAGGCACTGGCTCGACCTCGTCCTCCGCCGGCAGTCTCCAGGACCTGTGCACGAGCATTCCATTCTCCACCAGCTGCAGCAGATCTCCCTCCATCACCGTGGAGGGGAGGAAGTCTCCTTGGATCCACCCCGCCGGCAGCGGCCGCTTCCGCCGCTGAGCAGGCGCCGCTGCCTTGCCCTTCTTCTTCCTCACCTCCATCTTGCTGGTCTGACCCTTGGTCATGGAGGCGACGGCGAACCCTCGAGAGGAAGGAGAAGGAAGGAGTGTAGGAGCGCTGGAGGTGGCGAGGAAGACGGAGCAGGCGAGAAAGAAAGATTCGGCGAGCGTAACGAAGAAGCCTCGCCGCCCAGATTTAAATAGGGTTCCGACTAGGTCACTGGCGGGTGGCCCCGAAACCTTATCCGCCCGACCGACCACGGCGATATCAGTGGAGGAGTTGAAGGCGCGAGAATCGAGGCGTCAGGCGCTACTCGAGTGCGCTGACGTCGTCCCCGCTGAGCGCGCGGAACCTGAAATTTGAGATCCCGAAAAATCCGCCGCTGTCAGTTGACCGATCGTGTCAAAAGATGCCGCAGAAACACTCGGCTCCCGACAGTCTGTTTCGCAGGCACTTCCACTCGGATCGTCGGTCAGAAAAGGTAAAATGGATAGAGGCAAGCAACGCCCAAGCCGAATCTAATCCGGTCGGATCCAAACTTCAAGCACCGCTTCGTCGTTTCAACCCCAATCCATTCGGGGACTAATGATGGGGTCATAGTCCTAGGGTAGGGTCATAGGCCTGCCATACAGGTCCTACCCAAGGACTACCCCACACAAAGGACAGGGTCTTAAGTCTGCCCCGACTGAATTAAGGAGTCCCCATTATCCAGTCGGCAACAGGTCCTGTATCATCCAGTCGGATACTAGCATTCGGAGAATACCAAGCTAACCGACTGGATACACTCGGTACATCGTAACCTCTCTGGAGGGAAACGGTCGTACGTTTCCGGGTGCATTTATTAGCATTAAGGGCATACGTTACCTGTAACGTATGCTCTCAATCCCCATTACTCCGCCCTCATACCGGAACCGTTGTGGAGGGCAGCGCACTCTATATAAGTCGCCCTCCCCCACTGGTAGAGGGGTTAGCAAATCATTGTATTCCATATTACACTCGGTAACAAGCTCCGAGAGCACTGAGACGTAGGGCTGTTACCTCCACCGCAGAGGGGCCTGAACTCATACAACCTCGCCATAGCTAGGACTCTGCCCATCTCATTCGTACCCTACACATCTACTGTCAGGCTTATACCCACGACATTCCCGTTAAGGAACGCTGTTTTGACGTCCATTTGCCAAATTTCATAATCATAAAAGGCGGCAATTGCTAACATGATTCGGACTGATTTCAGCTTCGCTACGGGAGAGAAAGTCTCTTCGTAGTCAATTCCTTGAATTTGTCGAAAACCCTTTGCGACAAGTCGAGCTTTATAAACGGTTACATTACCGTTTGCATCAGTCTTCTTCTTGAAGATCCATTTATTTTCTATCGCTCGCCAGTCATCGGGCAAGTCCACCAAAGTCCATACTTTGTTCTCATACATGGATCCTATCTCGGATTTCATAGCTTCAAGCCATTTGTTGGAATCCGGGCCCGCCATCGCTTCTTCATAGTTCGAAGGTTCACCGTTGTCTAACAACATGATTTCCATCACAGGATTGCCGTACCACTCTGGTGCGGAGCGTGCCCTTGTGGACCTTCGTGGTTCAGTAGTAACTTGATCCGAAGCTTCATGATCATTATCATTAACTTCCTCTTCAGTTGGTGTAGGCGCCACAGGAACAACTTCCCGTGTTGCGCTACTATCCTGTTCGAGAGGGGGTGTAATTACCTCATCAAGTTCTACCTTCCTCCCACTTACTTCTTTTGAGAGAAACTCTTTCTCTAGAAAGGATCCGTTCTTGGCAACAAAGGTCTTACCTTCGGATCTAAGATAGAAGGTATACCCAATAGTTTCCTTAGGGTATCCTATGAATACGCATTTCTCCGCTTTGGGTTTGAGCTTTTCTGGTTGAAGTTTCTTCACATAAGCATCGCAGCCCCAAACTTTAAGAAACGATAACTTAGGTTTCTTGCCAAACCATAGTTCATACGGTGTCATCTCAATGGATTTAGACGGTGCCCTATTTAAAGTGAATGCTACAGTTTCTAATGTGTATCCCCAAAATGATAGCGGTAAGTCGGTAAGAGACATCATAGATCGTACCATATCTAATAAAGTGCGATTACGACGTTCAGACACTCCGTTGCATTGTGGTGTGCCAGGCGGCGTCAGTTGTGAAACGATTCCACACTTCCTTAGGTGTGTGCCAAACTCGTGACTCAAATATTCTCCTCCACGATCAGATCGTAGACACTTAATTTTCCTGTCACGTTGATTATCCACCTCACTCTGAAATTCCTTGAACTTTTCAAATGTCTCAGATTTGTGCTTCATCGAGTAGATATACCCATACCTACTCAAATCATCGGTGAGAGTGAGAACATAACGATAGCCACCGCGAGCTTCAACGTTCATTGGACCACACACATCAGTATGTATTATTTCCAATTAGTCGGTCGCTCTCTCCATTATTCCTGAGTATGGAGTCTTAGTCATCTTGCCCATGAGGCATGGTTCGCACGTGTCAAATGATTCAAAGTCAAGAGACTCTAATAGTCCATCGGTATGGAGCTTCTTCATGCGCTTAACACCGACATGACCAAGGCGGCAGTGCCACAAGTATGTGGGACTATCATTATCAACTTTACGTCTTTTGGTACTCACACTATGAATATGCATAACATCACGGTCGAGATTCATCAAGAGTAAACCATTCACCAGCGGAGCATGACCAAAAAACATATCACTCATATAAATAGAACAACCATTATTCTCTGACTTAAATGAATAGCCGTCTCGCACTAAGAAAGACCCTGATACAATATTCATGCTACAAGCTGGTACTAAATAACAATTATTAAGGTTTAAAACTAATCCCGACGGTAGATGTAGAGGTAGCGTGCCGACGGGCGATCACATCGACCTTGGAGCCATTCCCGACGCGCATCGTCACCTCGTCCTTGGCCAGTCTCCGCTTATTCCGCAGTTCCTGCTTTGAGTTGCAAATGTGGGCAACAGCACCGGTATCAAATACCCAGGAGCTACTACAAGCGCTGGTAAGGTACACATCAATAACATGTATATCACATATACCTTTAACGTTGCCGGCCTTCTTGTCCGCTAAGTATTTGGGGCAGTTCCACTTCCAGTGACCCTTTCCCTTGTAATAGAAGCACTCAGTCTCAGGCTTGGGTCCATTCTTTTTCTTCTTCCCGGCATCTGGCTTACCGGGCGCGGCAACGGCTTTGTCGTCTTTCTTGAAGTTCTTCTTACCCTTGCTCTTCTTGAATATATTGGTCTTGTTGACCATCAACACTTGATGCTCTTTCTTGATTTCTACTTCTGCAGACTTGAGCATCGAGTACAACTCGGGAATGGTCTTCTCCATCCCTTGCATGTTGTAGTTCAGCACAAAACCTTTGTACCTTGGTGGGAGAGACTGGAGGATTCTGTCAATTATAGCATCATCCGGAAGTTCGACTCCAAGTGAAGTCAGACGATCGTGTAACCCAGACATTTTGAGTATGTGCTCACTGACAGAACTGTTCTCCTCCATCTTACAGCTAAAGAACTTGTCGGAGACTTCATATCTCTCGACACGGGCATGAGCTTGAAAAACTAGCTTCAGCTCTTGGAACATATCATATGCACCGTGTAGCTCAAAACGCCTTTGGAGCCCCGTTTCTAAACTGTATAACATGCCACACCTAACCAGAGAGTAGTCATCACTCCGCGTTTGCCAGACGTTCAGAATGTCCTGGGCTGCTGCGGGAGCGGGAGGGTCACCTAGCGGCGCATCAAGGACATAAGCCTTTTTAGCTGCTTCAAGGATGAGCTTCAAGTTGCGAACCCAGTCCGCATAGTTGCTACCATCATCTTTCAGCTTGTTTTTCTCTAGGAATGCGTTGAAATTGAGGTTGACGTTGGCCATCTACAATATTTATAAAGACAACTTTTAGACTAAGTTCATGACAATTAAGTTCATTTAATCAAATTACGTATGAAATCCCACTTAAATCGACATCCATCTAGTCATCTAAGTGATACATGATCCATGTTGACTAACCCGTGTCCGATCATCACGTGAGACGGACTAGTCACCATGGTGAGCAACTTCATGCTGATCGTATTCAACCATACGACTCATGTTCGACCTTTCGGTCCCTTGTATTCGAGGTCATGTTTGTACATGCTAAGCTCGTTGAGTCAACCTAGGTGTTTCGCGTGTGTAAATCTGGCTTACACCCGTTGCATGCGAACGTTAGAATCTATCACACCCGATCATCACGTGGTGCTTCGAGACAACGATCCTTCGCAATGGTGCACACTTAGGGGAATACGTTCTCGAAATTTTAAGAGGCATCATCTTATTATGCTACCGTCATTCTAAGCAATAAGATGAAAAACATGATAAACATCACAATACAATCATATAGTGACATGATATGGCCATTATCATCTTTGCTCTTTCGATCTCCATCTTCAGGCATCGCATGATCATCATCTTCACCGGCGTGACACCATGATCTCCATCATCATGATCTCCATCATCGTGTCTCCGTGAAGTCATCACGCCAACTACTACTATCACTACTACTATAGCTAACTGTTAGCAATGAAGTAAAAGTAGTAAGCACATGGCGTTGCATCTCATACAATAAATTAAGACAACTCCTATGGCTCCTGTCGGTTGTCATACTCATCGACATGCAAGTCGTGAAACGTATTACAATAACATGATCATCTCATACATCATACATGCAACATCACAACTTTGGCCATATCACATCACATGTCAAACCCTGCAAAAACAAGTTAGACGTCCTCTAATAGTTGTTGCAAGTTTTACGTGGCTGATTTGGGTTTCTAGCAAGAACGCCTTCTTACCTACGTGACAGCCACAACGATGCATGCCAAAGCTATTTACCCTTTGTAAGGACCCTTTTCATCAAATCCAATCCGACTAGAGTGGGGGAGACAGACACCCGCTAGCCACCTTTATGCACGGTGTGCATGTCTGTCGGTGGAACCAGTCTCACGTAAGCGTACGTGTAAGGTCGGTCCGGGCCGCTTCATTCCACAATACCGCCGGAAAATAATAAGACTAGTAGCGGCAAGCAATTGACAAATCATTGCCCACAACCTTTTGTGTTCTACTCGTGCATAGAATCTACGCATAGAAAACCTAGCTCTGATACCACTCTTTGGTAACGTAGCATAAATTCAAAAAAATTCCAACGCATATTCAGATCTTCCTATGGAGAGACCAGCAACGAGAGAGGGGTAAGTGCATCTTCATACCTTTGAAGATCGCTAAGCGGAAGCGTTACTAGAACGCGGTTGATGGAGTCGTACTCGCGGCGATTCAGATCGCGGTGTGATTCCGATCTAGTGCCGAACTACGGCACCTCCGCGTTCAACACACGTGTAGCCCGGTGACGTCTCCCGCACCTTGATCCAGAAAGGAGGAGGGAGAGGTTGGGGAATATCTCCAGCAGCACGACGGCGTGGTGTCGATGGAGAGACGAGGTCTCCCGGCAGGGCTTCGCCAAGCACCGGCAGAGAGGAGGAGAAAGAAGAGCTCGGTTGCGCCGAGGGAGAGGGAGATTGGTGTCTCCAACAGCCCAAAGTGCCCACTATATATAGGGGGAGGGAGGGGATGCGCCCCCTTGAGGGTTTCCCTCTCCTGGGAGGGGCGGCAGCCCTAGATGGGGGGAGGTGCGGCGGCCAGGAGGGGAGGAGGGGTGGCGCACCCTTCTGGTGGGCCTTAGGGCCACCTGCGCTAGGGTTTCCCCCCTCTCCCCTCTTCTTGCGCCATGGGCTGAGTGTGGGGGGCGCACCAGCTCACCTAGGGGCAGGTTCCCTCCCGCACTTGGCCCATCTAGCCTCCCGGGGTCGTTGCCCCCTTCCGGTGGACCCCCGGGGCCACCTCCGGTGGTCCCGGTTGTCCCGGTACGTTACCGGTGACGCCCGAAACACTTCCGATGTCCGAAACCATCCGTCCTATATATCAATCTTTACCTACAGACCATTCCGGAGCTCCTCGTGACTTCTGCGATCTCATCCGGGACTCCGAAAAACTTTCGATAACCTCGTATAACAATTCCCTATAACCCTAGCGTCATCGAACCTTAAGTGTGTAGACACTACGGGTTCGGGAGACAGGCAGACATGACCGAGACACCTCTCCGGCCAATAACCATCAGCGGGGTCTGGATACCCATGGTGGCTCCCACTTGCTCCACGATGATCTCATCGGATGAACCACGATGTCAAGGATTCAATCAATCCCGTATACAATTCCCTTTGTCTGTCGATATAGAACTTGCCTGAGTATACCTATACCTTGTTCAATCTCGTTACTGGTAAGTCTCTTTACTCGTTCCGTAGTACGTCATCGTGTGACTAACTCCTTAGTCACATTGAGCTCATGATGATGTTCTATCGAGTGGGCCCAGAGATACCTCTCCGTCACGCGGAGTGACAAATCCCGATCTCGATTCGTACCAACCCAACAGACACTTTTAGAGGTACCCGTAGTGCACCTTTATAGTCACCCAGTTACGTTGTGACGTTTGATACACCCAAAGCACTCCTACGGTATCCGGGACTTGCACAATCTCAGGGTCGAAGGAAAAGACACTTGACATTAGAAAAGCTTTAGCATACGAACAATACGATCTAGTGCTACGCTTAGGATTGGGTCTTGTCCATCACATCATTCTCCCAATGATGTGATCCCGTTATCAATGACATCTAATGCCCATGACCAGGAAACCATGATCATCTATTGACTAACGAGCTAGCCAACTAGAGGCTTGCTAGGGACACATTGTGATCTATTTATTCACACATGTATTATTGTTTCTTGTTAATACAATTATAGCATGAACAATAGACGATTATCATGAACAAGGAAATATGGTAATAACCATTTTATTATTGCCTCTAGGGCATATTTCCAACAGAAGGGAGATATGTCGTCGACGCCCCCAAACCTGGCTGGTCTAGATCGATGGAGGAGAGGCCCGAGCTCCCCCCACAAGCCCAAGCCGCCATAGGGCCACCACCAAGCCACACCTGCATACCCAACCAAGCCGCCAGCCACCTCCCGCGTCGCGCACTGTCGGCCCTGAGCTAGATCTGGCAAGGAAACCACGCGCGCGCACTCCACAACCCGAAGACCCCACCCGTGCAATTGTCACACCACGCGTGAGCTGCAGGCCAACACTGCGCCGCAGAGGCCGACCTTCGTCGTCGTCTCACGCGCTCACCGCCGTGTCGAAAGGCCTCGTGCCAGCCCGCCGCCTTCCCGTGCGTGTAGAGCGCCGCGCAGAGGGAAACAGAGCCCCGTCGCCGCCTATGTCAGTCTGGCTTTGCCCGATGACTCCTTGCAACGGCGGCGGGGGGAACTGGGAAAGGGGGAGGAGGATGGCACCGCTAAGATTTTCCCCCGGTCGCCCGCGGGAACGACATAGGGGTTGGGGGTAAGTTTCGAGACTAAGCAAATCGCTATCCAAACAGGACAGTGACCTCCAGATTAAGGTGCTTGGCTTTTTTTAATGTTGGCATTGGATTGCCAAATTCATTAATCAGAAGGGTGAATCGTTACAAGGTAACAAAAGCCAAGAGGGCAAGCAATGAAAGAAGTAGAAGAAAGGCGCAAAACAAGAAGAAGAAAAGGAGAAAGGCCAGCTCACACTAGTAGCAAAAGGGTCATTAGCCCCGGTTCGGTTGGGCCATTAGTCCCGGTTCACGAACCGGGACTAATCAACCAGGACTAATGCTAGCCCCGGTTCGGCCCCGAATCGGGGCTAATGGCCTTCCATGTGGCGGGGTTGGGAGCGAGGGGGAGGCGTATTAGTCCCGGTTCGTATTACGAACTCGGGCTATTTCTTCGTTGTTTTTTGAGCAATTTTTGGGTTTAGGATTTTGCACTAAATTGGATGGGGCTATTTTGCTGCCCCCTATTTTACCATTTATTTGTTTTGGGCATTTTTTAATTTTTCTTTGCACTAAATTGGATTGCACATACATAGAAATAAAGGAACAACTATATTGCACATCGTCACGAATATATTACACCATCTCATCCGTCGTGCTTTGTCGAGCGTACTTACAAAATGTAGACACGAGTTACATGCACATATATGCATCTTTTTTACACTATATCATTTCATATCTTTTCCATCGAATGGCAATAGTATTCTCCCTTGGGATCTAGGACCTCTGCATCAAAGAATCCAGCAATTTCCTCTTGAATTGCTCGTACACGTTCCAGTGGTAGAAGACCGCCCTGCAACCGTTCGATCTAATTTAAAGAATGGGTCAATATATATATATATGTATCAATGAAACCGAACACAATTCACGGTAATAAAATAAAGTTCTGAATATTGTTTATCGTACTTTGATTTTTTTTATGTCTCGGGTTTTGCCCTTCTCATGGGTCGTGTGGCGAATGAACTCGCAAACATAGTATCCACATAAATTGTTCCCGTGTTCCTACCTCAAGCACTTTACGAGAACAGAGTTCAATCAAAAACATAATCAAGAATTATAATGGTACTGAAACTAGAATAAAGAGATGCGCAGATCTAGCTAGTAGTTACTTACATCTATTTGTTTAAATATAAGCTCTGGCTTCCAATCACCTCGAGCCTTGGCGGTGAACCGTTTCCAAGCCCTACCAAGAGAAGGAAATGAATAAAGGAGTTCTATATTAATTCCTTGCTATGAGGAAATGAACGAGAAGTTGTCGATATAGTGCCATAATGATTGAAATTACCTCTGGAGGCATTCCTCCATGTTCGTCCATTCAGTGAGGGGTGTGCGTTTCGGGTCCATGACTATTACGTGTCCATCGTCGGGTACAATGATTAACAAAATAAAGTGAAACCTACGCGCACATAACGAGTCAATTATACATACACTTATAATAACATCGAGTACGCAAAAATAGAATGTGTGTATAGTAACACTCACTTGAAGTTGTAAGGAAATAGTATTTCCCTTTTGGTACTGCAAAACTTAACGCTTGTACCAAGTTATTCTCTGTCTCGCGGGGATTCGTTTCGACACTTTGGTGATGATTGTAATATGGGTCAATGAACCCAATGTCATAGATTTGTCCTCTTTTGCATTCGAGAATCTTCATTCTGCAAAATTAATATAGTGATGAGTAAGATTATACATGCAAGAATGAGCTGAGTAAGACTTAATGACATAAATTAATAGTACTTACAAACAATAGGCACTGATGATAGATTTGTCGAGGGCGCCTTGTTTGTATAACTGAAATAATTCGTCGAATTCAATCATAATCGCACCTCGTCCGATCCCGAAATGCTTGTCTTCATATGCAACGTAGAGCCAGTTTTTCTGTTGATCACATGCTTGCATGTACCAGTCATGCAATCTTCGCATTTTTGTTGGTAGCTCATTGACTAACTCATGTTTGACCAGAGGACGCCCGTACCGGTACGTGTATTCTACGTCAGTGAATACCTCCAAATGGTTTAAGTACTCATCAATAGACATGCTTTGAGCCTTGGCCGCTTCTTCGTATTGTGCAAGAAATTTCGGATCGATGTCAGCTATTTCATCATTCCTCTTCTGGACCGCAGCTCCGCTCGAGCAAACATTTGTATCGGAATACACTTTGAGCGGGGGGCAAGATTGGTTTTTCTGTTGTCCGAGCTGGGCAACTAATTTCCCGCTGGACGTACTACTCTTCAACCGCTGCTTTTTTGCCTGAGCCGACTTGATAATAGAGCGTTCATAGTCTGCTGGCAACGGTGGCAGGGGATCTGCAAGGTTTTTCAGCATTTTCACGCATGCGGCGTGGTCTTCTGGGGTGGCCGGGTACTCTCGCTCTTTCGGTTTATTCTTGTTAGCCACTTGAGCCTCCCACTGTTCATGATGGGCGTCTACCCTCTTAATATTGTCCTCTCCAGTATAGTCCCAAGGTCTCTTCACCATATTCTTATGAGGTACTTTTGGGAGGGGCGACAACTTACGTATTGGTGATCGGATCCCCTTTCTGCCGCCACTATTAGCGGGGGTATGTTTCCGCTTTTTGCTCTGATCCTGAGTGGATGGAGATGGCTGACAGGGCGGTGGAGACGGATGATGCGGCGGTGGAGACGGCTACGCTGGAGGCTGGTAAGGCGGCGAAGACGACGGCTGCGCTTTAGATTGGTGAGGCAGCGAAGACGACGGTTGCGCTGGAGACTGGTGAGGTGGAGGCGAAAAAGGACTGCTGCTATGAGGAGTCGGTGGCCTTGGCGTCCAATTTGGAAGGAAGATGTCCTCCTTTGGCCATACAACGGATTGTTTCTTGACTTATCCAACTTGAGTCAAATCCCTATCTTCACCTGCAGGGTGGTCGAGCTTCAGCTCCTCATAATCTTCCATCACTTCATCCATCGCGACGACAGTGTACCCTTGTGGAACCGGAGAGAAATGCCAAGTTGGATTACGTCCAATTGGTATGGCCATGTCGACCGCCACCGTCAACCTTAAGTTAGCAAGTTTCACCTTTAGCTGACAAGGTGTGCTCTCTGTGATATCATCCATTGGGTAGCGATGAGGAGGATCCGTCGTCAGTGCATCATCACCCTCATCCTGGAGCTGCGTGGAAGCGACACTGCTTTTCTAATTCGGTGCAGCTTGTATTATGAGCCGCTCAGATTGGCCGCTACCTTGTTGTCTGTCGATTTGATCCTGCTGCAGCTGCTTTACTGCTTCTTCTAGATTATGCAGCTGATCTGCCTCAGCCGCTTTATCACGTGCCTCCTTTTCCTTTCTCGTCTGATGGCTTCTATCGGGAAATCTCTTCCTTTCCTCGGAGAACGCAAGAATCCACGGCGGGGAGCCTGGTAAGCCTCGTGCTCGCCCTTTGTGTTCCTTATTCCCAAGGGCGCGTGTGAGCTCGTCGTTCTCTCTATCGGGTAAGAACCGTCCCTCTTCAACATCATGTACTGCACGTCTAATATCCTCGATGGGTAGGGGATTATCTTTGTGCTTTGGTTATATATTGCCTTCCCTTCTGCGTCCAACAAGCCCTCATGCCCGTAAAACCAGTTTCTTGCCCGTTCGAGCCATTTTAAGGGCTCTCGAGTGATTTTTTGTCCAGAAATGATGCCTCAAGTGCTTCCCACTTAGCCATCTTAGCGTCGTAGCCACCAGGCCCCATAATATGGTGGTACTTCTTCTTACCTGCATTCATCCTATTTGTTGCAGACTTTTTCAAGGCGTCCTCCGATTTCTTGTACGCCACAAATTCGGCCCAGTAGTCCTTAATCACCTCATAGCCATGATCGAAATCTGGAGTCTTATCTTTCAAGATAAAATCCTGGTGCAATCTTTTTTTTCCAGCCCCTGAATAGATTGGCCATCTTCTTAAGAGCCCACTCCCTGACTTTTTTTCTCTAGGGCCTCTTTTCGCCTATTCATTTCCTCCTCATTTGGCTCCTCCTCATCTGGATCCACCTCTCGCGCCGGCGGGGTTAAATGAAGCATGAGCTTTCTCCAAAGGTTTTCTTTGGCCGTGATATGTCTCCAACGTATCTATAATTTTCTATGGTTCCATGCTATTATCTTGTCAAACTTTGGATGTTTTGTATGCATTTTATATCCTTTTTGGGACTAACTTATTAACTCAGTGCCAAGTGCCAGTTCCTGTTTTTCCGTGTTTTTGACCTTTTTCAGAGGAGAATATCAAACGGAGTCCAAACGGAATAAAACCTCTGAAAAGATTTTTTCCGGAACAGAAGATACGCAGGGAGCTTGAGAACCAAGGCAAAGGATCCCGGGGGAGGCCACAAGCCCCCTAGCCGCGGCCGTGGGGCGCGCCTAGCAGGCTTGTGGGCCCCCCATGGCTCCTTTGCCCTACTTCTTCCGCCTATAAATCCCCGAAAAATCTGAAACCACGGGAGAGAGCCATGAAAATACTTTTCCGCCGCCGCAAGCTTCTGTCTCCGCAAGATCCCATCTGGGGCACGTTCGGGTGCCCTGCCGGAGGGGGGATTCGGACACGGAGAGCTTCTTCATCAACACCATTGCCTCTCCGATGATACGTGATTATTTCATCACAGACCTTCGAGTCCATAGCTAGTAGCTAGATGGCTTCTTCTCTCTCTTGGATCTTCAATACAAAGTTCTCCATGATCTTCATGGAGATCTATCCGATGTAATCCTCTTTTGCGGTGTGTTTGTCGAGATCCGATGAATTGTGGATTTATGATCAGATTATCTATGAATCTTATTTGAGTTTCTTCTGATATCTTATATGCATGATTTCATATCCTTGTAATTCTCTTCGAGTTGTGGGTTTCGTTTGGCCAACTTGATCTACAGTTCTTGCAATGGGAGAACTGCTTGGTTTTGGGTTTATACCGTGCGGTGTCCTCACCCAGTGACAGAAGGGGTAGCGAGGCACGCATCATGTTGTTGCCATCAAGGGTAAAAAGATGGGCTTTATATCTATTGCATGAATTTATCCCTCTACATCATGTCATCTTGCTTAAGGCGTTACTCTGTTTGTTATGAACTCAATACACTAGATGCATGCTGGATAGCGGTCGATGTGTGGGGTAATAGTAGTAGATGCAGAAAGTATCGGTCTACTTGTCTCGCACGTGATGCCTATATGTATGATCATTGCCTTAGATATCGTCATGACTTTGCGCGGTTCTATCAATTGCTCGACGGTAATTCGTTCACCCACCGTAATATTTGCTCTCATGAGAGAAGCCTCTAGTGAACACTATGGCCCCCGGGTCTACTTCACATCATATTTTCAGCCCTACACTTTTACTCTCTTGCACTTTCCGCCTTCAGATCTCACCTTGCAATCAATCGTGAAGGGATTGACAACCCCTTTGTAGCGTTGGGTGCAAGTTTGTTGTTTTTGCGCAGGTATTTGGAGACTTGCCTTGATACTCCTACTGGATTGATACCTTGGTTCTGAAAGTGAGGGAAATACTTACTGCTACTGTGTTGCATCACCCTTTCCTCTTCAAGGGAAAAACCAACGCAAGCTCAAGAGGTAGCAACCTGCTGTGTCAACATATGAGACTCCTTCCTCCCTTGGCTTAATCCATTCTCGAGTGGTGATAAGGATGTGGTCCCTAACAACAACTCAGCATGCCTTCACAAACTTATGCTTTACATCTGTGGGAGCAATTGGTTGCCCGGCATTTGAGACTGTTTCGATCCTATATCTCTCACCGTCATCCAGCTTCTTGGTTGGGCCTCGTTTCGGTCGTACTGAAACTTTGCTCGATCCGAAGGGCTAAAAGAAAGAGCGTTAATATATGTATATAGACAGCAGAGGATTAATTTATTAATATATATATGCACCTCGCCGGAGCGTCGGCTTCTTCCTCATTGGAGCCGCCGATTCCTCCCTCGCCCGAGGCGTGGGCGTCTACCTCACCGGAGCTTCTACCTTGTGTGTTGAGAGACTCATCTCCCTCGCCGGACTCGTTCAGAAACTGATTGGTGACATCGACATCGCGAACTAAAATATCATCCCCGCGGATGACACCATGCATCACGTCTTCCTGATATTCGTCTCCGCCGTGTATTGGATCCATAGTATCTACAAATTAATTTATCATAAAAAAAACTAAATTAACTAACAACTAAAACTATATACATCGAATAATCCACTTAATTGATGCATCATCGAATAATCCACTTAATATTATCGAATATATAATCTGGAATACATAAATAACTATACATCTCTCAAATACAGTAATACATCGAACAATATATAATTGATCAGTCAACAAAGAGCCGTCGTACTACTAAGGCGTGGGCGGTGGACACCCAAAGAGGAGGGACCATCACCGGATCATAGCTCGGGTGAGATCCTTGAAGAACCTGCCAGGTCCTGTCGAACCTGGCATCCAACGCCTCCATGTAGCGACGGACGTGCTCGTCCTCCTCCCTGACACGGCGATGTACCTCCTCCTCGGGGGCCAGCAACCTCTGCACCCACAGTGGCCCCCGCGACCGCCACCAAAGAAGCTCCGGGTCGACGACGGGAGCATGGTTCCTCACCAAGCTGCGCGTCCCGGAAGGTAACTCCTCCCAGTGCCAGCCCGACGGAGCCCAGTCCCGCACACGCTGGCGCCTATCAAGCAGGTGGCCGTCACCGAGTCGACGACGAGGATGCTGGTCGGGCATCGTATGTCCTACTATTTAAATTCCTACTGTTTAAATAAACTACATACGGAGCCAAATGCGTGAACCTATACTCTAAAACATGTCTAACGGATTCTCTTAACCTTTAATTGCAAATACATAACAATATGAATACTTAAGTAACTAAACAACTAAAACAAATAAAACATAAAACAACTAAATTAACAATATGAATACTTAATTAACTATAAACAACTAAAACAACTAAATTAACTAAACAACTAAAACAACTAAATTAACAATATGAATACTTAATTAACTAAACAACTAAAACATAAAACAACAATTTTCTTAACACAATGTGTGTGTGTGTGTACGTGTGTGTGTATGTGTGTGTGTGTGTGTACGTGTGTGTTTGTGTGTTTGCGGCACCGGCGGGGCTCCAACATCAGAGATGGACGGGGCGGCGGGGCTCCTACGCCGGAGATGGATCGGGCATCTCCGGTGGTGGCTAGGTGGGGGATGGGCTCGGGGAGGGGCGGCAATCGCGGACGGGCTGGCCGAGGGGGGCGGACGGGCTTGAGGAGGAGAGGGAGAGGAGAGAGTGGCTCACCTCGGGGGAGAAGAGGGGCCCGCGTGTAGATCCGGTGACGGCAAGGAGGACGGCGGGCGTCGGCGATGGCGAGAGCGAGGCGGAGGTCCGGCAGCCTGGCGGCGTCGAGCGTGTCGTCGTCCGGTGCGCAGGCGAGAGCGAGAGGAGGAAGAAAACGAGAGGAGAGGGGTTGGAAACTTCGAACTGTCGCTTATATAGGAGGACCTTTAGCCCCGGGTCGTGGCTAGAACCGGGACTAAAGGGGGGGGGGGTCTTTAGTCCCGGTTCTAGCCTCGACCCGGGCTAAAGACCCTCGCCTGCCGAAAATGGGTCTTTAGCCCCGGGTCGTGGCTCGACCCGGGACTAAAGGGGGTCTTTAGTCCCGGTTCGATCCACGACACGGGACTAAAGGGCTGGGCTGGCTCCGGCGCAGCGCAGCGCAACCTTTAGTCCCACCTCCCCTAGCGAGGAGCGCTAGCAGTGCTTTATAAGCACTGTTGTGCGTGCTATTTCGAGCTCCTCTCTAAAGCAGGCTTAAGGGCCTAAATGTACTCTCTCTGTCTAAATTTTAAAATTGAAAATATATATGAATTTAAAGACAAAATTCAACCTAAATTCAAAGTGAGTGGGCTCACTTTAAATTTAGGTTGAATTTTCTCTATAAATTATCATATATTTTCAAAAAAAATCTCTTCTATTTTAGTTTTCTATTACAGATTTTAACCAAAAAACTTTATGAAAAATCTTTTGAGTTGATCTTTTTTTGTTTCTTTTTAGTTAATGTTTTACTTGATTCTTTTTAACAAATAAGCACTTTGATAATTTTAGTTGATTATTTTTAATTCATTCATTTTAGTTAATGTTTTAGTTGATTCTTTTTAGTTGGCTCTTTTTTGTTTTCTATTAAATATTTTAACAAATTTTCAACAATTTCTGACTTCATTTGGTTTTTTTTTTGCATTTTCTTATTTTTTTGAGCTAGTTGACCCTGAAATTGAAAAGCACTACAAATGAACTCTGAAAATGTTGAAAGTTGGCATGGTATCATCATTTCACCCACATAGCATGTGCTAATAAGTTGAGAGGGTTACGGCAAAAATTGGATGCACTTCGTGTACAAAACGGACAATCTCTCTCGAAGTATCACGGTTTCGAACGAGAACTAATCTGTTACAAGGGATTTCATTTTTTTGAACTTATTTGAACTCCATACTTTTTGTGTGTTCAAAATGCACCATTCAAAGGCACATCACAAATTTTCAACAATTTCTGACTTTATTTGATATTTTTCGTGCATTTTTTTTTTGAGCTAGTTGACCCTCAAATTGAAAAGCACTACAAATGAACTCTAAAATGTTGAAAGTTGGCATGGTATCATTATTTCATCCACATAGCATGTGCTAAAAAGTTGAGAGGATTACGACAAAAACTGGATGCATTTCGTGTACAAAACGAACAATCTCTCTCGAAGTATCATGGTTTCGAACGAGAACTCATCTGTTACACAGAGATTTCATTTTTTTGAACTTATTTGAACTCCATACTTTTTGTGTGTTCAAAATGCACCATTAAAAGACACATCACAAATTTTCAACAATTTCTGACTTCATTTGATATTTTTTGTGCATTTGTTTATTTATTTTTTCAGCTAGTTGACCCTGAAATTGAAAAGCATTACAAATGAACTCTGAAAATGTTGAAAGTTGGCATGGTATCATCATTTCACCACATAGCATGTGCTAAAAAGTTGAGAGAGTTACGGCAAAAACTGGATGCACTTCGTGTACAAAACGAACAATCTCTCTCGAAGTATCATGGTTTCGAACGAGAACTTATCTGTTACACAGAGATTTCATTTTTTGAACTTATTTGAACTTCATACTTTTTGTGTGTTCAAAATGCACCATTAAAAGACACATCACAAATTTTCAACAATTTCTGACTTCATTTGATATTTTTTGTGTATTTGTTTATTTATTTTTTGAGCTAGTTGACCCTGAAATTGAAAAGCATTACAAATGAACTTTGAAAATGTTGAAAGTTGGCATGGTATCATCATTTCACCACATAGCATGTGCTAAAAAGTTGAGAGAGTTACGGTAAAAATTGGATGCACTTCGTGTACAAAACGGACAATCTCTCTCGAAGTATGAGGGTTTCGAACGAGAACTCATCTGTTACAAAGGGATTTCATTTTTTAAAACTTATTTGAGCTCCACACTTTTTGTGTGTTCAAAATACACCATTCAAAGGCACATCACAAATTTTCAACAATTTCCGACTTCGATTGATATTTTTCCGGGCATTTACTTTTTTTGAGCTAGTTGACCCTGAAATTGAAAAGCACTACAAATGAACTCTGAAAATGTTGAAAGTTGGCATGGTATCATTATTTCACCCACATAGCATGTGCTAAAAAATTGAGAGGGTTACGGCAATAACTGGATGCACTTCGTGTACGAAACGGACAATCTCTCTCGAAGTATGAGGGTTTTGAACGAGAACTCATTTGTTACAAAGGAATTTCATTTTTTTTTGAACTTATTTGAACTTCATACTTTTTATCTGTTCAAAATGCATCGTTCAAAGGCACATCACAAATTTTCAACAATTTTTGACTTCATTTGATATTTTTCGTGCATTTTCTTATTATTTTTGAGCTAGTTGACCCTAAAATTGAAAAACACTTCAAATGAACTCTAAAAATGTTGAAAGTTGGCATGGTATCATTATTTCACTCACATAGCATGTGCTAAAAAGTTGAGAAGGTTACGGTAAAAACAAAATTCACTTCATGTATAAAACGAAAACCGGGACTTATGAGGTGAACCAAACCGGGACCAATGCCCCGGCAAACCGAATCGGAACCAATGTCTGGCATTCGTTCTGGTTTTTGTTTGAACCGGAACTAGTGGTCTGGGCCGAAAGACCCTTTTTCTACTAGTGTTAGCCTGGATCAAGAGGAATCGCTGTTTCAGCCATATTCCAAAGCCTGATTTTATTTTTGATTGTGACCATTCTGATAACAAGGACCATCTTAGAGAGTTCTTCATGCTGAAAAATCCTCCTTTTTTTTCACGTCAGACTTTTCAAGACACAAGGTGTACGAGTGACATGGTGCCTTTCTTCTGTCCGTCGAAGCCGCCGAGTAACAGCTCCTCATTCATCCCATTAATCGCCGTCCGTGATTAAGGTGCTTGACTTGAAAGCACCAAAATGAGGAGGGCATGCGTCCCAGAATAGCGTACTGGATGTGCTCTGTGACATACTGACATTGCAGGGTATGTTTTACGTCTGCCAACCGTGGCTGCATGCAGAGAGCTATCATCGACCACAGAGAGAGCTATCATCAAAATCGAAGCTAATTTTCTTTCACGGGGACACATGCACCGCCTGTCTCTGTCCATCAGGATCACACCTTCTCCGGTAGTTGGATTATAGTATGAGGTAAATTAGAAGCTTGGACTGGAAACTTAACCACCAGTTTTAGTCACCCCTTGACACAATTCAGCATGCAAATCATGACATGGGGAGGAGAGATCATGTCATAGTGCGACAATGTTAGCACATTGTGTGCATGTGTATGGTGTGACATGACCCCTCTATTCTTTTCTTTTCTTCATATTACTGTATATAAAGAGCACGGCTAGAGATGGTGCACGAACTGTTGTTTCCCGTCCATCTAATGCATTACATCCAAACCGACAGACCCATCGACGTTCACTCGGTACGTCAACCATTCAATAGATGGAGGGGCATGGAGCCGACGTAGGACACCTGTGTATCCCACTAATTAACCAACTGTTTTATATGTCCTTGCAGAAAAAGAAATCAGTGCAGGTAGTAATACTATAACTAGTCGGCACTGGGTTTTTTTAAGAAAAAGGTTAACCTTTGGTCTCTTCATCAATCGATGCATACATTCATCTTTATTAATAAGTGTACAAGTGCTGGATTTTGGAAAGCTCCGTCGACGAACTGTCATGGACGCAATATGCCTGAAGATTGCTGGATCGGGTGAGATTCGGTCGTGCCCACTGGCTCTCCGTTAAAGAGGGAGCAGTGCAAAGCTCTCCTATATGTTGTCATCATGGAATAAGTTTAGTTCCATGGTGAAGTGAGAGACGAAGAATGTCATGAAAGCCGAGATCGGAGGACTAGTAATGGTGATTGGAGCCTTTGTGGCGATGAGAAACTTGTTTGGTGTTCCGGATTTTGTAGCAGCGGTCGTAAGTGAGGGTGACACCATATGTGTGGTTCAAGGTCTTACCTCTTAGGATGAAAATCTAAGATCTGGCCTTAATTGGTTGTGCCTCGCAATGGCCTTGTTAAAGGCATTGTTTTGAGAGCGGGGACTATCGTCATGGTGAAAATCCAAGATCTACGATCAGGTGACGACGGCGTTTGTGCACCGTTTTCTTCTTTGAGGCGTTGCTTTTGAAGAACTTGGACTTTAGGTGTTGCTTTGGTGGTGGTTGTACTATTGCTGCAAGGGCTAAAACTATGTAGCGGTGCTTTTCTTTTTGCCTTTTTTAGTTTTCTTCTTCTTTGTTTTTTGGTTGTGTGCATCTATAATGTCACTGGGTATTGCGTTGTTGCAGAGGTTGCATATAATTGGTATCTTTGCAATATTAATATATTCCTTTTATCGAAAAAATTAATTATTTCAAGAAGGTCTGGCAAAAACATACATCAAGCCACGTGAAGCCACTGTTCACACCATCAAACTTGATAATGTGGAGTGCTCTTACTCCTCATATCTAAAACTGATGTTGTCGCCGATCCATCCATATAACGTATCGGAACCAACAATCGGTGTAGCAGACCTAAAGCGTATACCAGATGCACACGTTTTAAAAGTCGCCATCATCATCGAGTTGTCCCATCTTGAGGAAAGAGATCTATATCATCATTGCCAATTCGGTCATCCGTTGATGCCACCACGGCGCCCAACGGTGCGACCAACCTATGCACGTCCAACCTGACACGGAGACAGGAAGATCTGTCGTGTGTAGCACCTACCGAACAGGCATGACACCGTGTAGCACCTATCGGACACGCATGACTTAACATCTCAATCGAAGCTCCGTTCAAGACGAAGC
Source organism: Hordeum vulgare subsp. vulgare (assembly GCF_904849725.1). Taxonomy (NCBI): domain Eukaryota; kingdom Viridiplantae; phylum Streptophyta; class Magnoliopsida; order Poales; family Poaceae; genus Hordeum; species Hordeum vulgare. Next base: position 97,745,526 of record NC_058521.1, on the reverse strand, counting down.
TGCTCCACCTCCTGCCTCTGTCTTCCAGCGATGCTCCACAAAGATACTCCCAAGAGAGAAACAACAGCGTAGTGTAGCCATCGTTCGATCTGTAAGACCAGATCCTAGGGTTTCCTCCAGAGCAGCACGAGTGAGTCGACAGCAATTACACGACGATGTCTTCATCAAGGTAACAGCGCAGAATGTCGTTATCGCATGCCGTCGGTTCGGTTTTCACAGGTAACTATGTCTCCCCGACTCGCAGTCGGGATTAAATGACGGATCTCAAGATCCAACCATCCAGTCTCAGGCCGGCCACCTCCGATGGAGGAGATGACCACCATCGCCGACTACACCGGCCAGATCAGATCTAACCGGAGGTGTCGTCGAGCAAACCATTAGGCCCTCAACACCGCCGCTGATCCAAAGCCAGATGATGCGCCACTGCGGCATAGCCAGCTGACCGCATCACGCCGCCGCCCGAATCGGGCCAGCCGCCACACGTTGTGCCTTCACACGTGTAAAAGCCCCGCACCACACCTGAAACGCGGAAGTGAGGGAGTCCCCCGCCATCATCATCGGCCCTCGAACGCAGGGACGATTCTAGGGGAGGACCTAACAAATTGATTTTTCCACTATGATAGTGGTTGTTGTGGTCAAAAAAATTCATTTCATATGAACTTTGCCTTCTCCATGATCAAATTTGCCCCCCTATACTTGCATGCTGGCTCCGTCTCTGCTCGGACGTAGCCCGATGACGAGAAGGAAGGGGAGGAGGATGCGTCTCCCTAACGGCTACGGTTTGAACCCCGCCTGAGTCACGCTAGCGGGGACAACACTGGCCCTAGGCCAGATGTCCTTGGTCACTAATGGCCCCCCGTCGGCACTGTTTGGGCAATCTCTTCACTGTTTGATCCCCATCATCATTCATCATCTTATAACTCCTCGAATCCACTTCGTGCGTGCGTGCGTGTTCGTCTATCTGTTCAGGGACAGTGTCAGGCTGTCGGGATGCCTCTCAGATCAGTTGTCTCCAGTGTTTCCCGTTCGGGTTTACAAGCACTAGGTCAAACGTCCTAAAAGTCGAATAGCCTTTTCGTTTCCCTTTCTACGTACAACATATGCACCCTGTTGAATGTGCACATGTGATGCATGGCAACTGCTGGTAAAAATTTGGTGTTAAGGAATCTACTCTAGTTTTCTTTGAGCCGAGTTGTAGCAATTTTCTTAGAACCAATGAGCCAAATGATGGCACTGCTCATGCTCTCAGCACGTCAGAGTCAGACCCGTCTGAATATGTTTCTTCCTGGGCTGCACTTTTTCAGCCGTCATGAGAGAGACGTCCAGTCCAGAATAGGACTTGTGAGCCGGTTTGGGACAAAGCTTTCTCACAGCGGTGCATGCACGCACATCCTGTAGATTTGCGATATGGCTCGAGATTCTGTTGCCGGCCAAGTCAGATGGAGCGCAAACTGCTGGGAGGATCGACGTGCAAGGAAAAGTTTCCACAAACAATGACGCCATGTAGTGCGTCATCCTTCCGGTTGAGATCTTTTCCTCTTAATTTGCGTTTTCGTGGCAATGGAGCCTAGCAATTACTCCTAGTACGTACTCTACTAAGCAGCTGCTACTTGCCCTAGTAGCAGTAGTAGTAGTAAAGAGAAGTCAAGTGTTGTCGTTTCATGTGGCCGAAAAGAATTGGACAAGGACGTGCGTACAGCTCATGTCTTGCCTCTCTTTTTTTCTTCTTTTTTTCTTTTTGGAAAGACCTGGAGCTCGTACTAAGAATTGGGATAATATCCCATCCGTCGTCTAGGCTAGGCTATAGGGCAGGCTTAGACGTGCTGTTTCTGGGCCCGCAGAGCACTGTTAGTTTTAGATATCGGAATTAATATCGTCGAAATGACACTAGTTCTTGATCGGTGGATATGCATGCTATGTAGCTCGATGTCTAGCTAGCTAGGAGTACAATAGATGAGAACACTGGTAGAAGAGGCTCGTGAGATGAGAGATCGAGAGCGACAGGGCAACCACCGCCCCTATCGTGCTTTACGATTCGGGAACAGTGCGATCTGATCTGACTCCAGATCGAGCACCGGCAGGCATACGAGTCGAATCACCTTTTAGCTCACACCAGTGCACCTTTCCATGCCTGACCTGACAGTCACCATACATTCGTTCTCCTTTTCGAATTCTTCCAATATTTTCGTCTCAAGAAATCGTAAGTTCTTGCTCTTATTAATAGACATCTCATCAACAACGGATCCGCTTCTACTGAGCGCACATGCATGTGTGGGCTTCGGGGCGGCAAGATAAGGGAGGGGTGGAGAAGACATCCGTGGACAAAACCCAACATTTGTTTCATGTGCAGAGTCTTTCCTCGTTCGCTTTCAAGGATCAACTGGTAGATTATCTTCAGGTAGGGGGTATCGCCAGGCCTATATGGAGTCGAGTTACACCAGGGATGGAAAGTTCATGGAATTTAGAAAGGCAAGGGGACAACGGTACATGTCCATGTCCGTCGGATGAAAGCTTCCATCTGTCCACAGCGTAAGGCTTCTATCAGTGACGATAGGTACGTAGTACAGTTTTCACGTCAATTTTCCAACCCAAGTCATCACTCAACTGCACATACATACCGGAACCGTCCGGAACAAGGCAAACAGCCAAACAGCCACACACCAGTAAAACTCGTGTGTTCCAAACCGGGCGGAACATTTTCAGTCACAGAGATACAACCAAGGCAAGTTTCACGATCATGCTCCATAAATCCATAGGAGCTGGATGCTCGTCCCAGAGAGAATGATTTGATTTCCTCAGAAGAACCAACATGCGGCAAAATGGTACGTACATCTATACAATTGAATCACTCTCACAACTTACAAGCCTCGGTCTAAGCGAATAACTTACCGCCTAGGCAAAAAGAAAATAAATTAAAGAATGATGTGGTACAATACTATTCCTAGTACTCCCTCCGTCCAAAAATAAGTATCTTAAACTTAATACAACTTTATACTAGTTTTAGTATAAAGTTGAGACAGTTATTTTGGGACAGAGGGAGTAGTACAGCTCTTAACTCAGACTCCTCGCTCTACATTGCATCAGGGTGTGCCTAATTTACATACCTCCTGATATACAGCTGTACATATTTAAGTGGGGGGGAACACCGACCAATCCCTGGATCCAACTTTGCGCTGTCAAAATCCATTCGGGCAAAACTGCGGCCCAGGGAGCCTCATGCCACGTCACCGAGGAAATGGCGCAGGCTCATAGAATTTCAAAAGGTGTATCAAGATGGTCTCACCATTTCGGTCAAAGTTGGTAAATGAACGAGGCTTGCTCCTTGCGACCCTTCTCATGGATGTCTTCTATGAGCTTATGAAGCTCTGGGAAAAGTGTCACGAGCACCTGTTCTATCATTGCATAAGTGAGCTGCTTCACGCACACAGTGGACTGCAGCACAGCATGAGGATCATGGAAATCAGAATGATATCACATCATACCGCTGTTCCGGTGCTAGGTTTTGGATTTTTACTTACCTGCAGGAAGTAGTAGATGTCCCTTGCACTGCGCTGATACTGCTTGTACCCAATTATGCTGACTAATGTAGATGGAGTCCCACCTGGACAGGACGTCAAGAATTAGGTTAGTTGGACCACATGTATTGACCAGAATTTTGCGTATTCGTTGCTTCTATCACATATCTGAATTTGCACCCAAACACCGCCCAATGTTTGCAGTGTAGATTCAGAAATAGAAAAATTACAAAAGCAATTTGGCAAAATATGCCAATAGTAGACTCACCTAAAAGAAGTTTTTTAACTTCACTGGCATTTCTAGATGCCTCCAGTTGAAGCTCAAAAGAGCTTGTGTTGCTCTTTCTGTTGCCAATAGCCTCATCGGCACTCCCTGATGGGTGCTTGTCAAATTGGCTGCTACCCGCATCTCCTTGAAATCCATCCAACTTGGTGAAGAATACACCATTAGGCCAGAGGGTCTGTAGAATGGAAAATCTGTTAGTTACACAAATGGAATACCAGAGTAGTTATCCATTAGGTACAACCATCTAAAGCACTCTTAGTTCTGGCACGCACCTACACTGGGACACAATTATGGTCCATATGACAATAGTGACATTTTATATTGGAACCTAGCATATAAGAATAATTTGCTAATTACTTTGGTAATTGGTATTTATGTTATGCTATCGTTCAGCAAAAAGTGATTTGGTACCAAGTAACAATTTGCATTATTGTGCTATATGAAACTTCTTTTCTAGTTGGAACAACTTTTTAACATGGTTTCATGCAGATAATACAGCAAATTTTAGTCTGGCAATGGAGAGGGTATTAGAACACTTCAGTTCAGAGAAAAAGTATTACAGTGCCTCCTTACATCTTGAATCCAACGGATTCCTTGTATAATGACCTCATCTCGTCGGAGCCAATTGATCTGTCTTATAATCCAATCATCAATCGCATCTTCCATGACTAATTGTAAGATTTGTTTTGATATCCAGAGAACTTGTTTTCTGCAGATAACATAATTAACAAGTCAAACACAATATTTTGCAACTGAAAGATAGAAACAATTGGATTGTAGGAGTGTTGTGAATCCAATGATGGATGGTGAAAATATATCTGACTTGCGCAGAAATATCAAACAATTCCTGAATAAACAGTGGCATATTTGCACAAACTTCCCTCTCGGATTCCATAATGATGCTAATTATCATAGAACCAAAGTATGTGAAGTGATAGGTATCAATGATATCTAGCTATTGGCCCAAACAGCTCCTATCCCGATCCTCACGGTGTCTACAATACTACATTTACTTCACTCATGGCTATGTAACAAAAAGTAGAAAACTAGCAGGCAAAATATATAGAAGCACTAGAAAAAAAGTTTATGAAAAAGAAATAGTGAACCTTATCCAACCACGCCGCTTTAGTTGGAACACTTTGTCTACCAGATTCAATAGAGGCACGCTGACATTTGTTGGCATCCACTGCCAAATGAAAAGAGAAGTTTTAGGACAGAAACGAAAATCTTTTAGAACAGAAATTTCCTGCAATTTGAATTAAAAATATAGCTACATAGTGGAAATACGTACCTCGGGAGGAATTCCTGATGGATCTTCACATGGCTTTATAGATGACATGTTTGTAGAATCCGAATTTGCCCTTGCAGTTTTTTCTATGTGTTGGCTTACTTGTACATCACAACCAGTTGCTTCATTGTGCTTAATATCACTTGAAGTGTACCCTCCATTGTTCAATTCATTGTCCGAGTGGCATGCACTATTTACAGATGAGGGGCGATCTTCACAGTTACTATCAGCATCAGAGAGACTATGCGAACTTCCCAAGTTTCTATTCTGCAAATTCTGATTATCTGTCTCTTCCTGGTTCCAAGATAGAGACATCCTATTATCTGCCAAGTGTGAATACGGTGCGCTAGGGGACGATGTGCCGACCGCGCGTTTTAGACCATCTGAAACTCCTTTAACATGTCGAACGATGTCATCCATGGCATCATCAACGTTAACTGGTGATGCAAAATAAATAGATAAGTATCTTGAGTGAGAAAATATTAAATACACGAGCTCGTAATTGTGAAAAAAAAAGAATGAGAAGAGATACATACCAGCCAAGGTTTTGATAACAGAGGTGGATTTTCCAGCTGAGTAATTCTACGAAATGAAAAAATAATAATGAAGCTCATTGAATCACAGGAAAGTAACACAAAATTATGTGTTCATTCTTTCTCCTGTTAAAGAGAAGGCACAAAGAATTGTTGTTGGCTTGATACACACCTTTGAGGACTCACTAAGAAAATCCCAAACTTCATGTTGCTCTGCAATATTAGCGATCGACAAGAGATCCTATTGGACAGAAAAGATTACTGTAATCAAATTTGAAGTAAAATGTTGGATGAATGCTAGAGGACAAAAGCATACTTGAAGATATCTGTCCAGTAGAATGCATCGCTGGTGCACAAGGTAATCATCAATACTAGACGAAAGGAAACTCTTTGGAGGCAAGTGCAGTGAGTAATTTGGTATTTCCTTCAGTTGTCTATGAAGACGCTCAAAATTCCGGTATCTACAAACAGAAGTTGAAAGTCAGCAGCATATACATTACAACTTTACAAGTAGTAGTACTGAGCTATTTCAAAGATGTTCAGAAAAGCATGCCTTCTTTTCACAAACCAGGCCTTGCTATCTGCACCAGTCACAGCAATAGAATAAACTGCAAAAGATTTTGAACCAAGTTTCTCGAAATATGCACCCACTACCTGCAAACAAAAATACAAAACCACAACTTGAGTAAAATACGGCTATCAAAAGAATAGAACTTCACAGAAATAGCTACACAGTGCATCAACAATAAGAGGAAAGTATGATACAATAGCTAGGCATGTCATAATCATGTAAAAACACAACATACCAAAGTAGTGATCCTACAAAACCATCAGACCAAACAGTGAACTGTATATGTGTTGATTCCAAGGTTTTGATGACCGGATGAACCATATTTACCAACCCCTCCCTGCAATCACTCTTACCAGATTGAAAATTCTGGATTAATTTGAATTCAAGTTGCTACTGTCTTCAACTCAGTTCACAAACCAAGGCACAGTGTAATGATGTGGGAGAGCTACACTTTTCTTCTGGTCATGCGTTTGAGTCCTCATATTGCCATTTGTTTTTTCTTTCCTTACTTTTTTACTACATCAGCAAAAAACTGTAAGCTGGAGGTGGGGTATCAAACCCCTGACCTCATGGAATGGGCTGAAGCACGCCCACCATCGGGTTATGGTTGTTTGTGTGTCATCACCTAGGTTCGTTAACTTCTTATTCCACAAAAATTAAATCCAATTTTGGTTCAGAAATTCCGTCTGTTGGTGGTATTTCAAATCCAGTAGCCAATTCTCATTGGACACCAAATGCTAAGAAGTAACAGAACCAAAGAAACCCACATGCTGTTCATTTATAAATGTTAAATAGAAAAAGAAAGCAATAAATTCCACCCGTTAGTGGTATTTCAAGTAAACACCCCCCACCCGGTTTAAAATTTTAAATCCGGTAGCCAATTCTCATTGGACACCAAAAGCTAAGTAAAAGAACCAAAGAAACCCACAGAGTCATTAAATGCTTCTCTTATCAGTTTGACCACTTGGGAAGGCTCCGCTCCCTCCCCACCCTCCCCGCTCCTCCTAGCCCACCACCCCCGCCAACGGTGAATCCCCCCCCCCCCCCCCCAGCCCTCCCAACCTCCCCTCCCAGCCATGGCGGCCTCAAGTGTTGACCCTGCCGAGCTCCGAGCGACCCTCTCCGACAACCGTGTGTCCTCTGGCGACCGCTGGTTCGACTCGGAGAGCGAGTCCTCGACGTGCTCGTACAGCGACGTCGCACAAATACCGCCTGCCCCCTCGCCGCCGTAGCTCCACGGCAGCCTGCAGTGAACCACCCCGGGCTCCCCTCCAAGGTGTTCAGCGCCCCCGGCGGCGTACAGGTCAATGCTGAGGGGTTCCAACAGCTACGACGCCGGAACCGCCCCCGCCAAGACGACGCGCCCAACCCTTCGCAGCCCTGCCGGCATAGCCCATCCCCGGAGGAGGTCGCTGGGCTCTGGTTCCGCTGCCTTGACCATAGCCACCGTGTGCGGGACTGCACCAACAAGATCTGGTGCTGTCGCTGCCTCATGTTTGACCACGAGGAGCACTCCTACGACTCCAAGCAACGGGGAGCACCCGGGCTGACTCCCGCCGCGCTGGCCCACTGCTAGGGAGCGCACGCCCCCGGTTGCGCCACCACCTCCCGCTGCTCCGGTGGTTGTCGCGCCACCGCGCCATAGCCCGAGCCGGTGAGAGTCCTCATGTCGCACTCGGTTGAGATGGAGGAGGTCCTGTCCCGCGCAATGGTGGTATCCATCACCGGCAACAGACCGCTCGTGTCCGCTGCAAAGGTCGCCGACATGCTCCTCACCTCTCTCGAGCTCGCCGATGGCGACCTGACAGTCCATGCACACCACCCCGAGGATTTCCTAATCCTGTTCAGCTCATGCACAACCATGAACCGCCTCAACGGTGACCACTTCATCAGATCCCCGCGGTTCTCCCTCTCCATGTGCCCATGGAGCAAGCTGGCCCATGCGGGCTCCGGCCACTTCGAGTATCGCGTCAAGTTTGAGCTTCGGGGCATCCCTGTCAGGCATGGCACCTCTCGACTGCCGAGCACATACTTGGGGAGAGCTCGCTCCAGGGCCAACCTAGCCATCTTCCGGCTGGCAGGACGCACGCATGACCCTGCTCACATAGGTCACACCGCCGTCCTGGAAATTGTGTAGCAGATCCCTGCACGCGTGAGCTCGGATGTGTCGACCATCAGGACTCTCACATATCCTATCTCCATCGGGCTTGCTTGTGCGGAGATGATCGGAGCCCCCGTCCCACCTGCCGGTGGAGGCGCTGGCGACGGCAAAAGACCCGTCAGTGACGGCAACGATCATGGCTGGGCACGACGCCGCGGCCGCAAGCGTCAGCGCACGGATGCGCCACCTACTGGACGTGCGGATGGCATGGCCGTCGACACCCTGGGCTGGCGTGCTGGGATGGAGTGGCCATCGCGCCTGTTACAACATATGTGGATTGCACTAGCCATTTTCATCAGTTCGAACTTTTGGTTGCGTTGGCTAGTGCATGAAGCTTAACATGGTATCAGAGCTAAGGTCTTGAGTTCAAGTCATGGCTTTCGCGGTTTATTAAAAAATTGTTGGTAGCCCTCCATTGGTCCACGTAGAGGCCTCTTGAGTCATACGTGAGTTTCGTGCGCCGTAGCTCTCTTCCGGTTGCAACTTGTCTTCCCCGTCACACGTGAGAAGGGGTGTTACAGTATATGTGGATTGCACTAGCCATTTCCATCAGCTCGGACTTTTGATTGCGTTGGCTAGTGCATGAAGCTTAACAGCACCGACATGGCCCGTGCACCGACTTCGGCCGCACCGCCCCCCGTACACCAAGGCAGATGCTCTATGGCGCCTTGGCCACGTCAGCTTGGTCAGCGGGATCAGCTTGGCCCCACCCAATTGTGTCGTCGTGCCAGAAAAGGAAGGGCCGAAAGAAAGCCAAAGCTTGGTGGACCAGGCATGCAAAGAAACAGACGATGCAGAAGATGTCAGGGATGTGCAGGTGGAGCCAGCCGGTGGCCCCTCGTTGGCTACGGCTACGCCTATCACGAGCAAGGTGTCGAGCCCTGGGCCATGTGGCGTCCCCTCAATGGACGCGAACCCTCCGAAAGCATTTGGAGATTCAAACCCCGCGCCACCTCGTGTCCCCAAGGACAATGGCGAGGGTCCCACTTCTGGCTCACCTGATCCGAGGAATTGTCGGTACCTGCCCGATCTGAGCGAGGTGCCAGACTCACAACCCGTGCCAGCCTGCTTGCCGGGGCAAAGTGGCGACTCGCCAGCACCCCCACTTGACGTGGAACTGGCTGGCTTCGATGACCGGTCGACTGGGCCCCACGCGTCCACCACGGACAAGGAGGCGCACCCCGGGACGAGTGCGGTCTCTCCCGCCAAAGACCCCAGTCCCTCACCCTCGGTTGCAATCCTACAAAGGCCACAGGCCCAGCCCGCTCCAACAAGGCCCAACGCCGAATCCCTAACACCTGCTAGCGATCGTTAGGGCCCGAGCCCACCTACAGCTGAGCGCTTCGCTTCCCCACCCATCACCATGCGACGGCCCCGTGCTTGTTCCTCCGCGCCGCAAACTTTGACGCTCGGTGAATTCCTAGCTGCATCAACCAAGCAGATCGACGCGACCCTTCCGACGCCAGGGAGGAATCCGCGTAGGCCTCTGAGCTTCACGCCCTGTCACGGCCTCTCGGTTGTTGCCACAGCCATGGCGGCGGCGCCACCCACTGCGGAGAGACGTGCACAAGTACAGATTATGAACGCCCTCGGAATCATTAGGACGAACCAGAAGATCACCTCCGTTGAGATGAAGGCTTATGACGGCATGTTTGCGATGCCCATTCCACTTGCGATGCTCAAGGTCATTGCCGCCCTGGTTGATCGCGAGATCCCCGCGTGCATGACCAGTTCGCTGTCCACACCGCCAGCACATGCCGAGGTTGAGTGCACAACTTAAGTTGGCCTCGTTGCCTTCCCCGTCGATCCAATGTTCACGGATCACGGCCTTAAGATCGCTCTGTGGAACATCCGCGGCCTAAAGGCGCGTAGCCGGGGCTATGCCATCCGCTAGCTACTAGATACCACCGCCACCTCCACTGTATGCTTGCAAGAAATTAAGATGGAGTTGATATGTTCGTTTGTTGTTCTTGACACCCTTGGTTCGGAATTCGACAACTACACCTAACTCCCAGCGCATGGTACACGGGGCAGCATCCTTATGGCGTGGAAGAGCAAGGTCGTGTCAATCACGGACCCAATGTTCACCACGAATGCCCTCAAGGCCACGTGCACGCCATGGTAGCTCTCTGCCGTGTATGGCTTTGGGAGATTCGTGTGGCTTGTCCCGGTCCCGGGATGCTTTGCGGCGACTTTAACCTAATCCTGCACGACGAGGACAAGAGCAACGACAACTTGAACCGACGTATGATGGGTAGATTCCGTCGCGTTGAAGAAGGTATACCTCAACGGGCGCCGTTTTACGTGGTCAAACGAGCAGTCTTCGCCCACCTTGGTGCACCTAGGCCGCGTGCTATGCACCTCAGACTGGGAGGAAGCACACAGCGAGTGTCATCTGCGATGCCTCGCGTCCGCCATTTTGGATCACTGCCCCCTGCTGCTCGATTGCTCCCTCATGCCCGCGGAGCACCGGTGTTTTCACATCGAGGATTTTTGGTTGAGGCTCGATGGCTTCCATGACACGGTGGGTGCAGCTTGGGGCTCAGTCCACGACCCGGACCCTTTCCAACGCCTGATGCTCCGCCTTCAAGCCACGGCTCGTAGGCTTACTAGCTGGAGCGCCAAGTCGGCCGGCAACATTCGTGACAGGATGACTATCTCCCGTGAGCTAATCTCGCGCTTCGACAAGGCCCAAGAGGATCGCACGCTCTCTCCTCCGGAAAACTGGTTGCGAAAGCACCTCAATATCACATGTATTGTCCTCGCGTCCCTTGAGCGTACCATAGCCAGGCAACGTGCCCGCATTGCCACGCTTAAGGACGGCGACGCCAACACGGGCTTGTTCCACCGACAATGCTCATTTCATCGGCAGAAGAATCGGATATTCAGCTTGGCCATGGACGGGGACATGCTCACTGACCAAGATGCGATGGTGCAGGGGATCTCTCTGGTCTAGATGCGCCCTTCAGCGTGGAGGTCTGGGATGCGATCTAATGCCTCCCCGCTCGCAAGGCACCAGGACCCGATGGTTTCACAACTGAGTTCGTGCGAGCATGTTGGGACATCGTACGGCAAGACTTCATGGACGCCTTCCAACAGTTGTTCGAAAGGTCGCGGCTTCTGCAAGCTCAACCAAGCCCTCATGACCTTGCTGCCTAAAAGAGCCGACACCCAACAGCTAAGGAACTACCGGGCGATCTGCTTGATACATCTCGTGGCCAAGATCTTCGCCAAAGTTCTACCGCTGCGTCTTGCTCCTAAACCGGATAGCTTGGTTAGCCGCAATCAGAACGCCTTCATCATCGGTCGGAGTCTCCACGACAACTTCATCCTCGTTCGGCAGTCGCTCAACATGCTTAATCGGCTAGGGGCCCCGCAGATCCATATCTTGGCTATTCCTCTTTGAGGTGTTGCACCTATACGGATTCGGGGACAGATTCAGGGATGGATCGCGATCCTGCTCTCGACGTTCAGCACACGCGTCCTACTAAACGAAGAGCCAGGCCCTCCGATCTAACATTGCGGCGGGTTGCGCCATGGTGACCCCGTTTCGCCCCATCTCTTTGTGTTGGTCGTGGACACGCTTAGCAGGCTAATGCGTCGCGCCATCGACGCTAGCATCCTGCAGCAACTACACCCTCGACGACCCATCCCGTCGATCTCTCTTTACGCTAACGACGTGATGCTCTTTTGCCACGCCACGCCAGGAGATGTGGCCGCCGCCAAGGGTATCTTGACCCTATTCGGCAAGGCGAGCGAGTTGCAGGTGAACTACGCCAAGAGTTCTGCCACTATCCTACACGGGGACCCCCTGCGTGATGAGGTGATCGCACAGCTAGGCTGCCCGGTAGCGCACCTTCCCATTACTAACCTTGGCATCCCACTGACGACACGACGGCCCACCGCCGCTCAGCTGCAGCCCCTTGTCGACTCGATGGCTGCTAGGCTGCCTGCTTGGAAGGTGTGGCTCATGAACAAGATTGGGCGCCTTGCCCTGGTCAAGTCGGTCCTGAACATGATCCCAGTACACCAAATGCTCGCGTTCGCCCCTCCCAAAAAGACGCTGAAGCAACTGGAGAAGATCCAAAGAGGCTTCTTGTGGGTTGGGCGAGCCATTGCCGACGAAGGCCATTGTCACGTCAAATGGTGACATGTGTGCCGCCCTCTCGAGTATGGCAGCCAAGGTGTCCGCGATCTAGAGCGCGCTGGACTTGCGCTTCGACTGCTATGGTTATGGTTCGCTCGCATGGACTATGACCGTGCCTGGCAAGGACTTGATCTGCAGTTATCCCACAAGGAGCGAGCGTTGTTTTTCGCATCCACTAGCATGATCATTGGGCAATGCCTTGACAGCGCTGTTTTAGGAGGATCGCTGGATCAACGGGCAGTCCGTCCGCAAGCTCGCCCCACTGCTCTATCAGTACATCCCCAAGCAACGACGCAAGGCAAGGACAGTGGCGGCAGGGCTTGCCGGTAACTCTTGGGCGCGTGATATTCAGGGGATCCTTGGTCTTCATGAGATAGGCCAATACCTGCTACTCTAGCAAGCCGTGAGCCAAACCATCCTCTCGAATGATCCAGACCGGTTGCTCTAGAGATGGACGTCCAACGGCATCTACTTGGCACAGTCATGTTATGCGGCCAGTTTTCAGGGATCTACGAGGTGCCCCTCATGGAAGCTGATTTGGAAAAGCTGGGCGCCACCACAGGTAAAATTCTTCCATTGGTTGGCTGCCCAAGATCGATGTTGAACAGCCGAAAGACTTGCAAGACGCGGACTAAAACATCACCCCAGATGCCTCCTTTGCGACCAAGCCATGGAAACTATGCAGCACCTGACCCTAACTTGCCCCTTTGCTCATCAGACATGGCATACTATCCTCGACTGGATGAGTATGCCGATCCAAATCCCAGGCCATGAGCTCATTGTCTTGGAGTGGTGGCTACGCGCGAAGGAGCAGACGACACCGACGCACAAAAAGACCCTCAAGGCCATCGCGCTGCTCGTCCTAGATGTTATGGAAACACAGGAAGGCATGTGCCTTCGACAATGCGACACCTTCCATCGAATCGCTAAAGGATACGATCAAAGACAAGGCCCGATGTTGGGCAAAGGCTGGGGCCCGGGGACTTAGGGTTGTTATAACCACAACCTGGGACGTCCATTGATCGAACCCATAAACCTGTAAAACTCACCTCCTAGGAGGACCATTCTATCTTCTCAATGAAATAAAACGCAAAGGTCCTTTGCGTTTTCTCGGAAACAAAAAGAGAAGAAACCCACATGCTATTCATTTATAAATGCTAAATAGAAAAAGAAAGCAACTGACATAACTATAGTTACTTAGGTAATGATGGAAATAACAACATATGCAGTAAAATTCCAACCTCGCACCCATAACCGTTCCAATAGTAATAGCTAGAAAATTACCATGGACTTTCAGAACACAAGCAGCAATTAGCATGTGATTGTTATCAATGCCTGGAACTATCTCAGAACAGATTGTGCTTACTATTATAACTATTATAGCAGCCTTCAATACAGAAATAGTTTAGTCACTGGTAAGTGCTAATTACACAATAATATTATATGGTTTAAATTCATTTATTCAGTAGTACCAACCAATCATATAATTCTCAATTTCTGAAGAAAAAAGGATATTGAAAAGAGTGGCTGTGATGGGATCAGCAAAACGTACCCGACACCTTATCTTTGGAGCATACATTAGTACCTCGCCATGTGAGGAAGGAACAGAACCTTTGTCCTCTTGAATGGTCCTTGCATTTAAGCTTTCACTGGATAGCCCAGTTTGCTTACTTTTGGCCAAATGTCTTTTCTCCATATCAGGACTACTATTAGACCGCTTTAGCTGAGCTTTTGTGTTCTTGACAGCTTCAGGGTGCTCTGACTTTACTTCATATGTATTTTGCGAAACAAGTGGGTGACTGCCTGTGACAAAAGTGGACTGAGCATTCCTATTTGAACCTTGCATCAAATTAACCATGTATTTGTCATCAACCGATGTAACTCTCTCGTTAAAGTTAGGGGATAACTCTTTTCCAGCCACTACTGCATTTCGAACGCTATCAACCCCTCCTGCACCTTTTCCTTTTGATGGATGTTCCACTTTCACCATTTTCTTTTGGTAATTTCTCCCAATAGCCCACATGTTCTCAAGATTCTCCGGAGCAAGAACCTGAGACCGCCTTTTAGTAGCTGCATCCAATACCACTGCCCAATCTGCCTGACGAGGCAGGACAGTCTTCCCATGGTCATCGACTAACACTTTTGACTTATCATCCTCAAGGGAAGTCATCCCGGAACTATTTGCTAGTACTGAGCCACTTGATTCTGCAGACAACTTTTGTGATTCCATTTGATGACCCTGCGAACCTCCTTTATAAGATGAATGATCATTTGTTACTCCAACTACAGTATTAGTCTTGTTTACGCTGCCTCCAATGTTTGTGTCTTGGTTGTTTAGGAAGTAGATAATTAGCTCGTTCACATAACTAGGAAAAGAGAGAAGATGAATTAGGGATAGGTTTAGTACAGGTAAGAGAAAAAACAAGGTTACATATAGTTACCGAACCAGTCCTAACTTATAACAATTTGAAACAAAAGCTTATTACATGTACTGAACTACTGATTGCATGCAACTTTGTGAATATTAAGACGGTGATGAAAAATAACCAGGAAGAACTTGAGAAACAAAATGCATTGGCTTTCTTCTGAGCATACCATGACCACATGAACCGAAGTACCAAGAAGGTGATTAATTGAAAACAGGAGCATGTGGTAGAGCTCAAAATAAAAACAAGGTGAAGAACTAAGAGCTTACATAGGACTTGCGAAGTTCATCACTGGCTGCAAGACTAAGCAAGTCAGAAGTTCCCTGGAGAAGCAGCGAACCAATGGACTCTGTGCATCTTGAGGTCTCAACACTAGAGCCATAATGCCCCCAACTAGTTCTTGAAGAACCTATAACCCACTTTAAATATTATTTGTTGGATAAATGGACTACAACAAAGCTAAAAGTATTACCCTTACCTTGTATTCGTGCTCTGAAGATAACAATGCAGGGTGAAGTTCCTGTGAAACTATTAGATGTTGTTTCAATCGCTCATCTCTTTCCTCGGAAGACAATGTTCCCATGACATCAACACCAATTTGAGACTGATTTTTTCGGAATATATCCACATGTTTTCCAATCAAATCAGACATATCCCTGCAATAGTGAAAAATGAAAACCTTTTAACTTTCCGCACAGATTACCAAATAAGTACACCCTGGATAGTAGATCAATTTTTTACTCACCTTGTTAGCAAGTCAACTAGGTTCATCTCTTTCGCCCTGCCTGATACTTCACCAAGGGCATGGAGTACTAAGCCACGTATCAGTTCTGGGGCCTCTCTATCAGGAGTAATAGAAGAATACCACAAGTCCATGACAAAGTCCCGGAGAACTAAATCAATGAAACTTTCAAAAGCAGCCTCGACAGCAGGCGAATCGACTTTCCTTCTCCATCTTGAAACTGGTGGCACAGTTGAAAGCCGATGATCATTAGCAGACAACTGTCGTTTTGATGCTTGAGACAAATATGGCTGCTTAGGTACAGGCTGACTTCTCCAACGGAACTCCACTTTGAAGGAGACATAACGGAGAAATGCAAGTATAAGAATGGACATGGGAACATTTGTCCACATTGATTTACTTGTATCTATTTCAAAGAAAGAAGATGATAAATGTCAGCAAGGCCGTATATGCAAGATGAGAGCTACAAATGATGTAAAAATCAATAGCTGCATGAAAATACGAGAACAAACCATAGACAACTTCTTCTTGGTTGCCAACAAATTGGTGAACGACGCAGTGAAGCCAAAATAAAAGAGGGAGGGGGGTAGTCAAACTAAATATGTGAATGAAGATTGGCCTATTCTTCTCTTTACCACCTCTGAAGCTAAATCTTGCTCATTTATTTCCACTGGAAAATGGGCTGAGGAAATATGTTGCGCATAATTCACAAGTAATCTACTCACACGAAATGCTAAAAGCCTATTTTGACTCATTCAGCACGAACACATTGGTGTACGTAGGTTTGATCGGCCTCATTTATACTGATCCAAAGCAAACACTGTAAAATTAGAAGATCAACAAATAAGGCATCATTGGTACACTAACCACTACTTGCATTCTAGTGCATTTAGAGATCCATCAAACGACTTACGAAAATACATTATCGCACAAATTTAAGAATTTTTTTGGAGTTTTGATATAACCGAGCAAATCCGCTTCCTAATGATCCCAATTCTCAACTCTACCGCTAAAAGCAGTAACCAATCAAGGGCAAGCAGAAACTAGCAGCTTAAAAGTCCCCAAGCAATAGCGGTCAAAACTCCTAGCTGTCAGATGCATTCCGTAGCAAATTTGCACACAAGCTCTAGTTATCCTGGTAGCAATTGTGTAGATTTCTGATGCATTATCCACCGAATTCCCTCACAATTCCAACACCTGCATCCAACAGCAGCAGACACCCAAATTCCCTGCCGAATACATCCTCGTGCAGAAATAATCTCTAGTGCGTAGCTCGGATAAGCATGCAACGACATGACGATCCAATTCCTACCAGAGCAATCCAATCCCGCATCGGGGTGGCGGTCTTCAATTGCCGCGTACTTAGCGAAGATCGAGGGTGGCAAATGGGGGAGGGGAACGGAGCGGAGCGTAGCTTACGTGTGAGGAAGTAGGAGATGGTGAAGATGCCGAGAGCCCAGGCCACGGTGCGCACCTTGGCCTCCTCGATCAGATCGTCCACGCTCCCCATCGCCTTCCGCATCTCTGCCCGCCGCGGGGCACGGGGAGTCGCGCGGCGCAGAAGACGGCGGTGGCCGGGGATCCGTGTACGCTGGGATCACGCAGGGGCTCCCAACCCTAGGGTTTTCCCGCCGCCGCCGCCGTCGCCGGAGAAGAACTCGGCGGCGTTTTATTTTTTTATTTTTTTGTCTCCTTCCTGTTTCGGAGGCGTGCCCGAGTTGAACCCGCGTCGCTGCGTGCGGCCCGGACAGAGCTTGTCTGCGGCGCGCGCGTGGTTGGCATGTGGACCCAGTATGTCAGCGGGAGCGGGGAGTGTGACTGTTTTAGTTGGTGGGCCCGCGTGTCATCCGGCTGATGCCTGGACAGGTTGGCTTAACGGTTGATATCCTGTAACGATATAATTGTGGCGGTTGGTGTCACCCACATGCTGGGTCCTCTTGGGGCCAACGTACTTGCCATCACCACGAAGAGGGACAGCTAAATTGCGATGTTAGAGCATGGATAAGGGCCATTTCTTTTTCTGGCTTCTAAAATAAACTGAAATAAGTTACCCTTTGCCAGCTTATTTTAGAAACTAAATTAAATATATATTTTTAAAAGTCTACTAATTAAGACTTGACTTGTAAACTTCTAAAAACATATTTTTGTTTGGCTTCTAGAATAAGCTCGGTAGGGGGCAGCTTATTCTAGAAGCTCAAAAAAATCAAAAAAAACTGACCCTAAGGCTGGCGGTAATGGTAGTATCATATACTAGTATCATACTCTCTCCGTTCCATAATATAAGTCTTTTTAGAGATTCCACTAAAGGACTATATACGAATGTATATAGACATATTTTAGAGGATAGATTCACTCATTTTGCTTTGTATGTAGTCCCTTAGTGAAATCGCTTAAAAGACTTATATTTAGGAACGGAGAGAGTATATATATATGATACTAGTCCATGATACCACATCCATAATGCATAGTATCATATGTTAGTATCATAAGTTAGTTCATTTATTGTCATGCAGGACACATAGTAGCACATCACTTAATATGATACGGTATCATGATATGATACTCAACCATCTCTTTCTTCATTTAATTTTATGACACCTGATCAAAATTGTCTAATTGGCATGCATGATACTACATATGATACTCCCATTATGAGCAGCCTAATACTTCATCTGTTTCTAAATATAAGGTGTATTAGGTTTTTAAAAAAGTCAAACCATGTCTATGTTTGACCAACATTATAGCAAAATATATAGTTATTTACAATACCATATATATATAATATTAAAATATATTGCATGATGAATCTAGTGATAATGATTTGGTATTCTAGACCTCGATATTTTGATCTACAAACTCGGTCAAAGCTACACAAGTTTGACTTTTTGAAAAAACTATATACCTTATATTTAGGAACGGAGGGTGTACTATAGCCAACTGCTTCGCTATATGATGTTAGAGCAACTCCAACGCCCCAACCCATTCCGTCCGCCTGCGTCCGTTTAGGTCGCGGCGGACAAAAGTGACACCCAACGCGTCGATCCAAACATAAATCGCGTGCGGACCCATTTTCGGTCCAAAATTACGCCTGAAATGCGTCAACGCGGACACAAAACGGACGCGGTGCGTGCCTTCTCATGTCCACGCCCGTTCAAACGTGGCGCCCGATCAAAGCCAGCGACATCTTTATTAACGACGCCCGCCCACCGCGGACCCATGCGTGAGCGACCCACTAGCGTCCTTTTTTAATCCGAGTGTGCGGGGAAGGCGGCTTCATCCTCTTCCAGAAGCCGCCTCCGTCCTCATCTAGCCACCCGTGCTCCCCCGCCGGCGGCAAACCCTAGCCACCACCACTATGGGGTTCTTCTCCGTGAATGACAAGGGCAAGTCCGCCGCCGTCCCTATCCATGCACCAGCGTCTTCCCGTCCGCCTCGCCAGCAGGTCAGCCCGCCGGTGCACCACGCGAGGTGGAACTAGGAGCATCGCATCCTGACTTGCACTCTCTGGCAATAGCTACACGAATGTTGATTCTGTGACAACAACCCTTCCCCTGCAATGACACCAGAAGAATGCTGCTAGCACTCCCCGACAACGAAACTAGAAGAATGTTGTTGATGGCCCACCAGCACGTGGGTTCGCAGCAGTTTTCGAGGGTAGAGTATTCGACCCAAATTTGTTGATCGCCAAAGAGGAGGTGAGAGAATACTCTCGAGTATTAGCAGCTGAATGTGTCAGATTCAACCACACCTGAAAGATTAGTATCTGCAAGCAAAGTAGTAACAGCAAAGTAGCGAGTAACAGCAGTGGCAAGGAACAGCAGTAGTGACAGCAGTAGCAAGTAGCAACAGTAGCAAGCGACGGTGGTAGCAACAGTGGCAGCAGAGCAAGACAAGTAACAGCAGCAGCAACAGTAGTAACAGCAGTAGGACAAACTCGTAGGCAATGGGTCGGTGATTTGTTTGGATGATATTCATCATGCAACAGTTATAACACAGAGAGATATGTGGCTAGCTCCTGTTCGTCAATGTGATGTAGGCATGCATTCCGTGTGTCGTCATACGTGCTTAGGGAAAAGAACTTGCATGACATCTATTGTCCATCCCTCCCGTGGCTGCGGGGTCCAAAAGGAAACTACGGGATATTAAGGTTCTCCTTTTAATAAAGAAACGGACCAACGCATTAGCACTTGGTGAACACATGAACTCCTCAAACTATGGTCATCACCGGGAGTGGTTCCGGTTATTGTCACTCCTGGGTTGCCGGATCATAACGCATAGTAGGTAACTACAACTTGCAAGATCGGATCTAAAACACACATATATCAGTGGCAACATAATAATTTCAGATCTGAAATCATGGCACTCGGGCCCTAGTGACAAGCATTAAGCATGGCAAAGTAGTAGCAACATCAATCTCAGAACATAGTGGATACTAGGGATCAATCCCCATCAAAACTAACTCGATTACATGATAGATCTCATCCTACTCATCACCGCCCAGCGAACCTACGAATAGATTACTCACGAACGACGAAGAGCTTCATGGAATTGGAGAGGGAAGAAGGTTGATGATGACGATGGTGACGATTTCCCCTCTCCGGAGCCCAAAACGGACTCCAGATTTGCCCTCGAGATGAAGAACAGGATGTGGCGGCGCCTCCGTATCGCAAACGCGACGAAATCTTCTCTTTTTATTTTTTCTGGGACGAAAGTGAACTTATAGAGCTGAGATTGGGGGCGACAGAGCCGTGTGGGCCCCACAAGCTTGCCCACCGCCACCAAGGGGGTGGCAGTGGCAGGGCTTGTGGCCCACTGGCCCACCCCCTCAGGTGGATCTTTGCGCAGGTATTTTTCATATTTTCCAAAAATGTTCCCCGTAAATTTTCAGGACGTTATGAGAACTTTGATTTCTGCACAAAAAAAACACCAAGGCAATTCTGCTGAAAACAACGTCAGTCCAGGTTAGTTCCATTCAAATCATGCAAATTAGAGTCCAAACCAAGGGCAAAAGAGTTTGAAAAAGTAGATACGATGGAGACGTATCAACTCCCCCAAGCTTAAAACCTTGCTTGTCCTCAAGCAACTCAGTTGACAAACTGAAAGAGAAAGAAAAACTTTGACAAACTAAGTCTAACTCATAAGCAAAATTTCAGCAAGATCACAAGTTAACCACATAAGCAAGTGACACAAAGGTCTCACGGTAAACTAATATCAATGGCATAATCAGCTAACGAGCAAATAATAATGAGTTTCAAATACCAACACTTCAATCAAAACAAGCATGAAGCAATATGAATAGGTGGTATCTCGCTAGCTCTTTCTGAGACCGCAAAACATAAATGCAGAGCACTTTCAAAGATCAAGGGTGACTAAACATTGTAATTCATAGCAACGAAGATCCAGTCATAGTTATACTCAATACCAATCAAAAGCAAAGCATAAAAATGACAGAGGTGCTCTCTAATTGGTGCTTATAGAAGAGGAGGATGACTCAACAGGAAAATAAATAGACAGGCCCTTCGCAGAGGGAAGCATTGATTTGCAAAGGTGCCAGAGCTCAAGCTTTGAAAACAGGGATAATAATTTTGGGTGGCATGCTTTCATTGTCAATGCAATGACCAAGAGTTCTCAATATCTTCCATGCTACTCATGCTATAGGCGGTTCCCAAACAGAAAAGTAAAGTTTTAACTCCCCAACCACCAATCAATCACACTCCATGGCTAGCCGAATCCTCGGGTAACGTCCATACTAACATCAATCCGGGGGGAGTCTTGTTTTACAGTTATGTTTTCGATTTAAGCGTGGAACTGGGCATTCCAATTACCGGCCCCTTTCTCGTGAATGACAGTGAATAAACACATGTCGAGGATAACACTCCTAGCATGGAAGATACCAATAGCCCCCTGTCACCACATGAGCGGTTCGGGCATGCAAAACAGATTATTTCTTGAAGGTTTAGAGAGTGGCACATGCAAATTTACTTGGAACGACAGGTAGATACCGCAAAATAGGTAGGTATGGTGGACTCTCATGGAAAAACTTTTGGGTTTATGGAAGTGGATGCACAAGCAGTATTCCGCTTAGTACAAGTGAAGGCTAGCAAAAGACTGGGAAGCGACCAACTAGAGAGCGACAACAGTCATCAAGATGCAATGAGTTTGACTAACATTAAATGCAAGCATGAACAGGATATAAATCACCATGAACACGAACATCATAGAGGTTATGTTGATTTTGTTTCAACTACATGCATGAACATGCGCCAAGTCAAGCCACTTGAAACATTCAAAGGAGAATACCATCCTATCATACTACATCATAGTCATCTCAAAATCTATGTTGGCATTCAAGACAAACCATTATAAACTCTCAGCTAAATAAGCATGGCATCAGAAACTATGATCTCTAAGTTGTCATTGCAAACATGGTTCTCTCACAACAAAGCTGAATCTGGGTCGACAAGCTAGTCATATTTACAAAAACAAAATAGATAGAGTTCATACCAGCTTTTCAGTCTGAGTCACTTCATCATATATCATCATTATTGCCTTTCACTTGCAGATCGAACGATGTGAACAATAATAAGAGTGCTCGTGCATTGGACTAAGCTGAATCTGCAGGCAAACACAAAGGAGAAGACAAAGTAATATGACTCTTTGAAAGCTAAACAATATGCATGCAAGAGCCACTAAACATTGTAACCAATATCTTCTACCTTGACCCAAAGAAAAAGAAAACTATTTACACGGGAAAGCTCCCAACAAGCAAAAGAAGAAAGAAAAATCTTTTGGGGTTTTCTCAAAAGGACACAAAACAAGAAAACAAAAATAAACTAGCATGGATAATACAGTGGGAAAGTGTGAACACCGGCTAACAAAGTGAAAGCATAAGCATGAATGTAAATCGGTGAGAACACGTACTCCCCCAAACTTAGGCTTTTGGCTTAGTTTGGTCTACTCCCAAGGTGGGAAATAACCAGCTACGGGATACTCTGGAGCAGACTGTGGATGCCACTGCTGTGTGAGCTCCTCTGGCTCCCACTGATAAACTGGCGTCTGATACTCGACTGGCGGCTCGGGCACGGGCACCTGTGGTTGGGCCAAGCCCCAATATGCGTAGATGTTCGAGGGCATAATAGTGTACCTGCCTGCATGAAGATCGAACAAAGAAGGAGCAGGCAAAGTAATAGTCTCTCGAGTACCCAGACTAAATACCAGGTTATAAATCATCCGTCTACTAGCATCTCTATCCAGAAAATCATGGCGAACCATGCTGTCGTAATCCAGATATTTTTCGGGGAGAAGCATTTCTCCTTCCTCTCCCAGTCTAATGGGTATCTCAAAGTGTCTGGCAAGACGGGTAGCATAGATACCTCCATAGGCAACACCCTTGGAACGGTTGGTGTTCAACCGCTGGGCTACTATAGCACCTAGGCTATAAGTCTTATCGTTATAAAGGCCTTCGCGCAAAACCGCAAGGTCTGGAGAACTAAGTGATCCAGCCTCCCCACGGACAATCAAACATTTTTCCACAAATAATGAGAAGTACCGAAGCACAGGAAAATGTATGCTAGCAATTCTAGCGTGAGACACTCCTCTCTCCTCTCCAACAACAATAGAACCAATGAAATCCTCCAAGTCCCGTGGGCGAGGGTCACGGATATCCCCAACATAAGGTAATTTGCATACATTGCAAAAATCCTGTAGTGTCATGCACTGGGGGATGTCATATATCATGAACTCAACCATGGGAGGATTCTTCCTCGGATAAAAGTTGAAGCTTTGAACGAAAATATTGGTGAGGAGGAGGTATATTGAGTACTTATCTTCAACGAATGCAGTAAGACATGCGTTCTCCACCAAGTAATAAAAGTCTTCATAAAGCCCAGCGGCGCGCAAAAATTCATCACTTGGCCACTCGCACGCTCGAACTTCTGTGACTCGAGGGACTACGTACTTGGGGTGGTTCTTCTTATCCTCCTTGGGGTTACGGCTTGAAGAGCCTCTCAAGAACCTCTTCATCTTTTCCTTTTTCTAGCTCTTAAAAATTCTGAATTTTTTAGAGACTTCGAAAGAAAAGTAAAGATTAACCCAACTTGTAGCAACTACTCCTACTAGTGCCTAGAGACCGTATCACGCGCTAAAACTACGTGGGACCAGCTAAAATCAACCTTTCTAGCTCAAGAACAGGGTCACCAAGGTAGCAAGAATACGCGAAAGATAAAGCACTAGAGCAAAAACTAATTGGACGAATGGATGAGTCCCTTACCAAGGAGTAATTTCCCCAAAACGGTTCGGAGAATGGTGCTTTGAGCAAGGAGATCAAAAATCTCAGCCAAATTAGCAAGAACACAGGTTTGAGCTGCGAAACAATTTTTTCTAGAGGTGGAAGAAGAGGCTGGGAGCTGAAATGAGTGGAGGGGGTCCCTGTGGGCCCCACAAGCTTGCCCTCCGCCACCAGGGGGTGGCGGTGGCACGGCTTGTGGCCCACTGGTCTGGCCCCCAGGCCAGCTCTCACGCCCAGTAATTTTCAAAAATTCCAGAAAAAATCATACTAAATTTTCACGACCATCGGAGAACTTTTATTTTCGAGGTATTTTTCTCCGGGACGCTAAAACAGAAAACAGGAAAAACTAAACTAATTCCATCATTTTTCTTCTAAGAAACATAAAATGAAAGCTCAAAATAGATGTATGTGACTCTTTGATTCATCCATTTCATGGTCATCAAAAGAAATCCGTCAATGGGGTTGATCAAGTCCTCATGACAAAACCTTCTCGGATTGCAAGAGAGAACGGAGAATTTTCGAATAGCCACTAAGTCACCTCAATGGGGATATGTATCTCCCCAACAAGCAAATCATACTTCATCTTGACACGAGGAATAGGGCATTCAAAGCTCCCAATAAGAACCGATGAAGTCTTTTCGATAGCATTGATGCAATGTACTTGATATCGTTTCTTCGGAAAGTGCACTGTGTGCTCATTACCGTTGACATGGAAAGTGACATTGCCTTTGTTGCAATCTATAACAGCCCCTGCAGTGTTTAAAAAGGGTCTTCGAGGATGAAAGCCATGGCATCGTCCTCGGGAATATCCAAGATAACAAAGTCTGTTAGGATAGTGGTGTTAGCAACCACAACAGGCATATCCTCGCAAATGCCGATAGGGAAAGCAGTTGATTTGTCGGCCATTTGCAGAGAAATTTCAGTGGGTGTCAACTTATCCAATTCAAGTCTACGATAAAGAGAGAGCGGCATAATAGTAACACCGGCTCCAAGGTGACATAAGGCAGTTCTTACGTAGTTTCCTTTAATGGAGCAAGGTATAGTGGGCACTCTGGGATCACCAAGTTTCTTAGGAGTTCCACCTTTGAAAGTGTAATTGGCAAGCATGGTGGAGATCTCAAGATCTGGTATCTTCCGTTTATTAGTCACGATATCTTTCATGTACTTGGCATACAGAGACATCTTGAGCATATCAGTTAACCGCATCTGCAGAAAGATGGGTCTTATCATCTCAACAAAGCGCTCAAAATCCTCACCATCCTTTTTCTTGGATGGCTTAGGAGGAAAGGGCATAGATCTCTGAACCCATGGCTCCCTTTCTTTACCATGCTTCCTAGCAGTAAAGTCATTCTTATCGTATCTCTTAGGTTGTGGGTTATCAGGATTAACCGTAGGTTCAATCTCCACATCCTCATCATTGCTAGGTTGAGCATTATTATGAACATCACTGTCCATATTGTCACTAGGTTCATGTTCATCACCAGATTGTGTTTCTGCATGAGACGCAAAAATATCATTAGGTTCTTCAGGTGTGACAGTATTTGGTGAACTGGCATGTAGGTTTCTATGATCCTTCTTCTTCTCCTTAGGATGACTGGGTGTATCAGCATTGATTCCTTGAGAATCTTGATCAATTCTCTTAGGATGACCTTCAGGATACAAAGATTCCTGAGTCATTTTTCCTCCTCTAGTAATGACTCTGACAGAGTTGTCATTTAATTCATTGAGCAGGTCATTCTGAGCTTTAAGTACTTGTTCTACCTGAGTAGTAATCATAGAGGCATGTTTACTCAGAAGTTCAGATCATTGACATTTCTATCTACACAAGCACTTAAATGGCTAAGCATACGAGTACTTTGTTCCAAATGTTTGCTAACATAATCATTGAAACTCTGTTGTTTGGCAACAAAGTTGTAAAATTCATCAAAGCATAGGCTAGCAGGTTTGTCAAAAGGAATATCACTCTCATCAAACCTACGCAGAGAATTCACTTCTACTACTTGTATCGGGTTATCGAGACCATGGATCTCTTCGATAGGTGGTAGATTTTTGACATCTTCAGATCTAATGCCTTTCTCTTGCATAGATTTCTTGGCTTCTTGCATATCTTCGGGACTGAGGAATAGAATACCTCTTTTCTTAGGAGTTGGCTTAGGAGGTGGTTCGGGAATAGTCCAAGCATTATCGTTGATCAAGATGTTATTCAGTAGGGTCTCAACTTGTTCTACAGTTTGTTCCCTAAAAACACAACCGGCACAACTATCTAGGTGGTCTCTAGAGGCATTGGTAAGTCCGTTATAGAGGATATCAAGTATCTCGTTCTTCTTAAGAGGGTGATCAGGCAAAGCATTCTGTAGCTGGACGAGCCTCCCCCAAGCTTGTGGAAGACTCTCTTCTTGGAGTTGAGCAAAGTTGTATATTTCCTGCAAGGCATCTTGCTTCTTATGGGTAGGGAAATATTTCTCACAGAAGTAATAGACCATATCCTGGGGACTAATCACACATCCAGGAGCAAGAGAGGTGAACCAGGCTTTAGCATCATCCTTTAGAGAGAAAGGAAACAGCTTAAGGATATTGTAGTGGCGGATCTTCTCCTCATTAGTGAAAAGGGTGGCTATATCGTGTAGTTTGGCAAGATGGGCTACGACCGTCTCAGACTCATAAACGTGAAAAGGATCAGATTCGACTAGAGAGATTATCACAGGATCGATAGAGAATTCATAATCCTTATCGGTGATAAAGATAGGTGAAATGGCAAACTTCGGGTCATATTTCATCCTTGCTTTCAGAGATTTTTCCTTCCACTTGAGAAGTAATTTCTCAGCGTCATAGGCATCCTTACACGCAAGAAAAACCTCAGCTATCTCTCCCTCCATAACGTAACCCTCAGGTATATCACGCAATTCATATCTAGGAGAGCTAGATTTAACAGGAGAAAAAGCAGGTTCTATCTCAATAGTATCGACAGTTTCAGAAGCATCACGAGCATTGGCAGTAACTCTAGAAATATGAGCATCAAGGAATACCCCAAGTGGAACATCAGGCAAAGTAGTATCTCTAGCAGTATCAAGCATAGCATCATTAGTCAAAGCAGTATCACGCATAGTATCAAGCATATCATCTCTAGCAGTATCAGGCATAGTATCAAGCATAGCATCTCTAGCAGTAGCATCATAAGCATCATCAAGCACAGGCGACATATCAAAATTTCTAGCAGGAGGTGATGTCGCAAACTTACTCATAACTGAAGGTGAATCAAGTGCAGAGCTAGATGGCAATTCCTTACCTCCCCTCGTAGTTGAGGTCAAGACTTTGGTTTTTAGATCCTTCATATTCTTCATAGTGATCAGCAGATATAAATCCCAAGTGACTCAGAGAATATAACAATACCTTCCCTGCAACGGCGTCAGAAAAATGCTAACTTGCACTCTCTGGCAATAGCTAGACGAATGTTGATTCTGTGACAACAAACCTTCCCCGGCAACGGCGCCAGTAAAATGCTGACTTGCACTCTCTAGCAATAGCTAGACGAATGCTAATTCTGTGACAACAACCCTTCCCCTGCAATGACACCAGAAGAATGCTGCTAGCACTCCCCGACAATGAAACTAGAAGAATGTTGTTGATGGCCCACCAGCGCGTGGGTTCGCAGCAGTTTTCGAGGGTAGAGTATTCGACCCAAATTTGTTGATCGCCAAACATGAGGTGAGAGAATACTCTCGAGTATTAGCAGTTGAATGTGTCAGACTCAACCACACCTGAAAGATTAGTATCTGCAAGCAAAGTAGTAACAACAAAGTAGCGAGTAACAGAAGTGGCAAGGAACAACAGTAGTGACAGCAGTAGCAAGTAGCAACAGTAGCAAGCGACAATAGTAGCAACAGTGGCAGCAGAGCAAGACAAGTAACAGCAGCAGAGCAAGACAAGTAACAGCAGCAACAGTAGTAACAACAGTAGGACAAACTCGTAAGCAATGGGTCGGTGATTTGTTTGGATGATATTCATCATGCAACAGTTATAACACGAAGAGATATGTGGCTAGCTCCTGTTCGTCAATGTGATGTAGGCATGCATTTCGTGTGTCGTCATACGTGCTTAGGGAAACGAACTTGCATGACATCTATTGTCCATGCCTCCCGTGGCAGTGGGGTCCAAAAGGAAACTACGGGATATTAAGGTTCTCCTTTTAATAAAGAACCGAACCAATGCATTAGCACTTGGTGAACACATGAACTCCTCAAACTATGGTCATCACCGGGAGTGGTTCCGGTTATTGTCACTCCGGGGTTGCCGGATCATAACACATAGTAGGTAACTACAACTTGCAAGACCGGATCTAAAACACACATATATTGGTGGCAACATAATAATTTCAGATCTGAAATCATGGCACCCGGGCCCTAGTGACAAGCATTAAGCATGGCAAAGTAGTAGCAACATCAATCTCAGAACATAGTGGATACTAGGGATCAATCCCCATCAAAACTAACTCGATTACATGATAGATCTCATCCTACTCATCACCGCCCAGCGAGCCTATGAATAGATTACTCACGAACGACGAAGAGCTTCATGGAATTGGAGAGGGAAGAAGGTTGATGATGACGATGGCGACAATTTCCCCTCTTCGGAGCCCAAATCGGACTCCAGATCTGCCCTCCAGATGAAGAACAGGATGTGGCGGCGCCTCCGTATCGCAAACGCGACGAAATCTTCTCTTTTTATTTTTTCTGGGACGAAAGTGAACTTATAGAACTGAGATTGGGGGCGGTAGAGCCGTGTGGGCCCCACAAGCTTGCCCACCGCCACCAGGGGGGTGGCGGTGGCAGGGCTTGTGGCCCACTGGCCCACCCCCTCAGGTGGATCTTTGCGCAGGTATTTTTCATATTTTCCAAAAATGTTCCCCTTAAATTTTCAGGACGTTCTGAGAACTTTGATTTCTGCACAAAAATAACACCAAGGCACTTCTGCTGAAAACAGCGTGAGTCCAGGTTAGTTCCATTCAAATCATGCAAATTAGAGTCCAAAACAAGGGCAAAAGAGTTTGGAAAAGTAGATACGATGGAGACGTATCACATCCCCCTCCCCTACTCTGATATAACGATGCCGCACGACTCGCACTTGGATCCAGAGAGGATCCGAGTGTCAGCGGTGCCACGATCGGGGCAGGCGCATGCGGAGGAGGTGAGGCGCTGGCTGGAGCAGCTAACACTAGAGCAACGACGCAACCCCATCTACGCTGTGGACTCCCCCGACTGGTACGCCTGGTTCGCGTGGGAGCACGAGGAGCAGTGTCGGCGCGACGTCCGCAACGTGGCAGCTGGACCACCGCCGCCCCACGTCATGTGTGAAGAGGACCAAGAGGCAGAGGCGGCGTACCAGAACGCACTGGCGGCCGTCCTGCGGGCGAGTGAGGAGGAGGCGTGCCTGAAGGAGGAGGAGGCCTCCTACGAAAAGCAGCTAGCGGAGGCAACTGCGCTCTCCGCTGTTGGCGACGCAGTCGTGCCGCCCTGGTCCCGTCATCCCTTGTGGCCCCATCGCCTCCCTCAGACTGGAGATGTACTCCTTGGACGGGGAGGTGCATGAGTGGGTCGGCGCGCCATCCGTCTGGTTGAGTGCGACGCCGGAGCAGGAGGCGGTCTACCTGGAACACTTGCGACAGC
Organism: Hordeum vulgare subsp. vulgare; assembly: GCF_904849725.1. NCBI lineage: Eukaryota > Viridiplantae > Streptophyta > Magnoliopsida > Poales > Poaceae > Hordeum > Hordeum vulgare. Next base: position 97,715,907 of record NC_058521.1, on the reverse strand, counting down.
AGCGGGTGAGGGAGGAGGGCGAAGAGGCCCGGCGGATTGAGGCGGTGGAGCGCGAGGCTGAAGCTGAGGAGGAGGAGCGCCGCGCTGTCCAGCGAGCGGTGATACAACCACCGGCAGACGACGTCGCCGCTGCTTGGGAGACGACCTTCCCCTGGGCTGGCCCAACGAGGAGGACGTCTAGAGCAGCGCGCCTCCTCGTTTTTAGTGTATTAATTTTTATGTTTTAAATGTAATGTAGACCATCACCCACCTTCCAGGTCGTCTTAAATGTTTAATTAATGGCTTATGTTTTTTTGAAAAAAAAAATTCGTGTCGTCTAAAAATGCACAGCTCGCCGCGTTGGACGCAAACGTCGACCCAATTACAAAAGCGGACACGGATGTCTATCGGACCGACCTAAACGGATAAAATACGGACAAAAGCGTCGTTCGTTTGGGTCGATGCGTTGGAGTTGCTCTTACCATGTCATATATAGTCATCTCTTATAGTCATACATATAATAAGGTTACCTATAATATTGGCTATAAAAGCATTACATTTTTTTTCTTCTCTCTATCTCTTTTTTAGTATTTATTTCATTTGTGTAGGAGTACACATAGTCAGGCTCTTGCATGAGAGTAAACTCTTCTTACTTTTTCATCTCTCTCTTTTACATAGACAAAAATGACACGTAAACGGGTTATAAACTCGCTATTGTACTTGCTCTTAGATTCGCATCATTTGGCCCCTCCAAAAAAAGATTCGCTTCATTTGAAGCAAGAGTTTCTCACTAGCCCATGTCATGTGCTGTTTATCTATTTATTTTCTCGAATATGCAGAGGATGCATATCATATACTACCTTTGTACTAAAATGTTTCCTCAAAAAGAAAAGGAAAAACTTTGTACTAATATGTTAGAGGTTTTTAGGCTATAAACTAGGAGTATGGCATTTTGGTGGACAAGCTTCACGTAGCTTGTTTTTTGAAAAAAATCAAAAATCACATTTTTGAAGTTTAAAAAAATCTGAAAAAAATTCATACATGTTTATATGTATGTGTTTTACATGTGTATAAAGTTTGACAATGAAATAATTTATGGTTAGAGCTACAAAAAAGAAGACAAATTCGTGCATTTTTAATAATCCCTTCGTTTTTAAATATAAGTTTTTAGGAGATTCCAATACAGAATACATACAAAATTTTATAGACTTATTTTAGATTTTAGATTCACTCATTTTGCTTCATATATAGTTTATATTGAAATCTCTTAAAAGACTTATATTTAGGAATGGAGGGAGTAGTGAACAATGCATGTATTGTTCATCGTTTTCAAAATTCTTTTTTTCTGTAGCTCTCACCGTAATGCATAACATCTTCAAATTTGCCACGTATGTAGTATACATCTTTATGCATGTGCTTGATTTTTGTAGAAATTTTTTAAACATAAAAACATGATTTTTAATTTTTCAAAATAAAGAGCTCCATGAAGGTATCCTCCAATTAGCATTTTTGATAAACTAACCTTAGAAAATACTATATTTTGAAGCTCTCCTCTATAAAACTATAACACTATAACAATATACTCTTTAGTTTTAAAGAGCTCCATGAAGCTCTCCTCTATAACACTATATTCTTTAGTTTTAAAGAGTCACATTCGGCTGAGGTATCCAAGACGCCAATTAAAATTGGGTCATCCGAATATGATCGGGTCAACAATTTCTCAAAACTCTCTCGTTCAATTATTTAGACAAATACATTATGCTTCCTAATGGGTTTGCTTTATGATTTTGAACGAACTAACAGTTTTTCAAATCAATCAACAACAACCGACCTATAAAAATATATCAATAATGCTCATGCAGCCATCGACGTAGAAATTTTTGTACATATATAAGGTTGGTTAGCATACAATATAGAATCACACAATGAAATGCCCACCAAATTACCGAATTATAAATAAAAATAAAACACATTATGTTATCTTTCCCACACATCAAGCGAAATATTCCATTAGTGTTAAAATATGAGGGGTATTAGTTTTTGGAACGTCAAATTCTTCAACTTTGACCAAGTTGAGAGCAAAAATATGGACATCCACAATATTAAATAAAAATATGATAATTCATTTAGCGTTGAATCTAATCACAACAATTTGGTATTATGGATTTTGATATATTTATCTACAAATTTAATTAAATTTAAAATGTATGACATTTTAAAAAATACACACTATATTTTGAAACACACTAATTAGGTTTTTTAATCTAACAGCGCAGCAAAGCGCGTCGAGTCCTTCTAGTAAAGAAGAAAAGAGTGAAGAGACCCTTCACCATAGTTAGAGCATCTCTAGAAGACCCCGTATAAAGCCAACCCGCAAAAGTCATTTATAGTTCACGGAAAAAGGGTTTTGCGGGCCAGCGCGGGCGCGGAAAGAGTCAGATCGCGCAAATCGGACCCGTAAAAAAGATATTCACACAAGATGCTTTTGTACGGGTCGGCAATGCACGGAGTGCTCGCGCGGCATTGCGTCGACCCCGCAAACCGAAGACCCCGTAAATCAGAATTACTAATATGCAATATAAGTAAAATGTCAATATTATAAATACAACAATCATCCAAAGTACAATAATTATTCAAATCACCATAGCAGACTAAATAATTCAGTACAAAACTTGTCCCATACACAAATCACACATGAATGAAATGAAAATGAATGAAAAAATGGAATGTGTTAGTGCCCAAATGTGACATCCTCAGCTTTTGCTACAGTGAGCATTGTAATTAAGCTACAATGATGACCATGATCAGCAACAAATCATTTTGCTAAATTGGATACGATCAAGTTGAAATTCATATTCAAATTTCACTTCAAAAGCCACTTGAATTTTATTGTGATAAAATAAAATCCTCAAACATGATGACAAAAGTGTTGCCCCTCTTATGAAAAATTGAAAACAGTTAATGTTAAGGAAAACAACATCACCTTGATGTTGCTGTGGACCCCACCTTTAATAACAACACCAATTTACAATTAAACCGTAGAATAATATATAAAGTTGTTTAGCGTGCTGTTTGCATTGGTTTGCATTTCGACGTGTTGGAAATGGTTTAGGTCGTAGTTGATTAACCGTAGCTCCGTTTGAGATGAGCCATATATGTAAATGGACTAGAAGGACGATTAGAATCACGTGAACCACTTTGTTTTGCCAATTAACAAACATAAAATATGGTTACGACAGATCTGGACAGATTACAAAGTTAACATATGGGGTCATCTCGGAGATGCTATATGTCGTTTCCGGCCTCATTTAAAATGCCTAGTTAGGTAGTTTATTTGTGCTTCACCCCTTGCCATGTTTAACAACATTTAATTTTTCCGTGTAAATAAATGGGAGTGAACTAAATAATTAAATGTGGAGTTCCGTCAATATGCAACGAGTTGCATATTGAGCTTCACTTAATGTGTAGCGTTTGAGTGTTGTGAATTGCCATGCCTTGCCTTGCATATTTGAAGCTGGTCATGCATCATATTAGGGTGTACATAATATCGTGCATATACGTGGTGAATATCGTGTGTTGATGCTTGTTTCCGGTTTTCTTCGTCTCGATAGAGTTCCGCAAGCGTGTCGGAATGTGAGGATCCGTTCGACTACGTCGGTTCGTCTGCTTCAAGGAGTCGTTCTTCTTCCAAGCGGGAATCTCAGGCAAGATGATCATTTCCCTAGACACCATTACTATCATTGCCATGCTAGTTGTCTCATTTCTTTCGATATGTCTCGTTGCCTACAACTTAAATGTCAGCCTCTCAACATTGCCATGAAATAGCTCTAACCTTTCCACAACCTAGCAAACCACTCATTGACTATGTTACCGCTTGCTTATCCATGTGTTAGCGTTGTTAGTTATAGGTGCAGTTACTTCCATGTGAAAACATGGGTTCTTTGTTATATCACCATATAATTGCTAATTAATTTAATGGACCTATATACTTGGTAAAAGGTGGAAGGCTCGGCTTTCTAGCCTGGTGTTTTGTTCCACCTTTGCCGCCCTAGTTTCGGCTACCGGTGTTGTATTCCATAATTGAGCGCTCCTAACACTATCGAGGTTGTTATGGGGACCCCCTTGATAATTCGTCTTAGATTAAAACTGGTCTGGCAAGGCCCAACTTTGGTACTACATTTGCCTAATAACCTAATAAAATTGCATAGGGACTTTCTGGACCCCGTGGATAAATAATCAACCCCTGGACCAGTGCTCCGCATGAGTGTTGGTCCAAACTGGGCGATGTCCGGTACCCCCTGGTCACCCGGGGTTTCAGCCAACCCGGCGTCTTGCCCATCCGGTCGTGCCCTGAGAACGAGATACGCGGCTCCTATCGGGACTATCGGCACGTCGGGCGGCCTTGCTGGATTAGTTTTACCTTTTATGAAATATCTTGTGCATCGGGATTCCGGTGATGCTTTGGGTAATCTCAGAGTTGAGGTTTTCCACTAAGGAGTCCGACGAGATCACGATTTTCGTGATCGAGGATTTTTTATGCGCCTTGTGGTAATTTGTGATGGACTAGTTGGAGCACCCCTACAGGATTAAATCTTTCGGAAAGCCGTGCACACGGTTATGTGGCAACGTGGAAACTTTGTTTAACATCTGGTTCTAGACGACCTGAAGTAAACTTAATTAAAAACTTGCCAACTGTGTGCGTAACCATGAGTGTCTCTTCTTATGAGTTCTGTATCCGGAAGAGGACACAGTGGGGTTATGCCTGACGTAAGTAGGTGTTCAGGATCATTCATTTGATCATCAATAGTTCACGTCCAATTATGTGTAGATCATCCCCCTCTTATTCTTGTACTCGTAAGTTATCCACCTCAAATAAATGCTTAGTCGCTTGCTGCAGCCTCACCACTTAACCATACCTCACCCATTAAGCTTTGCTAGTCTTGGTACCTTTGGAAATGAGATTGTTGAGTCCATGTGGCTCACAGATTACTACCACACCAGTTGCAGGTACAGGTAAAGTGATATTAAGGCGTGAGCGCGATGATTGTTCATTTGGAGTTTCTTCTTCTTTGTTGATCTAGGATGGGTTCCACGCTGGCAACCTAGGATAGCAAGGATGGACGTCGTTCTTTTATCGTTTGTTTTCGTCTGTAGTTGGACCCTCTCTTCTTCATGATGATTGTATATTACTGTATTGATGTGTTCTTGATGTAGCTTGTGGCGAGTGTAAGCCAACTCCTTATACTCTTCTTTTTAGTACATGTACTTGTAACGATATCCATTCTTGCAAAACGACGAGATGCATTTCTATCCCTGTCGAGGCCCTCGTGCCAAAATAAGGATATGACCGCATCTTGGGTGTTACAATTTATAACTATTTCAAATGACTGTTCCACTATACGAATCCGTTTTACGACTGAGAGTCATCCGAATTAGTGTCAAAGCTTGCATCAACGTAACCCTTTATGACGAAGTCTTTTGTCATCTCCATAATCGAGCAATTTCCTTAGTCCACTAGTTACTAAGGATAACTTTGACTGATGTCCAGCAATCCATTCCTTGATCACTCTAGTACCCCTTGACAGATTCATGGCAAGGCACACATCAGGTGCGATACACAACATAGCATACCATAGATCCTACGGCTAATGCATAAGGGACAACCTTTGCCCTTTCTCTTTCTTCTGCCGTGGTCGGGCTTTGAGTCTTACTCAAATTCACACCTTACAATACAGTCAAGAACTCCTTCTTGACTGATCTATTTTGAACTCCTTCAAAATCTTGTCTCCGTATGTATTCATTGAAAGTTTTATCAAGCGTCTTGATATATCTCAATAGATCTTGATGCTCAATGTTCAAGTAGCATACTCCAAGTTTTCCTTTAAAAATACCTTTCAAACAACCCTATATGCTTTCCATGAATTCTACATCATTTCCGATCAATAATATGTCAACTACATATACTTGTCAGAAATTCTATAGTGCTCCCACTCACTTCCTTGGAAATACAAGTTTGTCATAAACTTTGTATAAAACTAAAACATTTGATCATCTCATCAAAGCGCATATTCCAACTCCGAGATGCTTACTCTAGCCCTTAGAAGGATCGCTGGAGCTTGCATACTTATTAGCATCCTTAGGACCGACAAAGCCTTCTGGTTGTATCACATACAACCTTTTCTCAAGGAAACCGTCGAGGAAACAATGTTTTGACATCCATTTGCAAGATTTCATAATTGAAAAATGCAGCAACTGCTAACATAATTCCAACAGACTTTTAGCATCGCTACGAGTGAGAAAGTCTCATCGTAGTCAACTCCTTGAACTTGTCGAAAACTTCTTTGCAACAATTCGAGCTTTCTAAATGGTGGCTTTCACCATTATCATTTGTCTTCCTTTTAAAGATCCATCTGTACTTAACAGTCTTATGACCATCAAGTAGTTCTTCTAAAGTCCACACTTTGTTTTCATAAATGGATCCTCTCTCGTATTTCATGGCCTCCAGCCATATGTCGGAATCCAAGCCCACCATCGCTTCTCCATAGCTCCTAGGTTCATTGGTGTCCACCAACATGACCTCCAAGATAGGATTACCATACCACTCTGGGTTGTGCGTGTCCTTTTCGACCTATGAGGTTTGGAAGTAACTTGATCTGAAGCTTCATGATCACCATCATTGGCTTCCACTTCAACTGGTGTAGGCGCCATAGGAACAACTTCCTGCGCCCTTCTACTCTCTGGTTAAAGTGATGGTTCAAAACCTCATCAAGTTCCACCATCCTCCCACTAAATTCTTTCGAGAGAAACTCTTTCTCGAGAAAGGACTCGTTTCCTGAAACAAACACTTTGCTTTTGGATCTGAGATAGGAGGTATACTCAACTATTTTGGGTATCCTATGAAGATGCATTTATTCGCTTTGGGTTCGAGCTTATTGATGTCCCACAAGCGTATGGGATCGCAGCAGTTTTCGAGGGTAGAGTATTCAACCCAAATTTATTGATTCGCTCACAAGGGGAAGCTAAAGAATATTCTCAAGTATTAGCAGCTGAGTTGTCAATTCAACCACACCTGAAAGATTAGTGTCTGCAAGCAAAGTATCAGTAGCAAGGTAGTATGATAGCAACAACACCAGAGAAAAGCTTTGACAATCCCAGCAATGGCACGAGAAAAGGCACGTTGATGGAAGACAATTCTTGAGACTATTGCTATACTTCCCTGGCAACGGCGCCAAGAAGAGCCTTGTTGACAGGATGTTAGCGCCAACAAAGTCTTGTAACAAGTAACAGCGGAGTAGCAAGGAACAGTAGTAGCAGTAGCAGCAGCAAAGTAACAAGTAACAACAGTAGCGACAGTAGCAGCAACGTAACAGCAGTAGTGACAGCAGCAAAGTGGCGCAATCGCTCTTGTAGCAAGGGACAAGCCTAGGCAAAGTAACGTAGCGGGGACCAGTAGTAAAAGACTCGTAGGCAGTGGATCGATGATGGATGAGTGTGACGGATGTGATTCATCATGTAACAGCTATAACACGGAGAGATATGTGGCTAGCTCCCGTTCATCGATCTAATGTAGGCATGTATTCCGTATGTAGTCATACGTGCTTAGGGAAAAGAACTTGCATGACTTCTATTGTCCATCCCTCCCGTGGCAGCGGGGTCCTAATGGAAACTATGGGATATTAAGGTTCTCCTTTTAATAAAGAACCGGACCAACGCATTAACACGCGATGAATACATGAACTCCGCATACTATGGTCATCTTCGGGAGTGATTCCGGCTATTGTCACTCCGGGGTTGCCGGGTCATAACACATAGTAGGTGACTACAACTTGCAAGTTAGGATCTAAAACACACAAATATTGGCGACAACATAATAGGTTCAAATCTGAAATCATGGCACTCGGGCCCTAGTGACAAGCATTAAGCATAGCCAAGTAGTAGCAACATCAATCTAGAACATACTGGATACCAGGGATCAATCCCCGTCAAGAACTAACTTGATTACATGATAGATCTCATCCAACTCATCACCGTCCAGCAAGCCTACGGTGAGATTAGTCACGAACGATGAAGAGCATCATGGATATGTCAACAGAGAAAGGTTGATGATGACGATGGCGATGATTTCCCCTCTCCGGAGCCCGAAACGGACTCGAGATCTGCCCTCCAGATGAAGAACAGGATGTGGCGGCGCCTTCGTATCGCAAAACACGATGAAACCTTCTCTCCGAATTTTTTTCCACGCGAAACGGAAGATATAGAACTGAGATTGGGGGTGGTTGTGCCACGTGGGCCCCACAAGCCTGCATGGCATGACCTAGGGGGTGGCCGCGCCGTGTGGGCTTATGGCCCACTCGCACACCCCCTCACGTGGATCTTTGCGTAGGTATTTTTCTTTTATTCCAGAAAAAATCTCCGTAAATTTTCAGGACGTTCCGAGAACTTTCATTTCTGCACAAAAACAACACCATGGCAATTTTGCTGAAAACAGCGTTAGCCCGAGTTAATTCCATTCAAATCATGCAAATTAGAGTCCAAAACAAGGGCAAAAGAGTTCGGAAAAGTAGATACGACGGAGACGTATCAACTCCCCCAAGCTTAAAGCCTTGCTTGTCCTCAAGCAACTCAGTTGACAAACTGAGAGAGGCAAAAGAAAAACTTTGACGAACTCTGTTTGATCTTGTTGTTGCAACTATATCTAACTCATAACCAGAATTTCAGCAACATCACAAGCAAACCACATAAGCGAATGACATCTAGGTCTCACGGTAAACTCATATCAATGGGATAATCAACTAGCACTATTGGAATCAGAGATTTTGCCATCTGCAGCTTCTTTGTCGTCTGCTGGCTGATGGCAAAGACCCTCTTTGCCATTAGCTACCAGAACCAGACGGCAAAGAGAAGGCTGATGGCAAAGACCCTCTTTGCCATCAACCAGCTCTTTGCCGTCAGCTGGCTCACGGCAAACACCACTCAGGCAGACGGCAAAGAGCTGGGCTCACGGCAAACATCACTTAGGCAGACGGCAAAGCGCTCGGCTGGCCCACCCCGCACCCCTCTCCCCCCTAACGACCTATCTCTTTGCCGTCCGCTTTTCTCCTCTGTGCCGTCGGGAGGCGGACGGCAAAGAGGGTGCGCCCTAACGGCTGTTAGCCCCACCCCCACGCGCCTCTCTCTCACCCCTAACGCCCATCCTACACCCCTCTCTCACCCCCCGACACCACCATCGCCGCCGCGCCCTCCTCCGGCCTCCCTGCGCCGCCGCCCCTCCTCCTCCGGCCTCCCTGCACCCCCTTCTCCTCCGGCCTTCCTGCGCTGCCGCCCCCTCCTCCTCCGTCCTCCCTGCGCCCCCTCCTCCTCCGGCCTCCCTGCGCGCCCTTCTCCTCTAGCCTCCGGCCTCCCTGCGCCGCCGCCCCCCTCCTCCGGCCTCCATGCGCCCCCTCCTCCTCCGACCTCCGGCCTCCCTGACCCGCCCCCCTCCTCCGGTCTCCCTGCGCCCTCCTCCGGCCTCCATGCTCCCCCTCCTCCCTGCGCCCCCTCCTCCACCACGCCCCTCCTCCTCCCCGGGACCTCCTCCTCCACCACCACCATCGGAGCTCGCCCCTTCTCCACCACCACCCCCTCCGCCACCACCGCTCTCTCCTCCACTGCCGCGCCCTCCTCCTCCCGGCCGCCCCTCCGGTGAGTCCTTTTTTCTTTTTTTGCTAACTAACAGATTTAGTGGCATATATAGTTTAGTTGGTAGGTTAGTTAATTAGTAGTTTTAGTGGTACTTTAGTTAGTTGGTAGATTTAGTTAGTTAATTAGTAGATTTAGTAGGTAGTTTAGTGGTAGATTTTTTTTTGTTAATTAGTGGTAGCTAGATTCTTTTTTAGTTACTTAGTGGTAGATTCTGTTTTTGTTATTTTTTTGCTGTTTAGTGCTATCTAGGTTTAGCGATAGGTTTAGTTAGCTTGGTTAGTTAGGTTAGTTAGTTAGTTAGCTTAATAGAAAGAATAGGAATAAGAAGAAGAGAAGGAGGAGGAGAAGAGGAGGAGGATAAGAAGAAGAAGAAGAAGAAGAGGAGGAGAAGACAAAAATAAGAAGGAGAAGAAGAAAAGAAGAAGAAAAGAAGAAGAGAAGAAGAAGAGAAGAAGAGAAGAAGAAGAGAAGAAGAGAAGAAGAAGAGAAGAAGAGAAGAAGAAGAGAAGAAGAGAAGAAGAATACCTTCTCCTCCTTCTTCTCCTCCTCCTCCTTCTCCTTCTTGATTTCTTCTTCTTCTCCTCCTCCTCCTCTTTCTTCTCCTCTATCTTATTCTCCATACCTTATTTTCCCCAACAATGAGATAATTAGCCCATTTAGCTACAAAATGGCATAAAAACCTTGGTTAGCTCATGAATATTATATTCTTAACTTGTTTTCCTCTAAAATGACATAATTAGAATATTTGTGTTGATCGGGTGGATTTACATGTGATAGTTGTATCATCGCTGTGAGGTTTGCTGTGCGAAGACCTGCCCGTGCGTTGTACGAGCTCCGCCCCTGCATTCGTGGGTCAGTACAAATTTTATCTCCTCCCGTCCCTTCATTTACTGTGGCTTGGTTTCCGGATGAAACTTTCTAGATTTAGGTAATTAAATTAATTTATCAGTATGCGTGAGCATTATGCGTCTCCCGTTCGAAAGGGCGACATCTACAAATATGCATGTCTTTGCATATTTATAACCGTCATCCTTTCGAATTGTCCAACATTATCCATGGACAGCCCGAGTATGTGTAGATTGGGTTCATTTTCCCGTATGTTGTGCTCTGGATCCGATGCAGAATTTCGTCAGTGCCTCCCTATTGTTCTCTAGATGCACATCCTCTGTGTTTATTGCGGAGACGTGTATCAGGAGAACAGTGGGGAGGTGATGCCGAAATTTTGCGTTGGATCTGGAGCAGAGCATGGGAAAACAAACCCAATCTACACATACTCGGGTGGGATTAGGACCTACCTTTACCTATTAGCGTGTAGGTTGCCTGGACGTAATAAAAATGGCGAACCTGATTAACCGATGAATATAAATGCTAAATTATATATAAATATATTTCTTCTGTCTTTAGTAGCTAGGCAAGATGAGTGATCGTGCGTGGATGTATACCGGTCACCCTAGTCAAAAAGAGATGACGAAAGAATGGTTTGTAAAAACAAAGGAATTTGTGAAAGCCGCATTCACAAATGGCCAGGAAAGAAACTATTGCCCCTGTCCTGGATGCGACAACTATAAAAAGATGACATAGGATGTAATGATTAAACATCTGCAGAGGAGGGGTTTTAAGCCTAATTATACGGTGTGGACATTTCATGGTGAGTCTATACAACGCACAAGAGCTGAGGTGGTCCATTGTCGCACGGACGAGCATGGTACCGGGATCGAAGACATGGTGCAAGACTTTGATGATGCTCGGGATTCGGAAGATGAGATGGAGGAATCTGCAAAGGCCTTTTATGAAATGTTGGAGTCTTCAAAACGTCCTCTCCATGAGCACATTGAGCTCTGTTAGCTGGATGCAATTGCACAAGTAATGGCTCTGAAGGCTCAGTTCAACTTGGGAAGAGAATGCTACGACGCGATGATGACACTATTTGGACGCTTCCTACCCAAAGGCCATGTCATGCCTGCAAACCTGTACCAGTCGGACAAAATACTTCGTGTACTTAAGATGCCCTATGAGAAGATAGATGCATGTGAGAAAGGATGTGTCTTATTTAGGAAGGAGTATGCACACTTGGACTATTGTCCCAATTGCGAGTCTTGCAGGTATCTTGTGGTAGACAACGGTATGGGTGAGAAGAGGCAGACCAAAATCACAGTTAGTGTTCTTCGGTACATGCCAATTGTACCAAGACTTCAACGTCTTTTCATGGTCGAAGAGACAGCCAGACAGATGACATGGCACAAATTGGGCAAAAGAACCGAACTAGATGCGGATGGGAATAAGATGGTGGTACACACATCAGATGGGGAAGCGTGGAAACATTTCGATGGATTGCATGAGGATAAAGCGGCAGATCCAAGGAATCCTCGAGTCTGCGTCGCCATGGATGGTTTTAATCCCTTCGGCATGACGGCAACCCAATACAGTTGTTGGCCTGTATTTGTTATTCCACTCAATCCCCCCCGGGCAGATTATGCAAAGAAAGAACATATTTCTAACGTTGATAATTCCAGGGCCCAATTATCCGGGGAAGAATATGAATGTGTACCTGCAACCGCTTAAGGATGAATTGGAAGAAGCTTGGGATAATGGGGTCAAGACATACGATGCCGCTAGAAAAGAAAACTTCAAAATGCATGTGTGGTACATGTACTCTATGCATGACTTGCCAGCGTATGCGCTATTCTCTGGATGGTGTGTGCATGGAAGGTTCCCGTGCCCCCAATGCAAGGCAGCTCTTCAGTTTCATTGGTTGCAGGAGGGTCGGAAGTATTCTTGCTTTGACTTGCATAGACAGTTCCTGGATCCTGACCATCAGTTCAGAAAAGACAAGAAGAACTTTACCAAAGGTAAAATTGTCAAAAACTTGGCACCACCTGCGTTCATAGGCCAATAGATCCTGGATCAGTTAAACGCCCTCGAGCCTGATCCAGAGCATCCAGGGTATTTCAAGGGGTATAATTCAAAACACGCCTGGACTCACAAGCCATGCTTTTGGGATCTGCCTTACTTCAAAGACCTCCTTCTTCCACAAAATATCGACATGATGCACACTGAAAAGAATATCGGAGAGGCTATTTTTGGTACATTGTTCGACATAGATGGGAAGACAAAGGATAATACTAAGGCTAGAGTCGATCAAGACACACTATGTCATAGACCGTTACAAAACATGCGAGAAGGCAAAGGAAAGCAGAAGTGGTCAAAGCCAAAGGCCTGGTTCAATCTTGGAAGGCCAACTATGAGGGAAATTATCTTGTGGGTCAAAATGCACTTGATGTTCCCCGATGGGTATGCAGCGAATCTAAAGAGGGGAGCGAGTCTTGAAAAATTAAAAATCTTTGGTCTCAAGAGTCATGATTGGCACATATGGCTAGAGCGGGTAATGCCGGTGATGTTACGTGGCTTTATTCCTGAGGATGAATGGCTAGTACTGGCGGAGCTGAGCTATTTATTCCGTGTTCTTTGTGCGAAAGAATTGTCGCCTGGCGTAGTAGAAGACATGGAGGAGTTTGCACCGGAGTTGTTGTGCAAGTTAGAGAAGATCTTTCCACCAGGCTTCTTTAATCCAATGCAACATTTGATTTTACATCTACCGACCGAGGCAAGATTGGGTGGGCCCGTGCAAGATCGTTGGTGCTATGCAACTGAGAGGATGCAGAAGACCCTTCGAGCTAAATGTAAAAATAAGCGTAGAATTGAAGCATCGATGGCTGAGGCATTCATTACTGAGGAGGTGGCAAACTTTGTGACAGCACACTACGAAGCCAAAAATCATCATTTGCATAATCCGAAGCCTCGGCACAATGATGCAGACCCTAAAAAAGGTGGGTCCGACCTCAGCCTATTCAAAGGGAAGCTCGCACCAGCCGGTGCTTCGAAACCAATAATGTTGGATGTCGAAGAATGGCGGAACATTTCGTTGTATATATTCAACAACCTAACAGAAGTGCGGCCGTACATCGAGTGAGTTCTCGGCACATTTTCCCGTAACTTCTAATTCATTTGAAGTGCTCTTATTCCCGGATATTTCAAACAGCCGTTACGTTGCCAAATTCTCGGATGGAGTGGTGATCGAAAATGATTCTATGGAAGAGTATGAGCTTCTGTCAAAGACAGGAGGCGACTATCCCGGTTTCATCTCTTGGTTCAAACAAACGGTAATTATCAATAATGGACCATTTCATTTCTTGGTCTAACTTGCGGCTAATGCAACAATCGTTTCGTATTAAACTTGTAGGCTAATTCAGAGTCTATGGACGCCGAATTGAGACAAGTCGCTAATGGTTTTGACTATAAGGTCCGTTCATTTGAGAAATACAACATCAACGGGTATCTCTTTCATACCTTTGGCAAAGAGCTATCTATGCCCGATCGGAAATCTACAAATTGTGGTGTCTCTGCTATCGGGGAAGGTGTTATTGAGTATTATGGAAGAGTTGAAGCAATTTATGAACTTCAATTCTATGGTGAAAACCCACCGAACGTCGTAGTCTTCAAATGTTATTGGTTCCAACCGAAGGAGACTAGAAGGACTCATGAACATATAGGACTAGTCGAAATCAATCCAAACACCCATTTAGATGTTCCCGATGTCTATATTACAGCTCAACAGGCGACCCAAGTTTTCTATCTACCGTGGGCATGCCAAATGGATAAGAATTTGGAAGGTTGGTATGTTGTTTATGAAGTGCCGCCACATGTCAGACCACCTCTCCCAAATGAACATGATTATGAACCTCACATTAACGCAGACACATATGATGGAGAATTCTTCCAAGAAACACGTCTTTCCAAGAAACGTTTCAAGAACCGCCGTGCTTCACCCAAGAACATGGAAGTAGACAACGACAATGAATCTGACTCCAGCCCTGAGCCGGAACCAGAAGACCTGGAACTCGTAGAGGTTACTGATGCGGATGACCTGTCAATGCTTCAACGATTAAAGAAAGGCCTTTCACAACTTCACGCCGTTGAACCCGACGAGCACATCATTCATGAAGACATGCGTGATAGTGATGATGATGATGCATTTATTGATGATGATTATTAGTTTGTAAGATTAACAACTTAAATTATATATATTTTAATCTTTATTATTCATGTACATATTATTATTCATGCCAGTTATTGAATTTTTTATGTTGTACTAATTTCTTTTAATCTTTATCATGGCAGGTCACCAGGTGTTGAAAGATGGTGGGCGTTGGTCCAGATCGCTCGACGGGTTCTTCCCAGGCACCCCGCACGAGGGGTGGTACTTCCCTTCCACCCCTATCTCTCCGTAGAGCCTTGGCAGACAGTCTGTCGACACCACCCGTGGGTTCTTCTTCGTCGGCGGCATTGCCCACTAGGAGAGGTGTTGGTCGGGTAGGCAAGAAGGGGAAGGGTACAGGGAGAGGTGGTGGCCGCGGAATATCCAGGAGGACTGTTGAGCCATCCTCGCCACCACCACCAGCTCATTCACCCGCGCATAGGACTACTGTGGTCGACCCGTTTGCGGAGGAGGCTACAGGGACTCCGTTCCAGGAGCCTGGTGTTGACGGGCATTCGTCCTATGAGACTCCGGTCCAGGAGCAGCCTCGGGTCAAGGTGCATTCGGCCCACGAGACTACAATTCCGGAGGCTTCACCCGACGTGGAGAGGCCCGGATGGGAGACTTGGCCGGATCAGACCGAGTTGCCGGATTGGAACGAGGGTCCAGGTGGCTCAGGGGGCGGGGATGAGCTTACGGATAGTGAGGGCGATGTGCAAGTGGACGGGGCCACCGTGTACAAGCGTGGTAGTACACGTCTCCTGGTCGTGCCGGCTACCCGCGAGCAGAGGCCGGTGATTAAACCTGAAGGAGATAGGTAAGTACATTTACTATTTTTTAGCTTTTGCCTTCAAGTTTGTTCAAATATCTAATGCGTTGACCTTATCATACTGCAGGGGATGGGTACACCCTCTTGGAGTCCGCAGGCCGAACTCCGTCCTTGGTGTGCTTTGCCGGACAAATTACCCGAGGTTTGTCACGTTGCCTGGTGAGGGTCAGGTTCCTACACTAGGATTTTCCTGGGAGCACTACCAGGCTGCGCAGGCCCCGCCGGAGGAGATTATAGATGGTGTCTTGTGCCACACGAGGGCCGAGATGGTGATCAAGAGCTTTTGGGTAAATTATCCTTTTACAGAATCTAAAATTAACAATATAGCTAATTATTGTACTAATCGGTGTTTTCACGTTTGATTGCAGACCTTCTATAGGTGTGAGGATGGATATGAGGAGGAGGCGACCAGGGTTCTCGAGGCCGAGTGTAGGCGGTTACTACAGAACTTACGCCACGAGGCTCGGCCGCAGGCTATTCGAGACTACTACGCCACGCGTGGTATTAAGAAGCAGAAGAAGGATTGCCGTGGAAAGTTTCTGAAGAAGGAGCAATACATGAAGGTAATTACCTATTCTTAAGTCATTCTATGTAGTTTTCTTGATTTCATTCATAGGCATAGCGCTCAAAATTCTTTCTAATAACTTACAGGTGCCCCCGAGATGGTGTGCGGATAAGATGGATTGTTGGGAGGCGTTGGTTGATGAGTGGTGCACAGACAGCTGGCGAGCCGTCCACGAGAATGCGAAGGATCGGGGTAGCCAAATGGTTGGTGTGCCACACCATCAAGGCAGCGCCAACTTACTTCAGTTCGGACGAAACTGGGTATGTGATTTGCTTCATGATTCATGCAATTCATTCTTCATGCTAATATTTTGTTCCTCTCTTTTAGGCGCATCACAATAAGACGAAGATGCCACACTTGTACGGCCTTTATGGCATGGCCCATACTGCCTTGTACAAGAAGGCGAAGGCATTCTCTGAGTCTGACCTAGATGATCCCAATAACTTCACCAACATATCATCCCACCAGAAGCTCGTGGCATACAGGGACGCGGGGAAGGCTACGAAAGGGGATGACTTTAACCCTAGCCAGGAACCTTTGGATCCAGAGCTGGTGATGATATCTGGTGGCGGGAGGCCCCATGGCTTGATAGCCATTGGAGATGGGATAATACTTGTCCACTCACTCTCCCGGAGATCAAGGCGTGCCAGTCGAGCAGCTGTCCTGAGATAATGCGTCGTCCACAGCCAGTCGATCTTGCCATCGAGGTTAGTTGTATGGACTAAGAACACTTTCATCCAGTTCATTATGTGTGTCACCATAGATCATTACTGTGGTAACGAGGAATGGTGTTTCAGGTTGCTCTTCAAAAAGAGAGATAGGCAAACCAGGCTGCTCTTGAGAAAGAGAGATTGGCAAGCCAGGCTGCTCTTGAGGCTGCTCTTGAGAAAGAGAGATCGACAAGTTAGGCTGCTCTTGATGGGAGGGACCAGACCACGACACGATTGATTGAGGAGGAGAGGTCCCGGAATGAGGCAGGTCAACGGGCCCTGTACGAGCTTTTTGAGGTAAGTTTTTTTTCACATTAGCCAAATCATGTGTGTAATGTGTGTTTCATTACTAACTAATACGACTCACTCTTCAAGGTCTGTGCGAGAAGAGCGGTCAAGTCCCTCCGCCGATGCCCGTCTTCTCTTCGATTGGCACGGTGAGTTTCATTATAAACTAGTATTAATAATTGAGTGTCATCATGCTAACCGAGACATTGCAAAATATCTATTCTGCAGAATAACTCCCGAGCGGCATCGCACGACCCTTCTCCAGGTGTTTCTCCTCCTTGATGACCACTACGGTAAGTTTCTGTTCTCCTCTTTCATATTCTCCTTGCCTTAATTTCCCCAACATTGACATAATTAGCCCATTTAGCTCCAAAAAGACATAGTTAGCTAATTTAGCTCCAAGAAGAGGAGAAGAGGAGAAAAAATAGGAAAAATTAAAAGAAAGAAGAAGAAGAAGAAGAAGAAGAGAAGAAGTAGGAGGAGGAGGAGGAGGAGAAGGAGGAGAAGGCCAATGACCTTCTAGTCCTTCTCCTCCTCCTCCTTCTCCTCCTTCTTCTTTATTTCTTCTTCTCCTCCTCCTCCTCCTCTTTCTTCTCCTCTTTCATATTCTCCTTGCCTTAATTTCCCCAACAATGACATAATTAGCCCATTTAGCTCCAAAATGCCATAATAAGCTCAAAATGGCATAAGAACCTTGGTTAGCTCATTAATATTATATACTTAGATTGTTTTCCTCTAAAATGAGATAATTAGCCCATTTAGCTCCAAAAAGACATAGTTAGCTAATTTAGCTCCAAGAAGAGGAGAAGAAATAGGAAAAATGAAAAGAAAGAAAGAAGAAGAAGAAGAGAAGAAGGAGAAGGAGGAGGAGGAGAAGGCCAAGGACCTTCTAGTCCTTCTCCTCCTCCTCCTCCTTCTCCTCCTTCTTCTTTATTTCTTCTTCTTCTTCACCTCCTCCTCTTTCTTCTCCTATTTCATATTCTCCTTGCCTTAATTTCCCCAACAATGACATAATTAGCCCATTTAGCTCCAAAATGCCATAATAACCTCAAAATGGCATAAGAACCTTTGTTAGCTCATTAATATTATATACTTAGCTTGTTTTCCTCTAAAATGGGATAATTAGCCCATTTAGCTCCAAAAAGACATAGTTATCTAATTTAGCTCCAAGAAGAGGAGAAGAGGAGAAATGAAAAGGAAGAACAAAAAGAAGAAGAGAAAGAGAAGAGAAGGAGAAGGAGAAGGAGGAGGAGAAGAAGGAGAAGGATGAGGAGGAGGTGGAGGAGGAGGAGGAGAAGGCCAAGGACCTTCTAGTCCTTCTCCTCCTCCTCCTCCTTCTCCTCCTTCTTCTTTTTTTTCTTCTTCTTCTCCTCCTCCTCCTCTTTCTTCTCCTCTTTCATATTCTCCTTGTCTTAATTTCCCCAACAATGACATAATTAGCCCATTTAGCTCCGAAATGCCATAATAAGCTCAAAATGGCATAAGAACCTTGGTTAGCTCATTAATATTATATACTTAGCTTGTTTTCCTCTAAAATGGGATAATTAGCCCATTTAGCTCTAAAAAGACATAGTTGGCTAATTTAGCTCCAAGAAGAGGAGAAGGGGAGAAGAAATAGGAAAAATGAAAAGAAACAAGAAGAAGAAGAAGAGAAGGAGGAGGAGGAGGAGGAGGAGGAGGAGAAGTCCAAGTACCTTCTAGTCCTTCTCCTCCTCCTCCTCCTTCTCATCCTTCTTCTTCTTTATTTCTTCTTCTTCTCCTCCTCCTCCTCTTTATTCTCCTCTTTCATATTCTCCTTGCCTTAATTTCCCCAACAATGACATAATTAGCCAATTTAGCTCCAAAATGCCATAATAACCTCAAAATGGCATAAGAACCTTGGTTAGCTCATTAATATTATATACTTAGCTTGGTTTCCTCTAAAATGGGATAATTAGCCCATTTAGCTCCAAAAAGACATAGTTAGCTAATTTAGCTCCAAGAAGAGGAGAAGAGGAGAAGAAATAGGAAAAATGAAAAGAAATAAGAAGAAGAAGAAGAGAAGAAGGGGGAGGAGGAGGAGGAGGAGGAGAAGGCCAAGGACCTTCTAGTCCTTCTCCTCCTCCTTCTTTATTTCTTCTTATTCTCCTCCTCCTCCTCTTTCTTCTCCTCTTTCATATTCTCCTTGCCTTAATTTCCCCAACAATGACATAATTAGCCCATTTAGCTCCAAAATGCCATAATAACCTCAAAATGGCATAAGAACCTTGGTTAGCTCGTTAATATTATATACTTAGCTTGTTTTCCTCTAAAATGGGATAATTAGCCCATTTAGTTCCAAAAAGACATAGTTAGCTAATTTAGCTCCAAGAAGAGGAGAATAGGAGAAGAAATAGGAAAAATGAAAAAAAGAAGAAGAAGAGAAGAAGAAGAAGGAGGAGGAGGAGGAGGAGGAGAAGGCCAAGGACCTTCTAGTCCTTCTCCTCCTCCTCCTCCTCCTTCTCCTCCTTCTTCTTTATTTATTATTCTTCTCCTCCTCCTCCTATTTCTTCTCCTCTTTCATATTCTCCTTGCCTTAATTTCCCCAACAATGACATAATTAGCCAATTTAGCTCCTAAAAGACATTATAAGCTCAAAATGGCATAAGAACCTTGGTTAGCTCATTAATATTATATACTTAGCTTGTTTTCCTCTATAATGACATAATTAGCCCATTTAGCTCCAAAAATACATAGTTAGCTAATTTAGCTCCAAGAAGAGGAGAAATGAAAAGAAGGAAGAAGAAGAAGAAGAAGAGAAGGAGAAGGAGAAGAAGAAGGAGGAGGAGGACAAGAAGAGAAGAAGAAGGAGAAGGAGGAGGAGAAGGAGAAGGAGCCCTCCTTCTTCTCCTTCTTCTTCTCTCCTCTTTATTCTCCTCCTTCTTCTCCTTCTTCTTCTCTTCTTCTTTTTTCTTCTTCTCCTCCTCCTCCTCCTTCTCCTTCCCCTTCCCCTCCTCCTCCTCCTCCGCCTTCTTCTTCTTCTTATTTTTCTTCTCCTTGTTCTCTTCTTGCTTCTTCTCTTTCTTCTTCAATTTAGCTTATTTGTCATATATATGTTGTTGTTCTTCTTCTTCTGACTTTCTTATTCCCATTTTGCAGATTGGATGTACTACATGCATGGAAGCTGGCATTGGAGTGCTTTAGTTTCCGTTTTTATTTGAGTTGATGAACAATGTGGAACTATATGTATATGTATATATGGATGAACAATATATGTGCAACTATATGTATGTATATATGGATGAAACTTTGTATGTGTTGGTTCTTTTGATATATGGGATGTACGTTGATGAACAAATGGCATTGATGAGCTTTATATGTATACCATATATGTGTTGTGACCTATTTATCATATATGTGCTATGAATTACATGTATATGTGCTGTGAAATAGAAAAAATAAAAAATGTGACAATATAGGCTCTTTGTCGTCTGCCAGCTGATGGCAAAGGCCTTTGCCGTCAGCTGGCCGGCGGCAAAGGTGCCACGTGGCGCCCAGCTGTGCAACCTGGGCAGCAGCAACTGGCCATATAGTATCTTTGCCGTCTGCTTCCAGGGGGGCAGACATCAAAGAAGAGGGCACAGAGGAGGGGGGAGGGGTAGGCAGACGACAAAGAGAGGAGGGGGGGGGGGGGAGGAGGAGGAGGTAGACGACAAAGAAGAGGGGGGAGGCAGACGGCAAAGCCTCCGTTAGCCCCTAACGGAGGCAACGCCTGTCGGCTGCCGTCTCGACCACTTTGCCAACTGCTCCCATGAAAAGCTGACGGCAAAGCTCTTTGCCGTCCGCTTTGGGGAGACAGACGACAGAGAAGCTACAATGTCGTCGTAGGCTGACGCAGAAATTTTGTCGGCCGTGAGATTCGTCAGTGATATTCTCTTTGCCGTCCGGGATTAACTCTTTGCCGTCTGTGATGGCAGACGGCAAAGAAGCTAATTCCTGTAGTGTAGCGAGAAAATAATAACAAGTCTGAAGTGTCAACACTTCAATCAAAACAACATGAAGCAGCACGAATAGATGGTATCTCGCTAGCTCTTTCTGAAACCGCAAAACATAAATGCAGAGCACCTTCGAAGACCAAGGGCTGACTAAACATTGTAATTCAAGGCAATGAAGATCTATTCATAGTCACACTCAACACAGTTAAAAGCAAAGCATAAAAATGACAGAGGTGCTCTCTAATTGGTGCTTTTATAAGAGGAGGATGACTCAACAAGAACATAAATAGACAGGCCCTTCCCAGAGGGAAGCATTGATTTGAAGAGGTGCGAGAGCTCAAGCTTTGAAAACAGAGATAATAATTTTGGGTGGCATGCTTTCATTGTCAACGCAATGGCTAAGAGTTCTAAATATCTTCCACGCTACACATGCTATAGGCGGTTCCCAAACAGAAAAGTAAAGTTTTGACTCCCCCACCACCAATCAATCACACTCCACGGCTAGCCGAATCCTCGGGTACCGTCCATACCAACATCAATCCTGGGGGAGTTTTGTTTGCAATTATCTTTTCAATTTGAGCATGGAACCGGGAGTTCCAATTACCGGCCCCTTTCTCGTAAATGATAGTGAATAAACACATATCGAGGATAACACGCCTAGCATGGAAGATACCAATAGCCCCCAGTCACCACATGAGCGGTTCGGGCATGCAAAACAGATTATTTCTTGAAGATTTAGAGAGTGGCACATGCAAATTTACTTGGAACGGCAGGTAGATACCGCACATAGGTAGGTATGTTGGACTCATATGGCACAACTTTGGGTTTATGGAAGTGGATGCACAAGCAGTATCCCGCTTAGTACAAGTGAAGGCTAGCAAAAGACTCGGAAGCGACCAACTACAGAGCGACAACAGTCATCAAAATGCATTGAGATTAACTAACATTGAGTGCAAGCATGAGTAGGACATAAATCACCATGAACATGAATATCATAGAGGCTATGTTGATTTTGTTTCAACTACATGCGTGAACATGCGCCACGTCAAGCCACTTGAAACATTAAAAGGAGGATACCATCCTATCATACTACATCATAGTCATCTCATCATTCATGTGGGCATCAAAGACAAACCATTATAAGCTTCTAGCTAAGTAAGCATGGCATAAGCAACTATGATCTCTAAGTTGTCATTGCCTTCCACTTGCACGACCGAATGATGTGAACAATAATAAGAGTGGTCGTGCATTGGACTAAGCTGGAATCTGCAGGCAGACACAAAAGAGAAGACAAAGTAATATGGCTCTATGAAAGCTAAACAGGTATGCATGCAAGAGCCACTAAACATTGTAACCAATATCTTATACCTTGACCCAAAGAAAAAGAAAACTATCTACACGGGAAAGCTCCCAACAAGCAAAAGAAGAAAAAGAAAATCTTTTTGGTTTTTTCAAACTAGACAAACACACGAAAAGAAAACGAGAAAAAGAAAATAAACTAGCATGGATGATACAGTGGAAAAGTGTGAACACCGGCTAACAAAGTGAAAGCATAAGCGAGAATGTAAAGTCGGTGAGAACACGTAATCCCCAAAGCTTAGGCTTTTGGCCTAACTTGGTCTACTCCCAAGGAGGGAAATAACCAGCTCTGGGATACTCCGGAGTGGACTGAGGATGCCACTCTGTGTGAGATCCTCCGGCTCCCACTGATAAACTGGCTTCTGGTACTCGACTAGTGGCTCGGGCACGGGCACGTGTGGTTGGGCTAAGCCCCAATACACGTAGATGTCCGAGGGCATAATAATGTACCTGCCTGCATGAAGATTGAACAAAGAAGGAGCAGGCAAAGTAATAGTCTCACGAGTACCCTGACTAAATACCAGGTTATAAATCATCCTTCTATTTATATCTCTATCAAGAAAGTCATGGCGAACCATGCTATCGTAATCTAGATATCTCTCGGGAAGAAGAACAAGAACACGAGTTTGAGCCGCGAAACGACTTTTTCAGGAGGTAGGGGAAGCGGATGAGAGCAAGAATGAGTGGAGGGGGTGCCTGTGGGCCCCACAAGCCTGGGTGGCGCGGCCAGGGGGTGCCCGCGCCCCTAGGGCTTGTGGCCCACTGGTGTGGCCCCCAGACAGACTCTTTGTCCCAGTACTTTTCAAATATTCCAGAAAAAATCATACTAGACTTTCACAACGTTCAGAGAACTTTTATTTTCGGGGTATTTTTCCACCGGACGCTAAGACAAAAAACAGGGAGAACTAAACCAAATCTATCATCTTTCTTCTAAGCAACCTAAAGTGAAAGCTTGGAACAGAGGTTTGTGACTCCTTGATTCATCCATCTCATGGTCATCGAAAGAAATCGTCAATGGGGTTGATCAAATCCCCTCGACAAAACTTTCTCGAATCGCAAAAGAAGACAGAGAATTTTTGAATAGTCACTAAGTCACCTCAATGGGGATGTGTATCTCCCCAACAAGCAAATCATACTTCATCTTGACACGAGGAATAGGGCATTCAAAGCTCCCAATAAGTATCGATGAAGTTTTTTTGATAGCGTTGATGCAATGTACTCAATATTGTTTCTTCGTAAAGTGCACCGTATGCTTATTACCGTTGACATGGAAAGTGACATTACCTTTGTTGCAATCTATAACAGCCCCTGCAGTGTTTAAAAAGGGTCTTCCGAGGATGACAGCCATGGCATCGTCCTCGGGAATATCTAAGATAACAAAGTCTGTTAAGATAGTGGTGTTAGCAACCACAACAGGCACATCCTCGCAAATGCCGATAGGGAAAGCAGTTGATTTATCGGCCATTTGCAGAGAGATTTCAGTGCGTGTCAACTTATCCAGTTCAAGTCTACGATAAAGAGAGAGAGGCATAACACTAACACCGGCTCCAAGGTCGCATAACGCAGTTCTAACGTAGTTGCCTTTAATGGAGCAAGGTATAGTGGGCACACCGGGATCACCTAGTTTCTTCGGAGTTCCACCCTTGAAAGTGTAATTAGCGAGCATGGCGGAGATCTCAACCTCAGGTATCCTCCTCTTATTAGTCACAATATCCTTCATGTACTTAGCATAAAGAGACATCTTGAGCATATCTGTCAAACACATCTGCAGAAAGACAGGTCTGATCATTTCAACGAATCGCTCAAAATCCTCATCATCCTTTTTCTTGGATGGTTTGGGAGGAAAGGGCATAGGTTTCTGAACCCATGGCTCCCTTTCTTTACCATGCTTCCTAGCAGTGAAGTCATTCTTAACGTATCTCTTAGTCTTAGGCTGTGGGTTATCAAGATCAACACTAGGTTCAATCTCCACATCCTTTTCATTGCTAGGTTGAGCATCAACATGAACATCAGTATTGATACTATCACTAGGCTCATGTTCATCACCAGATTGTGTTTCAGTATCAGTGATAGAGGCATCGTTTGGACTCTCAGGGGTAGCAGCAATAGGGTTGCTAGCGTGGAGGTTCCTATCATCTCTCTTCTTCTTTCTAGGATGACTAGGTGCATCAGTGCTAACTCCTTGAGACTCTTGTTCAACTCTCTTTGGATGACCCTAAGGATACAGAGGTTCCTGGGTCATTCTACCGCCTCTAGTAACGACTCTAACAGAATTGTCATTCAACTTGTTGAGCAAGTCATTCTGAGCTTTAAGTACTTGTTCTACCTGAGTAGTAACCATAGAGGCATGTTTACTCAGAAGCTTAAGATCATTGACGTTTCTGTCCACACAAGCACTTAAATGACTGAGCATACGAGCATTATTTTCCAGTTGTGTGCTAACATAATCATTGAAACTTTGTTGTTTGGCAACGAAGTTATCAAATTCATCCATGCATAGGCTAGCAGGTTTATCAAAAGGAATATCACTCTCATCAAACCTACGCAGAGAATTTACTTCTACTACGTGTACCGGGTTATCAAGACCATGGATCTCTTCGATAGGTGGTAGATTTTTGACATCTTCAGATTTAATGCCTTTCTCTCGCTTAGATTTCTTAGCTTCTTGCATATCTTCGGGACTGAGGAATAGAATACCTCTTTTCTTCGGAGTTGTCTTAGGAGGTGGTTCGGGAATAGTCCAAGCATTCTCATTGCACAAGATGTTATTCAGTAGAATCTCAGCTTGTTCTACGGTTCGTTCCCTAAAAACACAACCGACACAACTATCTAGGTGGTCTTTGGAAGCATCAGTTAGTCCATTATAGAAGATATCAAGTATTTCATTCTTCTCAAGAGGGTGATGAGGCAAAGCATTCAGTAGCTGGATAAGCCTCCCCCAAGCTTGTGGGAGACTCCCTTCTTCAGCTTGAGCAAAGTTGTATATTTCCTGCAAGGCAGCTTGCTTCTTATGGGCAGGGAAATATTTTTCAGAGAAGTAGTAGACCATATCCCAGGGGCTATGCACACAACCAGGAGCAAGAGAAGTGAACCAGGTCTTAGCATCATCCTTCAGCGATAAAGGAAACATCTTGAGCATATAGTAGTGGTGGATCTTTTCCTCACTAGTGAATAGGGTGGCTATATCGTGCAGTTTCGTAAGATGGGCTACAACCGTTTCAGACTCATAACTGTGAAAAGGATCAGATTCGACCACAGTGATTAACTCAGGGTCGACAGAGAATTCATAATCCTTATCGGTCACAAAGATAGGCGAAGTAGCAAACTTCGGGTCGTATTTCATCCTAGCGTTCAGAGATTTTTCTTTCCACTTGCGCAGAAGTTTCTCAACATCATAGCTATCCTTACACGCAAGAAAATCCTCAGCTATCTCTCCTTCCATAACATAGTGCGTATCAGGCATAGCAGCCAATTCAGGCATAGTAGCTGGTTCTACTTCAATAGTATCAGCAGTTTCAGAAGTATCATCACATCTAGCAGCAACTCTAGCAATATGTGCATCAAGGGCACCAAGTGGCAAAGTAGTATCAGGCATAGCACGCATAGTATCAAGAATAGCATCATCAGGCATAGTATCAAGCATAGCATCATCAGGCATACTATCAAGCATAGCATCATCAGGCATAGTATCAAGCATAGCATCATAAGCTGCAGAAGTAGCATCATAAGCATCATGGGCAGCAGAAGTAGCATCATCAAGCACAGGCGACATATCAAGATTTCTAGCAGGAGGTGATGTCGCAAACTTACTCAAAACTGAAGGTGAATCAAGTGCAGAGCTAGATGGCAGTTCCTTACCTCTTCTCGTAGTGGAAGGTAGGATTTTAGTTCTTGGATCTTTTGGATTCCCCATAGTGATCAGCAGACGTCAATCCCAAGTGACTCAGAGAATATAGCTGTGCCTCCCCGGCAACGGCGCCAGAAAAAGCCTTGATGTCCCACAAGCGTATGGGATCGCAACAGTTTTCGAGGGTAGAGTATTCAACCCAAATTTATTGATTCGCTCACAAGGGGAAGCTAAAGGATATTCTCAAGTATTAGCAGATGAGTTGTCAATTCAACCACACCTGAAAGATTAGTGTCTGCAAGCAAAGTATCAGTAGCAAGGTAGTATGATAGCAACGACACGAGAGAAAAGCTTTGACAATCCCAGCAATGGCGCGAGAAAAGGCACGTTGACGGGAGACAATTCTTGAGACTATTGCTATACTTCCCTGGCAACGACGTTAGGAAGAGCCTTGTTGACGGGATGTTAGCGCCAACAAAGTCTTGCAACAAGTAACAGCGGAGTAGCAAGGAACAGTAGTAGTAGCAGCATCAAAGTAACTAGTAACAGCAGTAGCGACAACAGCAGCAAAGTAATAGCAGTAGTGACAGCAGCAAAGTGGCGCAATCGCTCTTGTAGCAAGGGACAAGCCTAGGCAAAGTAACGTAGCGGGGACCAATAGTAAAAGACTCGTAGGCAGTGGATCGGTGATGGATGAGTGTGACGGATGTGATTCATCATGTAACAGCTATAACACGGAGAGATATGTGGCTAGCTCCCGTTCATCGATCTAATGTAGGCATGTATTCCGTATGTAGTCATACGTGCTTAGGGAAAAGAACTTGCATGACATCTATTGTCCATCCCTCCCGTGGCAGCGGGGTCTTAATGGAAACTACGAGATATTAAGGTTCTCCTTTTAATAAAGAACCGGACCAACGCATTAACACGTGGTGAATACATGAACTCCTCATACTATGGTCATCTCCGGGAGTGGTTCCGGCTATTGTCACTCCGGGGTTGCCGGGTCATAACACATAGTAGGTGACTGCAACTTGCAAGATAGGATCTAAAACACACAAATATTGGCGACAACATAACAGGTTCAGATCTGAAATCATGGCACTCGGGCCCTAGTGACAAGCATTAAGCATAGCCAAATAGTAGCAACATCAATCTAGAACATAGTGGATACTAGGGATCAATCCCCGTCAAGAACTAACTCGATTACATGATAGATCTCATCCAACTCATCACCGTCCAGCAAGCCTACGATCAGATTACTCACGAACGATGAAGAGCATCATGGAATTGTCGATGAATAAAGGTTGATGATGACGATGGCGACGATTTCCCCTCTCCGGAGCCCGAAACGGACTCCAGATCTGCCCTCCAGATGAAGAACAGGATGTGGAGGCGCCTTCGTATCGCAAAACGCGATGAAACCTTCTCTCCGATTTTTTCCAGGCGAAACGGAAGATATAGAACTCAGATTAGGGGCGGTGGTGCCATGTGGGCCCCACAAGCCTGCATGGCGCGACCTAGGGGGTGGCCGCGCTGTGTGGGCTTGTGGCCCACTGGCGCACCCCCTCACGTGGATCTTTGCGTAGGTATTTTTCTTTTATTCCAGAAAAAATCTCCGTAAATTTTCAGGACGTTCCGAGAACTTTCATTTCTGCACAAAAACAACACCATGGCAATTCTGCTGAAAAAAGCGTCAGTCCGGGTTAGTTCCATTCAAATCATGCAAATTAGAGTCCAAAACAAGGGCAAAAGAGTTCGGAAAAGTAGATACGACGGAGACGTATCACTTATCAGGCTAAAGCCTTTTGACATAAGTATCATAGCCCCAAACAATTAAGAAACGACAGCTTAGGTTTCTCCAAACTATAGTTCAAACGGTGTCATCTCAACGGAACTATGCGGTGCCCTGTTAAAGTGAATGTTGTTATCTCTAATACACAACCCCAAAACGATAGTGGTAATTCGACAAGAGACATCATAGTATGCACCATATCTAATAAGGCTTGGCTACGATGTTCGGACACACCATCAAACTATGGTGTTCTACGTGGCATGTGTTGTGAAACAATTTCCACATTTTCTTAAATGTGTACCAAACTCAGAACTCAAATATTCATCTCTACGATCATATCATAGACATTTCATCCTTTTGTCACGACGATCTTCAACTTCACTCTAAAATTAGTTGAACTTTTCAATAATTCAGACTTGTGTTTCATCAAGTAGATACACCATTATCTACTCAAATATTCTATGAAGTAAGAACATAACGACATCAACTGCCTGCCTCAGCACTCATTGGACTGCATACATCAAAATGTATTATTTCCAATAAGTTACTTTCTCATTTCATCTCACTGGAAAACGAGGCCTTCAGTCATCTTGCCCATTTGGCATGATTTGCATGTCTCAAGTGATTAAAAATCAAGTGAGTCTAAATGATCTATCTGCATGGAGTTTCTTCATGCGTTTACACCAATAGGCATGGTTCGCATGTCTCAAATGATTCAAAATGAGTGAGTCCAAAGATCCATCAACATGGAGCTTCTTCACGCGTTTTATACCAATATGACTTAAGCGGCAGTGCCATAAGTAAGTGGTAGTGTTATTGCTACTTTGTATCTTTTGGCATAAATATTTTGAACACGTGTATCACGATGGTCGAGATTCAATAAACCATTCATGTTAGGTGCATGACCAGTGAAGGTTTTATTCAAGTAAACGAAGTAACCATTATTCTCTTTAAATGAATAACCGTATTGCAATAAACACGATCCAATAATGTTCATGCTCAACGCAAACACCAAGCAACATTTAGGTTCAACTAATCTCGAAAGTAGATGGAGTGTGCGATGGTGATCACATCAACCTTGGAAACACTTCCAACACACATCGTCACCTCGCCTTTAGCTAGTCTCTGTTTATTATATAGCTTTTATTTCGAGTTACTAACACTTAGCAACCGAACCGGTCTCTAATACCACGGTGCTACTAGGAGTACTAGTAAACTATACATCAATATCACGTATATCCAATATACTTTTGTCGAGTTTGGCAGCCTTCTCATTCACCAAGTAACTAGGGTAGCTCCGCTTCAGTCACCATTCCCCTCATATTAGAAGCACTTAGTCTCGGGTTTGGGTTCAACCTTGGGTTTCTTTATTAGAGTGGAAACTAGTTTGCCATTTCATGAAGTATCCCTTTTAACCCTTCTGGAAACTAGTGGTTTTACTAACCATCAACACTTGATGCTCCTACTTGATTTTGACCTTCGCAGTTCCAAACATCGCAAATAGTTCAAGGATCATCAAATCTATCCCTGATATGTTATAGCTCATCACGAAGTTCTATAGCTTGGTAGCAGTGACTTTGGAGAACTATGTCAATCATTATCTTATCTAGCAGATCAACTCCCACTCGATTCCAGCGATTGTAGCACCCAACAATTTGAGCACATGCTCAATGATTGAGCTTTTCTCCCTTACTTCGCAGGCCAAGAAACTTGTCAGAGGTCTCATACCTCTTGACATGGGCATGAGCCTGAAATCCCATTTTTAGCTCTTGGAACATCTCATATGTTCGGTGACGTTCAAAAAATCATTGACGCCTCAATTCTAAGTCGTTAAGCATTACACACTGAACTAGCACTGGACTAGCAATAAGGCAAAGCATCATCAAGCGCAAAATAATTAAATACAACCCTATGGCTCCTGCCGGTTGCCATAGCATCGACATGCAAGTCGGTACTTAACTATTACAACATGATCATCTCATACATCAAATATATCATATCATGTCTTTGGCCATATCACATCACAACATACCCTGCAAAAACAAGTTAGACATCCTCTAATTTGTTGTTGCAAGTTTTACGTGGCTGCTATGGGTATCTAGTATGACCGCATCTTACTTACGCAAAACCACAAGGGTGATATGCAAGTTGCTATTTAACCTTCTCCAAGGACCGCCTCAGTCAAATCCGATTCAACTAAAGTTAGAGAAACAGACACCCGCCAGTCATCTTTATGTAAGAAGTTGCATGTTAGTCGATGAAACCGGTCTCTTGTAAGCGTACAAGTAATGTTGGTCCGGACCGCTTCATCCAACAATACCGCTGAATCCAGAAAAGACTAAGGAGGGGCAGCCATCTGAATATCAACTCCCACAAACTCCTTTGTGTTCTACTCGAGATGTCATCTACGCATAGACCTAGCTCATGATGCCACTCATGGGGAACGTCGCATGGGATACAAATTTTTTCCTACACGCACATAAGATCAATCTATGGTGATGACCATCTATGAGAGGAGAGAATGGATCCACATACCCTTGTAGATCGCTAAGCAGAAGCATATATAATGTGGTTGATGTAGTAGAACATCTTCGCGATCCAAATCGCAGCCCATCCCGCGATCTCATGACGATCCGTCCCGCGATCCCATCATGATCCATCCCGATCTAGTGCCGAAAGGTCGGCACCTCTGTGTTCAGCACACATACAACTCGATGACGATCACTGCCTTCTTGATCCAGCAAGAGGGGCAGAGAGGTAGATGAGTTCTCCAGCATGATTGCGTGGTGGTGGTGGTGAACTAATTCAGGAGGGCTTCGCCAAGCTCTATTGAACTAATCTAGAGGAGAAAACGACCTAGAGAGAGAGAGAGAGGGCAGCACGCGGCTTATTAGGGTTAGGGCTGCCCTCAAATCCTCTAGTATATATAGGAGGGAGGGAGGGGAGGAGGCAGCCTCAAAACCCACAAAGGGTTCGACAGAAGTAGAGGAGGTGGAAGAGTCCACCTCCAATCCTACTCCTAGCAGGATTCCTCCCTTCCCCACTTGGGTTTCTTTCCTTCTTGCACATTGTCCGAAATGGGCTTATTGGGGTGGAAACACCAGCCCACTAGGGGTTGGTGTGCCACCTTTAGGCCTACTAGGTCCTCTCCCGGGTGGGTGGCCCCTCCCGATAAAACCCCGGAACCCATTCTTCACTCCCAGTACTTTACGAGTAATGCCCGAAATCTTTCCGGAAGCCAAATGCAACTTTCCTATATATAAATCTTTACCCGCGGACCATTCCGGAGCTCCTCGTGACATCTGGGATCTCATCTGGGACTCCGAATAACTTTCGGTCACCAACATACATAACTCAACTATACCGAAACGTCACTGAACCTTAAGTGTGCACACCCTGTGATTTCGAGAACTATGTAGACATCACATGAGACACGCTCCAGTCAATAACTGATAACCCACAAGTATAGGGGATCAATTGTAGCCTTTCTCGATATGTAAGAGTGTCGAACCCAACGAGGAGCTAAAGGTAGGACAAATATTCCCTCAAGTTCTATCGACCACCGATACAACTCTACGCACACTTTACGTTTGCTCTACCTAAAACAAGCATGAAACTAGAAGTACTTTGTAGCTATGATAGGATAGGTTTTCAAGATAATAAAGAACACGTAAATAAAAACTAGGGGTTGTTTAGATAAAGAAACAATTACGTTAGTTTAACGAGTGTGGAAAAGTGGTGGTAGGAGTTGCGGAATTGTCCGTAAGCAATTGACTACGTTACTAGACCGATAGCAAGTTTTATGTGGGAGAGGCCACTGCTAGCATGTCATCCCTTACTTAGAATTCTATGCACTTATGATTGGAACTATTAGCAAGCATCCGCAACTACTAACGTTCATTAAGGTAAAACCCAACCATAGCAATAAGATATATTGGTCCCCCTTCAATCCCGTATGCATCAATTTCTATGTTAGGCTGAAGCTTCTGTCACCCTTGCCCTCCAATACATAGTCCTATCAACATACTACTAATCCTATGGTGTGATCCACGCGCGCGCTCATATGATGGGCACCAAAGGACAGCAACATAACCACAAGCAAATTAAACCAATCATAGCAATTCATCAATCACTGATAGGACAACGAAAATCTACTCAGACATCATAGGATGGCAACACATCATTGGATAATAATATGAAGCATAAAGCACCATGTTCAAGTACAGGGTACAACGGGTTGCGGGAGAGTGGATGCTACAGCAACAAAAGACCTTCCCTGGCAATGGCGCCAGGAATCCTTCTGCTACGGGCTACGCCTATAGGGACTTCCTTGGCAAATATGCAAAGGATTCCCCCGCGGCCTTGGAGCCTTGCGTTGTTGTTCCCTTGAAGAGGAAAGGGTGATGTAGCACATCGGTAGTAAGTATTTCCCTCAGTTTGAGAACCAAGGTATCAATCCAGTAGGAGGATCGCGTCAATTCACAAGTACCTGCACAAACACAAAGAGCTTGCACCCAACGCTATGAAGGGGTTGTCAATCCCTTATAGATTGTTTGCAAAGTGAGAACTGAAAGCAAAAAGGAAACAAAGCAAAGGAAAAGTAAAAGTGGAGACGATTGTTGTGAATAGACCCGGGGGCCGTAGTGTTCACTACTGGCTTCTCTCTTGAAAGCAAGTAGACGGTGGGTGAATGAATTACTATCGAGCAATTGATAGAACCGCGCAAAGTCATGACGCTATCTATGGCAATGATCATATATATAGGCATCACGTCCAAAACAAGTAGACCGATACTTTCTGCATCTACTACTATTACTGCACACGTCGACCGCTATCCAGCATGCATCTAGTGTATTGAGTTCATAAGAACAGAGTAACACCTTAATCAAGATGACATGATGTAGATGGACAATCTCAAATCTATGATGAAAGCCCATCTTGTTACCCTTGATGGCAACAACACGATGCGTGCCTTGCTGCCCCTTCTGTCACTGCGAAAGGTCACCGCATGGTATGAACCCAAAACCAAGCACTTGTCCCATTGCAAGAATCATAGATCTAGTTGGCCAAACAAAACCCAAGAATCGGAGAGACTTACAAGGATATCAAATCATGCATATAAGAAATCAGCAAAGACTCAAATATAATTCATAGATAATCTGATCACAAATCCACAATTCATTGGATATCGACAAACACACCGCCAAAGAGGATTACATTGGATAGATCTCCGTGAAGATCATGCAGAACTTTGTATTGAAGATCCAAGAGAGAGAAGAAGCCATCTAGCTACTTACTACGGACTCGTAGGTCTGAAGTAGACTACTCACGAGTCATTGGAGAGGCAATGATGTTGATGTAGAAGCCCTCCAGCTCCAAAGTCCCCTCCGACAGGGCACCGGGAAGGGTCTCCAGATGAGATCTTGCGGAAACGGAAGCTTGCGGCGGCGGAAAAGTGGTTTCGTGGACGCCCTGATTTTTTCTGGGTTTTTAGGGAATACATAGGCCAAAGAGCTAGGGCAGGGGAGCGCCAGGGAGGCCACAAGCCTGGTGGCCGCGGCCCCCCTGGCCGCGGCATTAGGGCTTGTGGGCTCCCTGTGGGCCTCCTGCCTTGGCCCTCAAGTCCCCCGATCTTCTTCTGTTCTGGAAAAATTTATTTCGGGGATTTTATTCCGTTTGGACTCCGTTCCAAAATCAGATCTGAAAAGAGTCAAAAACACAGAAAAAACATGAACTGGCACTTGGCACTGAATTGATAAGTTAGTCCCAAAAAAGATATAAAAGGTATATAAAACATCTAAAGTTGACAAGATAACATCATGAAACCATCAAAAACTATAGATACGTTTGAGACATATCAGTGGACCGCTGAATATAGATGGGGGAAGGTGATGGAGGTGTTGGTGAAGATGACGGAGGTGTTGGTATAGACCGCCGTCAAACGATGATGTCCTAGACGGCGTTCCGGCATCACCGAGAGAGAGAGGGGGAGAGAGCCCCCCTTCTTCTTCTTCTTCCTTGACCTCCTCCCTAGATGGGAGAAGGGTTTCCCCTCTGGTCCATGGTCTCCATGGTGGCAGAGGGGCGAGAGCCCCTCCGAGATTGGATCTTTCTCTCCGTGTCCTTCTGTTTCTGCACTCCCAGATTCTGGCCTTTCACCGTTTCTTAAATTCCCAGAGATCCATAACTCCGATTGAGGTGTCCTTTTAACATGATTTTCTTCTGGATATTAGCTTTCTTGCAGCGAAAGAAGGGCCCCAACCGCCTTAGGGGTTGGTCACGAGCCTACCAGGCGCGCCTGGGGGTAGGGCGTGCCTCCTGGGCTCGTGACCCCCTCGGGCATCGTTTCGCTTTGATTCTTCTTCCCAAAAATCATAAATATTGCAAAAAAATCCCCGTAGGTTTTTATTGCGTTTGGACTTTGTTTGGTATGGATATTCTGCGAAAAAAAGACATGCAACAAATAGGAACTGGCACTGGGCACTGGATCAATATGTTAGTCCCAAAAATAGTATAAAAAGTTGCCAAAAGTATATGAAAATTGTAGAATATTGGCATGAAACAATCAAAAATTATAGATACGACGGAAACGTATCAACATCCCCAAGCTTAATTCCTGCTCGTCCCCGAGTAAGTAAATGATAAAAAAGATAATTTTTTATGTGGAATGCTACCTAGCATAATCTTTATCATATAATCTAATCATGGCATGAATACTAAAACACGAGTGATTCGAAGCAATAGTCTATCATTTGACATAAAGACAATAATAGTTCAAGCATACTAACAAAGCAATCATGTCTTCTCAAAATATCATGGCCAAAGAAAGTTATCCCTACGAAATCATATAGTCTGGCTATCCTCCATCTTCCCCACAGAACGTATTTAAATCACGCACAATCCCGGTTTTAGCCAAGCAATTGTTTCATACTTTATTGTTCTCAAACTTTTTCAACTTTCACGCAATACATGAGCGTGAGCCATGGACATAGCACTATATAGGTGGAATAGAATATGGTGGTTGTGGAGAAGACAAAAAGGAGGAGATAGCCTCACATCAACTAGGCGTATCAACGGGCTATGGAGATGCCCATCAATAGATATCAATGTGAGTGAGTAGGGATTGCCATGCAACAGATGCACAAGAGCTATAAGTGTATGAAAGTTCAAAAAGAAACCAGTGGGTGTGCATCCAACTCACTTGCTCATGAAGACCTAGGGCAATTTGAGGAAGCCCATCATTGGAATATACAAGCCAAGTTCTATAATGAAAATTTCCCACTAGTATATGAAAGTGACAACATAGGAGACTCTCTATCATGAAGATCATGGTGCTACTTTGAAGCACAAGTGTGGTAAAGGATAGTAGCATTGTCCCTTCTCTCTTTTCTCTCATTTTTTTGGTGGGCTTATGTGGCCTCTTTTTTTATTTGGGATTCATTGGCCTCTTTTATTACTTCCTCACATGGGACAATGCTCTAATAATGATGATCATCACACTTCTATTTACTTACAACTCGATATTTAGAACAAAATATGACTCTATATGAATGCCTCCGGCGGTGTACCAGGATGTGCAATGATCTAGCATAGCAATGACATCAAAAAACGGACAAGCCATGAAAACATCATGCTAGCTATCTTACGATCATGCAAAGCAATATGACAATGATGGTGCGTGTCATAATAAACAGAACGATGGAAGTTGCATGGAAATATATCTCGGAATGGCTATGGAAATGCCATAATAGGTAGGTATGGTGGCTGTTTTGAGGAAGGGTATATGGTGGGTGTAATGCACCGGCGAAAGTTGCGCGGTACTAGAGAGGCTAGCAATGGTGGAAGGGTGAGAGTGCGTATAATCCATGGACTCAACATTAGTCATAAAGAACTCACATACTTATTGCAAAAGTCTATTAGTCATCAAAACAAGGTACTACACGCATGCTCCTAGGGGAAGGGTTAGTTGGAGTTAACCATCGCGTGATCCCGACCTCCACACAAAGGATGACAATCAATAAATAAATCATGCTCCGACCTCGTCACATAACGGTTCACCATACGTGCATGCTACAGGAATCACAAACCTTAACACAAGTATTTCTACGAATACACAATTACTCACTAGCATGACTCTCATATCACATCTTCATGTCGCAGAACTATTGCAAGGAATCAAACATATCATATTCAGTGACCTAGAAGTTTTATGTAGGATTTTATGACTAACCATGTCAATGACCAACTCCTGTTAACTCTCTAAATAGGTATAAGCAAAGCATGAGAGTTTAATTATTTCTACAAAAGATATGCCCCGCTCTAACAAATATAAGTGAAGCAAAAGAAAATTCTACAAATGGCGATTTTCTATGTGTAGGGAAACAGGCAATCCAAACTTCAAATGATATAAGTGAAGCACATGAAACATTCTATAAAGCCATACTCAAAAGATATAAGTGAAGTGCAAAGAGCATTCTATAAATCAACCAAGGACTATCTCATACCAGCATGGTGCATAAAAGAAAAAGGAAAAATAAACACAAAAGATGCTCCAAGCATTTGCACATATCATGTGACGAATAAAAATATAGCTCCGAGTAAAATTACCGATAGATTGTAGACGAAAGAGGGGATGCCTTCCGGGGCATCCCCAAGCTTAGACGCTTGAGTCTTCCTTGAATATTACCTTGGGGTGCCTCAGTCATCCCCAAGCTTAGGCTCTTGCCTCTCCTTATTCCTTCATCCATCGTGGTCTCACCCAAAACTTGAAAACTTCAATCACACAAAACTCAACAAAACCTTCGTGAGATCCGTTAGTATAATAAAGTAAATCACCACTTTAAGTACTGTTGTGAACTCATTCCAAATTCATATTAGCATTATATCTACTGTAATCCAAATTCACCATGGTTCATACCCCCCGATACTACCCATAGATTCATCAAAATAAGAGAACAATGCATAGAAAACAGAATCTGTCAAAAACAGAACAATCTGTAGTAATCTGAACACATACCATACTTATGATACTCCAAAAATTCTGAACAAATTATGATAATTAAGGTAATTTGTATATCAGTCAGCATAAAAAAGAATCAAATCAATAGCGCTATATGTATAGAAATGAGAAATGATTTCGTGAGTGCAAAGTTTCTGTCTTTTTCAGCATGATCAAACAACCATCACCCAAACTAATCATAAAGGCTTTACTTGGCACATTATTTTTATAATACAATGGAATTGTACAAGGGGATAATTATTTTTGTGAGAAACTTCCATGAAAAATTCTACATTATTTCCATGAGCATGAACACAAGTGTTCAAGGTCGACCCTCACTTTCGCAATGCATCACCTTTCAATCGCTTCTCTTTTTGAAAAAGTTTTAAGTTCCCCTCTATATTTTTTTTGTTTTTAAACTATATAAAAGCACTCAACAGAAATAAATAACTCTCTAAAACTTCCGGGTTGTCTCCCAGGTGGCGCTTTCTTTAAAGCCATTAAGCTAGGCATAAAGTACTCAAGTAATGGATCCACCCAGATCCCAAGGTATATCTAAGCCAATTTTAATTAACAATGATTTGTAATTTAGTAGTGAGCACAAGGTAACATATATCATGAAATGACGAAGTCTAACTCTCTTCATATGCATTGGCATGTCATAAAAGAACAATTCATGCACATCAAGTAAAGGCCAATACATAGCATAAGCAGTTTCTTGCAATTTTATCGTATTGGAAACATAGAGAGGTGGAGATGTAATTCCTCTCTCATAATAATTGCAAGTAGGAGAAGCAAGCACATGCATATTATATTCATCAAAATCATCATGTGTAATAGTAGAAGGCAACCCATCTATGTAATCCCTAATAAGAGCAAACTTCTTCGATATATTGTAGTTGGGAGAGTTCAAAAAGATAATAGGACTATCATAAGTGGGTGTGATAGCAACAATTTCATGTTTAACATAAGGAACTATAGCAAGTTCATCTTCATAAGCACCATTCATATTGGCATCATGGCCACAAGCATAGCAAGCATCAAGTTCATCAAAAAGGGATATTTCAAACGAATCCAATGGATCATAGCAATCAACATAGCATTCATCCTTCGGTAAGAAGAAGGGAAATTAAACAATGTATGAGTTGAAGAGTTACTCTCATTAGATGGTGGGCACGGGTAGCTAGTCCGCTCTTCCTCCTTTTGTTCTTCGCTCTCCTCGTCATCTTTTTCATCTAATGAGCTCACAGTTTCAGCATTTTCTTCTTCCATAGTTTCCTGCAAAATATTAGTCTCTTCTTGGGCAGCAGAGAATTTCTCCATAAATCAATAAATATGGGCATTATATTCATAATTAGTTTAACAATAACGAATCATAACCAAATTTTCAGATCGGTAAACAACATCATCATTATCATCACACTTTTTAAACAGAGCTTCAATTTCATAAGCACCCATAAAAGCAACAAACTCTTCTATTTGTTCCACATCATAGTAATCATATATACCATTAGCATAAGAAGCCAAGGTTTCATTAGCATTAAATTTACAAGAAAAGGGAAGGTGTTTAGACTTCATCCTAGAGCAACAAGTAATATCATATCTCAAGCATAGATCCCAAGCATACCATTTCAACATATGAATTTGAACCCATAATAGTTTCCCTTTTTTGAGTCAGGCGATAATCCCTAAAGTATTCACGTTGATCCAACGGGTATCCTGATACGTCTCCGTCGTATCTACTTTTCCAAACTCTTTTGCCCTTGTTTTGGT
Source organism: Hordeum vulgare subsp. vulgare (assembly GCF_904849725.1). Taxonomy (NCBI): domain Eukaryota; kingdom Viridiplantae; phylum Streptophyta; class Magnoliopsida; order Poales; family Poaceae; genus Hordeum; species Hordeum vulgare. The sequence goes on along the minus strand of NC_058521.1, from coordinate 97,677,095 downwards.
CTCTAATTTGCATGATTTGAATGGAACTAACCCGGACTAACGTTTTTTCCCGCAGAATTGCCATGGTGTTGTTTTTGCGCAGAAATAAAAGTTCTCGGAATGACCTGGAAATTTACGGGGATTTTTTGTGGAATATATAAAAATACAGGCGCAAGAATCAACCGAAGAAGTGGAGCATGGATCCCACAAGCCCACTAGGCGCGGGCCCCCTGGCCACGCCTGGCAGGCTTGTGGGGCTCACAAAGCTCCACCGCCTCCAAATCCAGCTCTATTTAGTCCCTTTCGTCCGGAAAAAAATCAAGGAGAAGAGTTCATCACGTTTTACGATACGGAGGCACCGCCACCTCCTGTTCTTCCTCTGGAGGGCAGATCTGGAGTCTGTTCTGGGCTCCGAAGAAGGGAGATCGTCGCCATCGTCATCACCAACCTTCCTTCATCGCCAATTCCATGATTCTCTTCACCGTTCGTGCGTAATCTCATCGTAGGCTTGCTGGATGGTGATGGGTTGGATGAGATCTATCATGTAATCGAGTTAGTTTTGACGGGGATTGATCCCTAGTATCCACTATGTTCTGAGATTGATGTTGCTACTACTTTGTCATGCTTAATGCTTGTCACTAGGGCCCGAGTGCCATGATTTCAGATCTGAACCTATTATGTTGTCACCAATATATGTGTGTTCTTGATCCTATCTTGCAAGTTGTAGTCACCTACTATGTGTTATGACCTGGCAACCCCGGAGTGACAATAGCCGGAACCACTCCCGGAGATGACCATAGTATGAGGACTTCGTGTATTCATTAAATGTTAATGCGTTGGTCCGGTTCTTTATTAAAAGGAGAACCTTAATATCCTGTAGTTTCCATTAGGACCATGCTGCCACGGGAGGGATGGACAATAGATGTCATGCAAGTTCTTTTCCCTAAGCACGTATGACTACATACGGAATACATGCCTACATTACATTGACGAACTGTAGCTAGTTACATATCTCTCCGTGTTATAACTGTTGCATGATGAATACCATCCGGCATAATCATCCATCACCGATCCAATGCCTACAAGTTTTTCTTACTAGTCCTTGCTACATTACTTTATTGCTACTGCTGTCACTACCACTACTGTTACTCTGTCGCTACTGCTGTCACTGCTGCTACTGTTACTCTGCTGCTACTGCTGTCACTATTGCTATTGGTTACTGTTGCTACTGTTGCTATCACACTACTCTGCTACTGATACTTTTCTGTAGATACTAAGTCTTTCAGGTGTGGTTGAATTGACAAATCAACTGCTAATACTTGAGAATATTCTTTGGCTTCCCCTTGTGTTGAATCAACAAATTTGGGTTGAATACTCTACCCTCGAAAATTGTTGCGATCCCCTATACTTGCGGGTTATCAAGACCTTTTTCTGGTGTTGTTGCCGGGGAAGCATAGCTATATTCTTTGAGTCACTTGGGATTTACGTGTGCTGATCACTATGAGGAATCTGAAAGATCCAAGAACTAAAGTCTTGCCCTCAACTACGAGGACAGGTAAGGAACTGCCATCTAGCTCTGCACTTGATTCACCTTCAGTTATGAGTAAGTTTGCGACACCACCTCCTCCTAGAAATTTTGATCTGTCGCCTGTGCTTGATGATGCTACTTCTGTTGTCCATGATACTTGTGATGATCCTATGCTTGATACTACTTTTCCACTAGGTGCATTCCTTGATGCACAAATTGCTAGAGTTGCTGCTAGATGTGATGATACTTCTGAAACTACTGAGATTATTGAAGTAGAACCTGCTATTTTGCCTGTTAGAACTAGCTCTCCTAGATATGAATTGCCTGATATGCCTGAGGGTTATGTTATGGAGGGAGAGATAGCTGAGGACTTTCTTGCTTGTAAGGATAGCTATGATGTTGAGAGATTACTGCGCAAGTGGAAAGAAAAATCTGTGAACGCTAGGATGAAATACGACCCGCAGTTTGCTACTTCGCCTATATTTGTGACCGATAAGGATTATGAATTCTCTGTCGACCCTGAGTTAATCACTCTGGTCAAATTTGATCCTTTTCACGGTTATGAGTCTGAAACGGTTGTAGCACATCTTACCAAACTGCATGATATAGCCACCTATTCACGAGTGAGGAAAAGATCTGCCACTACTATATCCTTAAGCTATTTCCTTTCTCGCTAAAGGATGATGCTAAGACTTGGTTCACTTCTCTTGCTCCTGGTTGTGTGCGTAGTCCCCAAGATATGATCTACTACTTCTCTGAAAAATATTTCCCTGCCCATAAGAAGCAAGCTGCCTTGCAGGAAATATACAACTTTGCGCAAGTTGAAGAAGAGAGTCTCCCACAAGCTTGGGGGAGGCTTGTCCAGCTACTGAATGCTTTGCCCGATCACCCTCTTGAGAAGAATGAAATACTTGATATCTTCTATAATGGACTAACCGATGCTTCTAGAGACCACCTAGATAGTTGTGCTGGTTGTTTTTTAGGGAACGAACCGTAGAACAAGCTGAGATCCTATTGAATAATATCTTGTGCAATGAGAATGCTTGGACTATTCCCGAACCACCTCCGAAGCCAACTCCTAAGAAAAGAGGTATTCTATTCCTCAGTCCTGAAGATATGCAAGAAGCTAAGAAATCTATGAAAGAGAAAGGCATTAAATCTGAAGATGTCAAAAATCTACCACCTATCGAAGAGATCCATGGTCTTGATAACCCGATACAGGTAGTAGAGGTAAATTCTCTTCGTAGATTCAATGAGAGTGATATTCCTTTTGATAAACCTGCTAGCTTATGCCTGGATGAATTTGATAACTTTGTTGCCAAACAACAAAGTTTCAATGATTATGTTAGCAGACAATTGGAATAGAATGCTCGTATGCTTACTCATTTAAGTGCTTGTGTGGACAGAAACATCAATGATCTTAAGTTGTTGAGTAAACATGCCTCTATGGTCACCACTCAAGTAGAACAAGTACTTAAGGCTCAAAATGACTTGCTCAATGAGTTGAATGACAATTTTGTCAGAGTCGTCACTACAGGCGGTAGAATGACCCATGAACCTTTGTATCCTGAGGGTCATCCTAAGAGAACTGAACAAGATTCTCAAGGAGTTAGCACTGATGCACCTAGTCATCCTAGGAAGAAGAAGAAAGATGATAGGAACTTGCACGCTAGCAACCCTGTTGCTGTTACACCTGAGAGTCCAAACGATGTCTCTGTTTCTGATGCTGAAACGCAATCTGGTGATGAACATGAGCCTAATGATAATATCGATAGTGATGCTCATGAAGATGCTCAACCTAGAAATTATAAGGATGTGGAGATTGAACCTGTTGATCTTGATAACCCACAACCTAAGAATTGGAGATACGATAAGAACGATTTTGCTGCTAGGAAGCATGGTAAAGAAAGGGAACCATGGGTTCAGAAACCCATGCCCTTTCCTCCCAAACCATCCAAGAAAAAAGATGATGAGGATTTTGAGCGATTTGTTGAAATGATTAGACCTGTCTTTCTGCAAATGCGTTTGACAAATATGCTCAAAATGTCTCCCTATGCCAAGTACGTGAAAGATATTGTGACTAATAAGAGGAGGATATCTGAGGTTGAGATTTCCACCATGCTTGCCAATTATACGTTCAAGGGTGGAACTCCTAAGAAACTAGGTGATCCCGGAGTGCCCACTATACCTTGCTCCATTAAAGGCATCTACGTTAGAACAACTTTATGCGATCTTGGAGCCGGTGTTAGTGTTATGCCTCTTTATCTTTACCGTAGACTTGAATTGGATAAGTTGACACCCACTAAAATCTCCTTGCAAATGGCAGACAAATCAACTGCTTTCCCTATCGGCATTTGCGAGGATGTGCCTGTTGTGGTTGCTAACGTTACTATCTTAACAGACTTTGTTATTCTGGATATTCCCGAGGATGATGCCATGGCGGTCATCCTTGGAAGACCCTTTATAAACACTGCAGGGGCTGTTATTGATTGCAACAAAGGCAATGTCACTTTCCATGTCAATGGTAATGAGCATACGCTGCATTTTCTGAAGAAACAATATCGAGTACATTGCATCAATGCTATCGAAAAAAGTTCATCGATTCTTATTGGGAGCTTTGAATGCCCTATACCTACTGTCAAGATGAAGTATGATTTGCTTGTTGGGGATATGCACATCCCATTGAGGTAACCTAGTGACTATTCAAAAATTCTCCGTTCTTTTTTATGCGATTCGAAAAGGTTTGTCAAGGAGACTTGATCAACCTCATTGACGAATTTATTTCGATGACCATGAGATGGATGAATCGAGAAGTCACAAACCTCTGTTCCAAACTTTCACCTTCGGTTGCTTAGAAGAAAAATGATAGATTTAGCTTTAGTTTTCCCTGTTTTCTGCTTTTTTTGCGTCCCATAGAAAAGTACGCCGAAAATAAAAGTTCTCTGAATGTCCTGAAAATCAAGTATGATTTTTTCTGGAATTTTTGAAAAATTCTGAGACGGAGAGCTAGTTAGGGGGCTGCACGAGTGGTCCACAAGTCTTGGAGGCGCGGGCACCCCCTGGCTGCGCCTACTAGGCTTGTGGGGCCCACGTGTCCCCCCTCCACTTATTCTAGCTCCCATCTGCTTCTCCTACCTCCAGAAAAAATTGTTTCGCAGCTCAAACCCGTGTTCTTGCTCTTCTTTCTCCGATTTTCGATCTCCTTGTGCAAAGCCCCATTCACCAAACTGTTTTGGGGAAATTGCTCCTTGGTATGTGTCTCCTCCATTGGTCCAATTAGTTTTTGCTCTAGTGCCCTATTCGTTGCGTATTTTTGCTGCCTTGGTGACCCTGTTCTTGAGCTTTGCATGCTAATTTTAGCTGGTCCCAAGTAGTTTTGATGCGTGATATGGCATCTAGGCACTTGTTGGAGTAGTTGCTATGAGTTTCGTTGAGCCGTGTTCACTTTTCCTTAGAGTCACTAAAAATTTCAGAGATAGAAAAAGGAAAAGATGTTCTTAAGAGGCTCTTCAAGCCGTGACCCCAAGGATGATGAACATGAGAAGAAGAAACCCAAGTATCCGGTCCCCCAAGTTGCAGAAGTTCGAGCGTGCGAGTGGCCAAGCGATGTGTTCTTACGCGCCGCCAGACTTTATGACGACTTATACTACTTGGTGGAGAACGCAGGCCTTACCGCCTTCGTTGAAGATAGGTGTCCGCAATACCTCCTCCTCACTAATAGTTTCGTTCAAAGATTTAACTTCTATCCAAGGAAGAATCCTCCTATGGTTGAGTTCAAGTTATATGATATCCCCCAGCGCATGTCACTCCAGGATTTTTGCAATGTTTGCAAATTACCTTATGTTGGGGATATTCATGAACCTCGTCCACGGGACTTGGAGGCTTTCGTCGATACTATTGCTGTAGGAGAGGAGAGAGGAGTGTCTTGCGCTAGAGCTGCTAGCATACATTTTCCCGTGCTTCGGTACTTCTCATTATTCGTGGGAAAATGTTTGATTGGCCGTGGGAAAGCTGGGGCCCTTAGCTCCCCAGATCTTGCGGTCTTGCGTGAAGCCCTTTATAATGACAAAACTTATAGCTTGGGCGCTATAGTAGCTCAACGGTTGAACACGAACCGTTCTAAAGGCGTTGGTTATGGAGGTATCTATGCTACCCGTCTTGCCAGACACTTTGAGATACCTATTAGACTGGACGAGGAAGAAGAGATTCTTCTTCCTGAGAGATATCTAGATTATGATAGCATGGTTCACCATGACTTTCTTGATAAAGATATAAATAGGAGGATGATTTATAACCTGGTATTTAGTCAGGGTACTCGTGAGACTATTACCTTGCATGCTCCTTCTTTGTTCAATCTTCATCTAGGCAGGTACATTATTATGCCCTCGGACATCTACGCATATTGGGGCATAGAACCACCACAGGCGCCCGTGCCCGAGCTACCAGTCGAGTACCAGACGCCAGTTTATCAGTGGGAGCCAGAGGATCTCACACATCAGTGGCACCCTCAGTACACTCCGGAGTACCCCGGAGACGGTTATTTCCCTCCATGGGAGTAGACCAACTTAGGCCAAAAGCCTAAGCTTGGGGGAGTACGTGTTTCTCACCGACTTTATATTCATGCTCACACTTTCACTTTGTTAGTCAGTGTTCACACCTTTCCGCTGTATCATCCATCCTAGTTTATTTCTTTTTCTCGCTTTCTTCTCGTGTGTTTGTATAGTTGAGAAAACCGAAAAAGATTTCTTGTTCTTCTCTTGCTTGTTGGGAGCTTTCCCGTGTGAATAGTTTTCTTTTTCTTTGGGTCAAGGTAGAAGACCATGGTTACAATGTTTAGTGGCTCTCGCATGCATATCTGTTTATCAGTCAAAGAGCCATATTACTTTGTCTTCTCCTTTGTGTTTGCCTGCAGATTCTAGCTTAGTCCAATGCACGACCACTCTTATTATTGTTCACATCATTCGGTCGTGCAAGTGAAAGGCAATAATGACAATATATGATGAAGTGACAGAGCCTGGAAAAGCTGGTATGAACTCGATCTATTTTGTTTTTGTACATATGACTAGCTCATTGTTCCTAGTTCAGCTTTGTTGTGAGAGAAACATGTTTGCAATGACAACTTATAGATCATAGTTTCCGATGCCATGCTTAATTAGCTAGGAGCTTGTAATGGTTTGTCTTGGATGCCAACATGAATTTTGAGATGACTATGATGTAGTATGATAGGATGGTATCCTCCTTTGAATGATTCAAGTGGTTTGACTTGGCACATGTTCACGCATGTAGTTGAAACAAAATCAACATAGCCTCTATGATATTCATGTTCATGGTGATTTATGTCCTACTCATGCTTGCACTCAATGTTGGTTAATCTCAATGCATTTTGATGACTGTTGTCGCTCTCTAGTTGGTCGCTTCCCAGTCTTTTGCTAGCCTTCACTTGTACTAAGCGGGAATATTGCTTGTGCATCCACTTCCATAAACCCAAAGTTGTTCTATATGAGTCCACCATACCTACCTATATGCGGTATCTACCTGCCGTTCCAAGTAAATTTGCATGTGCCACTCTCTAAATCTTCAAGAAATAATCTGTTTTGCATGCCCGAACCGCTCATGTAGTGACAGGGGGCTATCAGTATCTTCCATGCTAGGTGTGTTATCCTCGATATGTGTTTATTCACTATCATTCACGAGAAAGGGACCGATAATTGGAATGCCCAGTTCCATGCTCAAATCAAAAAGATGATTGCAAACAAAACTCCCCCTGGATTGATGTTGGTATGGACGGCACCCGAGTATTCGGCTAGTCATGGAGTGTGATTGATCGGTGGTGGGGGAGTCAAAACTTTACTTTTCTATTTGGGAACTGCCTATAGTATGTGTAGCATGGAAGATGATGAAAACTCTTGGTCATTGCGTTGACATTGAAGGCATGCCACCCAAAATTATTTATCTCTGTTTTCAAAGCTTGAGCTCTCGCACCTCTTCAAATCAATGCTTCCCTCTGGGAAGGGCCTATCTATTTATGTTTCTGTTGAGTCATCCTCTTCTTATAAAAGCACCAATTAGAGAGCACCTCTGTCATTTTTATGCGTTGCTTTTGACTAATGTTGAGTATGACTATGACTGGATCTTCTTTGCCATGAATTACAATGTTTAGTCAGCCCTTGGTCTTTGAAGGTGGTCTGCATTTATGTTTTGCGGTCTCACAAAGAGCTAGTGAGATACCATCTGTTCGCACTGTTTCATGATTGTTTTGATTAAAGTGTTGATGTTTGAAACTTATTATTATTGCTCGCTAGTTGATTATGCCATTGATATGAGTTTGCCATGAGACCTAGATGTCATTTGCTTATGATCTTGCTGAAATTCTGGATATGAGTTAGGCATAATTGCAACAACAAGATCAAACGGAGTTCGTAAAAGTTTTTCTTTTGTCTCTTTTAGTTTGTCAACTGAATTGCTTGAGGACAAGCAAGGTTTTAAGCTTGGGGAAGTTGATACATCTCCATCGCATCTACTTTTCCAAACTCCTTTGCCCTTGTTTTGGTCTCTAATTTGCAATATTTGAATGGAACTAACCCGGACTAACGCTATTTTCAGCAGAATTGCCATGGTGTTGTTTTTGCGCAGAAATAAAAGTTCTCGGAATGACCTGGAAATTTATGGGGATTTTTTGTGGAATATATAAAAAATACTGGCGCAAGAATCAACCGAAGAAGTGGAGCGTGGAGCCCACAATCCCACCAGGCGTGGGCCCCCCTAGCCGCGCCTGGCAGGCTTGTGGGGCCCACGAAGCTCCACCGCCTCCAAATCCAGCTCTATTTAGTCCATTTCGTCCGGAAATAAATCAAGGAGAAGAGTTCATCGCGTTTTACGATACGGAGGCGCCGCCACCTCGTGTTCTTCCTCTGGAGGGCAGATCTGGAGTCCGTTCTGGGCTCCACACAGGGGAGATCGTCGCCATCGTTATCACCAACCTTCCTTCATCGCCAATTCCATGATGCTCTTCACCGTTCGTGAGTAATCTCATCGTAGGCTTGCTGGACGGTGATGGGTTGGATGAGATCTATCATGTAATCGAGTTAGTTTTGATGGGGATTGATCCCTAGTATCCACTATGTTCTGAGATTGATGTTGCTACTAATTTGCCATGCTTAATGCCTGTCACTAGGGCCCGAGTGCCATGATTTCAGATCTGAACCTATTATGTTGTCGCCAATATATGTGTGTTCTTGATCCTATCTTGCAAGTTGTAGTCACCTACTATGTGTTATGACCCGGCAACCCCGGAGTGACAATAGCCGGAACCACTCCCGGAGATGGCCATAGTATGAGGAGTTCAGGTATTCACTAAGTGTTAATGCGTTGGTCCGGTTGTTTATTAAAAGGAGAACCTTAATATCCCATAGTGTCCATTAGGACCCCGCTGCCACGGGAGGGATGGACAATAGATGCCATGCAAGTCTTTTCCCTAAGCACGTATGACTACATACGGAATACATGCCTACATTACATTGACGAACTGGAGCTAGTTACATATCTCTCCGTGTTATAACTGTTGCATGATGAATACCATCCGGCATAATCATCCATCACCGATCCAATGCCTACGAGTTTTTCCTACTGGTCCTTGTTACGTTACTTTACTTCTACTGCTATCAGTGCCACTACTGTTACTCTGTTGCTACTGCTGTCACTGTTGCTACTGTTACTCTGCTGCTACTGCTTTCACTATTGCTACTGGTTACTGTTGCTACTGTTGCTATCACACTACTCTGCTACTGATACTTTTCTGTGGATACTAAGTCTTTCAGGTGTGGTTGAATTGACAACTCAACTACTAATACTTGAGAATATTCTTTGGCTTCCCCTTGTGTCGAATCAACAAATTTGGGTTGAATACTCTACCCTCGAAAATTGTTGCGATCCCCTATACTTGTGGGTTATCATATCCCATTATATAATTGAATGGGGTTTTCTCAGGATTATTAAAGAAGTGCATAATATTTTCCACATAACGAGCATCGAGGGTTTTAGGAGGTTCCCCATCTCCACGAGTAGCAAGTACACCTAATTTTTTTGGTATTTCGTGTTCCATATCCATAACTAAAGATAGAGAACAACTTAGAACAACAAATAAATCTACTTAGTGATAAAGCAAACAAGCACACACGAGAATATTCACCCCACGCTATTGCTCCCCGGCAACGGCGCCAGAAAAAGGTCTTGATAACCCACAAGTATAGGGGATCAATTGTAGCCTTTATCGATAAGTAAGAGTGTCAAACCCAACGAGGAGCTAAAGGTAGAACAAATATTCCCTCAAGTTCTATCGACCACCGATACAAGTCTACGCACACTTTACGTTCGCTTTACCTAAAACAAGTATGAAACTAGAAGTATTGTGTAGGTGGATAGGATAGGTTTGCAAGATAATAAAGAACACGTAAATAAAAACTAGGGGCTGTTTAGATAAAGGAACAATTACGTTAGTTTAACGAGTGTGGAAAAGTGGTGGTGGGAGTTGCGGAATTGTCCTTAAGCAATTGACTACGTTACTAGACCGATAGCAAGTTTTATGTGGGAGAGGCCACTGCTAGCATGTCATCCCTTACTTGGAATTCTATGCACTTATGATTGGAACTATTAGCAAGCATCCGCAACTACTAACGTTCATTAAGGTAAAACCCAACCATAGCATTAACATATATTGGCCCCCCTTCAATCCCGTATGCATCAATTTCTATGCTAGGCTGAAGCTTCTGTCACCCTTGCCCTCCAATACATAGTCATATCAAAATACTACTAACCCTATGGTGTGATCCACGCGCGCGCTCATATGATGGGCACCAAAGGACAACAACATAACCACAAGCAAATTAAACCAATCATAGCAATTCATCAATCACTGATAGGACAACGAAAATCTACTCAGACATCATAGGATGGCAACACATCATTGGATAATAATATGAAGCATAAAGCACCATGTTCAAGTAGAGGGTACAACAGGTTGCGGGAGAGTGGACCGCTGAATATAGATGGGGGAAGGTGATGGAGGTGTTGGTGAAGATGACGGAGGTGTTGGTGTAGATCGCCGTCACACGATGATGTCCCGGGCGGCGTTCCGGCGCTGCTGGGAGAGAGGGGAAGAGAGCCCCCCTTCTTCTTGTTCTTCCTTGACCTCCCCCCTAGATGGGATAAGGATTTCCCCTCTGGTCCATGGTATCCATGGCGGCGGAGGCGCGAGAGCCCCTCCGAGATTGGATCTCTCTCTCTGTGTCCTTCTGTTTCTGCGCTCCCAGATTCTGGCCTTTCACGATTTCTTAAAGTACTGGAGATCTATAAATCCAATTGAGGTGTCCTTTTAACACGATTTTCTTCCGGATATTAGCTTTCTTGCGGCGAAAGAAGGGCCCAAACCGCCTTAGGGGTTGGTCACGAGCCTGTCAGGCGCGCCTGGGGGGTAGGGCGCGCCTCCTGGGCTCGTGACCCCCTCGAGCATCGTTTCGCGTTGATTCTTCTTCCCAAAAATCCTAAATATTCCAAAAAAAATCCCCATAGGTTTTTTATTGCGTTTGTACTTCATTTGGTATGGATATTCTGCGAAACAAAAAACATGCAACAAACAGGAACTGGCACTGGATCAATATGTTAGTCCCAAAAATAGTATAAAAAGTTGCCAAAAGTATATGAAAGTTGTAGAATATTGGCATGAAACAATCAAAAATTATAGATACGACGGAGATGTATCAATAACCGGTAGCGGGAATTGGATGCCCATATCGGCTTCTACATATTCTACGAAGATTTTTATTGGTTGAACCTCTATGTCAAGGATTCAGTTAATCACGTACGTTGTTCCCTTTGTCCATCAGTACGTTACTTGCCCGAGATTCGATCGTCAATATCTCTATACCTAGTTCAGTATTGTTCCGTAATACAAAAACCTGTGACTAATTCTTTAGTCACATTGCTTGCAAGGCTTGTTGTGATGTTGCATTACCGAGTTGGCCCTGAGATACCTTTCTGTCATATGGAGTGACAAATCCCAGTCTTGATTCATGCCAACCCAATAGACACCTTTTGAGATACATGTAGAGCATCTTTATAGTCACCAAGTTACGTTGCGACGTTTTATACACACAATGTATTCCTCCAGTGTCCGAGAATTGCATGATCTCATGGTCATAGGAACAGATACGTTGACATGCAGAAAACAATAGCAATAAACTGACATGATCAAATGCTACGTTCATAGTTTGGGTCTTGTCCATCACATCATTCTCCTAATGATGTGATCCCATTATCAAGTGACAACACTTGTCTATGGCTAGGAAATCTTGACCATCTTTGATCAACGAGCTAGTCAACTAGAGGCTTACTAGGGACAATGTGTTGTCTATGTACCCACACATGTATTTGAGTTTCCAATCAATACAATTCTAGCATGGATAATAAACAATTATCTTGAACAAGGAAATATAATAATAACTATTTTTATTATTGCCTCCAGGGCATATTTCCAAAGAAACTGTTCGAGCAAGGACGACTGCATCAACCGTACCTGGAGGAGACTGCATTCATATACATCCCGTATGCTCCTACTCGGGATGAGACTGGATATGATCATACTGTCTACACTGCGTTTTTTAGGAGCGCAATGACCGATCCTACGTTGCTGTCTATACCCCTTACATGAGTTATCACTATGACCCACATGTTCTAGTTTAGTACACCGAGGCGCTAGATCGTTCCTTCCGAGCTCTGATTGTAAAGTTGTACGCCACGCATACCCGTATTTACGACGCGATGATGCAGTTGCTACCAACAGCCAGTGCGAGGATTCATCCTGAGTACATCCTCTACCCACGCAGGATAGAGTTGCCATTGGGCCTCGAGTGGTCTGATGTTGGAGGTCGTACTCCTTTGTGTGGACCTTCACTCCCCCTTCCGAATCAGTACCTGCACATGAGTCACCACGGGATGCAAAATCCCGCCCCTAGGTTCTTCTATGAGGGTCACCATGAGTTACCTGGTTTCAGTCATTGTCTCTGATGTTGATGTAGAATTATTGCTATGTCTCGTTGTTGTATCCCTCCACCGCATTCCTGCGTGCCGCCTAGTGAGTCCAGGTTATCGCCAAATTTCGAATTTTGGTTTTAGTTATTGTCTCCAACGTTGATGTAGCATTATCGCTATGTCTTGTTGTTGTATCCCTCCACCGTGTGCCTGTGTGCTGCCTAGTGAGTCCAGGTTATCGCCAAATTTTGAACTTGTAGTCGATGGTTTGTAATCGAACTTATGTATGGATATGTATGTCGAAGTTGTCTACTATGAAGTATCTATCACATTTTCCTTTCGTTATGCTTGATTACTTCATGAATGATTCCATACCCCTACAATTACATTATGCTAAACTACCCCTGTCAAATTTTAGCAGGATGGTTAGACCAGCTGGCCGCCCTAGTGGTGCCGCCGACAATCCACCAACCCACCCCCTAAATATATGGCCGGGATGATCCAACAGTTTGAAGTGAATCGCAGTTCATGCAAGTTCTCATGGACGAGTTCCCAAGGCCGAACATGAACCAGTCGCAAGGCATGACACTACAAGACTTCTGCCGCCTCAACCCTGTGATTTACCGCAGCTCATCTCAGCCTCTTGATGCTGATGACTGGCTCCGTGATATCGCTTATGAGGTGGAGTCTGCCAACGTTCCCCTGGAAAGCTATGTCAACTTTGCGGCTTACTTACTGAAGGGTCCTGCTGCGCAATGGTGGGACAGTCACAAGTGTTCTCAGCCTGTTGGAACTATCATCACTTGGACGGAGTTCCAAGATGCTCTCCGTTCCCGCTACATTCCTCGGGGAATCATGGACCGAAAGAAGCGTGAGTTCCGCAACCTCATCTACACTAACAAAAATGTGGATGCTTATCAGTGGGAATTTCTGGACTTATCCTGCTATGTTGAAGAAGACATTGCAAGTGATGCTCGCACATAGGAGAAGTTCTGTGAGGGCTTTCACCCTGACATCAAGCACGCACTCCTTGTTCAGGAATTTCGCCACCTTGGTGAACAAGGCCATTCAAGTTGGAACTGGCCTGTAGGAATACAAGGATAGCAGCAAGTGCAACCGTGACATGGGCTCATCTGCACAAAAGTGGAAGATCTGGATTCCCCACAACATGTACCGTGCACCTGCTCCTACCCCAAGGCCGTCATATGCTGCAAATCGTGTGCCTCCTCCACCATCTAGGCAGCCAAGGCTTCTAGCTCCACCACCACAAGCTCCTCCTTCCCGCCCTGAGGACGGACCGTGCTTCAAGTGTGTCTATCCAGATCACCGTGCTAGAGACCGCAGGCAGAATCAGAATCAGATGGCTGATGACCCACAAGTATAGGGGATCTATTGTAGTCCGTTCGATAAGTAAGAGTGTCGAACCCAACGAGGAGCAGAAGGATTTGACAAGTGGTTTTCAGCAAGGTAATATCTGCAAGCACTGAAATTATAGGTAACAAGTGGTTGTGTGGTGAGATGATTCGTAGCAAGTAGCAAGTAACAAAAGTTACAACGGTGCAGCAAAGTGGCCCAATCCCTTTTGTAGTAAGGGACAAGCCTGGACAAAGTCTTATAGGAGGAAAAACGCTCCCGAGGACACACAGGAATTTCTGTCATGCTAGTTTTCATCATGTTCATATGATTCACGTTCGTTACTTTGATAGCTTGATATGTGGGTGGACCGGCGCTTGGGTACTGCCCTTACTTGGACAAGCATCCCACTTATGATTAACCCCTCTCGCAAGCATCCGCAACTACGAAAGAAGAATTAAGACAAAGTCTAACCATATCATTAAACTAGTGGATCCAAATCAGCCCCTTTGGAATGCGTGTCCTCTTAGTGCGGAGGAACGTCACTTTATATTGCCTCCTGTGATAAAGAACTTTATTATGCAGTCTGTCGCTTTTATAGCTTCCTCATCACAGGTTCGTACAAAGCTTATTTTCCACACACTAATAGATCATACATATTAGGGAGCAATTTTTATTGCTTGCACTGATGACAACTTACTTGAGGGATCTTATTCAATCCATAGGTAGGTATGGTGGACTCTCATGGCAAAACTAGGTTGAAGGTTTGTGGATGCACAAGTATTATCTCTACTTGGTGCGGGAGTTTTGGCTAATATGAGGTGGAAGCAATCATCACATGCTAAGGGATCTCTAATCATATAACATTGTTCGGAACCAAGCAAACACAATTCATTATGTTGTCTTCCTTGTCCAACATCTACTTCTAAGCATGTAATAGTTCAGTGAGTGTTCACAATCATAGATGGTGTCAAAGATGATGTATTTATATGTGAACCTCTCCTTCTTTATAACTTCCTATTAATTGCAACAATGACCAAGGTCTAGGTTTGTCTACCCTCAACAAGTTTCAATCAACATTCGTTTTATATGTGAAGCCATCACTTCCCATAAGATCATTACATGATCTTTCATGATTTTGTTCTTTTCTCACTCTTTTGATCATGGCAAGAGGCAAAGCCCTCAACTAAGACACTCTTTATTATATGGCTCACGAGCTCGAATACATCGGGGGTGACACAAAGAAAAACTCAAGACTAAAACACTAAGACTTTTAATCTACTAGAGAAAAAGAAAACTGAAAAGGAACAAACTAAAACAAAGGTAAAGGCAAAAGATGTGATGGTGATACGATACCGGGGCAACTCCCCCAAGCTTGGCACAAGCCAAGGGGATTTCCCATACCCATGCTTAGTTGTCTTCCTTTGGATATGATGGTGGTGGAGTTGCTTTGACCTTTGATTCCAAGAGGGCCATCTATCTTTGATTTATACCTTGGAGATCTGTGATATGTTTCTCCAGCAAAACAACTTCACGAGTGAGATAAGTATTGTGAGCACGAGTTGTTTCACAAAACCTCAAGAGTTCAATCAAGGATGGAGACAGTAGGTGGAGGTAGGGTTGGAGGAAGTCCACTTCTTCAACTTCTTCCTTGTTGAGCACAGATTGCACTTCGTCCCATGCCTGATTCTTCTCCTTAGTTTTGCCATTGGCTTCTGTAGGTAGCCTTTCCCTGGCCGCCATGACCTCCATTCTTTTCAGATCAGCATTTACTTCTCCATAGACTTGAGGGATGTTGTTCTCCCCCACAGATTCCTGGGACGACATCTTGCTCTAAATCTGCGGCAGAAAACAGGCTCGAAACGAAAACAGAGGAAATCTACGTGATACGAGGGTCAGACCTTACAGGAGAATATATAATGATTTTTTCCAGACCAGAAGGAGTATTCCGCACAAAAACAGAGTCCGGGAGGCACACGGGGTGGCCACAAGCCCCCCAGGCGCAGCCAGGGGGTGGGCCCGCGCTTGACAGGCTTGTCGCCTTCTTGCGTGCTTTCCGGACTACTTCCAATTTTTCTATTTTTTCAAAAATTACAAAACGGAGAAAAAATCCTACTGGAAAAGTTTTGGAGTCTGTTTTCTTACCAAATCACATACCTCTTTGTTTTCGGAGTCTGAAACAGGCTGATAAATATACCTTAGGTATTCTTCTGGAGTTATGGTATTGACGATATTGCTTTCAGCATTTATGGGAGTACCTGAGATATAATGCTTGATTCTCTGCCCATTTACAACTCTCAGACAGTTACCTTCCGTGTTGTTGATATTGATAGCACCGGAACGATATACTTCCTCAACATTATAGGGACCTTCCCATTTAGAGAGAAACTTGCCTGTGAAAAATCTTAAACGAGAATTATATAGCAAGACATAATCACCTACATTGAACTCACGCTTTTGTATCCTCTTATCATGCCATCTCTTAACCTTTTCTTTGAACAACTTGGCATTTTCATATGCCTGAGTTCTCCATTCATCAAGCGAGCTAATGTCAAATAACCTCTTCTCACCAACAAGTTTGAAATCAAAGTTGAGCTCTTTGATTTCCCAATAAGCTTTATGCTCTAGCTCAAGAGGTAAATGACATGCTTTACCGTACACCATTTTGTGCGGGGACATAACCATGGGATTCTTATAGGCAGTTGTATAAGCCCACAGTGCATCATCGAGCTTCTTAGACCAATTCTTTCTAGACCTGTTGATAGTCTTTTGCAAAATTAGTTTAATCTCTCTATTGCTTAGCTCTACTTGACCACTGGACCGGGGGTGATAGGGAGACACAATTCTATGGTTGACATCGTACTTAGCAAGCGTTTTACAAAAAGCACCATGAATGAAATGTGAACCACCGTCGGTCATTAGATATCTAGGGACTCCAAATCTAGGGGAAATAACTTCTTTAAGCATCCTGATAGAGGTGTTGTGATCAGCACTACTAGTGGGGATAGCTTCTACCCACTTAGTGACGTAATCAACAACAACTAGGATGTGAGTATACCCATTGGATTTTGGAAAAGGTCCCATATAATCAAAGCCCCAAACATCAAATGGTTCAATGACAAGTGAATAGTTCATAGGCATTTCCTAACGTTTACCGATATTACCTATTCTTTGACATTCGTCACAAGACAAGACAAACTTACGGGCATCCTTGAAGAGACTGGGCCAATAGAAACGTGATTGCAATACCTTGTGTGCAACTCTATCTCCCGCATGGTGTCCTCCGTAGGCCTCAGAGTGACACTTTTGTAGGATCTGTCCCTGTTCATGTTCAGGTACACAACGTCTAATAACACCATCTACTCCTTCATTATAAAGGTGAGGATCATCCCAGAAGTAATGTCTCAAGTCAAAGAAGAATTTCTTCTTTTGCTGGTATGTGAAACTAGGTGGTATATATTTGGCAACGATATAGTTTGCATAATCAGCACACCACGGTGCACTACGTGAAGTATTGATGACATTCAATTTCTCAACGGGAAAGCTATCATCAATAGGTTGTGGGTCATCAAGAACGTTCTCTAACCTAGACAAGTTATCTGCTACGGTGTTTTCAGCACCCTTCCCGTCGACAACATGCAAATCAAATTCTTGTAGCAAGAGAACCCATCCGATAAGTCTAGGTTTAGCGTCCTTCTTCTCCATGAGGTACTTAATAGCAGCGTGATCAGTGTGAATAGTGACTTTGGAATCAACTATGTAGGACCTGAACTTTTCACATGCAAACACGACTTCTAAAAACTCCTTTTCCGTAGTAGCTTAGTTTATTTGGGCACTGTCTAGAGTTTTACAAGCATAGTGAATAACATTCAACTTCTTATCAACTCTTTGCCCTAGGACAACACCAACAGCATAATCACTAGCATCACACATGATTTCAAAAATTAAGTTCCAATTAGGCGGTTGAACAATAGGTGCAGTTATCAAGGCCTTCTGAAGTATTTCAAAGGCTTCCTCACAATCATCGTCAAAGACAAAAGGAATATCCTTTTGCAAGAGATTGGTAAGAGGCCTAGAAATCTTAGAGAAGTCTTTAATGAACCTTCTATAGAAACCAGCATGACCAAGGAAACTTCTTATACCTTTGATATCTGTGGGGTATGGCATTTTCTCGATTGCATCAACCTTAGCCTTATCGACTTCAATACCTCTTTCAGAAATTTTATGTCCTAAGACGATACCTTCATTAACCATAAAGTGGCACTTTTCCCAATTCAAGACAAGATTGGTGTCTTTACATCTCTGCAAGACTCGATCAAGGTTGCTGAGGCAATCATCAAAGGAAGACCCGTAAACAGAGAAGTCATCCATGAAAACCTCAACAATCTTTTCACAGAAGTTAGAGAATATAGCCATCATACATCTTTGAAAGGTGGCAGGTGCATTACATAAGCCAAAAGGCATACGTCTATAAGCAAAGGTACCGAAAGGGCAGGTGAAAGTGGTTTTCTCCTGATCAGATTGTGCAACTGGTATTTGGGAGAAACCAGAATAACCGTCTAGAAAGCAGAAGTGTGTGTGTTTAGACAGTCTTTCTAGCATTTGGTCGATAAAAGGCAAAGGGTAATGATCTTTCCTAGTGGCTTTATTCAATTTCCTAAAATCGATCACCATCCTATAGCCAGTAATAATTCTGTGTGGGATCAATTCATCCTTATCATTAGGGACAACGGTAATGCCTCCCTTCTTAGGGACGCAATGCACCGGACTCAGCCAATCACTATGAGCGACAGGATAGATAATACCTGCTTCCAGGAGCTTTAGTATTTCTTTTCTCACTAATTCTTTCATCTTAGGATCTAATCTCTATTGGCAAGCTGAATAGTGACATCAATAGGTTCTATCTCAACAGGTGCAATCTCATCTTTGATTTCATCATATAAGGATTGAGGTATTGCACTAACACTAGCACCCACGTCACATAAACCATGATAACAATGATCTCCTATCTTAACAAAAACAACAGGCGTGCCAACAACAGGCGTGCCAACAACAGGCCTATGTTTATCTCTAGCGTGAGGTTTAGCAATTCTAGCAGCATCTTCAGAGAAGTGAATATTATGTCCCTCAACATCATCGGACATGAGATCTTTGATAATAGCAATGCTAGGTTCAACTCTAATTTTCTCAAGGGGTGTAGGTGTTCTAATGTAGCCTCTACGTATCACAGTTGAAGCTTTAGAATGATCCTTTATCCTAACAGGGAAAGGTGGTTTCTCAATGTAAGCACTGGGAACAATAGGATCATTATAGGCAATGACTTTCTCTTCAACTGGATTGGGTTTAACTACATTGACTTCTAAAGGAGGATGATATTTAAACCACTTCTCTTTGGGGAGATCAATATGAGCAGCAAATGATTCACACAATGAAGCTACTATCTCAGAGTCAAGTCCATACTTAGCGCTAAAATCACAAAAGGTATTTGTTTCAACAAAGGATTTAACGCAATCAAACTTGAAATTCATACCTGATTCCTTACCTTCTTCAAGCTCCTAATCTTCAGAGTTGCATTTAATTCTTTCCAATAAATTCCATTTGAAGTCAGTATCTCTCTTCATAAAAGAACTGGTACAAGAAGTGTCAAGCATGGTGCGATCATTATGAGAAAGCCGAGCATAGAAGTTCTGAATGATAATTTCTCTCGAGAGCTCATGATTGGGGCATGAATATAACATTGACTTAAGCCTCTCCCAAGCTTAAGGGATGCTTTCTCTGTCACGAGGCCAAAAATTGTAAATATAATTCCGATCAAGATGTACTAAATGCATAGGATAAAACTTTTGATGAAATTCCAATTTCAACCGATTGTAGTTCCATTATCGAGTATCATCACATAGCCTATACCATGTAAACGCCTTATCCCTCAAAGATAAGGGAAAGACCTTCTTCTTGACCTCATCCTCAGGCAAACCTGCAAGCTTAAATAAACCACAAATTTCATCTACATAGATTAGACGCAAGTCTAGATGTGATGTTCCATCTCCTGTAAAAGGACTAGCCAACAGTTTCTCAAGCATACCCGAAGGAAATTCAAAGCAAATATTTTGAGTAGGTGCAGCAGGTTGATGAGAAACTCTTTGTTCTTCCGTTTGAGGTGAAGATACGCCGAACAAGCACCTCAAAGGATTAGTTTCCATAGTGACAAGTGACAATAAATTTCAGCACACTATATGAATGTTTCCTTACCAAGTTCCAGTTACCAAAGGCGCTTCACTCCCCGGCAACGGCGCCAGAAAAGAGTCTTGATGACCCACAAGTATAGGTGATCTATCATAGTCCTTTCGATAAGTAAGAGTGTCGAACCCAACGAGGAGCAGAAGGATCTGACAAGTGGTTTTCAGCAAGGTAATATCTGCAAGCACTGAAATTATAGGTAACAAGTGGTTGTGTGGTGAGATGATTCATAGCAAGTAGCAAGTAACAAAAGTAGCAACGGTGCAGCTAAGTGTCCCAATCCATTTTGGAGCAAGGGACAAGCCTGGACAAAGTCTTATAGGAGGAAAAACGCTCTCGAGGACACACGGGAATTTCTGTCATGCTAGTTTTCATCATATTCATATGATTCGCGTTCGTTACTTTGATAGTTTGATATGTGGGTGGACCGGCGCTTGGGTACTGCCCTTACTTGGACAAGCATCCCACTTATGATTAACCCCTCTCGCAAGCATACGCAACTACGAAAGAAGAATTAAGACAAAGTCTAACCATAGCATTAAACTAGTGGATCCAAATCAGCCCCTTACGAAGCAACGCATAAACTAGGGTTTAAGCTTCTGTCACTCTAGCAACCCATCATCTATTTACTACTTCCCAATGCCTCCCTCTAGGCCGAAATAATGGTGAAGTGTTATGTAGTCGACGTTCACATAACACTACTAGAGGAAAAACAACATACAACACATCAAAATATCGAACGAATACCAAATTCACATGACTACTATTAGCATGACTTATCCCATGTCCTCAGGAACAAAAGTAACTACTCACAAAGCATAACCATATTCATGACCAGAGAGGTAATGAGTAGCATCAAGGATCTGAACATAAACTCTTCCACCAAATAATCCAACTAGCATCAACTACAAAGAGTAATTAACACTACTAGCAACCTTACAAGTACCAATCGAAGTCGCGAGATGGAGATTGGTTACAAGAGATGAACTAGGGTTTGGAGATGAGATGGTGCTGATGAAGATGTTGATGGTGATGAGTCCCCTCCAATGAGAGGAGTGTTGGTGATGACGATGGCAACGATTTCCCCCTCTGGGAGGGAAGTTTCCCCGGCAGGATCGTCCTGCCGGAGCTCTAGATTGGTTCTCCTCAAGTTTCTACTCGTGGCGGCGGCGAATCCTCCGAAAAGCCTCCTCCTGATTTTTTTCCGGAACGAAACCCTTCATATAGCAGAAGAGGGGAGCATGTGGTCCTGCAGGGAGCCCACAAGCCCCCAAGGCGCGGCCAGGGGGGTGGCCGCGCCTACCAGGCTTGTGGCCCCCTGGTTGCGCTCCTCTGGCACTTCTTCCACCCAGTATTTTTTATATATTCCCAAAAAAATCCACGTTGATTTTCACGGCTTTTGGAGTTGCGCAGAATAGGCATCTCAAACTTGCTCATTTTTCAGGCTAGAATTCCAGCTGCCGACATTCTCCCTCTTCATGTAAACCTTGCAGAATAAGAGAGAAAAGGCATAAGTATTGTACCGTGAAGTGAAATAACAGCCCAAAAAGCAATAAATATCAACATGAAAGCATGCTGCAAAATGGACGTATCAATGGCACTTCCCTCAACTGGCAGTGGTGATGACCCACAAGTATAGGGAATCAATCGTAGTCCTTCCAATAAGTAAGACTGTCGAACCCAACGAGGAGCAGAAGGAAATGATAGGCAGTTTTTAGCAAGGTATTCTCTGCAAGTGCGATTAGTGACAGTAGTAGATAGTTTTGTAGCAAGATATTTTGTAACAAGTGACAAGTAACAATAGTAACTAAGGTGCAGCAAGGTAGCCCAATACTTTTTACAACAAAGGACTGACCGGAAAGTGTTCTTATATGAAGAATGTGCCCCCGAGGACACATGGGGATTTTTATCTAGTCGTGTTCATCATGTTGAATTGATTCGCGTTCGCTACTTTGATAATTTGATATGTGGTTGGACCGGTGCTAAGGTGATGTTCTTACTTGAACAAAAAACCCACTTATGATTACCCCCTCGCGCAAGCATCCGCAACTACGAAAGAAGAATTAAGATAAATCTAACCATAGCATGAAACGCGTCGATCCAAATCGGCCCCTTATGAAGTAACGTCTAAACTGGGTTTAAGCTTATGTCACTCTCGCAACCCATCACCTACTTGTTACTCCACAATGCCTTCCCTTAGGCCCATAACATGGTGAAGTGTCGTGTAGTCGATGTTCACACGACACCACTAAGAGAAGCAACAACATACATATCATCAAAATATTGAACGAATGCCAATTTCACATGATTACCTGTGACAAGACTTATCCCATGTCCTCAGGAACAATAGTAATTACTCACACCTCATCAACATGTTCAAGATCAGAGGTATAATGATGGTGACAAAGGATCTGAACATAATATCTTTCACCAATTAATCCAACAAGCATCAACTACAAGATGTAATCAACACTACTAGCAACCCACATGTACCAATCTGAGGTTTTGAGACAAAGATCGAATTCAAGAGGTGAACTAAGGTTGCAGATGAGATGGTCCTGGTGTTGATGTTGACGAAGATTGGTTCTCCCACGAAGGAGGAAGTGTTGGTGATGACGATGGCTTCAATCTCCCCCTCCCGGAGGGAAATTTTCCCGACAGAATCACAGTGTCGGAGAGAAAAAGGGTCTCTGCCTAGGTTTCCGCCTCAAGACGGCGACACTTCATCCCAAAAGTAATCTCCTGATTTTTTCCTCAGCGAATAGGAATTTATAGGACTGGAAATAGGGTCCGAGGAGCCATGGGGGCCCCACAAGCCATGGGGGCCCCACAAGCCATGAGGGCACGGGTAGGGCGTGGGTCGCGCCCTGTTGTCTTGTGCCCCCATGGCACACCTCCTCCAGCAGGTGTTTCCTCCATAATTCATTATAATTCCCAGAAAAAAATAACCAAAAGTTTCGTCCAATTTCGAGAACTTTTATTTCTGCACAAAAATAACACCAAAGTAGTTTTGCTGAAAACAACGTCACTCCAGGTTAGTTTCATTCAAATCATGCAAATTAGAGTCCAAAAGAAGAGAAAAAGTGTTTGGAAAAGTAGATACGTTGGAGATGTATCAACTCCCCCAAGCTTAACTCATTGCTTGTCCTCAAGCAATTCAGTTGATAAACTAAAAGTGATAAAGAAAACTTTTACAAACTCTTTTGTTCTTGTTGCTGTATATATACTTAGCTAGTGTTCAGGTTTTCAGCATAAATCATAAGTAACCATATTAATGATAACAATTAAACATCACATGCGCCCATGGCAATACATAATCAACTAGTGAGCAATAATAAGATATCTCATATGCCAACAATTTATCAAAACAATCATGATATAATATGGTGACATGGTATTTCATTAGCCCTTTCTGAGACCGCAAAACATAAATGCAGAGCACCTTCGAGGTTCAAGAAGCGACTAAACATTATAATTTAGAGTAGGAAAGATCTAGTCATGCTCAAATCCAATATTAACTGGACTCAATGCATAAGAATGACAACAGTGCTCTCCGGTCTGGTGCGGTAGGTAAGAAGGTGATGACTCAACATAAAAATAAATGGATAGGCCCTTTGCAGAGGAAACATTGATTTGCAGTCGTGCCAGAGCTCAAGGTTCAAAAACAGGGATGAAATTGTATATTGGGGGTGGTGTGTTTTTCCTGTCAACGTTACGATGGATTTTTCAATATCGTCCATGCTAATCACATTATTGGCGGTTCCCAAATAGAATTGAAATTTGACTCCTCCTCCACCATTCAAACACACTCCATGGCTAGTCGAATCCATGGGTACCATCCAAAGAGTCAACTTTCTGGGGGGAGTTCCTGTTTATTTATTTTTGTATTATGCAGGGTTGGGCATCTTTTTATGAGCCTCTCTCGTGTAATAACAAGTGAATAAACACTCATCTTTGAGAATAACCCGCTTAGCCTGGAAGATGATGACCACCCCATCGCTCCATGAGCGGTACGAGCACACAAAACAGATATTTATTTGAATATTAGAGATGGCACATGCAAATTTACTTGGAATGGCAGGGTAATACCGCATATGGGTAGGTATGGTGGACTCATGTGGAACAACTTGATTTTAGGAGTTTGGATGCACAAGCAGCATTCCCGCTTGGTACAGGTGAAGGCTAGTAATAGATTGAGAAGCGACCAGCTAGAGAGCGAAAATGGTAATAATCATGCATTGTGAATAATTAACATTGGACATTAGCATGGGTAAGATATGAATACTCTGAATTTAAACATTATGAATGCTGCATTGGTTTTGAATCAAGTACATGTTTGCACATGGGCCAAGTCAAGCTGCTCGAATTACTCAGAGGGAAATACCATATTACCATACCACATCATAACCATTTTAGTGCATGTTGACTCATAAGATAAGTCATTATCCACTCCTAGCTATTTAAGGATGTCATGAGAAACTATAATCTCTAATTGTCATCATAAACATGTTCACTCATAATATACTAAATCAAGATCGAACGAGCTAAACATATTTACTAAAACGGGAAACAAGAAGATTCCATACCAGCTTCCTTTGCTACGATCACTTCATCAAATATCGTCATTATTCCCTTTCACTTGCACGATCGAATGATATGATAGTAATAATAATGCGAGTGCATCATGGACTAAGATGGAATCTGCGAGACAATTTAAACACAGGATAAGACAAGGTAATTATGGCTCTTTTTGTTAGATTCACATTTATGCATAAGAGAGCCACTCAACATTTTCATTGGTCTTCTTCCTTCAACGACTCAAGGAAAAAAAAGAAGTTCAGATAAACACACTGAAATATTCTTGGCGTTTTTGATTTTTCTAGAGGGAATAAAGAAACAAAGGAAAAACAAAAATGAGAAAAACTATTTACATGGGAAAGCTCCCAAGATGCAAAGGAAATATTTTTGTTTTTTCTATTAATACTGTAGTTAATCAAATGGGAAACAAAAACTGAAAAGAAGCGAGAAATATTTTTGGATATTTCAAAGATATCCCCAAAGATCTTTGGATCAACGACATAGTGGGAAACATAGCTCTCTCCATCGGAATCTTGAGATGCCATATTTTCAGATCTACCAGAAAAACAACCCGAAACAAGAACATAGGAGAAACTTGCGATGCGGTGATCAAAACATACTGGAGTATATATAATGATTTTTTCTAGGTCAGAATATGTGTTCTCGAAGAAATCGGAGTCTGGAGGGCACACGGGGGCCCCACAAGCCATCAGGGTGCGGCCAAGGGCTAGGTCGCGCCGTGTTGGCTTGTGCCTCCCTCGTGAGTCCTCCTGACTCTGTTTTATTTTGTATTTTTTCTAAAATACCAAAAACAAAAGTAATTGTTTTTTTGGAATTTTTGGAGTCAGTATACTTACCGTATCACGTACCTACCCCTTTTCAGCATTCTGGAGCGTTCCGGAGGGTCTGTCTTATGTGTTCTTCCAAAGTCATAACTTGAATAATGTTAGTTTTAACGTCAAGGGGCGTAGCTGAGATATAGTGCTTAATTCTTTGACCATTTACCACCTTCGGGGTTTTGCCTTCGAAGTTATTAATCTTTATAGCATGTGACCGATAGACCACTTCAACCACATAAGGGCCTTCCCACTTGGAGAGAATCTTACCTGCAAAAAATCTGAAACGAGAGTTGTACAAAAGCACCAAGTCTCCTACATTGAATTCTCATTTTTGGATTCTTTTGTCATGTCATATTTTAACCTTTTCCTTAAACAACTTGGCATTTTCGTAAGCATGTGTCCTCCATTCATCTAATGAACTAATGTCAAATAACCTTTTCTCACCGGCAAGCTTGAAATCATAGTTAAGTTCTTTAATTGCCCAATAAGCTTTATGTTCCAACTCAAGAGGTAAATGACAAGCTTTCCCATAAACCATTTCATAATGGGACATCACCATAGGGTTCTTGTAGGCGGTTCTATAAGCCCATAGAGCATCATAAAGTTTCTTAGACCAATTATTTCTAGATCTATTAACCATCTTTTGCAAAATTAACTTTATTTCTCAATTACTCAATTCAACTTGACCACTAGATTGAGGGTGATAGGGTGATGCAATTCTATGGTTAACATCATATTTAGCTAAGAGTTTACGGAAAGCACCATGAATAAAATGAGAACCACCATCAGTCGTTAAATATCTAGGGACTCCAAACTTCAGGAAGATAATATTCTTAAGCATTTTAATAGAAGTGTTATGATCAGCACTACTAGTAGGAATAGCTTTTACCCACTTAGTAACATAATCAACAGCAACTAGAATATGTGTGTACCCATTAGAGGAAGAAAAAGGTCCCATATAATCAAATCCCAAAACATCAAATGGTTCAATAGCAAGTGAATAATTCATAGGCATTTCCCGGCGTCTACTAACGTTACCAATTCTTTGACATTCATCACATGAAATTACATAATTACGAGCATCTTTAAAAGGAGTAGGCCAATAAAAACCAGATTGTAATACCTTGTATCCACTTATGTCACCAGCATGGTGCCCTCCATAAGCCTTGGAGTGACATTTCCGTAAGATTTGTCCATGTTCATGCTCAGGTACACAACGTCTAATAATACCATCTACTCCTTTATAAAGATGTGGGTCATCCCAGAACTAATCTCGTAAATCATAGAAGATTTTTTTTCTTTTGTTGGTATGTGAAATTAGGTGGTATGTATTTAGCAACAAAATCATTAGCATAATCAACATACCAAGGGTAACTTTGTGAAGTATTTATAGCAGCAAGTTGTTCATCAGGAAAATTATCATCAATAGGCAGTGGGTCATCAAGAACATTTTCCATTCTAGACAAGTTATCTGCTACGGGGTTTTCAGCTCCCTTCCTATAAACTATATGCAAGTCAAACTCGTGTAGTAAAATCACCCACCTAATAAGTCTAGGTTTAGCATCCATCTTTTCCTTTAGGTATTTAATAGCAGCATGACCAGTGTGAATGGTAACTTTTGAGTCAACAATGTAAGGTCTAAATTTATCACAAGCAAACACAACTGCTAAAAAATTCTTCTAAGTGGTGACATAATTTAGTTGAGCATTGTCTAAGGTCTTACAAGCATAATGAATAACATTTAATTTCTTGTCTACTCTTTTCCCTAAAACAACACCAACAGCGTAGTCACTAGCATCACACATAATTTCAAACAGTAAATTCCAATCAGGTGGTTGGACAATAGGTGCAGTAATCAAGGCTTTCTTAAGTATTTCAGAGGCTTCCATACAATCATCATAACAACCAAAAAAAAATCTTTTTGAAGAAGATTAGTTAGTGGCCTAGAAATTTTTGACAAATCTTTAATGAAGTGCCTATAAAAACCAACATGACCAAGGAATTTTTTATACCTTTGATATCTTTTGGGCAAGGCATTTTCTCTATTGCATCAACTTTGGCTTTGTCTAATTCAATACCTCGCTTAGAAATTTTATGCCAAGTACAATACCTTCATTTACCATAAAGTGGCACATCTCCCAATTAAAGACAAGATAAGTTTCTTCACATCTCTACAAAACTCGATCAAGGTTGCTTAAGCAATCATCAAAGGAAGTCCCGTAAATGGAAAAATCGTCCATGAAAACCTCCACAATCTTTTCAGAAAAGACAGAGAATATAGAAGTCATACATCTTTGAAAGGTAGCAGGTGCATTGCATAAACCAAAAGGCATACGTCTATAAGTATAAATTCCAAAAGGGCACGTGAAATTACTTTTCTCTTGGTCATCCTTAGACGCATGTATTTGAGAAAAACCGGAATATCCATCAAGAAAACAAAAATGTGTGTGCTTAGATAATCTTTCCAACATTTGATCAATAAAAGGCAAGGGGTAATGATATTTCCTAGTAGCTTTATTTAACTTCCTAAAATCTATCACCATCCTATAACCAGTTACAATTCTTTGCGGAATAAGTTCATTCTTATCATTAGGAACAACAGTTATACCTCCTTTCTTAGGAACACAATGAACGAGACTTACCCATTTACTATCAGCAATAGGATAGATTATACGTGCCTCCAGAAGCTTTAGTATTTCAGTTCTCACCACTTCTTTCATTTTGGGATTTAAGCGGCATTGATGATCAATGACAGGTTTAGCATCTGGCTCCATATTAATCTTGTGCTCACATAGAGTGGGACTTATGTCCTTAAGATCATCAAGAGTATATCGAATAGCAGCCATGTGCTTCTTCAGAGTTTTAAATAATTTCATTTCTTCATGCTTTCAAAGGTTAGCACTGATAATAACAAGATATATCTTCTTCTCATCAAGATAAACATATTTCAAGGTATCAGGTAAAGTTTTAAGATCAAACACGGGATCTCCTTTGGGTGGAGGGGGGTCCCCTAAAATATCAACTAGTAAGTTGTGTTTAAGAATAGGTGTTTTTCTAAGAAATATATCATCTATCTCAGTTCTTTCATTCATATGCATATCATTTTCATGGTCTAGCAAATATTGTTCTAGTGGATTGGTAGGAGGCACGACAATAAAGGCAAGACCAATTATTTCATCCTTACTAGGTAATTCCTTATCATGAGGTTGCTTACTAATCTTGGAGAAATTAAATTCATCAGATACATCGCCAAATTTTATGTTAAACTTTTTAGTTAAACAATTAATTTCAGCATTAACAGTACTCAAGAAGGCCTACCAAATATAGTGGGACAAAAAATATCTTGTTCTAAACCAAGTACTAGGAAATCAGTTGGGTACTTAACTTTTCCACACAAGACTTCAACATCTCTAACAATCCCAAGTGGTGCAATAGTGTCTTTATTTACAAGTTTAATAGTAACATCAATATATTCAGGTTCATAGGGTGCTATGTCATTCTTGATCTCATCATAGAGGGAAATAGGTATGTCACTAACACTAGCTCCCAAGTCACACAAGCCATGATAAAAATGATCTCCAATTTTAACTGAAACAACATGCATGCCAACAACTGGTTTATTTTTGTCTAGCTCATCATGTCTGTTTCTAACAGGTTTTGCAATTCTAGAAGCTTCATCACATAAGTAGATAACACGACCATTGATAACCCACAAGTGTAGGGGATCGCAACAGTTTTTGAGGGTAGAGTATTCGAACCAAATTTGTTGATTCACACACAACGGAAAGCGAAAGAATATTCTCAAGTATTAGCAGCTGAGTCTGTGAGATTCAACCACACCTGAAAGATTAGTGTCCGCAAGCAAAGTATCAGTAGCAAAGTAGTATGATAGCAACGGTGTCAGAAACGATCTGTTGACGACAGACTATTCCTAACTGTTGTATCAATGGCGCCCGTAGGTTGCACATGGACGGGGAACTATTCTTCCCCGACAACGGTGATGAAAAGGATCTTGCAACAAGTAACAACGAAGTAGCAAGGAACAACATTAGCAACAGTAGTAGCAGCAAAGTGGCCCAATCCCTTTTGTACCAAGGGACAAGCCTAGACAAAGTAACGTAGCAAGGACTAGTAGTAAAAGACTCGTAGGCAGTGGATCGGTGATGGATGAGTATGACGGATGTGATTCATCATGTAACAGCTATAACACGGAGAGATATGTAACTAACTCCCGTTCGTCAATCTAATGTAGGCATGTATTCCGTATGTAGTCATACGTGCTTAGGGAAAAGAACTTGCATGACATCTATTGTCCATCCCTCCCATGGCAACGGGGTCCTAATGGAAACTACGGGATATTAAGGTTCTCCTTTTAATAAAGAACCGGACCAACACATTAACACGCGGTGAATGCATGAACTCCTCATACTATGGTCATCTCCGGGAGTGGTTCTGGCTATTGTCACTCCGGGGTTGTCGGGTCATAACACATAGTAGGTCACTACAACTTGCAAGATAGGATCTACAACACACATATATTGGCGACAACATAATAGGTTCAGATCTGAAATCATGGCACTCGGGCCCTAGTGACAAGCATTAAGCATAGCCAAGTAGTAGCAACATCAATCTAGGACATAGTGGATACTAGGGATCAATCCCCGTCAAAACTAACTCGATTACATGATAGATCTCATCCAACTCATCACCGTCCAGCAAGCCTACGATGAGATTACTCACGAACGATGAAGAGAATCATGGAATTTTTGATGGAGGAAGGTTGATGATGACGATGGCGACGACCTCCCTGTTGTAAATATGCCCTAGAGGCAATAATAAATTAGTTATCATTATATTTCTTTGTTCATGATAATCGTTTATTATCCATGCTATAATTGTATTGATTGGAAACACAGTGCATGTGTGGATACATAGACAAAATACTGTCCCTAGTAAGCCTCTAGTTGACTAGCTCGTTGATCAAAGATGCTCAAGGTTTCCTGACCATAGGCAAGTGTTGTCACTTGATAACGGGATCACATCATTAGGAGAATCATGTGATGGACTAGACCCAAATTAATAGATGTAGCATGTTGATCGTGTCATTTTGTTGCTACTGTTTTCTGCGTGTCAAGTATTTGTTCCTATGACCATGAGATCATATAACTCACTGACACCGGAGGAATGCTTTGTGTGTATCAAACGTTGCAACGTAACTGGGTGACTATAAAGATGCTCTACAGGTATATCCGAAGGTGTTCGTTGAGTTAGTATGGATCGAGACTGGGATTTGTCACTCCGTATGACGGAGAGGTATCTCAGGGCCCACTCGGTAATACAACATCACACACAAGCCTTGCAAGCATTGTGACTTAGTGTAAGTTGCGGGATCTTGTATTACGGAACGAGTAAAGAGACTTGCCGGTAAACGAGATTGAAATAGGTATGCGGATACTCACGATCGAATCTCGGGCAAGTAACATATCGAAGGACAAAGGGAATAACATACGGGATTATATGAATCCTTGGCACTGAGGTTCAAACGATAAGATCTTCGTAGAATATGTGGGATCCAATATGGGCATCCAGGTCCCGCTATTGGATATTGACCGAGGAGTCACTCGGGTCATGTCTGCATAGTTCTCGAACCCGCAGGGTGTGCACACTTAAGGTTCGACGTTGTTTTATGCGTATTTGAGTTATATGGTTGGTTACCGAATGTTGTTCGGAGTCCCGGATGAGATCACGGACGTCACGAGGGTTTCGGGAATGGTGCGGAAACGAAGATTGATATATAGGATGACCTCATTTGATTACCGGAAGGTTTTCGGAGTTACCGGGAATGATGAATGGGTTCCGTTTGTTCACCGGGGGGGGGGGGGCAACCCATCCCGGGGAAGCCCATTGGCCTTGGGGGTGGCACACCAGCCCTTAGTGGGCTGGTGGGATAGCCCAAGAAGTCCCTATGCGCCAAAGGATAAGAACTCAAAGAGAAACAAAAAAAAGAGGAGGTGGGAAAGGAGAGAAGGACTCCACCTTCCAAACCTAGTTGGATTCGGTTTGGAAGGGGAGGACTTCCCCCCTTGGCTCGGCCGACCCCCTTGGGGCTCCTTGAGCCTCAAGGCGAGGCCCCCCCTCTCCCACTTATATATACGGAGGTTTTAGGGCTGATTTGCGATGACTTTGCCACGGCAGCTCGACCACATATCTCCACGGTTTGACCTCTAGATCGCGTTTCTGCGGAGCTTGGGCGGAGCCCTGCTGAGATTAGATCACCACCAACCTCCGGAGTGCCGTCACGCTGCCGGAGAACTCATCTACCTCTTCGTCTCTCTTGCTGGATCAAGAAGGCCGAGATCATCGTCGAGCTGTACGTGTGCTGAACGCGGAGCTGCCGTCCGTTCGGCACTAGATCGTGGGACGGATCGAGGGACGGTTTGCGGGGCGGATCGAGGGACGTGAGGACGTTCCACTACATCAACCGCGTTCACTAACGCTTCTTCTGTGCGATCTACAAGGGTACGTAGATCGGAAATCCCCTCTTGTAGATGGACATCACCATGATAGGTCTTCGTGCACGTAGGAAATTTTTTGTTTCCCATGCGACGTTTCCCCATCAGTGGCATCATGAGCTAGGTTCATGCGTAGATGTCTTCTCGAGTAGAACACAAAAGTTTTTGTGGGCGGTGATGTGCGTTTTGCTTCCCTCCTTAGTCTTTTCTTGATTCCGCGGTATTGTTGGATTGAAGCGGCTTGGACCGACATTACTCGTACGCTTACGAGAGACTGGTTTCATCGCTACGAGTAACTCCGTTGCTCAAAGATGACTAGCAAGTGTCGTTTTCTCCAACTTTATTTGAATCGGATTTGACCGAGGAGGTCCTTGGATGAGGTTAAATAGCAATTCATACATCTTCGTTGTGGTGTTTGCGTAAGTAAGATGCGATCCTAGATACCCATGGTCACCACGTAAAACATGCAACAACAATTAGAGGACATCTAACTTGTTTTTGCAGGGTATGCTTGTGATGTGATATGGCCAACGATGTGATGTGATATATTGGATGTATGAGATGATCATGTTGTAATAGTTAATATCGACTTGCACGTCGATGTTACGGCAACCGGCAGGAGCCATAGGGTTGTCTTTAAACTAACATTTGTGCTTGCAGATGCGTTTACTATATTGCTAGGACGTAGCTTTAGTAGTAATAGCATGAGTAGCACGACAACCCCGATGGCGACACGTTGATGGAGATCATGATGATGGAGATCATGGTGTGACGCCGGTGACAAGAAGATCGTGCCGGTGCTTTGGTGATGGAGATCAAGAAGCACATGATGATGGCCATATCATGTCACTTTTGAATTGCATGTGATGTTAATCCTTTATGCACCTTATCTTGCTTAGAACGATGGTAGCATTATGAGGTGATCTCTCACTAAAATTTCAAGACGAAATTGTGTTCTCCCCGACTGTGCAGCGTTGCGACAGTTCTTCGTTTCGAGACACCACGTGATGATCGGGTGTGATAGACTCAACGTTCACATACAACGGGTGCAAAACAGTTGCACACGCGGAACACTTGGGTTAATCTTGACGAGCCTAGCATGTGCACACATGGCCTCAGAACACACGAGACCGAAAGGTCGAGCATGAATCGTATAGTTGATATGATTAGCATAGAGATGCTTACCACTGAAACTATTCTCGACTCACGTGATGATCAGACTTGAGATAGTGGATTTGGATCATGTACCACTCAAATGACTAGAGAGATGTACTTTTTGAGTGGGAGTTCTTAAGTAATATGATTAATTGAACTAATTGTCATGAACATGGTCTAATGGTCTTTGCGAATTACGATGTAGCTTGCGCTATAGCTCTACTGTTTTTATATGTTCCTAGAGAAAATTTAGTTGAAAGTTGATAGTAGCAAACTTTGCAGAGGATTGTCCTCATTGCTGCACAGAAGGCTTATGTCCTTAATGCACCACTCGGTGTGCTGCATCTCGAGCGTCGTCTGTGGATGCTGTGAACATCCGACATACACGTTTCTGATGACTACACGATAGTTCAGTGCAAAATACTTAATGGCTTAGAAGCGAGGCGCCGAAGACGTTTTGAAACGTCACGGAACATAAGTGATGTTCTAAAGAGATGAAATTATGATTTCATGCTTGTGCCCTTGTTAAGAGGTACGAGACCTCCGACAAGATTCTTTGTCCAGAAAGTAAAGGAGAAAAGCTCAATCGTTGAGCGTGTGCTCAGATTGTCTGAGTACGACAATCGCTTGAATCAAGTGGGAGTTAATCTTCCAGATGAGAATGTGATGGTTCTCCAAAGTCACTGCCACCAAGCTGTGAGAGCTTTGTGATGAACTATAACATATCAAGGATAGATACAATGATCCTTGAGCGATTCGCAATGTTTGACACTGCGAAAGTAGAAATCAAGAAAGAGCATCAATAGTTGATGGTTAGTAAAACCACTAAGTTTCAAGAAAGGAAAGGGCTAGAAGGGATACTTCGTGAAACGGCAAAACAGTTGCTGCACTAATGAAGAGACCCAAGATTAAACCCAAACCCGAGACTAAGTGCTTCTGTAATGAGGGGAACAGTCACTGAGGCGGAGCAACTCTAGATACTTGGTAGATAAGAAGGCTGGCAAAAGTTGAAAGAAGTATATTTGATATACATGATGTTGATGTGTACTTTACTAGTACTCCTAGTAGCATGAGGGTATTGGATACCGGTTCGGTTGCTAAGTGATTAGTAACACGAAATGAAAGCTACGGCATAAACGGAGACTAGCTAAAGGCGAGGCGACGATACGTGTTGGAACTGTTTCCAAGGTTGATATGATCAAAGGTCGCACACTCCATCTACCATCGGGATTGGTGTTAAACCTAAATAATTGTTATTTGGTACTTGCGTTAAGCATGAACATGATTGGATCGTATTTATTGCAATACGATTATTCATTTAAAGAGAATAATAGTTACTCTATTTGCTTGAATAAATCACCTTCAATGGTTTATTTAATCTCGATCGTAGTGTTACACATGTTCATAATATTGGTGCCAAAAGATACGAGGTAATGATGATAGTACCACTTACTTGTGGCACTGCCGCTTGAGTCATGTTGGTGTAAATTGCATGAAGAGGCTCCATGCTGATGGATCTTTATACTCACTTGATTTTGAATCACTAGTGACATGCAAATCATACCACATGAGCAAGGCCTTGTTTTCATTGAGATGAAACAAGATAGTAACTTGTTGGAAGTGATACATTTTGATGTATGCAGTCCAATGGGTGCTGAGGCATGCAATGGATATCATTATGTTCTTACTTCAATGACGGTTTGAGCAGATACAAGAGTATTTACTTAATGAATCACAAGTCTAAAATATTGAAAGGTTCAATTCTGTTTCAGGAGTGAAGTTCGTCGTAACAAGAGGATAAACTGTCTACGATATGATCATAGAAATGAATATCTGAGTTACGAGTTTTGGTACGCA
Source organism: Hordeum vulgare subsp. vulgare (assembly GCF_904849725.1). Classification (NCBI taxonomy): domain Eukaryota; kingdom Viridiplantae; phylum Streptophyta; class Magnoliopsida; order Poales; family Poaceae; genus Hordeum; species Hordeum vulgare. Next base: position 97,642,032 of record NC_058521.1, on the reverse strand, counting down.
GTTAAGACAATATGGAAAGTGTTTCATAGTTCATGCCACCTCGAACATCATAGTCTGATGATGTGTCTGAACGTCATAGCCACACACTATTTGGTATGGTGCATGCTATGATGTCTCTTATCGAATCACCACTATCGTTTATGGGTTATGCATTAGAGACAACCGCATTCACTTTAAATAGGGCACCGCGTATTTTCGTTGAGATGACACGGTATAGATTGAGGTTTAGAGAAATATAAACCATCGTTTCTTGAAAGTTTGGGGCTTCGACACTTATGTGAAAAAATTTCAGTCTGATAAGCTCGAACCCAAAGCGGATAAATGCATCTTCATAGGATATCCAAAACAGTTGAGTACATCTCCTATCTCAGATCCGGAAGCAAAGTGTTTGTTTCTAGAAACGGGTTCTTTCTCGAGGAAAGGTTTCTCTCGAAAGAATTGAGTGGGAGGGTGGTAGAACTTGATGAGGTTATTCAACCATCACTTCAACCAGTGTGTAGCAGGGCGCAGGAAGTTGTTCCTGTGGCGCCTACACCAATTGAAGTGAAAGCTGATGATGGTGATCATCGAGCATCGGATCAAGTTACTACAAGCCTCGTAGGTTGACAAGGTCGCGTACTACTGCAGAGTGGTACGATAACCCTGTCTTGGAGGTCATGTTGTTGAGCAACAGTGAACCTACGAGTTATGGGGAAAGCAATGGTGGGCCTGGATTCCGACAAATGGCTGGAAGCCATGAAATCCGAGAGAGGATCCATGTATGAAAACAAAGTGTAGACTTTGGAAGAACTACTTGATGGTCATAGGACTATTGAGTAAAGATGGATCCTTAAAAGGAAGACAGACGATGATGGTGATAAGTCACTATTAAGAAAAGCTCGACTTGTCGCAAAGATGTTTTCGACAAGATCAAATAGTTGACTATGATGAGACTTTCTCACTCGTAGCGATGCTAAAAGTCTGTTAGAATTATGTTAGTAGTTGCTGCATTATTTATGAATTATTGCACATAGGATGTCAAAACATTGTTTCCTCGACAGTTTCCTTGAGCAAACATTGTATGTGATACAACCACGAGGTTTTGTCGATCCTAAAGATACTAGCAAGTATGCAAGCTCCAGCGATCCTTCAGTGGACTGGTGCAAGCATCTCGGAGTTGGAATATACACTTTGATGAGATGATCAAAGATTTAGGGTTTGTATAAGGTTTATGAGAAACTTGTATTTCCAAAGAAGTGAGTGGGAGCACTATAGAATTTCTGATAAGTATATGTGGTTGACATATTGTGGATCAGAAGTAATGTAGAATTTCTGTAAAGCATACAAGGTTGTTTGAAAGGAGTTTTCAAAGGAATACCTGGATTGGGCTACTTGAACATTGAGCATCAAAGATCTATGAAGATAGATCGAAAGCGCTTAATAGAAGTTTCAACAAGATGCATGCCTTGACAAGTTTTTGAAGGAGTTCAAAATAGATCAGCAAAGAAGGAGTTCTTGGTTGCGTTGTGAGGTGTGAATTTGAGTAAGACTCAAAACCCGACCCCAGCAGAATAAAGAGAATAGACGAAGGTCGTCTTCTATGCCTTGGCCGTAGAATCTGAAGTATGCCATGGTGAGTACCGCACCTGATGTGTGCCTTGCAGCAAGTCTGTTAAGAGGTACACAGAATGATCCAGGATTGAATCACTGATCAACGGTCAAAGTTATCCTTAGTAACTAAATAGACTAAGGAATTTTTCTCGATTATGGAGGTGGTTAAAGAGTTCGTCGTAAAGGGTTACGTCGATGCAAGCTTTGTCACTAATCCGAATAACTATGAGTAGTGAAACGGATTCGTATAGTAGAGTAGATATTTGGAGCATTTCCGAATAGCACGTAGTAGCAGCATCTATAAGATGACATAAAGATTTGTAAAGAACGCACGGATCTGAAAGTTTCAGAACCGTTGACTAAAACCTCTGTAACATCCCAATTTTCTTAAATTCGGATGTTAATAGATCATTCGTATGCATCTCATATTTTATGCATATTTGTGTTCTTCTGAAAATTCTATTCGTTATGTGACTGCGAGCAATTTATTGGAGTGGAGATAATATGACTTCTCCCCCGTCGAATTAAAGTGCATGACATTTCGAATTTTATTTTGGAGTCACCAATTTGGTTTTGCAAATTTTCTAAACTCCGAATAATTTCTGCTGTTGAGTTTTTTCAATCGCGTTGTGTGACCTATTGCATAAAACTATTTTTAAAAGTTGCATTAGGTGGAACTAGGGTTTCCATAGAAATATTATATGTATTGGTATATATATATGTATTATATATATATATTAGTTGTATATGTTATTTTGTTTTTTTTCCTAAGTATTCTAGTGCATATATGTATATTAGTACCTACTTTTTTTCTAGTATTTTTGTTAGCTAGGAAAATATATTTTACTGTTTTGTTTTTTTCTTTTTGCTGCTGTTAGTTTGTTTTAAAAAAAAAAAAGGAAAACCTGCCAGGCCGAGCCAAAGTGGCTCAGCCCAGCCGCCACCCGAGGCATGCATGCACCGAGGCATGCAACAGCCATGCATGTAGCAGCCCCCGTCCCAATCTCCTCTCTCTCCCCACGTTTTTCTCTCCTCTCTCTCCTCCCTTATTCTCTCCTCTCTCTCCCCACGTAATCTCCTCTCTATTTCCTTCTTCTCCTTCCTTCCTCTCTTTCCTTTTCTTTCACCAGGAACCGAGCCGCTCCTCCCTCTCCTTCCTCCAGTGCTCCCTCTCCTTCCTTGTTCATCTCTCTCCACCGCCTCCCTCCTCTCTCACCCGAGCCGCCGTCACTTTCCTTCTCTCTGCCCAGGCCGAGACCGACTTCTCCTCCCTCCCTTTCCTTTTCTCTCACCCTAGACCGAGCTCTCCTCTCTCCCGTGATCTCCTTCCCCCGAAGCTCCCTCTCCTTCCTTTCTACTCTCCCTCCTAGGCCTATATAAACCCTCCCTTCCCACCGCCACCCCTCCCCCAACCCTAGCCACCGCCGCCACTTCACCCCGCCGCCGCCCGAGCCGCCGCCGCCGCCACGGGCAGCAGCAGCAGCTCGAAGCTGCTGCACTTCGCCTCGCCCCTGGGAGCAGCCCCGTCGCCCCCTTCTCCCCCCGAGCGCCTCCCCCGAGGAGGAGCACCTCCGCCGCCTCACCCCGAAGCCTCCAACCCCGCCCCGGAGCTCCTCCCTCGCCGGCAGCAACGTTCCTCGCCGGTGCAAGCTTCTGCAGCAGGTAGCTATCCCTCTCTCTCTATATATATTGCATGTACTCGTTTCTAGCCCTTAGATCTCATGCAACGGCCAAGATTAGATCCCCAAGTACCTGTTCGGTCTATTCCAGAAAACCAGTAGGTTTATTTGTCACTTAAGTTTTAGCCGGCGATTTTGCTTAGCCGTAGGCCGTTTGCCCGAAACCATTCAACAAACAGCCCCGCAGCCACTAATAGCCTGCCACGTGTGCCTCTCTTTTAGCACTAGCAGTTTTGTAACTTCTGTCCAGATTTCAAAAACAGAAACGTTCAATTTTGTTTTGGCCACAACTTTTTATCCCTACGTCCAATGACATTGATTCTTTTTCCAGAAGCTCACAAATGTCCTGTAGTTTTTAAAAACATATAATATGTCTGTGTTTGAAATTTTTAAATATAAGTTAGAGCAGATTTAGTTTAAACACTGTTTTGCTTATTCCAGGAGTTTGAAAAATGATATTGAGTTGATTCTTTTTGCTACTGTTTTCTAGTGATAAAATCTTACTGTGGTAGAATGTTCAGAATTTTTAAAGTATTTTTACTGGTGTTTTCAACAGAAACAAGTTTCTGCCATACCGGCGTGCGATAAATTCTTTTGCGTAGTCTTTTGCAAATCATTGCATGTGATGTTATTTTTACTTGTGGCATGATTGAATTTCTTATGGCGTGCTTTGTGTTTGTATCGGTAGATCATCCGGAGTGCGAAGCGTGTTACTTAGAGACGCTCGAGCAGGACAACTATCATCAAGGCAAGTCATCTTTGATCATGTTATTTTACCTATGTTTTCAATGCATAGTAGATCACCTTCTTTGCCCAATTTGCATGCTGCCTAGGTACTTGGAAACTTTAGCATAAGATGTAGTATCATGTGGTAGGAACACAACAACCCTGACACTTGGCCCCGGGACGACAATGTTATATTCGCTATGCTTGAGTAGACGGGTTATTGGTTGAGTGTATTCCACGAGTGATGCGAGATTGATATTAATCAAGACCGGACTAAGACAAGATTTTCAAGACCTCGGACGCAATGCAACACTGGGTGAAGGACGGTTGACCGGCTCCCTGGAAAACCCAGTGGATGCCCGGGATGCTGGAGAGGCCATGTCATCCTGCGGAAAGCTTCACCCAGGCTCAAAGAGACGGACGGATATTTTCAAGACCCAAGGCTTACCTGCACAGCCACAAGTCATTATGGGCTCTGGCTTGGTTGGACAACGCGGCGACTCTGGACAGGCGGTGCTAGCAGATGTAGACGAACGGTAGGAATGGATGGGCACCGACAGGGATTCAGAGGGACCCGTTGAAAGACCATGTTTTGATCATCCGGTCTTCAAACACCCTGAAGTGCGAGGACATACATGGAGGCGATCAAATCTTGTGGGGAACGTGTGCAAAACTCTGCAGAGTACTCAAACCTAATCGATTAGCCGTGTCCACGGTCATGGACAACTTGAGCCGAAGGCATTGAATTTCCCCTGAACTCTCGACACAACTTATTAATGATGTGGGTGTTAACAACTATTCGGGTACGAGAACTGGTTGGCGGAACCATCTCGTTAACAACAAACTATGTAGTAATATTTTGCTTTCGACCCCTTTTGTTGTAGGATAAAACTGGCTTTATGCAAAACTTAGCTCCACCGGCCAAATATGCATGTAGATATAGTTGATTATTATTTTATCCCTCTCTCTGATGATTTGCCAGCATATTCAATATGCTGACCTACACGGCTGCTACGTATCATGTTGCAGAGTACTTTTCCGACCAGGAGTGAGGCTACGATTCTACGCTCAGCGACATGCCCTTGGAGTCGGATGGACTCGTCTACCTGATGCTTCCGCTTAGTCTTCGTTAGATAATCTCATGAGTTTGGCCTTCAACCACTTTATTGTACTCCTTTATTGTAATAAAGTACTCTTTATGAGATTTCGATTAATAAAGCTGTGTGATTGCACTCTGGAATATATACATTATGTACTGTGTGTGTACCAGCATGATCTTGGGATGGTACAGAAACACCAGAGGCTTGACTCGTTGAGTCGGGTCGCTACAACCTCTCTCACGAGCAAGACGTGATTAGACCCCAGAACTATATGGGTGTTGGATTCGTTGAAATCACATGGTGATGTGAACTAGATTATTGAATCTAGTGCAAGTGGGAGACTGTTGGAAATATGCCCTAGAGGCAATAATAAATTATTTATTATTATATTTCTTTGTTCATGATAATCGTTTATTATCCATGCTATAATTGTATTGATTGGAAACACAGTGCATGTGTGGATACATAGACAAAACACCGTCCCTAGTAAGCCTCTAGTTGACTAGCTCGTTGATCAAAGATGGTCAAGGTTTCCTGACCATAGGCAAGTGTTGTCACTTGATAACGGGATCACATCATTAGGAGAATCATGTGATGGACTAGACCCAAATTAATAGACGTAGCATGTTGATCGTGTCATTTTGTTGCTACTGTTTTCTGCGTGTCAAGTATTTGTTCCTATGACCATGAGATCATATAACTCACTGACACCGGAGGAATGCTATGTGTGTATCAAACGTCGCAACATAACTGGGTGACTATAAAGTTGCTCTACAGGTATATCCGAAGGTGTTCGTTGAGTTAGTATGGATCGAGACTAGCATTTGTCACTCCGTATGACGAAGAGGTATCTCAGGGCCCACTTGGTAATACAACATCACACACAAGCCTTGCAAGCATTGTGACTTAGTGTAAGTTGCGGGATCTTGTATTACGGAACGAGTAATGAGACTTGCCGGTAAACGAGATTGAAATAGGTATGCGGATACTGACGATCGAATCTCGGGCAAGTAACATACCGAAGGACAAAGGGAATGACATACGGGATTATATGAATCCTTGGCACTGAGGTTCAAACGATAAGATCTTCGTAGAATATGTGGGATCCAATATGGGCATCTAGGTCCCGCTATTGGATATTGACCGAGGAGTCACTTGGGTCATGTCTGCATAGTTCTCGAACCCGCAGGGTCTGCACACTTAAGGTTCGACGTTGTTTTATGCGTATTTGAGTTATATGGTTGGTTACCGAATGTCGTTCGGAGTCCCGGATGAGATCACAGACATCACGAGGGTTTCCAGAATGGTGCGGAAACGAAGATTGATATATAGGATGACCTCATTTGATTACAGGAAGGTTTTCGGAGTTACCGGGAATGACGAATGGGTTCCGGGTGTTCACCGGGGGGGGGGGGGGGCAACCCACCCCGGGGAAGCCCATAGGCCTTGGGGGTGGCGCACCAGCCCTTAGTGGGCTGGTGGGACAGCCCAAGAAGGCCCTATGCGCCAAAGGATAAGAAATCAAAGAGAAAAAAAGAGGAGGTGGGAAAGGAGAGAAGGACTCCACCTTCCAAACCTAGTTGGATTCGGTTTGGAAGGGGAGGACTTCCCCCCTTGGCTCGGCCGACCCCCTTGGGGCTCCTTGAGCCTCAAGGCGAGCCCCCCCTCTCCCACCTATATATACGGAGGTTTTAGGGCTGATTTGCGACGACTTTGCCACGGCAGCCCGACCACATATCTCCACGGTTTTACCTCTAGATCGCGTTTCTGCGGAGCTCGGGCGGAGCCCTGCTGAGATTAGATCACCACCAACCTCCGGAGTGCCATCACGCTGCCGGAGAACTCATCTACCTCTCCGTCTCTCTTGCTGGATCAAGAAGGCCGAGATCATTGTCGAGCTGTACGTGTGCTGAACGCAGAGGTGCCGTCCGTTCGGCACTATATCGTGGGACGGATCGCGGGACGGTTCGCGGGGCGGATCGAGGGACGTGAGGACGTTCCACTACATCAACCGCGTTCACTAACGCTTCTGCTGTGCGATCTACAAGGGTACGTAGATCGGAAATCCCCTCTCGTAGATGGACATCACCATGATAGGTCTTCGTGCACATAGGAAAATTTTTGTTTCCCATGCGACGTTTCCCCAACACTCCCCTCTTCGGAGCACAAAACGGACTCCAGATCTGCCGTCCAGATGAAGAACAGGAGGCGACGGCGCCTCCGTATCGTAAAACGCGATGAAACCTTCTCTCTGATTTTTTTTCCGGGCGAGACGAAAGATATAGAGCTGAGTTTGGGGGCGGTGGTGCCACGTGGGCCCCACAAGCCCTCACGACGCGGCCTAGTGGGTGGCCGCGGCCTGTGGGCTTGTGGCCCACTGGCACACCCCCTCCGGTGGATCTTTGCGCATGTATTTTTCTTTTATTCCAGAAAAATTCTCCATAAATTTTCAGGACATTCCGAGAACTTTTATTTCTGCACAAAAAACACAATGGGAATTCTGCTGAAAACAACGTTAGTCCGGGTTAGTTCCATTCAAATCATGCAAATTAGAGTCCAAAACAAGGGCAAAAGAGTTCGGAAAAGTAGATACGACGGAGATGTATCAACTCCCCCAAGCTTAAAGCCATGCTTGTCCTCAAGCAATTCAGTTGACAAACTGAAAGAGACAAAAGAAAAACTTTAACGAACTCTGTTTGATCTTGTTGTTGCAACTATGTCTAATTCATATCCAGAGTTTCAGCAAGATCACAAGCAAACCACATAAGCAAATGACATCTAGGTCTCACGGTAAACTCATATCAATGGCATAATCAACTAGCAAGCAAATAATAATAAGCCTCAAGTGTCAAAACTTCAATCAAAACAACAAGAAGCAGTACGATGAGATGGTACCTCGCTAGCTCTTTCTGAGACCGCAAAACATAAATGCAGAGCACCTTCAAAGACCAAGGGCTGACTAAACATTGTAATTCAAGGCAATGAAGATCCAGTCACAGTCATACTCAACACAGTTAAAAGCAAAGCATAAAAATGACAGAGGTGCTCTCTAATTGGTGCTTTTATAAGAGTAGGATGACTCAACAGGAACATAAATAGATAGGCCCTTCGCAGAGGGAAGCATTGATTTGCAGAGGTGCCAGAGCTCAAGCTTTGAAAATAGAGATAATAATTTTGGGTGGCATGCTTTCATTGTTAACGCAATGACTAAGAGTTCTCAACATCTTCCACACTACACATGCTATAGGCGGTTCCCAAACAGAAAAGTAAAGTTTTGGCTCCCCCACCACCAATCAATCACACTCCACGGCTAGCCGAATCCTCGGGTACCGTCCATACCAACATCAATCCTGGGGAAGTTTTGTTTGCATTTATCTTTTCGATTTGAGCATGGAACTGGGAATTCCAATTACCGACCCCTTTCTCGTGAATGATAGTGAATAAACACATATCGAGGATAACACGCCTAGCATGGAAGATACCAATAGCCCCCTGTCACCACATGAGCGGTTCGGGCATGCAAAACAGATTATTTCTTGATGGTTTAGAGAATGGCACATGCAAATTTACTTGGAATGGCAGGTATATACCGCACATAGGTAGGTATGGTGGACTCATATGGAACAACTTTGGGTTTATGGGAGTGGATGCACATGCAGTATTCCCGCTTAGTACAAGTGAAGGCTAGCAAAAGACTGGGAAGCGACAAACTAGAGAGCGACAACAGCCATCAAAATGCATTGAGATTAACTAACATTGAGTGCAAGCATGAGTAGGACATAAATCACCCTGAACATGAACATCATAGAGGCTATGTTGATTTTGTTTCAACTACATGCGTGAACATGCGCCATGTCAAGCCACTTGAATCATTCAAAGGAGGATACCATCCTATCATACTACATCATAGTCATCTCAACATTCATGTTGGCAACCAAGACAAATCATTATAAGCTCCTAGCTAAGTAAGCATGGCATAAGCAACTATGTTCTCTAAGTTGTCATTGCAAACATGTTTCTCTCACAACAAAGCTGAACTAGGAACAGTGAGCTAGTCGTATTTACAAAAACAAAATAGATCGAGTTCATACCAGCTTTTCCAGGCTCAGTCACTTCATCATATATCGTCATTATTGCCTTTCACTTGCACGACCGAATGATGTGAACAATAATAAGAGTGCTCGTGCATTGAACTACGCTAGAATCTACAGACAAACACGAAGGAGAAGACAAAGTAATATGGCTCTTTGAAAGCTAAACAGGTATGCATGCAAGAGCGACTAAACATTGTAACCAATATCTTCTACCTTGACCCAAAGAATAAGAAAACTATTTACACGGGATAGCTCCCAACAAGCAAAAGAAGAAAAAGAGAATTTTTTTGGGTTTTCTCAAACTAGACAAACACACGAAAAGAAAACGAGAAAAAAGAAAATAAACTAGCATGGATGATAAAGTGGCAAAGCGTGAACACCGGCTAATAAAATGAAAGCATAAGCAAGAATGTAAAGTCGGTGAGAAACACGTACTCCCCCAAGCTTAGGCTTTTGGCCTAAGTTGGTCTACTCCCAAGGAGGGAAATAACCAGCTCTGGGGTACTCCGGAGTGGACTGGGGATGCCACTGCTGTGTGAGCTCCTCTGGCTCCCACTGATAAACTGGAGTCTGGTACTCGACTGGAGGCTCGGGCATGGGCACCTGTGGTAGGGCTAAGCCCCAATATGCGTAGATGTCCGAGGGCATAATAATGTACCTGCCTGCATGAAGATTGAACAAAGAAGGAGAAGGGAAAGTAATAGTCTCACGAGTACCCTGACTAAATACCAAGTTATAAATCATCCTTCTATTTATATCTCTATCAAAAGTCATGGCGAACCATGCTATCGTAATCTAGATATCTCTCGCGAAGAAGAATCTCTTCTTCCTCCTCCAGTCTAATAGGTATCTCAAAGTGTCTAGCAAGACGAGTAGCCTAGATACCTCCATAGACAACACCTTTAGAACGGTTCAGGTTCAACCGTTGAGCTACTATAGCGCCCAAGCTATAAGTTTTATCGTTATAAAGGGCTTCGCGCAAGACCGCAAGATCTGGGGAACTAAGTGACCCAGCTTTCCCACGGCCAATCAAACATTTTCCCACAAATAGTGAGAAGTACGGAAGCACGGGAAAATGTATGCTAGCAGCTCTAGAGCAAGACACTCCTCTCTCCTCTCCTACAACAATAGTACCGATCAAAGCTTCCAAGTCCCATGGACGAGGTTCATGAATATCCCCAACGTAAGGTAATTTGCAAACATTGCAAAAATCCTGGAGTGACATGCGCTGGCGGATATCATAAAGTTTAAACTCAACCATAGGAGGATTCTTCCTCGGATAGAAGTTAAAGCTTTGTACGAAGATATTAGTGAGGAGGAGGTATTGCGGACACTTATCTTCGAAGAAGGAGGAAAGGCCTGCGTTCTCCACCAAGTGATAAAAGTCCTCATAAATTCCAGCGGCGCGTAAGAACACGTCGCTTGGCCACTCGCACGCTCGAACTTCTGCGACTCGAGGGACCAGATACTTGGGCTTCTTCTCACTCCCATCATCCGTGGGGTCACGGCTTGACGAGCCTCTTAAGAACCTCCTCATCTTTTCCCTTTTCTATCTCTGAAAATTTCTGAATTTTTTAGTGATTCTAAGGAAAAGTGAATAAGGCTCAACAAAACTCATAGCAACTACTCCCACAAGTGCCTAGAGACCATATTACGCATCAAAACTACTTGGGACCAGCTAAAATCAACATGCAAAGCTCCAAAACATGGTCACCAAGGCAACAAAAATACGTGGAGTATAAGACACTAGAGCAAAAACTAATTGGACCAACGGAGGAGTCACTTACCAAGGAGCAATTTCCCCAAAACAGTTCGGAGAATGGTGATTTGAGCAAAGAGATCGAAAATCCCAGCAAGAGGAGCAAGAACACGGGTGTGAGTTGCGAAACGATTTTTTCTGGAGGTAGGAGAACCATATGAGAGCAAGAATGAGTGGAGGGGGTGCCTGTGGGCCCCACAAGCCTGGGTGGCGCGGCCAGGGGGGTGCCCGTGCCCCAAGGGCTTGTGGCCCACTGGTGCAGCCCCCAAACAAGCTCTTTGTCTCAGAATTTTTCAAAAATTCCAGAAAAAATCATACTTGATTTTGAGGGCGTTCGCAGAACTTTATTTTCGGGGTACTTTTCTACCGGATGCTAAAACAGAAAACAGGGAAAACTAAACTATATCTATCATTTTTCTTCTAAGCAACCTAAAGTGAAAACTTGGAACAGAGGTTTGTGACTCCTCGATTCATCCATCTCATGGTCATGAAAGAAATCCGTCAATGGGGTTGATCAAATCCCCTCGACAAAACTTTTTGAATCGCAAAAGAAGACGGAGTATTTTTGAATAGTCACTAGGCCACCTCAATGGGGATGTGTATCTCCCCAACAAGCAAGTCATACTTCATCTTGACACGAGGAATAGGGCATTCAAAGCTCCCAATAAGAATCAATGAAGTTTTTTGATAGCATTGATGCAATGTACTCGATATTGTTTCTTTGGAAAGTGCACCGTATGCTCATTACCGTTGGCATGGAAAGTGACATTGCCTTTGTTGCAATCTATAACAGCCCCTGCAGTGTTTAAAAAGGGTCTTCCGAGGATGACAACCATGGCATCGTCCTAAGGAATATCCAAGATAACAAAGTCTGTTAAGATAGTGACGTTAGCAACCACAACAGGCACATCCTCGCAAATGCCGATAGGGAAAGCAGTTCATTTGTCGGCCATTTGCAAAGAGATTTCAGTGGGTGTCAACTTATCCAGTTCAAGCCTACGATAAAGAGAGAGAGGCATAACACTAACACCGGCTCCAAGGTCGCATAACGTAGTTCTAACGTAGTTGCCTTTAATGGAGCAAGGTATAGTGGGCACACCGGGGTCACCTAGTTTCTTAGGAGTTCCAGCCTTGAAGGTATAGTTAGCAAGCATGGTGGAAATCTCAACCTCAGGTATCCTCCTCTTATTAGTCACAATATCCTTCATGTACTTAGCATACACAGACATTTTGAGCATACCCGTCAAACGCATTTGCAGATAGACAGGTCTGATCATTTCAATGAAGCGCTCAAAATCCTCGTCATCCTTTTTCTTGGATGGTTTGGGAGGAAAGGGCATGGGTTTCTGGACCCATGGTTCCCTTTCTTTACCATGCTTCCTAGCAGTGAATTCATTCTTATCATATCTTCTATTCTTAGGCTGTGGGTTATCAACATCAACACTAGGTTCAATCTCCACATCCTTTTCATTGCTAGGTTGAGCATCTTCATGAACATCAACATTGATATTATCATTAGGCTCATGTTCATTACCAGATTGTGTTTCCGCATCAGAGACAGAGGCATCATTTGGACTCTCAGGTGTAGCAGCAACATGGTTGCTAGCGTGCAAGTTCCTATCATCTTTCTTCTTCTTTCTAGGATGACTAGGTGCATCAGTGCTAACTCCTTGAGAATCTTGTTCAATTCTCTTCGGATGACCCTCAAGATACATAGGTTCCTGGGTCATTCTACCGCCTCTAGTGACGACTCTGACAGAATTGTCATTCAACTCATTGAGAAAGTCATTCTAAGCTTTAAGTACTTGTTCTACCTGAGTAGTAACCATAGAAGCATGTTTACTCAGAAGTTTAAGATCATTGACATTTCTGTCTACACAAGCACTTAAATGACTAAGCATACGAGCATTCTGTTCCAATTGTCTGCTAACATAATCATTGAAACTCTGTTGTTTGGCAACTAAGTTATCAAATTCATCCATGCATAAGATAGCAGGTTTATCTAAAGGAATATCACTCTCATCAAACCTACGCAGATAATTTACTTCTACTACCTGTATCGGGTTATCGAGACCATGGATCTCTTCGATAGGTGGTAGATTTTTGACATCTTCAGATTTAATGCCTTTCTCTCGCATAGATTTCTTGGCTTCTTGCATATCTTCAGGACTGAGGAATAGAATACCTCTTTTCTTCGGAGTTGGCTTAGGAGGTGGTTTGGGAATAGTCCAAGCATTCTCATTGCACAAGATGTTATTCAGTAGAATCTCAGCTTATTCTACGGTTCGTTCCCTAAAAACACTACCGGCACAACTATCTAGGTGGTCTTTGGAAGCATCGGTAAGTCCATTATAGAAGATATCAAGTATTTCGTTCTTCTCAACAGGGTGATCAGGCAAAGCATTCAGTCGCTGGACGAGCCTCCCCCAAGCTTGTGGGAGACTCTCTTCCTCAACTTGAGCAAAGTTGTATATTTCCTACAAGGCAGCTTGCTTCTTATGGACAGGGAAATATTTTTCCAGAGAAGTAGTAGACCATATCCTGGGGGCTACGCACACAACGAGGAGCAAGAGAAGTGAACTAGGTCTTAGCATCATCCTTTAGTGAGAAAGGAAACAGCTTGAGGATATAGTAGTGGCAGATCTTTTCCTCACTAGTGAATAGGGTGGCTATATCGTGCAGTTTGGTAAGATGGGCTACAACCGTTTCACACTTATAACCATGAAAAGGATCAGATTCGACCAGAGTGATTAACTCAGGGTCGACAGAGAATTCATAATCCTTATCGGTCACAAAGATAGGCGAAGTGGCAAACTTCAGGTCGTATTTCATCCTAGCGTTCAGAGATTTTTCTTTCCACTTGCGCAGTAATTTCTCAACATCATAGCTATCCTTACACGCAAGGAAATCCTCAGCTATCTCTCCCTCCATAACATAGCGCGTATCAGGCATACCAGGCAATTCAGGCATAGTAGCATGTTCTACTTCAATAGTATCAGCAGTTTCAGAAGTATTATCACATCTAGCAGCAACTCTAGCAATATGTGCATCAAGGGCACCTAGTGGCAAAGCAGTATCAAGCATAGCATCATCAGGCATAGTATCAAGCATAGCATCATCAGGCATAGTATCAAGCATAGCGTCATCATTAACATCATGGGTAGCAGAAGTAGCATCATCAAGCACATGCGACATATCAAGATTTCTAGCAGGAGGTGATGTTGCAAACTTACTCATAACTGAAGGTGAATCAAGTGCAGAGCTAGATGGCAGTTCCTTACCTCTCCTTGTAGTGGAAGGCAAGATTTTAGTTCTTGGATCTTTCGGATTCCTCATAGTGATCAGCAGACGTCAATCCCAAGTGACTCAGAGAATATAGCTGTGCTTCCTCGGCAACGGCGCCAGAAAAAGGTCTTGATAACCCAAAAGTGTAGGGGATCACAACAGTTTTTGAGGGTAGAGTATTGGACCCAAATTTGTTGATTCGCACACAAGGGGAAGCGAAACAATATTCTCAAGTATTAGCAGCTGAGTTTGTCAGATTCAACCACACCTGAAAGATTAGTGTCTGCAAGCAAAGTATCAGTAGCAAAGTAGTATGATAGCAACAATGTCAGAAACGATCTGTTGACGACAGACTATTCCTAACTGTTGTATCAATGGCGCCAGTAGGTTGTACGTGGACGGGGAACTATTCTTCCCCGACAACATGACGAAAACGCTCTTGCAACAAGTAACAGCGAAGTAGCAAGGAACAGTAGTAGCAGCAAAGTGGCCCAATCCCTTTTGTAGCATGGGACAAGCCTAGACAAAGTAACATAGCAAGGACCAGTAGTAAAAGACTCGTAGGCAGTGGATCGGTGATGGATGAGTATGGAGGATGTGATTCATCATGTAATAGCTATAACATGGAGAGATATGTAACTAGCTCCCGTTCGTCAATCTAATGTAGGCATGTATTCCGTATGTAGTCATACGTCCTTAGGGAAAAGAACTTGCATGGCATCTATTGTCCATCCCTCCTGTGGCAGCAGGGTCCTAATGGAAACTACGGGATATTAAGGTTCTCCTTTTAATAAAGAACCAGACCAACGCATTAACACGGGGTGAATACACGAACTCCTCATACTATGGTCATCTCCGGGAGTGGTTCCGGCTATTGTCACTCCGGGGTTGCCGGGTCATAACATATAGTAGGTGACTACAACTTGCAAGATAGGATCTAAAACACACATATATTGGCGACAACATAATAGGTTCATATCTGAAATCATGGCACTCAGGCCCTAGTGACAAGCATTAAGCATAGCCAAGTAGTAGCAACATCAATCTAGAACATAGTGGATACTAGGGATCAATCCCCGTCAAAACTAACTCGGTTACATGATAGATCTCATCCAACTCATTACCGTCTAGCAAGCCTACGATGAGATTACTCACGAACGATGAAGAGCATCATGGAATTGTCGATGGAGGAAGGTTGATGATGAAGATGGCTACGATCTCCCCTCTCCGGAGCCCAAAACGGACTCCAGATCTGCCCTCCAGATGAGGAAGAGGAGGTGGCAGCGCCTCTGTATCGTAAAACGCGATGAAACCTTCTCTCAGATTTTTTTCCGGGCGAGACGGAAGATATAGAGCTGAGTTTGGGGGCGGTGGTGCCACGTGGGCCCCACAAGCCCTCACGGTGCGGCCGCGGCCCGTGGGCTTGTGGCCCACTGGCACGCCCCCTCTGGTGGATCTTTGCGAAGGTATTTTTCTTTTATTCTAGAAAAATTCTTCGTAAATTTTCAAGACATTCCGAGAACTTTAATTTCTGCTCAAAAACAACACCATGGCAATTCTGCTGAAAACAACGTCAGTCCGGGTTAGTTCCATTCAAATCATGCAAATTAGAGTCCAAAACAAGGGCAAAAGAGTTCGGAAAAGTAGATACGACGGAGATGTATCAACCATCAATTGTATCAACTAGACGATCTTTAACGATAGCAACATTAGGCTCAACAGTTATTTGTTCAGAAGGTCTAGGTGTTATAATGTAGCTCTTATTAACCACAGTTGTAACCTTAGCATGTTCCTTAATTCTAACAGGGAAAGGTGTATTCTCAATGTAAGCAGTAGGAACAATTGGGTCAACATGGCTAACAATTATTTCTTCCTTCTTAATCTTATCAGGTTCCTCTAATTGTTTCTGGGTGGGTGGATGATATTTAAGCCACTTCTCCTTAGGGAGATCAACATAAGTAGCAAAAGATTCACAGAAAGAAGCTACTATCTCAGAGTCAAGGCCATACTTATTGTTGAACTCATGAAAGGTATTAGTTTCCACAAAAGATTTAACACAATCAAGCTTAAGCCTTATACCTCACGCTTTACCTTTGTCAACTTCCCAATCTTCAGTGTTGTGTTTGATTCTTTCTAGAAGATCCCATTAGAATTCGGTAGTCCTATTCATAAATGAACCAGTAGAAGAAGAATTGAGTAGTGCTTGATCGTCATGAGAAAGCCGAGCATAATTTTTTTGCATAATCATTTTTCTTGAGAGTTCATGGTTGGGGCAGGTGTGCCTCATATATTTAAGCCCCCAAGCTTGAGCGATACTTTCTCCTTCATGAGGCCAACAATTATAAATAAAATTCCGATCACGATGAACTAGATGCACAGGGTAAAACTTTTGATGAAATTCCAACCTGAAGCGATTCCAGTCCCACGATCCAATATCATCCAATAGCCTGTACCATCTCAATGCTTTTCCCTCCAAAGATAAAGGGATTTTTTTCTTAACTTTGTCTCTAGACAAACCTGCAAGCTTAAACAGTCCACAAACTTCATCCACAAATATTAAATGATAATGAGGATTAGTTGTACCATCATAAGGACTAGCTAGCAGTTTCTCTAACAAACCAGAAGGAATCTCATAATAAATATTCTCAGTAGGTTCAGTAGGTTGAGGAGCAACCTTTTCCACTTCCCTTCGAGGCGAAGATGCCTCGAACAAGCCACTCAAAGGGTGACTGTCCATAGCAACAAGTAACAGTAAATTTCAACACTTAGCAAAAATATTTCCTTACCAATTTCCACTTACCAAAGGCGCTTCACTTCCTGGCAATGGCGCTAGAAAAGAGTCTTGATAACCCACAAGTATAGGGGACCAATTTAGTCCTTTTGATAAGTAAGAGTGTCGAACCCAACGAGGGAGCAGAAGGAAACGATAAGCAGTTTTCAGCAAGGTATTCTCTGCAAGTGCTATTAGTGACAGTAGTAGATAGTTTTGCAGCAAGATATTTCATAACGAGTGACAAGTAACAATAGTAACTAAGGTGCAACAAGGTATCCCAATACTTTTTACAGCAAAGGACCGACCGGAAAGTGTTCTTATATGAAGAAAGTGCTCCCGAGGACACATGGGGATTTTTATCTAGTCATGTTCATCATGTTGAATTGATTCGCATTCGCTACTTTGATAATTTGATATGTGGGTGGATAGGTGCTAAGGTGCTGTTCTTACTTGAACAAGAAACCCACTTATTATTACCCCCTTTCGCAAGCATCCGCAACAACGAAAGAAGAATTAAGATAAATCTAACCATATCATGAAACGTCTGGATCCAAATCAGCCCCTTATGAAGTAACATGTAAACTCGGGTTTAAGCTTCTGTCACTCTCGCAACCCATCATCTACTTGTTACTCCACAATGCCTCCCCTTAGGCCTATAACATGGTGAAGTGTCGTGTAGTAGACATTCACACGTCATCACTAATAGAAGCAACTGTTGGGGAACGTCGCATGGGAAACAAAAAATTTCCTACGCGCACGAAGACCTATCATGGTGATGTCCATCTACGAGAGGAGATTTGGATCTAAGTACACTTGTAGATCGCACAGCGGGAAGCATTAAGAAATGCGGTTGATGTAGTGGAATGTCCTCACGTCCCTCGATCCGCCCCGCGAACCGTCCCATGATCCGCTCCGATCTAGTGCCGAACGGACGACACCTCCGCGTTCAACACACGTACAGCTCAACGATGATCTCGGCCTTCTTGATCCAGCAAGCAAGACGGAGAAGTAGATGAGTTCTTCGGTAGCATGACGGTGCTCCAGTGGAGGTGAAGGATCTACTCCTGCAGGGCTCCGCCCGAGCTCCGCAGAAATACAATCTAGAGGTAAAACTATGGTGTCTAGATCTGAGTTGCATGTGGAAAAAGTTGTCTCAAATCAGCCCTAAATCACCACTATATATAGGAGGGAGGGGGAGGAGGCTTGCCTTGAGTGACAAGCCCTCAAGGGTGCGCCGGCCAGGGAGGAGGAAGAGTACTACTCCAATCCTAGTCCAACTAGGATTGGAAAGTGGAGTCCTTCTCTCCCTTCCCACATTTCTTTTTTTTCTTTGGTTTTTTCTCTATGGCGCATAGGACTTCTTGGGCTGTCCCACCAGCCCACTAAGGGCTGGTGTGCCACCCATAAGTCCTTTGGGCTTCCCCGAGGAGGGTTGCCCCCCTCCCAGTGAACTTCCGGAACCCATTCGTCACTCCTGGTACATTCCCGGTAATGCCCAAAAACTTTCCGGTACCCAAATGAAGTCATCCTATATATCAATCTTCGTTTCCGGATCATTCTGGAAACCCCCGTGACGTCCATGATCTCATCCGGGACTCTCAACAACATCCGGTAACCACGCATATAACTCAACTATACTAAAACATCGTCGAACCTTAAGTGTGCAGACCCTGCGGGTTCGAGAACTATGAAGACATCCCCGAGGTACTCCTCGGTCAATATCCAATAGCGGGACCTGGATGCCCATATTGGATCCCACATATTCTCCGAAGATCTTATCGGTTGAACCTCAGTGTCAAGGATTTATATAATCTCGTATGTCATTCCCTTTCTCCTTCGGTATGTTACTTGCCCGAGATTTGATCGTCGGTATCCGCATACCTATTTCAATCTCGTTACCGACAAGTCTCTTTACTCGTTCTGTAAGACAAGATCCCGTGACTTACACTTAGTCACATTTCTTGCAAGGCTTGTGTGTGATGTTGTATTACTGAGTGGGCCCCGAGATACCTCCCCGTCACACGAAGTGACAAATCCCAGTCTTGATTCATACTAACTCAACGGACACCTTCGGAGATACCTGTAGAGCACCTTTATAGTCACCCAGTTACGTTGTGAGGTTTGATGCACACAAGGCAGTCCGCCGGTGCCACTGAGTTATATGATCTCATGGTCATAGGAACAAATACTTGACACGCAGAAAACTATAGCAATAAAATGACACGATCAATATGCTACGTTCATAGTTTGGGTCTAGTCCATCACATGATTCTCCTAATGATGTGATCCAGTTATCAAGCAAGAACACTTTGCACATAGTCAGAAAACCTTGACTATCCTTGATCAACTGGCTAGCCAACTAGAGGCTTGCTAGGGACATTTTTGTGTCTATGTATCCACACATGTATCTATGTTTTCATTCAATACAATTGTAGCATGGATAATAAACAATTATCTTTAAACATGAAATATAATAATAACTATTTATCATTACCTCTAGGGCATATTTCCAACAGTCTCCCACTTGCACTAGAGTCAGTAATCTAGTCCTCACATCGCCATGCGATTTACATTGTAATAAATCGAACACCCATACAGTTCTGGTGTTGATCATGTTTTGCCCGTGGAAGATGTTTAGTGAGCGGGTCTGCTACATTCAGATTCGTGTGCACTTTGCAAATATTCACGTCCTCTCCTTCAACGTAGACCCGGATGAGGTTGAAACGTCGTTTGATGTGTGTGGTCTTCTTGTGAAACCTTGGTTCCTTTGCTAAGGCAATGGCACCAGTGTTGTCACATAACAGAGTCAATGGATCTAGTGCGCTTGGCACAACTCCAGGATCTGTCATGAACTACTTCATCCAGACACCCTCCTTTGCGGCCTCCGAGGCAACCATGCACTCTGCTTCACATGTAGAATCTGCTACGACGCTCTGCATGGAACTGCACCAGCTTACTGCACCCCCATTAAGAATAAATATGTATCCGGTTTGCGACTTAGAGTCATCCGGATCGGTGTCAAAACTTGCGCCGACGTAACCTTTTACGGCGAGCTCTTTGTCACATCCATACACGAGAAACATTTCCTTAGTCCTTTTCACGTACTTTAGAATATTCTTGACGTCGTCGAGTGATCCACTCCTGGATTACTCTGAAACCTGCCTGCCGTACTTATGGCCAAGCTGACGTCTGGTCTAGTGCACAACATTGCGTACATGATTGAACCTACGGCTGAAGCGTAGGGGACGAAACTCATTTGTTCTCTATCTTCCGCAGTTGCTGGGCACTGAGTCTTAGTCAATTTTATACCTTGTAATACTGGCAAGAACCCTTTCTTGGACTGATCCATTTTGAACTTCTTCAAAACTTTACCAAGGTATGTGCTTTGTGAAAGTCCTATCAGGCATTTCGATCTATCCCTATAGATCTTAATGCCTAGAATGTAAGCAGCTTCTCCTAGGTCCTTCATAGAGAAACTTTTATTCAAGTAATCCTTTATGCTCTCCAAAAGCTCCACGTTGTTTCCAATCAGGAATATGTCATCCACATATAATATTAGAAACGCCACAGAGCTCCCACTCACTTTCTTGTAAATACAAGATTCTCCAACTACTTGTATAAACCCAAATGCTTTGATCACCTCATCAAAGCATTTGTTCCAACTCCGAGATGCTTGCACCAGTCCATAAATAGATCGCTGGAGCTTGCATACTTTGTTAGCATTCTTTGGATCGACAAAACCTTCGAGTTGCATCATATCAACTCTTCCTTAAGAAAACCATTAAGGAACGTTGTTTTGACATCCATCTGCCAGATTGCATAATCGTAAAAGGCAACTATTTCTAACATGATTCAGACGGACTTGAGCATCGCTACCGGTGAGAAAGTATCATCGTAGTCAACTCCTTGAACTTGTGAAAAACCCTTTGCCACAAGTCGAGATTTATAAACGGTCACATTACCGTCTGCGTCCGTCTTCTTCTTATAGAACCATTTGTTCTGAATAGCCTTGCGGCCTTCAGGTAGTACTTACAAAGTCCACACTTTGTTCTCGTACATGGATCCTATCTCAGACTTCATGGCCTCCAGCCATTTGTTGGAATCCGGGCCCACCATTGCTTCTTCATAATTTGGAGGTTCATTGTTGTCCAACAACATAATCGTTTCAGACAGGATTACCGTACCACTCGGGAGCAGTACGTGATCTTGTCGACCTGCGAGATCCGATAGCAACTTGATCCGAAGTTTCATGATCATCATCATCAACTTGCTCCTGAACCGGTGCCGCAGCAACAGGAGTTTCCCCTTGCCCTGCGCCACCTTCTAGAGGGATAAGAGGTTCGACAACCTCATCAAGTTCTATCTTCCTCCCACTCAATTCTTTCGAGCGAAACTCCTTCTCAAGAAAAGCTCCGTTTTTAGCAACAAACACTTTGCCCTCGGATTTGAGATAGAAGGTATACCCAAATGTCTATTTTGGGTAACCTATGAAGACGCACTTTTCTGCTTTGGGTTCCAGCTTTTCAGGCTCAAGCTTTTTGACATAAGCATCACATCCCCAAACTTTAAGAAACGACAGTTTTGGTCTTTTGCCATACCACAGTTCGTCTGGTGTCGTCTCAACGGATTTTGATGGTGCCATATTTAAAGTGAATGCAGTTGTCTCTAATGCATAACCCCAAAACGATAACGGCAAATCAGTAAGAGACATCATAGATCACACCATCTCTAATAAAGTACGATTAGGTCGTTCGGACACACCATTACGCTGTGGTGTTCCAGGCGGTGTCAACTGTGAAACAATTCAACACTGTCTTAAGTGAGCACCAAACTCGAAACTCAGATATTCACCCCCACGATCAGATCGTAGGAACTTGATCTTCTTGTTATGATGATTTTCAACTTCACTCTGAAATTGCTTGAACTTCTCAAACGTTTCAGACTTGTGCTTCATCAAGTAGACATAACCATATCTACTCAAATCGCCAGTGAAGGTGATAAAATAACGATATCCGCCGCGCCCCTCCACACTCATCGGACCGCACACATCGGTATGTATGATTTCCAACAAGTCACTTGCACGCTCCATTGTTCCGGAGAACAGAGTCTTAGTCATCTTGCCCATGAGGCATGGTTCACATGTGTCAAGTGAATCAAAGTAAAGTGACTCCAAAAGTCCATCGGTATGGAGTTCCTTCATGCGCTTTACACCAATATGACCTAAGCGGCAGTGCCATAAAACATGGCGCTATCATTGTTAACTCTAACTCTTTTGGTCTCAATGTTATGTATATGTGTATTATCGCCATCAAGATTCAATATGAACAATCCTCTAACATTGGGTGCATGACCATAAAAGATATTACTCATAGAAATATAACAACCATTATTATTTGACTTAAACGAGTAACCGTCTCGCAATAAACTAGATCCAGATATAATGTTCATGCATAGTGCATGCACTAAATAACATTTATTTAAGTTCATAATTAATCCTGATGGTAACTGAAGTGAAACTGTGCCGCCGGTGATTGCATCAACCTTGGAACCATTTACCACGCGCATCGTCACTTCATCCTTCGCCAGCCTTCGTTTATTCCGCAGTTCCTGTTTCGAGTTGCAAATATGAGCAACAGAACCCAGGCACTACTATGAGAGCTGGTTAAGTACACATCAATAACATGTATATCGAATATACCTGTTTTTTCCTTGGCCTCCTTCTTATCAGCCAGATACTTGGGGCAGTTGCGCTTCCAGTGACCCATGCCCTTGCAATAATAACACTCTGTTTCAGGCTTAGGTCTAGCTTTGGGTTTCTTCGTCGGATTGGCAACAGGCTTGTCACTCTTCTTTGAATTACCCTTCTTTCCTTTGCTGTTTCTCTTGAAACTAGTGGTCTTATTCACCATCAACACTTGATGCTGTTTATGGAGTTCTGACTGTGTGACTTTCAACATCGCGAATAACTCACCGGGTGACTTGTTCATCCCTTGCATGTTATAGTTCAACACAAAGCTCTTATAGCTTGGTGGCCGTGATTGAAGAATTCTGTCAGTGATAGCCTCTTGCGGGAGATCAATCCCCAACTCAGCTAGACGGTTTGAGTACCCAGACATTTTGAACACATGTTCACTGACAGACGAATTGTCCTCCATCTTGCAAGCATATAATTTATCGGAGGTCTCATACCTCTCGATCCGGGCGTTCTTCTGAAAGATAAACTTCAACTCCTGGAACATCTCATATGCTCCATGACGCTCAAAGCGACGTTGAAGTCCCGGCTCTAAGCCATACAAGACTGCACATTGAACTACTGAGTAGTCCTCCTGGCGTGCTAACCAAGCGTTCTTAGCATCTTGGTCAGCCGCGGCGGGTGTTTCATCGCCTAGAGCAACATTAAGGACATAAACCTTCTTCCCAGCTTGCAGGAGCAACTTAAGATTATGAGCCCAGTCTACAAAGTTGCTTCCATTATCTTTCAACCTAGCTTTTTCTAGGAACGTATTAAAATTCAGGGTGACTATCGCGTGAGCCATTGATCTACAACACAAATATTTTCAAAGTGGACTTAGGCTATGTTCAAGATAATTAGAGTTTAACTAGTCAAATTACTTGCTAAACTCCCACTCAAAAATTACATCTCTCAAGTCATTTGAGTGGTACATGATCCAATTTCACTAGCTCAAGTCCGATCATCACGTGAGTTGAGGATAGTTTCAGTGGTAAGCATCTCTATGTTAATCATATCAACTATATGATTCATGCTCGACCTTTTGGTCTCATCTGTTCCCAGGCCATGTATGCACATGCTAGGCTCGTCAAGCTTATCCCGAGTGTTCCGCATGTGCAACTGTTTTGCACCCGTTGTATGTGAACGTTGAGTCTATCACACCCGATCATCACGTGGTGTCTCGAAACGACGAGCTGTAGCAACGATGCACAGTCGGGGAGAACACAATTTCGTCTTGAAATTTTAGTGAGAGATCACCTCATAATGCTACCGTCGTTCTAAGCAAAATAAGGTGCATAAAAGGATTAACATCACATGCAATTCATAAGTGACATGATATGGCCATCATCATGTTCTTCTTGATCTCCATCACCAAAGCACCGACAAGATCTTCTCGTCACCGGCACCACACCATGATCTCCATCAACGTGTCGCGATCGGGGTTGTCCTGCTACTTATGCTATTAATACTAAAGGTACGTCCTAGCAATATAGTAAACACATCTGCAAACACGAACGTTAGTTTAAAGACAACCCTATGGTTCCAGCCGGTTGCCGTACCATCGACGTACAAGTCGATATTAACTATTACGACATGATCATCTCATACATCCAATATATCACATCACGTCATTGGCCATATCATATCACAAGCATACCCTGCAAAACAAGTTAGATGTCCTCTAATTGTTGTTGCATATTTTACGTGGCTGCTATGGGTATCTAGTAGATCGCATCTTACTTACGAAAAACCACAACGGAGATGTGCAAATTGCTATTTAACCTCTCCAAGGACCGCCTCGGTCAAAACCAATTCAACTTAAGTTTAAGAAACCGACACCCGCTAGTCATCTTTATGCAACGAGGTTACATGTCAAGCGATGAAACCAGTCTTTCGTAAGCGTACGAATAATGTCGGTCCGGGCCGCTTCAATCCAACAATACCGCCGAATCGAGAAAAGACTAAGAAGGGCAGCAAATCGAACATCACCGTCCACAAAAACTTTTATGTTCTACTCGAGATTACATCTACGCGTGAACCTAGCTCATGATGCCACTGTTGGAGAACGTCGTATGGGAAACAAAAAATTTCCTACGCGCACGAAGACCTATCATGGTGATGTCCATCTACGAGAGGAGATTTGGATCTACGTACCCTTGTAGATCACACAGCAGGAAGCGTTAAGATACATGGTTGATGTAGTGGAACGTCCTCACGTCCCTCGATCCGCCCCGCGAACCGTCCCACGAACCGTCCCGCGATCCGTCCCACGATCCGCTCCGATCTAGTGCCGAACGGACGGTACCTCCGTGTTCAACACACGTACAGCTCGACGATGATCTCAGCCTTCTTGATCCAGCAAGCAAGACGGAGAAGTAGATGAGTTCTCCGCCAGCATGACGACGCTCCGGTGGTGGTGAAGTATCTACTCCTGCAGGGCTCCGCCCAGGTCCGCACAAATACGATCTAGAGGTGAAACTATGGTGTCTAGATCTGAGTTGCACGTGGCAATAGTTGTCTCAAATCAGCCCTAAATCACCACTATATATAGGAGGGAGGGGGAGGAGGCTTTCCTTGAGGGCCAAGCCCTCAAGGGTGTGCCGGCTGATACGTCCATTTTGCATCATGCTTTTATGTTGATATTTATCGCTTTATGGGTTGTTATTACACATTACGG
Organism: Hordeum vulgare subsp. vulgare; assembly: GCF_904849725.1. Taxonomy (NCBI): domain Eukaryota; kingdom Viridiplantae; phylum Streptophyta; class Magnoliopsida; order Poales; family Poaceae; genus Hordeum; species Hordeum vulgare. Next base: position 97,616,618 of record NC_058521.1, on the reverse strand, counting down.
TACAATACTTATGCCTTTTCTCTCTTATTTTATAAGGTTTACATGAAGAGGGAGAATGTCGGCATCTGGAATTCTGGGCTGGAAAAGGAGCAAGTTTGAGATACATATTCTGCACAACTCCAAAATCCGTGAAAATCAACGAGGAATTATTTTGGATTTTATAAAAAATACTGGGCGAAAGAAGTACTCGAGGGGAGCCACAAGGAGGCCACAAGCCTGCCAGGCGCGGCCTACCCCCCTAGCCGCGCCTGGGTGGCTTGTGGGCCCCCTGTTGCCCCTCCGGCTCCCATCTTCTGCTATAAGGAGGGTTTCGTCCCAGAAAAAATCAGGAGAGGGCTTTCGGGAGGAATCGCCGCCGCCACAAGGCGGAACTTGAGCAGAACCAATCTAGAGCTCCAGCAGGGCCGTCCTGCCAGGGAAACTTCCATCCCGGAGGGGGAAATCGTCGCCATCATCATCACCAACACTCCTCTCACCGGAGGGGACTCATCTCCATTAACATCTTCATCAGCACCATCTCATCTCCAAACCCTAGTTCATCTGTTGTAACCAATCTCCATCTCGCGACTCCGATTGGTACTTGTAAGGTTGCTAGTAGTGTTAATTATTCTTTGTAGTTGATGCTAGTTGGATTTCTCGGTGGAAGATCATATGTTCAGATCCTTAATGCTATTCAATAACTCTCTAGTCATGAACATAATTATGCTTCGTGAGTAGTTACTTTTGTTCCTGAGGACATGGGATAAGTCTTGCTATAAATAGTCATGTAAATTTGGTATTCGTTCGATATTTTGATGCGTTGTATGTTGTTTTTCCTCTAGTGGTGTTATGTGAACGTCGACTACATAACACTTCACCATTATTTGGGCCTAAAGGAAGGCATTGGGAAGTAATAAGTAGATGATGGGTTGCTAGAGTGACATAAATCCTTTTGTTGCCTCTTGAGCTTGCGTTAGTTTTTTCCTTGAAGAGGAAAGGGTGGTGCCGCACAGGAGCACTAAGTATTTCCCTCAGTTTGAGAACCAAGGTATCAATCCAGTAGGAGAATCGGCCCAAGTCCACAGTACCTGCGCAAACACAAAAGAGCTTGCACCCAACGCTATAAAGGGGTTGTCAATCCCTTCAAGATTGATTGCGAAGTGAGATCTGAAGGCGGAAAGTGCAACAAAGTAAAATTGTAAGGCTGAAAATATGGTGTGAAGTAGACCCAGGGGCCATAGTGTTCACTAGAGGCTACTCCAAAAATATCAAATAGTACGGTGGGTGAACAAATTACTGTCGAGCAATTGATAGAACCACGCAAAGTCATGACGATATCTAAGACAATGATCATACATATAGGCATCACGTCCGAGACAAGTAGACCGATACTTTCTGCATCTACTACTATTACTCCACACATCACCCGCTATCCATCATGCATCTAGTGTATTGATTTCATGACAAACAGAGTAACACCTTAAGCAAGATGACATGATGTAGAGGGATAAACTCAAACCAATGATGAAAACCCCATATTTTTACCCTTGATGGCAACAACATGATGCGTGCCTTGCTACCCCTTCTATCACTGGGACAGGTCACCGCACGGTATGAACCCAAAACCAAGCACTTCTCCCATTGCAAGAATCATAGATCAAGTTGGCCAAACAAAACCCACAACTCGAAGAGAATTACAAGGATATGCAATCATGCATATAAGAGATCAGAAGAAACTCAAATAAGATTCATAGATATCATAAATCCACAATTCATCGGATCTCGACAAACACACCGCAAAGAAGATTACATCGTATAGATCTCCATGAAGATCATGGAGAACTTTGTATTGAAGATCCAATAGAGAGAAGAAGCCATCTAGCTACTAGCTATGGACCCGTAGGTCTATGGTGAACTACTCACGCATCATCGGAGAGGTCATGGTGTTGATGAAGAAGCCCCCCGTATCCGAATCTCCCCTCCGGAAGGGCACGAGAAAATGCCCCAGATGGGATCTTGCGGAGACATAAGCTTGCGGCGGCGGAAAAGTATTTTCGTGGACCTCTCCCGCAGTTTTGGAATTTTTCTGAATTTATAGGCGGAAGAGGTAGGGCAGACGAGCCAGAGGGGGCCCACAAGCCTACTAGGCGCGCCCCCTGGCCGTGCCTAGGGGGCTTGTGGGGTCCCCTGGTGGCCCTGCCTTGGTTCTCAAGTCTCGTGCGTATCTTCTGTTCCGGAAAAAATCTTTTCAGAAGTTTTATTCCGTTTGGACAATGTTTAAAATCCTCATGTGAAAAGGGTCAAAAACACGGAAAAAACAAGAACCGACACTTGGTACCGAGTTAATAAGTTAGTCCCAAAAAAGATCTAAAAGGCATACAAAACATCCAAAGTTTGACAAGATACTAGCATGGAACCATAAAAATTATAGATACGTTGGAGACATATCAAGCATCCCCAAGCTTAACTCCTGCTCGTCCTCGAGTAGGGAAGTGATAAATATTAAATTTTTGATGTGGAATGCTACCTAGCATAGTTGTCCTTTGTAACTTCTTTCATGTGACATGAATGTTCAGATCCGTAAGATTCAAAACAATAGTTTGTTATTGACATGAAAACAATAATACTTCAAGCAAACTAGCAAGGTCATCATGAACTTTCGAAATAAAAAGGCCAAAGAAAGTTATCCCTACAAAATCATATAGTCTGGCTATGCTCCATCATCCCCACACAACTAATTTAAATCATGCACAACCCCGGTGTTGGCCAAGTAATTGTTTTCACACTTTTACTTTCTCAAACCTTTTTCAACTATCACGCAATACATGAGCGTGAGCCATGGATATAACACTATAGGTGGAATAGAGTGTGGTGGTGGTTGTGAGACAAAAAGGAGGAGATGGTCACATTGACTCGGCGTATTAAAGGGCTATGGAGATGCCCATTAATAGATATCAATGTGAATGAGTAGGGATTGCCATACAAAGGATGCACTAGAGCTATAAGTATGTGAAAGCTCAAAAGGAGAACTGGTGGGTGTGCATCCAACTTGCTTGCTCACGAAGACCTAGGGCAATTTGAGGAAGTCCATCCTTGGAATATACAAGCCAAGTTATAAAATAAAGATTCCCACTAGTATATGGTAGTGAAAAAACAAGAGGCTCTCAATCATGAAGAACCTGGTGCTATTATGAAGCACAAGTGTGGAAAAAGATAGTAGCATTGTCCCTTCTCCCCTTTTCTCTCTTTTTTATTTGGGCTCTTCGACCTCTTTCTTTCTCTTTTCTTTTGTGGGCAACTTTGACCTCTTTTTTTAATTTCCTCACATGGGACAATGCTCTAATAATGATGATCATCACACTTTTATTTACTCACAGCTCAAAGCTTAGAACGATGATGACTCTATAGGAAATGCCTCCGGCAGTGTACCGGGATGTGCAACGATCTAGCTTGGCGTATGACGTTGAAACATCTCGCTAGCTATCTTACGATCATGCAATGGCAATATGAGAGTGATAGCACAAGTCATGAGACGGAATGGTGGGAGTTGCATGGCAATATATCTCGGAATGGCTATGAAAATGCCATAGTAGGTAGGTATGGTGGCTGTTTTGAGGAAGGCATATGGTGGGTTTGTGCACCGGCAAAAATTGCCCGGTACTAGAGAGGCTAGCAATGGTGGAAGGTGAAAGTGCATCTATACCATGGACTCACATTAGTCATGAAGAACTCACATACTTGTTGCGAAAGTTTTTATTAGTAATCGAAACAAAGTGCTAAACGCATACTCCTAGGGGAAGGGTTGGTAGGTATTAACCATCACGCGATCCCGACAGCAACACAAAGGATGACAATCAATAGATTAATTATGCTCTGACTTCCTAACATAGCGGTTCACCATATGTGCATGTTACGGGAATCAGTAACTTCAACACAAGTATTTCTAGATTCACAACACCCTACTAACATAACTCTTAATATTACCAAATCCACATCTCAAAACTAATTGAGAGGAATCAAACTTCTCTTTCTACTCAATGCACATGAAGGTGGAAGTTTTATTGTATCCTCTTTGCGTACCTATCCTCTTTGGGACTACTTTCATAGCACAAGCCAACTACCAAGTTACGCACTGTCGTGCTCTAAAAGATCTAAGTGAAGCACATAGAGCAAAATTATCTAGCTCAAAAGATATAAGTGAAGCACGATGAGAATTCTAGAAAATTCACTATGAGTGCATGTCTCTCTCAAAATGTGTGTAGCAAGGATGATTGTGACACAACAAAAAGAAAAGACTCCTACGATACAAGACGCTCCAAGCAAGACACATATCATGTGGTGAATAAAAATATAGCTCCAAGTAATGTTACTGATGGATTGAAGACGAAAGAGGGGATACCTTCCCCAGGCATCCCCAAGCTTAGGCTTTTTGGTGTCCTTGAATTTGGCTTCGGATGCCTTGGGCATCCCCAAGCTTGAGCTCTTTCCACTCTTTATCCCTTTGTCCATGAGAACATCACCCAAAACTTGAAAACTTCACAACAGAAAACTTAAACAGAAACTCGTGATATCATTAGCACAAGAAAACAAACTACTACCTCTTTAGGTACTGTAGAAAACTTGATTTCTATTAATATTGGTGTTAGATTACTGTATTCTCACTTTTCCATGGCTAGTACCCCCCGATACTATCCATCGTTTCATCAAAACAAGCAACCAACTCAACAAAAACAAAATCTGTCAAAAACAGACCAGTCTATAGCAATCTGTATGCTTTGTATACTTTTGGTACCTCAAAAATTCTGAACAATTACGATTGCCTGGGCAAAAGGCATATCAACCAGAAGCAATAAGAATCAACTCAAAATCTCTTTCTGAATAAAAATGAAAAATAATCTCGTGAGCAAAAAGTTTCTGTCTTTTTCCAGCAGGATCAAACAACCATCACCAAGACTAGTCATAAAGGTTTTGCTTGGCTCAAACACAAAAAGAAACACAAAATACACAATCATAACAGAATTATGATGGTGTGGACGCAACAAAACAGAAAGAAAAAGATAAATTCATTGGGTTGGATCCCAACAAGCGCTATTGTTTAACGCCCTTAGCTAGGCATAAGGCGATAGAATCACGTATCGTCGTCTTTGGTGCTCAACCCATAAATAGCCCTCATCATGGATTCATAAGGCAATCTTATTTTCTTTCTAGGAAAATTCTCCATGCCCTTCTTTAAAGGAAATTGAAATCTAATATTCCCTTCCTTCATATCGATGATAGCACCGATAGTCCTTAGGAAAGGTCTACCAAGAATGATTGGGCATGTAGGATTGCAATCAATGTCAAGCACAATGAAATACACGGGTACATAGTTCCTATTTGCAATAATAAGAACATCATTGATCCTTCCCATGGGTTTCTTGACAGTAGAATCCGCAAGATGCAAATTAATAGAACACTCCTCAATCTCATTAAAACCCAGAACATCACATAAAGACTTTGGAATCGTGGAAACACTAGCACCCAAATCACACAAAGCATTGCATTCATAGTTTTTGATTTTGATTTTGATAGTAGGTCCCCACTCTTCATGAAGCTTTCTAGGGATAGAAACTTCCAATTCAATTATCTCTTCAAGAGATTTTATCATAGCATTGACGATATGATCGGTAAAGGCCTTGTGTTTGGCTATAAGCGTGTGGAGAGTTTAGCATGGATTGCATCAAGGAAATGCATTCAATCAAGGAGCAACTGTCATAATTGAATTCCTTGAAACCAAAGTAGTAGTTTCATTACTACTCAAGGTTTTAATATCTTCTACTCCACTTTCAATGCTTTTAGCATCAAGATAGATGGACTCCGAATAATTGGGGCGTTTTCAACCAAACTGGATTCATATCCAGCCCCATCATCATTAGGTTTGACACAAGAAAACAAAGATTCAATGGGAGTCACACCAAGCACTTTAAGATCTTCGTGATTCTTATCACGAGAATACGCACTTTTAAGCCATTTATGTCTAGCACGAATTTGGGCGGTTCTTTCTTTGCTCTCACTCATGGAAACATGTATATCTTTCAAAGTTTCATCCATATTGATCTTGGGAGGAGCACATCTAACTTTCAAAGCATCAATATCACTAGACATTCTATCAATGCTCCTAGCCAAATCGTCAATTTTGAGTAGTTTTTCCTCGATGGACGCATTGAAAATCTTTTGCGAGTTGATAAACTCTTTGATATTACTCTCTAGATCAGAGGGTAATCTATTGTAATTTCCATGAGTATTGTTGTAGGAGTTGCCAAAGTTATTAGAGGGGTTACTAGGAAAAGGCCTAGGAACATAGTTTCCTCTAAAAGCATTGTTATTGCCAAAATTATTCCTACCAACAAAATTAACGTCCAAGCTAGCATTGCTACTCTCAATCAAGGAAGACAAGGGCATGTCATTAGGATCTAAAGGAGCACTTCTACTAGCAACCAAATTCATTAACTCACCCATCTTAGCACTCAACGAGTTAATTTCTTCTATAGCGTGTACCTTCTTACTAGTAGGTGACCTTTCAGTGTGCCACTGAGAGTAATTTGTCATGATATTGTCTAGGAGTTTTGTGGCTTCTCCTAACGTGATTTCCATGAACGTTCCACCTGAGGCAGAGTCCAAGATATTTCTAGAAGCGAAATTCAAGCGAGCGTAGAAGATTTGTATAATCATCCAAAGACTCAAGCCATGAGCGGGACAATTTCTAATCGTCAATTTCATTCTCTCCCAAGATTGTGCAACATGTTCATGATCAAGTTGCTTAAAATTCATGATATCATTACGGATAGAGATAATCTTAGCTGGCGGAAAATATTTGGATATATAAGCATCTTTTCACTTGTTCCAAGAATCAATACAATTTTTGGGCAAAGAAGAAAACCAAGTTTGTGCTCGATCTCGCAACAAGAACGTAAAAAGCTTCAATTTAATCACATCATTATCCACATCTTTCTTCTTTTGCATATCGCAAAGCTCAATGAAGGTATTAAGATGGGATGCGGCATCTTCACTAGGAAGGCCGGAGAATTGCTCTTTCATAACAAGATTCAGCAAAGCAACATTGATTTCGTATGATTCCGCACTAGTGGCGGGAGCAATCGGAGTACTAATAAAATCATTATTTTTTAGTATTCGACAAGTCACAAAGTTTGGTGTTTTCAGTCATGGTGACTTCAACAAGCAAGCAAGCACACAAGCGAACAGAAAACAAGCGAGAGAAAGGGGCGAACAGAAAAGGAAAACGAAAAAATGGCAAATATTTTTGTAAATTTTTGTTTTTCAGAAGTGGGGGAGAGGAAAACGAGAGGCAAAAAAGTAAATGCAAGAGATGAGTTTGCGACACTTACTTGGATGAATTCTTGACTTGATCCTCCCCGGCAACGACGCCAGAAATTCTTCTGCTACGGCGACAGAAATCCTTCTGTTGCCTCTTGATCTTGCGTTGGTTTTTCCCTTGAAGAGGAAAGGGTGGTGCAGCACAGGAGCAGTACGTATTTCCCTGAGTTTGAGAACCAAGGTATCAATCCAGTAGGAGAATCGCGCCAAGTCCAGAGTACCTGCGCAAACACAAAAGATCTTGCACCCAACGCTATAAAGGGGTTGTCAATCCCTTCAAGATTGATTGCAAAGTGAGATCTGAAGGCGGAAAGTGCAACGAAGTAAAATTGTAAGGCCGAAAATATGGTGTGAAGTAGACCCGGGGGCCATAGTGTTCACTAGAGGCTTCTCTCAAAATATCAAATAATATGGTGGGTGAACAAATTACTGTCGAGCAATTGAAAGAACCGCGCAAAGTCATGACGATATCTAAGGCAATGATCATACATATATGCATCACGTCCGAGACAAGTAGACCGATACTTTCTGCATCTACTACTATTACTCCACACATCGACCGCTATCCAGCATGCATCTAGTGTATTGAGTTCATGAAGAACAGAGTATCGCCTTAAGAAAGATGACATGATGTAGAGGGATAAACTCAAACCAATGATGAAAACCCCATCTTTTTACCCTTGATGGCAACAACACGATGCATGCCTTGCTGCCCCTTCTGTCAGTGGGAGAGGTCACCGCACGGTATGAACCCAAAACCAAGCACTTCTCCCATTGCAAGAATCATAGATTAAATTGGCCAAACAAAACCCACAACTCGAAGAGAATTACAAGGATATGAAATCATGCATATAAGAGATCATAAGAAACTCAAATTAGATTCATAGATAATCTGATCATAAATCCACAATTCATCAGATCTCGACAAACACACTGCAAAGAAGATTACATCGCATAGATCTCCATGAAGATCATGGAGAACTTCGTATAGAAGATCCAAGATAGAGAAAAGCCATCTAGCTACTAGCTATGGACCCATAGGTCCATGGTGAACTACTCATGCATCATCGGAGAGGTCATGGTGTTGCTGAAGAAGCCCTCCGTATCTAAATCCACCCTTCGGCAGGGCACCAGAACGTGCCCCAGATGGGATCTTGCGGAGACAGAAGCTTGCGGCGGAGGAAAAGTATTTTCGTGGATCTCTCTCGTAGTTTTGGATCTTTTCTGAATTTATAGGCGGAAGAGGTAGGGCAGTCGAGCCACAGGGGGCCCACAAGCCTGCTAGGCGCGGGTCCCCTTGGCCGTGCCTAGAGGGCTTGTGGGGTCCCCTGGTGGCCCTTGCCTTGGTTCTCAAGTCTCGTGCGTATCTTCTATTCCGGAAAAAATATTTTCGGATGTTTTATGCCGTTTGGACACCGTTTAAAATCCTCCTCTGAAAAGGGTCAAAAAGACGGAAAAAATAGGAACTGGTACTTGGCACTGAGTTAATAAGTTAGTCCCAAAAAAGATATAAAAGGCATACTAAACATCCAAAGTTTGATAAGATAATAGCATGGAACCATAAAAAATTATAGATACGTTGGAGACGTATCAATGGGTTGCTAGACTGACAGAAGCTTAAACCCTAGTTTATGTGTTGCTTCATAAGCGGCTGATTTGGATCCACTAGTTTAATGCTCTGGTTAGACTTAGTCTTAATTTTTCTTTCGTAGTTTCGGATGCTTGCGAGAGGGGTTAATCATAAATGGGATGTTTGTCCAAGTAAGGGCAGCACCCAAGCACCGGTCCACCCACATATCAAATTATCAAAGTAGCGAACGCGAATCATATGAACATGATGAAAACTAGCTTGACAGAATTTCCCATGTGTCCCCGGGAGCGCTTTACGTCACATAAGAGTTCGTCCAGGCTTGTCCCTTGCTACAAAATGTATTGGGCCATCTTGCTGCACCTTTGTTACTTTTGTTAGTTGCTACTCGCTACGAATTATCTTATCACACAACTATCTGCTACCGATAATTTCAGTGCGTGCAGAGAATACCTTGCTGAAAACCACTTGTCAGTTCCTTCTGCTCCTCGTTGGGTTCGACACTCTTACTTATCGAAAGGACTACGATAGACCCCATACACTTAGTAGCAACGAGGAGGAGAAGGCTCTGATAAACGGATTTCAGTAAGGTAATAACTGCAAGCACTGAAAGTAGCGGTAACAAGTGATGGTGTAGCGAGGTGAAACGTAACAAGAAAAAAGTAAAAAGTAGTAGCAAGTGGCCCAATCCCTTAGTAGCAAGGGACAAGCCTGAACAAAGTCTTATAGGAGGAAAAACGCTCCCGAGGACACACGGGAATTTCTGTCATGCTAGTTTCATCATGTTCATATGATTCACGTTCGTTACTTTGATAGTTTGATATGTGGGTGGACCGGCGCTTGGGTACTGCCCTTACTTGGACAAGCATCCCACTTATGATTAACCTCTCTTGCAAGCATCCGCAACTACGAAAGAAGAATTAAGACAACGTCTAACCATAGCATTAAACTAGTGGATCCAAATCAGCCCCTTACGAAGCAACGCATAGACTGGGGTTTAAGCTTCTGTCACTCCAGCAACCCATCATCTACTTACTACTCCACAATTACTTCCTCTAGGCCCAAGCATGGTGAAGTGTTATGTAGTCGACGTTCACATAACACCATTAGAGGAAAAGACAACATAGATCATATCAAAATACCGAACGATTATCAAATTCACATGACTATTATCAGCATGACTTATCCCATGTCCTCAGGAACAAAAGTAACTACTCACAAAGCATAATCATAATCATGACCAGAGGTGTAAACTCTTCTAGTAAACTACAAAGTGTAAATTCTAGCATCAAGGATCTGAACATAAACTCTTCCACCAAGTAATCCATCTAGCATCAACTACAAAGAGTAATCAACACTACTAGTAACCTTACAAGTACGAATCGGAGTCGTGAGATGGAGATTGGTTACAAGAGATGAACTAGGGATTGGAGAGGAGATGGTGCTGATGAAGATGTTGATGAAGATGCCTCCCCTCCGACGATAGAAGTGTTGGCGATGATGATGGCGACAATTTCCCCCTCCGGGAGGGAAGTTTCCCCGGCAGGATCGTCCCGCCGGAGCTCTAGATTGGATCTGCTCAAGTTCCGCCTCGTGGCGGTGGCGAAACCATGAAAAAGCTCCCGATTGATTTTTTTCTGTACCAAAACCCTTCATATAGCAAAAGAGGGGGGCTAGTGGGACGCCAGGGAGCCCACATGCTTGCCCTCCGCCACCAGGAGGGGTGGCGGTGGAAGGGCTTGTGGCGCCCTGGCAGCCCCCCTCTAGTACTTCTTTCCCCCAGTATTTTTTATATAATCCCAAAAAAATCCACGTAACTTTTCTGGGCATTTGGAGATGTGCAGAATAGTGGACTAAGATTTGCTCCTTTTCCAGTCCAGAATTCCAGCTGCCTGAATTCTCCCTCTTCAAATAAACCTTGCAAAATAAGAGAGAAAAGGCATAAATATGGTACCACAAAGTAATAAAACAGCCCATAAAGCAATAAATATCAACATGAAAGCATGATGCAAAATGGACGTATCATACATCGTGATCGGAATTATATCTTTAATTTTTAGCCTCGTGATAGAGAAAGTATCGCTCAAGCTTGGGGGAGGCTTAAGTCAATGTTATATTCACGCCCCAACCATGAGCTCCTTAGAGAAATTATTATGATGAACTTTTATGCTCGGCTTTCTCATGACAATCGCACCATGCTTGACACTTCTTGTACTGTTTCTTTTATGAAGAGAGATATTGATTTCAAACGGGATTTATTGGAAAGAATTAAACGCAACTCTGAAGATTGGGAGTTTGATGAAGGTAAGGAGTCAGGTATGAATCTTAAGTTCGATTGCGTTAAATCCTTCGTTGAAACAAATACTTTTTGTGATTTTAGCGCTAAACATGGACTTGACTCTAAGATAGTAGCTTCATTATGTGAATCATTTGCTGCTCATATTAATCTCCCTAAAGAGAAGTGGTTTAAATATCATCCTCCCATAGAAGTCAATGTAGTAAAACTCAATCCAGTTGAAGAGAAATTCATTGCTTATAATGATCCTATTATTCCTAGTGCTTACATTGAGAAACCACCTTTCCCTGTTAGAATAAAGGATCATGCTAAAGCTTCAATTGTGATACGTAAGGGCTGTATTAGAACACCTACACCCCCTGAGCAAATTAAAGTTGAACCTAGCATTGCTATTATCAAAGATCTCGTGTCCGATAATGTTGATGGGCATGTTATTCACTTCTGTGAAGATGGAAGATGCTGCTAGAATTCATTAAAGAGGTGTTAATAATAAGTGGGATGTTTGTCCGAGTAAGGAAAACACCCAAGCACCGGTCCACCCACATATCAAATTATCAAAGTAGCGAACGCGAATCATATGAACATGATGAAAACTAGCTTGACAGAAATTCCAATGTGTCCTCGGGAGCGCTTTACCTCACACAAGAGTTCGTCCAGGCTTGTCCCTTGCTACAAAAGGGATTGGGACATCTTGTTGCACGTTTGTTACTTTTGTTACTTGCTACTCGCTACCAATTATCTTATCACACAACTATTTGTTACCGATAATTTTAGTGCCTACAGAGAATACCTTGCTGAAAACCACTTGTCAGTTCCTTCTGCTCCTCATTGGGTTCGACACTCTTACTTATCAAAAGGACTACGATATATCCCCTACACTTATGGGTCATCACCGGCCAGGGAGGAGGAGGAGTCCTACTCCAATCCTCGTCCAACTAGGATTGGAAAGTGGAGTCCTTCTCTCCCTTCCCACCTTTTTTTCTTTGGTTTTTTATCTATGGCGCATAGGCCTTGTTAGGACGTCCCACCAGCCCACTAATGGCTGGTGTGCCACCCATAAGTCCTTTGGGCTTCCCCCGGGAGGGTTGCGCCCCTCCCGGTGAACTTCTGGAACCCATTCGTCACTCCCGGTACATTCCCGGTAACCAAATGAAGTCATCCTATATATCAATCTTCGTCTACAGATCATTCCGGAAACCCTCGTGACGCCCGTGATCTCATCCGGGACTCCGAACAACATTCGGTAACCACGCATATAACTCAACTATACTAAAACATCGCCGAACCTTAAGTGTGCAGACCCTGCGGGTTCGAGATCTATGTAGACATGCCCCGAGGTACTCCTCGGTCAATATCCACTAGCGGGATCTGGATGCCCATATTGGATCCCACATATTCTCCGAAGATCTTATTGGTTGAACCTCAGTGTCAAGGATTCATATAATCCCGTATGTCATTCCCTTTGTCCTTCGGTATGTTACTTGCCCGAGATTTGATCATCGGTATTCGCATACCTATTTCAATCTCATTACCGGCAATTCTCTTTACCCGTTCCGTGATGACCCACAAGTATAGGGGATCAATCGTAGTCCTTTCGACAAGTAAGAGTGTCGAACCCAACGAGGAGCAGAAGGCTCTAATAAACGGATTTCAGCAAGGTAATAATTGCAAGCACTGAAAGTAGCGGTAACAAGTGATTGTGTAGCGAGGTGAAACGTAGCAAGCAAAGAGTAACAAGTAACAAGTAGTAGCAACGGTGCAGCAAGTGGCCCAATCCGTTTTGTAGCAAGGGACAAGCGTGAACAAAGTCTTATAGGAGGAAAAACGCTCCCGAGGACACACGGGAATTTCTGTCATGCTAGTTTCATCATGTTCATATGATTCACGTTCGTTACTTTGATAGTTTGATATGTGGGTGGACCGGTGCTTGGGTACTGCCCTTACTTGGACAAGCATCCCACTTATGATTAACCTCTCTCGCAAGCATCCGCGACTACAAAAGAAGAATTAATTCAAATTCTAACCATAGCATTAAACTAGTGTATCCAAATCAGCCCCTCACGAAGCAACGCATAGACTGGGGTTTAAGCTTCTGTCACTCCAGCAACCCATCATCTACTTACTACTTCCCAATGCCTTCCTCTAGGCCCAAATATGGTGAAGTGTTATGTAGTCGACGTTCACATAACACCACTAGAGGAAAAGACAACATACAACATATCAAAATACCGAACGAATATCAAATTCACATGACTATTATTAACAGGACTTATCCCATGTCCTCAGGAACAAAAATAACTACTCACAAGACATAATCATAATCTTGACCAGAGGTGTAATGAATAGCATCAAGGATCTGAACATAAACTCTTCCACCAAGTAATCCAACTAGCATCAACTACAAAGAGTAATCAACACTACTAGCAACCTTACAAGTACCAATCGGAGTCGTGAGACGAAGATTGGTTACAAGAGATGAACTAGGGATTGGAGAGGAGATGGCGCTGATGAAGATGTTGATGAAGATGCCTCCCCTCTGACGAGAGGAGTGTTGGTGATGACGATGGCGACGATTTCCCCCTTCTGGACTAGAAAAGGATCGTCCTGCCGGAGCTCTAGATTGGATCTACTCAAGTTCCGCCTCGTGGCGGCGGCGAAACCACGAAAAAGCTCCCCCTTGATTTTTTCCAGACCAGGACGCTTCATATAGCAAAAGAGGGGGGCTAGTGGGCCGTTAGGCAGCCCACAAGCTTGCGCACCGCCACCAGGGGGGTGGTGGCGGAGTGGGGGCTTGTGGGGCCCTGGTGGCCCCCCTCCGGTAGTTCTTTCGCCTAGTATTTTTAATATATTCCAGAAAAAATCCACGTAAATTTTCAGGGCATTTGGAGATGTGCAGAATAGTGGACTAGGATTTGCTCCTTTTCTAGTCCATAATTCCACCTGCCTGAATTCTCCCTCTTCAAATAATCCTTGCAAAATAAGAGAGAAAAGGCATAAATATGGTACCACAAGTAATATAACAGCCCAAAAAGCAATAAATATCAACATGAAAGCATGATGCAAAATGGACGTATCAACTCCCCCAAGCTTAGACCTCGCTTGTCCTCAAGCGAAAACCAAGTTCCATAAACATGTCCACATGTTGTGGGAGGAAGGTGTCGATAAAACATAATACGGACATGAGGGCATCATGATCACACATAGAACATCAGCATATCATAAAGATTCTTATGGGAAAGTAACAATTCCTTCACAAAGCAAAGCATGAAGCAAAAACCTTACCGAGAAGTAACCAACAAAAGTCCATAGTCATTGAAGCAATTGCAATTTATCACAACATTAGAAAGAGTCAAATAAGAGCTTGTGAGGCAAACCCACATACTCAATCATCTCTTTTGTTTTCCACAATTGTTACAACTCACGTGGTACTCATGGTGTCAAAGTTTCAGCTGGACACAGAGGAAGATAGGGGCTTATTGTTTTGCCTCCCAACCATTTACCTCAAGGGTAAAGTCAACAACAATAAAGCATGAGTACTCAACTCCAAGTTGATATATGAATATAGATCTTTCCCAAGCACGTGACAGTAGCCAAGACAAAGGCAAAAAGGGAATTGGTGAAGATCACCATGACTCTTACAAGTGCAAAAAGTAAAGGTACAAGATAGGCCCTTCACAGAGGGAAGCAGAGGTTGCCATGCACTTTTGAGGTTTGAATGCGTGTCCTCTTAGTGCGGAGGAACGTCACTTTATATTGCCTCCTGTGACAAAGAACTTTATTATGCAGTCTGTCGCTTTTATGTCTTCCTCATCACAGGTTCGTACAAAGCTTATTTTCCACACACTAATAGATCATACATATTAGTGAGCAATCTTTATTGCTTGCACCGATGACAACTTACTTGAAGGATCTTATTCAATCCATAGGCAGGTATGGTGGACTCTCATGGCAAAACTGGTTGGAGGTTTATGGATGCACAAGTAGTATCTCTACTTGGTGCGGGAGTTTTGGCTAATATGAGGTGGAAGCAATCATCACATGCTAAGGGATCTCTAATCATATAACATTGTTTGGAACCAAGCAAACACAATTCATTATGTTGTCTTCCTTGTCCAACATCTACTCCTAGGCATGTAATAGTTTGGTGAGTGCTCACAATTGCAAAAAGTGTCTAAGATGATACATTTATATGTGAACCTCTCTTTACTTATTACTTCTTATTAATTGCAACAATGACTGAGGTCTATGTTGATTTATTCTCAACAAGTTTCAATCATCATACGTGTCATAAGTGAAGTTATCACTTTCCATAAGATCGTCTCATGATCTTTCATGCTATCGTTCTTTTCATACTTTTGATCATGGCACAAAGCAAAGCCCTTGACTATGACACTCTTTATTATATAGCTCGTAAGCTCGAATACATCGGGGGAGAGACAAAAGAAAAAGACTCAAACTAAAAACTAAAGACTTATTCCTCTAAAAGAAGAAATAAAAACTGAAAAGGAAAGAACTAAGACAAAGGTAAAAGCAAAAGATATAAAGGTGATACGATACCGGGGCAAATCCCCCAAGCTTGGCAGAATCCAAGGGGATTGCCCATACCAATGCTTAGTTGTCTTCCTTTGGTGGTGATGGTGGTGTTATTGTCGGAGTAGTCTTGAGCTTGTGTAATTTCCACTTGAGCAAAAATTTCTGCTCCCTTAGATCGTCATTTTCCTTCTCAAGTTTCAAACTCTATGGCAAAGCTCCTGCTTACTCTCCTGTAAGAAACGAGAAGGGATAAACAAGGTCTTAGGCTTCTTCCTATGGTTAGGGAGGCTTGACTTCTTGAACTCCACATGGGTGTTTACAGGTTGAGGTAGAGGAGCCTCCTCTTCATCGGAACTCGTTTGCTCCTTCCCTTTGGGCTCATAGTCCTCTTCCTCCTCAGTGGTCCAGCCATATGGTTCCGAGTCCCCATAGACCTTGGGGTTAGCAAGGTAGTTAGCCACATAGCTCTCTCCCTCTGAATCTTGAGAAGACATCTTGACCTAGATCTGCGTCAGAACAAGCTCGAAACGAAAACAGAGGCAAACTACGCGATACGGAGATCAAAACCTTCGGGCGACTATATATTGATTTTTTATGGGCCAGAAGGAGTCCTCCACAAGAAAACGGAGTTCGGGAGGCAGACGAGGTGCCCACAAGCTTGCCCACCGCCAGCAGGGGGTGTGGCGGAGTGGGCCCTTGTGGCTTCCTTGTTTGCTCTCCGGACTGCTTTTTATTTTTCTAATTTTCCAAAATTTCCAAAACCGAGGAAATTTCCTATTGGAAAAGTATCGGAGTCCAATTTCTTGCCGAAACAGATACATCTTCGTTTTCAAGGTCTGAAATGTTGGGGAACGCCGCATGGGAAACAAAAATTTTCCTACACGCACGAAGACCTATCATGGTGATGTCCATCTATGAGAGGGGATGAGTGATCTACATACCCTTGTAGACCGTACAGCAGAAGCGTTAGTGAACGCGGTTGATGTAGTGGAATGTCCTCACGTCCATTGATCCGCCCCGCGAACAATCCCGCGATCAGTCCCACGATCTAGTATCGAACGGACGGCACCTCCGCGTTCCGCGCACGTACAGCTCGACGATGATCTCAGCCTTCTTGATCCAGAAAGAGAGAGGAGAGTTAGAAGAGTTCTCCGGCAGCGTGACGGCGCTCCGGAGGTTGGTGATGATCTCGTCTCAGCAGGGCTCCGCCCGAGCTCCGCAGAAACACGATCTAGGGGAAAAACCTTGGAGGTATGTGGTCGGGCTGCTGTGGAAAAGTCGTCTCAAATCAGCGCTAAAACCTCCGTATATATAGGTGGGACACGGGGGCCTTGCCTTGGGGCTCAAGGAGCCCCAAGGGGGTCGGCCGAGCCAAGGGGGAAGGTCTCCCCCCCAAACCGAGTTGGACTTGGTTTGGTGGGTGGGAGTCCTTCCTTCCCTTCCCACCTCCTCTTTTTTTTCTTTCTCTTTGATTTTTTCTTCCAATGCGCATAGGGCCCTTTTGGGCTGTCCCACCAGCCCACTAAGGGCTGGTGCGTCACCCTCAAGACCTATGGGCTTCCCCGGGGTGGGTTGCCCCCCCGGTGAACTCCCGGAACCCATTCGTCATTCCCGGTACATTCCCGGTAACTCCAAAAACCTTCCGGTAATCAAATGAGGTCATCCTATATATCAATCTTCGTTTCCGGACCATTCTGGAAACCCTCGTGACGTCCGTGATCTCATCCGGGACTGCGAACAACATTCGGTAACCAACCATATAACTCAAATACGCATAAAACAACGTCGAATCTTAAGTGTGCAGACCCTGCGGGTTCGAGAACTATGTAGACATGACCCGAGAGACTCCTCGGTCAATATCCAATAGCGGGACCTGGATGCCCATATTGGATCCTACATATTCTACGAAGAACTTATCGTTTGAACCTCAGTGTCAAGGATTCATATAATCCCGTATGTCATTCCCTTTGTCCTTCGGTATGTTACTTGCCCGAGATTCGATCGTCAGTATCCGCATACCTATTTCAATCTTGTTTACCGGAAAGTCTCTTTACTCGTTCTGTAATACAAGATCCCGCAACTTACATTAAGTCACATTGCTTGCAAGGCTTGTGTGTGATGTTGTATTACCGAGTGGGCCTGGAGATACCTCTCCATCACACGGAGTGACAAATCCCAGTCTTGATCCATACTAACTCAACTAACACCTTCGGAGATACCTGTAGAGCATCTTTATAGTCACCCAGTTACGTTGCGACGTTTGATACACACAAAGTATTCTTCCGGTGTCAGTGAGTTATATGATCTCATGGTCATAGGAACAAATACTTGACACGCAGAAAACAGTAGCAACAAAATGACACGATCAACATGCTACGTCTATTAGTTTGGGTCTAGTCCATCACGTGATTCTCCTAATGACGTGATCCAGTTATCAAGCAACAACACCTTGTTCATAATCAGAAGACACTGACTATCTTTGATCAACTGGCTAGCCAACCAGAGGCTTGCTAGGGACAATGTTTTGTCTATGTATCCACACATGTAAATGAGTCTTCATTCAATACAATTATAGCATGGATAATAAACGATTATCTTGATACTGGAATTATAATAATAACTATATTTATTATTGCCTCTAGGGCATAATTCCAACATGAAACAGGCTGATAAACATCCCTTATGTACTCCTTTGGAGTTATGACATTGATGATATTGGTCTCAACCTTTATGGGAGTACCAGATATGTAATGCTTGATTCTTTGCCCATTTACCACTCTAGGAAAATTTTCTTCCGTGTTATTGATTTTGATGGCACCAGAACGATATACTTCCTCGACAATATAGGGACCTTCCCATTTAGAGAGAAGCATGCCTGCAAAGAATCTCAAACGAGAATTGTATAGCAAGACATAGTCACCTACATTGAACTCTCGTTTCTGTATTCGTTTGTCGTGCCATCTCTTAACCTTTTCCTTGAACAATCTGGCATTCTCATATGCCTGGGCTCTCCATTCATCTAACGAGCTGATATCAAACAACCGCTTCTCACCGGCAAGTTTGAAATCAAAGTTGAGCTCTTTGATTGCCAAATAAGCTTTGTGTTCCAGCTCAAGAGGTAAATGGCAGGCCTTACCGTAAACCATTTTATACGGTGACATGCCCATGGGATTCTTATAAGCAGTCCTATAAGCCCATAGTGCATCATCAAGTTTGCTTGACCAGTTCTTTCGAGATCTATTGACGGTCTTTTGTAGGATCAACTTGATCTCCCTATTACTCAACTCAACTTGACCACTAGACTGAGGATGATAAGGAGATGCAACTCTATGGTTGACATCATACTTAGCTAGCACCTTGCGGAAAACACCATGAATGAAGTGTGAACCGCCATCAGTCATCAAGTATCTAGGGACTCCGAATCTTGGGAATATGACTTCTTTAAGCATCTTAATAGTGGTGTGGTGGTCAGCATTTTTAGTGGGGATAGCTTCTACCCACTTAGTAACGTAATCCACAACAACTAAGATGTGAGTGTACCCATTGGAACTCGGGAAGGGTCCCATATAATCAAAGCCCCAGACATCAAATGGTTCAATGACAAGTGAATAGTTCATAGGCATCTCTTGACGCTTACTGATGTTCCCTATCCTTTGGCGTTCGTCACAAGACAAGACAAACTTACGGGCATCCTTGAAGAGAGTGGGCCAATAGAAACCTGATTGCAATACCTTGTGGGCAGTTCTATCTCCAGCATGGTGTCCTCCGTAGGCTTCGGAATGACACTTCTGCAGGATCTGTCCATGTTCATGTTCAGGCACACAACGTCTAATAACACCATCTATTCCTTCCTTATAAAGGTGAGGATCATCCCAAAAGTAGTGTCTCAAATCAAAGAAGAATTTCTTCTTTTGTTGATAGGTGAAACTGGGTGGTATGTATTTGGCTACGATATAGTTTGCATAATCGGCATACCACGGTGCACTAAGTGAAGTGCGGATGACATTTAATTGCTCATCAGGAAATTTTTCATCAATTGGTAGTAGGTCATCAAGGACATTCTCTAGCCTGGACAAGTTATCTGCTACAGGGTTATCAGCACCCTTTCGGTCAACGACGTGCAAATCAAATTCCTGTAGCAGGAGAACCCATCTGATCAGCCTAGGCTTAGCGTCCTTCTTCTGCATAAGGTACTTAATAGCAGCATGATCAGAGTGAATAGTGACTTTGGAGTCAACTATGTAAGATCTGAACTTTTCACATGCAAACACGAGTGCTAAAATTCCTTCTCCGTAGTGGCATAGTTTCTTTGGGCACTGTCTAGAGTTTTACTAGCGTAGTGAATGACATTCAACTTCTTGTCAACTCTTTGTCCTAGAATAGCACCAACAGCATAATCACTAGCGTCACACATGCTTTCAAAGGGAAAGTTCCAGTCAGGTGGTTGAACAATAGGTCCGGTTATCAAAGCCTTCTTAAATATTTCAAAGGCTTCCTCACAATCCTCATCAAAAACAAAAGGAACATCCTTCTGCAAGAGGTTGGTAAGAGGCCTAGAAATCTTAGAGAAGTCTTTAATGAACCTTCTATAGAAACCAACATGACGAAGGAAAATTCGTATACCACTGATATCTGTGGGGCAAGGCATTTTCTCAATTGCATCAACCTTAGCCTTATCAACTTCAATGCCTCTTTCAGAGATTTTGTGTCCTAAGACGATACCTTCATTAACCATAAAGTGGCACTTCTCCCAATTCAAGACAAGGTTGGTTTCTTCGCATCTCTATAAGACTCGATCAAGGTTGCTGAGGCAATCATCAAAGGAAGACCCGTAAACGGAGAAGTCATCCATGAAAACCTCGACAATCTTTTCACAAAAGTCAGAGAATATAGCCATCATACATCTTTGGAATGTGGCAGGTGCATTACATAAGCCAAAAGGCATACGTCTATAGGCAAAGGTACCGAAAGGGCAGGTGAAAGTGGTTTTCTCTTGATCGGATTGTGCAACAGGTATTTGCGAGAAACCTAAATTACCGTCTAGAAAGCAGAAGTGTGTGTGTTTTGATAGCCTTTCTAGAATTTGGTCGATGAACGGTAAAGGATAATGATATTTCCTGGTTGCCTTGTTCAGTTTACGGAAGTCTATCACCCTTCTATAGCCGGTAATAATCCTTTGTGGGATTAGTTCATCCTTATCATTAGGAACGATGGTGATACCTCCCTTCTTAGGTACGCAATGTACTAGAATTACCCAATCACTATGAGCAACAGGATAAATGATTCCTGCTTCCAGAATCTTTAATATTTCTTTTCTAACGACCTCTTTCGTCTTAGGATTTAATCTCCTTTCATGATCAGCAACTGGATTAAAGTCAGGATCGGTTTTAATCTTGTGCTGACATAGAGTAGGACTAATACCCTTAAGATCATCAAGAGTATATCCAATAGCAGCGCAGTGCTTCCTTAGAGTTTTTAGTAACTTCTTCTCTTCGCACTCTGAGAGGAGAGCACTAATAATGACAGGATATATCTCCTTCTCATCAATATAGGCATACTTAAGCGTATCAGGCAACTGTTTAAGCTCTAACACAGGATCACCCTTTGGTGGGGGAGGATCCCCAAGCAGTTCAACAGGCAGATTGTTCTTGAGAATAGGATGTTGTTCTAAGACAATTCTATCTATCTCATCTCTATCCTCCATATGCATATCATTTTCATGCTCAAGCAGATATTGCTCTAAAGGATCCGTAGGAGGTACGACAATAGAGGCAAGAACAATGATTTCATCTCTACCAGACGACTCTCTTTCATGGGTTTGTCTTCCAAACTTGGAGAAGTTAAATTCATGAGACACACCCTCGAAACTTACTGTGACAGTCTGCTTAATGCAATCAATGTGAGCATTGACAGTGTTGAGAAAGGGTCTACCGAATATGATGGGGCAAAAGCTATCTTGTGTAGTACCAAGGACGAGGAAATCAGTAGGATACTTCGTCTTACCACACAGGACTTCTACGTCTCTCACAATTCCCAGAGGGCAGATAGTGTCTCTATTAGCTAGCGTAATAGTGACATCAATGGGTTCTAACTCAGCAGGTGCAATCTCATATTTGATTTCATCATATAGAGAACGGGGTATTCCACTAACACTAGCTACCATATCACATAAACCATGGTAACAATGATCTCCTATCTTAACAGAAACAACGGGCAGGCCAACTACAGATCCGTGTTTGTCTCTCGTGTGAGGTTTAGCAATTCTAGCGGAGTCCTCACAAAATTTGATAACATGCCCATCTATGTCTTCGGCTAAGAGATCTTTGATAATAGGAACACTAGGTTCAACTCTAATCTCCTCAGGGGGTGCAAGTGGTCTAATGTAACCCCTACGTATCACAGTTGGAGCTTTAGAATAATCCTTCATCCTAGGAGGGTATGGTGGTTTCTCAGTGTAAGCACAAGGAACAACAGGATCACTAAAAGCTATGATTTTCTCCTCAACTAGATTGGTTTTGGCTATGTTGCTTTCTACAGGAGGATGATATTTAAACCACTTCTCTTTGGGAAGATCAACATGAGCAGCAAAAGATTCACATAGAGAAGCTACTATCTCAAAGTCAAGTCCATACTTAGCGCTAAAATCTCTAGAAGTGTTTGTCTCAACAAAAGATTTAACGGAATCAAACTGGAAATTCATACCTGAGTCCTTACCTTCCTCCAGCTCCCAATCTTCAGAGTTGCGTTTGATTCTCTCCAATAAATTCCAGTTATGATCAATATCCTTCTTCATAAAAGAACCGGCACAAGAAGTGTCAAGCATGGTACGATCTTCATGAGAAAGCCGAGCATAAAAGTTTTGAGTGATGATTTCTCTCGAAAGCTCATCATTGGGGCATGAATATAGCATTGATTTAAGCCTCCCCCAAGCTTGAGCTAAGCTTTCCCTGTCATGAGGCCAAAAGTTATAAATAAAGTTCTGATCACGATGTACTAAATGCATAGGATAGAACTTTTGATGAAATTCCAATTTCAACCGATTGTAGCCCCATGATCCAGCATCATCACAGAGCCTATACCATGTCAACACCTTATCCTTCAAAGATAAAGGAAAGACTTTCTTCTTTACCTCATCCTCGGGCAAACCTGCAAGCTTAAATAAACCACAAACTTCATCTACATAGATTATATGAAAGTCTGGATGTGAAGATCCATCTCCTGTAAAAGGATTAGCCAGCAGTTTCTCAAGCATACCCAAAGGAATTTCATAAAAGATATTTTCAGTAGGTACCTCAGGTTGAGGAGCAACTCCTTGTGCTTCCGTTCGTGGTGAAGATACCCCGAACAAACTCCTCAAAGGAAGAGTTTCCATAGTGACAAGTGACAATAAATTTCAGCACAGTATATAAATGTTTCCTTACCAATTTCCACTTACCAAAGGCGCTTCACTCCCCGGCAACGGCGCTAGAAAAGAGTCTTGATGACCCACAAGTATAGGGGATCAATCATATTCCTTTTGATAAGTAAGAGTGTCGAACCCAACGAGGAGCAGAAGGCTCTAATAAAAGGATTTCAGCAAGGTAATAACTGCAAGCACTGAAAGTAGCGGTAACAAGTGATTGTGTAGCGAGGTGAAACGTAGCAAGCAAAGAGTAACAAGTAACAAGTAGTAGCAACGGTGCAGCAAGTGTCCCAATCCCTTTTGTAGCAAGGGACAAGCCTGAACAAAGTCTTATAGGCGGAAAAACGCTCCCGAGGACACACGGGGATTTCTGTCATGCTAGTTTCATCATGTTCATATGATTCGCGTTCGTTACTTTGATAGTTTGATATCTGGGTGGACCGGCGCTTGGGTACTTCCCTTACTTGGACAATCATCCCACTTATGATTAACCTCTCTCGCAAGCATTCGCAACTACAAAAGAAGAATTAAGACAAAGTTAACCATAGCATAAAAGTAGTGGATCCAAATCAGCCCCTCACGAAGCAACGCATAGAGTGGGGTTTAAGCTTCTGTCACTGCAGCAACCCATCATCTACTTACTACTTCCCAATGCCTTTCTCTAGGCCGAAATATGGTGAAGTGTTATGTATTCGATGTTCACATAACACCACTAGAGGAAAAGACAACATACAACATATCAAAATACCGAACGAATATCAAATTCACATGACTATTATTAACATGACTTATCCCATGTCCTCAGGAACAAAAGTAACTACTCACAAGACATAATCATAATCATGACCAGAGGTGTAATGAATAGCATCAAGGATCTGAACATAAACTCTTCCACCAAGTAATCCAACTAGCATCAACTACAAAGAGTAATCAGCACTACTAGCAACATTACAAGTACCAACCGGAGTCGTGAGACGAAGATTGGTTACAAGAGATGAACTAGGGATTAGAGAGGAGGTGGTGCTGATGAAGATGCCTCCCCTCCGACGAGAGGAGTGTTGGTGATGACGATGTCGACGTTTTCCCCCTCCGGGAGGGAAGTTTCCCCGGCAGGATCGTCCTGCCGGAGCTCTAGATTGGATCTGCTCAAGTTCCGCCTCGTGGCGGCGACGAAACCACGAAAGAGCTCCCCCTTGATTTTTTTTCAGACCAGGATGCTTCATATAGCAAAAGAGGGGGGCTAGTGGGCCGTCAGGCAGCCCACAAGCTTGCCCACCGCCACCAGGGGGGTGGTGGCGGCGTGGGGGCTTGTGGGGCCCTGGTGGCCCCCTCCGGTAGTTCTTTCGCGCAGTATTTTTAATATATTCCAGATGGAATCCACGTAAATTTTCTGGGCATTTGGAGATGTGCAGAATAGTGGACTAGGATTTGCTCCTTTTCCAGTCCAGAATTCCAGCTGCCTGAATTCTCCCTCTTCAAATAATCCTTGCAAAATAAGAGAGAAAGGCATAAATATGGTACCGCAAGTAATATAACAGCCCAAAAAGCAATAAATATCAACATGAAAGCATGATGCAAAATGGACGTATTATTCCATAATACAAGATCCCGTGACTTACACTTAGTCACACTGCTTGCAAGGCTTGTGTGTGATGTTGTATTACCGAGTGGGCCCCGAGATACCTCTCCGTCACACGGAGTGACAAATCCCAGTCTTGATCCATACTAACTCAACGGACACCTTTGGAGATACTTGTGGAGCACCTTTATAGTCACCCAGTTACGTTGTAACGTTTAATCTCAAAAGGCATTCCTCCGGTGCCAGTGAGTTATATGATCTCATGGTCACAGGAACAAATACCTTACACGCAGAAAACTATAACAATAAAATGACACGATCAATATGCTACGTTCGTAGTTTGGGTCTAGTCCATCCCATGATTCTCCTAATGATGTGATCCAGTTATCAAGCAACAACACTTTGCACATAGTTAGAAAACCTTGACTATCCTTGATCAACTGGATAGCCAACTAGAGGCTTGCTAGGGATATTGTTGTGTCTATGTATCCACACATGTATCTATGTTTTCATTCAATACAATTATAGCATGGATAATAAGCGATTATCTTTAAACAGGAAATATAATAATAACTATTTATCATTGCTTATAGGGCATATTTCCAACAGGAACAACATACATATCATAAAAATATTGAACGAATGCCAATTTTACATAATTACTTGTGACAAGACTTATCTCATGTCTCCATGAACAATAGTAACTACTCACACCTCATCAACATGTTCATAATGATGGTGACAAAGGATCTGGACATAACATATTTCACCAATTAATCCAACAAGCATCAACTGCAAGATGTAATCAACACTACTATGGCTTCAATCATCCCCTCCCGGAGGGAAATTTCCCCTGCAGAATCACACCCCGGAGAGAAAAAGGGCCTCTGCCTAGGTTTCTGCCTCGATACGGCGGTGCTTCATACTTGAAGTAATCTCATGATTTTTTCCTCCACGAATAGGAATTTATAGGACTGGAAATAGGGTCGGAGGAGCCACGGGGGCCCCACAAGCCATTAGGGCGCGACCAGGGCCTGGGTCGCGCCCTGTTGGCTGGTGCCCCCATGGCACACCTCCTCCAGCAGGTCTTCGCTCCATATTTCATTATAATTCCTAGAAAAATTCAGAAAAAAGTTTCGTCGAATTCCAAGAACTTTTATTTGTGCACAAAAATAAAAGCAAAGTAATTCTGCTGAAAACAGCGTCAGTCTAGGTTTGTTTCATTCAAATCATGCAAATTAGAGTCCAAGACAAGAGAAAAGGTGTTTGGAAAAGTAGATACGTTGGAGACGTATCAAGTGGTAACAATGAGAATCGCAACAACAATGCCAAGCCTGCATATGTTCGTGGTCAGGTCAACAACATTGAGATGGGTGAAGCTTAGGACCAACCTCTACCATGATGGGTACACTTCTCGTTAACTCAGCACCAGCTTCTACATTGTTTGATACAGGAGCATCACACTCCTTCATGTTGAAATTTTTTAGATTCATGCATGGCATTAAATATGAAGAGATGAACATCTCGATAGTGGTAAACACCCACACGGGCCAATGCAGAACCTCCATGGATTGCCCCAATGTTCCCGTTGAAAGTGGAGGATTGAAATTCCTTGCCGCTCCCATATTAATTAAGTCTTCCAACATTGACCTCATTTTGGGAATGGACTAGTTGAAAGCTCATACGGCTTCAATCGTTTGTGCCACCAAAACCGTCCACCTCCTACATCCTTCAAATGAAATAATAAGCTATCATGCTCATCTCGTTCGAGATGCTGAAGAATGACTATATGCCTTGAATCCTTTAAATGCGTCACCTCTTGAAGAAATCCTTTAAATGTCGTGATCGAAAACATTCCAATTGTCCAAGAATTCCAAGATGTCTTTCGAGAAGAACTTCCATGGATTCCCCCTGCTCGAAATGTTGAGTTTGTCATTGACTTGGTACCCGGTACCACTCCTATCGCCAAGCGTCCTTATAAGATGCCACTACGTGAACTCCTTGAACTTAAGCAAGAAATTGACAATTCTCTTCGCTGGGTTTCATTCGTCCAAGTTCCTCTGCTTGGGGAGCACCTTCTCTCTTTGTTAAGAAGAAGGATGTAACAAATCGTTTGGTTCAAGACTACCGTCCTATCAATCAGGCCACTATTCAAAACAAATATCCTCTTCCTCGGGATACTGATCTGTATGATCAACTTGCTGGTTCTTCAGTCTTCTCTAAGCTCGACTTGAGGTTGGGATACCACCAGATCCGTGTTCGCGAAGATGATATCCCAAAAATCCCCTTCGTTACTCGATATGGTTGATACGAGTACACCGTCATGTCCTTCGGCTTAACAAATGCTTCGGAAACCTTCTCTCGGTTGATGAATTATATCTTCATGGACTACCTCGACAAATTCGTCATGGTTTATTTGGATGATTTTCTGGTATATTCAAAGAATAAAGAAGAACATGTCGAACATCTTCGTCTTGTACTAGAAAATCTTAGGGAGCATCAACTTTATGCAAAGTATTCCAAATGTAAAATTCTGGCTGGACGAAGTGACTTACCTTGGTCATGTGATATCCAAAGATGGTATTGCAGTCAACCCCAAACGAGTTCAAGCTATTCTTGACTGGACTCCCCTGAAGAATGTCACGCAAGTCAGAAGTTTTCCCGGACTCGCCAGCTATTGCCGTCGATTCATGGAGATCTTCTCCAAGATTGCTAAGCCCTTAACCAATCTGCTTCACAAAGTTGTTAAGTATGACTGGACTGATAAATGTGAGGAAATTTTCTAGGCATTCAAGGACAAACTGACGTCTGCTCCAGTACTTGCTCCTCTGGATACTAAAAAGGATTTCTTCATATATTGTGATGCTTCTCGTCAAGGAATAGGCTGTGTGCTAATGCAAGAGCGCAAAGTGATTGCTTATGCTTCTTGTCAGTTGCAGGCTCATGAAGAGAACTATCCAGTTCATGACCTCAAACTAGCTGCAGTAGTACATTCACTCACAGAGTGGCCACATTACCTTCTTCGTAATTGTTGTGAGATCTACACCAATCATCAAAGTCTAAAGTGCCTATTTACTCAATTGGTTTGAAACTCCGTCAACAGAGATGGATGGAGCGCATAGTTGATTTCAAATTGGGTATTTCTTATACACCTCGCAAGGCTAATGTAATGGCTGATGCCTTGAGCTGCAAGTCGTACTGTGACCACCTCCAGGTCCTTAAGGTTCACGGTCGTCTTCAAGAGGAATTTCGTAAGCTGAACCTCCGTATTGTTCCTCACGGTTATCGTGTTCCCCCTGCTAAAGAGTTTCGCAATATGAACGTCCTTGTTGTTAATCAGGGTCCCCTAAGTAACCTGGTTGCTGAACCAAATCTCATGAGCAGCGTCAAAACTATTCAACTCTTTGACCCTGAAGTTGATAAGATTAAAAGCTACCTTGCAGAAGGTAAACCCTCTTGCTTCACTCTTGCTGATGATGGCGCCTTGTACTTCAAGGGTCGTCTTTACATACCACATAAGAGGGAAAACCTGAGAATGACTAGAAGGGTGATGAAATAAGCTAATGATACACTCCTCTCTATTCATCCGGGTAGTACCAAGATGTACCAAGACATCCGTCAAAGATTCTCGTGGTCAAATATGAAACAAGACATTGCACGCTATGTTGCGGAATGTGATATTTGCCGGCGAATCAAAGTAGAACATCAAAAGCCTGTTGGAACTCTGCAACCTATCTCTATTCCTGGATGGAAATGGGACCATGTTGAAATGGACTTTGTCACTAGTTTTCTGAGATCGCAGAGAGGTAATGATGCTATTCTTGTTTCCATTGACCGACTGTCCAAAGTTGCACATTCTCTCGTCATCAAAGAAACAATCACTTCTAGTCAACTGGTAGATCTTTATATGTCCAGAATTGTCTTAATGGTATTCTGTTGGTAATCAGCTTGGACCGTGGCAGCTTGTTCACTTCAAAATTCCGGGAAAGTTTTTAGAAGGCTATGGGAACTCATTTGTCCTTTAGCAGCGCATTTCACCCTCAATCTCAGGGATAACTTGAATGAGTCAAAAAAATTCTTGAAGACATGCTTCAAGCTTGTGTCATTTCTTTCAATAAGAAATGGGAGGAATCTCTCTTGATGCTGAGTTCTCCTACAACAATAGCTATCAAGCTAGTCTGAAGATGCCCCCCTTTGAAGTATTGTATGGGCGAATCTGTCGAACTCCTCTGAATTGGTCAGAAACTGGGGAACAATCACTCTTCGGACCAGATATTATCCAACATGTCAAAGATCAAGTCTGCATTATTCAAGAGAATCTGAAGGCTGCTCAGTCTCGTCAGAAAAGTCAGTATGACCGTCACCATCAAGATATGGTATATCAACCTGGTGAAAAGGCTTATCTTCAACTCACACCAATGAGAGGTGCACACCATTTTGGCATCAAGCTCAAGCTAGCTCCTCGCTATATTGGCTTGTTCACCGTTCTCGAAAGACGTGGAAAAGTGGCTTATCAATTGGAGCTACCGTCAACATTTCTTAGGTTCATGATGTCTTCCATGTGTCTTAGCTCTCCCGCTGCTTCAAGGATCCCGTGTGAGTAGTGGATCATGATATGCTTAAGCTTCAACAAGACCTCTCTTATAAGGAGCATCCGGTCCGCATTCTCGAACAGACTGAATAATGGACTCGTCGCAAGGTCACCAAGTTCCTTAAAGTGCAGTGGTCAAATCATTCTGAAGGTGAAGCCACTTGGGAACGCGAGGATCATCTTCGTGATGAATACCCCGAGCTCTTTACTTCTACCTCTTAATTCTCGAGGCGAGAATTTCTTGAAGTAGGGGAGAGTTGTGACATCCCCGAATTATGCTACATTAACCCATGTAATCAAGCTACACTAATCGCCTTGATTAAGCTAAAACATTTTGCAAAATAGTGCTTGATCACATTGAATTTCATATCTCATTTCAAATTCCACCACCTAAAGGCATTGAATTTTAATGTGACAAAATAAAGCTTCAAACAACAAAATAAAAAATGTTGCACACTTGGTAATAATTCCAAAACAATTGTTGCTAAGGAGAACAACATCACCTTGATGTTGGTTTGGGCCTCACTATCCAAAATAGAGCACAATTACAATTTTAAATCATTTTAAATTCACGGAAAATATTCTAATAGATTCAAATGGGTCCAAATATTTTTATGGCAGTGTAGAGTATTGCATGTGATTTAATGGAGCAAGTCACACATTTTTGCTAAAGGAAATTTGGTCTGAAAAATACATAAAATAGAAAAGAATAAACAGAAAATAATAAAAGTAAGAAAAGGAAAATTTAAATAAAATACCACCCCCTCTGATGGGCCTCGGCCCAAGTGGCCAGCCCAGCTAAGCCAAACGACGAGCCCACCTACCCCTAGGGGTAGAAAACCTCGAGAAAGCCCTATTTCCCCCTTCCCCCAATTCCCCCACCCCCAACGTCTGCTCTTTTCTCTCGTCGAGATGGATCCAGGCCTCCCTTGCGCGCCGCTGGCCCCAGCCGGCCATTGCGTCACCACCACGCCCTGCGGGCCTCCTCCCCACCATCAGCCTCCCACGCCTCACCCCCGAGCTGCTACCTCCCTCGTACGCCAATTGTGAGGCCTCCCCCTGTCCTCCTTCCCCCTCTGATCCGGCAACCGCCCACCTCCTCCCCTCGTCAACCCCGCTCGCGGCCTCACCCCCGTACTTGCCACGGCCGGGCCGCGCCCTGTCCGTGCCATGGCCCTACTGGTCGCGCCCGCTCGATGCTGCTGCTTCCTACCGGCCACCGTGCAGTGCCGGCACTAGGGGGACACCGACTAACGAGTCGAGATCGCCGAATGAATGTGCTCGGTGATCCCAGAGATCAATGCTCACCGAACACATGCATCATAAACTGAATAATAAGAGTCTTACATCCATACATACCGTTTGATACAACAAATGACCATCATGGTCAAGTCTTACATAGATAGGGCCTAGAAGGCCAATCACACCAACACATCTACTAGCGGAAAACTTGTCAGTAAACGGGAACCCATGCCATCAGCCTTAACCGACAGGCATTCTGACTGGGAAGCGTCCTAGTTCGCGTGTCCATCCTCGACGAATAATTCTTCTTAGTACTTCGGTTCCTCCATGTCTGGTCAATAACATAACCAGTGGCAAGCCAATGAGTACTTGGAATGTACTCGCAAATAGCCCATGATGTGGATAATGCAGTTAGTACGATAATAAGTAATATGCAGCCTTCGCGGAAAGAATGTTTTACTTAAGAATAAGCATGGTCAATTACTTGTATGGACATGCATCATAAGGTAGGATAATCATAAGAACATGTTACATATATCAATATATTTGTTGAAGGTTGAACGCCTCAGGTTCACCTTTGTGCCAAGTCACCGAACTTGACATCATCATCCCTTTTAGATAAAACTTTTAATCACACACACACACTTGGTTTATGCGTAAACGACTGAACGTAGTTTAAGTAGGATTACCCAACTGTCCTTGACCATGGACACGGCTATTCGAATAGTTTTACACTCTGCAGAGGTTGTATGCTGTACCCACGAGATTCGGAAAACTTCCGTGTCATCCACGACTCCTGGTATATAACATACCCTAGGTAAGTACCCGATCATTGCCTTTCCCCTGACGACACTAGACAAAGAGTGCACTCAATTGGTACCCAACCCACATGATGTATGTCTTACGAGCACCGACTCTAGACCATATTATCCATGCGGGGACCAACGGTGTGGCTGGAACACGTAAAACGGCATAGTTGACCTACCTGGTACGACCCCATCACGAGAGTGACCATATCACTCCCGCCATATGTAATGCGGCCTATTTTCTAGTACCTACCAAAGTAATCAACAAAGCCCCGTCCCATAAAGGGGTATCGTGGTCATACATTTAAGGTTGGGACGGTCGACACATCATAAATCCAATCCCATTTCTGAAACCACTTACACAAACATTTCCGGTACACCACTTCTTTCACAAATGGTCACCCAACTCAACATCATCACCCTCGGGCATTAGTGGCACCCGACGGGGTTTTCGTAAAACCTTTGATATCAACTATGTGTTACCATCATCATGCACATGTTATTTATATGTGTAGCACTAATGTCTACTTGTTAACATTTAATCAGCGTGACCCTCATAGATGATAGGGTCATTCTCAATGCAAATGCTCCAGAGGAGCTAGAAACACCATGCTGGGGTGCACCGATTAGTCTTAATTGTATGCATCGGAATAGAGTAACCAATATGCCATGCATAAAATATTTTCTCACACATGGTCAAAGGGTTGCTTGCCTTGATCAACTAGGTATCCGGGGTCTTCGGGTCCAAGTCCTTCGTTAAACGTGTGATCTATCGATGTAATAATAATAATGATAATAAGAAGCACATTCAATATCAGAGCACAAACTCACTTTAAAAATGTTAACCTATTCTGAAAAATCTTAGCTTTAGTTTTAAAAATGTTTGTCTCTGGTTTTGATGTAAAAAGGTATTTTCAAAATTTATTTAACATGAGCTAAAATATTCAAACTAGGCACTTTAATTAAAGCTATGTATAAAAGTCTTTACAAAAATTTGCACAAGAGCACTAATAAATTATACACATTTTTAGAAGAATTGTGGTGGAAAAATATTTAAATTTGATTAAATATTTTATCTTGTAAAAATAATCTAAAATAAAATTTAAAAGAAAAAGAAAAAGGGGCTCAACCCATGGCCTAGCTGGGCCAGCCCAACTGGCCAACCGGCTTATTAGCGAGCCAGCTAGCCCAGGTGCGCGCGCGCCGTCAGGTTTAAACCTGACGCGCGGGCCCCTGCGGTCGGCGGCAGAGAGAGGGGAGAGGGGGAGAGGCTGGCCTTCGACAAGTGGGGCATGCGTGTCGGTGTAATCTTCCTCCTCTGGACAGAGGGGGTGGGAGGCACGTCGGCGGCGGCTCTGACGCCCTCGTGGCCAGGATATAGCAGGAATGGCACCGTGTCATCGCCACCTACCTGTTAGGGGTGGAAGGACCGACGGGGAGGACCTAAGTCACCGGTGACGACGTGGCTGTGGTGGAGATGATTGGGGTGGTGGTGGAGATGGGTGCTACGGGCAGGGAAAAGCTCGGGGAAGAGGCGGAGAAGCTTCCTGAGCTTACCACGGTCACAGAGGATCTGAGAAATGCGCGAGAGCTGGCCTGTAGCCCGAGATCGACGGAGCTCCAAAGCGGCAGGGCCTCTGTCGATCTCGAGCACCGGAGCTCTTCTTGCTCCAGTGGAGTGGCTAGGGGCTCGATTGAGGGTTTGGAGGAGAGGGGTGAGATGCTGGAGTGAAGGGGGAGGGCCTATTTATAGGCTAGCAATGGCGCATCAAGCGGGGGACATCGGTGGTTTCATCGCGACTACAGGAGAGGGAGAGCGAGCTCGGGGTTGAAACCACGGTTTTGCGGACGTGGTTTGAGGCTCCAAAGACTCAAGGAGAGGGAGCGGGGCCTCCGTGCGCGCATGCTGCGCGGCCCTACCCTAGTGACCGAATCGAGCGCGCGCTGACAAGCATCGCCTGAGTCAGTAGATAGGGAAAGAAGGGGGCCGTGAGGCTGCCCTGAATCGGGTGGTTTTCGGAGACGCGGAGAGACACCGAGGGGAGGTGGGAACCGGCCGGGGCTGGCCTCCTTTGCCTCAGGTGCGCCTTGTAGCGCGCCCAGAGCATAGATTTGGCATGCCACGGCATGCTAGCGCGCTTTGGTGTGCTTTGGCCCTCTATGGTGTTTTGGGGGTAGGCTTAGATGCCCCTTGGCTACTAGGAGCCGAGAGATGTATTGCTGGTCAATGGGAAGTGCTTTAGGAGATGTTGTCAGCTTTGAATCAGAGACTAAATTGGTGATTTTGGCTTACATGCTTGGAATCAAAGAGGGGCCACTAGTCTATAGTTGAGGAGTGGTGCTGGCAGCCTATGCTAGGAGTTTAATGAGAAGGGAGTGGGTGTAGAGAGTGCTAGGTGATGTTTGACCAATCTGGCTAAAAGTGTTTGATATGGGTTTGGGGAAGCTAACCTCCACCAATGACGCTGAAAGTTAACAGGATTGTGTTTTAGTCAAAAGTAGGATGCTCTACCAAATTTGAGCTCCATTGGACAAGTTTGATGGTGTAAACTTGAAAACACCCCCAAATGACATTCCTGCCTTATTAAAGGAGAATGTGAGTAAATTAATCCCCACAAATCCAATTCTTGGCAGGGTCTCCTCATTTGTGGTATTGAGCACCCGTGCAAAGTTTCAGGCCATTTGGACAAACTTTGCTATGTAGAGTTGCTACAATTTGCTTCTAGACAGGAAGGGTTTTCGGACCATTACCACCTTGAAATGAGGTGAAACTTAGCATGATCACCAAATATAGCTTGGGAAGCATGCTAGAATTTTCTGAGAATTTATTGAGAATATTTCCTTTGGAAATATTTCAAAAGGTCAAAACAGACAGAATAGGTTTTCAAAGGTTTGCTCAAATATTTTGAACATAAATAGGGGTTCAAAATCTTATGTATGGAAAATATATGTCCTCTCAGTATCCCCAATTTTTCTCAGATTTTTCTAGGACAGAAAAATATTTTTCCACTCAGAAATATCATTTCTGGCCTCACGAAAGGACATGCCAATAAATAGAAAAATATATCATAAAATAATTATTTTATGATTTTGGAGAGTTATAATAGTGCTAAAATCAGAATACAATCTTTGGGTGAAGGCACCCCTTGGAATCAGGGACTTGTAGTGCAAACCCGAAAGCAAGGTTTTGAATTAATCAAAATGAGAGAAAGGATCTTTTTGGAAATATTATGTTATAAAAATATTCTTTTTAGATCCACACACTCAAGCATACACACAAACAATGACAATCATGGAACTCATATCATTTGCTTAAAAAGTTTATAATAAACTCCAAATTTGAAAAGACTATAGTTGAAACAGAGTGAAAAGAGGGTATGACACACCTATTCCCCTTACAAGAATCTCGTCCCCGAGATTCCTAAGCTAGGTGCTAAAAAGGTATGGAAGTTCGGATCGAAGATAGTCTTCACGCTCCCATGTTGCTTCTGCTTCGGAGTGGTTGCTCCACTGAACCTTGAAGTACTTGACGGTGCGGCTTCTGGTACAACGCTCAGCTTCGCGCACGATGCGGATCGGTCTCTCGCGATAAGTGAGGTCAAGTTGAAGATCAATGAATTGATGGTCGATATCCTTATAAAGATTTGGACGGTTCGCCACTTGAAGCCACTTTTTGGAAATATTATGTTATACAAATTAAAAATATTGTTTTTAGATCCACACACTCAAGCATACACACAAACAATGACAATCATGGCACTCATAGCATTTGCTTAAAAAGTTTTTAATAAACTCCAAAATTAAAAATCCTACAGTTGAAACAAAGTGAAAACAGGGTGTGACACGCACCCACGCTCCTTGTGCTGCCGCTCGCCGCCGTGCGCTCTCGAGCCCATGTTGATCCGCCCCCTAGCCAACCGCCGCCAGTTGCTGCCGCCGCTGGCCTCAGCCATAGCCACGCCATAGCGTCGTGCCCGATTTTGGTTAGTGGGGATTAACCCCCCCACTAACCTCCCCCATGGCCCAATGACAAGTGGGGCCTCACTCCCCCAATAATAATTAAATAAATAAAAAAATGAATAATAATACAAAAAATAATTAAGTAAGTAAGTAAGACATAATTAATTATTAATTAGTTGTCGTGATTAACCCGTGATTAATTTGCCTAATTAACTCAACAATTAATTGAGGTAACTAATTAGGTTAATTATACCTAACTTTTTAATAAATTTTGTTAGTTAATTAGGACACAATGACATGTAGGACCCACTTGTTAGTTGACCAGTCAACATGACTTTTGACTTGTGATGTCAGCATGACATCATGCTGATGTCATAATTGGAATTTTGAATTAAATTAAATCTATTTAATTTAAGAAAAGTAATTAAACTTTAGAAATTGATATAAAATAATCCATAATCTGGATGAAAATATTTTGTACATGAAAGTTGATGAGAAGAATGAGACGAACCTGGATACGCTGTCCGTTCGTGTGTCACGTGCCCCTAGCATAGCGAACATAGAACTTTTCCATCGTTTTTACCTATCTTGTAGTAGCAAGAGACCGGGAAATATCGTGAGGTATTTTATTGATCCATCCATGACGTGCAGTACTATGTTAGCTCATGCCTAGCACTGCATGTTGCCATGTCATGCATCATGATGCACCTGTTTGTTGTTATTTATTGTTCCCCCCTCTTCTCTCCGATAGACGCCGGCGCTCATGTTGCTACCGGGTACGACTACCCTCCTGACGACCAACCTTTTGCAACAGAGCAACAAGGCAAGCACCCCCCTTGATCATTCCTATATCGCCCATTCTTTGTCCCTCATGCTTGCATTAGACTTTGCTAGTAATGTAGATAGCTCCTATTCTCATGCATAGCCTGTTTTTGATACACTATTATTATACTTTGTTGTTCATTAAATGCTTAGTATAGGTACCTCAGTGATCTCCATTGACCCCCTTAGTCCCAGTTGCCGCGCTTTATCATCAAAGTCTTGATCAACCGACCGAAGAGCCAACAACCATCACATCACTCACACCCCCTTGTTGTACGACGCTATAGAGCTACTATTGAGTAACGAGGGTGACACCTTGTTACATACTCCTGATGTTAGATCTATAGTGTAGTTAACTGGGAGTGGTTCACGGAGGGTGATTCCTCCTTTCCCACCCCCGGTAACGACTGTGTCGTGAAAACCCTCAAGCATGGACCATCGAGGGTGATTCCTCCCTAGTCACCTTGACGGTTACATTGTTCGGAATCCATCATGGGTGATATCTTAGATCCCTGTGATCTTACAGTCACACAGTTACTTGGCCTTACTACTGGGAACATGATGAGGTGCGTTGCGGGTGGATTCCCACGTGGACGTGACGAGGCATGGCTGGGCATTCTTGGACCTTGCCACACATCCTCGAGATGGGGCGACGGGACCACGTATCGTGGATTGTTGATCGTTGCTGCAGTGTTAATTAAAATGATAATGGGATTTGGGTATTTGATCTAAGTTGGTCGTAGACCTTTTCGCACTAACCTTCATGTTGGAGAAGTTATGGGTACTCGACGTCGTGGTATCAGTCGAAGCTCTTCAGACGTCAGCAATGGACTGACGCGCCCCCGAGTGGTCGACGTAAGCATCGTTCTTGTATAAGAGGTGCCAGGAATGACCTCGGTCGCCCTCGCATCATGTAGGAGTGCAAAGGGTGATGGGCCCATGACCCATGCGCACTTAGGATTTAGACCCGCGGGTTGGCCTCTCTGTTGAGCCTAGGTAGGGCCGCGACATGTTGACGTTTTGAGGCCGGGCATGACGTGAAAGTGTGTCCGGCCAGAGTTTATCAAGCGTGTTGGGTGATTTGGTGCACCCCTGCACGGATTAAAATTAACTATTCTAATATCCATGTCCATGCTTACAAGACGACTTGAAATTGTATCCCGATCTAATACAACTAGAATTGATACTTAACTAAAATGTTTGGCTCCGAGATTGCTTTCTCGCAGGGAGTCAAGGAAGAATCTATGGGCGTGACTTAATTAAATTTGCTACAACAATATGACTATATATGTGTTATTGTTCTACTCTTTTCTAATGCTGCAAGACACTTAAGATGCTAGTCTTCAACAGGACTAGTCCCTTTCTCTCTACTCTCGCATTCCCGCAGTCGGTCCAGATATAACCCCATTCCTTTGATACTGATGCATGCTTAGCATAGTTCGGATGTTAGTCTTGCGAGTACTTTGGATGAATACTAACTGTTGCTTTGCTCTCCCTTTTCCCCTTGATACGATTGTCGCGACCAGATGATGGAGCCAAGGAGATGGTGTATCCCGCCGCCGACGTCTTCTACCCCGACGGTGCCTACTACTACGTGGAGGCCATGTGAGATCGATAGAAGAGGTGTCTAGAGGGGGGTGAATAGACTATTTGCATAAATTAAAATCCTAGCCTTTTCCCAATTTAATGGTTGCCAAATTTTAGCGATTCTAACAATTCTAGTGCACCCCACACATGCTAGTCAATAAATATGGCAACAAAAAGTAAAGACTTTGCACATATAGTAATGAGTAGAGTTTAAGAATACCAAACGCGAAGAAGTTGACACGGCGATTTTTGGCATGGTTTCGATAGGTGGCCCTATCATTCATCCATGTTAGTGGAGACTTCAATCCACAGAGGGTAACTGCTACTTCTTGAGCTTGTGTTGGTTTTCCCTTGAAGAGGAAAGGGTGATGCAGCAAAGTAGATAAGTATTTCCCTCAGTTTGTTGAGAACCAAGGTATCAATCCAGTAGGAGGAACAAGCAAGGTCCTGATACGTCTCCAACATATCTATAATTTTCGATGGTTCCATGCTATTATCTTGTCAAACTTTGGATGTTTTGTATGCCTTTTATATCTTTTTGGGACTAACTTATTAACTTAGTGCCAAGTGACAGTTCCTGTTTTTCCGTGTTTTTGACCCTTTTCAGAGGAGGATTTTAAACGGTGTCCAAACGGAATAAAACTTCCGAAAAGATTTTTTTTCCGTAACAGAAGATACGCACGGGACGTGAGAACCAAGGCAAAGGCCACCAGGGGAAGCCACAAGCCCCCTAGGCGCGGCCAGGGGGGCCCACCTAGCAGGCTTGTGGGCCCCGTGTAGCTCGTCTGCCCTACCTCTTCCGCCTATAAATTCCCAAAAAATCCAAAACTGCACGAGAGATCCACGAAAATACTTTTCTGCCGCCGCAAGCATCTGTCTCCGCAATATCCCATCTGGGGCACGTTCTGGTGCCTTGCCAGAGGGGGATTCGGATATGGAGGGCTTCTTCATCAACACCAGGGCTTCTCTGATGATGCATGAGTAGTTCACCATAGACCTTCGGGTCCATAGCTAATAGCTAGATGGCTTCTTCTCTCTCTTAGATCTTCAATACAAAGTTCTCCATGATCTTCATGGAGATCTATCCGATGTAATCTTCTTTTGCGGTGTGTTTGTCGAGATCCGATGAATTGTGGATTTATGATCAGATTATCTATGAATCTTATTTGAGTTTCTTCTGATCTCTTATATGCATGATTTCATATCCTTGTAATTCTCTTCGAGTTGTGGGTTTTGTTTGGCCAACTTGATCTATGATTCTTGCAATGGGAGAAGTGCTTGGTTTTGGGTTCATACTGTGTGGTGACCTCACCCTGTGACAGAAGGGGTAGCGAGGCACACATCGTGTTATTGCCATCAAGGGTAAAAAGATGGGTTTACATCATTGGTTTGAGTTTATCCCTCTACATAATGTCATCTTGCTTAAGGCATTACTCTGTTCGTCATGAACTCAATACACTAGATGCATGCTGGATAGCGGTCGATGTGTGGAGTAATAGTAGTAGATGCAGAAAGTATCGGTCTACTTGTTTCGGACGTCATGCCTATATGTATGATCATTGCCATAGATATCGTCATGACTTTGCACGGTTCTATTAATTGCTCGACAGTAATTTGTTCACCCACCGTAATATTTGCTATTTTGAGAGAAGCCTCTAGTGAACACTATGGCCCCCGGGTCTACTTCACACCATATTTTCAGCCTTACACTTTTACTTCGTTGCACTTTCCGGCTTCAGATCTCACTTTGCAATCAATCTTGAAGGGATTGACAACCCCTTTATAGCGTTGGGTGCAAGCTCGTTTGTGTTTGCGCAGGTACTCTGGACACTTGGCTTGATTCTCCTACTGGATTGATACCTTGGTTCTCAAACTAAGGGAAATACTTACTGCTCCTGCGCTGCATCACCCTTTCCTCTTCAAGGGAAAAACCAACGCAAGCTCAAAAGGCAGCATGCCCCAATCTTAGAACCTACACAAACAATCAAACACTTGCACCCAATGCAACAAAGGGGTTGTCAGTCCCTTCACGGTTATTTGCAAGGATGAGATCTGATAGAGATAGATATA
Organism: Hordeum vulgare subsp. vulgare; assembly: GCF_904849725.1. Taxonomy (NCBI): domain Eukaryota; kingdom Viridiplantae; phylum Streptophyta; class Magnoliopsida; order Poales; family Poaceae; genus Hordeum; species Hordeum vulgare. The sequence continues at coordinate 97,576,789 of NC_058521.1, read as the reverse complement.
GAAGATTGAAAGAACTAAAAGTAAAACAAAAGTAAATAAGTGAAGCAATATATTTTTGGTATTTTTGGTTATAGATTTGGAAATATAATATGGAAAATAGACCCGGCGGCCATAGATTTCACTAGAGGCTTCTCTCACGAAGGAAAATAATACGGTGGTGAACAAATTACTGTCGAACAATTGATAGAAAAGCGAATAATTATGCAGATATCTAAGGCATTGATTATGCATATAGGCATCACGTCTGTGTCAAGTAGACCGAAATGATTCTACATCTACTACTATTACTCCACACATCGACTGACTCGTTCATGCATCTAGAGTATTAAGTTCATGAAGAATAGAGTAACGCATTAAGTAAGATGACATGATGTAGAGGGATAAACTCAAGCAATATGATGAAAACCCCGTATTTTTATCCTCGATGGCAACAATGCAATACGTGCCTCGATACCCCTACTTTGTCACTGGGTGAGGACACCGCAAGATTGAACCCAAAACACGCACTTCTCTCATTGCAAGAGTTACCAATCTAGTAGGCCAAACCAAACCAATAACTCGAAGAGACTTGCAAAGATATGAAATCATGCATATAAGAATTCAGATAAGAATCAAATAATATTCATAGATAATTTGAACATAAACCCACAATTCATCGGATCTCGACAAACACACCGCAAAAAAGTATTAGATCGGATAAATCTTCATGAAGATCATGAAGAACATGGTATTGAAGAAGAAAGAGAGAGAAGAAGCCATCTAGCTACTAGCTATGGACCTGTAGGTCTGTGGTAAACTACTCACGCATCATCGGAGACGCAATGGAGTTGATGTAGGGCTAGTTGTTTTGCTGGATTTTAGAATAAGCTCAAATAAGCTGCCCCCTACCTACCTTATTCTAGAAGCCCAACCAAAATTATTCTTTTAGAAGCCTACTAATTAATACTTAACTAGTAGGCTTCTAAAAAATATTTTTAGTTGGGCTTCTAGAATAAGCTGGGTAGGGGTAGCTTATTCTAGAATCCCAAAAAAGCTACCAAAAGAACTGGCCCGTAGATGCCCTCCGTGATCGAATCCCCCTCTCGCAGATTACTGTGGAAGGCTCCCAGATTGGATCTCATGTAAACAGAGGCTTTCGGTGGCGGAAAGGTATTTTTTGGTGTCCTTCTGGTATTGGGGGAATATTTGGGAATTAGATAGGATCAAGATTAGGGTTAGGAAACCTGCACGGGACCCACAAGCCAGGGGGCGCCCCCAGGTCACGCCGTGCAGGCTTGTGGCCTCACGGTACGTGTCCTGCCCCCTTCTCCAAGTCTGGTAGGTTTCTTCTCGTCAAGAAAAAACCATACCATATATTTTATTCCATTTGGACTCTGTTTAATATTCTTTATCTGCAATACCCCAAAAAAGGAAAAAACAGAAACTGGCTCTAGGCTCTAGATTAATAGGTTAGTCCCAAAAATAATGTAAAATAGCATATTAATGCATATAAAACATCCAAAACAGATAATATAATAGCATGGAACAATAAAAAAGTATAGATACATTGGAGATGCATTAGTAACGGTTGCGAGAGTCCAGGGAGGGATCCACCCACACGGGGTTCACGAAGAAGCGGCCTTGTCTATTCCACAACGGCTTCCGTCCACACAGGACTAGCCTCACTCACGGTAGATCTTCACGAAGTAGGCGATCTCCTTGTCCTTACAAACATCTTGGTTCAAGTCCACAACACGAAGTAGGAGGCTCCCAAGCGACACCTAACCAATCTAGGAGGTGTCACTCTCCAAAAGGTAATAGATGGGGTAGAACGATGAACTCCTTGCTCTTATGCTTCAAAAGATAGTCTCCTCAACACTCAATCACTCTCTCTCAGATTTGGTAGGGGTAGGAGAGATTGATCTTGTGGAAATCAACTTGGGGAGGCTATAAATCAAGGTTCAAATGATTGGAATGGAATCTTTTGATCTCAACACATGTGTAGGTGGCTCTCTCTCAGGAAAATTGATCTGGCAAGTGTAAGTGTGTTCTGAGTGCTTCCTCTATGAATGAAAGGTAGGTGGAGGGGTATATATAGGCATCCCCCAAAATACAACAGTTACAACATTATTGCCCAACCCTGTGACACCAAAATGAATCTTGGTGGTACCGAATTGCACTAAAAGTGGCAACTTTTGAATTCTCGGTAACACCGATATAGGAATCTCGGTGGTACCGATACGATGACCTAGACTAGTTTCCAAAACTCCATGAGATCGATTTCAAACTCGAAAGTCTGATTCTTGAAATATTCTCAATGAAAGTTGGTCACTGAATCTCGGTGGCACCGGTAGGAATGTTTGTGGTACCGAGATGGTAGGGTTTGGCATAGGTTCTGTCAAGTGTAAAATCGGTAGGGACGAGTGGAAATTGTTGGTGGCACCGATTTGCTAGTTTGGGTTTGGACAGAGATATTTGTGGGAGAGTGGCTCCGTATTTTTGGTGGCTACCTCTAAGCACTTGAGCAACCAATTCATCATAATACCTCATCCCCTTTTAATAGTATTGGCTTTCCTATGGACACAAAGTGATTTCTCACAAATGTAAAATGAAGAGTCTTCTTGCTTGAAGCTTGAGCCAATCCTATTCCTTCCTTGCATCAAGGGGCATCTCCTCACAATCCTATAGCCAAAGCTCTCAATGGACTATGCCGGAAATATACTAGGTAAAAGTGTTAGTCCAAGAGACAATGTATGTTGACATGAATTATCAAAACCTCCAAGGGAGCATATGTGCTTTCAGGCTGCTGATGACTAGGAGTAGTTCAGGAGGTTCCCAGGAAGGAGGCCTCGCCTTGGTCAATCATTGTATGTTTTGTGCTAGACTTCTCTATAGAATTTCCTTGTTTCTATGTTTGTACTCAAATATATTTGCTTCCGCTGACTCGTGTGTTTCTCGAGCTTCTGTATTCGAGCCCTCAAGGCCCCTGGCTTGTAATATGAAGCTTGTATGCTTTTATTTGTGTCTAGAGTTGTGTTGTGATATCTTCCCGTGAGTCCCTAATCTTGGTCGTACGCATTGCGTTTATGATGAGCGTACCATCAAAATCGGGGGCGTCACAACCTATTACCATTACTCCACTCATCGACCGCTATCCAGGATGCATCTAGAGTATTAAGTAAAACAGAGTAACGCATGGAGAACAATGACCTGATGTAGACAAAGTAAACTCAAGCAATATGAATAAACCCCATAATGTTATCCTTAGTAGCAGAAACACGAAGATGCATCATGTCCCCTTGTGTAACTCGGATATAGAAACTCGCCAGGTTGAACCCACCACAACACACCTCTCTCACCGAAGAAATATCAATCTAGTTGGCCAAACTATTTCAACAGATCAGAGAGAATTACGAAGCTATCATAATCATGCACATAATAATCATATAAGTATTCAGAGGAGACACAACTATTTTTCATGAATAATCTGAACATAAACCCACAATTCATCGGATCCCAACAAATGCACCGCACAAAAGGAATTACATCATATGGATCAAAGTGAAGATGTGATGATCATTGTATTGATGATCAAAAAGAGAGATTTCCATCTAGGCACCAACGATGGACCCGTAGGTCTATGGTGAACTACTCATGCATCATTGTGAGGGCAGCAAAGTTGATAAAGAGTCCCTCTGTGATCGATCCCCCCTCCGACAGGGTGCTGGAACGGAGCTCCAAATGGCCTCCCGTCAGAACAGAGACTTGCGGCAGTGTAAAAAGTGTTTCAGGACTCCCGCTTGTGTTCTTCGGGTAGATGAGAATTTATAAGCCAAAGAACAGAGTCGGGAGGGCCACGAGGGAGGCACAAGCAATCAGGGCGCCCCCCAGGTCGTGCCATGTTGGCTTGTGGACCCTCATGAGGCCTTTAGCCTTCTTCTCATGCTCGTTGGTCTTCTTTTGGTCCAGAAAAAATCACCAAAAAGTTTCAGGGCAGTTGGACTTCATTTGGTATGGAAAACGTGAAAAGTGAAAAACATGGAGGAAACAACAACTAGCACTGGGTCAATAGGTTAGTGCTCAAAAATAATATAAATGGTAAATAAATACCCCAAAATTATTCTAGAATGACAATATACCAACATGGAACAATCAAAAATTATAGATACGTTGGAGACATATCAAACATCCCCAAGCTTAATTCCTGCTCGTCCTCGAGTAGGTAAATGATAAAAATAGAATCTTTAATGTGACATGCTATCCATGATGTAACCTTATGCAGGTATGCTCGTTGAGAAATGATGAATTAACAAATATTAACATAGCAATACTTATAGGTATAAGCAACAAATCATTAATCTTTCAAAGTATACGATCCTTAAAGATAGTTTTATCCCCCATCCATCTTTATTATATTAGCAAGGCATGGCTCCATCTTCACCGCATTTATACAAATGTCAAGCACCACGGTGTTCTAGTCAGGCAATTGGATCATACTTTTTCAATATTCATCAACTTTTTATTCTTCATGCAATACATGAGTGTGAACCATTGGACATAGCATAAAGTTGGAATAGAACATGGTGGTAAGTTTCAAAGGGGTAAAAGTGGAGAAGATAGTCTCACATCAACTTGGTGTACCAACAAGCTATGGAGATGCCCGCCGAGAAATATCGATGCGAGGAGTAGGGATTGGCATGCAAATGATGCACAAGAGCTATAAGTGTATGGAAGCTCCACTAAAGCTAAGTGGGGTGTGCATCCAACTTTCTTGCTAATGAAGATATCGGGCATTTGATGAAGCCCGTTATCGGAATATACAAGACAAGTTCTTGAAAAAGTAATTCCCACTAGCATATGAATTATATAACATGAGACTCTCTATATGAAGAACAAGGGGCCACTTTGAGGCACAATTGTGGTAAAGGGTAATAGCAAAGTCCCTTCTCTCTTTTTCTCTCATTCATTTTTTAATTATAGTGGGCTCATTTGGTGTCCCCCATTTTTATTTCCTCAACCGTACAATGCTCTAATAATGACGGTCATCACACTTTTATTTACTTACAAATCAATATGAAAACTAATAGGACGATATGACTATGAATGAATGCCTCTGGCAGTGTACTAGGATGTGCAAAGATCTAGCGTGACATGTATCGAAAACATGATGAATGGTGGCTTTGCCACAAATATTATGTCAGCTCTATATGATCATGCAAAGCATTGTGATGATGAACGAACTAGTCATGTGAAGTGACGATCACATTTGCATGGAAATATATCTCGGAATGGCTATGGAAATGCCATCATAGGTAGATACCGTGGGTGTTCCGAGGAGGATACAAGAAGGTTTATGTGCAACAAAGCATGTCATGTCATGGGGTTTGGACGCACCGGCAAAAGTTGCACCGATCCTCAAGGTGAGAACGGGCGATGCACGGTACGGAAGAGGCTAGCAAATATGAGGATGTGAGAGTGTGTATGTCCATGGTGTCACATTAGTCATGAACAACCCATATACTTATTACAAAGTTTTATTAGTTTTATGACAAATCAAAGTACTGCTCGCATGCCCCGAGGGAGAGGCTTGGTAGGAATTAACCATCGCGCGACTCCGACTCAAAACAACACTAGGATTTCAATGAGGAATAGAAATGCTCACACATCATCACCGTGCCCTTTTAATTTTTTAGATGAACAAGAAGTTTAACATCCTTAATATCGAGACCTATCTAAATTAATAATAATGCACTCACACCTTTTTCATATCACCATATCAATATCATTAACACACAATTTCTTTATACGTGCTACATTATGGTTTTTACCATCACTCATTGATACTCATTATTTTTGATCTAGTCTTACGACCCATGCAAATTATCGTCACTATTTGTCCGGCTCTCAAAAAAATAAGTGAAGGACAAGAGCATAATATTTCTACAAAATCTACACGCCACCGTGCTCAACAATATAAGTGAAGTACTAGAGCAATTGCTAAGCTCAAAAGATATAACTGAAGCACATAGAGTATTCTAAAAAATTGTGATGATGTGGTATCTCTCTCAAATAGGTGTGTCCAGGAAACAATGATTGTGGTAAACTGAAAGTAAAAGCAAACAAAAGCAAACGATGCTCCAAGCAAAACTCATATCATGCGATGAATAAAAATATAGCTCCAAGTAACATACCGATGGATTGAGACAAAAAGAGGGGATGCCCTTCCGGGGCATCCCCAAGCTTAGATGCTCTATCCTTTCTAGAATATTACCTTGGGGTGCCTTGGGCATACCCAAGCTCAGGCTTTTCTTGCTCCTCAATCCTTTGTCCATCGGGACAATACCCAAAACTTGAAAACTTCAATCACATAAAACTCAACAAAACTTCGTGAGATCCGTTAGTATAAGCAACATATAAAATACTTTCACGTGTTGTTACAAATTTATTATTATTTTATTTTGGCATAGGGTACTGTATCTTAACTCCTCCATGGCTTACACCCCCCCGATACAACCCATAGCATCATCAAAACAAGCATTGTGTGGTGGGTTTCGATGATCTCGGGTAGCTCCTCACTTGGATGAGGAGTGGGGAAAGAAGATTGCAGGAGAGATCGGTGAAGAAGTGGAATTAAAGGATACTATAACCAAATCTTAAAATGGGGGGTGAGGCTGATGTTCAACTTCACCACAACAAAAGCCTAGTGAGCGGTTGACATGGAGGATATGAAGAAGAGAAGGGATCAAGGTTTGAGGCAGTGGAGGTATGCAGATCCATGTGCTATCAGGAGAAGAACTACTGTTGATCCTCCTTTTCACATTAAGGTGCAACAAGATTTCTATGAGATGGTGTTGCTTGACAAGAGTCCTATAGTCAGTGACATGCGATGTGTTGATTGGGAAAATATCAAGGCCAGTGAGGACTACTTTCCTCGTGTGAGAGAAAATTTCAGGCTAGTTGATATTGAAGATTTTGTTGGCACATAGATGACTGCATGGAACGATGAGATGATCATGCAATTCTATTCAACTTATCATTTTTATCCTGATGGAAGGATAGTTTGGATGAAAAAAGGTCATTGATAGGAGTCTACCGTGGGTGATGGACCACTATCACTGGTGCCCCAAAGGCACAAGAAGGAGATTTGGATGTGTACTCACAACCCAAGATGAACCATAACTCCATGTCAAACATGTACATTCCAGTGCCCCATAAGTATGTGAAGACACATAAGTTTGGCTCTGTCTATTTTCTGCAAGCAGGAATACCTACTAAGAACACCATTATGAGAGACACCCTGATGCCCAAATCACGAGACGCTAAGATGATCAGAGGTTATTCCATTAACTTGATGCACCATCTAGACACCCACACCCAGTTTCGAGTGATGGACTTGATAGTAGAGACCGTGAGGGGGACTGCTGAAGATCAGAAGAGATCTTGTGGATTTGCACCCTATATTCATATGCTCATCAATGCCAAGATCGGCAAGCATGCATATCAACTTGATTTTCCGCACCTGCCACTTCAGCCAGATTTTGAGGATAACATAGTTGTGATGGACCCCAGCCATCCCAGCTCAACTTCAGCACGTGAAGCAGTAGAGGCAGGATAGGCAGAGGCAGCTAGAGATGCTCTAGCACCAGCTCCACAGCTTAGGACCAGAGAGGATCAAATGTGTTTTATTGTCAGCACCATCCAAGGGATGGAGAACAAAACTTATGAGATCTTGCTGAACCAGAAGAGTCTTGAGAGGATTGTGGAAACAAAATTCCATGACCTGGATGTTAAGGCGACGGAGTTGACAACCACTATTCAGCATCTCCAGCATGAAGTTGATTTTGTGCAGATTCCCCATTCCAGCAGTGATGATGAAGAGTCGCCTCTTCCAACGACTACTCAGTTCACGACCCAAACTAGGTCAGCAGTTGTGCCAGTTCCGGAATCAAGACCAACTTCATCATCTGAAGCCTCAGCACCTTCAGCTTTAGCTCCTGCACCTCTAATGTCTATATCTCTAGCTCTAGGGACATCCGTAGAAGCCTTCGCCAATGCTCTTTTGTCCACTCCATCGACTGCCGTTGGAGGAGATCGAGCACAGAGAGACATTTAGTTATATACCTTTGAACTTTTTAGTAACTTGTTATCAAAGGGGGATATGTGTATAGATCATTTTAGTAACTTTTAGTTTTTCAAAACTTTTGGTCTTTTGGATGACTTAATATTCCGTGTTTGATCATACGCTTTGATTGTTGATGCTACTATGTTATACCTTTGAGCTATCTACATGATGATCATTCACTTATTTGTTTGATTCAAACGCAAATTCAAATAATGCACAAATTTAGGGGGAGCTCTTGCTTTTCACTACTTCTCAAAGTGTCGATAATAATCATTAATTATATCTTTTGTCGAAGCTTTGATCTATATGTTGTCATCAATTACCAAAAAGGGGGAGATTCAAAGCACAATTGCTCCCTAAACTGGTTTTGGTAATTAATCACAACATATATATCATTGAACTAATGATCTTATCCAAGTATATTTCAAAAAAGTTCAAAGATACATTGAACAAAGGATTGTGAAAAGAAACCCCTTGATGCATGGAAAGGAATAGGATTGGCTCAAGCTTCAAGCAAGAGGACTCTACATTTTACATTTGTGAGAAATCACTATTGAGTCCATAGGAAAGCCAATAGTTTTATAAGGGGGTGAACTATTATGATGAATTGGTTGCTCAAGTGCTTAGATATAGCCACCAAAAATATTCACTCATTCTCCCACAAATATCTCTTTCCCAAGCCAAACTAGCAAAATTGGTGCCACCAACTTTTCTACTCGGTCCTACCGATTTCCCACCAAATAGATCCTTTGCTAAACCATAATCTCTTGGTACCACCAAGTTTCACATCGGTGCCACCGAAAGCATGTGACCAACTTTCTGTTGAGCAAATTGAAAGAATCATAATTTCCAAGGTTGGAATCGGTCTCACTGGGATTTGGAAACTACTCTAGGTCATCGTATGGGTACCACCGAGATTCATATATCGGTCTCACCGAGAATTCAAAAGTTGCCACATTTTCCGCAACTCGGTACCACCGAGATTCATTTTGGTGTCACCAAGTTGGGCAATAATGTTGTAACAGGTGGATTTTGGGGGATGCCTATATATACCCATCCGCCTCCTCTCACTCGCACAAGAAGCACTCAGAACACACACCCACTTGCCAGATCCATTTTCCTGAGAGAGAGGGCTCTGTAAATTGGGGTAAAAGTCCCTGTAAAAAAGAAATCAGCAGACAAAAACTGGCACTGGGTGCACTGAGTTAGTAGATTAGTCCAAATATGTGTAAAAAGGTATGAAAGTGTAGCAAAACATATAACAATGTCACCCAAAAGAGCATGGAACAAACAGAAATTATAGATACGTTTGGGACGTATCAACATCCCCAAGCTTAATTCCTGCTCATCCTCGAGTAGGTAAATGATAACACAAATAATTTCTATGGTGACATGCTAATACACATATAAGAACTTTCAAAGTAAAGCAAGTAAGATATGCAATTCAAGTCAATACAATAACAAGCAAGAGTTTATATCTAGTATTGAAATTAGCAAGGTAAGAACATAAACGTGCAAGAGCTCTCACTGTCCGTGACTCGAATATCTCCAAATGGTGTTTGCGTGCAAGAAGTGGGAGATGGGTTTGGAGCATAAAAATATTATATAGTTTAACTGAGAACTCAATCTACTAAAACTTCACAATTGGTCTCCTTCAGAATCTTATTTTGATTCATCCCCAGACCACTAGTCAGGCACAAGTCAAAATGATCCTCTCCCTTTGAACTTTTAGCACTCATGCAATGGATGAGCGCAAGAAAGATATGTTGGCACTTAGGATGGCAAAGAGAATAATGATGGGAAAGGAAGACAAAAAAGGTGTGAAAGGCTCACATCAATGAGGACAATCATAGGCGAGAGAAAGCCAAATGATATATATGATGTGAGGAGTAGGGATTGCCATGCAACGGATGCACATATGATCTAAGGTAAGCTCTCCAATGGAACTAGTGGGGGTGCATCCAACTTGCTTGCTCATGTAGACCTAGATCTCATTTGAGGAGGCTCGTCATTGGAACATACAAGCCAAGTTCTATAGTGTAAGGGTCCCCACATAGTTATGCATGAATGATAATCTCTATGGAGTACAAATATGACAATGGAGTATGAGTGTGGATTTTTCAAAAGGAATAGTAGTGTTGCCCCCTTCTCTCTTTTTTATGGCCTCTTTGGCTCTTTCTATTTATCTCTCATTTGTCCTCTTTGGGATCTTTTCATGTGTCCTCTTTTGGGATCTTTAAATGTGTCCTCTTTGGGATCTTTTCCTCACTTAAGGGTAACACTCTATATTTTACAAGAATAAAAAGAGGATCTTCACACTTTATAAGAAGTACTCAACATAAAGACAAATGAAAACTATCATGATGTATGCAAATGTATGCCTCTGCCAGTGTAGCAGGATATGCAATGAAACTAGCTCATCATGTAGAAATAATAATGGCAAGGCCCAACTATCATGTGGCTCCTCGGTCAAGCAAAAGAATGTATGACATGAAGATCAAGTCATGAAATGGTGGATGTTGCATGGCAATGTATCTCGGAAAGGCTATGGAAATGCCTTAATAGGTAGGTATGGTGACTGTTTGGAGGAAGGATATAATGAGGCTTATGATGACAGAGCGTATCGTGCCAAGGGTTTGGATGCACCGGCGAAGTTTGCAGCAACTCTCGAGATGAGAAAGGGCAATGCACGGTACCAAAGAGGCTAGCAAAATATGGATGGTGGAAGTGCCAACAATCGAATACTCGCATTAGTCCGAAGAACTCATGCACTTATTATCGGTAACTCTCTATCTAGTCAGGAGATTCACAAATATACAAGTACCCCGAGGAGGAGTGTTTGGGGGTTTGGTTATCCTTGCGCATCCTCGACCCATGATAACGTGAGGGTACTCTATATATTCCAACCCCTCTAGAGGTTAGCGATCCATCTAGTAGCTAGAGTTATCAACTAATGTTTTTTTGTAGTTTCTGAAAATACACACGGATTTCCCAAAATACGACACCTATCACTAATAGGCTCAAGCTCTTGACACCAATTGTCCAAACATTACTCAAATCAATACCTCAAAACTATTGCAAGTTACTACTATACTTAAATAGCAACCTCAGTTACCTACTCATGCAAGACACACGACTCAGTGCAAAAGCCAACTGTGTAAACAAGATAAGCATGATAACTCAAGAGAGTTCCAAAAGCAACCCAAATAAAAGCTCTTAAAAAGATAAAGCATGAAAACTAAGAGCTAAGCATGACAACAACTATGAAAAGATGAAGAACACACAAAAAGATAAGCAAGAAAACCTATGTTGTGTTCTAGGGTGGAGTGGAGCGTGTTTCTCTCCCAAACAAAGAAGGCTAGGTTCCAACTTGTTATGAACAGCAACCAAAACTAAATCAAACTAAAAAGTAAAGAGTGGGACGCTCCAAGCATAGCACATAACATATGAAGTGATAAAAATATAACATGGAGAAGGGCGAACTGATGATTATTGATGGAGAAGGGGATGCACGGGGGCATCCCCAAGCTTAGACGCCTGAGTCTGCTTGAATATTTCTTGGGGGTGCATGGGGGCATCCCCAAGCTTGAGCGCTTGACACTCCTGGATCTTCTTTCATCATCTTCCATCACATACTTGAAAACTCCCTTCATACGAAACTCATCATAAGCTGATTAGAGTGGTTAGTGCCCATAATAAAATAATTTATTCTCTACTGTAAATAAGGATTATCATGAATAGCTACTATTTCTCAAGATTTCCAAAAGGCTTTTGCAAACAAAAAGCAAGCTTAAGATTTGCAAAACAATGAAAACGCAAAAGAGGGCAGAATCTGGGAAAAACAGAACAACACGTAGTAAATAATTTTTTCGGGGCACTTCTGCAACTCAAATCAAAAAACTCAGAACAGACGCATAAATAAAATTATATAGAGCATAATGTCAGAAACATTTAGATCAAAAAGATGATCTAGTGATTTTTGGCGAATTTGCTCGTCAAGCAAACACAATCTGTTTCTGGATAGCATGTCACAACTTTTGAACTTTCTTGCAATTAGAGGCTAAAACTTGGCACAAAGCTTGAAAATAAAGATACAATGATGTTGCTACAGTAGTAACAAGCATCAAGAACACTAAAACTTAAAGTAAAAACAAATTGGGTTGCCTCCCAATAGGCGCTTTCTTTTATGCCTTTGAGCTAGGCATGATGCAACAAGAACAAGTATTATCAACTCCAAAGAAATAACTTGCCCGAGTAACAGACTCATAAGGTAACCTAATCTTCTTTCGAGGGAAGTTTTCCATTCCCTTTTTAAGGGGAAATTGGAATCTAATGGTCCCTTCTTTCATGTAAATGATAGCACCAATAGTGCGGAGAAAAGGACATCCCAAAATAATTGGACATGAGGGATCACACTCAATGTCCATAATAAGAAAATCAACGGGAACATATTTATCATTGACAACAATAAGAACATCATCAATTCTCCCTGAAGATTTCTTTATGTAAGAATCGACAAGACGAACACCAAAAGAACATTGATCAAAAGGTTTCAAATCAAGCATATCATACATTCTTTTGGTCATAACGGAGGCACTAGCTCCAACATCACATAAAGCAAAGCAAGAGAAATTATTCAATTTAATCTTGACCATAGGATCCCAACCATTTTCTAGTTTTCTAGGAATAGAAGTCTCTAGCTTGAGATTGTCCTCCCTAGCTTTGATAAGAGCATTGGTAATATGCTCGGTGAAGGCAATATTGAGTGTACTAGTGTGGGGGTCCTTAGCCATTCTTTGCAAAAAAGGTGATAACTTCAAAAAGACTACAATTATCAAAATCAAGATTACTACCATTAATTAAAGTGGTGGTGATGTCATCTAAGATCATTCTTTTGGTAGTCTCTAAGTTCAAAGGACCTTCTTGTCCTAATTTGAGGTATTAGCATCACCATTAATAGGTCCATTGGGACTAAGGATGTGATGGGTGCTAACAGTTTTGAGATCCTCAACAACTTGTATAGTAGCAAGGGTAGTGAGTGTAGGAAGGCTCTTAATCCTATCTTCCTCTTCTTTTTCTCTAGCCCATCTATCCTTAAGTTTGGCTGGCATTCTAATGTTCTCACTAATTTGGACTTGGATAGCATTGATGGGTGTGGTTTTCCTTTCCTCAAGGGGGGGGGGTCTAGTTTTAAGCATCTCTACATCATGAGCTATGTTGTCTACCTTCAAAGAGAGACTATCTAATTTTTCTAATTTCTCTTCTACACTCTTGTTGAAGGCGTTTTGAGAAGTGATAAAGTCTTTAAGCATGCTCTCTAATTCAGAAGTGGGGTTTTTGGTGTTAGGATAAGTGTTGTTATTCCCATAGTTGTTGGATGGGAACGGTCTAGGATTGCTACCAAAATTACTCCTATAAGCATTATTATTAAGGTTGTTCCTAGAGATAAAATTAACATCAACTTGCTCTCTTTCTTGAGCAACCAAAGAATTTAAAGGAGCATTATGAGGATCAATAGGAGCTTGCTTAGTAAGTAAAGTCATGATCATGTCAACCTTATCATTAAGGGAGGAGATCTCCTCAACAGAGTTTACCTTCCTACCTGTTGGATCTCTCTCGGTGTGCCATTGAGAATAATTTGTCATCATCTCGTCCAATAGTTTCTTGGCAGCACCAAGTGTAGTTGACATAAAGGTTCCTCCCATGGCCGAGTCCAACAGATTCCGCGAGGTAAAGTTCAATCCTGCATAGAAAGTTTGGATAACCATCCAAGTTGTCAAACCATGTGCAGGGAAATTCTTAACAAGAGATTTCATTCGTTCCCAGGCTTGGGCAACGTGTTCATTATCCAGTTGCCTAAAATTCATAATGTTACTTCTTAACTGGATAATCTTAGCAGGCGGGTAATACTTCCCAATAAAAGCATCTTTGCACTTATCCCAGGAATCTATGCTATTCCTAGGCAAAGATTGAAGCCACACTTTAGCTCCTCCTCTCAAAGAGAAAGGAAAAAATCTTAAGTTTAACAATATCACCATTTACTTCTTTGTACTTTTGCATATCACAAAGCTCAACAAAATTATTCAAGTGCAAAGCAGCATCATCTCCAGCACCGTAGAATTGATCTTTCATAACAAGGTTCAGTAAAGCAGGTTTAATCTCATAGGAGGTCGCCTCGGTGACAGGAGCAACAATAGGAGTGCAGATAAAGTCATTGTTGTTGTGACTAATGAAGTCACACAACTTGGTGTTCTCAGTGGAACCCATAGCAGCAACAACAAGCAAGAACAAAGCAACTAATTTTTTGTGGTTTTTGGTATAAGACTCTAAAGCAAAAACTAGAAAGCAAACTAACAAGACTAAAAAGCAAAGGTAAAAGATAGTGTGCAACTCCCCTATCTTGAAGATTGGAGTCCCCAACAGTGGCGCCAAAAAATTGCTTGATGACGAGATGATGGATATACTTCTCGCCCCTCGTTGGTTACCCCAAGTGGAAGGTGGAGATGTAGTTAGCACTAGATTTCCCTTACACGGGGACTTTAAGGTTTATCGAACTAGGAGGACTCCGAGGATCAACAAGTAGGTGTCCGCTGCTCTAGTGCTAGCAGAAGACGTGGACCTGCACACACAACAAATAACTTTGCTCCCAACGAGTTCAGAGAGGTTGTCAATCTCTCCAGCCTTGTAGTTTACAAAGGATCAAAACACAAGCGGGAATAGTGATAGTGATTGCAACGGAAAAGTAAATAAAAGCAGTAAATGGTTGAGGTGTAAACAATGGTGGTAATATGGACCAGAGTCCCATGATGTTCACTAGTGATGTCTCTCTCCCAAAAGATGATAAACAACTATGCTGGGTAAACAAATTACAGCTGGGCAATTAACAGAATAATAAATGCACCGCAATGCTAATCATGCTACAAGAAAGTTAGAGGCTCAAAAGTAATGGGCAGTACGCCAAGACAAGTAGACCATTTATCCATCAGCATCTACTCTCTAATCATCCATCTTGAGATATCTATCCAGAACATCTCGCTGGTATTAAGTTGCAAGCCCCACCCAAAGTGTAAACTCAAAGCAACGGGCAACTACATTAACGAACTTTGCGTAAGGTAAACAATCCTTGCAACTGTGGTCACAAGCACCATTGTTTTCTCCCTGGTGGCAACATCACACCCCCTAGTCTCATGTTTCTGTCACTCAAGATAGACATCAGGGGGCATGAACCCACAATCATGCATAACGGTCCCTCTTGGAGTTACAATCTACTACTCGGCCAAAGCAATAAAAAGCGACGGAAAACGTGCATGAATTACTCAAGAACATAATATAAAAGGAGAACCAAATATATAACTCATCACAATCTGAACATAATCTCATAATCCATCGGATCCCAACAAACCAAGCATAGCAACAGCAGGTAAATTACATAGATGCCTTGATCATGTAGGGCAGCTCACAAGGGCTAAGCATTGAAGCACAAGATTGGAGAGAAGACATCACATAGCTCCTGTTCATGGACTCATGGTCCAAGGAGGACTACTCACGCCACGTCCGGTAAGCGTCCATGGTGGTGGAGAAGTTCCCGGAGGTCAATCCTCCCTCCGGCAGGGTGCCGGGAAGAGGTCTCCTCGCGCTTCAGATCTCGGAAGCGCTGCGGCGGCAAAACGGTGGAGAAATTCACGATTTTGGATCTTATCTTGGGGTTTTCTGTCGGAGAGGTAAATATAGGCTGAAGGAGGGCACCACAGGGGGTGGGCCCCACCAAGGCGGCCTGGTGGCGTGCTGCTGGCTACGCCTATAGGGATTTCCTTGGCAAATATGCAAAGGATTCCCCCGCGGCCTTGGAGCCTTGCGTTGGTGTTCCCTTGAAGAGGAAAGGGTGATGTAGCACAGCGGCGGTAAGTGTTTCCCTCAGTTTGAGAACCAAGGTATCAATCCAGTAGGAGGATCGTGTCGAGTCACAAGTACGTGCACAAACACAAACAGCTTGCACCCAACGCTATCAAGGGGTTGTCAATCCCTTATAGATTGTTTGCAAAGTGAGAACTGAAAGCAAAAAGTAAACAAAGCAAAGTAAAAGTAAAAGTGGAGACGATAGTTGTGAATAGACCCGGGGCCGTAGTGTTCACTAGTGGCTTCTCTCATGAAAGCAAGTAGACGGAGGGTGAATGAATTACTGTTGAGCAATTGATAGAACCGCGCAAAGTCATGACGTTATCTATGGCAATGATCATACATATAGGCATCACGTCCAAAACAAGTAGACCGATACTTTCTGCATCTACTACTATTACTCTACACGTCGACCACTATCCAGCATGCATCTAGTGTATTGAGTTCATAAGAACAGAGTAACGCCTTAAGCAAGATGACATGATGTAGATGGACAATATCAAATCTATGATGAAACCCCATCTTGTTACCCTTGATGGCAACAACATGATGCATGCCTTGCTGCCCCTTCTGTCACTAGGAAAGGTCACAACACGATATGAACCCAAAACCAAGCACTTCTCCCATTGCAAGAATCATAGATCTAGTTGGCCAAACAAAACCCACGACTCGAACAGACTTACAAGGATATCAAATCATGCATATAAGAAATCAGCAAAGACTCAAATATAATTCATAGATAATCTAATCACAAATCCACAATTCGTCGGATCTCGACAAACACACCACCAAAGAGGATTACATCGGATAGATCTCCATGAAGATCATGGAGAACTTTGTATTGAAGATCCAAGAGAGAGAAGAAGCCATCTAGCTACTAACTACGGACCCGTAGGTCTGAAGTAGACTACTCACGAGTCATTGGAGAGGCAATGATGTTGATGTAGAAGCCCTGCACCTCCAAAGTCCCCTCCGGCAGGGCACCGGGAAGGGTCTCCAGATGAGATCTCCCGGAAACGGAAGCTTGCGGCGGCGGAAAAGTGGTTTCGTGGATGCCCTGATTTTTTCTTTGATTTTAGGGAATATATAGGCCAAAGAGCTAGGGCAGGGGAGCTCCAGGGAGGACACAAGCCTGGTGGCCGCGGGCCCCCCTGGCCGCGGCGTCAGGGCTTGTGGGCTCCCTGTGGGCCTCCTTCCTTGGCCCTCAAGTCCCCCGATCTTCTTCTGTTCTGGGAAAGTTCATTTCAGGGATTTTATTCCGATTGGACTCCGTTCCAAAATCAGATCTGAAAAGAGTCAAAAACACAGAAAAAACAGGAACTGGCACTTGGCACTAAATTAATAAGTTAGTCCCAAAAAAGATATAAAAGGTATATAAAACATCGAAAGTTGACAAGATAACAGCATGAAACCATAAAAAATTATAGATACGTTTGAGACGTATCAAGCATCCCCAAGCTTAACTCATGCTCGTCCTTGAGTAGGGAAGTGATAAAGAATGAATTTTTGATGCTTTCATGCTACCTAGCATAGATGTCCTTTGTAACTCCTCTTATGTGACGTGAATGTTCAGATCCGTTAGATTCGAAACAATAGTTTGCTATTGACGTGGAGAAAATAATACTTCAAGCAAACTAGCAAGGTAATCATGAACTTTCAAAATAACAAGGCCAAAAGAAAGTTATCCCAACAAAATCATATAGCCTGGCTATGCTCTATCATCCTTGCACAACGAATTTGAATCATGCACAACCTCGGTATTGGCCAAGTAATTGTTTTCACACCTTTACTTTATCAAACTTTTTCAACTCTCATGCAATACATGAGCGTGAGCCATGGTTTTAGCACTATAAGTGGGATGGAGTGTGGTGGAGGTTGCAAGGCAAACAAGGAGAAGATGGTCACATTGACTAGGCATATCAATGAGCTATGGAGATGCTCATCAATAGATATCAATTTGAATGAGTAGGGATTGCCATACATATGATGCACTAGAGCTAAGAGTATGTGAAAGCTCTTAAAGAAAACTAGTGGGTGTGCATCCAACTTGCTTGCTCACGAAGACCTAAGGTAATTTTGAGGAAGCCTGTCATTGGAATATACAAGCCAAGTTATATAATGAAAATTTCCCACTAGCTATATGGTGGTGACAAAACGAGAGACTCTCAATCATGAAGATCATGGTGCTTAATAAGCACAAGTGTGGAAAGATAGTAGCACTGTCCCTTCTCTCTTTTTCTCTCATTTTTTTGGTGGGCTCTTTGGCCTCTTTTTTTTTGTGGGCATCTTTGGCCTCTTTTTGTAAATGGGCTTCGCTGGCCTCTTTTATTTCCTCACATGGGACAATGCTCCATCAATGATGATCATCACACTTACAACTCAAAACCTAGAGCAATGATGACTCTATATGAAATGCCTTCGGTAGTGTATCGTGACAATGATCTAGCATGGCGTAGACATCAATGGAAACATCATGCTAGCTATCTTATGATCATGCAATGGAAATGTAGAAGTGGTGGCACATGTCATGGTGGTAGTTGCATGGCAATATATCTCGGAATGGCTTTGAAAAAGCCATAGTAGGTAGGTATGGTGCCTGTTTTGAGGGAGGCTAATGGTGGTTTTATGCACCGGCGAAAGTTGCACGGCACTAAAGAAGATAGTGATGGTGGAAGGTGAAAGTGCATGTAAACCATGGACTCAACATTAGTAATGAATAACTCATATACTTGTTGCAAAAGTTTTAGTAGTAATCAAAACAAAGCATTCAACGCATACTCCTAGGGGAAGGGTTGGTAGGTATAAACCATCGCGCGATCCCGACCGCCACACAAAGGATGACAATCAATAAACTAATCATGCTCAGACTTCATCACATAGTGGTTCACCATACGTGCATGTTACGGGAATCACTAACTTCAACACAAGTATTTCTAGATCCACAACACCTTACTAGTATAACTTCAATATTACAACAACCACAACTCAAAACTAATTGAGATGAATCAAACTTCTCTAACTACTCAATGCACATGAAGGTGGAAGTTTTCATATCCCTTTGGATAACTACCCCTTTTGAGACTACTTTCATAGCATAGATCAACTACCATGCCACGCGCTTCCGTGCTCAAAAAGATAGAAGTGAAACACATAGAGAAAAATCAACTAGCTCAAAAGATATAAGTGAAACACATGTGAGCTGAATTGTCTAACCAAAGGATATAAGTGAAGCTCGATAAAATCACGGTGAGTGCATGTCTCTATCTCTAGGTGTTCAGCAAGGGAGATTGTGACACAACAAAAATAAAAGACTCCTACGATACAAGACGCTCCAAGCAAAACACATAACATGTGGTGAATAAAAATATAGCCCCAAGTAACGTTACCGATGGATTGAAGACGAAAGAGGGGATGCCTTCCCGGGGCATCCCCAAGCTTAGGCTTTTTCGGCATCCTTGAATCAACTTGGGGTGCCTTGGGCATCCCCAAGCTTGAGCTCTTGCCACTCTTTATCTCCTTGTCCATAAGAACTTCACCCAAAACCTGAAAACTTCACAACACGAAACTTAAACAGAAACTCGTGATATCATTAGTATAAGAAAGCAAATCACCACTTCCTTAGGTACTGTAGAAAACTTAAATTATACTTATGTTGATGTTGGGTTACTATATTTTCAATCTTCCATGGCTAATACCCCCCGATACTATCCATAGTTTCATCAAAATAAGCAACCAACTCAACGGAAACAGAACCTGTTAACAGGAGACCAGTCTGTAGCAATCTGTATACTTCGTATACTTACGGTACTTCACAAATTCTGAAAATTACGACAGTCTGAAGAATTTGCATTGCAATCAGAAGAAAAAAGAATCAACTCAAAATCTCTCACAGAAAAAAAAATGAAAATTCTTTTCGTGAGCAGAAAGTTTCTGTCTTTTCCAGCATGACGAAACGATCATCCCCAAGACTAATCATAACGGTTTCACTTGGCACAAACGCAAAAGAAACACAAAAAACACAATCATACCATAATTATGGAAGTGTGGAAAACACAAAACAGAAAGAAAAAGGATAGAATCGTTGGGTTGCCTCCCAACAAGCGCTATTGTTTAACGCCCTTAGCTAGGCATTGATAAATCAATGATGCTCACACAAAAGACAAGAATTGAAGCACAACGAGAGCATCATAAAGCATGTGGAAATCACATCTAAGTCTAACATACTTCCTATGCATAGGCATTTTATAGGAAAACAGATTGTCAAGACAACCAATAGTTGCCATATGCAAGGAAGAAGAAAGAGACAATAGCAATCTCCACATAACGAGAGGTAATTTGGTAACATGAAAGTTTCTACCACAATATTTTCCTCTCTCATAGCAATTACGTGTGGGATCATATTCGAATTCAACAATGTAACTATCACATTGGATATTCTTTTCATGATCCACATGAATGCAAAGTTGACGCTCTTCAAAAATAGTGGGATTATCATCAACTAAAGTCATGACTTCTCCAAACCCACTTTCAATATTATTGCAAATATCATTTTCATCATGAGGTTTAAACAAATTTTCAAGATCATAAGAAAGATCATCACCCCAATCATGATTATTGCAATAAGTAGTGGTCATAGCAAAACTAGCATCCCCAAGCTTAGGGTTTTGCATATTCTTAGCATGGTTGTCACTAATAGAATTTATAGTGAACCATTGCAATCATGCTTTTCGTCCAAGGAGCCCTCGTGAATCTCTTCATAAATTTCTTCCTCACAGTTTTCAGATTCACACATCTCAAGCAAAACTCCATAAAGATAGTCAAGTGCACTCAACTCACTAGCAATTGGATCAACATAATTGGATCTCTTAAAGAGATTAGCAAGTGGATGAGGATCCATATCACTAGATTTTCAGCAAGCGAAGATGCAAGCATATTGAAGGCACATGGCACACAAGCGAACAGAAAACAAGCGAGAGAAAAGGGCAAACAAAAAGGCGAACGAAAAAGGCAAATTGGTGAAGTGGGGGAGAGGAAAACGAGAGGCAACTAGCAAACAAAGTAAATGCAAGAGATGAGTTTGCGACACTTACTTGGATAGATCTTGACTTGATCTCTCCCCGGCAACGGTGCCAGAAATCGGCGTGTTGACAGGAGATTATTCTTGTCTTGATGTTCCTCGGCAAGCGATCCTCCCTGGCAACAGCGCCAGAAATCCTTCTGCTGCTGGCTACGCCTATAGGGATTTCCTTGGAAAATATGCAAAGGATTCCCCCGCGGCCTTGGAGCCTTGCGTTGGTGTTCCCTTGAAGAGGAAAGGGTAATGTACCACAGCGGCGGTAAGTATTTACCTCAGTTTGAGAACCAAGGTATCAAACCAGTAGGAGGATCGTGTCGAGTCACAAGTACCTGCACAAACACAAAGAGCTTGCACCCAACGCTATCAAGGGGTTGTCAATCCCTTATAGATTGTTTGCAAAGTGAGAACTGAAAGCAAAAAAGTAAACAAAGAAAAGTAAAAGTAAAAGTGGAGACGATAGTTGTGAATAGACCCGGGGGCCGTAGTGTTCACTAGTGGCTTCTCTCATGAAAGCAAGTAGACGGAGGGTGAACGAATTACTGTCGAGCAATTGATAGAACCACGCAAAGTCATGACGTTATCTATGGCAATGATCATACATATAGGCATCACGTCCAAATCAAGTAGACCGATACTTTCTGCATCTACTACTATTACTCCACACGTCGACTACTATCTAGCATGCATATAGTGTATTGAGTTCATAAGAACAAAGTAACGCCTTAAGCAAGATGACATGATGTAGATGGACAATCTCAAATCTATGATGAAAGCTCATCTTGTTACCCTTGATGGCAACAACACGATGCGTGCCTTGTTGCCCCTTCTAACATTGGGAAAGGTCACCGCACGGTATGAACCCAAAACCAAGCACTTCTCCCATTGCAAGAATCATAGATCTAGTTGGCCAAACAAAACCCAAGACTCGGAGAGACTTACAAGGATATCAAATCATGCATATAAGAAATCAGCAAAGACTCAAATATAATTCATAGATAATCTGATCACAAATCCACAATTCATCGGATCTCGACAAACACACCGCCAAAGAGGATTACATCGGATAGATCTCCATGAAGATCATGGAGAACTTTGTATTGAAGATCCAAGAGAGAGAAGAAGCCATCTAGCTACTAACTACAGACCCGTAGGTCTGAAGTAGACTAGTCACGAGTCATTGGAGAGGCAATGATGTTGATGTAGAAGCCCTCCAGCTCCGAAGTCCCCTCCGGCAGGGAACCGGGAAGGGTCTCCAGATGAGATCTCTTGGAAACGGAAGCTTGCGGCGGCGGAAAAGTGGTTTTGTGGACGCCCTAATTTTTTCTGGGAATTTAGGGAATATATAGGCCAAAGAGCTAGGGCAGGGGAGCTCCAGGGAGGCCACAAGCCTGGTGGCCGCGGGCCCCCCCTGGCCGCGGCGTCAGGGCTTGTGGGCTCCCTGTGGGCCTCCTGCCTTGGCCCTCAAGTCCCCCAATCTTCTTCTGTTCTGGAAAAATTCATTTCGGGGATTTTATTCCGTTTGGACTCCGTTCCAAAATCAGATCTGAAAAGAGTCAAAAACACAGAAAAAACAGGAACTGGCACTTGGCACTGAATTAATAAGTTATTCCCAAAAAAGATATAAAAGGTATATAAAACATCCAAAGTTGACAAGATAACAGCAAGAAACCATCAAAAACTATAGATACGTTTGAGACGTATCATGGCGCGGCGAGGAGGTGGCCCATGAGGGTGGTCGCCTGGGCGAGCCCTGGCTCCCCTCTGGCCCCACTTGATGCTTCATGAAGCTTCCGTCACGCTGTTTTTTATATATTTTTCTCGGGATTTTTGGGGCTCTGTAAATTGGTGTAAAAGTATATGTAAAAAAGACATCAGCAGACAGAAACTGGCACTGGGTGCACTGGGAGGCGCAAATCACGGCGAAGCTCAGGGCTCAGACCCTTACGGAATCTTGCTTGCTTCTTGGCATCAGTAGACACCTCCTCTGTTGCATAGCGGGCGATGTTACCGAACTCGCGACTATAGGCATCCACGGTCAACTTTCCCTGGGTGAATGCACAGAACTCCTCTCTCTTTCTGTCCATCAGGCCCTCTAGAATATGGTGCAGACGGAAGGCTGCACTAAAGTCTGCCCATGTGGCTGCTGGTTCAGCAAGACGCATAGCTTCAAAGTTCTCCCACCACAGATTGGCAGGTCCTTCCAGAAAATACGCCGCAAAGGTCACCTTGTCGGCCTCAGAAACATTCGCAGAGTGAATCTTACGTGAGATACTGCACAGCCAATCATCAGCGTCGAGGGGATCGACGGAGTGATGGAACTTTGGAGGATTCAGCTTCACAAAGTCATTGAAGGACACTGCAGCATTCCTAGGCTGACGAGCCGTATTCTGCTCAAGACGCTCTAACAGTCGGTTGGTCTCCCTTTTGTTCCTTTCTGCCTCAAGAATCACTTCCACCAGAGAGGGCGGGTGAGGCAGGTCTTCCTGCGACGCTTGACTACCCTCGCCTTGCTCATGAGCAGGGGCACGGTTCAACTTGGTGAACACCATCCTGACAAAACAAACTCACAGCTTAGACCAATCATCATCAATGCTAGCTATGGGTTAAGAATGCACTGAACACATGGAATGCGGAAATGAATATCCAAACAACATGGTAACAAGCAACTGCTATATATACACCATGGTTCATACACACCCTTACATAGCTCAGTACAACCTTAACCGGAGAGCAAACTACTGAAATTATGAAACTATTCATTAGAGGCTTACAAGCTTCCTATACCTTATTTATCTAGGCCTCCGGAATTCATTTCACATCACAAGCATACTTCACAAGTCACACAGGACTATGAACGTACAGCTACTACCATACTATCCTTCCACTCACAGTTCAGGCATCCGCATAGAACATCTCATAAAGATTGCCTCCATGGCCTGGAAGCTCAACCTGCGGATCAGGAAATACTCTGGCCTGAGATCCCTGGGATCCGTAAGGACACGGATGTGGCCTTGGTCCCCTGACTGGTGGTAGTAGGGGTCCCTGAAGAGGGGTGACTCCTCCTATAGCTGGCCAGTCAACATGGGCCGGAAGATGGGTTCTAACAGGGTTCAGCATCTCCATATCTACATACCCTGTCTGGACTACCGGTGCCAGCTGCGTCAAAGCCGTCCACAGACGGGCACGTGTAGCATAAAGCTCCATACGGAGGGCACGAGCATCCTTGTCTCTGTTCTCTAGCATCTCAGCAGTGGACTGCAATAGCGGATCCTCCATAGAGGAGTCAAAATAGACCCCGCTGAGGTATCCCTCTTCACCTGGCTGAGAGGCAGGAACATAACAGAACTCTGAGTTCTGCAGCAGAGCATGTCTCGCCCTCATAATGGTCAGCATTGAATAGGCAGCATCTTGAACTGCCATGTCAACAGTGACTCCCAATCCATAGGACCAATGGATTGGCTCCTCAGCTCCAGGGTAGTCCGAAAATACCCTAACAGTGCAGATATACTGGCTCTGGTTGAAGTCTCGGTACTGTTCCTCCACTGTGTACTCTGGGTACCAACGGTAACCGCACACCAACATCACCCTGACCAGCATGGATGTATGACCCGGCACATCAATGCACCTGGTCAGACGAACCACCTGACGAGAAGGACGGCCAGGCATCTGAAAATAGAGAGTAATGCAAAAGCATTAGAGCTCTGAACGCAAAATTGGGCAGCATAACAGCTGTACATGCTCAAAAACAATTTTGAGACAACCCAAAAATAGAATAGCGTAACCACTCAACTATCAAGTTCAATTCTCTAATCATCAAACTTACTTCCTTTTTCCTAGGGATAAAAGAAACCCAAATATCTCTCGACCCGTAGTCTTATAATCTATCGATCAGAAACACGAGCCTAGAAGAAGATGAGTAACCTAGTCCTTATTTCCCGCAGAAAAGACGAGGATAACCAGAATAGAATAACTTGAGAAGAGAACAAGAGTCTTACGTTCCCTTCCACAAACAATTCCCTTATATATAACTAAAGCAATTCTAGACTCAACTTCGACCAGTTTGGCTTAGTAGTCCTACAGTCAGTTAGGCTCTGATACCAACGATGTCGGGACCCCGATCCTAAGCCATAGGAATCCAGCCTGTAACACATCGCATCTCTTTGCGGTCTCACCCACGGTTAACCCCACGGCTGCAGCCTTACCTTAGTCGGGACCGTTCGTGCCTTTTGACTCGCGTATGCAATTGTGTCGCTAGCAATCCAATGACAAAGAACCCGGATCGACATGTCTAGTCATAAACCAAAGTGGCAGATCCGCACAAGGACAGGCATACATGACCCAGCAAAGCAGGTGTCGGTCACCACCGAATGTAGACGAGTCGTAGCAAGCTACAAGGGCTCCGTTACATCGCGTGACATTTCCCCAAAGGGGACAGACACAACAGCTAAGAAGGACACACGCCGGTCAACCAATGTGTCCGGAGCAGTTGCGAGCTACTCTGGCTCGTTGGATCACAAAGGGGCATTTCCCTGTAAGGAATGCTACTAAAGTCTACGGCTAGGTAATCGAACCCCATACATACCAAGTACGACACACGTACGCATGGCATACCGATATGTATAGATACATTGATGGCATCACAACATAACCAAAAACATACAAGCTTTATTTAAATGGCTCGGAAGAGCCACACTCATAATATTACACAGTAGGGGTCTCACGACCCATCATAACAGTCATTCAAGTTACAAGCCAGCGGAAGTAATTAAACTGTCTGAGTACAGACAGATGAAACTAGAAGGCACATGGCCTGATTATACTACAGACCCAACCTAGGGCCAGATCGTACCTGGGACACCAGCTACTCGTCGTCGTCGATGTCTAGGAAGAACCCTCCATTAGGGTCATTAACAACCTCTGCAACAATTATTAAGCAAACATGAGTACGGAGGTACTCAGCAAGACTTTAGGATAACTATCTACTCATGCAATGTATCAATAAGGAATTGTGGGGTTCCATGCGGAAAACCAGCATTTGACTCGTGGCTAGACAACTTGCATTTTAAAACAATTTTTCACAACTTGATTTCTCGCACACGAGTCCACTAACACCACAACAATACTCCATCGTGGAATCATTCCGTCTCCATACGGAAATGCCGTCCACGACACTCACGCTTATGTTGACAATTTTAAGAGTAGCCATTGAAGTTATCTATGAACAACATATGTCTCCAAGTAGTCCATATCCGCGGACGCAACTATTCGAATAGATCATAACCCTGCAGGGGTGTACTTCTTCACACACGCTCTCGCCATTTATCGCCATGTGCATGTCATGCACCTCGGCAACCTTCAAGCGGAAGCCCAGCGAGGGAGTCGGCCACGACCGTTAACCATGCTAATACTTAGTCCAGGTCTATCGCCTATCTGAGGGTAACCCACACGGAAGTCCGCCCGAGGTTTCCGCCACGGCCCGAAATGATGTGCGCAGGGTTCCCAAGCCCACCATCCGGGTGCCACTTGGTACACCGTGCCACTGCCTACCGCATCACAACCCACCTCTCAGGTCAGCGCTATGCACGGCCTCCAGCATGACTATAAACACCAGAAACTACTTGCAACTCCAGGACCGAGTACTAAGCGATTAATAAGTCGAGAGGGTCAATTAAGTATCCCAACGTGTGGTAGTATCTAGTCTTGGATTACATACACGGAACTCAGTTCCTAAGGACGGTTCCAATGAAACAACCCGCCATGTACTCCTACATTGCCTTTCACCGGTACCTTTACCAAATCAGGTTCAACGCACAGCCTTCACTTACTGAACACATTCTCACAATTTTGTTCACCTCCCAGATGACAGACCATATAAAACTCTAAGCATAACATGCATAGCAGGATAAGGCACATCATGGCTCAAGCAACTACCAGGTATTGTAGGTTGCAAGGTTCAGCTATTTACTGTGACAAAGACAGGTCATGCAAAGGAAGTGGGTTTAACTAACGTGGCAAAAGCAGTTGAGCATTTGATCCTAATGCAATAAGTAAGTGCAGGAGCGAGAACTTGGGAATTATCGGGATGATCAAAATGATTGCTTGCCTTGTTGCTCAGATGAGGGACAATATCTGTTAGTCGGATATTCAGTGGAATCCGGAGGAGCGGAGCCTATCGAAGAAAATGACAACAATCGATAACAATCATATGCAACAAGATGATGCATGAGCATGGCATGAGGATGCAAGGTGGTATGCTAATATAGCTAACATTTATTAGGTTTGAAGTTGATTTGAATCAGATTCAAATATCACTTCGAACGAGGCATTCTCGAATACCATTTTTAATTGATTCGACCAGATGCTCAGATCAACTTGTTTTTAGCATGCATGGAAATGATATGTTAAGTTGCTGGTTGTGATTGAACAATGTTTGATCATAGCATTTGAAGTGGAATTCAAATGATTTTCAAATTCCATCTCCATAGCATTTATAAAATTTAACTTATTCATTCTTCTACATGTTTGGTCCAGTAACATTTTCAAACATGCTTGAAAATGACATATTCATATTCCTTTGATTTTCCTGATAATTTTTCATATATAAATTATTTTCATTGGAGTTACAGATTAATTTCTATGATTTTTAGAAGTTTTGGCATTTTTCTGGAATTCTTTTAAATCAGAAAATCTTTACTGCATCAGCATGACATCAGCAGGTCCAACTGGCCGTTGAAAGTCAAACCTGACCAGTGGGACCCACTGGTCAGTGACTCTGGTCAGTTTTAGTTTAGATTTAACTTAATTAGCTAATTAACCACACTAGACCCACATGTCAGTGACTTATTAGTTTATTTAATTTTATTTTTTATTAACTAAATCATCCAGAGGGTGGCCCCACGCGTTAGTGGCTCAGCCAGCTGAGATCCACCGGTAGCGAGGTCGTCCTTGCCGGCGGTGAGCCTCCGACGACCACCAATACGGCGAAGGGGCTCGGAAACGGCGCACAGGCGGCCAAACTCTGCGCGGAGTGCACCAAAGGAACGGCACGAGTCCCGCAGGTTCATTTTTGAACTTAGCCAGGGCTGATCTGGCCGGAGATGATGCCGGCGACGAGCTTGGCGGCCGCCAGAGTTCGGGCGTCATCGGGGTCATCGGAACAGAGGGAGCTACGCACGGGACTTTGCTCCTACGACATCTACGCGACGTCCTGAAGCTGCCGGTGGCCTCAGAAGGACGAGCTGTTCACCGGAGGGCTACCGGCGACGAGCTCCCGCGGCGGATCTCGTCAGGCTCAGGTGAAATCAAGGCTAGAGGAAGGGATTGAAGGGGGAAACTTCGGGGAAAGCTGCGCAAGCTCACGAGGAGTGCAGTGGAGGCGCTAGCTTGCTCGGGGACGGACTGGAGAGGGAGAACGCCGGCGATGAACTTCGGTGACCCGAGGAAGAAGACGACTGCGACTCGTCATTTCACTGCGTCTCGGCGTCGGGCTCGTGGCTAGGAAGCTTCAGGGAGCTGCGCGGTTCTATTGCGCGGCTTAGGAGGGAAAGAGGTAGGCTAGAACGACGGCGAGCTCGAACTCTGCTTGGGCTCCAATGGCTGCAGTGGGGAACGAAGCAGAAGGGGAGAATGGAGCGCGGAATGGATAGGCCAGAGCTCGGGGAGGTTATCCCCGCGCGCGCCAGCGCGAAGCGGCGGCCAGGCAGGCAGGGAGCTGCATGGAGGCACGCAACATCGCGGCGGCCACCTCCTGCTCCTACTGGCGAGGAGGAAGACGACAGAGGGACTAGGCCTGGGCCAGGTGAGCGACAGGTAAGCGTTTCTTCCTTTTTTCTGTTTTACTAACTATTTGATTTGCTATTTATTTCAGCTCCAAAATAGTTTACAAAAAATATTTTGAACACACCAAAATATTTGTTGGAATATATCCAACCATTCCTGAAGTTTTCAACATTTTTGAAAACTTAAAGTTTTTGAATTCAAATTTTAAACTTGAAACCAATAGCCTTTTGCATTTATTTAAAATGCCAAATGTGTTATGAAAATGATTTTCTTCATTGCTTATTTGCTTCCATGAATTATCAGAAAAGTTGAACTTTTCTTGAGGCCATTTTGGGTTCATTTATTTGAACAAGTTTATAATTTCTTTGAATTTGAGAAGTGGCTAGGGTTTTTTTGAGTTTTTCTTCACCACTTGCTTTGTTCTTGTTGAATTTTTCTTGGATGCAAGGAAAAGAAGATATGAGCACAATGCTAACTTGATTAGGGTTTCAGGGATGTGACAACTCACCCCCACTCACAAGAATCTCGTCCCGAGATTTAGAAGTCGTCGGGAATAACGCGGGATACTCAAGTCGGAGACGATCCTCTCTTTCCCATGTTGCCTCCTTCTCAGAATGATTTGACCATTGAACTTTAAGAAACTTGAGGTTTCGACGTCGAGTGGTACGCTCAGCTTGATCAAGAATACGTACAGGGTATTCTCGGTATGAAAGGTTATCTTGGAGATCAAGCGTTTCGTGGTCCACTTCACGGATAAGATCCGAAAAGCAACGCCTAAGTTGCGAGACGTGGAAGACATCATGAACCTTGGAAACATGCGGGGGAAGTTCCAACTGGTAGGCAACTTCTCCTCGTTTGGCAAGAATGCGAAAAGGACCAATGTAACGAGGAGCCAACTTGCCCTTGATACCGAATCGATGGGTACCCTTCAAAGGTGTAACCCGAAGGTAAGGCTTCTCGTCAACTTCAAAGGTCACAGCCTTATGATGACGATCATATTGGCTCTTTTGACGAGACTGGGCTGTTTTCAACTTTTCACGAATAATGCGAACCTGCTCTTCTGCATCCTGGATCATATCCGGGCCAAAGAGTTGCCTCTCTCCGGTTTCTGACCAATTAAGAGGTGTTCGACATCTTCGTCCATAAAGAACTTCAAAAGGGGCTTTGCCCAAGCTTGATTGATAACTATTGTTATAAGCAAATTTGGCGAATGGAAGGCACTTCTCCCAATTCATACCGAACGATATAACGCAAGCTCTGAGCATATCCTCTAGGATTTGATTCACTCTTTCTACTTGACCACTTGATTGAGGATGGAAAGCAGTGCTAAAAGATAAATGAGTCCCCATAGCATTCTAAAAACTTTCCCAGAAGCGAGAAGTAAAGATACTCCCACGGTCTGAGTTAATCTCCAGGGGAACACCATGAAGAGACACTATTCGAGAGATATATAACTCTGCTAGCTGGCTAGTTGTTATACTCTCACGAACTGGAAGAAAATGAGCTACTTTGGAGAGATGGTCAATGACCACAAAGATAGCATTATTTCCTTTCTTGGTCTTGGGAAATCCGGTAATGAAATCCATACTGACTTTATCCCATTTCCATTCAGGAATAGCTAAAGGTTGAAGGGTGCCAGCAGGCCTTTGATGTTCTGCCTTAACTCGACGACAAACGTCGCAGTTGGCAACGAACTCAGCAATTTCTCTCTTCATCCTAGTCCACGAGAACCTCTGGCATAGGTCCTGATACATCTTAGTACTACCGGGATGAATGGTGAGAAGATAATCATGAGCCTCCTTAAGGATCAATTGTCGGAGACGTTTGCTCTTAGGAACCACTAAACGGTTTTGAAAGAACACAACACCTTTCTCATTGATGGAGAAATCCCTAGCGTTACCGCTAGAAATATTCTCCTTGATCCGGGATATACCCTTATCATAAGCCTGCACGGCTATGATTTGATCCCTAAGAGTAGGCTTCGCCACCAGGGTAGAAAGGAATCCTTGAGGAACGATATGGAGATTTAACTTCCGAAATTCCTCATAGAGATGTGGTTGACCTTGTTGTAGCATCAAATTGTTACAATAAGATTTACGACTTAGTGCATCAGCCATAACATTGGCCTTCCCCGGGGTGTAAGTTATCCCTAAGTCGTAATCTGAGATCAACTCAACCCACCGTCTTTGCCTGAGATTCAAATCCGGCTGGGTGAAGATATATTTTATACTTTGGTGATCAGTGAATATTTCGCAACGATTACCCAGAAGGTAATGTCGCCAGGTTTTTAGTGCATGGACTACAGCTGCAAGCTCAAGATCATGTGTGGGATAATTATCCTCATGTGGGCGCAACTGTCGAGATGCGTATGCAATCACATGACGATCTTGCATGAGAATGCAACCTAATCCTTGTCGCGAGGCGTCGCAATAGATAACAAAGTCCTTAGAAAAATCTGGTGGTAGCAACACAGGTGCCGAAGTCAGGCGTCTTTTCAGTTCCTGAAAACTATGCTCACACTGTGGTGTCCACTCGAACTTTTTATCCTTCTTGAGGAGTTCAGTTAGAGGCTTTGCAACCTTGGGGAAATTCTTGACAAAGCGGCGACAATAGCTCGCTAGACCAAGAAAACTCCTAACTTGCTTAACCGATTCAGGTTGAGTCCAATCAAGGACGGCTTGAACTCTCTCGGGATTGACAGCAATACCCTTACCAGAGATTACGTGACCTAGATAGGTCACTTCTGGTAACCAAAATTCACAGTTTGAAAACTTGGCATAAAGGCGATGCTCTCGAAGTTTCATCAATACCAGCCTTAGATGATCGGCATGTTCTCGTTCGTTCTTCGAGTAGATGAGAATATCATCGAGGTATACCACGACCAATTTATCCAAATACTCCATGAAGATTGAATTCATCAGACGAGAGAAGGTGGCTGGGGCATTGGTTAAACTGAAGGACATGACGGTGTACTCGTATTGGCCATAACGAGTAACAAAAGCCGTTTTTGGAATGTCCCCGTTCTTGATCTTGATTTGATGGTATCCCAACCTCAAATCCATTTTTGAGAAGACTGAGGATCTAGCGAGATGATCATACAGGTCGTTGATCCTGGGGAGCGGATACTTGTTCTTTATGGTGACCAGATTAACTGGTCGGTAATCTACAACCATCTGATTCGTTCCATCCTTCTTCTTGACGAAGAGGACGGGGCAAGCCCAAGGGGAAGAGCTAGGGCGAATGAAACCTTTATTCAAGGCCTCATCTAGTTGCTTCTTAGGTTCGTCTAGCTCCAGGGGTGCCATCTTATATGGTCTTCTGGCTATTGGAATAGTTCCCAGAACAAGATCTATCACGAACTCTACATCTTTGTCAGGTGGAATTCCTGGCAGTTCCTCTGGAAAAACATCCGGGAAGTCACGGACTACCGGAATGTCTTCAAGTTCCGGAAGGGGGTTGGCATTGAGGGAATAGAGTTGGCATTTGGCAGCTCGAGTAGAGACATTGACTATCTCACCCGAGGGATGGGTAAGCTGAACATTTCTAGAATGAGTATCAATCTTGGCATAGTGAGCTGACATCCAGTCCATACCCAAGATGATATTAATATCCGAAGATTTCAGGGCTATCAATGAGGCTAGAAAAACTAGCTTGTGTACTAGAATTTCATTGTCATAGGTTATCTTAGAAGTTTGCCACTTACTACCAGGAGTTTGGACAACCAATGGAATTGGCATATCACAAAAAGACATGTTATGCAACTGTGCATAACTTTCTGAAATGAAGGAATGAGAAGACCCAGTGTCAAAAAGAACAGACGCTGGGTGATGATTAACAAGAAGCATACCTAGTATGACGTCGGGATCCTGTGCAGCTTCTTCTGCTGAGACATAGTTCACACGGCCACGTGCAGGAGTTGGCTTCACATAGTAAGCTTTGCCCGACTTGCCTTGGCCGACGGACTTTCCGGGTTGCTTGGCACCCACATTCTCAGGACACTCTCGGGAATAGTGCCCGGATTCTCCACACTTGTAGCATATCACTTGGTTGGCACGTGGTGCAGCATTGCTAGCTGGACCACCATAGGTTTTTGCTGGAGGGTTGGCCTGATTCGTCTGAGGCGCCACGTAGGATGGCCTCGGAGTGCATCTTGGCGGTAGAGAACTGTTTGGAACCCACAGCCTACGTTTTGGAAATGCGGAACCTGATGACGAGCCAAAGTCACGAGTGCTTCTTTGTGGCTTCGAAGTCGGTATGACCAGTCTCGGCACTGATCGCCTTGTTGACCAGGGCTTGGAAGCTTGTACACTCGTGGAGGCGCAAATCACGGCGAAGCTCAGGGCTCAGACCCTTACGGAATCTTGCTTGCTTCTTGGCATCAGTAGACACCTCCTCTGTTGCATAGCGGGCGAGGTTACCGAACTCGCGGCTATAGGCATCCACGGTCAACTTTCCCTGGGTGAATGCACAGAACTCCTCTCTCTTTCTGTCCATCAGGCCCTCTGGAATATGGTGCAGATGGAAGGCTGCACTAAAGTCTGCCCATGTGGGTGCTGGTTCAGCAGGACGCATAGCTTCAAAGTTCTCCCACCACAGATTGGCGGGTCCTTCCAGAAAATACGCCGCAAAGGTCACCTTGTCGGCCTCAGAAACATTCGTAAAGTGAATCTTACATGAGATACTGCACAGCCAATCATCAGCGTCGAGGGGATCGACAGAGTGATGGAACTTTGGAGGATTCAGCTTCACAAAGTCATTGAAGGACACTGCAGCATTCCTAGGATGACGAGCCGTATTCTGCTCAATACGCTCTAACAGTCGGTTGGTCTCCCTTTTGTTCCTTTCTGCCTCAAGCATCACTTCCACGAGAGAGGGCGGGTGAGGCAGGTCTTCCTGCGATGCTTGACTACCCTCGCCTTGCTCATGAGCAGGGGAACGGTTCAACCTGGTGAACACCATCCTGACAAAACAAACTCACAGCTTAGAACAATATCATCATCAATGCTAGCTATGGGTTAAGAATGCACTGAACAAATGGAATGCGGAAATGAATATCCGAACAACATGGTAACAAGCAACTGCTATATATACACCATGGTTCATACACACCCTTACATAGCTCAGTACAACCTTAACCAGAGAGCAAAGTACTGAAATTATGAAACTACTCATCAGAGGCTTACAAGCTTCCTATGCATTATTTATCTAGGCCTCCGGAATTCATTTCACATCACAAGCATACTTCACAAGTCACACGGTACTGTGAATGTACAGCTACTACCATACTATCCTTCCACTCATAGTTCAGGCATCCGCATAGAACATATCATAACGATTGCCTCCATGGCCTGGAAGCTCAATCTGCGGATCAGGAAATACTCTGGCCTGAGATCCCTGGGATCCGTAAGGACACGGATGTGGCCTTGGTCCCCTCACTGGTGGTAGTAGGGGTCCCAGAAGAGGGGTGACTCCTCCTATAGCTCGCTAGTCAACATGGGCCGGAAGATGGGTTCTAACAGGGTTCAGCATCTCCATATCTCCATACCCTGTCTGGACTACCGGTGCTAGCTGCGTACAAGCCGTCCACAGACGGGCACGTGTAGCATAAAGCTCCATGCGGAGGGCACGAGCATCCCTGTCTCTGTTCTCTAGCATCTCAGCAGTGGACTGCAATAGCGGATCCTCCATAGAGGAATCAAAATAGACCCCACTGAGGTATCCCTCTTCACCTGGCTGAGAGCCAGGAACATAGCAGAACTCTGAGTTCAGCAGCAGTGCATGTCTCGCCCTCATAATGGTCAGCATTGAATAGGCAGCATCTTGTACTGCCATGTCAACAGTGACTCCCAATCCATAGGACCAATGGATTGGCTCCTCAGCTCCAGGGTAGTCCGGAAATACCCTAACAGTGCAGATATACTGGCTCTTGTTGAATTCTCGGTACTGTTCCTCCACTGTGTACTCTGGGTACCAGCGTTACCGCACACCGACATCACCCTGACCAGCATGGCTGTATGACCCGGCACATCAATGCACATAGTCAGACGAACCACCTGACAAGAAGGACGGCCAGGCATATGAAAATAGAGAGTAATGCAACAGCATTAGAGCTCCGAACGCAAAATTGGGCAGCATAACGGCTGTACATGCTCAAAAACAATTTTGAGACAACCCAAAAATAGAATAGTGTAACCACTCAACTATCAAGTTCAATTCTCTGATCATCAAACTTATTTCCTTTTTCCTAGGGATAAAAGAAACCCAAATATCTCTCGACCCGTAGTCTTATACTCTATCGATCAGAAACACGAGCCTAGAAGAAGATGAGTAACCTAGTCCTTATTTCCCGCAGAAAAGACAAGGATAACCATAATAGAATAACTTGAGAAGAGAATAAGAGTCTTACGTTCCCTTCCACAAACAATTCCCTTATATATAACTAAAGCAATTCTAGACTCAACTTCGACCAGTTTGGCTTAGCAGTCCTACAGTCAGTCAGGCTCTGATACCAACGCTGTCGGGACCCCGAACCTAAGCCATAGGAATCCAGCATGTAACACATCGCATCTCTTTGCGGTTTCATGCACGGTTAACCCCACGGCTGCAGCCTTACCTTAGTCGGGACCGTTTGCGCCTTTTGACTCGCGTATGCAATTGTGTCGCTAGCAATCCAATGAAAAAAAGAACCCGGATCAACATGTCTAGTCATAAACCAAAGTGGCAGATCCGCACAGGGACACGCATACATGACCAAGCAAAGCAGGTGCCGGTCACCAGCGAATGTAGACGAGTCGTAGCAAGCTACAAGGACTCCATTACATCGCGTGACATTTCCCCAAAGGGGACAAACATAGCAGCTAAGAAGGACACACGCCGGTCAACCAATGTGTCCGGAGCAGTAGCGAGCTACTCTGGCTCATTGGATCACAAAGGGGCATTTCCCTGTAAGGAATGCTACTAAAGTATACTGCTAGGTACTTGAACCCCATACATACCAAGTACGACACACGTACGCATGGCATACGGATATGTATAGATACATCGATGGCATCACAACATAACCATAAACATACAAGCTTTATTTAAAAGGCTCGGAAGAGCCACACACATAATATTACACAGTAGGGGTCTCACGACCCATCATAACAGTCATTCAAGTTACAAGCCAGCGGAAGTAATTAAACTGTGTGAGTACAGACAGATGAAACTAGAAGGCACGCGGCCTGACTATACTACAGACCCAACCTAGGGCCAGATCATAGTTCGGACACCAGCTACTCTTCGTCGTCGATGTCTAGGAAGAACCCTCCATTAGGGTCATTAACAACCTCTGCAACAATTATTAAGCAAACATGAGTACGGAGCTACTCAGCAAGACTTTAGGATAACTATCTACTCATGCAATGTATCAATAAGGAATTGTGGGGTTCCATGCGGAAAGCCAGCATTTGACTCGTGGCTAGACAACTTGCATTTTAAAACAATTTTTCACAACTTGATTTCTCGCACACGAGTCCACTAACACCACAACAATACTCCATCGTGGAATCATTCCGTCTCCATATGGAAATGCCATCCACGACACTCACGCTTATCTTGACAATTTTATGAGTAGCCATTGAAGTTATCTATGAACAACATATGTCTCCAAGTAGTCCATATCCGCGGACGCGGCTATTAGAATAGATCATAACCCTGCAGGGGTGTACTTCTTCACACACACTCTCGCCACTTATCGCCATGTGCACGTCATGCACCTCGGCAACCTTGAAGCGGAAGCCCACCGAGGGAGTCGGCCACGACCGTTAACCACGCTAATACTTAGTCCAGGTCTATCGCCTATCTGAGGGTAACCCACACGGAAGTCCGGCCGAGGTTTCCGCCACGGCCCCAAACGATGTGCGCAGGGTTCCCAAGCCCACCATCCGGGTGCCACTTGGTACACCGTGCCACTGCCTACCGCATCACAACCCACCTCTCAGGTCAGCGCTATGCATGGCCTCCAGCATGACTATAAACAATAGAAACTACTTGCAACTCCTGGACCGAGTACTAAGCGATTAATAAGTCGAGAGGGTCAATTAAGTATCCCAACGTGTGGTAGTATCTAGTCTTGGATTACATACACGGAACTCAGTTCCTAAGGACGGTTCCAATGAAACAACCCGCCATGTACTCCTACATAGCCTTTCACCGGTACCTTTACCAAATCAGGTTCAACACACAACCTTCACTTATTAAACACATTCTCACAATTTTGTTCACCTCCCAGATAACAGACCATATACAACTCTAAGCATAGCATGCATAGCAGGATAAGGTACATCATGGCCCAAGCAACTACCAGGTATGCTAGGTTGCAAGGTTCAGCTATTTACTGTGACAAAGACAGGTCATGCAAAGGAAGTGGGTTTAACTAACGTGGCAAAAGCAGTTGAGCATTTGATCCTAATGCAATAAGTAAGTGCAGGAGCGAGAACATGGGAATTATCGGGATGATCAAAATGGTTGCTTGCCTTGTTGCTCAGAGGAGGGACAATATCCGTTAGTCGGATATTCAGTGGAATCCGGAGGAGCGGAGCCTACCGAAGAAAATGACAGCAATCAATAACAATCATATGCAACAAGATGATGCATGAGCATGGCATGAGGATGCAAGGTGGTATGCTAATATAGCTAACATTTATTAGGTTTGAAGTTGATTTGAATCAGATTCAAATATCACTTCGAACGAGGTATTCTCGAATACCATTTTGAATTGATTCGACCTGATGCTCAAATCAACTTGTTTTTAACATGCATGGAAATGATATGTTAAGTTGCTGGTTGTGATTGAACAATGTTTGATCATAGCATTTGAAATGGAATTCAAATGATTTTCAAATTCCATCTCCATAGCATTTATAAAATTTAACTTATTCATTCTTCTACATGTTTGGTCCAGTAACATTTTCAAACACGCTTGAAAATGATATATTTAGATTCCTTGGATTATTTTGATACTTTTCATATATAAATTATTTTCATTGGAGTTATAGATTAATTTCTATGATTTTTAGAAGTTTTGGCATTTTTCTGGAATTCATTTAAATCAGAAAATCTTTACTGCATCAGCATGACATCACCAGGTCCAACTGGCCGTTGAAAGTCAAACCTGACCAGTGGGACCCACTGGTCAGTGACTCTGGTTACTTTTAGTTTAGATTTAACTTAATTAGCTAATTAACCACACTGGACCCACATGTCAGTGACTTATTAGTTTATTTATTTTTATTTTTTATTAACTAAATCATCCAGAGGCTGGCCCCATGCATCACTGGCTCAGGCCAGCTGAGATCCACCGGCGGCGAGGTCATCCTTGCCGGCGGTGAGCCTCCAACGACCACCAGTACGGCGGAGGGGCTCGGAAACGGCGCACAGGCAGCCAAACTCTGCGCGGAGTGCACAAGAGGAACGACACGACTCCCGCAGGTTCATTTTTGCACTTAGTCGGGGCTCATCTGGCCGGAGATGACGTCGGCGACGAGCTTGGCGGCGGCCAGAGTTCGGGCGTCATCGGGGTCATCGAAACAGAGGGAGCTACGCACGGGACTGAGCTCCTACCGCATCTACGCGACGGCCTGAAGCTGCTGGTGGCCTCAGAAGGACGAGCTGTTCACCGGAGGGCTACCGGTGACGAGCTCCCACGGCGGATCTCGTCGGGCTCCAGTGAAATCAAGGCTAGAGGAAGGGATTGAAGGGGGAAACTTGGGGGAAACTTGTTCAAGCTCACGAGGAGTGCAGTGGAGGCGCTAGCTTGCTCGCGGATGGCCTGGAGAGGGAGAACGCCGGCGATGAACTTCGGTGACCCGAGGAAGAAGACGACTGCGACTCGTCATTTCACTGCGTCTCGACGTCGGGCTCATGGCTAGGAAGCTTTAGGGAGCTGCGGCGGTTTTATTGCGCGGCTTAGGAGGGAAAGAGGTAGGCTAGAACGACGGCGAGCTCGAGCTGTGCTCGGGTTCCAATGGCGGCAGTGGGGAACGAAGCAGAGGGGGAGAATGGAGCGCGGAATGGATAGGCCAGAGCTCTCGGAGGTTATCCCCGCGCGCGCCAGCGCGAAGCGGCGGACAGGCAGGCAGGGAGCTGCGTGGAGGCGCGCGGTGTCGTGGCGGCCACCTCCTGGTCCTACTGGCGAGGAGGAAGATGACAGAGGGACTGGGCCTGGGCCAGGTGAGCGACAGGTAAGCATTTCTTCCTTTTTTTTCTCTGTTTTGTTTTCTGTTTTACAAACTATTTGATTTGCTATTTATTTCAGCTCCAAAATAGTTTACAAAAATATTTTGAACACACCAGAATATTTGTTGGAATATATCCAACCATTCCTGAAGTTTTCAACATTTTTGAAAAAATAAAGTTTTTGAATTCAAATTTTAAACTAGAAACTAGTAGCCTTTTGCATTTATTTAAAATGCCAAATGTGTTATGAGAATGGTTTTCTTCATTGCTTATTTGCTTCCATGAATTATCAGAAAAGTTGAACTTTTCTTGAGGCCATTTTGGGTTCATTGATTTGAACAAGTTTATAATTTCTTTGAATTTGAGAAGTGGCTAGGTTTTTTTTGAGTTTTTCTTCACCACTTTCTTTGCTCTTGTTGAATTTTTCTTGGATGAAATGCAAAGAAGATATGAGCACAATGCTAACTTGATTAGGGTTTCAGGGATGTGATAGTAGGTTAGTCCAAATATGTGTAAAAAGGTATGAAAGTGTAGCAAAACATATAACAATGTCACCCAAAAGAGCATGGAACAAACAGAAATTATAGATACGTTTGGGACGTATCATCAGCCCACCCCTAAAGAGATTCAAATTCAAAAAAGATGCGCTTCTAAAACCGCCAAAACAATCAAAAATCTTTCTCATGTGCTGGAAAATGCCTAGGGCGGCTTACAGAGAGGGGTAACCACACGTCATCAATTATCAAACTTTAGTGCCCATCATGTGTTTCTTTCTTTCATTGAACCACTAAAGGTAGAAGAGGCTCTCGAATACATGGATTGGGTCAAAGCCATGCATGAAGAACTTAATAACTTTGAGCGCAACAAAGTGTGGCGTCTAGTGCCAAGGCCAAAGGAGAACCAGAATGTCATTGGTACAAAGAGGATCTTTAAGAACTAGCAAGATGTGAACGGTGTCGTCACTCGGAACAAGCCAAGATTGGTAGCACAAGTCTACTCCCAAGTCGAGGGTATCGACTACGATGAAACCTTTGCTCCTGCCGCTCGCCTTGAATCTATTCGCATGTTGCTTGCCTTTACTTCTCATCATAACTTCAAGTTATACCAAATGGATGTGAAGAGTGAATTTCTTAATGGTCCCCTTAAGGAGTTGGTTTATGTCAAGCAACACCTGGGGTTCGAGGACCCAAAGTTCCCTAATCATGTGTATGTTCTCTATAAGGAACTCTATGGCCATAAACAAGCCCCATGTGCGTGGTATGATCACCTTACCGAGATGTTACATGACCGTGGATTTGAAGTTGGAAAAATTGACCCCGCTCTTTTTACTAACAAGGTGAAGGGAACTTGTTCATATGCCAACTATATGTAGATGATATTATATTTGGTTCTCCTAACAAAGCTTTTAATTAATAATTTGATGCACTCATGACAACAAAGTTTGAGATGTCTATGATGGGAGAGTTGAAGTTTTTCCTAGGATTCAAGGTCAAACAACAAAGTCAAGGAACCTTCATAAAGCAAGCTAAATACACTCAAGACATGCTCAAAACGTTCAAGATGGATGATCTCAAACCTGCCAAGGCTATCACTCCCATGCCTCTCAACTGCCATCTTGACCTTGATCCCAATGGTAAAGTTGTGGATCAAAAGGTATATCGCTCTATGATCGGATCTCTGCTTTACCTTTGTGCATCTAGACAAAATATTATGTTAAGTGTGGAAATTTGTGCATGATTTCAATCCGCATCTAAGGAAAGTCACTATGTGGTGGTCAAGCGAATATTTTGATATTTGGATCATACCCCAAACTTTGTCTTATGGTATCCCAAAGGGGCTTCATTTGATCTCACGGGCTATTCAGATTCGGATTGGGCGGGAGATCGTGTGGATAGGAAGTCAACTTCCGGAGGTTGCCAATTTCTTGGACGCTCTTTGGTAAGTTGGTCTTCCAAGAAACAAAATTGTGTTTCTCTCTCGTGCACCGAGGCTGAATATGTAGCTGCCGCAAGTTTTTTTTTTTGACCGGCTACTGTAGGGAAAACCCCCCACAGCCATTTTCCTTTATTCTCATCTATGAAAGCTGTATGTACAAGAGGAGTTGTAGAATGTACAAAGGGGGGAGCAAATGATTACAAACCTCAAGGAGGTAAAAAGGAAATCCATTTAAGGAGATCATCCCTGAAACTAGCCTTAATTCTATGAGCTAACAGAGATATGTCATGAATAAATCCAGATCTCCATTTCCTGAACTTTGGTTGCTCCTGGTTGAAGACCTTTGCATTTCTGGTAGTCCAGATGTTCCAACAGGCAGTGAAAACCACCTCAGCAAAGAAAGGGTTATGAAAGTCTTTTCTAGCCGCAACAGTAGCACTCCACATAGATGACCCCTGCCAAGTGATCTGCAGGTAATTCCAGACCCTGGTGCTGCAGGACATAAATGATCTCCGTCCTCCTTGACTCGAGCGTGGCATAGAACACAAAGGTTAGAATCAGAGACCTTCCAGTGACGCCTTTCCAGCATGTCCTGAGTGTTCAGCCTGTCCATGATAAGCATCCAGGCAAACATCTTAATCTTCATAGTACATCAGCTTCTCCAGATCCAGTTGAGTAAAGGATTAGGTATAATACTGCTATGAACATGAGCATAGTATGTCTTGGCTGTGTAGATCTTAGCATCCTTGCCCCATACCCATCTGTCAGAGGCCTGATGATCAAGGTCCAGGTCCAGGAGCAAATATTGGACCGAAATCAGTTCCTGATAAGCTTGAGCAGACAGTGGGAGGTGAAACATGGAGAGCATGCTGTCATCAGAAAAAGCAGTACAGACCTCTTGAGTTGTGCAGAAAGGGTCAGCCACAAAGGAGAACAGTCTTTGAAATCTGGCCGCCAGTGGCATAATAGAGTTGCCAATCAACCAGGAGTCAGACCAAAACAGGCAGAACATAGGTAACTGATCTGAATTTGTCAAGCCGTTTACAGATATCTTTCCACCAAAAGGAACCACAAAGTGCAGTGCCCTGAGGTAAAGTGTTATGATAGTAAGTGTTCCAAATCAGATGAACCCAAGGGATATCAGCATGATTGAGGAATTTATCAGCATGTTTGAGCAGGAGTGCTTCATTCTGAACTGCTAAGTTCATGATCCCTAGCCCCCCTCTATTTTTAGGCCTGCACACCAGGGGCCAAGCAGCAAGAGAGGGTGCTTGATCATTCCCATTTCTTCTCCATAGACATTGCCTTTGAATCCTCTCCAATTGCTTCAGTATACCTGGTGGGATATCCAGACTGCATAGAAAGAAGATGGGTACAGAAGACAGTGTTGAGTTTAAATATTGCAGCCTTCCCCCCTGAGCAAGAAAAGAGGAACTAGCACTAAGTCTTCTTTCCATGTTATCCACCAGAGGCATGGGATCAATGATTCTAGGTTTAGTTGTCCCAACAGGCAGTCCTAGATATGTGAAGGGTAGAGAACCTACTTTGCAACCAATGGAGTCTGCCAGATCCTGCAGATGCTGAGGAGAAATGTTGACACGTAGAAGTGCAGATTTGTGGTAATTCACCTGTAATCCACTGGACTGGGAGAAAAGTAAGAGCATTTTCTTGAACTGCAACAACTGTGATTTATCAGCTGGTAGGATGATAAGAGTATCATCAGCATATTGCACTATAGGATAATCCTTATCATGACAAGGTATAGGCAGCTATATCAGCCCCTCCACCAGCAGTTGGTTAACCAGAGTTTGTAGAAAATCAGCAGCAATAGCAAAAAGCAGTGGAGACATAGGATCTCCCTGCCTGACCCCTTTCTTACACATGAACTTCTTTCCAGGCACACCATTGATCAGCACTGAAGAAGATCCAGAAGTTAGTAGCTGCGTAACCCAAAGGATCCATCTGTCATTGAAACCCTTGTGCTTAAGAATCTGGAAGATGAACTCATGTTCCACAGAATCAAATGCCTTTTCAAAATCCAGCTTAGGAATAACTATAGGCTTCTTGGATTGATGACATTGGTGCAGGTATTCAAGAGTCCATCCCACACAATCTTGAATGGTCCTTGATTTGATAAAACCATACTAATTCTTGTGAAGACACTTCACAATCTGCAACTGTAGCCTATTAGCAAGCATTTTTGACAGAAATTTTAGACCCATTCCAGTAAGGGATATTGGTCTGTAATATCCCACATGTTCAGGAGATCTCTTCTTTGGAATGAGTGTAATATAGGAAGAGTTCATGTTTACAAGCTGGGCCTGTCCAGCATGGAATTCAGCGGCAAGTTGGTAAAACTCAGGGGAGATAACGTGCCAGCATTTCTTGAAAAATAGACCATTGAAACCATCAGGCCCTGGAGCTTTGTCAATGGGCATATCCTGCACAGTCTTGTCCATTTCAGACTTGGAAAAGGGTTCTGTGAGAATGTCTAGGCCCTCCACCTCATTCAGCAGGGATTGTAGGTCAAATGCCATGTTAATTCCAAGAGAAGTTCCCATTCTATCCTTGAAAGATGCCCAAAAACATGCAGCAATTTGATCATGATCAGAGATGGTAGCACCATCATTTAATTTGAGAGATGCAATGGAATTCTTCCTATATCTCTCAGTGGCCATAGCATGAAAGAACTTAGTGTTTTCCTCACCAACCTTAACAAATCTTATAGTGGCTCTCTTCTTCCAGTATAAGCACTGAAGGTGCAGAAGATGTTCCAAATGTAGTTTGACAATTTTCCTGAAGTTTGCTTCTGGTCTGAAGAGTGACCTCAACTCTTCAAGCTCATCCAAGCATAGCACCACTTGATTACATCTGGAAATAAATGTTTTTAACTGAGACAGGGACGTCTGCCATTTCTTCAAAGCCTGCCGATGCTGTGCTCAGTTGCTCTGGATGAGGCAAACTTTAAAGGACTATGGTGTCACTTGTGACAAAGTGCCTCTTTACTGTGATAACATTAGTGCCATCTCTATCTCCAACAACCCGGTTCAACATTGCAACACAAAGCATATCAGTATTCGTCACCACTTCATCCGGGAGCATATCAAGCGTAGGGAGATTGATCTCATTTATCTCAACACTAACGAACAACTTGCAGATATATTCACCAAGCCATTGAATGAAGCAAGATTTCTCGAGTTAAGGCATGAGCTAGATATCATTGATTTGAGCAATGTGAATTGAAACTAGGCACACCCTACCACTCTCATCGTTGTATCTTGTCTCTATGTAAGCATGGATTTAGGGGGAGAGTTGTTCTCTCAATGAACTCTCCCTCCCCCTATTATGCATAAAACGATTTTGTCGTTCACTTTAGTCATCT
Source organism: Hordeum vulgare subsp. vulgare (assembly GCF_904849725.1). Lineage (NCBI taxonomy): Eukaryota > Viridiplantae > Streptophyta > Magnoliopsida > Poales > Poaceae > Hordeum > Hordeum vulgare. The sequence continues at coordinate 97,532,401 of NC_058521.1, read as the reverse complement.
TCGATGACACTTGTGCTTCAACAACGAGTTATGGTCATGGGACCAAGGTTAAAATCTTCGCGGTGCCATACCTACCAACTCAAACATAGGTGGCTTCGGCCACCGCCTACCTGGCATTTTTCTCACGAGAATTTCTCACATTTGTCTCATTCTCTCCAAGTTATTTTCTCTTCTTTTCTTTTTATTTTCGGGTAAACCTACCAAGTTGGCATGACCACCTATATTTTTTCATCCAAAATTGCTTTCTCAAATTTTTCTGGACGATTATGGGGCATTCTCGAGAGGTGCTACCGCTACCCCCGCGGTATTACCGATGATAAGAGGTAGTACCGCCCGACGTAGTTGTACTACCGTTGAGTGGTACTACCACTCGGGCAGCGGTACTACCGCTTAAAGTCTCCCACAGGGGGTTATGGGGTCGGGCAGGAGCAGTTTTCTCTCCCCTTTCCCATTCTTCCCCTCTCTTCATCGTGGGTATCTCTCTCCAGGCGACCCCAAAGCTCCGGTGGCTGTCCCGGATCTCCGTTTTTGGCCAACCATTCATGATTCCAACCGGAGGGATCATTCTCCACCTTCTCCTCTTGCCATGGATACCGGTATTGTCCCCGTTCTTCTCCTCCTCTTGGTATCTTTTTTAGATCTAGGTCTTGGATAATATGTGATGTATCTAGGTCATTTTGGTTCTGATTTGCAGCATGTGAGGGGAGTGGTTGATAGCTGCAGTTCCAAGATGTTAATCTTTTAGCAATTTTGTGGACAATGCACCCCCGGTAGTACCGGATCTAACCTGTGGAGTTTCCATCCCACAGTTTCAGTCCTAAGTGGTACTACCACTGGTACGAGCGATACTACCGATCATTAGCTCTTGTTCTTCTTCATCATCGTATTTTCTCGAATTTTGTTATGTTCTCATTGGTGCTCTGACGTGCTTTCGTCTCGGTGTGTTTTTGATCTAAGGAGGTGGCAACTCGGCTGCTCAGGAATGAAGGATGAATCCCAAGTGTGGCAGCACAAAGAGGTTTCGTTCTGCTGAGGATGACAGCTCCAGCCAACCACCGGAGGATGTTCCTGTCATGCAAGTCCATCAGTTTGCTTCCCAGTCCAAAGGGAAGTGTCATGCTGTCAGGCCATCGAAGTCCCAATCCATGTCTCGTTTGTCTGCTAAGGAATTCTGGATGTCCCGCAAGCTGGACCCCTATGTGGATCCTCAGGAGCCTTCAATGCTCAACCGTCCCTTCTGGACCTGGAAGCAACTGTCCATCTACAATGATGTTCTAAAGATGAGGGAGAACTTGTATGTTCCTGATGTTTGCTGTGTATCCCCGGCAACGGCGCCAGAAATACTTCTGCTACCTCAAAAAGATCCCCCGCAACGGTGCCAGAAAGTAGTTGGGTCGATGGCACCAGGAATCCTTCAGCAACGGCTACGCCTTAAGGGACTTCCTAGGCAAGTATGCAAAGGATTTCCCCCGTGGCCTTGGAGCCTTGCGTTGGTGTTCCCTTGAAGCGGAAAACGTGATGTAGCACAGCGACGGTAAGTATTTCCATCAGTTTGAGAACCAAGGTATCAATCCGGCGGAAGAGTATCTCAAGATCCTGCACAAACACAAAAGCTTGCAACCAACGCTATAAAGGGGTTGTCAATCCCTTATAGATTGTTTGCCAAGTGAGAACTGAAAGCAACAAAGTAACAAAGCAAAGTAAAGGTGGAGATGTAAACGATGGATGTGAATAGACCCGGGGGCCGTAGTGTTTACTAGTGGCTTCTCTCATGAAAGCAAGTAGACGGTGGGTGAACAAATTACTGTCGAGCAATTGATAGAACTGTGCAGAGTCGTGACGATATCTATGCAATGATTATTTATATAGGCATCACGTCCGAAACAAGTAGACCGATACTTTCTGCATCTACTACTATTACTCCACACGTCGACCGCTATCCAGCATGCATCTAGTGTATTAAATCCATAAGAACAGAGTAACGCCTTAAGCAAGATGACATGATGTAGATGGATAATCTCAAACCAATGATAAAAACCCCATATTTTTACCCTTGATGGCAACTACTTGATGTGTGCCTTGCTGCCCCTACTATCACTAGGAAAGGTCACCACATGGCAGAACCCAAAACCAAGCACTTCTCCCATTGCAAGAATCATAGATCTAGTTGGCCAAACAAAACCCAAGACTCGGAGAGACTTACAAGGATATCAAATCATGCATATAAGAAATCAGCAAAGACTCAAATATATATCATAGATAATCTGATCACAAGTCCACAATTCATTGGATCTCGACAAACACACCGCCAAAGAAGATTACATCGGATAGATCTCCATGAAGATCATGGAGAACTTTGTATTGAAGATCCAAGAGAGAGAAAAGGCCATCTAGCTACTAACTACGGACCCGTAGGTCTGAAGTGAACTACTCACGAGTCATTGGAGGGGCGATGATGATGATGAAGAAGCCCTCCAGCTCCAAAGTCCCCTCCGGCAGGGTGCCGGGAAGGGTCTCCAGATGAGATCTTGTGGAAACGGAAGCTTACGGCGACGGAAAAGTATTTTCGAGGATCCCCTGATTTTTTGCGGAATGTTTGGGAATTTATAGGCCAATGATCTAGGTCAAGGGGCGGCTAGGGAGGCCACAAGCCTGCCCACCACCGCCTCCCCCTGGTGGCGGAGTGGGGGCTTGTGGGCTCCCTTGAGCCCACGTGGCTTGGCCCAAAAGCCCCCTGGACTTCTTCCGTTCGGAAAAAAAATCATTTCGGGGTTTCTCTTCCGTTTGGACTCCGTTCCAAAATCAGATCTGAAAAGAGTCAAAAACACGGAAAAAAACAGGAACTGGCACTTGGCACTGAATTAATAAGTTAGTCCCAGAAAGATATAAAAAGGTACATAAAACATACAAAGAAGACAAGATAACAACGTTTATAGATACGTTTGAGACGTATCAAGCATCCCCAAGCTTAACTCTTGCTCGTCCTCGAGTAGGAAAGTGATAAGAATGAATTTTTGATGCTTTCATGCTACCTAGCATAGGTGTCCTTTGTAATTCCTCTTATGTGATGTGAATGTTCAGATCCATTAGAATCAAAACAATAGTTTGCTATTGACGTGGAAACAATAATAATTCAAGCAAACTAGCAAAGTAATCATGAACTTTCAAAATAACAAGGCCAAAAGAAAGTTATGCCTACAAAAGCATATAGTCTGGCTATGCTCTATCATCATTGCACAATGAATTTAAATCATGCACAACCCCGGTATTGGCCAAGTAATTGTTTCACACCTTTACTTTCTCAAACATTTTCAACTCTCACGCAATACATGAGCGTGAGCCATGGTTATAGCACTATAGATGGTGTCGAATGTGGTGGAGGTTGCAAGACAAAAAGGAGAAGATAGTCACATTAACTAGGCATATCAATGAGCTGTGGAGATGCTCATCAATAGATATCAATGTGAATGAGTAGGGATTGCCATACAAATGATGCACTAGAGCTACAAGTATGTGAAAGCTCTTAAATAAAACTAGTGGGTGTGCATCCAACTTGCTTGCTCATGAAGACCTAAGGCAATTTTGAGGAAGCCTATCATTGGAATATAAAAGCCAAGTTATATAATGAGAATTTCCCACTAGCTATATGGTGGTGACAAAATGAGAGACTCTTAATCATGAAGATCATGGTGCTCATTAAGCACAAGTGTGGAAAAAGTGGTAGCATTGTCCCTTCTCTCTTTTTCTCTCTCTCTTTTGGTGGGCTCTTTGGCCTCCTTTTTGTGGGCTTCTTTGGCATCTTTTATTTCCTCACATGGGACAATGCTCCAATAATGATCATCATCACACTTTCAACTCAAAACTTAGAGCAATTATGACTCTATATGGAATGCCTTCGGTAGTGTACCGTGGCAATGATCTAGCATGGCATAGACATCAATGGAGACATCATGCTAGCTATCTTACGATCGTGCAAAGGTAATGTAGACATGGTGGCACATATCATGGTGGTAGTTGCATGGCAATATATCTTGGAATGACTTTGAAAAAGCCATAGTAGGTAGGTATGGTGGTTGTTTTGAGGGAGGCTAATGGTGGGTTTTGTGCACCGGCGAAAGTTGTGTGGCACAAAGAAGATAGTGATGGTGGAAGGTGAAAGTGCATCTAAACCATGGACTAAACATTAGTCATGAAGAACTCATATACTTGTTGCAAAAGTTTTATTAGTAATCGAAACAAAGCATTCAACGCATACTCCTAGGGGAAGGGTTGGTAGGTATAAACCATCGCGCGATCCCGACCGCCACGCAAAGGATGACAATCAATATACTAATCATGCTCAGATTTCATCACATAGCGGTTCACCATACGTGCATGCTACGGGAATCACTAACTTCAACACAAGTATTTCTAGATCCACAACACCTTACTAGCATGACTTTAATATTACCATAACCACAACTCAAAACTCATTGAGATGAATCAAACTTCTCTAACTATTCAATGCACATGAAGCTGAAAGTTTTCGTATCCCTTTGGATAACTACCCCTTTTAAGCCTACTTTCAAAGCATAGATCAACTACCAAGCCACACACCGCTGCACTCTAAAAGATATAAGTGAAGCACATAGAGCAAAAGTATCTAGCTCAAAAGATATAAGTGAAGCACATGTGAGCTGAATTGTCTACCAAAAGATATAAGTGAAGCTCGACAAAATCACGGTGTGTGCATGTATCTCTCTCTAGGTGTGCAGCAAGGATGATTGTGACACAACAAGAATAAAAGACTCCTACGATACAAGACGCTCCAAGCAAAAACACATAACATGTGGTGAATAAAAATATATCCCCAAGTAACATTACCGATGGATTGAAGACGAGAGAGGGGATGCCTTCCCGGGGCATCCCCAAGCTTAGGCTTTTACAGCATCCTTGAATCTCTTGGGGTGCCTTGGGAATCCCCGAGCTTGAGCTCTTGCCACTCTTTATCTTTTTGTCCATAAGAACTTCACCCAAAACATGAAAACTTCACAACACGAAACTTAAACAGAAACTCGTGATAACATTAGTACAAGAAAGAAAACCACCACTTCCTTAGGTACTAAAGCAAACTTAAATTCTACTTGTGTTGATGTTGGGTTACTGTACTTTCAATCTTCCATGGCTAATATCCCCCGATACTATCCATAGTTTCATCAAAATAAGCAACCAACACAACAAAAACAGAATCTGTTAACAGCAGACCAGTCTGTAGCAATCTGTATGTTCCGTATACCTCTGGTACTTCACAAATTCTGACAAATTACGACAGTCTGAAGAATTTGCGTAGCAATCAGCGGCAAAAAGAATCAACTCAAAAGCTCTTACAGAAAATGAAAATTCTTTTCGTGAGCAGAAAGTTTCTGTCTTTTCCAGCATGACCAAACGATCATCCTCAAGACTAATCATAACGGTTTTGCTTGGCACAAACGCAAAAAGAAACACAATCATAACATAATTATGAAAGTGTGGAAAACACAAAACAGAAAGAAAAAGGATAAATTCGTTGGGTTGCCTCCCAACAAACGCTTTTGTTTAACGCCCTTAGCTAGGCATCAATGATGCTCACACAAAAGACAAGAGTTAAAGCACAACGAGAGCATCATAAAGCATGTGAAAATCACATCTAAGTCTAACATACTTCCTATGCATAGGAATTTTATAGGAAAACAAATTGGAAAAACAACCAATAGTTACCATATGCAAGGAAGAAGAAAGAGACAATATCAATCTCAACATGACGAGAGGTAATTGGGTAACATGAAAGTTTCTACCACAATATTTTCCTCTCTCATAGCAATTATATGTGGGATCATATTCAAATTCAACAATATAGCTATCCCATAGGATATTATTTTCATGATCCACACGCATGCAAAGTTGACGCTCTTCAAAAATAGTGGGATTATCATCAAATAAAGTCTTGACTTCTCCAATCCCACTTTCAGTATTGTTGCAAATATCATATTCATCATGAGGTTTGAACAAATTTTCAAGATCATAAGAAAGATCATCACCCCAATCATGATTATTGCAATAAGTAGTGGTCATAGCAAAACTAACATCCCCAAGCTTAGGGTTTTGCATATTTTTAGCATGATTGTCACTAATAGGATTTATAGTGAAATCATTGCAATCATGCTTTTCATCCAAGGAGCCCTCGTGAATCACTTCATGAATTTCTTCCTCACAATTTTCAGATTCACGCATCTTACGCAAAACTCCAAAGGAATAGTCAATTGCCCTCAACTCACTAGCAATTTGTTCCACATGAGTGGGTCTCTTAAAGAGACTAGCAAGTGGATGAGGATCCATATCACTAGATTTTCAGCAAGCGAAGATACAAGCATATTGAGGGCACATGGCACACAAGCGAGCAAGAAAACCGGCAAAGGAAAACGGCAAAGGCAAAGGAAAACGGAAAAGGAGAAAGGCAAATGAAAACGGCAAATATGAAGTGGGGGAGAGGAAAACGAGAGGCAACTGCCAACAAAAGTAAATGCAAGAGAAGAGTTTGTGAGACCTACTTGGATAGATCTTGATTTCTCCTCCCCGGCAACGGCGCCAGAAATACTTATGATGTTTGCTGTGTATCCCCGGCAACTGCGCCAGAAATACTTTTGCTACCTCAAAAAGATCCCCGGCAATGGCGCCAGAAAGTAGTTGTGTCGACGGCACCAGGAATCCTTCAGCAACGGCTACGCCTTAAGGGACTTCCTAGGCAAGTATGCAAAGGATTTCCCCCATGGCCTTGGAGCCTTGCGTTGGTGTTCCCTCGAAGCGGAAAGGGGGATGTAGCACAACGACGGTAAGTATTTCCCTCAGTTTGAGAACCAAGGTATCAATCCGGCGGAAGAGTATCTCAAGATCCTGCACAAACACAAAAGCTTGCACCCAACACTATGAAGGGGTTGTCAATCCCTTATAGATTGTTGTCAAGTGAGAACTGAAAGCAACAAAGTAACAAAGCAAAGTCAAAGCGGAGATGTAAACGATCGATGTGAATAGACCCGGGGGCCGTAGTGTTTACTAGTGGCTTCTCTCACGAAAGCAAGTAGACGGTGGGTGAACAAATTACTGTCGAGCAATTGATAGAACTATGCAGAGTCGTGACGATATCTATGCAATGATTATTTCTATAGGCATCACGTTCGTAACAAGTAGACCGATACTTTCTGCATCTACTACTATTACTCCACACGTCGACCGCTATCCAACATGCATCTACTATATTAAGTCCATAAGAACAGAGTAAGGCCTTAAGCAAGATGACATGATGTAGAGGGATAATCTCGAACCAATGATAAAAACCCCATCTTTTTACCCTTGATGGCAACTGCTTGATGTGTAACTTGCTGCCCCTACTGTCACTGGGAAAGGTCACCTCATGGAAGAACCCAAAACCAAGCACTTCTCCCATTGCAAGAATCATAGATCTAGTTGGCCAAACAAAACCCAAGACTCGGAGAGACTTACAAGGATATCAAATCATGCATATAAGAAATCAGCAAAGACTCAAATATATATCATAGATAATCTGATCACAAGTCCACAATTCATCGGATCTCGACAAACACACCGCCAAAGAAATTTACATCGGATAGATCTCCATGAAGATCATGGAGAACTTTGTATTGAAGATCCAAGAGAGAGAAGAAGCCATCTAGCTACTAACTACGGACCCGTAGGTCTGAAGTAAACTACTAATGAGTCATTGGAGGGGCGATGATGATGATGAAGAAGTCCTCCAGCTCCAAATTCCCCTCCGGCAGAGTGCCGGGAAGGGTCTCCAGATGAGATCTCGCGGAAACGGAAGCTTGCGGCGGCGGAAAAGTATTTTCGAGGCTCCCCTGATTTTTTGCGGAATATTTGGGAATTTATAGGCCAAAGATCTAGGTCAGGGGGCGGCCAAGGAGGCCACAAGCCTGCCCACCGCCGACTCCCCCCTGGTGGCGGAGTGGGGGCTTGTGGGCTCCCTGGAGCCCACCTGGCTTGGCCCAAAAGCCCCCTGGACTTCTTCCGTTCGGGAAAAATCATTTCGGGGTTTTTCTTCCGTTTGGACTCCGTTCCAAAATCAGATCTGAAAAGAGTCAAAAACACGGAAAAAACACGAACTGACACTTGGCGCTGAATTAATAAGTTAGTCCCAAAAAGATATAAAAAGGTACATAAAACATACAAAGAAGACAAGATAACAACGTGAAACCATCAAAAATTATAGATACGTTTGAGACGTATGAGTTCCTCATGTCAAGTCTATTGATGTTGATCATATGCAGCGCAATGGAAGGTATTTCGGGACTCCTCTCTCCCTCTGTGAGAAGCTGGGCATCCTTGATATTATGCAGTTCAACAAAGACTTTGATGCTGAGCTGATTGCGGTGTTCTTTTCCACGGTTCACCTGGGTACTGATGAGGACCAGACTCTTAAATGGATGACCAATGGTAGGCTGCTTTCTGCTCCCTGGAAATCATTCATGGATCTTCTCCACATTGTGGACCAGGGTCTTGAGACCCCTCAGGGGTTCCGCCCTCATCATGAGTTTGCTGCTACCCGCAAGAAAGCCCTATACAAGTACACCACTGAGAAGATCTCCTCTACTATAGGCAAGTCCATTTGGGTGCTAGAGCCCTTCTTAGATATCATGCACCGCATCTTTTGTGTCACTTTATTTCCTCGTGTGGGCAATCTGGATATGGTTCACTCCTATTTGGTCGACATGCTTCTATTCTATGAGAAGCACAAGTTCAAGAGTCAGGTGCAACCTCTAAATATCTCTCACATTATGTGGTCTGAGCTCCGTTCTGCGGTGTTTGAGCATAAGTGCCCCATCTATGGCCCCTTTCTGATGCATCTGATTGAGCAGACTTTGGCAGTCTCCTTTCCTGGTGAGTTGTTCGAAGCTGGGGACTTGGTTATTCATAAGGTTGTGCAGCTCAGGTAGAAGGACAAGTGGGCTACTCATTGTGCCCCTGAAGAAGATGCGCCTGATGATATGGATGAAGATTCTGCGGATGACGAGGCTAATGAAGACTTTGTGGCTGACGAGGACACTGATGCCCCTGCTGCGCCCACCACTGGACAACCTTCATGGGATTAGAAGCTCAAGGAGAAGATGAAGGAACTCTTTTGTATGAAGTACAAGGGTCAGTACCGGGCTCACGCGGCCGAAAAGGGGGCCAGAAGTCATCACAAGGCTCTTGGGAGGCATGTTGGCATGACTATTGAGGATGGTTCTCGGTATTTACTCACTCATGAGGACACATGGATTGCTCGCCACTGCCCATGGTATTCCGATGTTGAGTTACCTCGCTCTCGTGCTCCTCCCGGCACCCTTCAGTGCAACTCCGAGTCTGTTGAGTACTGATGAGTCTTCTCTGCCCTTTTTGGCGTCTTGCTGCAAAAGGGGAGAGTGTTGGGACTTGCACGCCACGAGTGCACTTTCATTGTTCTTCTTTTCACTCGTGATCTCGTTTATCGTTTGCTTTGCTTTAATACTAAGTTGTCTGGCATGGAACTTGTTGGTTTGCGTCTTTAATGTGGATGAGACTCCTCTGAGACTAAGTCATATGGTGTGAGACATATGCTACTCCCTCCATCACAATATATTAGGCCTATCTCCAAAACCAGGATTTTTCAGAAATAAGGCGCATGACATTAAATAGTCTATTAATTAGGACGTTTTGTGTTTAATTAGACCCTGATTTCACTCCATCCCCATGCAAGTGTGGCCTTCACACGCGTTCACACCCATGGCTGCATGCAAGTGTGAATAGGAATTTGCATGCCTCCTCTCCCTCTCTTCTTCTCTCTTAATCATTCACACGACTTGCATGCAGCCAGTTTAATGTGGACGGTCTTTCCTATGCGTCAATTTTGCGTTTTATTAGGCGCATCTACAGCTAACTGCCTCAGTCTTTCCATCCAATTAGAAAACACCTAGGTCCCAGAGCTCTCTGAGTTGCGCCTAATAAATTGTAATGGAGGGAGTACCTTAGTTTTATCATATGTCTTTAATTTCGTGGGCTGCTTAAGTTGTGCTCTTATGTTATTGCTCACTTCTCTTCTTGCAACTATATTCTCTCAGTTATCTCTTAGATGCAAGTAGTGCATGTCTATAGAATATAGGGGGGGCGTTGATCCTACTGTGTGCACTTCACATTCCAAAAGTATCCTTAAATAGTGCACACACTTAGCGGGAGCGTGCCTATATTTTGTAGGCGGTGGGGTTGCATTCTATCTCAGTTTTTATCCTCTATGAAAATCCCGTGTTGCCATCAATCCACCAAAAAGGGGGAGATTGTAAGGGAATATTTCTACCCCTGTAATTTTGGTGATTGATGACGACACTTTTGCGGACTAATCGTGTGTAATAAGCCTTTCAGGTATTTCCTAGGTTTGCACAAATACGATTCTTGCCCCGTGGTGTTTTGATGAGAATATGATTTTCGCTCTTACGCTTCGTTGTCGGTGGACTTGGGTCGTAGGAAAAGTCGTACTATTAAGAGGGGATCCGCTTTGGAAAAGTTTGGGTGGAATCATCACGTACACTTCTCCCTCACCCATTTTCCGCGTCAATGGAGCTTTCTCTACCCTGCCTGTCGTGGGTATAAGCCTGACAATAGATGTGTAGGGTACGAATGAGATGGGCAGAGTCCTAGCTACGGCGAGGTTGTATGAGTTCAGGCCCCTCTGCGGTGGAGGTAACAGCCCTACGTCTCAGTGCTCTCGGAGCTTGTTACCGAGTGTGATATGGATTACAAAGATTTGCTAACCCCTTTACCAGTGGGGGAGGGCGGCTTATATAGAGTGCGCTGCCCCCCACAACGGTTCTGACTCAGGGGTGGAGTAGTGGCGATTGAATGCGGACGTTACAGGTAACGTATGCTCTAAATGCTAATAGATGCACCCGAAAACGTACGGCAGTTTCCCTCCGGAGAGGTTACGACGTACCGAGTGTATCCAGTCGGTGAGCCTGGTGTCCTCCGAATGCTAGTTACCGACTGGATGATTCAGGGCCTGTTACCGACTGGATGACGGGGATACCTTGATTCAGTCGGGGCAGACTTAGGGTCCTGTCCTTTGTGTGGGGTAGTCCTTGGATAGGGCGTGTACGGCAGGCCTATGACCCTACCCTAGGACTATGTCCCCATCATTAGTCCCCGAATGGATTGGGGTTGAAATGTAGAAGCGGTGCTTGAGGTTCAGATCCGACTGAACTAGGTTCGGCTTGGGCGTTGCTTGCCTCTATCCATTTTATGTCTCTCGACCAACGCTCCGAGTGGAAGTGCTTGCGAAACAGACAGTCGGGAACCGAGTGCTTCCACGGCATCTTTTGACGCGACCGGTCAACTGACAGCGGCGGATTTTCCGGGATCTCAAATTTCGGGTTCCGCGCGCTCAATGGGGGCAACGTCAGCGCGCTCGAGTAGCGCCTGACTCCTCGATCCTCGCGCCTTTAGCTCCTCCACAGATATTGCCGCGGTTGTTTGGGTGGATAAGATTTCGGGCCCGCTCGCCAGCGACCCAGTCGGTGTTCTATTTAACTCTGGGCGACGAGACCTTTCGGTTACGCTCGCCGAATCCTTCGCTCTTGCTTGCTCCGTCTTCCTCACCACCTCCTGCGCCTGTACGCCCTTCCCTTCCCCTCTCTCGAGAGAGCTCGCCTTTGCCGCCATGACCAAAGGTCAGACCAGCAAGATGGAGGCAAGGAAGAAGAAGAACAAGGCGGCGGCTGCTCAGCGGCGGCAGCGGCCGTTGCCGGCGGGGTGGATCCAGGGAGACTTGCTCCCCTCCACGGCGACGGAGGGGTACTTGCTGGAACTGGTAGAGCACGGCCAGCTTGTGCATAAGTCCTGGAGGCTGCCGGCGGACGACGAGGTCGAGCCGGCGCCATGGGAGGGGAGCGCGTCTTGCTCCTCAGCCATATTCACAGAGGTTTCTCTCTGCCACCGCATCCTTTCTTCAAAGGTATCATGAATCATTTTGGTGCTCAACTCCAGCACTTCCCTCCAAATGCTATCGCCCACCTTTCTGCCTTCATTGTTTTGTGCGAGTGCTTTATCGGTTGCCCCCCCCCATTGGGGTTTATTCAAACATATCTTCTCTGCCCACTCTCAAACCATCAAACGTCTTAGTCAGTCGGATGACAAGACACATCTCCTCCAGCTCTGCGGGGGTTTAGGGTTTCAGAAAAAGAGTCGGAGTAGCTACCCTGCTCTCCAGTTGAGCGAGTCGGTTAGGAACTGGCAGTCGACGTGGTTCTACTGCCAGGACATAGCCTGTCCGAACGCGTCGACTGGGCTGCCTCCATTTAGTCTAGACCGCCCCGCTCCACCCAAGCAACTCGCCCTCTCGAAAGCCGAGAAGAATGACATCCAGCCTTTGGTCGAGGCACTCGTGGATGTTGTCAGGAGGGGGGTCACCGGTATTGACCTGTTGGAAGTCTTCATCGATCGGCGAATCCAGCCTCTGCAGGCCCGCCACCACGCTATGTGGCACTACACAGGGCCCGAGGATTCCACTCGGACCAACGTGGAGGGCATTCTCGAGGAGAAGGTGACCTCATGGGTGCTCCAAATCACGGGTCCCTGTGAGAACCCCAAAGGAGCCCGCCGAGTGGCGCCTTACAGCACGGACAACCCTCCACCGAATCAGGTGAGCAGCATTAGCCGAGTGCATTGAACTGTCTTGATTTCAGTCGTTTATTTATATCTCCGTGTGATGCTTAATGTTTCTGACTGAACCTCATGCAGGAGTGGACCAACTGGTCTTCCCCCATCTCGAACGGGAATCCGGAGGAGGAGGAGGAAGAAGGCAGCCAGGAGGGGAGCGTGGAGAGCGCCGAATACGTCTCCGACAGCGGGGAGTCGGAGGAGGAAAACAGCGAGGAAGAGGAAGAGGACGAAGAGTCGGATTCACCACCTCCGCGGGCAGAGCATCGGAGTAAGTGTCGGCATGAGCCTGCCGTCCCTTCAGCCCCTCCTACGTCGTCGAGTGCTCCGCCTGCTGCTCCGGTGGTACCGAGTGTTAGAGGCACCAAGAGGGCCAGGGACGCAGCCACTGAACTTGCAGGTCAGTCCTCTAGGGCGCCCAAGCCGAGTGGGACCAAACCTAAGAAGGCTCTGCCGCGGATGAGGATGGCCGTCCCCGTCACCTCTACGTAAGTGAATCTAGCTTTCGGCTCTTTCTGTTGACCGAGTGAACTCCTGTTTTACAAGTCGAATGGACTTCACTCGACAGGGTTGCCACTTCTGCGACCTCGCCGGCCCGCCAAGGGGACGACCCCATGGACACGGACGACGTCGTTTCGTCTCAACCAGGTATGCTGTGGGAGAGTCGGGTATTTTATTTCTGTAGACTGTGCCATCCTTTTCTTTTTCTGAGGCGTTACGTTATTTGGCCTGTCAGGGGCGATCTTCCTGAATGAGGGTGATCAGGGGAGAGCTGACCCCGTCGTGGAGCCTGCCCAAGAGACTGTCCTGGAGCCTGTCCTTGAGGCCGCTCTTCCTGCCGCCGCCCCCGCCGCCAACGCTCCCCCGACCGAAATGCCTCCCCCGACTGAAGTGCCTCCACCGACTGAACCGGTGCCGGTGGGTGAAGAACCTACTGGGGCGAATCTTGGGATGCCCCATGAACTTTCCACAATTCCCAGTTCGTCGAATGCTGAATTCAGCATTCGGCGTGTCCCAGAGGAGCAGGTGGGGGCGGCCAAGGGGGCCATGATCCAGGTGGAGCTGATGGCCGGAGAGGCCAAGAGGGCTTATGACTCCGTTGCGGCCTTGTATCGGCAGAGCTTAGAGCTGCGCGATGACATCCGAGTAAGTAGCCTAGTAAGTACTTACTTTTCTTCTGTAGCCCACTGGGTGGTATTGTTGTTGCAATGGGTTCACTCCGAGTGAACCCAGTGGGTGTAGTCCCCGAGACTTCTGTCGAGTGCTTGCACCGACAGTTGTCTTTATATATTTGGTCTTTATTTTGGTTGTGTCTGTAGACAATATTTCCGAGTGTGAGTACTTATTGCAGTCGGAGAGCTCTTGCGTTAAGAGTCGCCGAGAGTAAGTTGCACGTAGGTGGAGTAGAATTAGCCTTTGAGGTGTAGGAAAACATGCATCTCAACACGGCGGACCTGCGTGAGGTGCATGCCAGTGGGGTCACTCTCAGTGAACCCACTGGGTGTAGTCCCCGAGACCGCTGTCGAGTGCTTGCGTCGGCAGGGGTCTTAAGAACTTAGCCTGTGAACTGATAAACTTGTTGATTACCCTTTGTTTTTTTATGCAGAAAACTTGTGAAATGGGAACTGCTTATGAAGCCTTGAGAGCGGAGAGGAACCAGTACGCTGGAGAACTAGAAGCTGCAATGCTCGCCATGGCTGGCATGAAGAGTGCACTGGAAGTACGAGAGAAGTCCTTGGAGGAGGCGCTGGAGGCAAACAGGGTGTTGGTGGCGGAGGTGGAAAGGCTGAAGAAACAGAGGACCGAACTGCACAATCAAATGGCTGTTCGGAACAAACGATGGACAGCTCAGGAGAAGTATGTCAACGACTAGGCTGTCCAGATGACGTCTCGTCTGGCAGGTAAGTCTTATGCTTTGTCGAGTGGTTGTACCGTGTGACCAACACTCGGTTTTTACTGTATATTTGCTCGTTTGGTGCAGATTTTTGTACTGATGCCGAAGCTGAAGCAGCGGCTGTGGAGCGGTCCATGAAGGACAATGTGCCACTCAGCGAGGACGCCAACCGGGATCTGCTCCGTGCGCATATCCGCGTATGCAAAGTGGGTCATTTCATCAGCCGATTGAGAGAAGTCTTCGGCCGCATTGAGAAAGAGCTTTGGCCGGAAGAGGAGTCACGGCAGGAGATGGGGAGTCTGTTGGGGCGACTGGATGAGATTCCGGCCCGAGTGCAATCCTGGAAGAAATCGGCGGCACGTTGCGGTGCTGACGTTGCGCTGTCTTTGGTCTGAGTCCATTGCAAGGAGGTGCGGGAAGATAAGCTGAAAGCATTGAAGGTCGCCAACACGAAGAAGCTTCAATTCGAAGACTTCATGGAGACGTTCCTTGAGACTGCTACCCGCATCGCAGATGGAATCGACTTGGACACTTTTGTGGAGCCCTCCAGTCCTGACGCCGGCCCAGCTGACGCATGATCGAACTTTATCCTCGGTATGCCGAGTGTTTACCTGTAATATACTCTGGCCACTTCTGTTGGCGGTCGTACTTTTAAATCGGTGTGGATAAGTTTGATCTGCACCGAGTCAGCTATCATTTTTGAACTTATGTTGTCGGAATGAAAACATTTATTCTTTTGTTTGAATGTTGTTTCGAGTGCAACACTTAATGCATGCTCGGAGAAGACTAAGACTTAGGTGATTCTTGGTCACGTCTAAGTCCCCGAGTGCAACGTATAGTGCACACTCGGAGGAGGTTAATACTTGGGCGATTCAGAATCGCGGTTAAGTCCCCGAGTGTGACGTATAGTGCACACTCGGAGGAAGTTAATACTTAGGCGATTCAGAATCGCAGCTAAGTCCCCGAGTGTGACGTATAGTGCACACTCGGAGGAGGTTAATACTTAGGCGATTCAGGATCGCAGCTAAGTCTCCGAGTGTGACATATAGTGCACACTCGGAGGAAGTTAATACTTAGGCGATTCAGGATCGCAGCTAAGTCCCCGAGTGTGACGTATAGTGCATACTCGGAGAAAGTTACTACTTAGGCGATTCAGGATCGCAGCTAAGTCCCCAAGTGTGACGTATAGTGCACACTCGGAGGAAGTTAATACTTAGGCGATTCAGGATCGCAGCTAAGTCCCCGAGTGTCACGTATAGTGCACACTCGGAGGAAGTTAATACTTAGGCGATGCAGGATCGCAGCTAAGTCTCCGAGTGTGACGTATAGTGCACACTCGGAGGAAGTTAATACTTAGGCGATTCAGGATCGCAGCTAAGTCCCCGAGTGTGACGTATAGGCATACTCGGAGAAGGTTACTACTTAGGCGATTCAGGATCGCAGCTAAGTTTTTTTTTGTGTGTGAGAACTCTGAATGTGCACAAAACTGAATCTGCTGAATATATTATTTCTTCAAACTTGTTCGTTACACTGCTTCAGTCGACGATCACGTGTAAAAACGCTTGAGGAGATCTCCGTTCCATGCGCGCGGCTCATCTATCTCCCTCTGAATATTGTAGAGTCTGTATGCTCCATTGTTCAGCACCTTGGAAATGATGAAAGGCCCTTCCCAGGCCGGAGCCAACTTGTGTGGTCTTTGCTGATCCACTCGGAGCACCAAATCGCCAGCTTGGAACGTGCGACTCCTGACGTGACATGCGTGAAAGCGCCGCAGATCTTGCTGGTAAATTGCCGAACGAGTGAGTGCCATCTCGCGTTCCTCCTCCAGAAGATCGACTCCATCTTGCCTTGCTTGTTCTGCTTCGGCTTCAGAGAAGAGTTCGACTCACGGGGCATTGTGAAGCAGGTCACTCGGAAGGACCGCTTCTACTCCATAAACGAGGAAGAACGGTGATCGCCCCGTTGATCTGTTCGGAGTGGTACGGAGGCCCCAAAGCACTGAGGGTAACTCGGTGACCCATGCACCGGCAGCATGTCCTACCTCGCGCAAGAGTCGGGGCTTCAAACCTTGAAGGATAAGTCCATTCGCACGCTCAGCTTGTCCATTGGATTGCGGATGTGCCACAGAAGCAAAATCCACTCGGATACCCTGACTCGTGCAGAAACCTTTGAATCTGTCCGAGTCGAAGTTTGTCCCGTTGTCTGTGATTATGCTGTGAGGCACTCCGAATCTGGAGATGATGTCCCTAACAAACTTAACGGATGTGGAGGCATCGAGTTTCTTGATGGGCTTGGCTTCTATCCATTTTGTAAACTTGTCGACTGCCACCAACAGATGTGTGTAGCCCCCTTGGCCTGTCTTGAATGGTCCGACTATGTCTAATCCCCAAACTGCAAATCGCCACACAAGTGGGATTGTCTTTAGTGCAGATGTTGGCTTGTAGGACTTGTTGGAGTAGAACTGACAGCCTTCACATCGGTCGACCATAGCTTTGGCCATCTCGTTAGCCTGCAGCCAGAAGAATCCAGCTCTGAACGCCTTGGCGATGATTGCTCTCGAAGAAGCGTGATGACCGCAGGTACCCGAGTGGATTTCCTCTAGGATCAACTGTCCTTCCTCTGGGGAAATGCAACGTTAGAAGACGCCTGAAACACTCTCCTTGTACAATTGACCGTCAATGACAGTGAATGCCTTCGACCTGCGAACTATTTGTCGGGCTTGGACTTCATCTTCTGGAAGTTCCTGTCTCAGGATATATGCCATGATCGGCACAGTCCACTCGGGAATGACTACCAGAATCTCTGTGACTAGATCAACCACAGCAGGCACATCGACTTCAGTCGGATCTGTTGTGCTCTTAGGTTGTACTGGTTCTTCCGTGAAGGGATCTTCTTTGACTGAAGGAAGATGGAGGTGCTTGAGACAGACATCACTCGGGATTGGTCTCCGAGTGGATCCGAGCTTTGCCAACTCGTCAGCTGCTTGGTTCTTCAGTCTTGGAACATGATGAAGTTCTAGACCCTCAAACTTCTTCTCCAGCTTCCTGACTGCATTGCAGTATGTCGTCATGGTGGGATTCCTTACATCCCACTCTTTCATCACTTGATTGACCACCAAATCCGAATCGCCGTAGACCATCAGGCAACGGACGCCGAGTGAGATGGCCATGCGCAATCCGTAGAGGAGAGCTTCATACTCTGCCTCATTGTTGGAGGAATCAAAGTGTATCTGAAGCACGTATTTGAGCTTGTCACCCTTTGGCGATATGATCACAACACCAGCGCCGGATCCATTCAACATCTTAGACCCATCAAAGAACATTGTCCAATGAGCCGAGTAGATGTGAGTCGGTTGCTGTTGTTCTACCCATTCTGCTATAAAGTCAGCCAGGGCTTGAGACTTAATAGCTTTCTTGGCCTCGAACTTGATGTCGCAGTACAGCATCTCCATTGCCCACTTCACCACTCGGCCTGATGCGTCCCGACTGTGGAGAATTTCTGATAACGGAGCATCAGAAACGACAGATACCGAGTGGTCTTGGAAATAATGGGCCACCTTCTTTGCAGTCATATAAATCCCATAGATAAGTTTCTGATAATGGAGATATGTCTGCTTGGAAGGGGTCAGGACTTCGGAGACGTAGTACACTGGCCGCTGAACTTTGTAAGCTTTGCCTTCCTCCTCTCGCTCGACTGTAAGAACAGTACTAACCACTTGATTTGTGGCCGCGATATATAGAAGAAGGGGCTCTTTACTGAGCGGAGCAGTAAGAACCGGCTGGGTGGAAAGTAGGACTTTGAGGTCGTCGAATGCGATTTGGGCTTCGTCTGTCCACTCGAAGGTATCTGACTTCTTCATGAGTCGGTACAGAGGAAGTGCTTTTTCACCGAGTCGACTGATAAACCTGCTCAAAGCCGCTAGGCAACCTGTGAGCCGTTGAACATCGTGTATTCTGACCGGCCTATCCATTCGGACGATGGTCCCGATCTTTTCGGGGTTAACATCGATCCCTCGTTCGGAAACGAAGAAACCGAGTAACTTTCTGCTCGGAACGCCAAATGAACATTTGGCTGGGTTTAGCTTGATATCGTACCTACGAAGGTTGGCGAATGTTTCTGCCAAGTCAGTCAGCAGGTCGGAACCTTTGCGTGACTTGACTATGATATCATCCATGTATGCCTCCACATTGCAACCGATCTGGTCGAGGAGGCATTTTTGGATCATGCGCATAAAGGTAGCTCCTGCATTCTTCAGACCAAAAGGCGTAGTGATGTAGCAGAAGCACCCAAACGGGGTGATGAAGGCTGTTTTCAACTCATCGGGACCATACAGACGGATCTGATGATAACCCGAGTAGGCATCAAGTAATGACAAACGCTCGCATCCCGCAGTCGAATCGACAATTTGATCTATGCGGGGAGCGGAAAATGGTCTTTCGGGCAGACCTTATTGAGGTGCTTGAAGTCAATGCACATTCGGAGTGACTTGTCCTTCTTGGGCACCATGACGACATTGGCGAGCCACTTGGAGTGGTGAACCTCGCGAATGAAGTTGGCAGCCAGCAGCTTGGCCACCTCTTCTCCGATCACCTTCCTCTTGTGCGCGGCGGACCGACGCAGGCGCTCTCGGACGGGTCGAGCAACGGGATCCACATGCAGTCGGTGCTCAGCCAACTCCCTGGGAACACCCGGCATGTCAGAAGGCTTCCATGCGAAGATGTCCCAGTTCTCACGGAGGAATTGGGTGAGCTCGGCTTCCTATTTAGGATCGAGGGTGGTGGAAATGTTCGTCGGGGCGGCAGACTCGTCCGTCGGATGGATGCTGATTTTCTTCGTCTCTCCCGCCGACTGGAACATGGACTCAGAAGCTGGTTTCTTCGAGCGCATCAAGTCGGCAGGGTCGACTGTCTTCTTGTATTCGTCGAGCTCGAGCACCGCCATCTGATGGTCGGCAATTCTCGATCCCTCTTGTAGACACTCCTCGGCTCGCTGGCGGTTGCCGGTGATGGTGATAACGCCTTTTGGGCCCGGCATCTTCAGCTTCAAGTACACATAGCACGGGCGTGCCATGAAACTCGCGTACGCCGGGCGGCCCAGAATCGCATGGTAAGCGCTCTGGAAATCCACCACCTCGAATGTGAGCTTCTCCTTGCGAAAGTTTTTGTCAGAGCCGAAAATGACCTCCAGCGCGATCTGGCCGAGTGACTTGGCCTTCCGCCCGGGGACGACTCCGTGGAACTGCATATTGCTCTCGCTGAGTCTGGACATCGGAATGCCCATTCCCTTGAGGGTGTCGGCGTACATGATGTTCAGTCCGCTACCGCCGTCCATGAGGACTTTGCGCAGATGGACTCCCTCCACCACCGGGTCGACGACCAGAGCCTGTCTTCCTGGAGTGGGGACATGCGTTGGATGATCCGACTGATCAAAGGTGATCGCAGTCTGAGACCATTTCAGAAACTTGGGAGCAGTCGGAACGGCCATGTTGACCTCTCTGTTCACTAACTTCATACGACTCTTGCTTTCGACATCAGCAAAAATCATGAGGGTTGCGTGGGCTTGGGGGAACGGATCCTCCTTGTCTTCCTCGTCCTGCTCGGGATTCTTCTCACTCGATTGTCCTTCGCTGAACCCCTGGATCAGGAGACGACATTGCCGAGTGGTATGCTTCGCGTATATGGGATTGCCTTCTTCATCCATCTTCGTGTGTATTGGACAAGGCTGATCCAGGATGGGATTGTTAAACGGCTTCTTCTTGGGGGCAGATTGTGCTTTCCCTTTGCCCTTGAACTTGGCGCTGGTCACAGCTGCAGCTTCTGCCTGCGGTGTGGGTGGAACTTTCTGTTTCTGCTTCCGAGTGTTACCTCCGTCGGTATCGCCGACTGTCTTGTGTTTGCCGCTCCGGATGCGGTCTTCTTCCTCGCCATTTGCATAACGAGCAGCTATCTCCATCATCTTGCTCATGGAGATGTCGCATGTCCTGCCGAACTTTAGGTACAACTCTCTGTACCGCACGCCTGCCTTGAATGCACAGACTGCTTGATGCTCGGTGACACTCTCCACCGTGTGGTAAAGAGTCGTCCATCGCTGGATGAAGTCGCGCAAGGGCTCATTCGGCTTCTGGACACAGTGCTGAAGCTCCACAAGGCCTGCAGGGCGTTTGCACGTCCCTTCGAAGGTCCTGACGAACACTCGGGCAAGATCTGCCCAACTGTAAATGCTTGAGGGGGCTAACTGGTTCAGCCAAGCTCGCGTCGAGCCGTCCAGCATCAGAGGGAGGTGCTTCATAGTGACATAGTCGTCCCCTCCTCCGATCTGGACCGCCACTCGGTAGTCGTCTAGCCATGTTTCAGGCTTGGATTCCCCCGTAAATTTACCGATTCCCGCTGTCAATCGGAAATTGGGCGGGATGTCAGCCGAGCGGATGGCTCGACTAAAACACTCGGGGCCGGACACGATGGTCCTGCTGCCACTCGCACGATCCAGATCATGGCCATCGCGGTGAGCTCGACCCCTGTCGACTCTTCGCTGGGCGATTCGCCCTCTTGCGTCGGGTCTTGGGTCGTAAGCGTCACCGACTGAACACTGATCATCATGATGTCGGGACCCATAGGGCCCACCCCGCGGAGGGGTGCGCGAACGGCGGCGATCTTCACGGACCATGGAACGACTGCCTCCTCTGTTGTGCTGATAGGAGCCGGGGTTGTGAACCGACCGATGCGTGTTCGCATGGGCGGAACTATTGTGGATCCGATTATGCGATTGGGAGACTGCCCAATTCTGCTGCTGCGCTGTGTGCAACAGAGCACGGATCTGCTCGATTCCTCTTCCTGCCTCTGAATCAGTCGGTTGGAGGGAATCGGCGATCTTGGCTGCCGCAGCCAAGTTGAGGAGAGGTGTGCGGAACAACTCCACGTTGCTCTGCCGGGTGTGCCGACTGGCAGAACGGCGAGGCGGACGGCGTGCACCGGATGCTTCACCGGCTTCGCGTTCGTTCCAGCCAGCCCGATGGGGATCTTCATGGGAGTTGGCCATGTGAACTTCTGCTGCAGGCCCGAAGCCCACGTACTCGGAAGGGATCCCCGTCGGAACCGAGCCCGAGCACTGGGGATGCAGGGCGACCACAACAGACTCCAGAACCGCCACTTGAGAGGACGCGAACTGACGCGCTCGGGCATGCTGCACCCAACGTTGCAGACGCGGACTGCGAGATCGCTTGCTGCGACGCGTGACGAAGGTGCAGGCCGGTAATGGAGCCGATTGTTGGAGAAGAAGAACGTCGCGAGCCCCGGCACGGAAGTGTGTGGCCCCGCGACGGGGAAGCGCCTCAACGTCGAGAGGTGCCTCCCGAAGCCATGCCGAATCGTCGACGATGAAGGAGAGAGCGCCGAAGAGGATCTGGTGACCCATGCTCGAACCTCCACCGAACAACATGACGAAAGGAAGTAGTCGCAAACTCGCCGGAAGTCGCTTAGACGCCTGCCCCATGGTGGGCGCCAACTTTCGTGGGTATAAGCCTGACAGTAGATGTGTAGGGTACGAATGAGATGGGCAGAGTCCTAGCTACGGCGAGGTTGTATGAGTTCAGGCCCCTCTGCGGTGGAGGTAACAGCCCTACGTCTCAGTGCTCTCGGAGCTTGTTACCGAGTGTGATATGGATTACAAAGATTTGCTAACCCCTTTACCAGTGGGGGAGGGCGGCTTATATAGAGTGCGCTGCCCCCCACAACGGTTCTGACTCAGGGGTGGAGTAGTGGCGATTGAATGCGGACGTTACAGGTAACGTATGCTCTAAATGCTAATAGATGCACCCGGAAACGTACGGCAGTTTCCCTCCGGAGAGGTTACGACGTACCGAGTGTATCCAGTCGGTGAGCCTGGTGTCCTCCGAATGCTAGTTACCGACTGGATGATTCAGGGTCTGTTACCGACTGGATGACGGGGATACCTTGATTCAGTCAGGGCAGACTTAGGGTCCTGTCCTTTGTGTGGGGTAGTCCTTGGATAGGGCGTGTACGGCAGGCCTATGACCCTACCCTAGGACTATGTCCCCATCATTGCCTATACCTGCCTTGCATCGTGCAAGCGGTAGTACCGCTACTACCGCTTATCACCAGTAGTACCGCCCCACGGGCGGTAGTACCACTCAGTGTGGTAGTTTTCCTCTAGTACCGTTGTCTTGTTCCGCTCTCAAAAGTGTCAACACTTTTTGTGGGCGAATTTTATGGTAGTAGAGGGCGGTAGTATAGCCCGTAGCGCGGTAGTACCGATTTCTACTACCGCCCCCAGCGGTACTAGCCTCTGTGCCCGAGTTTTGCCTGCTCCTCTTTGCCTGGGAGGTAGTACCGCTCCGAGGAGCGGTAGTACCGCTCTGTCTCGTGCACAAGGGGTGGGTAACGGGCAGATTCCCTCCCCCACTATATAAAGGGGTTCTTCTTCTGTGAGAACTTCACCTTTCCCCCCCCCCCCAAGGTCCATTGTTGCTCCAAGCTCCATTTTAGCCCGATCTCTCTCCCTAGCCAACAAAACTTGTTGATTTTCTAGGGTTTGGTTGAGAGGGCCTTGATCTACACTTCCACCAAGAGAAATTTGATTCCCCCCATTAATCCCTTGCGAATCCTGTTACTCTTGGGTGTTTGAGCACCCTAGACGGTTGAGGTCACCTCGAAGCCATATTCCATTGTGGTGAAGCTTCGTGGTCTCGTTGGGAGCCTCCAATTAAATTGTGGAGATTGACCCAACCTTGTTTGTAAAGGTTCGGTCGCCACCTTCAAGGGCATCACTTAGTGGAATCACTACACCTCGCACCGTGTGAGGGCGTGAGGAGAATATGGTGGTCCTAGTGGCATCTTGGGGAGCATTGTGCCTCCACACCACTCTAACGGAGACGTACTTCCCCTCAAAAGGAAGGAACTTCAGAAACACACCCACGTATTCATCGGTTCCACTTGTGGTTATTTCTTACCTTTACTTGTATTTACTTATTGCTTCTTATTGTTGTTGTTAACGTCATATAGGTTGCTCTCTTAGTTGCATATCTAGACAACCTATTTATCGCTAAAACTTATTTGGTTGAAGTAAAGTTTTAATTTTTTGTTAGTTGCCTATTCACCCCCCTCTAGTCAACCATATCGATCCTTTCAAGTGGTCTTGCAGTTGCAGACAATGGCAGATCACTGGTAAACCATGCATCCATGCACTTCCCTTTATCACTGCTCTAAGAGGTGAAGCAAGTGGAATAGATCAGTATCTCCATAAATATTACTCAGTTGACATGTTCACAGCTACTTATTCTGAGAACCTACCAGCTCTAGAAGGCAAGCAACACTGGGACATTGTAGATCCTGGATTCAAACTGTGTGCTCCTATTCAGCATAGAGCACCAGGCAGACCAAGAAAGCAAAGGATTAGAATTAGCACTGAAGGAAAGGGCCTTGGTCCTAGGAAGCATAAGTGCAAACGGTGTGGGAGATGTGGACAGAAAGCCAAGGACTGCAAACAATCTATTGATCCAGCCTTTGGAGAATATGAACACTGTGAAGCAGACAATGCATATG
This sequence comes from Hordeum vulgare subsp. vulgare, assembly GCF_904849725.1. NCBI lineage: Eukaryota > Viridiplantae > Streptophyta > Magnoliopsida > Poales > Poaceae > Hordeum > Hordeum vulgare. Next base: position 97,508,236 of record NC_058521.1, on the reverse strand, counting down.
ATCATCCTACAACTAATGAACGAGCAGAAGCAGAAATACAAGAGGAGGAGGAGGAGGGTGAGACAGTAGTTGATGTTCTTCACCAGGAGATGCCACCACCAAAGGAGCCCTCACATGGTGCATCTATAGGAGGTAGTTGTGCAGTCAGGTATGTGCATATGTTACAAATTCTTACATGTGTTTTGTCTTACTGCTTTATAAAATATTTCAAATTGTCATATGCTTCCACTTGTTTAGCCCTAGGAAAAATTATAAAAGGGCAGCAGAAAGTGGAGCTTCTCTCAGGTGCAAGCAGAATACAGTTGTGGAACCAACAAATTTTGCTCAATTGAAAGCAGTGTGAAAGAGGAGCTTCTCCGAGGTGTGGCAAGCAAAATACAGTTGTGTAACCAACAACAACATTTTTCTCAATTGAAAGCGGTGTGAAAGAGGAGCTTCTCCCAGGTGTGTCAAGATAAATACAGTTGTGGAACCAACAACAACATTTTGCTCAATTGAAAGAAGTGTTCAAAGGAAATTTTTCTCTCCAAAAAGAGCAGCAACAACAGTTGAAGCTCCAAACCATGAAATAACACTAGAAGCAAGGCAAAGCTAGCACCAAACCCAGCCAAGAACACCAAGAGCAAGAAACTTAAGTTATAGTACTATGTTATATTTGCTAGTGCTTTTTATGCACTTATCAGGTTGCTGAATTTGGTACAATGTTAGCTTGTTGTTATGCACTTAAGTTCTAGTACTATGTGTGCTTAATGCACTGTCAACTTGCTATATTTGGTTGAAAGAACATATGCTCCCTTGGTGGTTTTGATAATTCATGACAACATACATTGTATCTTGGACTAACACTTTTACCTAGTATATTTCAGGTATAGTCCACACAGAGCATTGGCCAAAGGATTGTGAGGAGAAGCCCCTTGATTCAAGGAAAGGAATAGGATTGGCTCAATCTTCAAGCAAGATTAATCTACATTTTACATTTGTGAAAAATCACTTTTGAGTCCACAGGAAAGCCAAAACTATTAAAAGGGGGTTAACTATTATGATGAATTGGTTGCTCAAGTGCTTAGAGATAGCCACCAAAAATATTCAGTCATTCTCCCACAAATATCTCTGTCCCAAGCCAAAACAGCAAAATCGGTGCCACCAAGTTTTCCCACTCGGCCCTATCTACTTTCCCAGTGACAGATCCTTTGCCAAACCCTAATCTCTCGGTACCATTAACTTTCACATCGGTGCCACCAAAAGAGCATGACCAACTTTCTGTTGACTCGATTTCAAGAATCAGAATTTCTGAGATTGAAATCGGTACCACCGAGATTTTGAAACTGCTCTTGGTCATCGAATCGGTACCACCGAGATTCATATATCGGTCTCACCAAGAATTCAAAAGTTGCCACATTTAATGCAACTCGGTACCACCGAGATTCTTTTCGGTGGCACTGAGTTCGGCAATAATGTTGAAAGGTTGGATTTTGGGGTATGCCTATATATACCCCTCCACCTCCTCTCATTCCCACAGGAAGCACTCAGAAAACACACTCACTTGATAGATCCATTTTTTTAGAGAGAACCACCTACTCATGTGTTGAGATCAAGAGATTCCAATACAACCATTTGAAACTTGATCTCAAGCCTCCCCAAGTTGCTTTCCAGAAAATCAATCTCTCCTACCCATGCCAAATTTTAGAGAGAGTGATTGAGTGTTGAGGAGACTATCTTTTGAAGGACAAGAGCAAGGAGTTCATCGTTCTACCGCATCTATTACCTTTTGTAGGGTGGTGCCTCCTAGATTAGTTAAGTGTCGCTTGGGAGCCTCCTACTTCGTGTTGGAGAGTTGTACCAAGAAGTTTGTACGGCTAAGGAGATCGCATAATTTGTGAAGATCTACCGTGAGTGAGGCTAGTCCTGTGTGGATGTTAGCCATGGTGGAATAGACAACGACGCTTTTTAGTGGACCCCTTGTGGGTGGAGCCCTCCATGGACCCTCAAAGTCGTTACCCACCGTGGGTTGAAGTCTCCACTAACATGGACGTACGATAGCACCACCTATCAGAACCATGCCAAAAATCACCGTGTCCTTCTTGTGTTTGATCTTCCTAAACTCTACTCTTTCTTACATGTGCAATGTGTTACTTTCCGCTGCCATACTTGTTGACTAGCATGTGTAGGGTGCACTAGACTTGTTAGAATTGGTTAAATCTGTCAACCATTAAAATTGGAAAAAGGCTAGGATTTTAGTTTATGCAAGTAGTCTATTCACCCCCCCCCTCTAGACACCCCTTCTATTGATCCCACAATTGGTATCAAAGCTTTGGTCTCCATACCTTGGTTTAGTCAACATTGGAGGAAGATGGATGTGCCTAGTTTGGGGAATCTTAGTTGTAGAGTGCATATTCTCAATGTGGGGGCATTATAGACAATGAAAGATGAAATGCTTGATATATTTGACGAATTCCATTTGTGCAAGTATGTTGAATGTCCTTATGTGCCTCCCATTAACCCCTTACATCCTTATCATGATGATGAAGTTAATATGATTGGCAATGTTAAAATTGTTAATCTTATCATTAGAGGACTGCCAAGAAATATGCTTAATCGAATGAAGTGTGCTTATACTTTGTGGAAAGATTTGGAGAAAAGATATCCTGACTACTCATTGAAAATCGTGATGTCATTTTCCACAAATCCATCGCTTTTCACAAAAGGAAGCCAAATGGTCCTAATTTTGATAAAAGTCTATTTGAGCTTAGTGACCTCATGCACGCTAAAGGAGATGTCATTACCATTAACAATATCATCGTTGAAGCCATTCACATACATAAACATGAACATTGTCATAGTCAAAATCCTGATGAAATTCTTGATTCTTATGATGAGGATATTCCGTGTGACGATGACAATGTGGAGCATGGCTACTATGATGAAGATGAGGAGTTTGACATCGAGCATCAGAAGACCACGAGGAACCTTAGTCTTATGGAAAACCTTAGAGACTACATGTCCAGAGGAAAAGAGTGGATACTTGAAAGTGGATGCACCGATCACATGACCGGATATAAAGACATGTTTCATGAGATCACACCAAACCACGAACCTCGAAGGTATGTGACCTTTGGTGACACCTCCAAGGGTAAGGTACTTGGTCTCGGTAAGATGGCCATATCTCATGATAGTTTCATTAAAAATGTCATGCTTAATGAATATTTTGGATACAATCTTCTTTCCGTATCTAGATTAGCACATTTTGGTTTCAATGTGCTATTTACGGAAGTTGATTGCCAAGTGTTTCATCGTGATAATTATAACATGATCTTTACTGGTTTTTGCAAAGGTGATCTATACATTGTCGATTTCACTAAAAAAATCCAAACCCCGCACATATTTTATTGCAAAATCCTCTAAAGGTTGGTTATGGCATAGAAGGCTAGGACATGTTGGTATGTGTAACCTTGACAAGCTTATAAAAAGTGATCATATTCTTGGTGTTAAAGATATTATCTTTGACAAAGATAGACTTTGTAGTGCTTGTCAAGCAGGAAACCAAGTCAGTGCAATTCATCTCGTGAAGAACATCATGACTACAAGAAGGCCACTCGAGCTGCTACACATGGATCTTTTTGGTCCCAATGCTTACAAGAGCCTATGAGGAAATATTATGGTTTAGTCATTGTTGATGATTTTCCTGATTTATGTGGGTATTCTTTCTTGATGATCAGTCACAGGTACAAAAGATCTTCAAGAACTTCGCTCGGAAAGCCCAAAATCAATTTTAAGTGAAGATCAAGAAAGTTCGGAGCGACAATAGAACGGAGTTCAAGAACACAAATGTGGATACCTTTCTTGACGAAGAGGGTATCTCCACATGAGTTCTCGGCAACGTACACTCCTCAACAAAATGGAATTGTTGAGAGGAAGAACCGAACTCTTATAGAGATGTGAGAATGATGCTTGAAGAATACAAGATGCCAAGACACTTATGGGATGAAGTCGTGGAAACAGCTTGTCATGCCATAAACCGACTCTACTTACACAAGATTCTCGGTAAAACAGCATACGAGCTACTCATCGGTAACAAACCCCAAGTTGGATACTTTCGAGTATTCAACTCTAAGTGCTACATTCTTGATAAGCATCGTTGCTCTAAATTTGCTCCTAAATCTCATGAAGGTTTCCTACTTGGTTACGAATCAAACTCTCGCACTTATCGTGTCTACAACAGCTTCACTCGGAAAGTTGAAGAGATGATAGATGTGAAGTTTGATGAATCTAATGGTTCGCAAGTCGAACAATTGCCAAATGATGTAGGAGATAAGGAACCTTCGGAAACCATCCAAGATCTACCTATCGGCAAGATTCATCCCATGGAGGTGAAGGAAAGTACTTCATTGATACGTCTCCAACGTATCTATAATTTTTGATGGTTCCATGCTATTATCTTGTCAACTTTGGATGTTTTATATGCATGAATATGCTATTTTATATCTTTTTTGGGACTAACCTATTAACTCAGTGCCAAGTGCCACTTTCTGTTTTTCCGTGTTTTTGACCCTTTTTCAGACGGAGTCCAAATGGAATAAAACTTTGCGATGATTTTTTTTGGACCAAAAGAGACCCCCGAAGGTTTGGAAGAAGGCCAGAAGAGCCACAAGGGAGTCACAAGCCGGGGAGGCGCGACCCCCCCCCCCTAGGCCGCACCTACCAGGCTTGTGACCTCCTCGTGGGCCCAACCGACGTAATTCCACCGCCATAAATTCCTATAAATACATAAACCCCCAAAAAGAAACCTAGATCGGGAGTTCCGCCGCCGCAAGCCTCTGTAGCCACCAAAAACCAATCTGGAGCCTGTTCCAGCACCCTACCGGAGTGGGAATCCATCTCCGGTGGCCATCTTCATCATCCCGGCGATCTCCATGACGAGGAGGGAGTAGTTCTCCCTCGGGGATGAGGGTATGTACCAGTAGCTATGTGTTTGATCTCTCTCTCTCTTGTGTTCTTGAGATGTCTTGATCTCGATGTACCGCGGGCTTTGCTACTATAGTTGGATCTTATGATGTTCTTCCCCCTCTCCCTTCTTGTAATGAATTGAGTTTCCATTTGAAGTTATCTTATCGGATTGAGTCTTTAAGAACACTTGATGTATGTCTTGCATGTGTCTATTGATACGTCTCCAACGTATCTATAATTTTTTATGGTTCCATGCTAGTATCTTGTCAAACTTTGGATGTTTTGTATGCCTTTTATATCTTTTTTGGGACTAACTTATTAACTCAGTGTCAAGTGCCGGTTCCTGTTTTTTCCGTGTTTTTGACCCTTTTCACACGAGGATTTTAAACGGTGTCCAAACGGAATAAAACTTCCAAAAAGATTTTTTTCGAAATAGAAGATACGCACGAGACTTGAGAACCAAGGCACGGGCCACCAGGGGACCCCACAAGCTCCCTAGGCGCGGGAAGGGGGCCCACGCCTAGCAGGCTTGTGGGCCCCCTATGGCTCGTCTGCCCTACCTCTTCTGCCTATAAATTCAGAAAAATTCCAAAACTGCGAGAGAGATCAATGAAAATACTTTTCCGCCGCCGCAAGCTTCTGTCTCCGCAAGATCCCGTCTGGGGCACGTTATGGTGCCGTGCCGGAGGGGGGATTCGGATACGGAGGGCTTCTTCATCAACACCATGACCTCTCCGATGATGCGTGAGTAGTTCACCATAGACCTTCGGGTCCATAGCTAGTAGCTAGATGTCTTCTTCTCTCTCTTGGATCTTCAATACAAAGTTCTCCATGATCTTCATGGAGATCTATCCGATGTAATCTTATTTTGTGGTGTGTTTGTCGAGATCCGATGAATTGTGGATTTATGATCAGATTATCTATGAATCTTATTTGAGTTTCTTCTGATCTCTTATATGTATGATTTCATATCCTTGTAATTCTCTTCGAGTTGTGGGTTTTCTTTGACCAACTTGATCTATGATTCTTGCAATGGGAGAAGTGCTTGGTTTTGGGTTCATATCGTGCGGTGACCTCTCACAGTGACAGAAGGGGCGGCAAGGCACGCATCATGTTGTTGCCATCAAGGGTAAAAAGATGGGGTTTTCATCATTGGTTTGAGTTTATCCCTCTACATCATGTCATCTTACTTAAGGCGTTACTCTGTTCGTCATGAACTCAATACACTAGATGCATGCTGGATAGCGGTTGATGTGTGGAGTAATAGTAGTAGATGCAGAAAGTATCGGTCTACTTGTCTCGGACGTGATGCCTATATGTATGATCATTGCCTTAGATATCGTCATGACTTTGCGCGGTTCTATCAATTGCTCGACGGTAATTTGTTCACTGATGTCCCACAAGCGTATGGGATCGCAGCAGTTTTCGAGGGTAGAGTATTCAACCCAAATTTATTGATTCGCTCACAAGGGGAAGCTAAAGGATATTCTCAAGTATTAGCAGTTGAGTTGTCAATTCAACCACACCTGAAAGATTATTGTCTGCAAGCAAAGTATCAGTAGCAAGGTAGTATGATAGCAACGGCACCAGAGAAAAGCTTTGACAATCCCAGCAATGGCGCCAGAAAAGGCACGTTGACGGGAGACAATTCTTGAGACTATTGCTATACTTCCCTGGCAACGGCACCAGGAAGAGCCTTGTCGACGGGATGTTAGCGCCAACAAAGTCTTGCAACAAGTAACAGCGGAGTATCAAGGAACAATAGTAGCAGCAACAACAGCAAAGTAACGAGTAACAGCAGTAGCGACAGTAGCAGCAGTAGTGACAGCAGCAAAGTGGCCCAATCCCTCTTGTAGCAAGGGACAAGCCTAGGCAAAGTAACGTAGAGATAACCAGTAGTAAAAGACTCGTAGGAAGTGGATCGGTGATGGATGAGTGTGACGGATGTGATTCATCATGTAACAGCTATAACACAGAGAGATATGTGGCTAGCTCCCGTTCATCAATCTAATGTAGGCATGTATTCCTTATGTAGTCATACGTGCTTAGGGAAAAGAACTTGCATGACATCTATTGTCCATCCCTCCCATGGCAGCGGGGTCCTAATGGAAACTACGGGATATTAAGGTTCTCCTTTTAATAAAGAACCGGACCAACGCATTAACACGTGGTGAATACATGAACTCCTCATACTATGGTCATCTCCGAGAGTGGTTCCGACTATTGTCACTCCGGGGTTGCCGGGTCATAACACATAGTAGGTGACTACAAGTTGCAAGATAGGATCTAAAACACACATATATTGGCGACAACATAATAGGTTCAGATCTGAAATCATGGCACTCGGGCCCTAGTGACAAGCATTAAGCATAGCCAAGTAGTAGCAACATCAATCTAGAACATAGTGGATACTAGGGATCAATCCCCGTCAAGAACTAACTCGATTACATGATAGATCTCATCCAACTCATCACCGTCCAGCAAGCCTACGATGAGATTACTCACGAACGATGAAGAGCATCATGGAATTGGCGATGGAGAAAGGTTGATGATGACGATGGCGACGATTTCCCCTCTCCGGAGCCCGAAACGGACTCCAGATCTGCCCTCCACATGAAGAACAGGATGTGGCGGCGCCTCCTTATCGCAAAACGCGATGAAACCTTCTCTCTGATTTTTTTCCAGACGAAACGGAAGATATAGGACTGAGATTGGGGGCGGTGGTGCCACGTGGGCCCCACAAGCGTGCATGGCGCGGCCTAGGGGGGTGGCCGCGCCGTGTGGGCTTGTGGCCCACTGGAACACCCCCTCGCGTGGATCTTTGCGCAAGTATTTTTCTTTTATTCCAGAAAAAATATCCGTAAATTTTCACGACGTTCCGAGAACTTTCATTTCTGCACAAAAACAACACCATGGCAATTCTGGTGAAAACAGCGTCAGTCCGGGTTAGTTCCATTCAAATCATGCAAATTAGAGTCCAAAACAAGGGCAAAAGAGTTCGGAAAATTAGATACGACGGAGACGTATCATTCACCCACCGTATTATTTGCTATTTTGAGAGAAGCCTCTAGTGAACACTATGGCCCTCGGGTCTACTTCACACCATACTTTCAGCCTTACAATTTTACTTCGTTGCACTTTCCGCCTTCAGATCTCACTTTGTAATCAATCTAGAAGGGATTGACAACCCCTTTTAGCGTTGGGTGCAAGCTCTTTTGTGTTTGCGCAGGTACTCTGGACTTGGCGCGATTCTCCTACTGGATTGATACCTTGGTTCTCAAACTGAGGGAAATACTTACTGCTCCTGTGCTACATCACCCTTTCCTCTTCAAGGGAAAAGACAAATCAAGCTCAAGAGCCAGCAGAAGAATTTCTGTCGCCGTAGCAGAAGGATTTCTGGCGCCGTTGCCAGGGAGTATCAAGTCAAGAATAGTCTCCCGTCAACGTGCCAATTTCGTGCGCCGTTGCCGGCGAGGATCAAGTCAAGAACTCATCCAAGTAAGCGTCGCAAACTCATCTCTGGAGTTTACTTTTTTTGCCTCTCATTTTCCTCTCCCCCACTTCTGAAGAACAAAAATTTACAAAAATATTTGCCTTTTTTTCGTTTGCCTTTTTCGTTCGCCCTTTTCTCTCGCTTGCTTTATGTTCGCTTGTGTGCTTCTTTGCTTGCTGAAGTCACCATGACTGAAAACACCAAACTTTGTGACTTCTTGAATACTAATAATAATGATTTTATTAGTACTCCGATTGCTCCCGCCACTAGTGCGGAATCATACAAAATCAATGCTGCTTTGCTGAATGTTGTTATGAAAGAGAAATTCTCCGTCCTTCCTAGTGAAGATGCCGCATCCCATCTTAATACCTTCATTGAGCTTTGTGATATGCAAAAGAAGAAAGATGTGGATAGTGATGTGATTAAATTGAAGCTTTTTCCTTTCTTGTTGCGAGATCGAGCAAAAACTTGGTTTTTCGTCTTTGCCCAAAAATAGTATTGATTCTTGGAACAAGTGCAAAGATGCTTATATATCCAAATATTTTTCCGCCGGCTAAGATTATCTCTCTCCGTAATGATATCATGAATTTTAAGCAACTTGATCATGAACATGCCCTTGTCTTCCTTGATTAAGAGTAGCAACGCTAGCTTGGACGTTAATTTTGTTGGTAGGAATAGTTTTGGCAACAACAATGCTTTTAGAGGAAACTATGTTCCTAGGCCTTTTCCTAGTAACCCCTCTAACAACTTTGGCAACTCCTACAACAATACTCATGGAAATTACAATAGATTACCCTCTAATCTAGAGAGTAATATCAAAGAGTTTATCAACTCGCAAAATATTTTCAACGCGTCCATAGAGGAAAAACTACTCAAAATTGACGATTTGGCTAGGAGCGTTGATAGAATTTCTAGTGATATTGATGCTTTGAAAGTTAGATGTGCTCCTCCCAAGATCAATATGGATGAAACTTTGAAAGCTATGCGTGTTTCCATGAGTGAGAGCAAAGAAAGAACCGCCCAAATTCGTGCTAAACATGAATGGCTTAAAAGGGCGTGTTCTCGTGATAAAAATCACGAAGATCTTAAAGTGCTTGGTGTGACTCCCATTGAATCTTTGTTTTCTTATGTAAAACCTAATGATGATGGGGCTGGATATGAATCCACTTTGGTTGAAAAACTCCCCAATGATTCGGAGTCCATCTATCTTGATGCTAAAAGAATTAAAAGTGGAGTAGAAGATATTAAAACCTTGAGTAGTAATGAAACTACTACTTTGGATTTCAAGGAATTCAATTATTATAGTTGCTCCTTGATTGAATGCATTTCCTTGATGCAATCCATGCTAAACTCTCCACACGATTATAGCCAAAACAAGGCCTTTACCGATCATATCGTCGATGCTATGATAAAATCTCTTGAAGAGAAACTTGAATTGGAAGTTTCTATCCCTAGAAAGCTTCATTATGAGTGGGAACCTACTATCAAAATCAAAATCAAAAACTATGAATGCAATGCTTTGTATGATTTGGGTGCTAGTGTTTCCGAGATTCCAAAGTCTTTATGTGATGTTCTGGGTTTTAATGAGATTGAGGAGTGTTCTCTTAATTTGCATCTTGCGGATTCTACTGTCAAGAAACCCATGGGAAGGATCAATGATGTTCTTATTATTGCAAATAGGAACTATGCACCCGTCGATTTCATTGTGCTTGACATTGATTGCAATCCTACATGCCATATCATTCTTGGTAGACCTTTCCTAAGGACTATCGGTGCTTTCATCGATATGAAGGAAGGGAATATTAGATTTCAGTTTCCTTTAAATAAGGGCATGTAACATTTTCCTAGAAAGAAAATAATATTTCCTTATGAATCCGTGATGAGGGCTACTTATGGTTTGAGCACCAAAGACGACGATACGTGATTCTATCGCCTTATGCCTAGCTAAGGGCGTTAAACAATGGCGCTTGTTGGGAGGCAACCCAATGAATTTATATTTTTATTTCTATTTTGTTGAGTCCACACTATCATAATTATGTTATGATTGTGCCTTTTGTGTTTCTTTTGTGTTTGAGCCAAGAAAAACCTTTATGACTAGTCTTGGTGATGGTTGTTTGATCCTCCTGGTAAAAGACAGAAACTTTTTGCTCACGAGATTATTTTTAATTTTTATTCAGAAAGATATTTTGAGTTGATTCTTTTTGCTGCTGGTTTATATGCCTTTTTCCCAGGCAGTCGTAATGTTTCAGAATTTTTGAGGTACCAGAAGTATACGAAGTATACAGATTGCTACAGACTGGTCTGTTTTTGACAGATTCTGATTTTTGTTGAGTTGGTTGCTTGTTTTGATGAAACTATGGATAGTATCGGGGGTACTGGCCATGAAAAAGTGAGAATACAGTAACCTAACACCAATATGAATAGAAATCAAGTTTGCTACAGTACCTAAAGAGGTGGTAGTTTGTTTTCTTGTGCTAATGATATCACGAGTTTTTGTTTAAGTTTTGTGTTGTGAAGTTTTCAAGTTTTGGGTGATGTTCTCATGGACAAAGGGATAAAGAGTGGAAAGAGATCAAGCTTGGAGATGCCCAAGGCATCCCAAGCCAAATTCAAGGACACCAAAAAGCCTAAGCTTGGGGATGCCCCGGGAAGGCATCCCCTCTTTCGTCTTCAATCCATCGGTAACATTATTTGGAGCTATATTTTTATTCACCACATGATATGTGTTTTGCTTGGAGCGTCTTGTATCGTAGGAGTCTTTTCTTTTTGTTGTGTCACAATCATCCTTGCTGCACACCTTTTGAGAGATACATGCACTCATCGTGAATTTGCTAGAATGCTCATCGTGCTTCACTTATATCTTTTGAGCTAGATAATTTTGCTCTGTGTGCTTCACTTAGATCTTTTAGAGCATGGCAGTGCGTAACTGGGTAGTTGGCTTGTGCTATGAAAGTAGTCCCAAATGTGATAGGTACCCAAAGAGGATACAAAAAACTTCCATATTCATGTGCATTGAGTAGAAAGAGAAGTTTGATTCCTCTCAATTAGTTTTGAGACGTGGATTTGGTAATATTAAGAGTTATGTTAGTAGGGTCTTGTGAATCTAGAAATACTTGTGTTGAAGTTAGTGATTCCCGTAACATGCATGTATGGTGAACCGCTATGTTAGGAAGTCGGAGCATAATTAATCTATTGATTGTCATCCTTTGTGTTGCGGTCGGGATCGCGCGATGGTTAACACCTACCAACCCTTCCCCTAGGAGTATGCATTTAGCACTTTGTTTTGATTACTAATAAAAAATTTTGCAACAAGTATGTGAGTTCTTCATGACTAACGTGAGTCCATGGTATAGATGCACTTTCACCTTCCACCATTGCTAGCCTCTCTAGTACCGCGCAATTTTCGCCGGTGCACAAACCCACCTTATGCCTTCCTCAAAACAGCCACCATACCTACCTACTATGGCATTTTCATAGCCATTCCGAGATATATTGCCAAGCAACTACCACCGTTCCGTCTCATGACCTGTGTCGTTACTCTCATATTGCCATTGCATGACCGTAAGATAGCTAGCGAGATGTTTCAACGTCATATGCCAAGCTAGATCGTTGCACATCCCGGTACACTGCCGGAGGCATTTCCTATAGAGTCATCATCATTCTAAGCTTTGAGCTGTGTGTAAATAAAAGTGTGATGATCATCATTATTAGAGCATTGTCCCATGTGAGGAAATAAAAAAAATAGGCCAAAGTTGCCCACACATAAAAAAATAAGAGAAAAAAAAGAGTGGCCAAAGAGCCCAAATAAAAAAAGAGAGAAGGGACAATGCTACTATCTCTTTCCATGCTTGTGCTTCATAATAGCACCATGTTCTTCATGATTGAGAGCCTCTTGTTTTGTCACCACCATATGCTAGTGGGAATTTTTATTATATAACTTGGCTTGTATATTCCAATGACGGGCTTCCTCAAATTGCCCTAGGTCTTCGTGAGCAAGCAAGTTGGATGCACACCCACTAGTTCTCCTTTTGAGCTTTCACATACTTATAGCTCTAGTGCATCCTTTGTATGGCAATCCCTACTCATTGACATTGATATCTATTAATGGGCATCTCCATAGCCCTTTAATACGCCGAGTCAATGTGACCATCTCCTCCTTTTTGTCTCACAACCACCACCTCACTCTATTCCACCTATAGTGTTATATCCATGGCTCACGCTCATGTATTGCGTGAGAGTTGAAAAAGGTTTGAGAAAGTAAGAGTGCGAAAATAATTACTTGGCCAATACCGGGGTTGTGCATGATTTAAATTAGTTGTGTGATGATGATGGAGCATAGCCAGACTATATGATTTTGTAGGGATAACTTTCTTTGGCCTTGTTATTTCGAAAGTTCATGATTACCTTGCTAGTTTGCTTAAAGTATTATTGTTTTCATGTCAATAGCAAACTATTGTTTTGAATCTTACGGATCTGAACATTCATGTCACATGAAAGAAGTTACAAATGACAACTATGCTAGGTAGCATTCCACAACAAAAATTCAGTCTTTATCACTTCCCTACTCGAGGACGAGCAGGAGTTAAGCTTGGGGATGCTTGATACGTCTCCAACGTATCTATAATTTTTGATGGTTCCATGCTATTATCTTGTCAAACTTTGGATGTTTTGTATGCCTTTTATATCTTTTTTGGGACTAACTTATTAACTCAGTGCCAAGTGCCAGTTCCTGTTTTTTCTATGTTTTTGACTCTTTTCAGAGGAGGATTTTAAACGGTGTCCAAACGGAATAAAACTTCCAAAAAGATTTTTTTTTCCGGAACAAAAGATACGCACGGGACTTGAGAACCAAGGCAGGGGCCACCAGGGGACCCCACAAGCCCCCTAGGCGTGGCCAGGGGGGCCCGCGCCTAGCAGGCTTGTGGGCCCCGTGTGGCTCGCCTGTCCTACCTCTTCCGCCTATAAATTCAGAAAAAATCAAAAACTGCGAGAGATATCCACGAAAATACTTTTCCGCCGCCGCAAGCTTCTGTCTCCGCAAGATCCCATCTGGGCATGTTCTGGTGCCCTGCCGGAGGGGGATTCGGATACAGAGGGCTTCATCATCAACACCATGACCTCTCCGATGATGTGTGAGTAGTTCACCATAGACCTTCGGGTCCATAGCTAGTAGCTAGATGGCTTCTTCTCTCTCTTGGATCTTCAATACAAAGTTCTCCAGGATCTTCATGGAGATCTATCCGATGTAATCTTCTTTTGCGGTGTGTTTGTCGAGATCCAATGAATTGTGGATTTATGATCAGATTATCTATGAATCTTATTTGAGTTTCTTCTGATCTCTTATATGCATGATTTCATATCCTTGTAATTATCCTCGAGTTGTGGGTTTTGTTTGGCCAACTTGATCTATGATTCTTGCAATGGGAGACGTGCTTGGTTTTGGGTTCATACCGTGCGGTGACCTCTCCCAGTGACAGAAGGGGCAGCAAGGCACGCATCATGTTGTTGCCATCAAGGGTAAAAAGATGGGGTTTTCATCATTGGTTTGAGTTTATCCCTCTACATCATGCCATCTTGCTTAAGGCGTTACTCTGTTCGTCATGAACTCAATACACTAGATGCATGCTGGATACCGGTCGATGTGTGGAGTAATAGTAGTAGATGCAGAAAGTATCGGTCTACTTGTCTCGGACGTGATGCCTATATGTATGATCATTGCCTTAGATATCGTCATTACTTTGCGCGGTTCTATCAATTGCTCGACAGTAATTTGTTCACCCACCGTATTATTTGCTATTTTGAGAGAAGCCTCTAGCGAACACTATGGCCCTGGGTCTACTTCACACCATACTTTCAGCCTTACAATTTTACTTCGTTGCACTTTCCGCCTTCAGATCTCACTTTGCAATCAATCTTGAAGGGATTGACAACCCCTTTTAGTGTTGGGTGCAAGCTCTTTTGTGTTTGCGGAGGTACTCTGAACTTGGCACGATTCTCCTACTGGATTGATACCTTGGTTCTCAAACTGAGGGAAATACTTACTGCAAGCTCAAGAGGCAGCATAAGAATTTCTGTCGCCGTAGCATCTATCTGTGGTGATCAACTTGCGGGTTTGTGACATTGGGAACCTATGCATATGGGTTGGCACACGTTTGGATATTCATGTGAGTACTCGATGTATGTTTTGGTGATCAACTTGCGGGTTTCGTGACATTGGGAACCTATGCATATGGGTTGGCAAACGTTTTGACTATCCAGTAGAAACTTTGGGCCACTCTTTGAAGTTCTATGTGTTGGTTGAATAGATGATTCTGAGATTATGTGATGCATATCGTATAATCATGCCCACGGATACTTGAGGTGACAATGGAGTATCTAGGTGACATTAGGGTCTTGGTTGATATGTATCTTAAGGTGTTATTCTAGTACGAACTCTATGATGGATCGAACGGAAAGAATAGCTTCGTGTTATTTTACTACGGACTCTTGAATAGATCGATCAGAAAGAATAACTTTGTGGTGGTTTATTACCCGACAATAATCTCTTCGTTTGTTCTCCGATATTAGTGACTTTGGAGTGACTCTTTGTTGCATGTTGAGGGCTAGTTATATGATCCAATTATGTTATCATTGTTGAGAGAACTTCACTAGTGAAAGTATGAACCCTAGGCCTTGTTTCCACGCATTGCAATACCGTTCGTGCTCGCTTTTACTATTAGTTACCTTGTTGTTTTCGTAGTTTCAGATTACAAAAACCTATATCTACCATCCATATTGCACTTGTATCACCATCTCTTCGCCGAACTAGTGCACCTATACAACTTACCATTGTATTGGGTGTGTTGGGGACACAAGAGACACTTTGTTATTTGGTTGCAGGGTTGCTTGAGAGAGACCATCTTCATCCTACGCCTCCCGCGGATTGATAAACCTTAGGTCACCCACTTGAGGTAAAAATGCTACTGTCCTACAAACCTCTGCACTTGGAGGCCCAACAACGTCTACAAGGAGAAGGTTGTGTAGTAGACATCAGTCATCAACTCAAGTGGAAGCTCCTACTTCATGTCAAGGCGAACCACAAAACTACATGGAGGTATCCACAAGTGGTACACGACATGATGAAGAAGAGGAAGAAGTACATCATGAGGATCCATCTCAACCTTCCTCACCACCACCTCAAGGAGATGACACCGTCAAGGACAATGAACAAGAAGATGATGATGAGGAAGCTCCACCGTCCAACAAGAAGAAGTTGTCATGAGTTCGAGCAAGAGTGTACAAAGATCATTTGTTGAATCAAATCTTCGGTGATATACAAACCGGGAGAATCACTTGCTCTAAATCTTGTTTAGCTAACTTTTGTGAGCATTACTCATTTATCTCTAGCATTGAGCCTATGAAGGTTGAAGAAGCCCTTCAAGACCCGGATTGGGTGAATCCCATGCACGAAGAGCTACACAGCTTCGAGTGGAACGAGGTTTGGACACTTGTGGAAAAGCCCAAGGACGAGCACAACATCATTGGTACAAAATGGGTGTTTTGGAACAAGCAAGATTAAGGTGATCAAGTTCTACACTACAAGGCGCGTCTCGTAGCCCAAGGACAGATGCAAGTCGAAGGTATGTACTATGGTGAGATCTATGCCCCATTGCTAGAATTGAAGCCATTCGTATTCTTCTCGCTTATGCCAATCACCATGATATTACTCTTTACCAAATGGATATCAAAAGTCGTTTTCTAAACGGTGAAATTGAGGAGGAAGTTTTGTTGGAAATATGCCCTAGAGGCAATAATAAATTAGTTATTATTATATTTCTTAGTTCATGATAATTTTTTATTATCCATGCTATAATTGTATTGATTGGAAACACAATACTTGTGTGGATACATAGACAAAACACTGTCCCTAGTAAGCCTCTAGTTGACTAGCTCGTTGATCAAAGATGGTCAAGGTTTCCTGGCCATGGGCAAGTGTTGTCACTTGATAACGGGATCACATCATTAGGAGAATCATGTGATGGACTAGACCCAAACTAATAGACGTAGCATGTTGATCGTGTCATTTTGTTGCTACTGTTTTCTGTGTGTCAAGTATTTATTCCTATGACCATGAGATCATATAACTCACGGACACCGGAGGAATGCTTTGTGTGTATCAAACATCGCAACGTAACTGGGTGACTATAAAGATGCTCTACAGGTATCTCCGAAGGTGTTCGTTGAGTTAGTATGGATCGAGACTGGGATTTGTCACTCCGTGTGACGGAGAGGTATCTCGGGGCCCACTCGGTAATACAACATCACACACAAGCCTTGCAAGCAATGTGACTTAGTGTAAGTTGCGGGATCTTGTATTACGGAACGAGTAAAGATACTTGCGGGTAAACGAGATTGAAATAGGTATGCGGATACTGACGATCGAATCTCGGGCAAGTAACATACCGAAGGACAAAGGGAATGACATACGGGATTATCTGAATCCTTGGCACTGAGGTTCAAACGATAAGATCTTCGTAGAATATGTAGGATCCAATATGGGCATCCAGGTCCCGCTATTGGATATTGGCCGAGGAGTCTCTCGGGTCATGTCTACATAGTTCTCGAACCCGCAGGGTCTGCACACTTAAGGTTCGACGTTGTTTTATGCGTATTTGAGTTATATGGTTGGTTACCGAATGTTGTTCGGAGTCCCGGAAGAGATCACGGACGTCACGAGGGTTTCCGGAATTGTCCGGAAACGAAGATTGATATATAGGATGACCTCATTTGATTACCGGAAGGTTTTCGGAGTTACCGAGAATGTACCGAGAATGACGAATGGGTTCCGGGAGTTCACCCGGGGGGCAACCCACCCCGGGGAAGCCCATAGGCATTGAGGATGGCGCACCAGCCCTTAGTGGGCTGGTGGGACAGCCCAAAATAGCCCTATGCACATTGGAAGAAAAATCAAAGAGAAAAGGAAAAAAAAAGAAGGAGGTGGGAAAGGGAAGAAGGACTCCACCTTCCAAACCAAGTAGAATTCGGTTTGGGGGGGAGACCTTCCCCCTTAGGTTCGGCCGACCCATTGGGAGTCCTTGGACCCCAAGGCAAGGCTTCCCCCTCCTCCTCCTATATATAGTGGGGTTTTAGGGCTGATTTGAGACAACTTTTGCCACGGCAGCCCGACCACATATCTCCACGGTTTTACCTCTAGATCGCGTTTCTGCGGAGCTCGGGCGGAGCCCTGCTGAGACGAGATCATCACCAACCTCCGGAGCGCCGTCACGCTGCCGGAGAACTCATCTACCTCTCCGTCTCTCTTGCTGGATCAAGAAGGCCGAGATCATCGTCGAGCTGTACGTGTGCTGAACGCGGAGGTGCCGTCCGTTTGGCACTAGATCGTGGGACTGTTCGCGGGATAGCTCGCAGGGCGGATCGAGGGACGTGAGGACGTTCCACTACATCAACCGCGTTCACTAACGTTTCTGCTGTACGGTCTACAAGGGTACGTAAATCACACATCCCCTCTCGTAGATGGACATCACCATGATAGGTCTTCGTGCGCGTAGGAAATTTTTTGTTTCCCATGCGACGTTCCCCAACAGTGGCATCATGAGCTAGGTTCATGCGTGGATGTAATCTCGAGTAAAACACAAAAGTTTTTTGTGGGCGGTGATGTGCGTTTTGCTGCCCTCCTTAGTCTTTTCTTGATTCCGCAGTATTGTTGGATCGAAGCGGCTCGGACCGACATTACTCGTACGCTTACGAGAGACTGGTTTCATCGCTACGAGTAACTCCGTTGCTCAAAGATGACTGGCGGGTGTCAGTTTCTCCAACTTTAGTTGAATCGGAATTGACCGAGGAGGTCCTTGGATGAGGTTAAATAGCAACTCATATATCTCCGTTGTGGTGTTTGCGTAAGTAAGATGCGATCCTACTAGATACCCATGGTCACCACGTAAAACATGCAACAACAAAATTAGAGGACGTCTAACTTGTTTTTGCAGGGTATGCTTGTGATGTGATATGGCCAACGATGTGATGTGATATATTGGATGTATGAGATGATCATGTTGTAATAGTTAATATCGACTTGCACGTCGATGGTACGGCAACCGGCAGGAGCCATAGGGTTGTCTTTAAACTAACGTTTGTGCTTGCAGATGCGTTTACTATTTTGCTAGGATGTAGCTTTAGTAGTAATAGCATGAGTAGCACGACAACCCCGATGGCGACACGTTGATGGAGATCATGATGATGGAGATCATGGTGTGACGCCGGTGACAAGAAGATCGTGCCGGTGCTTTGGTGATGGAGATCAAGAAGCACGTGATGATGACCATATCATGTCACTTATGAATTGCATGTGATGTTAATCCTTTTATGCACCTTATCTTGCTTAGAACGACGGTAGCATTATGAGGTGATCTCTCACTAAAATTTCAAGACGAAATTGTGTTCTCCCCGACTGTGCACCGTTGCGACAGTTCTTCGTTTCGAGACACCACGTGATGATCGGGTGTGATAGACTCAACGTTCACATACAACGGGTGCAAAACAGTTGCACACGCGGAACACTCGGGTTAAGCTTGACGAGCCTAGCATGTGCAGACATGGCCTCGGAACACATGAGACCGAAAGGTCGAGCATGAATCGTATAGTTGATATGATTAGCATAGAGATGCTTACCACTAAGACTATTCTCGACTCACGTGATGATCGGACTTGAGATAGTGGATTTGGATCATGTACCACTCAAATGACTAGAGAGATGTATTTTTTGAGTGGGAGTTCTTAAGTAATATGATTAATTGAACTAATTATCATGAACATAGTCTAATGGTCTTTGCAAATTACGATGTAGCTTGCGCTATAGCTATACTGTTTTTATATGTTCCTAGAGAAAATTTAGTTGAAAGTTGATAGTAGCAAACTTTGCAGGCTAAGTCTGTAAAACCGAGGATTGTCCTCATTGCTGCGCAGAAGGCTTATGTCCTTAATGCACCACTCGGTGTGCTGCACCTCGAGCGTCGTCTGTGGATGCTGTGAACATCCGACATACATGTTTCTGATGACTACACGATAGTTCAGTGCAAAATACTTAATGGCTTAGAAGCAAGGCGCCGAAAACGTTTTAAAACGTCACGGAACATAAGTGATGTTCTAAAGAGATGAAATTGTGATTTCATGCTTGTGCCCTTGTTAAGAGGTACGAGACCTCCAACAAGATTCTTTGTCCACAAAGTAAAGGAGAAAAGCTCAATCGTTGAGCATGTGCTCAGATTGTCTGAGTACGACAATCACTTGAATCAAGTGGGAGTTAATCTTCCAGATGAGATAGTGATGGTTCTCCAAAGTCACTGCCACCAAGCTGTGAGAGCTTCGTGATGAACTATAACATATCAAGGATAGATACAATGATCCTTGAGCGATTCACTATGTTTGACACTGCGAAAGTAGAAATCAAGAAGGAGCATCAATAGTTGATGGTTAGTAAAACCACTAAGTTTCAAGAAAGGAGAGGGCTAGAAGGGATACTTCGTGAAACGGCAAAACAGTTGCTGCGCTAATGAAGAGACCCAAGATTAAACCCAAACCCGAGACTAAGTGCTTATGTAATGAGGGGAACAGTCACTGAGGCGGAGCAACCCTAGATACTTGGTAGATAAGAAGGCTGGCAAAAAGTCGAAAGAAGTATATTTGATATACATGATGTTGATGTGTACTTTACTAGTACTCCTAGTAGCATGAGGGTATTGGATACCGGTTCGGTTGCTGAGTGATTAGTAACACGAAATGAAAGCTACGACATAAACGGAGACTAGCTAAAGGCGAGGTGACGATGCGTGTTGGAAGTATTTCCAAGGTTGATATGATCAAACGTCGCACGCTCCCTCTACCATCGGGATTGGTGTTAAACCTAAATAATTGTTATTTGGTGCTTGTGTTAAGCATGAACATGATTGGATCGTGTTTATTGCAATACGATTATTCATTTAAAGAGAATAATGGTTACTCTATTTGCTTGAATAATCACCTTCAATGGTTTATTGAATCTCGACCGTAGTGTTACACATGTTCATGATATTGGTGCCAAAAGATACGAGGTAATGATGATAGTACCACTTACTTGTGGCACTGCCGCTTGAGTCATGTTAGTATAAATTGCATGAAGAGACTCCATGTTGATGGATCTTTATATTCACCTGATTTCGAATCACTAGTGACATGCTAATCATACCACATGAGCAAGGCCTTGTTTTCATTGAGATGAAATAAGATAGTAACTTGTTGGAAGTGATACATTTTTTATGTATGCAGTCCAATGGGTGCTGAGGCACGCAGTGGATATCATTATGTTCTTACTTCAATGATGATTTGAGTAGATACTAGAGTATTTACTTAATCACAAGTCTGAAATATTGAAAAGTTCAATTCTGTTTCGGAGTGAAGTTCGTCGAAACAAGAGGATAAACTGTCTACGATATGATCATGGAAATGAATATCTGAGTTACGAGTTTTGGTACACAGTTATGACAATGTGGAAATTGTTTCGCAGTTCATGCCACCTAGAACATCATAGTGTGATGATGTGTCTGAACATCGTAGCCACACACTATTTAGTATAGTGCATGCTATGATGTCTCTTATCGAATTACCACTATCGTTTATAGGTTATGCATTAGAGACAACCGCATTCACTTTAAATAGGGCACCGCGTATTTCCGTTGAGATGACACAGTATAGACTGAGGTTTAGAGAAATCTAAACTGTCGTTTCTTGAAAGTTTGGGGCTTCGACACTTATGTGAAAAAGTTTCAGTCTGATAAGCTCGAACCCAAAGCGGATAAATGCATCTTCATAGGATATCCAAAACAGTTGGGTACATCTCCTATCTCAGATCTGAAAGCAAAGTGTTTGTTTCTAGAAACGGATCCTTTCTCGAGGAAAGGTTTCTCTCGAAATAATTGAGTGGGAGGGTAGTAGAACTTGATGAGGTTATTGAACCATCACTTCAACCAGTGTGTAGCAGGGCGCAGGAAGTTGTTCCTGTGGCGCCTACACCAATTGAAGTGGAAGCTGATGATGGTGATCATCAAGCATCGGATCAAGTTACTACAAGCCTCGTAGGTTGACAAGGTCGCGTACTACTACAGAGTGGTACGGTAACCCTGTCTTGGAGGTCATGTTGTTGAGCAACAGTGAACCTACGAGTTATGGAGAAAGCGATGGTGGGCCCAGATTCCGACAAATGGCTGGAAGCCATGAAATCCGAGAGAGGATCCATGTATGAAAACAAAGTGTAGACTTTGGAAGAACTACTTGATGGTCATAGGACTATTGAGTAAAAATGGATCTTTAAAAGAAGACAGACGATGATGGTGATAAGTCACTATTAAGAAAAGCTTGACTTGTCGCAAAGATGTTTTCGACAAGATCAAACAGTTGACTATGATGAGACTTTCTCACTCGTAGCGATGCTAAAGGTCTGTTAGAATTATGTTAGTTGTTGATGCATTATTTATGAAATATTGCACGTAGGATGTCAAAACATTGTTTCCTTGACGGTTTCCTTGAGCAAACATTGTATGTGATACAACCAGGAGGTTTTGTCGATCCTAAAGATACTAGCAAGTATGCAAGCTCCAGTGATCCTTCAATGGACTGGTGCAAGCATCTCGGAGTTGGAATATACACTTTGATGAGATGATCAAAGATTTTGGGTTTGTACAAGGTTTATGAGAAACTTGTATTTCCAAAGAAGTGAGTGGGAGCGCTATAGAATTTCTGAAAAGTATATGTGGTTGACATATTGTGGATCAGAAGTAATGTAGAATTTCTGTAAAGCATATAAGGTTGTTTGAAAGGAGTTTTCAAAGGAATACCTGGATTGCGCTACTTGAACGTGGAGCATCAAAGATCTATGGAGATAGATCAAAAGCGCTTAATGAAAGTTTCAATAAGATGCATGCCTTGACAAGTTTTTGAAGGAGTTCAAAATAGATCAGCAAAGAAGGAGTTCTTGGTTGCGTTGTAAGGTGTAAATTTGAGTAAGACTCAAAACCCGACCACGGCAGAATAAAGAGAATAGACGAAGGTCGTCTTCTATGCCTTAGCCGTAGAATCTAAAGTATGCCATGTTGTGTACCGCACCTGATGTGTGCCTTGACTCAAGGTCTGTTGAGAGGTACAGAGAGTGATCCATGATTGAATCACTAGCGGCGGTCAAAATTTTTCCTTAGTAACTAATGGACTAAGGAATTTTTCTCGATTATGGAGGTGGTTAAAGAGTTCGTCGTAAAGGGTTACGTCGATGCAAGCTTTGACACTAATCCGAATAACT
This sequence comes from Hordeum vulgare subsp. vulgare, assembly GCF_904849725.1. NCBI lineage: Eukaryota > Viridiplantae > Streptophyta > Magnoliopsida > Poales > Poaceae > Hordeum > Hordeum vulgare. The sequence continues at coordinate 97,485,476 of NC_058521.1, read as the reverse complement.
ATGAGTAGTGAAACAGATTCGTATAGTAGAGTAGATATTTGGAGCATTTCCAAATAGCACGTAGTAGCAGCATCTATAAGATGACATAAAGATTTGTAAAGAACGCACGGATCTGAAAGTTTCATAACCGTTGACTAAAACCTCTCTCACGAGCAAGACGTGATCAGACCCCAGAACTATATGGGTGTTGGATTCGTTGAAATCACATGGTGATGTGAACTAGATTATTGACTCTAGTGCAAGTGGGAGACTGTTGGAAATATGCCCTAGAGGCAATAATAAATTAGTTATTATTATATTTCTTAGTTCATGATAATCGTTTATTATCCATGCTGTAATTGTATTGATTGGAAACACAATACTTGTGTGGATACATAGACAAAACACTGTCCCTAGTAAGCCTCTAGTTGACTAGCTCGTTGATCAAAGATGGTCAAGGTTTCCTGGCCATAGGCAAGTGTTGTCACTTGATAACAGGATCACATCATTAGGAGAATCATGTGATGGACTAGACCCAAACTAATAGATGTAGCATGTTGATCGTGTCATTTTGTTGCTACTGTTTTCTGCGTGTCAAGTATTTGTTCCTATGACCATGAGATCATATAACTCACGGACACCGGAGGAATGCTTTGTGTGTATCAAACGTCGCAACGTAACTGGGTGACTATAAATATGCTCTACAGGTATCTCCGAAGGTGTTCGTTGAGTTAGTATGGATCGAGACTGGGATTTGTCACTCCGTGTGACGGAGAGGTATCTCGGGGCCCACTCGGTAATACAACATCACACACAAGCCTTGCAAGCAATGTGACTTAGTGTAAGTTGCGGGATCTTGTATTACGGAACGAGTAAAGAGACTTGCCGGTAAACGAGATTGAAATAGGTATGCGGATACTGACGATCGAATCTCGGGCAAGTAACATACCGAAGGACAAAGGGAATGACATACGGGATTATCTGAATCCTTGGCACTGAGCTTCAAACGATAAGATCTTCGTAGAATATGTGGGATCCAATATGAGCATCCAGGTCCCGCTATTGGATATTGGCCGAGGAGTCTCTCGGGTCATGTCTACATAGTTCTCGAACCCGCAGGGTCTGCACACTTAAGGTTCGACGTTGTTTTATGCATATTTGAGTTATATGGTTGGTTACCGAATGTTGTTCGGAGTCCCGAATGAGATCACGGACGTCACGAGGGTTTCCGGAATGGTCCGGAAACGAAGATTGATATATAGGATGACCTCATTTGATTACCGGAAGGTTTTCGGAGTTACTGGGAATGTACCGGGAATGATGAATGGGTTCCGGGAGTTCACCGGGGGGGCAACCCACCCCGAGGAAGCCCATAGGCATTGAGGGTGGCGCACCAGCCCTTAGTGGGCTGGTGGGACATCCCAAAAGAGCCCTATGCGCATTGGAAGAAAAATCAAAGAGAAAAGGAAAAAAAAGAAGGAGGTGGGAAAGGGAAGAAGGACTCCACCTTCCAAACCAAGTAGAATTCGGTTTGGGGGGGGAGACCTTCCCCCTTAGGTTCGGCCGACCCCTTGGGAGTCCTTGGACCCCAAGGCAAGGCTTCCCCCTCCTCCTCCTATATATAGTGGGGTTTTAGGGCTGATTTGAGACAACTTTTGCCACGGCAGCCCGACCACATATCTCCACGGTTTTACCTCTAGATCGCGTTTCTGTGGAGCTCGGGCGGAGCCCTGCTGAGACGAGATCATCACCAACCTCCGGAGCGCCGTCACGCTGCCGGAGAACTCATCTACCTCTCCGCCTCTCTTGCTGGATCAAGAAGGCCGAGATCATCGTCGAGCTGTACGTGTGCTGAACGCGGAGGTGCCGTCCGTTCGGCACTAGATCGTGGGACTGTTCGCGGGATAGTTCGCGGGGCGGATCGAGGGACGTGAGGATGTTCCACTACATCAACCGCGTTCACTAACGCTTCTGCTGTACGGTCTACAAGGGTACGTAAATCACACATCCCCTCTCGTAGATGGACATCACCATGATAGGTCTTCGTGCGCGTAGGAATTTTTTTGTTTCCCATGCGACGTTCCCCAACAAGTTTATGTCAAACAACCTCCCGGCTTTGTGAACCCTAAGAAACCTAATCATGTTTACAAACTTCATAAAGCTTTATATGGTCTTAAACAAGCCCCTAGAGCTTGTGTATAATCCTAACGAAGTTTCTCATTAAAAAAGGTTTTGAGATTGGTAAAATTGACGCAACCTTATTCACTAAAAGAGTTAATGGTGAGCTATTTGTGTGTGAAATATATGTGGATGATATTATCTTTTGTTCTACTAACCCACATTTTAGTGACAAATTTGGAAGGTTGATGTCCGAGAAGTATGAGATGTCTATGATGTGTGAGATGAAATTGTTCCTTTGTTTGCAAATCAAACAATCGAGATAAGGTACATTTATCTCTCAAACCAACTACACCAAGGACGTAATCAAGAAGTTCAACATGAAAGAGTGCAAAGGTATGAGAACCCCATGCCTACTAGTGGTGATATTGACCTCACTAAGGAGGACAAACTGGTTGACTGGACGGAACCGTGCCGGAAGGGGGAAAACGCAAGCAAAGCTACATGAGTTGGAAAATACCGCGTGTTTTGAGAAATGAGGGGCAAACCAGTCGAGTGTGACCCAACTAGGGGTATATAATCAATTATCCTATTTCAGTTGGTCTCTGTGCCTTGGCGCAACATATCACCTTATCACAAACCATCCGGGTCAATAGAGCCTTCCTGTCAAGGGGATGCAGTAGAGACATGTCACGACACGGACCAACAACCCGCCTAACAGAACACAAGAAAAATAAGTCCAACATTTACACCACGTTTCTATCAATGAATGCTAGTATGAACATAATTATTTGCAAATATTTGAAGGCAAAAACCTTGCCACGGTTTGCTTAACTTCCGAATTTTAGTTAGTATTTGCGCCAATTGGCGCAACAGATCATCTAGTTAAAATAATGCATTGGATCTTGCCCATGCGAGAAGTAATGAAATTTGATGAACACATCCCTATGGAAGTGTTTGTCTAATCCCAAACTCATATGAACCCCGATGTCGTCGTTTTCCCACAGGGGGTACCCTGTCACGGCAGATGCCATGGGATGGCTTAAAGAGGTGAGGGCAAGGCTGTCGTGGAGATCCAGGACGGGATAGGGTAATAGCACGCGGTGGTTTACCCAGGTTCGGGGCTCTCCGGATAGATAATACCCCTACTCCTGCATGTTAGAGGGAGGAGAGGGAGTTGAGTGCTTCCTTCCTTAGCCTCATGTATGTGTGAGAGGGAGAGTGAATGGAGTCCCTAAGAGGGCACATAGTGAGCCTCTTATATAGACATGGAATGGGTGGCTTGACATGTAAGCTACACTGGGTAGCTTACATGTCAAGTTGCTCGGGATATAAGCTATAATGGGTAGCTTACATGCCAAGTTGAACGTAGCTTGAGAGCTAGGTTGTGCTTGTCCCCTGGGGCGCTTTATAAACCAACCCCCAGGGGACAAGTTACACTATATATGGAGTTGCATGACGTTGGTCGTCTCAACCGCGCGTGTCCCATGGGACGTCGTAGTTGACTCCGGGCAGCCGGCTGGTCAGAGCAGCCGATCGGGGGTGGGAACCGGAGCAGCTGGCCCAGTCAGGCGGGCACTCCGTCCGAATCGTCATCTTTGGGGTACCCGGGGATCATCCCCCCGACACCCGGGTAGGCAGTAAAATCCTAAAAAGGAAAGAAATATTTTTTTTAAAGAATATGAATGTTTATGTCGACAAACACGCTTGAACGCTCTACTTATGCACAAAGTATTAGAGCATCTCCAGCCGTTCGCCCCCAAGGGCCTGAAATAGCGCCGCTTGGGGCGAACCGGCACTAAATTCGGCATGGGGGGGGGATCGGGTTCCCACCTGACCTCCAAGGTCGCCCCCAGCAGATGCTTTTGGCCCAATTTCACCGAAAATTCGGCCCGATTTTGGCTCACTTTTGACACAAATTCAACAAAAACTATTTTTATGACAAAGTTCATCACTGAAATCAATACAAATCAAATAGTTCAACAAAGCAAGCTCATCATAATTCAAACACAAATTAAAACAAATCGAACTAGGTATTTCCTTTGAGCCTCCATAGGTGCTCCACCAGATCGTCCTGCAGTTGTTGATGCACCTGTGGGTCTCGGATCTCCTGACGCATATTGAGGAAGGCAACCCATGTTGCCAGTACCACGTGATCAACAACTGCAAGAGGACCCTGACTAAAATATGGTTCAGTGTCAAACACTCGCTCTTCCTTCTCGATCTCAATGATCATGTTGTGCAAGATGACACATCAATTCATCACCTCCCACATGTGAGATTTCGACCAGGTCAGAGAAGGCTACCGGACAACAGCTAATCGAGATTGGAGCACACCAAATGCTTGCTCGACATTCTTCCTGCAAGCCTCCTAACACTTAGCAAAGTGTGACTTCTTGCCTCCTGGCACAGGGTTTGAGATATTCTTCACAAATGTCGACCATCTCGGATAGATACCATCCGCTAGATATAGTATCTCTTGTTGTAGTGGCACCCATTGAGCTCGAAGTTCATCGGAGGAGCATGACCTTCAACAAGCTTTGCAAAGACATTCCAACACTGTCGTACGTTGATTTCATTGTGAGTTCCTGGCATGCCAAAGAAGGAGTGTCAAATCCATAGGTCCTACGTGGCCACTGCCTCAAGTACCACATTGCAACCTCCTTTGGTGCCTTTATACATCTAGTGCCAAGAAAATGGACATTTTTTTCCATGCCCAATTCATGCAGTCGATGCTTCCAAGCATCCCAAAAAATCCTCTTTCTGCACTCTGTGCTAGGATCCGAGCAGTGTCTTCAGCATTGGGTGATCGCAAGTATTGTGGCCCAAACACTGCCACCATTGCCTTGCAGAACTTGTACAAACATTCAATGGTGGTGGGCTCAACCATGCGTCCATAGTCTTCATGTATATCACCGGGATCTCCGTACGCAAGCATCCTCATAGCTGTGGTGCACTTCTGGAGTACCGTACCCGTGCAATCCTTTTTGCAAATGAAATAGCTGTCCAACTCCCGGATGGCATTTCGGCCCATCCGATAACGACGTCAAAATACTTTCTCTCCATGCAGAGGAGCGTCGGCAAAGTAGTTGGTGTAGAGCACGCAATAGCCCTCCCGACGCCGAGCCACCTCGCTGCGGCTTGGCAAAGTTCGCGAAGAGGCCGGCCAGCGCGACGAGGATCATGAGGTGTTCTTCATCGACGTGTCGTCCTCGACTTCCTCCTCCATCAAAGCCACGAATGCGTCCTCGTTGTCTGAGTCCATGTCCGTGCCGGCAAATTGCCGAACACCTCGCGGGCATGGTGGGTGGGAAGCCGTCGGTGAATGGTCTGAAAAGCTCGCCCAAGAGAGTGGGATGGATGCTGCCATGAAACCGGCGAGGAAATGACCTTTTCTACCAGCGGGGTAGCGGCTGTGGGCAGGTGGGCAGCACCGGGATTGGCATGACGGCGAGGCTTCCTGTGGCGCGGGAGGGCGAATCTGGCGGAGGAAAGGCGTTTCTCGCCTGACAATGGCGTCCCACACGCCACTTTTCCTTCCGCCGGACCACCCAACTGCCCCCCCAACGCGCTAGGTTTGGCCTGGGATCGTCGACCCATAAAATGGGCCCAACCGGCCAAAAACGATGCCCTGGGGGCGCGACTAGGAGGATTTTTTACCGCCAATGTCTAAAAAGGGGCCTGGGGGCAGGGACGGAGCCAGCATGCAAGCATAGGAGGGGCAAGTTTGTTCATGGAGGGGGCAAGGTTCATATGAATTGAATTTTTTTACCACAACAACCATTATCATTGTAGAAAAATTAATTTGTTAGGGGGGTTCTAGCCCCCCCCCCTCCCCCCTAGAATCGTCCCTGTCTGGGGGAGGGGGGGGGGCTGTTGGGGGCGCGAGTGGAGATACCCTTATGAAGAAATAATATTCATGGTGAGAAAAATCAGTCTCCAATTTTTTTTACAAAATGACCATTTAAGAGCATCATTTTCTTTCTAGAGCAGAAACAAGTTCAATTCACTTTCACAAAAATTTACACATAGCTACAACATGCAACCATGTTTGTTCCAAACAAATTTGAAATATTTAATATTTCTTTAAATGTTATTGTTCACACTGATGCATGTGAAGTCAGAGAGAAATAATCTACGTCCACATCCCTATCTTCAAATTGTGCAACGAGCCAAAGCAAAAGCAAAAGAAAACAGTTGCTGTCAAACAAAAAAAAAAAGCAAACCTAAACTGTGAACTTTATTATTTACACCGGTGCATGCGTACTCAAAGAGAAATAATCCGAAAGTCTGGAAAAAAGGCAAACCCAAACTGTGAAAAAATGAAAAATAAAACGAAAAAAATTGGGGCATTCCGAGAATTGAACTCGGGACCTCTCGCACCCTAAGCGAGAATCATACCACTAGACCAAATGCCCTTCTTGCTACACTCTTCCTAACAGCTTATTCATACCAAGAACTGGGATCATCGCTGCCACGCGGACCCGGTTCCTGCCCCGTCGACTTCAATCCCTACTCCATTCCCCTCTCCTCACGTCGCGCCGCCGCCGCCGCCGCCGCCTCGTCCTACTTCGTCCACCGCATGTTCGTACTGCTGCAGTAGTTGAGGGACGACGTCGTGTTTGCACGGTCTTTCAAATCGCTGGATCTCGCGGGTGCGGAGCCCTTTTTCGCCATTCAAGGAAGTTTCTTTCGACGGAAACATGCGGTTCAGGGCGACGGTGATGAGCGGCTGCTGCTGCCGTGCGATGCGCCGCGGGCTTCTTTTTGCAGGCAAACCGCCGCGCCTAATTCTGGCAAACGTGGGGAGCAGAGCAGCATTTCCTGCAGTGAGGTAGAGCAGGGTGTCTCTTCTCAACTTCGATGAGGATGGAAGATGCTCCTGAATAGCAGCGCTCTCTGATGATGCGGTTGACATCCAACTCTTCATGACAGTCGCAGAAGCTCATCGATTATTTATTTCGTTCTGAGAAGAACCTCATCATTATTGGGTATTTCGGAGATGAAGGCCATTAAGTATTGTTTGTCAGTATACCTTGTGCACGACCGACTAGATGATGCCTGCGCCTTTTCTCCCTGTTATGGCCTGCCAAGCAGAATTACCGCACTCATGACGGTAACCTATCTTTGTTCGGCCTGATTTCAACTGCATATGGTGGATTCAAGTATGTGGTCTAGTTTTTCACTAATTGATTCCATTTCACATGGCCAAGATTGCAGATCATTGTGTGGTGGATCTTGTCACAGGTGGCCACGACATGCCAGTATGCCAGGGCAACTCCAAGAGGTGGACAGTTCATGACCTGAACTAGGTGAGCACATTCCTGGAGGTTGAGTCAACTAGCAGACCTTACTATCTTCTTATTTCTGCCCCCTTGACCTCTATCAAGCAGAAAATGGGACACCCGTGCGGTTTATTCTGCCTGGAACAATCGGAACATGGCATCGAAGCATGCTTGCAGAATTTTGATGCATGGGTCGTGGATCATTCTGTAGATAGCGAGCGGTCCTCCAACAAACGCAAATTCCACAGCTCACATTTCTTTTCTTTTGGTTGCTGCGTATCAGTCGACAATGTAGATTAATTCTGAGTAATGTTAAACACTCGTGCATATGCTTTGCCACCAATTGTAGGGGCATCGCCTGTTTGTAAGCTCACTTATTGATGCCTGTTGCACAAACAAGATGAAACAACATAGACTTGTCTATGACACTAACAGCTACGCCATATAACTGTAGCGCAAAACTTGCTCCATATTGTTTAGATGATCACTGGCTTCGCTTCCATTGGCTTTGTGATTCTCAACTATAAATGGAGTGCGCCTGAAGAGCTGAACGGTATGCAACTTTTCTTCCTTCCTCTTCTCTTCCATCACTCATTCACACCAACCATCACAAATATGTCTTGCCGTCTAAGATCTACAAGTCTGCCTTCTAGGCCTCATTTTAGTGAAATCAAAGCAGAAGAAGAGTTGCACAGCCTAAAAACACGCTTCTGTAGGCAGCCTACTACCCTTGTCACACTGAATGATGGTTTGAGGAAGCTTGCACATGTCTACAACTGTGTTGAGGAGATTGTGCGCTTGCCAAGGAACCAAGTTGACCTCTGCTTGCCCCAGCAAAAGAAAATGGTGGAGAACGAACTGGAACAGTCCCTTGCGCTGCTTGATATCTGCAGTGCTATGCAAGTGAACTTTGCCGAGTTGAAGATGAGTATCCAAGAGCTGCAACTAGCCCTTAAAAGAGGAGATCATGCCACTGCCAATCTCAAAATTGAGTCTTTCTTCCGTTCAGCAACGAGTATGCAAAAGCATTTCAAGAAATACAGCAGCAAAGCTACTCCTGAAGGTCTCAGCCTTGTCAGGCTACTAGCAAAAGCCAGAGAGATAGCTGTCTCCCTACTTGAATCTGCATGATACCTCATGCCCAAGCAGATTGCCACATCCAATTCTAGCAAATGGTCTCTGGTATCCAAAGGTTCCAGAAAATAAAAGTTGTATGCGAGGAGGGTCAGCTACAAGCATTAGAGTGCAGAATTGGAGGCCTTGAGAATAGTGTACGGTTTCGTTCAGGAGATTGATCCAGACTAGGGTCTCTCTCCTGAACATTCTTAGCTCATCCATATGCCTTGCTGCTCTGGCACCCTATGAATGGCATCCACCTTTTAAGGGGTTTGCCAACCTTGTGTAAGTCTATGTAGTGTGTATGCTGAGACCACATGCACATATTACTGGTAGACTAAAAGGAAAAATGCGTTCAGGGGCGAACCCAAGATCGAATTTTAGAGGGGGCAAAGATGTGTTAATTGAGAAAAAAAAATCTTTGCTAAGTGGGCGCAAATCACTATTTAACTTGATATATTACAAAGACACAGAAAATTGAGTAGGGGCAGCTGCCCCCATTGCTTGAATTCTGGATTCGCACCTGAATGTGTTTATCATGTTTATGTTGCCAATGATCCTTTATACGTACTTCTGAATTCTGACTCTGGTGAAATGCGATTTTTCTTATTCCTGGCTAAATACTCGTATCTTCAGCATGACAATACTTCTCATATGTGGTCTGTAGGTTTTAACCGGGGCTATTGTGATATTGTCACTTAATGCTTTTACCTCATATTTTTTCTGTACTTGCATTAAGCTTATTATTCTGTGATTGATTTTCTCTACATGCATGAGTACGTAAGATCCAGGCTATGTGTGTAGACTCTTTATTAGACTGAATAATAAGAAAGAAGAGAAAACTTGAAAAACTAAGAAATGTGCAGGAACCAGACTTAAGCACATTCTGCCTATGACACAGATACTTTGCTTTTCATTGAAAGTTTACAGTCTTACGATTTATCAATTGTACTTTTAATATGGTCAAAGATGCTGATCCTTTTATGATGGATCTTATTGTAGGTGGATGAAACTTGTCAGCACTAGTCCCTGAGGTGTTGAGTTCATGCTTATCTTGAAGCCTACGTGGCCCAGATTAGCATTGAACACGTTTTTGGAGGTTGTTCGTGTCAACTTTTCCTCTCATGAACTGCGATTCTTGCTCACCACCTTATAGCAGAAAACAACTCTGTGTACTCGTGCAGTCCGTATTGTCGGGCATAATTTAAACATCAGACTGGCAATACCAAATAGCAACCTGTCTTCCTGTACTGTCAAGTAGTCGTGCAGACCACAGTTTGCCTACGTTTGGAACATGTCAAAGGTGCATTATTTAGCACTTAGCAAAGCGTGCCGTTTTAAACTAGACAAGGCATCAACTTGTCTGAGGCTGTGGTGGCCATGTGAGTACATGGGTTCTGCAGAGATAAAGATACTTTCTGTCTGTTGTGACGTATTCTCAAGTTTCACATGTAATTGGGCACCTTTACCTCTGCTGCTGAAGGATCACACCACAGATTCTTACAGAAACATTACCTTTTAATATCTGGAATTTTGCAGAACCCGTTCCACTGACATTTATAAGTTGGTTTTTGTAAGTTGCTTATGTTCTAAGCAAGTAAATGTTGCAGTGGAAGAAGTGAAGCATCTATTGATGATTATAATGCATGTGTGGTGGATCATGCTGCTGCTAGAAGACAAACCAGCACAGCAACAGTGCTGCACAGCAATTGAGGTGAAGTCGCAGCTGCCATAAGTTGAGAAGCAAATTGACAGGCTGTTCGAAGGTAAAGTCATCTGGTCCTTCATCATACACTTCAGTTGCATGACTTGCATTCTGCCTCGTTTTGCTGGTCTGGTTTCTGTCTTAAACTAAGCACTTGCTCAGATGCTTTGCCGCGGATTGCTGAGATTTGGCATGCACTTAGTGATTCTTGTCTCCTTAACAAGATTGTAATGGATCGAGAGGGTTATGCTGCTCCAAAAAAAAATTGATCCATTATTGGCAACAAATGGAGCAGGGTGCACAATATTCTTGCTGCCTAATGGGCTTTGCCAGCAGACTGTTTTTGTTTCTTGATGACTATAAATAGAGTGTGCTGCAAAGGTCTGAGCACCAACATATTGCATCTGCTCTTCACTTTCTCTTCTGTTGCAAACAGAAACACGTCATCACTTCATCCATTAGAAAAATGGCTTGCCATCAAAGATCTGCAAGTTTGCCTTCTATCTCTCACTCCAGTGGAGTAGAGGTTGAGCTGCAGAGCCTGAAATCATGCATCTCTTCACCCTCTGCAACCATTGGCACAATGTGTAGTGGTTACGCAAGGCTTGGAGACATCTACAAGTGCATAGAGGAGATCATGGGCTTTCCCAGCAACCAAGTTGGTCTCTCCTCCCCACAAAACAAGAAAATGGTGGAAGAGGAACTGGAAAGGTCCCTCATGCTGATCGATCTCTGCAATTCCATGCAAGAGAATATAGCAGGGCTGAAAATGAGTACCCAGGAGCTGCAACTGGTTCTCAAAAGAGGAGATGATGCGGCTGTTCAGCTCAAGGCCGAGTCTTTCATTCGCCTCGCGAAGCAGGCACAGAAGCCTTTCAAGAAGATCGCAAGCAGCAAAGCTATTGCTGAGGATTGCAGGCTGGTCAGGCTACTGGCGGAAGCCAGAGAGATATCTGTCTCTCTACTGGAGTCCACGTCGCAGCTGTTGCCGAAGCAGTTCGCCACCACCAAAGGAAGCAAATGGTCTCTTGTCCAGAAAAGAAAGGTCATTTGCGAGGAGGAACAGTTGCAGGTGCTAGAGCGAAGCGTGGGAGATCTTGAGAACGGTTCAGAGCTTCTGTTCAGGAGATTGATCCAAAGCAGGGTTTCTCTCCTGAACATTCTCAGCTCGTAGACACTCTCAGGCCTTGTTTCTCTAGCATATTGCGATTGGCATCCGCCTTTTAAAGGATTCACCAGTCATACAGAACCTTTGTAGCTTGCGTACAATACCAATGTACATACAAATGATCAATTGATGAAAACAGTTTTAACCATGTTCAGACCATGACTTTACTAGGCAGTGATTTTAATTATGTTTTATAGCTGAATGTCATGCTGGCATGTTCTCCTTTTGTGAGTATGTGACGAATGCCAAGGAACCGGGAAGGAAATTCCTCGTAAGAAAATGGCGTCGCGGAGTCTAAGTGAAGATTATCCAGAATTTTGGCAGGAGCTTTATGTAATTATTTCTAGCTATAAGTTATATACTGTACAATTTGTATTCAATCTTAAACCTCCATGTTTACACCAATTAAAATTTGAATTGCCGCCATTATTTGCGGTACTCTTAACAACCATGGACAGGCCAGCTCTAGGCTATGTGGTAGCCGCTCATTGTTAGCCTGATCACTAGCATAAGGTAGGAGGTCTATTATGCCCAGCAGATGTACCATACTTACTTAAACACATGCCACCAATGATTTATATCCTCTGAATAGAGGCAATAACTAAGCGAGTTTATGTTTCGGTCGTCAAGAATAATGCTGATCCTTATGTTTTGCGGTGGATCTTGTTGCAGGTTGATGAAACAAGACAGCAATGCTCCACGAGGTGTTGAGTTCATGCTTTTCTGGGTGTTACCTCGACCGTATCATGACTGAGCGTGTTTCTGTAGGTAAAGTCAACTCTTTCCTCTCTCTTAACAGATAAGAAACACTAATTAGATGTATTACTTTATCCCTCAATCTAATTATGAAGTACTCGTGAAGACTGCACATTAAAACAGCGACCTGCAATATTGAGTGAGATAGACTGGTAATTTATCCAATCGAAGTTGTCCTATATTCTCTTCTCAATGAAAATCGGGTGCATTGTCACTGTGTGTCCGGGACAAAAGAAGTACCTTAACTTTTCTATTTCCACACCTAGATTAACGGACGTGCACTCCGTTTTCTCTCTCTCAAACAACTGAAAAATGACACATAGGAAACACTAATTAGATGCATTTATCTCATTATCTATATTATGAAATACTCTTGAAACCAATAATTAGATCTTATTGTAGGTGGATGAAACTTTCCAGTGATACTCAATGAGGTGTTGAGTTCATGCTTATCTTGAAGCTGCCTGGCCATATGAGCATTGAACACGTTTTTGTAGGTTCTGTCTCTCAACTTTTCCTCTCATGAAATGCGATTCTTGCTCACCACCTTATAGCAGAAAAAAACTGGGTACTCGTGCAGTCCATTTTGTCGAACAGAATTGAAATATGACAGATTGGCAATACTAAGTAGCAACTTGTCTTCCTGTAGTGTCAAGTAGTCATGCATACCACAGTTTGCCTATGTTTGGGACATGTCAAAGTTGCTTGTTTAGTATTTAACACCACATGCTCTTTTAAACTAAGATAGATGTTAGGAAATATGCAACTTGTATTTCCAGGAGACCATAGGCCAGTATATATACATGTACATGTGTGGAATATACAGAAAACCCCTTATACAATGGGATAAATACGAAAGGTTACATGGCTATATATATAGTACTCTAACCCCTCCCCCTCTCAAACTCATGGTGGATTACCAACACTGAGTTTGGAGAGGTAGAAGCCATGCTGTGCTCTAGTTTGGGCCTTCGTCAGAAAATCCGCCAACTGTAACTCGGAAGGCACATACTGAAGAGCAATAACCTGATCTTGCACACCAACGCGTACATAGAAAGCATCAACACCAATATGCTTGGTAAGCTCATGCTTCACAGGATCGCGCGCAATGCTAATAGCACCTGTACTGTCAGATAATAGCAGAGTAGGTGTAGTGACAGAAACACCAAAATCCTGAAGTAAGCAGAAAGTGAACGGCGATCTGAGGGGTCACTAGCCCACATAGCATCCGAATAGGCCTTAAGCTGTAAAGAACTGGAGCGAGGAAAGAATAGACGGTGAGAGATCGTGCCCCGAAGATATCAAAGAACACGAAGGAGGTGACTATAGTGAACCGAAGTGGAAGCGGAGACAAACTTGTTAGAGTATATATAATATAGCCGTGTACCCTTTTGTATTTATCCCAATATACAAGGGGTTTCCTGCATATAGTCCACCACCTGTACATGTATATATACCGGCCTATGGCCTCATGGGAATACAAGTTGCATATTCCTAACAGTTTTCAGCAGGAGCATGGTCGTGATTACGACGAGACTTTTGCTCCTGTGGCCCATATGACTACTGTTCGTACACTTCTTGCCGTGGCCTCTGCACGCCACTGGTCTATATCTCAGCTTGATGTTAAGAATGTCTTTCTTAATGGTGAGCTGTGTGAGGAGGTGTACATGCAGCCAGCACCTGGGTATTCTGTTCCTGATGGCATGGTATGTCGTCTTCGTCGCTCTCTCTATGGCCTTAAGCAAGCCCCCCGCGCCTGGTTTGAGCGTTTTGCCTCTGTGGTGACTGCCGCTGGTTTTTTAGCAAGTGCTCATGATCCAGCATTGTTTATTCACCTTTCTCCTCGTGGTCGAACTCTTCTTCTTCTCTATGTTGATGACATGATCATCACTCGGGATGACCCCGAGTATATTGCCTTTGTAAAGGCCCGTCTTAGTGAGCAGTTTCTTATGTCTGATCTTGGACCTCTTCGCTACTTTCTTGGGATTGAAGTCTCTTCTACCTCTGATGGCTTTTTTTATATCCCAGGAAAAGTATATCCAGGATCTTCTTGCTCGTTCTGCTCTTACTGACGAACGCATTGTTGAGACTCCCATGGAACTCAATGCTCACCTCCGTGATACTGATGGTGCTCCCCTGCCTGACCCGACGCGTTATCGTCATCTTGTTGGCAGTCTTGTCTATCTAGCTGTCACTCGTCCGGATATCTCTTATCCGGTTCATATTTTGAGTCAGTTCGTCTCCGCTCCCACATCGGTTCACTATAGTCATCTCTTTCGTGTTCTCTGATATCTTCGGGGCACGATCTCTCACCGTCTATTCTTTCCTCGCTCCAGTTCTTTACAACTTCAGGCCTATTCGGATGTTATGTGGGCTAGTGATCCTTCAGATCGCCGTTCACTTTCTGCTTACTATGTTTTTCTTGGTGGTTCTCTCATTGTCTGGAAGACGAAGAAACAGATTGCACTTTCCCGTTCGAGTGCAGAGGCTGAGTTGCGAGCGATGGCTCTTTTGACGCCAGAGGTGGCTTGGTTACGGTGGCTACTTCAGGATTTTGGTGTTTCTGTCACTACACCGACCCTGCTCTTCTCTGAAAGCACATGTGCTATTAGCATTGCGCGTGATCCTGTAAAGCATGAGCTCACCAAGCATATTGGTGTTGATGCTTTCTATGTGCGCGCTGATGTGCAGGATCAGGTTATTGCTCTTTAGTATGTGCCTTCCAAGTTACACTTGGCGGATTTTCTGACGAAGGCCCAGACTAGAGCGCATCATGGCTTCTATCTCTCCAAACTCAGTGTTGTTCATCCACCATGAGTTTGAGGGGGGGGTGTTAGAGTATGTATAATATAGCCGTGTACCCTTTTGTATTTATCCCAATATATAAGGGGTTTCCTGCATATAGTCCACCACCTGTACATGTATATATATCGGCCTATGGCCTCATGGGAATACAAGTTGCATATTCCTAACAAAAATGACTCAGAATATGAACCGGATAAGAGATATCCGGATGAGTGATAACTAGATAGACAAGACACCCAATAAGATGACGATGACGCGTCGGAGCAGACAATGGGTCACCATGAGTATCACGGAGGTGAACATTGAGCTCCATAGGAGTCTCAACAATGCGCTCATCAGTAAGAGCAGCGCGAGCAAGAAGATCCTCGATATACTTTTCCTGGGATGTAAAAAAGCCATCAGAGGTAGAAGTGACTTCAATCCCAAGAAAGTAGCGAAGAGGTCCAAGATCATACATGAGAAACTGCTCACTAAGACGGGCCTTTATAAAGGCAATATACTCGGGGTCATCCCGAGTGATGATCATGTCATCGACATAGAGAAGAAGAAGAGGACCACGAGGTGAAGGATGGACAAACAATGCTGGATCATGACCACTCGCTGAAAAACCAATGACACTCACCACAAGGGCAAAATGCTCAAACCAGGCACGAGGGGCTTGCTGAAGGCCATAAAGAGAGCGACGGAGACGATATGCCATGCCATCAGGAACAGAATACCCAGGTGGTGGCTGCATGTATACCTCCTCACGCAGCTCACCATTAAGAAAAACATTCTTAACATCAAGCTAAGATACAGACCAGTGGCCTGCAGAGGCCATGTCGAGAATTGTACGAATAGTGGTCATATGGGTCACAGGAGCAAAAGTGTAACGCCCAAGATGCGACCCTATCCTTATTTTGGCGCGAGGGCCTCGATAGGGATAGAAGCGCATCTCGTCGTTTTGCAAGAATGGATATCGTTACAAGTACACATGTACATAATAGATGAGTATATGGAATTGGCTTACACTCGCCACAAACTACATCAAGTTCACATCAATTCAACAGTATACAATTATCATGAAGAAGAGCAGGGTCCAACTACGGATGAAAACAAACGATAAAAGAACGACGTTCATCCTTGCTATCCCAGGCTGCCGGCCTGGAACCCATCCTAGATTGATGAAGAAGAAGAAGAAGAAACTCCAAATAGAACAATCATCGCGCTCTCGTCAAAGTAACTCTTTACCTGTACCTGCAACTGTTGTTGTAGTAATCCACAAGGGACTCAACAATCTCATTTCGAAAGGTATCAAGACTAGCAAAGCTTAATGGGTGAGGTATGGGTAAGTAGTGAGGCTGCAGCAAGCGACTAAGCATTTATTTGAGGTGGCTAACTTACGAGTACAAGAATATAAGAGGGGGATGATCTACGCATAACGGACGTGAATTAATGATGATCAAATGAATGATCCTGAACACCTACTTACGTCAGACATAACCCCACCATGTCCTCAGTCGGAGAAGGAACTCACGAAAGAGACAATCACGGTTACGCACACAGTTGACATATTTTAATTAAGCTTACTTCAAGTTATCTAGAACCGGATGTTAAACAAAGTTTCCAAGTTTGCCACATAATCGTGGGCACGGCTTTCCGAATGATTTAACCCTACGGGGGTGCTCCAACTAGTCCATCACAAATTACCACAAGCCGCATAGAAAGCCTCGATCACAGAACTCGTGATCTCCTCGGATTCCTTAGTGGAAAACCTCAACTCTGAGAGAATCCAAAGCATCAACGGAATCCCGATGCATAGATATTTCGTAAAAGGTAAAACAAGTCCAGCAAGGCTGCCCGACGTGTCGACGAACCCGATAGGAGCCGCGTATCTCATTCTCAGGACACGACCGGATGGGACTAGCTACGAGTAAAACCAATCCTCGAGTTTCCTCGTGCTGGCCCCGCAGGCAGCCTGTTTTGGACCAACACTCCTGCGGAGCACTGGTCCGGGGGGGTTGATTAATTATCCTCGGTGGTCGACTGGTCCCTATGCAAGTTTATTAGTTATTAGGCAAATGTAGTATCAAAGTTGGGCCTTGCCAAACCAGTTTTAAACTAAAGACGAATTATCAAGGGGGTCCCCATAACAACCCCGAGCGTGTTAGGAGCGCTCGATTATGGAATATAACACCGGTAGCCGAAACTAAGGCGACAAAGATGGAACAAAACACCAGGCTAGAAAGCCGAGCCTTCCACCTTTTACCAAGTATATAGGTGCATTAAATTTAATAACATTAATATGGTGATATAACAAGGAACCCATGTTACCAAATGGAAGCAACGACACCTGCAACTAGCAACACTAACACATGGTTAAGCAAGCGGTAACATAGCCAAACAGTGGTTTGCTAGGTGGTAGAAGGTTGAATGTTTCATGGCAATGTTGAGAGGCTGACATTTAACAGGTGGTAGGCAGCGAGACATAGCGATATAATCGAAACAACTAGCATGGCATTGATAGTAATGGTATCTAGGAAAATGGTCATCTTGCCTGAGATCCGTTTGGAAGAAGAACGAATCTGTGAAGCAGACGAACCGACGTAGTCGAACGGATCATCACATTCCGACACACTTGCGGAACTCTATCGAGAAGAAGCAAACCGGAAACAAGAATCAACACACGATATTCACCACGGCACATGCACGATATGATGCACAATCAAATATGATGCATGTCCATTTCAAGTATACAAGGCATGGCATGGCAATTCACAACAATCAAACATTACACATTAAGTGAAGCTCAATATTCAACGAGTTGCATATTGACGAAACTCCACATACGAATTATTTAGTTCACCCCCGTTTAGGTACACGGCAACGTTAAATGTTGTTTAAACATGGCAAGAGGTGAAGCATGTGATTCTACACGTCATTCTAGCCGGTTAACACATAAGAACATTGAATGGAGCCACGGTTAAAAGATACGTGCAACACAGGATATTATGCCATGAATGCAACATGCATGCAATTTTATGAAAACACCGGCAAGAAGGATATGAAGCATGTGTCGCCATGGCGAACGAAAGGGAACCATGGCGGCAAAACGGAAACGATGCCACGATAACGTTCCGGTCCTGATAACTCGATGAGGTACCGGTGCCAACGAATTGGGAGCGTGTGCGTGTCATGCCAAGAATGATGGGGTGATCCCGGTTACCGGGTTCCCATGTGTCGGGGGCACGACAAAAGAGGAACAACGTGCAGCTAGCATGGCATCTACGAAACGGACAACATCGCCTCTCGTACAACAATGCATTCGGTCCACGGATGATCGTCTCGGTGGTTATACCTTTGAAGCGTGCAATTCGGAGCGGATCGAGTCGTTGCGGTGTAGATGTACATGGGCCGTTGTGGAAGTAGTCATACACGGTTGGAAAGGAACTTCACGAATCCACGATCTTCAGAGGTCGATGGTAGGGATTCCGACAGGCGTGGGCGCGACATGGGAAAGGAGGCAAGAGTCCGACAACGAAACATCCAAGGCAGCGGCTTCGAACGATGAGCATGCCATGCGCGGCTTGGACCTTGGCTGATGCTGGGCGAGGCCGATGCTTTGCTGGCATGGCGGCGCAGCTGGCCCATGCTACCCCACGTGGTCAACGCAGCGAGCAGATCGACCAGGAACGGGCGCGCTTGCCCTCATGAGCAAAACAGAGGCGAGGCAGCAGCTCCTGGAGAGAGAGGTCGCGCAGAGAGGCAGGAGCGCGACGAGGTGATGCTGGTCCAGGGCGTAGGAACGGCGGGGCTTGGAGGCAGGGGTCGAAGCGAGATCTCCGACCGATGGAGTCTGGCGGAGGCGCGGGTCCGACGAGCTACGACTCGTTCTCCGGGGTGGCTGGGGTCGAGCGGGCAGGGGGGTCCGGTGCGTGCGGGGAGCAACTGCTGCGTCGCTGCGGCTCCTTGCTTCGCGGCCTACTTGGCTCTCTTGGCAGTAAGGAGAGGAGGGGCACAGGCGCCATGGGGCTCAGGCGGTTGGAGGCCTCGGGGATGCGGCGCCGGGCAAGATGGCATGGGAGGCGGGCTGAGGCGGAGCAGGGAGCTCGCCTCCTCCGATCCAGATCAAGGCAGTGGTTGGGTTCTAGTGCTGCGAGCTGCTGGATGGATGAATGGATCAGGGGGATGCGTCGGGTTGGTCGGGCACGCAAAACAAAGGGCGGCGGCGGCACTGGTTCGAGACCAGATCTGGGAGGATCCCAAGGAGGGACAAAGGGGTGATGGCGCTGCGGGCTTAGGGTAGGCTAGGGCTAGGTTTTGTCTAAATTGGGATTAGGGTAGACTACATATAGCCATTGGGTTAGCTTTAGGGGCATCTGGACCCTCCGATTTAGATCGGGTGGTCGAGATAACTAGGTTAGGAAGTCCACTGGACAAACCGATGACGGTCTGCGGTATACCAGACTTGATCCGGACCCAACGGTCACGACCGCCCGGTTCGGGTCTGGGGGAAGTTTCGGGCTAGGTTGCGCGTAGGGTCGGTGCACTGTGCGGAGGGGCTAGGCATAGAAGAGAGGGAAAACGGACAACCCGGCATCAGGTTTTTAAAACACCAAAACGTCCGACGTTTGACCGGCTATAGTGCCGCTATAGGTTTAACGGTTCGGGTATCGAACGAACTCCGATTGCGACGAAATTTGGCTGGCGGACTACCTACACTATATTAAGACCGCACGCCAAGTTTCAACCCAATCCGAGAATGTTTTATACACACCTTTAAAAACAATATTTTAACGATGCCGCGGGCGCATGCGTGTGTGGTTGGTCTCGAAATGGCCAACGACGAAAATG
Source organism: Hordeum vulgare subsp. vulgare (assembly GCF_904849725.1). Lineage (NCBI taxonomy): Eukaryota > Viridiplantae > Streptophyta > Magnoliopsida > Poales > Poaceae > Hordeum > Hordeum vulgare. The sequence continues at coordinate 97,465,711 of NC_058521.1, read as the reverse complement.
GAGAGAACCGACAACTAATAACGGATGCAAGTTTTTGAAAACAGACGGCAACGGAGTGCGGATGCAATGCAGATAATGCGCATGATGCGACGATGAATGCGACAAACAAATAATCACAGGGCAGCAACGGAATAAAAGGGGAATCTTCTGAAGCGTCGGTTTCGGGCTGCTACAAAAAGTCTCGTCGTAATCACGACCATATTCTTGCTAAAAGCCACGAGCCACAAGACGAGCTTTGTAATGCTCGACAGAACCATCGGAGCGAGTCTTAACCTTGTAGACCCACTCAAGTGATGGGACGGACACCACCAGGAGGAGAAACAAGATGCCATGTACCAGTGCGTTCAAGAGCAGCAATCTCCTCTGCCATCACAAACTGCCATTCAGGATGAACAACAGCCTTACAATAAGAAGTCGGCTCAAGAACAGCAGCACACGCGATTGGAAAGCCTAGGCGATCAACCGGTGGAGGCGGACGAGGACGCAAGCCATAGATAGGCTGAGACGAGGAAGATGGCTCGTAAGTAGAAGCATCCACATTACGTGAACGACGAGTACAATACTGAGGAAAAGATGAAAGAATACTAGGAGGAATCGTCGAGGTAGAGTCAGGGGATGGAGAAGAAGAAGTCACCGGGGATGAAGGTGCATAATCTGGTGACAGTGAGGTGAGGAAACCGTGGGAGATGGTGGTGGCGAATCGGCAAGAGGTGGAGAAGCAGAGTGAGCAGGATGGATAGACAAAGTCTCGACGAGGTTGATAGGTGTGTCAGGAAAAGTGAGGAAAGAGACATCCTCCACTGAAAAGGTCGAGGAAGATGGACGCGGGTAGAAGGGACGAGACTCATCAAAAGTCACATCCCGAGAAATACGCATTCGATGACCGATAGGATCCCAACAACGATAGCCCTTATGCTCATCACTATAGCCTAAGAAGACACACTCAACACACTAAGCGGTCAATTTGGTGCATTCACGAGGGGCAAAAAGAACATAGCAAACACAATCAAACAAACGAAGCGTCGAGTAATCAGGAGAACGATCAAAAAGACGCTCGGAAGGAACACCACCCTGTAGAGCAGCGGACGACTGAAGATTGATGAGATATGTGGAGGTGAAGACGGCCTCAACTCAAAAATGAGGTGGAAGATAGGCGACAATCATCAATGCACGAGCCGTCTCAAGAAGGTGACGATGCTTGCGCTCAGCCACGCCATTCTGAGCATGAGCACAAGGACAAGAGAACTGAGAAATAGTCCCATGCTCAGCAAAAACACCACACAATATCTCAAAAATATACTCGCCAGCGAAGTCAGCACGAAACACACGAATGGGCAAAGAGAACTAAGTGTGAACCATGGCTGCAAAACGCTTATAGATGGACAACACCTCACTGCGAGAGGCCATAAAATAAAGCCAAGTGTAACGAGAGAAATCATCTATGAAAATAATATAGTATCGATGGCCCCCTTTCAAAGCGAAGGGAGCCGGACCCCATACATCGGAATGGACTAAATCAAAAGGACGCTGAGACACTAACTCACTAGTTGGATACGGTAACTGAATCTGTTTGCCAAGTCGACAACCCTGACATTCTAAAGAGACATCTCCTGATGCAGACTCCAGAAGACGTCGACGAACTAAAGACGACAAACGAGAACCATAAAGATGACCAAGTCGATGATGCCACTGCTGGAAGGAACCGGTAGCTGAAGCAACCGAAGCGGAGGAACTGGCGATAGTGGTGGCAGCGGAAGGAACATGAAGCCAGTCTAACTCCCAAAGACCCTAAGAATCACGACGACGAGGGCCAACCCCAACCAAAGTGTGCGTGCGACGATCCTGAACAGAACAAGAGTCAAGGTCAAGAATGACGCGACAATCGGAATCAGTAAGTTGACCAGCAGAAAACAGATTCATGGTAAGTCGAGGAACATGAGCAACATTACGAACAAAATAAGGAGTGGTAAGATTGCCTCGACTAGCAACAGAAAGAGGGGTACCATCAGCAGTGAGTACATGAATAGGAAAATCAAGCGATCTAAGAGAGGACAAAGTGGAAGAATGAGAAGACATATGAAAAGAAGCTCCGGAGTCCAGAACCCATGGGGATGTACCTCACTGTGTAGAAGGTGGTTGCTCAGTGCGGGAAGCATCAGTCACAGAACCCGCAGCACCCGTCGAAGAAAAACCTGAAGCGGCAAGCAGGCGCTTAAGTCTCAGAATATCCTGCTCAGTCAAAGCGGTGGCTGAAGATGTCGAAGTAGAAGTCCCAGAAGATGATGACCGCGCCTTACGCATGTGTTTCTTCTTCTGGAAGCACTGAGACTCAGCATGACCATCCAGGTTGCAGTAGCCGCAATGGGGACGGGAGCGACCCGGACCGCTAGAAGGAGTGGGCAAGAGTGGCGGAGCACTAGGACGAGATGGAGTCGGTGCAGCAGGTGGCATAACAGGAACTCGAGCAGCAAGCACGAAGGAAACCTCAAGTAAACCCGCACCACGTAAGCGAGTCTCCTCAACACGAATCTCTGAAAGCGCCTCCATAAGAGAAATACGGCCACGAGCAAACAATTGAGCTCGTCGGGGCTCAAACTCCTTACGGAGACGTGACAAGAACTCGTAGACACGATGAAACTCCAAATCAGCCTGCACAGCCTGGCAACACTGGCAAGTACGACAACCAGCACTACGTAGAGGATCAAGCTGACGCCAGATAGCAGAACTCTGTGCATAGAAATCATCCACAATAGAGTCACCCTGCTGATAGTGCTGACGAAGACGGGTCCACATCTAAAATACGGTAGGCAAGCCCGGGAACTCACAGGCAAACTGAGGCAGAACACTAGCAGTGAGAACAGCTGCGGCATGAGCATCATCATCAAGCCACTGAGTATACACAGATAGGGCCTCATGATAAGCCTGAAGAGCCTCATCATAAATCACAACCTTCTCATCATAAGCACGAACTGTAACAAGCTTAGCTACATCCTTCGCAGCTTGATTAGCATCTGCAGCAAGAATCGGTGGCGTCGGTGGAGTGGGGGCCACAGGAGGAACCGGACGCGGCGGAGAGCGGACCCCGCCAGAAATAACGCCCCACACACGAATGCCACACATATGAATGCGCATGAAGCCAACGAACTCAATATAGTCACTGCCATAAAAAATCATCGGACAACGGGGAACGACAACATAACCCGATGATGAAGACATCTCTCTCTCTCCCTCCCTCCCTCCCCCCTCTCTCCCTCTCTCTCTCTCTCTCTCTCTCTCTGCAACTACCAGACACTCAGCAGGAGAGACAGAGGCCCCCCACTACTAGGGAAAACCCTACTAGTAGCGTTGGGTTTTAGGTTACCAGTAGCGCTGGTAGGCGCGCTACAGCTACTAACAGCAGCGCGCTTTCTACCCAGCGCTACTGGTAATATCCTATATTAGTAGCGCTGCTTATGCGGCGCTACTGCTAACTATCTGCAGTGCGCATGTGCTAGCAGCGCTACTGCTAAACGCATGCTGCTGGTAAACCTAGGACCAGCGCTACTGCTAGTTTTTTGGGAGTTTTCGCTCTATTGAAACAAATACAGCTTATATACAATAAGAACATGCATATTCACTGAAACAGGTATGATACCAAAATGTCTAATCATCGGCATCAATGAATAAAAGAAGGTCTTTCATCTCATTTCATCATCATCACTAATGGTCGAACACGTTATTACAAGTTTCGAAGAGATAGCAATACAGGTTATTACTAGTCTCGAATACATGCAACTGACCATGGTCGCATTCATGTTTCATCATCTATGTAACCTAGCTATGATTTTGTCACATACAAGAGAAGGCCGATCACGGTGAGCAAAAGTGGGATTATGTAGTAGTTCTTAAGGCGTCGGTTCTGATTTCTCTCTCGCGCTAGCGTCCACCTCAAGTAACTAGCTTCCGCCTCGATTCTGCTATCAAACCCTTTCTGGCTGCTGCCCGGGAAGCGATGCACTTGGGCCTGACACTCTGGCCACTCCTCGTACACTCCCGGAACCCTCCCTATGTACACGACATACCACCTCGCCATCGATGATCTATATACTTGTCAGAGATGCATATATCATCAAGTGAATTCAACGATAATATGCAACATAATATACGATGTCGGCCCACGGAGAGGAGTTAGCAAATAGAAGCAACATAAACATAGTTAACGAAATTCATCGTACCCAAACTAACTAACTAGAGTGTGGTAGCGTTTACATCTAATAGTTACGTCGTATAGATAAATTCCAAGTTTCGGTTGTAGAGAAAGTAACAACTAAACAGACACAGTGTCATCGTGAATTTAAGCAATGCACTCGTGCCATCCGTCTATATCATGGACGATGCAACCAAGCTTGTTGAAAGGAGTGTTGTCTTGGCGTGGTAGAACATCCCATTCTCTTCAATGACGTCTTTCATGATGATTGACGCAATTTCCTGTTGGATGCGGTAGAAGTCATTTTGTGTTAGACCTTTCAGCCTGAGCATTGATAGTTGTGGATGACACTAGGAGAGTTGGGACAATTTTCGTTGGTTTATTTCTCACACAATGCCATGCCAACCTGAGGGGTTGGGGATACATATTTATAGGCTGCTAGCCAGCCAAGCATATGCTAAGATGCTAGTCTAAGATGCTAGTCTAAGATGCTGCTAAGATGCTAGTCCAAGATGCTATCCTAACTGCCAGTCCTTGATGGTCAAGGATTCTATCCTAACAGCCACAAGGACCATGTGCTGCAGCCCCACAAAGACCATAGTACATAGACTTATCCATCATTCTCCCCCTAAGTCTTGTACGTCGTCTTGTGGGAGAGTCGAATCATCCCAATCCTGGAGCAGAGTTCGAGGAACTTGATCCTCCCAAGAGGCTTGGTGAGCAGGTCTGCGAGCTGGTCCGTGGTGTTGATGTAGCTCGCCTCGATGCTCCCTTCTTCCAAGCAGCTGCGGATGAAGTGATACCTCAATCGGATGTGCTTGCTCCATTCGTGAAAAACGGGGTTCTTTGCCAGAGCCAGGGCGGACTTGCTGTCCACCAGGAGCTGCACCGTTCTGGTGTCTCGGACAAGGAGATCACCAAGCAGTCGAGCGAGCCAGAGCGCCTGAGTGCAGGCGGTGGAGGCCGCTATGTACTCGGCCTCACAGCTGGACAGGGCCACCACCTGCTGCTTGACCGATTGCCAGCTCACGAGACACTTGCCGAGGAAGAAGAGGATCCCGCTCGTGCTCTTGCTGGTGTCGATGTCGCCGGCGTGGTCGCTGTCGCTGTACCCGACTAAGTGTGCCGCCCCCGGACACCTAGGGTAGTGGAGGCCGTGGTCGAGGGTCCCTGCCACGTAGCGGACGATCCTCTTCACTGCCTGCTGGTGCTCCGACGTCGGTCGCTCCATGAACCGACTGACATAGCCGACGGAGAATGCCAAGTCGGGCCGTGTGTGGGCGAGGTAGCGAAGGCTCCCCACAAGGCGTCGGTACTGCGTAGCATCCACTTCCTCCGTCGTGCTGTCGCGGCTCAGTTTCAGCCTCTCCTCCATCGGAGTGAGAGCTGGGTGGCAGTCGGTGAGCCCAGCTAGCTCAACGATGCGCTTGGCGTAGGCGGACTGTCGAAGCGCGATCCCGGAGTGATCCTGGTGCACCTCGATCCCTAGATAGAAGGAGAGGAGCCCCAGATCACTCATCTGGAAGGTGGCCTTCATGTCTTCCTTGAACGCCGCCACCTCTGCATCTTTGATGCCGGTGATCACCAAGTCGTCAACATAGACGCCCACCAGCAGGGCATTTCCTCCACTGCCCCGTCGGTAGACGGCCGCCTCATGCGGGCTTTGCTCGAAGCCCATCTTCTTTAGCGTGGAGTCCAGCTTAGCGTTCCACGCCCTAGGTGCCTGCCGTAGGCCGTAGAGAGCCTTACGCAGGCGGAGTACCTTGCCCTCCTGGCCAGGGATCGCAAATCCCGGTGGTTGATGCACATAGACTTCCTCCTTCAAGTCGCCGTTGAGGAATGCCGACTTGACATCCATGTGATGGACACGCCAGCCCTCCTGGGCAGCTAGCGCAAGGAGAAGTCGCACGGACTCCATCCGTGCCACGGGAGCGAAAGCGTCGTCGAAGTCGACTCCTTCCTGCTGCAAGAAGCCTCGGGCCACCAAGCGAGCCTTGTGCTTGATGATGGCGCCGGCTCCATCCCTCTTCAGCTTGAACACCCACTTAAGGGTGATTGCGCGGTGACCACGAGGGAGGTCAGCGAGCTCCCAGGTGCGGTTCTGCTCGACCGCATCCATCTCCAACTGCATCGCGGCGCGCCATGCCGCGTCTTTCTCGGCCTCTGCAAAAGACCGAGGTTCGCCGTCCTCACACGCGAGTTGTAGCTGCGCCTCCAGGTCGCGTGGCACCAGTCCCGGCACCGGCTGGTCGCCGAGTAGATTATCCATCGTACAATACCGTAGCGGTTCCCCGCTATGATACGCGTCGATGCGCTCCTCGTCGTGAGTGAGCGGGGAAGCGAACTTCATCGGGTTGTGCTCTGCGTGAGCTGGTGCTGATGAAGACGAGCCCGGAGTGGTGACTGTCGGGGCTGGAGTATGCGGCGTCGCCGGTTGTGGTGCCGTCGGCGTAGCAGGCACCGGAGTCGATGTAGTTTTGGGGGCTGGGGTAGACGTGCTCGGCGAAGAGGAGCTGCTTGCTCCCCCAGCTTCCTTGAAGTGGACGTACTCGACAATGAAGTCGTCATACGTCGGCGTCGAGCCGTCGTCCACCGCCTTGTCCCATTTCCACCCTCGCCCTTCGTTGAACACGACGTCTCGCGCCGTGCGCACACGCTGTGTCTCTGGGTCGAGGATGCGGTAGGCCTTTGAGCCCTCCGCATAGCCGATGAAGACTCCCGGAGTACTCCTGTCGTCGAGCTTGCCGATGTGGCCGAGCTCTTTGGCGAACGCAAGGCAGCCAAAGACCCGCAAGTGAGAGACCGCCGGCTTCCGCCCATGCCAGGCCTCGTACGGCGTCCTGCCGTCGAGTGCCTTAGTAGGCGAGCGGTTGAGGATGTAGACGGCCGTTAGCACCGCCTCTCCCCAGAAAACAGCCGGCATCCCTCTCTGCTTGAGGAGAGCCCGAGCCATCCCCACAACCGTCTGGTTGCGCCGCTCGACGACGCCATTTTGCTGCGGGCTGTACGGCGTGGAGTAGTGGCGCTGGATGCCCTCATCAGCGCAGTACGACGCGAATTCAGCCGCCGTGAATTCGCCACCGTTGTCAGTGCGCAACACGCGCAGTTTGCGGCCGCTCTCCACCTCCACAGCAACCTGCGCACGCCTGATGGCGTCCGGCGCCTCTCCCTTACTGCCGAGGACCATCACCCACATGTAGCGAGAGAGGTCGTCGACGAGCAGCAGGAAGTAGCGTCGACCTCCTGGTGTGGCTGGCGTCACCGGGCCGCACAGATCTCCGTGCACGAGCTCCAGCCTCTCCTTGGCCCGAAAACTCGCCTGCTGGGGAAAGGGGAGTCGTCTCTGCTTCGTCAGCACACAGATGTCGCAGAACTGCTCCACATGGTCGAGGCATGGCAGGCCTCGCACCATCTCCTTGGCACTTAGACGCTTCAGGGCCTCAAAATGAAGGTGCCCAAAGCGCTCATGCCATTGCCACGCCTCGTCGTCCCGACGGACAGCGAGACAGACCGGTTGTGCCACCTGCACATCAAGGACGTAGAGTCGATTTTTGCCTCTGGGTACCTTGGCGAGAAGGCGACGCTGGCGATCCCAGATGCGTAGGACCCCATGCTCAATCAGCACGCGTGAGCCGTTCTCATCCAGCTGTCCCAAGCTGATGATGGAGTTCCTTAGCGCGGGGATGTAGTAGACAACGGTGAGCAGCCGGTGCTCTCCCGTCTTGGTGGTGAAGATGACGGAGCCGACGCCCTTAATTTCCACAGCTGAGGCATCCCCAAACTTGACGGAGCCTCACGCGTCGGAGTCGAGCTCGGCGAAGAATTCCCTTCGACCGGTCATGTGGTGGGTGGCGCCGGTATCGAGGCACCACCGCGTAGTCTTGTCCTTCCCGGAGCCATCGCCGAGAAGAGCGTGTGCTTTTGGCTCGTCGAGGTGGAGGGGAGCCTTTGCGACTGGTGTCGCTGAAGGTAGCTTGATGCTTGCATGCGCCATGAACAGAGCCGTCTCCTCCGCCGCCGCCTGTGCGACGTGAGCCTGGCCTTGTCGTGGTTGGCGACACTCATTGGCCCAATGGCCAAGCCGGCCACAGTTGTGGCAGCTGTTGTCCTGTGCCGGCTTGGGCTTGCCAGCGACGCCGTCCTTGGCGCCTCCGCGGGCGTCACCTTCGGCACGTCCTTGTGCCTTGCCGCCCCTTCGCGCCTTGCGCTGCTTGCCGCGCTTGCGGCCGCCCGTCGTGGAAGAAGGCTCCCCCTTCTTCTTGTCACCAAGGCTGGCATCCCACTGCTCCCGAGTTAGGAGCAGCTTCCCGCCGGTGGTGATGGGCCCCGAGGGAGGCTGTGGCTCGTCGGTGTCGACGACCTTGAGGCGACCTATCGCCTCCTCGATCGTCATCATGGAGAGGTCCAGCAAAGACTCGATCGAGCGAGCCATCTGCTTGTACTTCTAGGGAATGCACCGGAAAAGCTTCTCGACAGCTCTCTCCTCGGTGTAGGTGGCATCGCCGAACTTCACCATCTTCTGCAGTAGAGTGTTGAGACGGAGAGCAAAGTCATCAACGTCCTCACCTGGCTTGAAAGCCAGGCTCTCCCACTCCTTACGAAGTGCCTGCAGTGTGGACTTGCGAGCACGGTCGCTGCCGATGCGTGCCGCGGCGATGGCGTCCCAAGCCTCCTTGGCAGTCCGCTTGTTGGAAAGCGAGAACTGCATCTCGGGCGGGACTGCGGCGATGAGGGCGTCCAGCGCCCGTCGATCTTCTTGGTGGTCGACGTTGCTATCTTGGACTGCCTCCCACAGCCGCCGCACCTGGAGCCTGATCTTCATGATCGCGGCCCACTCGACGTAGTTGGTTTTAGTGAGGGTAGGCCACCCAACACTGGGACCAACATCCCTGACCACAGTCCGGACCTCGTAGAGGCCGCGGTCCTGGTCGTTGCAGCCGCCGTCGCCGTGCGCACCTCCACCTGGAGCGCGGGCGTGCTCGGCTGCCCACTGCGCTGTCCGCTCTTGCGCCACTTTGGCACGGTCTGCGTCGGCACCGTCGTCCGCAGGCGCGGAGCCGTTGGAGCTGCCGGAGCCGACACGGAGTGCCTTGGCACCCGCTGTAGCCTCACGTGCTGCCTCCGCTGCTGCTGCTGCTTCTACCTCCGCCCTGGCTGCTTCTACCTCCGCTCTGGCTGCTGCCAGCTCCGCTGCAGCCAGCCTTGACACCCTTGCTGCCGCAGCAGCTGCTGCTACAACTGCTCGCTCACGCTCCTCTGCCACGGCGCGCTCGGCCTCCTGCCGGCGCCGTATGCTCGAGGTAGCCGTGTGCTGAGAGCGACCTGCAGACATGGCTCGCTGCAGGGGGCTGTTGCGTGAAGAGGAGGCTGTTGCTGACGAGCTGCTGCTCGACAGTCCGGAGGGAGGGAGGTAACTAGGGGCAGTCGGAGCAGCTGCTGCTACCGGCTTAGGCTGCTCAGCTCCCGGTGAGAGAGGTGAGCAGGAAATGCTCAGGGTACAAGATAACGAGGCTCTGATACCACTTGTTAGACCTTTCAGCCTGAGCATTGATAGTTGTGGATGACACTAGGAGAGTTGGGACAATTTTCGTTGGTTTATTTCTCACACAATGCCATGCCAACCTGAGGGGTTGGGGATACATATTTATAGGCTGCTAGCCAGCCAAGCATATGCTAAGATGCTAGTCCAAGATGCTATCCTAACTGCTAGTCCTTGATGGTCAAGGATTCTATCCTAACAGCCACAAGGACCATGTGCTGCAGCCCCACAAAGGACTATGTGCTGCAGCCCCACAAAGACCATAGTACATAGACTTATCCATCATTTTGTAGTCGATGATCCGGTACGGTTTCTAAGCCTTCGGACCATTTCTGGATATGGGTATCAGATGAAGATGTCATGTGAAGTGACTGTTGATCCCTTTTGTACTCCAGCATTAGATGGATGACATAGAATCCATCCTTATTACTTGTTGTCGGTCGCTAGACGCAATAGAAGTTAGTCTTATGGCTGAAACACACCGTGCCCCTAAACGTCTTCTTGATTTCGAGGAAGCCACCCCGCATGCTGAAGCCCAGGAGAGCTTTGTCCAGAACATACTTGGTGTCTGTGTAATCTTTCTTCTCTATGGTCATGGACGGGTCCAAATACAAAGCGCGGGACCAAGGCGAGTAAAGAACGATGAGAATGGCGGTCTCGTGGCTGCGCAAAATAAATACACTATCAAGTTAGTGTTCATGCGTGCAAAGTAATGATTGAAATGCATGAAAGGATGTATGTGTTATAGTGGCTATCCGCGGATGACTTACCTGGGATGATAAGGTACGAGAGTCGCTTCCTTGTCCTTATTGTGACCATGAACTCTTCGATGTACTACGTCGCATATTTACGGTTGGCTTCGTCAATTGACAAGAAGCCCTCACGCATGTAGTACGGGTCCGCGACCGCAATACCACTGGTTTGCTCTCTCCTGACGATGTAGTTCATATGAAGTGCAAAAAGACGCATGGACGTCAAATCGAGCCGCCTCATTAGTAACATCTCGAAGATGTAGTCAAATCGCAGGAAGAACATGTCCGCGGGGCAGTCGTGGACGTACTCCTTGCCATGAGACGGCACATGGACCGTATAAAGCGGGTATCCTGGATCATTCGAGGAGAGAAGGCTTTTCTCCGTCGACAGTACATGTTCATGCAGTCTCCTGAGATCCCCTATTATGGCGGCTAGCGCATCCTTCGGTAACATTGGCTGTCCCGCGATATGGATAGACGGCGCACCTTTGATCAGCACACTGTCTGCAACCCGGGTCTGTGGAGGCGGCTGGCTGCTAGAAGCCACTTTGGCAGCTTTGGCAATAGCCGGGAATTTCTTTGCCGGTCACTTCGTCCGCTTCTTCTTGGTGAGCTCAGGTGCTGGTGGGTCTGCCAGACCATGTCTGACCATCGCCCCCAGTGTCGTCGGGCTCAGCATTGCACGACCTTGGCTTAGTTGAGCTTGGGTTGAGGCGACATGTGGAGGGTTGTCATGTGAGGCTATCATGAACAAAGACTTCTTGCACTCCCGAGGACGTTCCGGCTCCGGCTGTTGCTCATATGGCTGATTTTCGACCCATTTTCGGCCATCTCTTCGTCTGGGCCTATGGCGTTATTGCCTGCCCCGTTGACGTCCTCATCGTCATCGTCTTCACTTATCCATCGAGTATGGCCATCCATGAAACCATCCATTCGCAGGTGTGCCTTGAATTTGCCAGCTTTAAAGGGGTCGAGCCATACTTTATCTTTGCATCTACGACACGGACATAAAACCTCCTTCCGTCTGTTTTCATACATGTTGTCCACCGCGGATTGTCAGTATCTTTGCACCTTCCTTCCATTGATCTCCATGATTGCCTGCATGATGCCAAAAAACTATAATTAACCACGTACGCATGCAAGCAACAAATTCATACAATATTTTGACATGACCTTTCCTAAACATAGGACATGTCGAGTTTGCTCGAAATTCACCGAAACGGAAATGAATCGACATTTCGGCAAAACACAGGCAACTCATGTCACACATTTCAACAAATACACAATATATAGGCAACTCACACATGCACACACACAATCACATAGCTCGGTCCTACCGCGCGCGCGCACAAACACATACACATATTTTCATTTTTGCACGTTATCTCTTCTTTTTCCTCACCTATATGTCAGGAGAGATCAAGCCCGATACGAAGATATATAGCTCTAAGTAGGGAGAGAGAGAGAGAACAAGCTAGCTAGTGGGGGCTAAAATATTAAAGAGAGGGGAGGTTAGATCATTAATTAATGGAGGTGAGGGTGGAGGGCAAAGAAAGAGATCAGAGGAGGGAGGGAGGGCATTAATGGAGGTGATGGAGGGGCAAAGAAGAGAGTGGATTAAGCATTGAAGGAAGATGAAGAGGAGAGGTGGGGAAGAAGGAAGAGAGAAGAAGATGAGGTGGGGAAACGTGATGGAGGGGCACAGAAGAGAGTGGAAGGAGGGGGAGCATTGAAGGAAGAAGAAAAGGAGGTGGGGAAGAAGGAAGGAGGAAGAAGAGGAGGTGGGGAAAAGGTGGTACATATGTGACTGGCGACCATATCAGTAGCGCTTGTTTGTATAAAATGCGCTACTAGCATATAAACTAGCAGTAGCGCCGCCTGACGACACGTGCTGCTGTTAAGTGGGGCCCGCCACCATAACCATAGGAATTTAGCAGTAGCGCTGCTTATTAGAAACACGCTACTGATTATTAGGTTAGCAGTAGCGCTTCAACAGGGCACACACTACTGATAAGTGGGACCCGTGAACTTAACGATAGAAATATATCTGTAGCACCTGTTGTGGGAAACGCACTACAGATATGCCATTAGCTGTAGCGCTTGTTTTTACGGATAACTGCTAATTTGTGCTGAACCTGGGGTACCCTTTGGCTCACTTAGCAGTACGTTCTTAGGAATGACAAGCGCTACTGCTAAATTTTACCAGTAGCGCCTTTTTTTCCTGCACGCTAGTGGTACTTAGCAGTAGTGCCTGGCCCATAACAGACGTTATTAGTAACATTCTGCCTATAAGCTTTTCCCTAGTAGTGTCCGACCGCATCAGTTAGAGCTCCCGGCTACAGCAGATGACGGCAGCAGGATTCGGCAAGGGGCGAGTGGTGCGGAAGACGGTGAGGACCAGCAGCTCGGCGAGGGACGCTGGATCCAGCGAGGCAAAAGAGACCGGCCGCCGGCGAGGCACCGAAGATTGCGGAGATGGCGGCCGGTCAGGGAACGAAGGCCGGCGGCTGGCGGCGGGAGCAGGATCCGGCAGCGAAGGCCAACGAGAAGCAACGGGAATAACGGCTGGCGATGGGAGCAGGATCGAGCGGGTGCTGGCGACGGGGACGACTTCGATCCAGAGAAAACCCGACTAGCGACGGGGACGGCTTCGATCTAGAGAAAAAACCCGACTTCGATCGAGCGGGTGCTGGCACGATCCAGAAAAGCAGGCAGAACTGGATCCGGACGTGGGCAGGAGAGGAGCGGCCTTGAGTTGACCGGCAGCAGAGAGAAGCGGAACGTGGAGACCGGCAGCTAAGATGGACAGAAAAGCTGCGGCGGCTGCCACGCAGGATCAATAGCATGAGTTGCAACGTGCAAAAAAATTGACCTAGCTCTAATACCATGTTAGGAAATATGCAACTTGTATGTTCAAGAGGCCATAGACCAGTATATATACATGTACAGGTGTGAAATGTGTAGGAAACCCCTTATACAATGGGATAAATACGAAAGGTTACATGGCTATATATATATAGTACTCTAACAATAAATAAGGGTTCCAACTTGCCTGAGGCTATGGTGGCCATGTGAGTACATGGGGTCTGCAGAGATAGAGATACTTTCTTCTCTATATCAATCCGCTGTGCCTTGTTCTCAAGTTTCTCATGTAATTAGCACCTCTACATCTGCTACTGAAGGGATGATACCACAGAAACATGCATACCTTCTAGTATCGATTTTTGCAAGCTAGAACCTATCCAGTGATGTTTATGAGTTAGTTTTCATAAGTTGCTTTTTCTAAGTGAGTAAATGACGCAACGGAAGAAGTGAAGCATCTATTGATGATTCTAATGCATGCGTGGGCGTGGTGGATCATGCTGCAGATAGCAGAGACATACCAGCAAAGCAACAGTGCTGCATAGCAATTGAGGCGAAGGTGCAGCTGAAGTAAGTTGAGAACCAAATTGACAGGCTGTTGGAAGGTAACGTCTTCTGGTCCTTCAAGATACACCTCAGTTGCACGACTTGCATTCTAGTTTACTTTGCTTCTGTATGATGATCTAGATTCTCTGTTAAGCTAAGCACTTGTGCCGATGCTTTGCCTCCAATTGTCGAGACATGGCATGCACATAGTGATGCTTGTCTCCTTAACTAGATTGTAACAGATAGAGATGGTTATGCTGCTCCAAAAAATTGATTCATCATTGGCGAAAAATGAAGCGTGGTGCACAATATTCTTTGCCAGCAAGACTGCTTTTGTGTTTGACAATAAATAGAGTGCACCACAATGGTTGAGCACCAACAAAGTGCATCTGCTCTTCACTTTCTTCTTCCATTACAAACATAAACACATCATCAGTTCATCCATTAGAAACATGGCTTGCCATCAAAGATCCGTAAGTTTGCCTTACTCCAGTGAATCTAACGTGGAGTTGGAGCTGCACGGCCTGAAATCATGCATCTTTTCACTCTCTGCAACCATCGACACAATGTGTGGTGGTTACGCAAGGCTTGGAGACATCTACAAGTGCATAGAGGAGATCATGGGCTTGCCCAGCAACCAAGTTGGCCTCTCCTTCCCCCAAAACAAGAAAATGGTGGAAGAGGAACTGGAGCGATCCCTCGTGCTGATTGATCTCTGCAATTCAATGCAAGAGAATTTAGCAGAGCTGCAGATGAGTGCCCAGGAGCTCCAACTGGTTCTCAAAAGAGGAGATGATGCGTCTGTTCAACTCAAGGTTGAGTCTTTTATTCGCCTGGCGAAGCAGGCGCAGAAGCCTTTCAAGAAGATCGCAAGCAGCAAAGCTAGTGGTGAGGATTGCAGGCTGGTCAGGCTACTGGCGGAAGAGAAAGGCCGTCTGTCTCTCTACTCGAGTCCACGTTGCAGCTGTTGCCGAAGCAGTTCACCACCACCAAAGGAAGCAAATGGTCTCTTGTCCAGAAGAGAAAGGCCGTTTGCGAGGAGAAACAGTTGCAAACGCTAGAGCGAAGCATGGGAGATCTTGAGAACGGTGCGAAGCTTCTGTTCAGGAGACTGATCCAAAGCAGGGTTTCACTCCTGAACATTCTCAGCTCGTAGACACTCTCAGGTCTTGTTTCTCTAGCATATTACGACTGGCATCCGCCTTTTAAAGGATTCACCAGTCATATAGAACCTTTCTAGCTTGTGTACTGAGTACACTACTAAATGTACATACAAATGATCAGTTGGCGAAAGCAGTTTTGACTATGCACATAAAATTACTTGTGATTTCACCGATGTTTACCGTGTGATGATTTTGGTTTATGTTTCATAGCTGGATGTTTTGTCCATATGTTCTCTTTCAAGTATACGATGAATGCTAAGGAACCGAAAAGGAAATTCCTCTTAAGAAAATGGCATGCAGAGTCTAGGTGAAGATTTAATCATTCTGAATTTGTGTGTAATTATTTTCTAGCTATAAGTTGTAGACATGTACAATTTTCATTTGATCTTACTTTCGAAACGGTCATGTTACAGTACACCAATTACAGCTTGCAATCGCAGTACTCTTTAACAACCATGAACATGCCAGCTCTAGGCCATGTGGTAGCTGCTCATTATTAGCCTGATCACTAGCATAAGGTGGAAGCACATTATGCCTAGCAGATGTACCAGACTTAATTAAACACATGCCACCAATGATCTAGATCCTCTGAATAGAGGCAATAACCATTATCTCAGCTCATATACTATTGCACCTGAAGTTATCTCACACCTTCATGAGAGTTTCTGTTTCGGCTGGTCAAGAATAATGCTGATCCTTCTGTTCTGCGGCGGATCTTGTTGCAGGTTGATGAAACAGGACAGCCATGCTCCACGAGGTGTTGAGTTCAGCTTATATAAATGTTGCCTGGATCTATCATGACTGAGCGTGTTTCTGTAGGTTATAAGTCAACTCTTTCCTCTCTCTTAACAACTTATGGACACTGTGCCCTAGGGGGTGCGCTAGCCATATGAAATGTAATCTCATGTATCCTATGCTTTCATGAATCTTTCTCCCTTGTGCTATGGACAAATCAAACAGGACCACCCATGCATTCCATTTTTTTTCTCTGGATCAACAGCAAAGACAGATAGGGAACATTAATTAGTATCTCCCCATCTAATATTATGAAGTACTCGTAAAGACTGCACAATATAACAGTTGTTTGTTATCATCTCGGCTTTAGTAGGTTAAAACAGAAACCTGCAGTATTAAGCAAGATGGACCGGTAATTTATCCAATCAAAGTTGTTATATATTCTCTTCTCTCTGAAAATAGGGTGCATTGTCACTTTGTGTCCGAGATAGAAAAAAGAGTTTACTTTCTCTATTACTGCACCTAGATTAACAACCGGGCATTCCTTTTTTCTCTCTCAAACAACTTTTTTTCGAGAAAACGCAAAAAGCCTTTGCGTTTCATTGCATTGAAAAGAGGGGGGAGAACATCCTCCTAAGAGGCCAGTACAATGATGTTACAAGTGAATCAATGGACGTCCCAGGATGATGGCAGGGTGACTCTAAGCCCTTTGGCCCCTGCCTTAGCCCAATTCCTGGACTCGTCCTTGATCGCAACGTCTAGCTCGACTATTGATGGGGTTACATGGTCGAATACACACGCATTTCTATGCTTCCAGATCATCCAAGGAACCAGGAGCGCTACGGAGGCCAGCGCTTTGCGGAGCAGGGGTAGCATAGCGTCGCGAGCCCGCAGCCACCAGTCCTGGAGCGTGGCGTCCTGGTCAGGCACCGGAGTCGGGAGACGCAGCCAGGACATGATTCTGTGCCAGGTCTGCTTCGCGAAAGGTCATGTGAGCAGCAGGTGTTGCATAGATTCCGGCTCTTGATCGCATAGGAGGCACCGAGGGTGGTGTGTGAGGCCATGGCGGGCAAGGCGCTTAGCAGTCCAGCAGCGATCCTGACTGGCGAGCCAGTGAAAGAATCTGACCTTCGGCAGGGCCCAGCTCTTCCAAACCAGCTTCCATGAGCGGCAAACGATAGATCCATGGAAGGTGGCTTGGTAGCAGGACCTAGCTGTGTAGCTGCCGTTGGCCGTCCATTTCCAGGTAAGCTTGTCCGGCTCAGGGGAAAGGGTGGTACGAGACACCAGCAGCCAGAGTTGGAGATACTGCCCAATCTCCCGGCGGCCAAGGATGCCGCGGATGTCCCGCGCCCATGCGTTGCCGTGGATGCCCTCCGCCACCGTCCGAGATTTCCTGCGATTTTTGGGGATGCACATGTACAGCGCGGGCGCGTGCTCACGGATGGATAGGCCGAGGAGCCATCGGTCCTCCCAAAAGGGTGTTGTCGTTCCATCCCCGAGCTGCATGGTGGTGGAGGCGTGGAAAAGGCTGTGCTCCTCGGGGGTAAACTGCATGTCCAGGCCATGCCAGGCACGACTAGTGTCCGTCCCCGAGAGCCATAACCATCTGAGCCGAAGAGCGAGCCCCGTGCGCTCGAGGTCTCGGACTCTCAGGCCACCATACTCGATCGGCCGGCATACCCGGCGCCAGTTCACGTGGCAGTGCCCTCCGTGGGCGGCCTGGCGCCCGGCCCAGAGGAACCCACGCTGAATCTTCTCGAGCTGCTTCAGGGTTTTCTTCGGGGGGGCGAGGGCGAGCATTTGGTGCGTGGGAATGGCGCTTAGCACAGATTTGACGAGCGCGAGTCGCCCGGCCTTGTTCATGAGCCACGCCTTCCACGTCGGGAGGCGGCCTGACATCGTGTCGACGAGTGGTTGCATCTGGGCCGTGGAGAGGCGGCGTGTGGAGAGGGGGATGCCTAGGTATGAGATGGGCAGGTCCGCCGTCTGGCAACCCAGGGTCTCCAGCACGGTGGCAGTCGTCTCGTCCCCATGTAATGTCGTGGCAAAGCTCTTGCCGTAGTTCACATGAAGGCCAGAGGCGGCACCAAAGACTCCTAAGATGCCCTTCACGGCCCTGACCTCGTTGGTCGTGGCGTGACAGAACAACATCACATCATCGGCGTATAGCGAGATGGTCGGAACATCTCGACGAGGGTGGAGGCTCCGGAGTATGCCGGTCTGGAGCGCTCGTTGCATGAGGCGGCTGAGAATGTCGATGGCCAGGACGAATAGCTGCGGAGACGTCGAGTCACCTTGGCGCAGCCCGCGGCGGTGCCAGATCGGGGGCCAGGCACTCCGTTGAGCAGGACCCGAGTGCTGGCCGAGGAGAGGAGAATGGCCAGCCACTCCCGGAACCTTGCTCCGAACCCATATTGGCGCAGGGTCTCGAAGAGGAAGGGCCAAGATATGGAGTCGAAAGCCCGGGTGAGGTCGAGCTTGAGCATGATTCTCGGAGCTCCCAGCTGATGCAGTAGCTTTAGAGATTGCCGGACTAGGATGAAGTTGTCGTGGAGGGTGCGCCCGGCAATGAATGCATTCTGATATCGGCTCACTAGGGCATCAAGCTTCGGGGCCAGGCGCAAGGACAGACCTTCGCGAAGAGCTTAGCCACGATATGTATCAAGCAGATTGGCCGATAGTCATTAAGCCTGTGAGCGTCGGCGCGCTTCGGCAGTAAGGTGAGCAGCGCTTGGTTGAGCCTGTGGAATCCGCGCCCCCTCAGCGCATATAGCAGCTCAAAGACCTCAAGAATGTCATGCTTAATGATGCTCCAGCAAGCGCGCAGGAACTCCGCGGTGAAGCCATCCGGTCCTGGCGCCTTGTGCGCGGGCATGCGCCTCACAGCCTCCCAAATCTCCTCTGGGCTGAAGGGCACCTCGAGGCTCGTCAGGTTAGCGGGCACAATGAGGTGCTCGAGGTCTAGCGTGTGTGCACGGTCAGTCGCAGTGCCGAGCAGCCCGTCAAAGTGATCAAAGGCCGCCTGGGCCATCTCGTCGTGCTCGACTAGGATCTGCCCATCCACAAGCAGGTTGTGCACTCGGTTCTTCTGCCGACGGTATGAGCATTGCCGGTGGAAGAAGCTCGTGTTCGCGTCGCCGTCCTTGAGCGAAGCGAGGCGAGCACGCTGTCGGGCGATGGTGCGCTCAAGTGAGGCCAAGCCGAGGTAGGACATCTTGAGCTGTTTGCGCAGCCAATCTTCCGGGGGCGTGAGCGTGCGCATCTCCATCGCCTGGTCGAAGCGCAGGATGAGCTCGCGGGAGACGGCGAGCTTGTCCCTGATGTTACCCGTGGATTTGGCGCTCCAACTCGTGAGGGCGCGGCCCGTGGCCTGCAAGCGCCTGACAAGCCGCCTGAAGGGGTCTGTGTCCGACACCGAGCTCTAGGCTGCAGCGACCGTGTCGTGGAAGCCGTCTAGGCGCATCCAGAACTCCTCGAAGTGGAAGCGTCTATGAGCCGAGGGCATGGGCGAGCAGTCCAGGAGCAGGGGACAGTGGTCAGAGACGACAGATGCCAGGCTGCGGAGGTGGCACTCGCCATGGCAATCCTCCGAGTCCGCGGTGCAGAGCACCCGGTCAAGGCGCACGAGCGTAGGGGGAGACTGCTCATTGGACCACGTGAAGCGACGCCCGTTGAGATACACCTCCTTAAGAGCGAGGTCGTTGATGACGCGGCGGAATCTGCCCATCAAGCGATGGTTCACGTTGCCCAAGCTCTTGTCCGAGGCGTGACATATCAAGTTAAAATCCCCGCACAACATCCACGGTCCTGGGTTGGTGGCGCATATGTCGCGCAGCTCCTGCAGGAACGCCAGCTTGTCCTGATCACTCTGGGGTCCATAGACCGTGGTGAGCCACCAGGGGTTGCCACCGGGCATGCGCACCTTCGCAGTCACCGCGTGCTGCGTGAACTGGAGGTCGGAGATCGTGACAACCCTGGTTTTCCAAGCAAGGAGGATGCCGCCGCGCGTGCCATCGGCCGGGAGATAAGTGGACCCATCGAATTCGGACCCCAACGTGTCCAGCACAACAGACGACGAGATCAAAGCCATCTTTGTTTCTTGGAGGCATACAATGGACGCACGAGTGGTACAGAGTAGCGAACGGATAGCGCAGCGCCGAGCGCGCGAGTTAAGGCCTCTAACATTCCATACAACAAGTTGCAAGCCGTAATCCATGAGCGAGGGATCGACGGGTGACGAGCGGCGACGCTAACGCGCGCAGGCAACAACGTTTGGCGCAGCAGACAGGCATTCAGGGATCACCCTGTCCACGAGGGAGGCCATAGCCTACAGGACGGGTAGCTGGATCGGCGCGGCGAACAGGTCGTCGTAGGCCTTCATCTCGGCTGCGGAAATGTGCTGGTTGATGCCGACGATGCCGAGGGTGCGCAGAATCTGAACTTGGGCACGCCTCTCGGTCCTGGGCGGCGTTGCAGCGGCCGCGAGGGTAGCCGCAGATCGTCCTCGCCGGGGACTGAAGTTCAGAGGTGGCCGCGGACGCTTCCCAGGGGACAACAGAGTGGCGTTAAGCTGCTTCGTGGCAGCTGCCGGAAACTGACACAACGTCCAGGAGGAGGGGCTTGTGGCTGGCCGGCTGCGTGGCCGTCGCAGAGTGATTGGGGGCGAGGCGAATCTGCTCGTAACCGCCGCGCGGGGTGCTGCAACCGGGGCGCCATCAGGGTCGCTGTGCGTGGGCCGTTGCAGGATGCGAATCTGCTGGGGGTTGGGGTGACAAGTGGCCACGCCAGACGCTGCGAGGGGGGTCCCAATAGGGGGGGCATGCATTGCTAGCTCAAGGGGGGTGCACTCGGCCAGGGACGCCTCTGCAGCGGGCTGATCGCTGGCTAGGGGCCCAGGCGCCAGGACCGGTTCAGCAGCAGCCGTTTCCGTGATTCCCGCGCATGCGAAAGCAGCTTCCGCGCATGACCGCGGCGTCTGATCCGATGCATCAGGCGGGTCCCGCGCCGCAGGGATGAGCGTAGCTCCGCTTTGCCCCGACCAGGCAGCAGGCGAGACTGGCGAGGTGGGGCCGCCTGGCTGCGAATCGGGGACCTGGCTGGCGAGCGCGAGCTCAGCCGATGCCGATGTGGCCCCGATCGCATCTTGGTCCGGCACGAGGAGAGCGCGGGGGCCTGCGGTCCCGGGTGCATCCGCCTCGGTAGTGGTGGGGACGCTGGGATTTGAATCGGCAGGGGGTATGTGGGCTTCGGCAGCCAACCGCTGCTCGCCAGCTGTCCCTGAGCTTGTCCTTACTGGCACCAAAGCAGGAACCGCCCTGTCGTGGCCCGAGGGTGGGTGCGCGTGGGCCCCTGGAGAAGCTCCCTTTTGCAGGCGGATGACGCGGTCCGACGACCCTTTGTTGACGCGCTGATGCATCCCGGTGGGCCCCTGTTGCCTTGGCCAGGCTAGCATGCCCAACCTGGCCATGCGGGCACCTTTCGGCGGCGCCGCCGCGCCGGGCCAGGAGGCCGCCGTGCCAGTGCCATCGGCACGGCCGGGACGGCGCACGAGCCAGGCCGGCGCATCGATGGCCATGCCATCCGCGTGCCCAGACGGAATCTCGTCGGAGCGCCTGCGCTTGCGGCCGCGGCGGCGCGCGCCCTGGGGCTGGGCCCTGGTCGTGGCCCTGGCCGCGTCCTCCGCCCTCGCCAGCGCCGTCCCCGTCAGGGTCTCCGGCAGCCTGGTGGCCGTCTGGTGCGTTCCTGATCCGCGCAGCCGTGGTGAGCTCGATCGTGATGGGGTAAGACAGAGACCGCACGGAGGGGGGTCCGAGGGCACCCGGGCAGGCAGCTGGTCGACGATGACCAGCACCGCGCCGTGCCGGATGTCAGCGGGGTCATGCGCGCGGCCGGTGAGGCGGAAGACGGCGAGGTCGTCGCGCGAGCGCGTGCGTGGGTGCAACCTCTCCACCCAGCAGCTCGTGCCCAGCAGGTGCTCGGCCGTGGAGAGATGCCACGCGTGGGCGGGGATGCCATGGAGCTCGAGCTCCACACGGTACCCAAGGCCGTCGGCGTTGGCGTGCGCCAGCTTGCACCATGGCCGCAGGGATAGCGAGAACCGGGGCGAGCAGAGGAGATGCTCGCCGTGGAGCCGGCGCATGGTGGCCACGGAGGAGAAGAGGATGAGGAAGTCCTCTGGATGGTGCATGTGCATGGTGAAGTCGCCCTCGACAAGCTCCAGCGAGCTCAGAAGCAGCTCGGTCACCTCGGCCGGACAGACCCGCGGCCGGTTGCCCGTGATGGTGGCCACCATTGCGCGAGCGAGGACGAGCTCGGCGTCGTCCATCTCCGCCGTCTGTGCGATGATAACCCGCATGGGGCCATCGCAGGGCGTCGGGGCGGCCGGAGGGAGCGGGAGCGGCGACGGGGGAGCGATGCGGGGGCGTGCCGCGGGGGGGGGGGGGGGGGAGGCTCTGGCAACGGCGACGGCCCCGCGAAAAGGGAGGGGTTGTGCGGTCGCAGCCGTGCGCGTGGGCTGCCGAGGAGCGTCCGTGATGCGCCGCGACGCGTCGGTGGCGCGGCGTCCGCCGCAGGCGTGGCCGAAGACGAGGCAGCGGCGGCATCGGACATCGTTTGGGCAGTCGCGCACGTGATGCCGGTGGTTGAGGCAGCGGAAGCATAGGCCGGCGACCTCCTCCGGGGACGGGCTGCGGCGATGCGGCGGAGATGTCGGGCTGGGCGGGGCATCGCGGCGCGGACGGCGGTGATGATGCCTGCGCCGGGCTGTTCAAACAACTGAAAAATGACAGATAGCAAACACTAATTAGATACATTTATCTCATTATTTATATTATGAAGTACTCGTGAAACAATAATTGGATCTTATTGTAGGTGGATGAAACTTGCCGGTGGTAGTCCATGATGGTGTTGAGTTCATGCTTATCTTGAAGCTGCCTGCCCATATGACAATTGGACACATTTTTGGAGGTTCTGTGTCTCAACTTTTACTCTCATGAACTGCAATTCTTGCCCACCACCTTCTAGCAGAAAACAACTCTGGGTACTCGTGCAGTCCATTTTGTCGGACATAATTGAAACATGACAGATTGGCGATACCAAATAGCAACTTGTCTTCCTGTACTGTCACAAAGTAATGCAGACCACAGTTCGCCTACGTATGGAACATGTCAAAGTTGCTTGTATAGTATTTAGCAACGTGTGCTCTTTTAAACTAAGATAGATAAGGGTACCAACTTGCCTGAGGCTATGGTGGCCATGTGAGTACATGGAGTCTTCAGAGATAGCGATACTTTCGCATTTACCCCATTGTATAAGGGGTTTCCTGCATATTCTACACCTGTACATGTATATATACTGGCCTTTTGCCTCCTGGAAATACAAGTTGCATATTTCCTAACAATTGGCACCTCTACATCTGCTACTGAACTATTGAAGGATGACACCACAGAAACATGCATTACCTTCTAGTATCAGAATTTTGCAAGCTGGAACCCGTCCCAGTGAGTTTATGAGTTAGCTTTCATAAGTTGCTTATGTTCTAAATGAGTAAATGACGCAGCTAAAGAATCGAAGCATCTGTTGATGATTCTAACGCATGTGTGGGCGTGGTGGATCATGCTGCAGATAGCAGAGACATACCAGCAAAGCAACTGTGCTGCATGGCAATTGAGGCGAAGGTGCAGCTGACGTAACTTGACAACCAAATTGGCAGGCTGTTGGAAGGTAACATCTTCTGGTCCTTCAACATACACCTCAGTTGCACGACTTGCATTCTAGTTTATTTTGCCTCTGTTTGCTGATCTGGATTCTCTGCTAAGCTAAGCACTTGTGCCGATGCTTTGCCTCCAATCGTCAAGACATGGCATGCACTTAGTGATGCTTGTCTCCTCAACAAGATTGTAATAGATAGAGATGGTTATGCTGCTCCAAAAAACTGATTCATCATTGGCAAAAAATGGAGTGTGGTGCACAATATTCTTTGCCAGCAAGACTGCCTTTTTGTTTGACTATAAATAGAGTGCACCACAATGGTTGAGCACCAACAAAGTGCATCTTATCTTCACATTCTTCTTCCATTACAAACATAAACACATCATCAGTTCATCCATTAGAAACATGGCTTGCCATCAAAGATCCGCAAGCTTGCCTTACTCCAGTGAATCCAAAGTGGAGGAGGAGCTGCAGGGCCTGAATTCATGCATCTGTTCGCCCTCCGCAACCATCGACACAATGTGTGGTGGTTACGCAATGCTTGGAGACATCTACAAGTGCATAGAGGAGATCATGGGCTTGCCCAGCAACCAAATTAGCCTCTCCTTCCCCCAAAACAAGAAAATGGTGGAAGAGGAACTGGAGCGATCCCTCGTGCTGATTGATCTCTGCAATTCCATGCAAGAGAATTTAGCAGAGCTGAAGATGAGTACCCAGGAGCTGCAACTGGTTCTCAAAAGAGGAGATGATGAGTCTGTTCAACTCAAGGTTGAGTCTTTTATTCGCCTCGCCAAGCAGGCGCAAAAGCCTTTCAAGAAGATCGCAAGCAGCAAAGCTAGTGGTGAGGATTGCAGGCTGGTCAGGCTACTGGCGGAAGCCAGAGAGATGTCTGTCTCTCTGCTCGAGTCCACGTCACAGCTGTTGCCGAAGCAGTTCACCACCACCAAAGGAAGCAAATGGTCTCTTGTCCAGAAGAGAAAGACCGTTTGCGAGGAGAAACAGTTGCAAACGCTAGAGCGAAGCATGGGAGATCTTGAGAACGGTGCGGACTCGTAGACACTCTCAGGCCTTGTTTCTCTAGCATATTGCGACTGGCATCCGCCTTTTAAAGGATTCACCAGTCATATAGAACCTTTCTAGCTTGTGTACTGAGTACACTACTAAATGTACACACAAATGATCAGTTGGCGAAAGCAGTTTTGACTATGCCCATAAAATTACTTGTGATTTCACCGATCTTTACTGTGCGATGATTTTGATTTATTTTTTATAGCTGGATGTTGTGTCGATATGCTCTCTTTCAAGTATACGATTAATGCTAAAGAACCGAAAAGGAAATTCCCCTGAAGAAAATGGCGTGCAGTGTGTATAGGTGAAGAGTTAATCATTCTGAATCTGTGTGTAATTATTTCTAGCTATAAGTTGTACAATTTTTATTTGATGTTACCTTTGAAATGGACATGTTACGTCGCACGAATTATACATCTTGCAGTCGGCGTCATCATCTTTTGCCTACAATACTCTTAACAGCCATGAACATGCCAGCTCTAGGCCATGTGGTAGCCTCTCATTATTAGCTGGTCACTAGCATACGGTGGAAGAACATTATGCCCAGCAGATGTACCAGACTTAATTAAACACATGCCACCAATGATGTAGATCCTCTGAATAGAGGCAATAACCATTATCTCAGCTCATATTCTATTGCGCGTGAAGTTTTCTCACACCTCTTCACGAGAGTTTCTGTTTCGGCTGGTCAAGAATAATGCTGATCCTTCTGTTCAGCGGCGGATCTTGTTGCAGGTTGATGAAACAAGACAGCGATGCTCCATAAGGTGTTGAGTTCATGCTTATCTAATGCTACCTGGACTGAGCGTGTTTCTGTAGGTAAAGTCAACTCTTTCCTCTCTCTTTAACAATTTATAGACACTGTCTTAGCCATATGAGGTGTAATATGATGTATCCTATGCTTCCATGAATCTTTTTCCCTAGTGCTATGACCAAATCAAACATGAACCCCTGTGCATACCATTTTTTTTTCTCTGGATCAACTGCAACGTATTTAGATATATTAATTTATGTCCTCATCCAGAAAAAAAAAAGCGTTAACTTTCTCTATTACCGCACCTAGTTTATCGGCCATGCATTCCGTTTTTTCTCCCTCGAACAGCTGAAAAATGATACATAGGAAACACTAATTAGATGCATTTATCTCCTTATCTATATTATGAAGTACTCTTGGAACAATAACTGTATCTTATTTTAGGTGAATGAAACTTGCCAGTCGTACTTCATGAGGCGTTGAGTTCATGCTAATCTTGAAGCTGATTGGCCCATATTAGCATTGAACACGTTTTTGGAGGTTCTGTGTCTCAAATTTTCCTCTGATGAACTGCGATTCTTGCCGACCACCTTATAGAAGAAAGAAATTCTGTGTACTCGTGTAGTCCATTTTGCGGGGCATAATTCAAACATGACAGATTGGCAATACCAAATAGCAACTTGTCTTCCTGTAGTGTCAAGTAGTCATGCAGACCACAGTTTGCCTACGTTTAGAATATGTCAAGGCTGCACTGTTTAGTACTCCATTTAGCAACGCGTGCTGTTCTAAACTAAGATAGACAAAGGTACCAGCTTGGCTGAGGCTTTGGTGGCCATGTGAGTACATGGGATCTGCAGAAATAGAGATACTTTCTGTCTGTATGTCAATCCGTTGTGCCTTATTCTCAAATTTCTCATGCAATTAGCCAAATTGGGCACCTCTCTTTCTACTACTGAAAGATGACATAACATATTTCTTACAGAAGCAGAATATCTAGAATTTTGCGAGCTAGAACCCTTTCCAGTGACGTTTATGAGTTAGTTTTCGCTTATGTTCTAAACGAGTAAATGTTGCATGAGAAGAAGTGAAGCATCTATTGATGATTATAATGCATGTGTGGTGGATCATGCCGCGGGTAGCAGAGACATACCAGCGCAGCAACGGTGCTTCGCAGCAATTGGGGCAAAGGAGCATCTGTCATGAATTGGGAACCAAATTGACAGGCTGTTGGAAGGTGAAGTCGTCTGGTCCTTCAACATACACCGCAGTTGCATGACCTGCATTCTAGTTTATTTTGCCTCGGTTTGCTTATCCGGATTCTCTGTTAAGCTAAGCACTCGTGCAGATGCTTTGCCTCCAATCCTCGAGACATGGCATGCACTTAGTGATGCTTGTCTCCTTAACAAGATGTAGTGGACAGTGATGGTTATGCTGGTCCAGAAAATCGTTCCATTATTGGCAGCAAATGGAGCGTCGTGCATAATATTCTCGCTGCCTAATGGGCTTTGCCAGCAAGACTGTTTTTGTTTCTTGACTATAAATAGAGTGCACCATGATGGTTGAACACCAACAAAGCGCATCTGCTCTTCACTTTCTCTTCCATTGCAAACAGAAACACATCATCACTTCATCCACTAGAAACATGGCTTGCCATCAAAGATCTGCAAGTTTGCCTTGTATCGCACGCTCCAATGAATCCAAAGTAGAGGTAGAGCTGCAGGGCCTGAAGTCATGCATCTCTTCGCCCTCCGCAACCATCAGCACAGTGTGTGGTGGCTACGCAAGGCTTGGAGACATCTACAAAAGCATAGATGAGATCATGGGCTTGCCCAGCAACCAAGTCGGCCTGTCCTCCCCCCAAAACAAGAAAATGGTGGAAGAGGAACTGGAACGGTCCCTCGCGCTGATCGATCTCTGCAATTCCATGCAAGAGAATTTAATGGGGCTGAAGATGAGTACCCAGGAGCTGCAACTGGTTCTCAAGAGAGGAGATGATGCGGCTGTTCAACTCAAGGTTGAGTCCTTCATCCGCCTCGCGAAGCAGGCGCAGAAACCATTCAAGCAGATCGCAAGCAGCAAAGCTGGTGCTGAGGATTGCAAGCTGGTCAGGCTACTGGCGGAAGCCAGAGACATCTCTGTCTCTCTACTGGAGTCCACATTGCAGCTGTTGCCGAAGCAGTTCGCCACCACCAAAGCAAGCAAATGGTCTCTTGTCCAGAAAAGAAAGGTCGTTTGCGAGGAGGAACAGTTGCAGGTGCTAGAGCGAAGCATGGGAGATCTTGAGAACGGTGCGGAGCTTCTGTTCAGGAGATTGATCCAAAGCAGGGTTTCGCTCCTAAACATTCTCAGCTCGTAACCCACTCTCAGGCCTTGTTTCTATAGCATATTGCGATTGGCATCCGCCTTTTAAAGGATTCACCAGTCATATAGAACCTTTCTAGCTTGTGTACAGAGCAAAGCACCAAATATACATCCAAATGATCAGCTGATGAAAACAGTTTTGACTATGTTCATACCATGACTTCTGATTTCACTCACATTGATATTTACTAGGCAGTGATTTTGATTACTTTTCATAGCTGAATGTTATGCTGGCATTTTTTCTTTTCAAGTATACGATGAATGAGGAACCGAAAAGGAAATTCGTCATAAGTAAATGGCATGCAGAGTCTGTGTGAAGATTAAATTATTCAGAATTTGGGCAGGAGCTTTATGTGTAATAATTTCTAGCTGTAACTGTAAGTTGTACACATGTTCAATTTTGTTCGATCTTATCTTTGAAACGGCCATGTTAGGTCACAGCAACTACAGTTCACAACTGGCGCACAATCTTTTACCTGCAGTACTCTTAACAACCATGGACATGCCACAGCTCTAAGCCATGTGGTAGCCGCTCATCATGACTCATGAGCCTGATGAGTAGCACAAGGCAGAAGCCCTGTTATTCCCACGGATGTACCACCAGACTTAAGCATATGCCACCAATTATTTAGATCCTCTGAACAGAAGCGATAATAACCACTATCTCAGCTCATATTCTATTGCACGTGAAGTTATCGCACACCTCTTTAAGCGAGTTTTTGTTTCGGCTGGTCAAGAATAATGCTGATTTTTCTGTTGTGCGGCGGATCCTGTTGCAGGTTGATGAAACAAGACAACGATGCTCCACGTCCACGAGGTGTTGAGTTCATGCTCATCTAGATGTTGCCTGGAAGGTATCATGACTGAGCGTGTTTCTATACGTAAAGTCAGCTCTTCCCTCTGTCTTAACAACTTGTTTTCTGAATTAATACTCTTAGCATATTAGGTGCACTAGCCATATGAGATGTAATCTGATT
Organism: Hordeum vulgare subsp. vulgare; assembly: GCF_904849725.1. Lineage (NCBI taxonomy): Eukaryota > Viridiplantae > Streptophyta > Magnoliopsida > Poales > Poaceae > Hordeum > Hordeum vulgare. The sequence goes on along the minus strand of NC_058521.1, from coordinate 97,437,055 downwards.
TATGCATCCTATGCTTTCATGAATCTTTCTCCCTCGTGCTATGGCCAAGTCGAACTTGTACGCCCGTGCATTCGATTTCTTTTTCTTGAATAACTAAAACATGACAGATATGCACTACTAATTAGATACATACATATGCATCTCATTATCATATTATTACAAAGTACTACTCGTGGTGTTCTAACAGTTGTTGGAGCTAAGCGATAGAGCGGTAATTTATCCAATCAAAACTTGTTATATATTCTCTTCTCAGTAAAAGTATGGCGCAGTCAGAGTACATGTTAAGATCCCATGTTATTACTTTCTAAACTACCGCACCTAGATTCATGGCCTTCTATACTTCCCATGTTAAGATCCGATGAGCTCATGCCCCTGTTATCTTTTCCAATACTCCCTCAGTGACAATTAATATGGAGCGAAGGGAGTGGTAAAATATGACATTAATGAAACATCTCTCATAACAAGGAGCGGCTAAGGAGGGATCACCAACACCCCACCTTGGAGCCCACGGTTCGCCGTAGGTGGTTTCATCTCTTTACGGTGGCGTGTTCACGGTTGAAGTTGTTGTGCTCAGCGCCTTTGTATCTTGTCTTGGGTGTGTGTGTTGTGGTGACGTGTGTTTGTACCGGGTTGATGATGGTCATTACTTGCTTTATATATAAAGCGAGGCGAAAGCCTTTTTTCGGTAACAAGGAGCGGAGGGAGTAGTAAAATATGACATTTATGAAACATCCTCATAACAAATGTTACTCTAGTTTGATCGGAGACTATTAGTTTAGCCAACAACTAAAGATTTGAAGCGTCTATTAAGAATTATAGCGCATGTGTGGCGGACCATGATGCAATTAGCAGAGACATGCCAAGAAGGCAACAATATCATGCACACGAGGGTTGAGGTGCGGGTGCAACCATCACACGTTGACAACCAGACTGCCAGAAGGTATTTTGCCAATCTGGATGATGAGACGAACCACTCGTGCAGATACTTTTGCCATCTATAGACGAGACATGCACACGCTCTCGATCTCACTCATTGATGTCAGTTGCACTGACCAAAATAAGAGAGAGCACCAGTTTCGCCTCAGCGGCAGATGATTAAGCCGCAGCCGAGAACTTGCTCCATTATCAATTCCTTTTGCTTCTCGACTATAAATAGAGCGCTCCGCAAAGGTCTCAGCACCAACAAAGCACTCTCTCTTCCATCATTACAAGCAGAAATAGCTGCACATCATCAGTTGAGTTCATCATCCTTTAGAAACATGGCCTGCCATCAAAGATCTGCGAGCCTGCCTTCCACCCCCCACTCCACCGAATCCAAGGTGGAGGAGGAGCTGCAGGGCCTGCAGACGCGCATCTCCGCGCCTTCCGCGACCATCGACACGATGTGCGGCGGCCTGAGGAGTCTCGGAGACATCTACAGCTCCATAGAAGCGATCATGAGCCTGCCCAGCAACCAAATCGGCCTCTCCCTGCCCTTGCGGAGGAAGATGGTCGAGGAAGAGCTTGACAGGTCACTTGTCCTGGTGGATCTCTGCAATGCCATGCAGGAGAGCCTGGCAGAGCTCAAGGCGAGCATCCAGGACCTGCAGCTCACCCTCAAGAGGGGAGATGGCGCGGCTGTTCAGATCAAGATCGAGTCCTTCATTCGCCTCGCGAAGAAGGCGCAGAAGCCTTTCAAGAAGATCACAAGCACTAAGACTACTGCCGAAGGCTGCAGGACGGTCAGGCTACTGGCAGAAGCAAGAGACACGGCGGTCTCTCTGCTTGAATCTGCGTCGCGCCTCCTACCGAAGCAAATTGGGGCCGCCAATGGAAGTAGATGGTCTCTGGTCTCACAAAGGTTCCAGAAGAAGAGGGTTGCCTGCGAGGCGGCGCAGCTGCAAGCGCTGGAGCGCGGCATGGCGGAGCTCGAGAACGGCGTCGAATCCCTGTTCAGGAGGTTGATCCATAGCAGGGTTTCACTCCTGAACATCCTTAGCTCCTAGATGCTTCTCAACTCTCAAGCCTTGTTACTCTACCCATCTTTTGTACATTGTATACCAAACATACATATAATGGAATGATTACACAGTTTTGATCATGTATTTTTGTCAACTGTTCAAGTTATATCCATGTTTCTTTCCCTTCTACGATGCTTCGACCTTGTTCATACCGTAGATATCTTCCTTTTGTGTATGCGATGGATACGGAAACAAGAAAAAGAAAAGGCTGAATATGCAGAATATATTACATATATGCATCGTGTCAGAATTTATCCGTAGGCTTCACCCAGGTTAACTGAAACTTATTGTTTGGCCTCTCCATGGTGATGTCTTATTTCCACACATGCATTTTCGTCGTGAAACTTATCGTTTGGCTTCTGCACGGACACGCCAGCTCCAACAATCAGCTTGGTCCAAAGCACATGAACACAGATTCTTGTTCTCAACAACTGGAACATAACGAACTGAAGGTTCGGGCTGAGCCATCCACCACACTCGAAACATAATGGAACTGCAATTGCCATTGCAAATTTTCAATGCTTCATGTGGTTCCTTCGCTACCGCAAACACATATGGTTACTCAACAGTTGGTTCAACGTGGCAAGAGTCACAAGAAGCTCAGGATAATAGTTCCATGCAATGTACTTGCACCATATGGTAAAGAAAGATGAACTGATGATAATTTTCATGTCATTATCTAGTACAGAGAAGCTTTTACATTACAATCTTTCTTTGTTTCCTCTTGGGTGTGTTGGCTGCTATCTCTTTTTACATTACAATCTTTCTTTGTGTTCCTCTTGGGTGTGTTGGCTGCTATCTCTTTGTACCCTTTGTCTTGTATCTCTCCTATTTATAATGAAAATGGTTCAGGCCGATGGGCTCCATAGCACCGTCAAAAAACTTGCCCAACGCAATAGTAAGCTCAGCTAAGTCGGCTCATAATACAACATACAAAGAGCAAACACCACCACAGTTCAGTCCTCAACATGATGGGGACAAGCACAGAGACGGACATAGAAGGTGCGGGGCACAATGAGCTCGCAATGAAGCAAAAGAGCTCTCAGGTCAACCGCTGGAGTTTCTACCCTAAGAATGACCACTGTGGCCTTAAGGAGAAACAGCTCCAGGTATGCTCCTCAGGAACCACAGCATTATTGCCAGACATGTTCTGATCCTACATCACCGACCCTGGTTCTGTGATCACCTGCTGCACAACAAACAGTAATGCACCTTCCTTCTGCATCTCCTGGATGAGTTGCGCAGATCTTGGTGTCCGAGAGACAACAAAACCACAGAGTTCAAGTGGCGGAGCTTCTGGATTTGAGCAGGGCTGTCTATGATCGGCTGGGCCAATATTTGCACAAACTAGGGCTTGCACGTCAACAGGGGTTAGGCCATTGCCAGACAACGCTTCCTTTCCTTGTTGGTTTGCATCCAGCAAGGGTTGATTCTCGTAATGCACGACATGGTCCAAGGTGTCGGTTCGCGCCTTGTCTTCCTGGTCCAAGGCATGCTGTTCTTGGGCATGTTCTTCCTTTGAAACATGTGCCATACAATCTTGTTCCACTGGAGGTAATCTTCTGATCTTATATTTTCTGGGCTTGAACACTCCCCACAGATAGGGTTTCCCTTGGAACGCTACAGCAAGACAGAAATTAATGACTGACTGACAAATTACTGCAAAAATATTTGACATGGAGCAAAGGCTCTCTATAAACCATGCATACTATACCATGACAGAAAAAAAAATGTTCAGGTAGGCAGTATGAAAAAACATGCAGAACTGCATTACAAATTACTATACCAATGCAGTTTACTACATTAGTGGTAGCATAGGAAGATTAGGTGTAATATCATATATTTTCCATGATACTCATAATTTTGAATAATGATGAAATTGGCAATATGACTTACTCTGATATTCCGCTGGTAGTACAGCAGAAGGGAAGACAAACAGTTTTGCCAAACCAACAACAGCTTCTAGAATAATTCCACTATCAGCGAGATGCTTCACTAGCTCATCCAGCTCTTTATTTGGCCTGGAGGATCATAGAACGTTAGACCCTAGTATGTGTAGAAGAAATAAGACAGACAAATAAGCACAGGCTCAACAAACCTCATATCACCCGAAAAGAAATACAAGCCAATGCTATCAGCTGTAGGTATCGGTGCCTCCAAGTGCTTTGGACATGATTTCGATGTAGAAAGCTTAGCCACTTTCATTATTGGTGGCAGCGATCTTGACAGTTCCTGCACCTTCTTGCCTGCTTTGGTTGACAGGTGTGCAGCCAATGGAATATAGTTATTGTTGACCTTCATGATTCCACTATCAACAAAAAGAGAACATATTAGCACTCACCAGGAAAAAGAAAGGATGCAAGTAATGGAATAAAGGGCATGTAACATACGTCCAATAAGGTATATCAAGCGGTTGCCCGCCAATACATTCTGAAATGACTGGCATCCTTGCACATTCAGTATTCGGATTTCTTACAGATGCATTTTCATCTTCCTCTGCCTCTATGCCTCTCTGCTTCTTCACCTGCTTACGATTCTTGGAATATTGATGATTCAAATTTCCTGACCCCAAAGCTTCTTTACCTTCTTTTACAGATCTTCTCTGGTTCTCCGCAGCATTCTCCATACATTTTCTTTGCTTCTTCACATGTTCATCATCATCACAAGACCGGGAATTCAAATCTTCTGCCTGCAAGGCCTCAGCATCTTCCTCTTCGTCATAAGTTAAGATGAGTTTTCTTCGTTTCTTTGGCTCGTCGCCCTCCCACAATTCTTCCGTTTTTGAAGAGAAACCCGATGATTGCGCTGCACAACTGCTGCTTGGATTATTCAAAGCGCAGCTGCTTTCCATCAGCGCCGGATCCATGTTTTCTGAAGGTCTTGATCTGTCCACAGAACGTCTACGCAGAGAGTAGGGTGAAGGTCTTGATCTGTCCACAGAACGTCTACGCAGAGAGTTGGGCTGCAAGACACCGGTAACCATACCTCTCTTCCGTGAATCTCGGATACCATTGTTAGCCAGCCATGACTTGCCCATTTTCTTGCTTTTTCCCATCTTTGAGTGTCCAATAACTTTATCATTGCTACCATTGTCTTTCCTGGGCATGTACTGGCAAGCTCGTAGTGGTCTACCACTTTTCGCACTCATTTTCTTGCTTTTTCCCATCTTTGAGCGCCCAATAGCTTTATCATTGCTACCATTGTCTTTCCTGGGCATGTACTGGCAAGCTCGTAGTGGTCTACCACTTTTTGACAGTGCAACATTGGCATTTCCAATCCCGCTTATAATACAATCTTCCTGATATTTTGTTCCATCAGGAGCGTAATCTTCTGATTGCTTACGCTTTCTAGGGTTGATTTTTGTTGACTCACATGGACTAAGAAACTTGGAAGGCAATAACTCGTTGTTAATGCCTTTCTCTTGCAATATCAGCTGAAGAGGCACCTTTTTGACGGCAAGAGAAGAAGTCTTCCCTGCTAGGTTTATTGCATCTCGTGCTGACTCAGAATCTGTAGTTCCATTTACATTGCAAGAGTTAATTATCTTTCTAGCAACACACAATCGCCTTCGCATCTTATTATCTTTGGTGCTAGATAAAAGCTCATCTGATCTTCTATTTGCTTCATCTGAGTTACCTTGACTAGAACTCAAGCTTTCATTTGCCATTGAGGGATTTGATCCTTTGTGGTTCCCCAATTCAGAGGCAACGGTTTCCTTGCCCGCAAAGCACCTTGTTCTTTCAGCACCATTTTCCTGAATAGCCGCATCATTTAGTTCATTCGAGGAACTTGATTGCAGCATTGCCAAAGAGTCCAGACGCTGCTCTAGAGGATTCAAGACATCCACACTCCCTTTCTTCAGATCTGATCCTTGCATTGGCTTTGAATGATTTGGTGCAAACTTTGCTGCTACAACACTCTCCTCCAATCCTTTAACCAACTTTGAAGGTTCAGATTTCTCCATGTTTACCGATAAACCATCCGCTTGTTCCATGCATGCCGATGTAGAACAAGACTTGTCCACAATCATTGGGCAGGATCCCTCGACATCATTCATTAAAGAAAACATATCACCCTTTCTTCCTCGTGGAAAGAAACCTTCAACATACTTCGATGAAGCAAAGCAGCCACTCCTTGCGTTTGGGAGATCATGACAGTCCACATAACCTGAAGCAAGTTTAGAACCACCAATTGCCTTCTGCAAATTGTTGGGTTCAATACTTGAAGCATGATCCAAAGCAAAATTACTTGAACCGCCATAACTCTCCGGTGCGCAAATTAAGTGACCATTTATATCCTCCCCTTCCTTCTTACAATCAATGTGGTTGGGTATATCACTAACAAAGATTTCACATGAATCTAATGTCTCTTCAACACATCGTCCCCGATTCGATGTGTCACCACTCGGGACATGTTCACCAGAATCTAATGTCTCTTCTCTTTTTCGGCATAGTCTACTTCTATATAGTCCTTGTGCCTTTGTTGCCTTCTCGTGCTCCACATTTGGTTCATTAACTACAAAGAAACTCAACTGGGTGTTCCTTAGTTGCCTTTGACAATTTGTCTCTCCTGGTGACTTAATGGCTTCACTATGTTTTGGGATACAATCACTACACAACCACTCCACTGCCAAATCAAAGTTTATCTCATCCAAGCAATACCTACAAAACAATAAACCATGTTAAGTAAAAGATGTAGCTTAGATTGTTCAAGATGTTAGTAGAGACAATACTCAATCCTAGACATCTTTACACATGACAAGAAGTGATTTGCCCTCTCTTTACAAAGGCATAGATACCTAGGCCCCTCAATCTGATTGGATTTAGAAAGTACATGGCAATGTAAGATGTTGTTCTAGAGTGGACTATAATGATGATTGGTTAGCCATCATTTCACAATAAGTTCCATCGACTAGAGCCAAACCAGTTGAACAACACAACATAGCCTTTAGCTCTATTGTCTGTGTTCCAAAATAACATTATATTTCCGTTATGAATGCAATCGAAAGGGGAGGAGCCCGATTGAAGAAAAACACAACATAGCCTTTGAAATCTCTTCAAAACACAACTAGTGACACTCGGCGACCCCGTAGCGCTTCACGGGCAAAAACAGCTGCCAACTAATTGGCTTGTGCAACATTGAGGATAACCCTAAGTGTTAGTTTGTTTGGAGGCGTGGTGCAATAGCCCCGAACCAACACTTCCCTTAGAAATTGATTGTGCATCGTGATCATCTCATCAGCATTATGTTTATTTAATTTTGATATGGTATTGTGGATTAATTCAACCTTCCAATTTTCCTTATAGAAGAGCTAAAACCCTAAACCATGCCAATTGTCCAAAATGCCCTGCCTGCAACCAAAAATATTTGGCAAAGACCTCATATTCGTTATGTGGGCCCTTAAGGTTTAAAAAGGATTTAAAGTTGAATGGATAAGTGGCGCCAAGCTTCTGACATTCTCTGTGACAAGAGAGTGCCACAAAAGTTAAAAGGCAAGTTCCATAGAACGACAGCTTGACCCGCATGTTGAGATGGATGTGTGGCCACACAAGAAAGGACCGAGTTTAAAATAATGATATACGAGATAGAGTTGGATAGCGCCGATTGAAAAGAAGCTTGTCCAACATCGCCTGAGATGGTTTGGGCATATTCAGCGCAGGCCTCCAGAAGCTCAAGTGTAAGCAGACAGCTAAAGCGTATTGATAATGTCAAAAGAGGCGAGGTAGACCGAGCTTGACATGGGAGGAGTACATAAAGAGAGACATTAAGGGCTGGAGTATCAAGCAAAGAACTAGCCATGGATAGGGGGGTTGTGGAAGCTTGCTATCCATGTATCCATGTGCCAGAAACATGAGTTTGTCGCGAGATTTTATGGGTTTCACCTCTAGCCTACCCCAACTTGTTTGGGACTAAAGGTTTTTTGTTGTTGACGATGTAAAAAGGATTTAAAATTAATCTCTGGTTTAAAATCCTAAGCATAATTAATTGAAGTTATTGTTCTAGAAAATATAAAGATAACCACGAAAATTGTGATTTTTTGTGAGGCTTTGTTATGTCCAAATAGGCTCCGCAAAAATTCATAAATTATAGAGCTGCCAACAAATTATAAAGTGAGTAATTATTTAAACGAAATAATTAAGGACAAAGATACTACTACTATGACGCAATTTAACCAAATGCACCCAGGGCGCAATATAGCTGCACAACGCCACAACCAGTAGCTAACAAGCAGGCAGGCCCATATAAACACTAAACTCTAACTGGCCAACTAACCCTAGCCAACCCACAGCCTAACCCTAAGGGCCAAGGCCCATCTAGCCTATATATAGAGATCACGCCATGACCCCCAGCCATCCCACAACTGACACCTCCCGCGCTAGCCATGGTGGTTGTCGTGCCAATTGTCTGAAATACCCTTCCCAAAACCTAAATTATTTGGGCAAAGACCTCATTATGAGGGCACTCCCAAAAATTTAAGGTTTAAAAAGGATTTACAGTGGATTTCTGGTTTAAAATCGTAAGCATGATTAGTTGAGGTTATTTTTCTAGGAAATATAAAAATGATCACAAAAATTATGATTTTTTAGGCTTTGTTATAATCCAAATAGGCTCTACAAAATTTGCATAAATCTTGGAGTGCCCAAAAAATTATGATGTGAGTAATTATTTTAAATGAAATAATTAAGGAGGGAGAAACCGCTAGTATTACACAATTTAACCAAATGCGCCCAATATAGCTGCACCACCCCACAACCAGTAGCAATCAGGTAGGCCCATATAAACACCAAGTCTAACTGGCCAACTAACTCTAGCCAGCCCACCACCAAACCCTAACCCTAAACCCTATATATATATATCAGATCGGTTACCTCCCACCTACCTAGCAGCGACCAAGGCCCATCTAGCCTATATGTATAGACCCGATCGATCATCCCCTACCTACCCAGCAAAAACCCTAGCCATTAGGAGACGTAGACAGCCACCTCAGGCCTAATATGCCGTCGCGCCCTTCTTTCCCTCTTCCTCTCCTAGATCACGCCATGACCCCAGCCGTCCCACAACTGACACCTCCTGCGCCGGCCATGGCTGTTGTCGTGCCTCATAGCACCATGGCCCTACCTATGCTACCTCCTGCGCTCGGCCACCCACCTGGTCCTATTTTGAGTCACACTTCCACTCTTGGGATGAGTTGACCAACTCGAGCGACTAATCACGACTAATCGTGGTTTCTGGGTCGAACGACTCATTTTATTGAGCTCCACATGTCATATGTTTTTTTACTGTATTTGCTTGCTCATCCCCCTAGAAACCTAGATCGAACGAGTCCCCCCGACCCAACCCTCTCCTTGGCAACCGCCACCACCCCTGGTTTGTTGCTCATCCCCTCCTCCCTTGGTTGTTGCTGGTGTTGCTCGTCCCCTCCTCCCCGGGAGGCTGGTGGTGCTGCTCATCCCCTCCCTTGGTTGCTACTACTGCTCGTTCGCTCCTCCCCTGTTTGCTGCTGTTGGTGGTCTGCTCCTCCCCTATTCTCTTGGTTGCTATTGTTGCTGGCCTGCTCCTGCCCTACTCTCCTGGTTGTTGTTGTTGTTGCTGATTTGCTCCTCCCTCGGTTGTTGTTGTATAACTCACGTCGAATGTCGACTCGTTGACCATGAGTCTAGACTAGTTTAGTCACTATTCGTCTAGAGTCGCCCTCCCTAAGCGAGTCGCTGACTCGTCGACTCAAAAGCCTTTAGGCGCACACCTGCACCGCATCGACGCAGCACCTCTGACCACTCCGCCTCATCCAGCACATCGGGCGTCCTCCTTGGCCACAACATATCATTACACTTGGGCACAAGCACACTTACACTTGGGCACAAGCATATCATTACTATATAGCAACCCAAAATCGCTACCATGCTAGCTAATTTGTGCCTGTCATGACACAAAATCGTAGAACACATTATATCAAATTGTTCAAAAAATTGCATAGAATCTTAATGTCATTCTCATGCAAGTTAAACACTATTTAAAATTGTTATTCAACTCAAATAATATTAAATGGCTTTCTATTAATATGGGGAAGGAATTGCTTTATATAATTGATTCTTTTCCATTTGACTTGTGTAACATCCCCATCATCTTATGCCATGTTCATCGATGTTTAACAACATTTAACATGATGTTAGGAATAAACAAGATGAAACCTTTCCTTAATTGTTACAATTAGTGAAAATGTTATACTTAGTGCATTTCAACACCAATTAACTTGGATAGTGATGCATTAGATTATTTTCAGCTCCACACCATGTTCATGTTCACTTTAAGAGCCATCTTAAATGAACACCTAGTTTAACAATTTTGTCCTTAATAATTGATGCATTTCAATGTTGTAGAAGGATGGGGATATAGATGAAGATGCGAACCATCGAATTAAAGTTGGATGGATTAAATGGCGCCAAGCTTCTGGCATTCTCTGAGACGAAAGGGTGCCACAAAAGCTAAAAGGCAAGTTCTGTAGGACGACGGTTCGACCCGCAATGTGAGTGTTGGCCGACTAAAAGGCGACATGTGCAACAGCTAGGTGTGGCGGAGATGCGCATGTTGAGATAGATGTGTGGCCACACAAGGACCGAATCCGAAATGATGATGTACGAGATAGAGTTTGGGTAGCACCAATTGAAGAGAAGCTTGTCCAACATCGTCTGAGATGGTTTGGGCATATTCAACGCAGGCCTCCAGAAGCCCCGGTGCATAGCGTACGGCTAAAGCATACTGATAATGTCAAGAGAGGTCGAGGTAGACCAGACTTGACATGGGAAGAGTCCGTAAAGAGAGATCTAAAGGATTGGAGCATCACCAAAGATGCTAGCCATGGATAGGGGGTGCGTGGAAGCTTGCTATCCATGTGCATGTGCCAGAACCATGAGTTGGTCACGAGATCTTATAGGTTTCACCTCTAGCCTACCCCAACTTGTTTGGGACTAAAGGCCTTGTTGTTGTTGATCATGATGCATTCCAAGTTCAATTAACATGTCTCTTGTTCGTTGCATTTCATGAACATAGTGCATCTTTATCGCGGTAGTAGCATCCTCGCATTTTTCTAGTGTTTTTGCTTCTTCACGATAGGATCCAAAGACGACTTGAGCACGAGTGAGGTCTGAGAATGTACCAAAGCATGGATTCCAGGCAAGCAAAACCTCCTTGATCATTCCGACTCAATTATATTGCTTTCTCCCTTATGCATTAGCTGTAAGAATTTTATAGTGGTCTTTCAATACCTATTCCCTGCATGACAGGTTTGTCAGCGTAATATTGCCTTTACTTTCTAGTCCTATCATCCCCAAATAGCATCTCACACGCGGACTCCATACCAAGCATTTTTAAGGCATCCGATTGATCAGGAATGTTGCAGTCATGGCAGCTTCACTCCACAAGAATTTTGACACATTCATGGTGAACATAAGTGATCGAGCCACTTCTAGAATGTGTCGGTTCTTTCTTTCTGCAATACCATTCTGAGCAGGGGTATCTGGACAAGATGTTTGGTGCATTATGCCTTGTGCTGACAGAGAACCTCCAAATTGCTTGTTTACATATTCAGTTCCATTGTCAGATCTAATCACCTGCACATGCAAATCAAATTGGTTTTTTATGTAGGCAATCTATCTGATCAATCAAAGGACTTAGAGAAAGAGTTCAGCAGCCATGTCACCACCAGAGAATCGATGACACTCCACTTCTTCCACTCTTCACTTGCCATGTTCTTCGGTTCATCGACCCCCCCTTTGACATAGCCTTCCAACCCCTTTGTCCTCAATATTAGCAATGCCCTTCTAGACCAGCTTAGGTAGTTTGTGACCCCTTCCATCTTGATTTCATTTGGCCTCAATTCTATTTTCTGGATCACCTCGGGCTAAGGAACAAGAACTCCTAGAGAAGGCACGTCCTCTGCCTTGACGGTGAGGAGCTCGGCTAGTTTCTCCAATGCCTTTGCCAACCCCTTGGTTGTCCATCAATCACCGGCAAGCACCACTAGCCAACCACCATCACCATTGCTGGGAACCCAAGCTCTGATACCATTTAGAATTAGGGGGAGGGTGGCGGCTGGGAAAGAGAGCTAGCCTGGTGTTGTATTCTATTAGAGTTAGGGTGGACAACACATATATAGGCTGCTGGATTACATGGGCCACATGGGCCATAGCACACACACACACACTGGATTACGGAGAAGGCACATCCCAACACCCCCAACCAAACAGGTTGGGGGTTCTTGTTATCTTGATCAAAGAACAAGCGTACCAACCCCTCAATGGTGGAGAATAGGCCCCCTGTCACGACCAAGTACCTAATTTCCAAACATGTTCAATTGCATGAATCATCTTCGTCTACTCGGAGTATTATATGTTATTTTTTATCACTGTCGTGGGTACAAGTCTGACAGTAGATGAGTAGGGTACGAAAGGATGGGCAGAGCCTTAGCTACGGCGAGGATGTATGAGTTCAGGCCCCTCTACGATGGAGGTAAAAGCCCTACGTCTCAGTGCTCTTGGGAGCTTAGTGACAAGTGGAATATGGGGTTACAGTAAATGCCAACCCCTGCACCAGTGGGGAAGGGCGGCTTATATAGAGTGCGCTGCCCTTCACAACGGTCCGGTGAACAGGGGTGGAGTAGTGGCGAATAAATGCCTACTTTACAGGTAAAGTATGCCTTAAATGCTAATAATGGTGTACGAAAACGTATGACCGTTTGCCCTCCAAAGAGGTTACGATGTACAGAATGGAATCCAGTCGGTACGATTAATACGTTCCGAATGCTCGTCACCGACTGGATGATGGGGGAGTCGTCACCGACTGGATGAGGGGAGGTCCTCAGTTCAGTCGGAACTGTCTAAGGGCCTTGTCCTTTATGAAAGATAGTCCTTGGATAGGACCTATAGGGCAAGCCTATGACCCTACCCTGGGACTATAACCCCATCAATCACTCAATGAGGTTTTTGCCAAAGTTTGCATACATATATAAGAATGTGGTTCAGCCAAGAATGAGGACGACGGCGAGCGATCTTAACGGGACCTCATTGACAAGACTGATAGCACAACATCACGACGAGGGTGGTAGACCTAAGGGGAGGCAAGCAACGGCGAGGAGGTTAGGGGCTAGAGAGCTTGGAAAGTGTCTTCAATGGCCACATTGAGAAACTAAGGAAAAGAAGATCACACATATATGACAAGAGAACAGGAATAGACTAGTTTATTATTCCTATGTCCCAAAATATATGATGAGATACTTATTTTGGGACGTAGGGTGTACTTTCCTAACCCAAACATGATTTTCTATAAACCTGTTATTCAGAAGAAAAAAATCATAAAACCAATTATAAGCTTGTTTACTATACTGGTGGCCAACATTCTCTACCCAAACACCCAAGAGATGGGAACATTTGAGAGATGGTTCACTAAAAGATTTTGATCTATTACTCTTGAAGATTTGACGTCACCTAGATGACTAGGTGTCATTTGAGAGCTTTCATCTTCTGGGTCCACCTCAAGCAAGCTTGCAAAAGGTTTGTGGATCACCTTAGGTTCCACTTTGAGTGATTGGTGAGTCCTTTGCTAACTTTGCTCAAGGAGAAGATGGAAGTCTAAGTTGTGGTACATGCCTAAGCCTGAAGCCAACCACTAGAATTTCGGATACTACCGATCTCTTTGTTCTCGGCCATTACTTTCTAGTTCCTGCTTTGTGCTTGCAATTAGCTAGATGTATTCATTGTCATTGTAGCATCGTCGTGCATGGCGGATATGTAGTATATACACCGCTGGTGTTTCACAGGCCATCAATGTGGCAGCTACATCGACAAAAGACACGCACGGGACCTACACGGCAACTATGTCACGTCGTTGCCCTCGACTTAGTGGAAGGAGATTGATGTACAACAAACTTTGTGGCACGAGACCTACATGGCAACTATGTCACGTCATCGCCCTCGACTTAGTGGAAGGAGATTGATGTGCAACAAACTTTGACGTGCGATGAAGGAGTCATGTACAACAAACCAAAATACAATTTCTCCCTCGTTGCTGTTAGAGTTATAATATAAGTCATGTACCCTTTTGTATTTATCCCAATATATAAGGGGTTTCCTGCATATAGTCCACCACCACCACCTGTACATGTATATATACCGACCTATGGCCTCATGGTAATAGAGCATTAGGGTTCTTTTTTGCACGTGCAACTCGTGCTTCGATCCAATCTGTCTCTCCGCAGTCGCCGTCTACCTCGATCTGGACGCCGCCGCTCCCTGTCCCGCCACGTCTGGCCGGCTCCCGATCCGTTTCGATGGTTGCTCCCTCGAGCTGGAAGCCGTCGACTCCACCTGTCGCTCCTCGATCTGAAGGCCGCCGACTCCACTCGTCGCGACCTGCTCTCCCTCTCCCTCTACGGTCTCCCAATAGGAGGGCTCCACCCGTCGCTCCTCGATCTGGACACCACCGCTACGGTTGGCGCTAGAAGGAGAGCTCCACCCACGCTCCTCGATCTGGACGCCGCCGCTACGGTTGGCGCTAGAAGGCGGGCTCCACCCGCACGACCTGCTCTCCCTTCCCGATCCGGACTCCACCCGCGTGTTGCGACCTGCCTCGATCCGGTTCGATCGCCGCTGTTGGACATGTTCCCGATCCGGATTCCATCCGCGGGCCTTCTTCAAGTCGCCGGCTCCCCTCGTGATTCCTCCTGAGGATCGAACCAGCGCCTGATTTCGTCGCCCCTGCTGCTGTATTCGCCGGATCCAACGCTGCTCTCGTTCTCCAGTTGCAGCGCCCGCCAGCCGCCGCCCCGATCTCGTCCTGGTCTCGATTGGATCCGGCTCGGCTTGCTACCGCTGGTTCTCTGCTAAAAAAATGTCTTCTGCATCCGGCTACGTTGTTGTTCCTCGTTGTCCGGTGATCTTTGAGGACACTAACTACACCAAGTTCATTGGCTTCATGCGCATTCACATGCGTGGCATCCGCCTATGCGGTTTTCTTTCTGGCGAGGTCTCTTGTCCGCCATGTCCGATTCCTCCCGTGGCTCCCACTCCGCCAACACCACAGACTCTTCCTTCGGATGCTCCTCAGGCTACAAAGGATGCGGCTAAGCTTGCTGATGAGGCCGCTATCCGTGCTTATGATGAGAAGGTTTTGACTTATGAGGAGGCTCTTCAGACGTATCATGGTGCTCTGTCTGCTTACACTCAGTGGCTTGATGACGATGCTCGTGCTGCAGCTGTTCTCACTGCTAGCGTTCTGCCTCAGTTTGCCTCTGAGTTTCTGGGCCTTCCTACTGTGTTTGAGATGTGGACTCGCCTTCATCAGCGCTATGAGCCCTCGGGTGATGCCTTATACCTCTCTATGGTCCGTCAGGAGCATGCTCTTCAGCAGGGTGACTCCACTGTTGATAACTTCTATGCACAGAGTTCTGCTATCTGGCGCCAGCTTGATTCTCTCCGCGGTGTTGGTTGTCGTACTTGCCCCTGTTGCCAGGCTGTCCAGGCCGATTTAGAGTTTCATCGCGTCTACGAGTTCCTGTCTTGGCTCCGTAAGGAGTTTGAGCCCCGACGTGCTCAGTTGTTTGCTCGTGGCCATATCTCTCTCATGGAGGCGGTTTTTGAGATTCGTGCTGAGGTGACTCGCTTACGTGGTGCTGGTTTGCTAGAGGTTCCCTCGGTGCTCGCTGCTCGGGCTACTTCTAAGCCATCTGCTGCACCAACCCCTTCTCGCTTGAGTGCTCCGCCGCTCTTGCACACACCTTCTGGAGGCTCAGGTCGCCCCCGTCCACATTGTGGCTATTGCAACAATGATGGTCATATTGAGTCCAACTGCTACAGGAAGAAAAAAACACTTGCGCAAGGCGCGATCATCATCTACAGAGACCTCGTCATCTACCTCGACAGCTTCAGCCATCGCTTTGACTGAGCAGGATATTCTGAGACTTAAGCGTCTGCTCCCTGCTTCAAGTTCTTCCTCGACGAGTACTGCTGATTCTGTGACCGAGGCTTCCCGCACTGAGCAACCACGTTCTATACAGTCAGGTACATCCCCATGGGTTCCGGACTCTGGAGCTTCTTTCCATATGACTTCTTATTCTTCCACTCTGTCCTCTCTTCGATCGCTTGATTCTTCTGTTCATGTCCTCACCGCTGATGGTACTCCCCTTTCTGTCGTTAGTAGAGGCAATCTTACCACTCCTTATTATGTTCCTAATGTTGCTCATGTTCCTCGACTTACCATGAATCTGTTTTCCACTGGTCAACTTGATGATTCTTTTTGTCGTGTCATCCTTGACCTTGACTCTTGTTTTGTCCAGGACCGTCGCACGCACACTCTGGTTGGGGCTGGTCCTCGCCGCCGTGATTCTGAGGATCTTTGGGAGTTGGACTGGCTTCATGTTCCTTCCGCTGCCCACTCTATAGCCAGTTCTTCCGCTTTGGTCGCCTCGGCTACTGGTTCCTTCCAGCAGTGGCATCATCAACTTGGTCATCTATGTGGTTCTCGTTTGTAGTCGTTAGTTCATTGAGGTCTTCTGGGGTCTGTCTCAAGAGATGCCTCTTTAGAGTGTCATGGTTGTCGTCTTGGCAAGCAGATTCAGTAACCATATCCACATAGTGAGTCAGTGTCTAAGCGTCCTTTTGATTTAGTTCATTCCGATGTATGGGGTCCGGCTCCCTTCGCTTCGAAAGGGGGTCATAAATACTATATTATTTTCATAGATGACTTCTCTCGTTACACATGGCTTTATTTCATGACTTCTCATAGTGAGGTGTTGTCCATTTATAAGCATTTTGCTGCCATGGTTCATACTCAATTCTCTTCTCCCATTCGTGTGTTTCGCGCTGACTCCGCTGGCGAGTATATCTTTAAGATGTTGCGTGGTGTTCTTGTTGAGCAAGGGACTCTCTCTCAATTCTCTTGTCCTGGTGCTCACGCTCAGAATGGCGTGGCTGAGCGCAAGCATCGTCATCTTCTTGAGACGGCTCGTGCATTGATGATTGCTGCCTCTCTCCCGCCTCATTTTTGGGCTGAAGCCGTCTCCACCTCCACTTATCTCATCAATCTCCAGCTTTCCGCTGCTCTACAGGGTGGTGTTCCTTTCGAGCGTCTTTTCGATCGTTCTCCCGATTATTCGATGTTTCGTTTGTTTGGTTGTGTTTGCTATGTTCTTCTTGGCCCCCGCGAACGCACCAAACTGACCGCTCAGTCTGTTGAGTGTGTCTTTTTAGGCTATAGTGATGAGCATAAGGGTTATCGTTGTTGGGATCCTATCGGTCGTCGGATGCGTATCTCTCGAGATGTGACTTTTGATGAGTCTCGTCCTTTCTACCCACGTCCATCTTCCTCGACCTTTTCAGTGCAGGATATCTCTTTTCTCACTTTTCCTGACACAGCTATCACACCCGTCGAGCCTATGCCTATTCGTTCCGCTCCCTCTGCTTCTCCACCTCCAGTCGATTTGTCGCCATCATCTTCCACGGTCTCCTCGCCTAGCATGTCAACAGATTCTACACCTTCATCTCCGATGACTTCTTCGTCGCCACTCCCCGATTCTACCTTGGCGATTCCTCCTTCCATTGTTCCATCTTTTCTACAGTCTTGCTCTCGTCATTCACGTTCTGTGGATGTGTCGTCATCCTCGTCTCAGCCTACTTATGGCTTGCGTTCTCGTCCTCGTCCACCTGTTAATCGCTTTGAATTTTCCACCACTGGTGCTGCTGTTCTTGAGCCGACTACCTATCATCAAGTTGTTGTTCATCCTGAATGACAGTTCGCGATGGCAGAGGAGATTGCAGCTCTTGAACGCACTGGTACGTGGGATCCTGTTTCCCTTCCTCCCGGAGTCCGTCTCATCACTTGTAAGTGGGTCTACAAAGTTAAGACTCGCTCTGATGGTTCTCTTGAGCGTCACAAAGCTCGTCTTGTGGCTCGTGGTTTTCAGCAGGAGCATGGTCGTGATTATGATGAGACTTTTGCTCATGTGGCTCATATGACCACTGTTCGTACACTTCTTGTCGTGGCCTTTACACGCCACTGGTCTCTCTCAGCTTGATGTTAAGAATGTTTTTTTTAATGGTGAGCTGCGTGAGGATGTATACATGCAGCCACCACCTAGGTATTATGTTCCTGATGGCATGGTATGTCGTCTTCGTCGCTCTCTCTATGGCCTTAAGCAAGCCCCCCGCGCCTGGTTTGAGCGTTTTGCCTCTGTGGTGACTGCCGATGGTTTTTCAGACACTGTTCATGATCCAGCATTGTTTATTCACCTTTCTCCTCGTGGTCGGACTCTTCTTCTCTGTGTTGATGACATGGTCATCACTGTGGATGACCCTGAGTATATTGCCTTTGTCAAGGCCTGCCTTAGTGAGCAGTTCCTTATGTCTGATCTTGGACCTCTTCGCTACTTTCTTGGGATTGAAGTCTCTTCTACCTCTGATGGCTTTTTTATATCGTAGGGAAAAGTATATCCAAGATCTTCTTGTTTGTGCTCCTCTTATTAATGAGCGCATTGTTGAGGCTCCTATGGAGCTCAATGTTGACCTCTCTGCTACTGATGGTGATCCCCTGCCTGACCCGACGCGTTATCGTCATCTTGTTGGCAGTCTAATTTATCTAGCTGTCACTCGTCCAATTATCTCTTATCCGGTTCATATTCTGAGTCAGTTTGTCTCTGCCCCCACATCGGTTCACTATAGTCATCTCCTCCATGTTCTCCGATATCTTCGGGGCAGGATCTCTCACCGTCTATTCTTTCCTCGCTCCTGTTCTTTACAGCTTCAGGTCTATTCGGATGCTTATTCGGATGCTACGTGGGCTAGTCATCCTTCAGATCGCCGTTCACTTTCTGCTTACTGTGCTTTTCTTGGTGGTTCTCTACTGGAAGACGAAGAAACAGATTGCAGTTTCCCGTTCGAGTGCAGAGGCTGAGTTACGAGCGATGGCTCTTTTGACGGCAAAGGTGACTTGGTTACGTTGGTTACTTCAGGATTTTGGTGTTTCTGTCACTACACCGACTCTGCTCTTATCTGACAGTACAGGTGTTATTAGCATTGCGCGTGACCCTGTGAAGCATTAGCTCACCAAGCATATTGGCGTTGATGCTTTCTATGTGCGCGCTGCTGTGCAGGATCAGGTTATTGTTCTTCAGTATGTGCCTTCTGAGTTACAGTTGGCGAATTTCCTGACGAATGCCCAGACTAGAGCACAGCATGGCTTTTATCTCTCCAAACTCAGTGTTGTTCATCCACCATGAGTTTGAGGGGGGTGTTAGAGTTATAATATAAGTCATGTACCCTTTTGTATTTATCCCAATATATAAGGATTTCCTGCATATAGTCCACCACATGTACATGTATATATACCGGCCTACGGCCTCATGGGAATACAAGTTGCTTATTCCTAACAGTTGCATGTTCTTAATCTACCGTATTTGTAGGTGCAGGAAACGTATGGCAAAGATGGCATTGTGCAAAAGCGACTTGTGTGCTCGAAACGTGTCGCGACAAAGATTGTTTGGATACCAAAACAGTTGTACTTTCTATATTGGTATAATATACTTCATTTGTTCCATGATATGATGTGTAGGAGGTTTTCCAAAAGTCAAACTTGTATGTTTGACCAAGTTTTTAGAAGAAAGGTATTAATATCTATAATACCAATATTTTATAATTAGATCCACATGAAATGTATTTTCATATATTTTGTATTTTGTATTTTGTATTAGTGATTTTGATATTTATTCTAGAATCCTTGTCAAACATAAATATGTTTGACTTCCATAAAAAATTGATCCACCTTATATTATGAAACTATATGCACTCTACATTATGGAACAACGAGAGTAACAGATATAGATACAATAAATCAAAGGAGGATCAAATTAGGGAAGGACCGAAGGATGAGCAAATTAGAGAAGAAAGACCGAAGTGTCATCAGCAGATGATAAGACCAAAGTGTCATCAGATTTTCGTATATGTTTCCGCAAAATATGACAGCTACTAAACTACAAAAAATAGTGTCATAATCAATATGTGCGGCCTTGATCATTTGGATTCCAAAACAAATGTCTTTTTTATGCTTGGTATAATATACTCCTCCGTGAAGAAATATAAAAGCGTTAGGATCACAAATAGAGGGATTACTCAGCAAAGCAAAAACTACGCCCTTGAGGGTCAAAGGTAGTCATAGATATGGATATGAGGAAAGATGAAAAGACAGCAAATTAAGAAGAAATAACAAAATGTCATCGGCTTTGATGGACACAAACAAATTAATCCAAGAATTTAGTATAATTCTCAAAAAAAATTGAAATTATGACGAACACTAAATTTGCAAATATAGAATCTTTCAAACTACGCCACCACTTTAGCCTGGAACAACAGTGGCGTGAATAAATTAAATCCATGCATTTAGTAAGGGCATGTACAATGGTGCCATCTTAGTACTGCCATGTAGGATAAATGATGAGATGGAGGAGAGAAAATTCATAAGATAAGGTTTGACTTCTCTTGTTTAAGAAAGAACAAAAGATGACCTTTTAACACAATATGTCTCACCATGTTTTTAGGAATAATTAGTTATTCAAGATAAGAATAAGAGATGACCCATTGTAAAACATGTTTTTATCATCTATAAATTACATGCAAAACTTAAGATAGGACCATCTTAAGAAGTAAAATCCTCGGATCTAGCGTTTTGAACCGACAGCAGGGGCATGGTGATTACTAGGAGCAGATATTTAGCAGGACCGAGAAGCATACCGGTGCCTAGCAGCGTTGTTGCAGTTGCTGCAGCGCAGCAGAAGGTGACTGTAGCCGACATCTCCACACTCGTCGCACACATCATCCTGCGCGCGAAAATCCGGCAAAAGATGATGTATTGACGGATTAACATTGGCCTTAAAGATCTCCGGAGAAAAGAAAATCTCTATTGATCTCATCCACTATAAACACAGATCGCTCCCGTCCCTCCTACAGAGCACCACGTCGCCGGGGGCGATCCAGGCAAATCCACACCAGCCCCGCCCCTGCCGCCTCCGCCCGGAGAGGAAACCTCGAGAAACCCCACAGGACAAGGAGAGAGACGATGCGATAGAAGAACAGAGAGAAGAAACATACCATCTCGCGGCGCCTCCTCAGATCTTCCGCCTCCCGGACTAGAGGATCATCCCAAACCCAGCACCACCAGACGAGGCAGCAGCAGATGGGGAAGGAGAGAGCGCCGCCGGAGGCGGAGGACTGAAACCGAAAGAAACAGAGGCGACGCTAGGGGAAACGCTGCGCGTATATAGGGCTTTGCGACGTGTCTAGGGTTTCTTTCTTTCGATCTGCAACGTGTGTCTAGTGGTGGGGGCGGCCGCTGCCTCGTGGCACGCCAACAGTTGCATCATTGTCTGTGCGTTTCAGCGGATTTTTTTTTTTAATTTTCAAAGATTCTTATGATTATATAGACGGTGTGCGATTGTTTTTAACAGACAATCGTATGCGTATAAAAACATAAGAAATAATTATTACAATGTATTGTATTTTATATGTGATATTTAAATTTAATGATTTATGGCTCATACATGCATGTAATTGGATTATCAGTTATGTAATTGGATTATCACTTTTTTTCTATGATCATGTGCCAAAGGTTGTATATTACTTCCTCCGTTTCTCTATATAAGGTGTATTTATTTTTTAATAAAGTTTTAGAATATAAGATGCATTTCTTCTAATTCCCCATAATACCCTTGTTGGCCCTCCTTAAAAAAGGAAAGTATCTCTTTTCAGATTGTTTGTATCTCTCCTTATAGCAAAAAAAAATTAACTATCTTTTTATTGATTGCATGTATCTCATACTTTTCTGAACTAATTGATTTACTTTCCATTAAGGAACAAATTTTTCAAGGATAATTTAGTCTTAACATGTCTATAATTATGTACCTTGGTCATCGTGTCAAAAATAATAAATCTTACATAAAGGAACGGAGGAAGTAGTTAGGATATAAGTTTACTATCTCTGTTCATTAAATACAATGCCACATAAGTAAAATGTCTATGAAACCACACTAAAAGACTTGCATTGACACATCCCTAACACGCAGCAACTATAAATGGGCCAGCCCACATCGCGACAGCGTTGTTTCAATTTTCTTTTCGTTCTTTTTGTTTGTATTTTCTTTTATTCATTTATTACTATAAGTTGCTTTTGTTTGCTTTTTTCTCAAAAAGAAATTAGAAGTTGCTTTTAGACATTCTTTTTCTTTGTATGGTTTTCTGTTTGGTTTTTGTTTTACTTTGTTTTGTTTATTTTTATTGTCATTTTCTCTTTTTAGATTATGTTTTCCTATTGCTTTTTTCTTGCAAATCTTTTATATAGATATTGCATTTATTAAATAAACGATGATCTTACTATAGTATATGATAAAAATATTTTTTAAATACGTATTACATATTTTTTAATATATGATGAAGAATTTTGTAATATACTCTCATCTTATTGTTCTAAATGCTTTTATATTTCTTTACGGAGAAAATACATGATATTTTTAATATATAGTGAAGATTTTTATTATATGATGTATTTTTAAAACACATTGAGTATCTTTTTTATATATTGTGAACATGTTTAAACTGAAAAAATCTTTAGATATTTTAATTACCTTTTGATAGTTTTTTACATGTCTAATTCCTAAGAAATAAGGGTCATTTCTTTATGAAAACCGACAAATAAACCAAAGAGAAAAGTATAAAAACCGCTTGTGTGTAGAGTGGGCCGACCCATTTGCCTTGGCTTCAAGGACAGGCTCCCTTATCTGATGCCCAGGCGTGTCCACTAATGGACTGTTTGGATTGTGATTAACTTTGACATATCTTATCATATTATTTTTGCCATACTTGCCTTACTTGAGTTGCTCAAATTGTTAGCCACACATTGGCTTGCCTAAGGAAATCTTGCCACACTTCTTATGTCTATGACATGTGGGGTTTAGTACTCATTAAAAAATGCTTGCCTTAGGTGTGGCTAGAACCAAACACTCATCTAGCTTGATCAAACTTGCCTAAGGTAAGTTGTGGCAAAGTGTGGCAAGATGTGGTTAGGAACCAAACAGTCCATAAGAACTTTCCATTTTAACAATGTAGGACCTATTTGTTGCCCGAGGTGGGCCAGTCTAGTTCTGGATTCTGTTGCAGGATGCTGCTTCTTTTGTTCGCTTTTACTATCGTGGATTTTTCTTTCACGTATAGTTTTCTATTGTTTTATTTTGGTTTTTTATTTTTGCATCTTTATTTTTATATTTTCAGTATTACAAATATCTTTTGTAATATACAACGGGATTTTTCTAAATACAAACTAAGTATTTTTAATACATGTTCATGATTTTCTATATATGAACTAAACAAAATTTTAATATATTGTGAACATTTTTAATATATGATAAATATTTTTAAATTATATTAAACATTTTTGTAATAGATAGTAAATAATTTTTAAAATATATATATAGAACGGTCGTTTGGGACACCTAGGTGCCCATGCTCCTTGCTTTTCCACCATTTGATGTCCTCCTAGGCGGGGCCATGGGATTGAGACGTATTGGGGGGAGCCCCACCTGGGGTTGTGATGGCACCAACGGCGACGTTATCAGTGGTCGATGAAGGAGCACAAAGTTAGGCGACGGAGGCTGGGAACAATGGCGATGGTGGCAAGACAACAAAATCAAGGTGAAGGGAGTGAGGGAGGTGAGACAAAAAAATCATGAAACGAAAGCTACCAAGTAGAGATTTGGTAGGATGTGTCATGCGACATTGATGTGATTAGACGACATATGGTAATGTTAATTAATTTGATTTTTTTATGATATATGGAAAGATTAATTAAGATTATTGAGCGACTTATGATAAGGTTAATTAGTTTAGATTTGATCTTTGATGATTCATTAAAGATTGATTATGGTTGATTCTTTCACATAAAGACATTACTAAATAACTTATGACCGCATGCAAATTTTAGATTCGTTCAGATTTTTTTTTCATTGTGTGGGAGGTAAAGCAAAAAAACAGAGTAATAGGGTGGTGGAAGGGGATGCGAAAAAACTTAGACGAAATAGATGAAGGTGGAAGGGGGGCGAAAATTTGTTGGAAATATGCCCTAGAGGCAATAATAAAATAATAATAATAATATTTCCTTGTTCAAAGACAATTATTTGTTATCCATGCGCCCAACGCTGGTCGGATCCATTTTTGTCAACATGTGAAAAAAAAATATATGTGCATATTTAAACATTAAAAGCCGGCCACGAAGGCCGGCGAGAGTCCACGCGTTTGCATTACACTAATTAAACATAAAAACTAAAACTATGAAGGCAGCCCTAGGCGGCGGCGGCGGCGGCGGCGGAGCCGGTGAGGTCAACCAGCGTAGGCGCAGGGTCGACCGAGGGGAACGCCGTGTTCCACAGCTCAGCTGCATGCGCCTCCGTCGTCCGTCGTGCCGGCGCGGGCTGTGCTGGTGGCGGTGGCAGCGTAGCAGCAGGGGCACGCTCCTCCTCCTCTAACTCCCGTCGTTCCTCCTCCGCCTCCTTCTCCAGCTCCATCAGCCGAAGGCCTTCGGCGCTGCGCCCTCCAGTGCGCGAGGTACGCTTGCTCCTGCTGCGGTGTCGCGCCCAGCCAGATGGGCGACGCACTGACGAACTCGTTGACGATGCCGGTCCGTTGGTAGACCTCCCGCGACTCTATGGGCTCAGGCTTCGACGGAGGTGGCACGACACAGTCACCGACAGCCGACATCGCGATGGCCTCCGCGAGATGCTGCTGGTACGCCGCCTCCTCGTCGGCCCTGCGCCGCGCTTCCTCCTCGCTGTCGCGGAGAACAGCTGCCAGCACCGCCTGGTAGGCGGCCTCAGCCTCCTGGTCCTCGTAGCTGACGACAGGTGGGGGCGACGGAGGGCCTCCTAGCTGCACTTTTCGCACGCCACGACGGCGTTGCTGCTCATGCTCTACCGCGAACCACAGCTCCTAGTTAGGGGAGGCATCCGCGTACACAGGGTCTCGCCGCTGCTCCGTCGTCAGTAGACGCCGACGACGGCTCACCTCCTCCGCATGCACCCGCGCCACCGCGGCACGGCCGACACCGGAATCCTCTCCGGATCCAGATGCCAGCAGTGCGACAACGTGACATCGGGGTAAGGGAGCGGCACGCGGTGCTCCCAGTGCCACCGCGCTTGGTGAACAAGGACGCTCACACGCTGGCGAGGCCGGCGGGAAGACGGCGGCGGGGAGATGGCGCGAGGCCGACGGGAAGACGACGGCGGGGAGATGGCGCGGGGGTAGAGCGGGGCCTTGCCCTTGTTTGGGAAGCCGTCGGCCATGGTGCTAGGGTTTTGGTCGCCGAGGAGGTGGCGAGATGTGGACGGACGGCGTTCTGGAAGCAGATGGCGGAACCCACCGCATGCTTGGATTAAAAAAGGCCGGCCGCGGTTGCTGACGCGTGGGCTCGAGGATGGCAGCCGTCATAAATAATGTTGACCGCCGTGGTTGGGCCGGACACCGAAAGGGCACGTGCGCGTCCGCGCCGACGCATTTCAACCCTAAATTTAGACCGAAAATGGGTCGGCGCGGACGTGGAGCATCATTTTTATCCGCGCCGACCCAAACGAACGTCGGCGGACGAAATTTATCGTCTCATTGGAGTTGCTCTTAGTGAGTAGAAAAAGAAAAATTAGGTGAGTGATTAGTTTAGACATTAGCACGCCACTGGTTTCAAAACGTATGACATCGGAACAATGCGGATCTATTGGTTTGGCGATATGCAAAAAAGAGCTTGTGTAACAGCCTAACGATTTACACGACTAGTGATACATTGTCCAGTATAAAGATTTTGCAATTCTGAGCCCCATCGGTTGCTTAAGGGCAGTGGTGCTTTCCTTTCTAAGGCGCGTCCGCCCACTTGAAGCGTGCCCGTGCAATGCATTGGCAGGAGGAACTGCTAAATGAAGACAAAAGGAAACGTTGCCCACACACATTTCCAACTCCGCGCAGACAGCGCACGTACATCGCGAACTGGGAGTCAGTTCGGCACTCTTCTAGCAAAAGGCAGATCCGGAAGAAGCAAAACCGTCACGGGCTTCCGTTGCATTGCCTGCAATGCAGTGATCCTAGTACTCACTCAGTAGACAGTTGGTGGAGTACCGCTACTTGGTGCTAGTGCTACTCTCACGCGAACGCTCCTGCATCCACGTCTCAAGCTTTATTTGGTTTTCCTTTTCGAACAGCGTCCTCTCTCAAGACTCAACAGTGCAGCAGGCGACAGCTGTACTCCTCCCTCCTCCTTCCCCGGCGAATGGTGGGGAAAAGGCGGAGGGGGTAGGGAAGGATGGAAGACGCCTCTTCTCCACTCGGATCGAAAATCATGGCACTTTGGTAGCAAAAGCAGCCCAATCAAAACTCCGCCAATCTTATCGCATAGGGTGTGGTATAGTGCCCTTGCTCGGCGACACACTACCGACTACGGGCCGGGCGGGCCAGAAAAGCGGCTGCAGCGAGAGCGCTACGGGTGGAAAGGTGGCGGTGAGCTAAGCCGTTCTGGGTCGCGCCCTTTTTTTATTTTCCTGCATGAAATCACGCTGGTTTTAAGGTGGTCGGCCCACCCAGCACCGAGAGCTGGCGTCGATCGCAGCTGAAGCTGCGCGCAATCATTCGTGTCACCCTGTGCCTGCGCCACCAGCTAGTTTAAAACCAGGGCTGGCACTGCACCCACTCTCTGGCCCTCACTGTTGCTTCCTCATATCTTCTTCTTCCTCCTGCCCCCTCCCTCTCGGCTGGCTGGCTCTTCTTGCTTTGCCACTAGCGATTACCACGAAGAAGAAGCCAACGCCTAACCTTGGAGGTAAGACCTTCTCTTCTCTCTTCGTTAGCGCCTACATGCTCGGAGTTTGTCCTGGTACCGTGGTAGTACCAAAGTTTATCAACTGCGATGAAATCCTTGTTGGTTTGTGCCGCTGCTTTCTATAACTGGAATTTCCTGCTCCCTGACTCGTGCAGCAAAATAATCGCGGTGATTAGGCGATCAACAAAGAAAGGGGAAAACTTAGATGCTCTTCTAAAAAATCTTTGTCATTAGTATACAAGCGGATTTGTTTTCAAATTTCAGTTCCCCATTCATTTCATCTAACAAGATTGCATTTCTACTGTCGAACGTTTCGCCCCTTTGCTCCTTGAAACTCTCTCTCTCTCTCCCTCCCTCTCTGCGAAATTGAAACTCTCTTTTTTTAACGACGCAGAGGTTGCCCCTGAAACTCTAATGCTAGCAGTAAATCCTTTATTCAGATGATCGGTACAGTACTTCTGGTGTACTGACTACGCTTGGTGGGATAACTGATTTGCTTTCTGGTTGTGCTCTGCCCACCAAAGTAGGAGCCGTGAAGTAGAGATCAAGGCAACGAGCGATATGCTTTCCTCTTTCTCTTTAAAATAAATTGACCAACTACCTAGCTACTACTGTAGCTAGTACAGTAGTAGTTGTTGATCTGTTGATATGTCGGCCGGAGAAGTAGTCATCAATATTCCCTAGAAAGTTAGGATTCTGATTCACTCATCCTCTGCTTCTCTCCTGAGACAAAACTATCGCAAGATTCTGCCCAGGTCAATTTGTCTCTGTCCTTTTATGTACTACTCCCTCTGTGAGTAATATAAACTGAACCGGTAGCGGATTTGTTAGTGAATCTAACCAAAGAAGTTTGGACTAATTGCAAGATACTTTTTTACTTCTCAGATGTCGACAATCATCATGAGTGTCGACCTTGAGTGCGACCGATGCTACAAGAAGATCAGAAAGGTCCTCTGCAAGCTTCAAGGTTAATTGCACCGAAAATCGTAATTGTGCATCACTTGTGGAACATAGTACTATCAGGAGCAAAGTGTAATAGAAGGATTCTTGATCCATGGACTAGACAACTCACTTGTGTTTCTTTGCGCGTCGACAGACAGAGAAAACATCAAGATGATCTCGTACGACGAGAAGAGCAACACGGTGACGGTATCCGGCTCCTTCGACGCCGAGGAGGTCGCCGACAGGCTCTGCTCCGATGCTGGTAAGGTGATCACTGACGTACAAGTCGCCAGAGGGAACCAGATGAACCCCGGCGCCAAGGTGGCGCCCAAGCAGCACGGCAAGGAGGGCCACGGCCACGGCCCCCAAGCGCAAGGTCACGGCGGCATGCCGGAGAAGAGCAAGCACGTCAAGTTCGGCATGGACGACGACGAACGAATCGATCGGCGCGGCCACCACGACCAAGGACATGGACAAGGCCACGGACATGGACATGGACACGGGCAAGGACATGGACATGGACATGGACACGGACAAGGCCACGGGCAAGGACATGGACACGGACACGGCAACGGCCAAGGCGGCAAGCCGAAGGTGGTAACTACCACGGCGATGTCACGGAATGAGGCCCCGCGCGCCCAGCAGCCGGCGTCCTTGATGGCCATGGCGCCCATGCGGATGCCGACGCCGGCGCCCAGCATGACGATGATGTCGCAGGCGATGGCCTCGCCGTCCATCTGGCCGGCCGCCCCTGAGTGGGGATACAGCGCACCCGCGTACGGACACGGGTACGCCGGAGGGGCACCTGCCGGAGGGTACTACGGCGGGCCCGTGTACGACCACGGCGCGTACGGGGCGTACGGCAGGAATCCGTACCAGCCGCAGTACTACGAGGAGCCGCCTAGCGCTGGGTGCAGCGTCATGTGATGAACTGAACGCGTACGGAGCGCACATGAAAACCTTGCTCAGTTCACAATAGTTACTGCCTTACTGGGAAACACTTTGTATCCAGTTTCATTAAAACACTATATACGGGTGTATGTATATAGACGTACTTTAGAGATATGTTCTTTTATTTTTGCTTTGTATGTAGTTTTTTAGTAATTTTTTTTAAAAGACTTATATTTACTAACGAAGGGAGTACTATGTAATCTTTCCCTAACTTGTTGCGATAATATATACTCCCTCCGTACCTAAATATAAGTCTTTTAAGATATTTCATTAGGTGTGTACATACGAAGTAAAACAAGTGAATCTATACTCTAAAGCATGTCTATATAAATCCGTATGTAGTCCATTAGTGAAACCTATAAAAGACTTATATTTAGGAACGGATGAGGGAGTATAATCCTACAAGTCGCTGTGAGATTTTAAGAGAGTATAAAACTGGACACTTTCTCAGCCCACTCAGGCTCCCAGCCAGTTTTGGGTGTCGGATGGTGTGTTCCGATAGTCTTTTGGCTGTTGGATGGTTGGTTAATCCTACGCCCAATTACTCCAAGAGAAAAATTGAAGGCCTATGTTTGATTGGCCCAAAGCCCATATAACTATGACTCCTTTGCTTACACCCTTCTCTCTCACAATCTCATGGGTCCACTCGCGTTGTTTGACTTAAGCAGATTCTTTCGGATATTATATCTGAAGAACACCCAGCGTTCGCACGAGGGAGGCTAATAACTGACAACATCATCTCCGCTTACGAATATTTGCATTTTATGAAGTGAAATAGGGCTAAGAGTAACAACTTCTGTGCCCTCAAACTTGATATGATGAAGTCCTATGATCGAGTGGAATGATCTTATCTGAAATCCATTATGGAGAAACCGGGGTTTGCAACATCCTGGGTTTGTATTGCCATGACTATGGTCAACGCGGTTTCTTTATCCATTATGTTCAATGGGACCAAATCATAGGTTTTTACACCATCACGTGGTATCCGACACGGAGATCCAATCTCTCCATACCTCTTCTTGTTAGCGGCAGAGGCCTTTCGTGCCTCATAAAATCTCAAAACCAGTCATCCCAACTCAGCGGCATTAAGGTGGCACCGTCGGCCTCGACGGTGAACCATCTTTTATTCGCGGATGACAGTTTGCTGTTTTTCAAGGCGAGTATAAATGGAGCGGAGGAGGCATCAAACCTATTGGATATCTATTGATTGGCATTAGGCTACCGGGTGAACAGGGACAAATCTTCAATTTTCTTTAGAAAGGGATGTCCTGATGTGGTTCGGAATGCGGTCAAAGGTTTCTTTCACGTACCTAATGAATCTTTAAGTGACAGGTATTTAGAGTTGCCCACTGATGTGGGTCAATCAAAGAAAGGTACATTCAAATATTTGAGTGACAGAGTTTGGGACAAGGTTAAAGGGTGGATGTGCAAGTGCCTTTTGGCGGGAGGTAAGGATATTCTTATAAAGTCTGTGGCCTATTCCTGTATATTCCATGTCGTGTTTCAAGCTCCTTAGGGGACTTTGTGAGCATATCAAATCAATCATCCACAAGTTCTGGTAGAAATGTAAATAGGGGGAGAGGAAACCGGCATGGGTTTCATGGGATGTCATGAGAAAGACTAAAAACTTGGGTGGTCTTGGTTTCAAGGATCTTGAGATTTTCAACCTAGCGCTCTTAGCTACGCAATCTTGGAGGATCATGCAAGAATCTGGATCCTTGAGTGCAAGAATTTTAAAAGCGGCCTATTTTCTGGACAACTCTATACTTGATGCTCAATTAGGTTCACGACCTTCACAGATTTGGAGGGCTATCATAGAGGGAGAGACTTGTTGAGACAAGGTCTCATTCCGAGGGTAGGTAATGGCCAAAGCACGAACATATGGAATAACAACTGGATACCTAAGGAGACTACGCTGAGGCCGGTCACCTCGCTTGTGCCAAATACATCGCAATTGGTCCCGGAGTTACTAATTCCGGCAACAACGACTTGGGATGAGAATCTTGTACGGGCGATCTTCCTACCCATTGATGCCAATGCAATACAAAAGATCCCCACATGTACTAGCAATATGGAGGATTTATGGGTGTGGTCACTAGAGAAGAAGGGTAGGTTCACTGTCTCATCGATGTATAATTTTTTGCTAAAAATAAAGTTGCAACGAGAGGAATGGTTGCAGGGAAGGAGTGGATTATCTTCCAGTCCGCGCGATGAAAATTCTTGGTCATCTCTTTGGAAGCTGAAGGTCCCATCAAAGATCAGAATTTTCCTATGGCGTCTCGCTCACCATTCACTACCAACTACCGATGTGCTGAAGCATCACATTATGTCTGTGGTGGATGCGTGCCCTCTATGCGGTTGTCAGGATTCATGGTGACATGCTTTGGTCTCATGCAACATGTCTCGATGCATTTGGGCACTCTCGGAAGATGAGTTGGTATCACATATGTCAGGAAACAGCAAACCAAACGCACAACTATGACTATTCGAGCTATGTGATACATTAGATCATGCAACCTTCACACGGCTGGTGGTAACTCTTTGGGCTATTTGGTATGCGAGGAGAAAAGCACTCTATGAATCCATTTTCCAGAGTCCGCAGCAAACATCCTCCTTTGTGAATATTTTCATAGCAGAGATGGGGAAGGTGTTAGCGCCTAATGTTACTAATGCTCCGAGGGGAGCTATATCAGCTCAGCCACAACATTGGTTACCTCCTTCAGCTGGTTGTGTCAAGATGAACATTGATGGAGCGGTAGCACGATCACACCATGGGGGGCAGTGGCAGCAGTATGCAGAGATCAGACGTGACTTTACTTATGGTCATCAGTGATTGTTTTCCCACATGTTAATGATCCATAGATTTTGGGGACATATGCCTGTCGTGAAGCTCTTTCTCTCCCTGAGGATTGTTGGAAATATGCCCTAGAGGCAATGATAAAATAGTTTCTATTATATTTCCTGTTTCAAGATAATCGTTTATTATCCATGCTATAATTGTATTAAATGAAAGCATAGATACATGTGTGGATATATAGACAAAATAATGTCCCTAGTAAGCCTCTAGTTGACTAGGCAGTTGATCAAGGATGGTTAAGGTTTTCTGACCATATGGAAGTGTTGTCACTTGATGACTGGATCACATCATTAGGAGAATGATGTGATGGACAATACCCAAACTATAAACGTAGCATGTGATCGTGTCATTTTGTTGCTATTGTTTTCTTCGTGTCGAGTATTCATTCCTATGACCATGAGATCATGTAACTCACTGACACCGGAGGAATGCCTTGTGTGTATCAAACGTCGCAACGTTACTGGGTGACTATAAAGGTGCTCTACAGGTATATCCGAAGGTGTCCGTTGAGTTAGCATGGATCAAGACTGGGATTTGTCACTCCGTGTGACGGAGAGGTATCTCGGGGCCCACTCGGCAATACAACATCACATATAAGCCTTGCAAGCAATGTGACTCAAGTGTTAGTCACGGGATCTTGTATTACGGAACAAGTAAAGAGACTTGCCGGTAACGAGATTGAAATAGGTATAGGGATACCGACGATCAAATCTCGGGCAAGTAACATACCGAAGGACAAAGGGAATGTTATACGGGATTATATGAATCCTTGGCACAGAGGTTCAACCGATAAGATCTTCATAGAATATGTAGGATCCAATATGGACATCCAGGTCCCACTGTTGGATATTGATCGGGGCGTGTCTCAGGTCATGTATGCATAGTGCTCGAACCCGCAGAGTCTGCACGCTTAAGGTTCAGTGTCGTTTCGGTATAGTTGAGTTATAGGTGTTGGTGACCGAAGGTTCTTCGGAGTCCCGGATGAGATCATGTACGTCACGAGGGTTTCTCGAATGGTCCGGAAACAAAGATTGATATATGATTGTTTTATTTGGTCTCCGGAAAGATTTCGGGCATTACCGGCAGTGTACCGGGAGTGACGAATGGGTTCTCGGTTTTCACCGGGAGGGGCCCACCCAACCGGGGGTGAGCCTAATAGCCCAAGGGTGGCGCACCAGCCCTTAGTGGGCTGGTGAGGCCAGCCCAAGTGGGCTATGTCGGCTAGAAGGAAAAAACAAAGGAAAGAAAAAAAAGGAGGGAGGTGGGAAGGAAGGAGGAGACTCCTCCTTCCCCAAACCGAATTGGAGTTGGAGTCCTCCTCCTCATCTCTCGGCCGACGGCCTTGGGGCTCTCTTGAGCCTCAAGGATAGCCCCTCCCCTCCTCCTATATATACTAGAGGTTTTAGGGTTTTTGAGACACAACTTTGCCACCTGCAACCCTAAACCTCTAGTTCATAGTTCTTCCTCTAGATCGGTTTTCTGCGGAGGTCGGGTGGAGCCCTGCAGGAATAGATCATCACCATCACCGGCGCGCCGTCACGCTGTGGGAGAACTCA
Source organism: Hordeum vulgare subsp. vulgare (assembly GCF_904849725.1). Taxonomy (NCBI): domain Eukaryota; kingdom Viridiplantae; phylum Streptophyta; class Magnoliopsida; order Poales; family Poaceae; genus Hordeum; species Hordeum vulgare. The sequence goes on along the minus strand of NC_058521.1, from coordinate 97,403,870 downwards.
TCTACTTCCCCGTCTCTCTTGCTGGATCAAGAAGGCGGAGATTGATACGTACATTTTGCATCATGCTTTCATGTTGTTATTTATTGCTTTTTGGGCTGTTATTTCACTTCACGGTACAATACTTATGCCTTTTCTCTCTTATTTTGCAAGGTTTACATGAAGAGGGAGAATGCCGGCAGTTGGAATTCTGGCCTGAAAAGGGAGCAAAGTTGAGATACCTATTCTCGCAACTCCAAACACCGTAAAAATCAACGAGGATTTTTTTCGGGATTTATAAAAAATACTGGGCCGAAGAAGTGCCAGAGGGGCGCCAGCACGTGGCCACAAGCCTGCTAGGCGCGGCCACCCCCTGGCCACGCCTAGGGGGCTTGTGGGCACCCAGCTGGCCCTCTGGCTCCCCCCTTTTGCTACAAGAAGGGTTTCGTCCGGAAAAAAAAAATCAGGGGGAGGCTTTTTCGAGGATTCGTCGCCGCCACGAGGCGGAACTTAAGCAGAACCAATCTAGAGCTCCGACAGGACGATCCTGCCGGGGAAACTTCCCTCCCGGAGTGGGAAATCGTCGCCATCGTCATCACCAACACTCCTCTCATCGGAGGGGACTCATCACCATCAACATCTTCATCAGCACCATCTCATCTCCAAACCCTAGTTCATCACTTGTAACCAATCTCCGTCTCCCGACTCCGATTGGTACTTGTAAGGTTGCTAGTAGTGTTAATTACTCTTTGTAGTTGATGCTAGTTGGATTACTTGGTGGAAGAGTTTATGTTCAGATCCTTGATGCTACTCATTACCTCTCTGGTCATGAATATAATTATGCTTTGTGAGTAGTTACTTTTGTTCCTGAGGACATGGGATAAGTCATGCTAATAGTAGTCATGTGAATTTGGTATGCGTTCGATATTTTGATGTGTTGTATGTTGTTTTTCCTCTAGTGGTGTTATGTGAACGTCGACTACATAACACTTCACCATTATTTGGGCCTAGAGGAAGGCATTGGGAAGTAGTAAGTAGATGATGGGTTGCTAGAGTGACAGAAGCTTAAACCCTAGTTTATGCGTTGCTTCGTAAGGGGCTGATTTGGATCCACTAGTTTAATGCTATGGTTAGACTTTGTCTTAATTCTTCTTTCGTAGTTGCGGATGCTTGCGAGAGGGGTTAATCATAAGTGGGATGCTTGTCCAAGTAAGGGCAGTACCCAAGCGCCGGTCCACCCACATATCAAACTATCAAAGTAACGAACGTGAATCATATGAACATGATGAAAACTAGCATGACAGAAATTCCCATGTGTCCTCGGGTGCGTTTTTCCTCCTACAAGACTTTGTCCAGGCTTGTACCTTGCTACAAAAGGGATTGTCCCACTTTGCTGCACCGTTGCTACTTTTGTTACTTGTTGCTTGCTACGAATCATCTCACCACACAACCACTTGTTACCGATAATTTCAATGCTTGAAGATATTTCCTTGCTGAAAACCACTTGTCAGATCCTTCTGCTCCTCGTTGGGTTCGACACTCTTACTTATCGAAAGGACTATGATAGATCCCCTATACTTGTGGGTCATCAAGACTCTTTTCTGGCGCCGTTGCCGGGGAGTGAAGCGCCTTTGGTAAGTGGAACTTGGTAAGGAAACATTCATATAGTGTGCTGAAATTTATTGTCACTTGTCACTATGGAAACTAATCCTTTGAGGGGCTTGTTCGGGGTATCTTTACCTCGAACGGAAGAGCAAAGAGTTTCTCCTCAACCTGTTGCACCTACTGAAATTTTTTGCTTTGAATTTCCTTCGGGTATGCTTGAGAAACTGCTGGCTAATCCTTTTACAGGAGATGGAACATCACATCCAGACTTGCATCTAATCTATGTAGATGAAGTTTGTGGTTTATTTAAGCTTGCAGGTTTGCCCGAGGATGAGGTCAAGAAGAAGGTCTTTCCTTTATCTTTGAAGGATAAGGCGTTGACATGGTATAGGCTATGTGATGATACTGGATCATGGAACTACAATCGGTTGAAATTGGAATTTCATCAAAAGTTTTATCCTATGCATTTAGTACATCGTGATCGGAATTATATTTATAATTTTTGGCCTCATGACAGAGAAAGCATCACTCAAGCTTGGGGGAGGCTTAAATCAATGTTATATTCATGCCCCAACCATGAGCTCTCGAGAGAAATTATCATTCAGAACTTCTATGCTCGGCTTTCTCATGATGATCGCACCATGCTTGACACTTCTTGTACCGGTTCTTTTATGAAGAGAGATATTGACTTCAGATGGAATTTATTGGAGAGAATTAAACACAACTCTGAAGATTGGGATCTTGAAGAAGGTAAGGAGTCAGGTATGAATTTCAAGTTTGATTGCGTTAAATCCTTTGTTGAAACAAATACTTTTTGTGATTTTAGCGCTAAGTATGGACTTGACTCTGAGATAGTAGCTTCATTGTGTGAATCACTTGATGGTCATATTGATCTCCCCAATGAGAAGTGGTTTAAATATCATCCTCCCTTAGAAGTCAATGTAGTTAAACCCAATCTAGTTGAAGAGAGAGTCATTGCCTATAATGATCATGTTGTTCCTAGTGCTTACATTGAGAAACCACCTTTCCCTCTTAGGATAAAGGATCATTCTAAAGCTTCAACTGTCATACGTAGGGGCTACATTAGAACACCTACACCCCCTGAGCAAATTAGAGTTGAACCTAGAATTGCTATTATCAAAGATCTTCTGTCCGACGATGTTGAGGGACATAGTATTCACTTCTGTGAAGATGCTGCTAGAATTGCTAAACCTCACGCTAGAGACAAACATAGGCGTGTTGTTGGCACGCATGTTGTTTCTGTTAAGATAGGTGATCATTGTTATCATGGTTTATGTGACGTGGGTGCTAGTGTTAGTGCAATACCTCAATCCTTATATGATGAAATCAAAGACGAGATTGCACCTATTGAGATAGAACCTATTGATGTCACTATTCAGCTTGCCATAGAGATACTATCTGCCTTGTGGGAATTGTTAGGGATGTTGAAGTCTTGTGTGGTAAAACGAAGTATCCTGCTGATTTCCTCGTTCTTGCTACCACTCAAGATAGCTTTTGTCCCATCATATTTGGCAGACCTTTTCTCAATACTGTCAATGCTCATATTGACTGTGAGAAGCAAATTGTCATTGTTGGCTTTGAAGGTGTGTCACATGAGTTCAATTTCTCCAAGTTTGGTAGACAACCTCATGAAAAAGAGTTTCCTAGTAAGGATGAAACTATTGCCTTAGCTTCTATTGCCGTGCCTCCTACTGATCCCTTAGAGCAATACTTGCTTGAGCATGAAAATGATATGCATATGGATGAAAGGGATGAGGTAGATAGAGTTGTCTTTGAACAATATCCTATCCTTAAGAATAATTTGCGTGTTGAACTGCTTGGGATCCACCCCCACCAAAAGGTGATCCTGTGTTCGAGCTTAAATAGTTGCCTAATACTCTTAAGTATGCTTATCTTGATGAGAAAGAGACATATCCTGTCATAATTAGTGCTAGCCTCTCAGAGCATGAAGAAAACAAGTTACTAAAAACTCTGAGGAAGCATCGTGCTGCTATTGGATATACTCTTGATGATCTTAAGGGCATTAGTCCCACTCTATGCCAGCACAAGATTAAAACTGATCCTAATTCCAAACCAGTTGTTGATCATCAAAGGAGATTAAATCCTAAGATGAAAGAAGTAGTGAGAAAAGAAATACTAAAGCTCCTGGAAGCGGGTATCATCTATCCTGTTGCTCATAGTGATTGGGTGAGTCCGGTGCATTGCGTCCCTAAGAAGGGAGGTATTACCGTTGTCCCTAATGATAAGGATGAATTGATGCCATAGAGGATTATTACTAGCTACAGGATGGTGATCGATTTTAGGAAATTGAATAAAGCCACTAGGAAAGATCATTACCCTTTGCCTTTTATCGACCAAATGCTAGAAAGACTGCCTAAACACACACACTTCTGCTTTCTAGACGGTTATTCTGGTTTCTCCCAAATACCAGTTGCACAATCTGATCAGTAGAAAACCACTTTCACCTGCCCTTTCGGTACCTTTGCTTATAGACGTATGCCTTTTGGCTTATGTAATGCACCTGCCACCTTTCAAAGATGTATGATGGTTATATTCTCTGACTTTTGTGAAAAGATTATTGAGGTTTTCATGGACGACTTCTCCGTTTACGGGTCTTCCTTTGATGATTGTCTCAGCAACCTTGATCGAGTCTTGTAGAGATGTAAAGACACCAATATTGTCTTGAATTGGGAGAAGTGCCACTTTATGGTTAATGAAGGCATCGTCTTAGGACATAAAATTTCTGAAAGAGTTATTGAAGTCGATAAGGCTAAGGTTGATGCAATCGAGAAAATGCCATACCCCCACAGATATCAAAGGTATAAGAAGTTTCCTTGGTCATGCTGGTTTCTATAGAAGGTTCATTAAAGACTTCTCTAAGATTTCTAGGCCTCTTACCAATCTCTTGCAAAAGGATATTCGTTTTGTCTTTGACGATGATTGTGAGGAAGCCTTCGAAATACTTAAGAAGGCTTTGATAACTGCACCTATTGTTCAACCACCTGATTGGAACTTACCTTTTGAAATCATGTGTGATGCTAGTGATTATGCTGTTGGTGCTGTTCTAGGGCAAAGAGTTGATAAGAAGTTGAATGTTATTCACTATGCTAGTAAAACTCTAGACAATGCCCAAAGAAACTATGCCACTACGGAAAAGGAGTTTTTAGCAGTCGTGTTTGCATGTGAAATGTTTAGGTCTTACATAGTTGATTCCAAAGTCACTATTCACACTGATCACGCTACTATTAAGTACCTCATGGAGAAGAAGGACACTAAACCTAGACTTATCAGATGGGTTCTCTTGCTACAAGAATTTGATTTGCACGTTGTCGACAGGAAGGGTGCTGATAACCCCGTAGCAGATAACTTGTCTAGGTTGGAGAACGTTCTTGATGACCCACAACCTATTGATGATAGCTTTCCCGATGAGCAATTGAATGTCATCAATGCTTCACGTAGTGCACCGTGGCATGCTAATTATGCAAACTATATTGTTGCCAAATATATACCACCTAGTTTCACATACCAGCAAAAGAAGAAATTCTTCTTTGACTTGAGACATTACTTTTGGGATGATACTCACCTTTATAAGGAAGGAGTAGATGGTGTTATTAGACGTTGTGTACCTGAACATGAACAGGGACAGATCCTATAGAAGTGTCACTCCGAGGCCTACGGAGGACACCATGCGGGAGATAGAACTGCACACAAGGCATTGCAATCAGGTTTCTATTGGCCCAGTCTCTTCAAGGATGCTCGTAAGTTTGTCTTGTCTTGTGACGAATGTCAAAGAGTGGGTAATATCGGTAAACGTCAGGAAATGCCTATGAACTATTCACTCGTCATTGAACCATTTGATGTGCGGGGCTTTGATTATATGGGACCTTTTTCCAAAATCCAACGGGTATACTCATATCCTAGTTGTTGTTGATTACGTCACTAAGTGGGTAGAAGCTATCCCCACTAGTAGTGCTGATCACAACACTTCTATGAGGATGCTTAAAGAAGTTATCTTCCCTAGATTTGGAGCCCCTAGATATCTAATGATCGACGGTGGTTCACATTTCATTCATGGTGCTTTCCATAAAACGCTTGCTAAGTATGATGTCAACCATAGAATTGTGTCTGCCTATCACCCTCAGTCTAGTGGTCAAGTAGAGCTAAGCAATAGATAGATTAAACTAATTCTGCAAAAGACTATCAACAGGTCTAGAAAGAATTGGTCTAAGAAGCTCGATGATGCAGTGTGGGCTTATAGAACTGCCTATAAGAATACCATGGGCATGTCTCCATACAAAATGGTGTACGGTAAAGCATGTAATTTACCTCTTGAGCTAGAGCATAAAGCTTATTGGGCAATCAAAGAGCTCAACTTTGATTTCAAACTTGCTGGTGAGAAGAGGTTATTTGATATTAGCTCGCTTGATGAATGGAGAACTCAGGTGATGGGGTTATAGTCCCAGGGTAGGGTCATAGGCCTGCCCTATAGGTCCTACCCAAGGACTACCCTTCATAAAGGACAAGGCCCTTAGACAGTTCCGACGGAACTAAGGACTCCCCCATCATCCAGTCGGTGACGAGCATTTGGAGAGTATTTAACGTACCGACTGAATTCCACTCTGTACATCATAACCTCCCAGGAGGGCAACGGTCATACGTTTTCATACACCATTATTAGCATTTAAGGCATACGTTACCTGTAACGTAGGCATTTATTCACCATTATTCCACCCCTGTCCACCGGGCCGTTGTGGAGGGCAGCGCACTCTATATAAGCCGCCCTTCCCCACTGGTGCAGGGGTTGGCATTTACTGTAATCCTATATTCCACTCGACACTAAGATCCCAAGAGCACTAAGACCTAGGGTTTTACCTCCACCGTAGAGGGGCCTGAACTCGTACAACCTCGCCGTAGCTAAGGCTCTGCCCATCCTTTCGTACCCTACACATCTACTATCAGACTTATACCCACGACAGTTGGCACCCACCATGGGGCAGGCGTCTAAGCGACTTCCGGCGAGTTTGCAACTTCATCTTTTCATCATGTCGTCAGGCAAAGATTTATGCATGGGTCATGAGATCCTATTCGGCGCACTCTCCTTCATCGTCGACGATTCGGCATGGCTTCGGGATGCGCCTCTCGACGTCGAAGCGCTCCCCAGTCGCGGGGCTACGCACTTCCGTGCCGGTGCCCGCGGCGTCCTTCTTCTCCAGCAATCGGCCCCGTTGTCGATCTTCGCCCCCGTCACGCGCCGCAACAAGCGGTCCCGCCGTCCGCGGCTGCAGCGTTGGGTGCGACACGCCCAGGCGCGACAGAACGTGTCCTCTCAAGTGGTGGTCCTTGAGTCGGTTGTGGTCGCGCCGCCGTCCCAGTGCTTGGACTCAGTTCCGACTGAGTTGCCTTCCGAGTACTTGGGTCGCGGGCCTACAACCGAAGTTCTCATGGCCAATTCCCATGAAAGTCCCCACCGGACTGGTCGGAAGGAGCACGAGGTCGGCGAATCATCCGGCGCTCGCCGTCAACACCACCGTTCTGCCAGTCGACACACTCGTCAGAGCAACGTCGAGGTGTTCCGCACACCCATCCTCAACCTGGCTGCCGCTGCCAAGATAGCCGATTCCCTCCAACCGACTGATTCACAGGCTGGTAGAGGGATCGAGCAGATCCGTGCCCTGTTGCACACGGCGCAACAGCAGAATTCGGCGGTCTCCTAGTCGCACAACAGGATCCACAATAGTTCTGTTCACGCGAACATGCATCGGTCGGTTTTCAACCCCGACTCTCATCAACGACGCAGAGGGGGCAGTCGTTCCATGAATCCCGAAGATCATCGCTGTTCACGCACCCCTCTGCGGGGTGGGCCTTACGGGCCCCGACATCACGATGATCGGCGTTCCGTCAGTGACACGTATGATCCAAGGCCCGACGCAAGAGGGTACATCGCCCAGAGGAAGGTCGACAGGAGTCGAGCCCACCGTGATGGTCACGATAGAGACCATCCGAGTGGAAGCAGGACCATCGTCTCTGGCCCCGAGTGCTTCACTCGGGCCATCCGTTCAGCTGAGATCCCTCCCAACTTCCGATTGGCGACGGGGATCAGCAAGTTCATAGGAGAGTCCAAGCCAGAAACATGGCTGGATGACTACCGAGTGGCAGTACAGATCGGTGGCGGAGATGACCAGGTCGCCATGAAACATCTCCCCCTGATGCTCGACGGCTTGGCTCGAGCGTGGCTGAACCAGTTGGCACCGTCAAGCATCTACAACTGGACAGATTTGTCCCGAGTCTTCATCAGGACCTTCGAGGGCACGTGCAAACGCCCTGCTGGTCTCGTGGAGCTCTAGCACTGTGTCCAAAAGCGAATGAGCCCTTGCGCGATTTCATCTAGCGCTGGACGACCCTCTACCACACGGTGGAGAACGTCACAGAGCACCAAGCGGTCTGCGCCTTCAAGGCAGGCGTGCGGTACAGAGATCTGTACCTGAAGTTCGATCGGACAGGCGACATCTCCATGAGCAAGATGATGGAGATAGCCGCGTGCTATGCAAATGGCGAGGAGGAGGACCGCATACGTAGCAGCAAGCATAAGGCAGTCGCCGATGGAGATGGGAACAACAATCGGAAGCAGAAGCAAAAAAGCTCCGTCCACTCCGCAGGCAGAGGCAGCAGCCGTTACCAATGCCAAGTTCAAGGGCAAGGGGAAAGCTCAGTACACCCCCAAGAAGAAACAGTTCGGGAATTCCATCCTGGATCAGCCATGTCCAATCCACACGAAGATGGATGAAGAAGGCAACGCCGTATTCCCGAAGCACACCACTCGGCAATGTCGCCTCCTGATCCAAGGGTTCGGCAAAGGGCAACTGAGTGAAAAGTACAACGAGCAGGATGATGAGGACAATGAGGATCCATTCCCCCAAGTCCATGCAACATTGATGATTTTTGCTGACATGGAAATCAAGAGTCGACTGAAGCTGGTGAACACGGAGGTGAACATGGCAACCCCAACCAACCCCACGTTCCTCAAATGGTCTCGGACTACGATCACCTTTGATCAGTCGGACCATCCAGCACACGTGCCCACCCCAGGGAGGCAGGCTCTGGTCGTCGACCCGGTGGTGGAAGGAGTCCGACTGCGCAAAGTCCTCATGGACGACGGCAACGGCTTGAACATCATGTACGCCGACACTCTCAAGGGGATGGGCATTCCGATGTCCAAACTTAGCGAGAGCAGCATGCAGTTCCACGGAGTCGTCCCAGGACGAAAGGCCAAGTCACTCGGCCAGATCGCGTTGGACGTCGTTTTCGGCTCCGACAGGAACTTCCGTAAGGAAAAGCTGACATTCGAGGTGGTGGACTTCCAGAGTGCATACCATGCGATTCTGGGCCGTCCGGCGTATGCACGTTTCATGGCCCGACCATGTTACGTGTATTTGAAGCTGAAGATGCCGGGTCCCAAAGGTGTGATCACGGTCACAGGCAATCGGCAGCGGGCCGAAGAGTGTCTGCAGCAGGGGTCGCGGATTGCCGATCAGCAGATGGCTATCCTCGAGCTGGATGAGTACAAGAAGACAGCTGACCCCGCTGACTTGATGCGTTCGAAGAAGCCAGCTTCGGAGTCCGCATTCCAGTCGGCGGGAGACACGAAGAAAGTCAGCATCCACCCGACGGACGACACCGCCGCCCCGACGAACATCTCCACCACCCTTGCTCCAAAATAGGAAGAAGCCCGCTGACATGCCAGGTGTACCCAGGGAGTTGGCCGAGCACCGACTGCATGTGGATCCTGCTGCTCGGCCCGTCCGAGAACGCCTGCGTTGGTCCGCCGCGCACAAAAGGAAGGCAATCGGAGAGGAGGTGGCTAAACTTTTGGCAGCCAACTTCATTCGTGAGGTACACCACTCCGAGTGGCTCGCCAATGTTGTCATGGTGCCCAAGAAGGACAAGTCTCTCCATATGTGCATCGACTTCAAGCATCTCAATAAGGTCTGCCCGAAAGATCATTTCCCGCTCCCCCGCATTGATCAAATTGTTGATTCGACTGCGGGCTGCGAGCGTTTATCATTCCTTGATGCCTATTCGGGCTATCATCAGATCCGTCTGTATGGTCCGGATGAATTAAAAACAGCCTTCATCACCCCATTCGGGTGTTTTTGCTACATCACTATGCCATTCGGTTTGAAGAATGCAGGAGCAACTTTTATGCGCATGATCCAAAAATGCCTCCTTGACCAGATCGATCGAAATGTGGAGGCATATATGGACGATATCGTAGTCAAGTCACGCAAAGGTTCTGACCTGCTGACTGACTTGGCAAAAACATTCGCCAACCTTCGTAGGTATGATATCAAGCTCAATCCTGCCAAGTGTTCATTCGGTGTTCCCAGCGGAAAGTTACTCGGTTTCTTCATTTCTGAACGAGGGATCGATGTCAACCCCAAAAAGATCGATACCATCGTCCGAATGGAGCGGCCGGTCAGAATACATGATGTTCAAAGGCTCACAGGTTGCCTAGCGGCTTTGAGCAGGTTTATCGCTCGACTCGGCGAGAAGGTGTTACCTCTGTACCGACTCATGAAGAAATCAGATACTTTCGAGTGGACAGACGAAGCCCAAATTGCACTCGACGACCTCAAAGCCCTGCTTTCCACCCAGCCGGTTCTTACTGCCCCGCTCAGTAAAGAATCCCTTCTTCTGTACATCGCGGCTACAAATCAAGTCATCAGCACTGTTCTCACAGTCGAACGTGAAGAAGAAGGCAAAGCGTACAAGGTTCAGTGGCCAGTATATTATGTCTCCGAAGTCCTGACTCCTTCCAAGCAGAGGTATCCCCATTATCAAAAGCTTATTTATGGGATCTACGTGACTGCAAAGAAGGTGGCTCATTATTTCCAAGACCACTCAGTGTCTGTCATTTCTGATGCTCCGTTGTCGGAAATCCTCCACAATCGAGACACATCAGGCCGAGTGGCGAAGTGGGCTATGGAGATGTTATACTGCGACATCAAGTTCGAAGCCAAGAAGGCTATAAAGTCTCAAGATCTGGCTGACTTCATAGCAGAATGGGTAGAACAACAACAACCGACTCACATCTACTCGGCTCATTGGACTATGTTCTTCGATGGGTCCAAGATGTTGAATGGCTCCGGCGCTGGCGTAGTGATCATATCGCCAAAAGGTGATAAACTTAAGTATGTGCTGCAGATACATTTCGATTCTTCCAACAATGAGGCAGAGTATGAAGCTCTCCTTTATGGATTGCGCATGGCCATCACACTCGGAGTCCGTCGCCTGATGGTCTATGGCGATTCAGATCTGGTGGTTAATCAAGTGATGAAGGAGTGGGTTGTAAGGAACCCCACCATGACTACATACTGCAACACAGTGTGGAAGCTCGAGAATAAGTTTGAAGGCTGGAACTCCACCATGTTCCGCGACTGAAAAACCAAGCAACTGATGAATTGGCGAAACTTGGATCCACTCGGAGACCGGTCCCGAGTGATGTCTGCCTCGAGCACCTACACCTTCCCTCAGTAAAAGAAGATCCTTTCACAGAGGAACCAGTACAACCGAAGAGCTCAACAGATCTGACTGAAGTCGAGGTCCCCGCTGTGGTTGATTTGATCATGGAGATTCTTGCTCCCAGCTCCGAATGGACTGTGCCGTTCATTGCGTACATCCTGAGGCAAGAATTACCAGAAGACGAAGTCCAAGCTAGGCAGATCGTCCGCAGGTCCAAGTCCTTGACCGTCATTGGTGGCCTGTTGTACAAGGAAAGTATTTCAGGCGTCCTTCAGCGGTGCATCTCCCCTGAGGAGGGACAGTTAATCCTGGAAGAAATTCACTCGGGAACCTGCGGCCATCATGCCTCCTCAAGAGCAATCGTCGCCAAAGCATTCAGAGCTGGTTTCTTTTGGTTGCAGGCGAATGAAATGGCAAAGGATATGGTCGACCGATGCGAAGGCTGTCAGTTCTATTCGAACAAGTCCCACAGGCCAACATCTGTGCTGAAGACAATCCCTCTTATTTGGCCGTTCGCAGTGTGGGGATTAGATACAGTCGGTCCATTCAGAACAGGCCAAGGGGGATTCACTCATCTGTTGGTAGCAGTCGACAAGTTCACCAAGTGGATTGAAGCCAAGCACATCAAGAAGCTCGACGCCCTTACGTCCGTCAAGTTTGTCAGAGACATCATCGCCAGATTCAGGGTTCCGCACAGCATAATCACCGACAATGGCACAAACTTTGACTCGGACAGATTCAAGGGTTTTTGCACAGGCCAAGGTATCCGAGTGGATTTTGCATCTATGGCGCATCCCCAAACAAACGGGCAAGCAGAGCGGGCGAATGGACTTATTCTTCAAGGGTTGAAGCCTCGACTCCTGCGAGAAGTTGGACATGCCGTCGGCGCATGGGTCACCGAGCTGCCTTCGGTGTTGTGGGGCCTCCGCACAACTCCAAATAGATCTACAGGGCGATCCCTGTTCTTCCTCGTTTATGGAGCAGAGGCGGTCCTTCCGAGTGACTTGCTTCACAACTCTCCACGAGTCGAACTCTTCTCCGAAGCCGAAGTAGAGCAAGCCAGGCAAGACAGAGTGGATCTACTAGAAGAAGAGCGCGAGATGGCACTGACTCGCTCAACAATTTATCAACAAGATCTGCGGCGATTTCACACGTGGCACGTCCGGAGCCGCACATTCCAAGTAGGCGACCTAGTGCTCCGAGTGGACCAGCAGAGGCCTCACAAGTTGGCTCCCACCTGGGAAGGACCCTTCATCATCTCTAAGGTGCTGAACAACGGAGCATATCGACTCTACAACCTCGACAGGGAAACGGACGAGCCGCGAGCATGGAACGGAGATCTCCCGAAGCGCTTCTACACGTGACCGCCGACAGAGGCAATGTAAAGAACAAGTATCATTGAAGTAATACAAAGCAGACTGATTTCTTGCAGGTCCAAAATTCTTCCGCATTTGCAGACTCCGGTCTAAAAAACTCTCGCCGAGTGTGCACTAAAAGTCGCACTCGGGGACTTAGCTGCGACCCAGAGTCGTCTAAGTAAAAAACTCTCTCCGAGTGTGCACTAAAAGTCGCACTCGGGGACTTAGCTGCGACCCAGAGTCGCCTAAGTAAAAAACTCTCTCTGAGTGTGCACTAAAAGTCGCACTCGGGGACTTAGGTGCGACCCAGAATCGCCTAAGTACAAACTCGCTCCGAGTGCTCACCAAAAGCCGCACTCGGGGACTTAGCTGCGACCCAGAATCGCCTAAGTACAAACTCTCTCCGAGTGCGCACCAAAAGCCGCACTCGGGGACTTAGCTGCGACCTAGAATCGCCTAAGTACAAAATCGCTCCGAGTGCGCACCAAAAGCCGCACTCGGGGACTTAGCTGCGACCCAGAGTCGCCTAAGTAAAAAACCCGCTCTGAGTCCGCACCAAAAGCCGCACTCGGGGACTTAGCTGCGACCCAGAATCGCCTAAGTACAAGCTCGCTCCGAGTGCGCACCAAAAGCCGCACTCGGGGACTTAGCTGCGACCCAGAATCGCCTAAGTACAAACTCGCTCCGAGTGTGCACTAACAGCCGCACTCGGGGACTTAGCTGCGATTCAGAATTGCCTAAGTACAAAACTCGCTCCGAGTGCGCACTAAAAGCCGCACTCGGGGACTTAGCTACGATCCAGAATCACCTAAGTAAAAAGCTTCCTTCGTGTGTATCCTCGAGATCCACTCGGAGGCTTAGCAGACCCTCATTGAGGCTCATGTGGATGTGAAGACAACTGACAACTACATGAGTATCAACTCACTCCGAGTGCGCACGAAAAGTCACACTCGGGGACTTAGCTGCGATCCAGAATCGCCTAAGTAAAAAGCTTCCTTTGAGTGTATCCTCGAGATCCACTCGGAGGCTTAGCAGACCCTCATTGAGGCTCATGTGGATGTGCAGACAACTGACAACTACATGAGTATCAGCTCACTCCGAGTGCGCACGAGATGCCACACTCGGGGACTTAGCTGCGATCCAGAATCGCCTAAGTAAAAAACTTCCTTCGAGTGTATCCTCGAGATCCACTGGGAGGCTTAGCAGACCCTCATTGAGGCTCATGTGGATGTGAAGACAACTGACAACTACATGCTCCACATGTTCGCCATTGGCTTCACCAAGAAACGCCAAACAAAAACCACGAGCCAAAATCGTGTCAAATTTTTTTTTTGGCAAAAGAAGAGCAAAATATTCGATTCGAATTCAAAGTTGGATCTAAGATCAGTCGTCTCGGTGTGGATCAAGATTATCCACACCGAACCACGAATGTGACGGCCAACAGCAGTGGCCAAAGTTTGATACAGATAACACTTGGCATTCCGAGGCAAAAGTGCGTTCACCATAAAGTTTCTCAAGCGTCACCAGGACTGGCTGGCTCCACAAAGGTGTCAAGGTCGATCCCGTCTGCGATGCGAGTGGCTGTGTCGATGAAGGTCTCCATGAAATCTTCGAATCGAAGCTTCTTGGTGTTGGCGACCTGCAATGCCTTCAGCTTTTCTTCGCGAGCTTCCTTGCAATGCACTCGGACCAGCGATAGCGCCACGTCCGCACCACAACGAGCGACAGACTTCTGCCATGCCTGCACTCGGTTCGGGACGTCCTCCAGCCGAGTCATCAACCCTTCTATTTCTTGCCGGGAATCGTCTTCGGGCCACAGCTCCTTGTCGATCCGGCCGATGACTTCTCTCAGCCGGCCAATGAAAGGTCCCACTCTGCCAAGGCGAATATGCGCTCGGAGCATGTCCCGGTTGGCTTCCTCGCTGAGTGGAACGTTTGGAACAACCGACCGTTCAATGTCGGCTGCTTCAGCCTCAGCGTCCAGACAAAAATCTGCCAAGAAAACACAAGCAGAAAGTAAGCGCAGAATAAACTCCAAAGACAATAAGCACTCGACAAAAAACTTACCACCAAGCAGTGCAATCATCTTCCTTGCCCAGTCACTGACGTACTTCTCCTGCGCCATGCACCGATTGTTCATCAACTTCATCTGACCCATCAGTTCAGTTCTTTGCCTGCCCATTTTCTCAATTTCGGCCACCAATGCCTTGTTGGTCTCCCGGGACTCCTCCAAAGACTTCTCTCGGTCAGCAAGAGCCCCCTTCACACCAGCCAAGTCATTCACAACCGCCTCCAATTCCGCAGCAAGCTAAATCTTTTCAGCCTTCAGAGCATTGTACACGGATCCCATTTCGCAAGTCTTCTGCCAAATCAACGCAAAGGGAAGATTAGACACATTCAACAAGGAAAACAAACAAAGCTCAAAGTTCTTCAGACCCCTACCGATGCAAGCAATCGACAGCGGTCTCGGGGACTACACCCAGTGGGTTCACTAAGAGTGACCCCACTGGCATGAAGCTCGAACAGGCCGGCCCTATTGAGCTACATGACAAACAGACAAGCCTATGAGACTACTATTACCCGACCTGAGTAACAATACTCTCGGGGACTACACCCAGTGGGTGCACTCGGAGTGCCCCCACTGGTACCATTCAGGCAGATCAGCTCTGATCTGATCAGGTCACGGAAAATGCATATAAAGACAACTGCCGGTGCAAGCACTCGACAGAAGTCTCGGGGACTACACCCACTGGGTTCACTCGGAGTGAACCCACTGCAAACTAATCCTACCGTATCCGAGTATATCACTTAAACCCCCAGTGGGTAACAAGAGGAAAGTAAACACTTACTAGCGCACTTACTCGGATATCGTCCCGGAGTTCCAAGCTTCTCTTGTACAAAGACGTGATGGAGTCATACGCTCCCTTGGCGTCACCCACCATCAGCTCCACCTGCACCATGGCCTCCTTGGCGGCCCCCACTTGGTCTTCCGGGAGGTGTCGGGCGTCGTACTGGACGGTCGATGGACCCAGCACGACAGAAGACTCCTTGGGCATCCCAAGTTCTGCTCCAGTCGGTTCCGCTGCGAGAGGCACCGTCTCAGTCGGCGGCATCGTCTCGGTCGGCGGCACGACCATGGTGGGAGCAGCAGCAGATGGGACAACCTCAAGGATAGGCGCCAAAGCTGGCCCTGACCCCCTTTGGTCGTCGTCCTCCAGGTGAATCACCTCCGAAGGAACCCCGACTGAACAACATGAAATTATAGAAAAAGGGCAAGATTAAAGACAGCGCTCGCGAAGCAATAATACAAACTCTCGGAGTCGTGACAGCGAACCTTGCTGGGATGTGGCAGCGTTATCCGTGTCCATGGGATCATCGCCTTGGCGCGACAGAGAGGTGGCGGAGGTAGCAGCTCTGTCGAGTAAAATCCACTCGACGGATAAGCATGAGTTTAACTAGATACTGAAGCAAGATGGGAGAACAAGACACTTACGCTGAGGCGACTAGAACAGCGATCCTCATCCGAGGCAAAGCTTTCCGAGGCTTGGGCCCGCTAGGTTTTGCCACCTTGGATGGCTGATCCGTGGGCTCGGCAGCAGCGTCCCTAGTCCTCTTCACGCTCCGAGCACTCGGAGCCACGGGAGAGGCTGGCGGAGCACTCGGGGCCACTGGAGGAGCCGGCGAAGCCGCGGGTTCATGACGGCGCTTAGTTCGAGGCTCTGATGGTGGAGGTGGCGAGCTCTGCTCCCCAACCTCTCCCTCCTCCTCTTCAGTCTCCTCCTCCGTCTCCCCACTGTCGGAGACGTACTCGGCGCTATCCATGCTGCCCTCCTGGCTGCCCTCCTCTTCCTCAGCTGGATTCCCGTTCGAGACGGGAGAATACCAGTTGGTCCACTCCTGCACAAAACACAGTCGGCAACGTCATACGTCAGGCGGCGGTACAAGAAAAGCGATAAATCTAAGAAGATTGAAAGCACTCGACAAGAGGTGCTCACCTCATTCGGAGGAGGATTATCGGTGCGGAAAGGCTTCACCCGCCGGGCTCCTCTGGGGTTGTCGCATGCGCCTGTGATGCCGCGGACCCACGCTTTCACAACCTCCCCGGTCACGCATTCTGGATGAGTCCGAGTGGAATCCTCAGGCCCTGTGTAGTGCCACATGGCGTGGTGTCGGGCTTGCAGCGGCTGGATGCGCCGACCCAGAAAAGTCTCAAGCAAATCTGTGCCGGTGACTCCCTTGCGGACGACAACTATCAGCGCGTCGACCAGGGGTTGGATCTGGATCTTTTCCACCTTTGAGAGCGCAAGCTGCCTGGGAGGGGTCGGACGGTCTAGGCTAAAGGGTGGCAACCCAGTCGCGGCATTCGGACAAGCGATGTCCTGGCAATAGAACCAGGTCGACTGCCAGTTCCTAACTGACTCGGACAACTGGAGAGGGGGGTAGCTACTCTTCGTTTTCTTTTGGAAGCCTAAGCCCCCGTAGAGCTGGAGGAGACGGGTTCTATCGTCTGACTAGCTAAGCTTTTTGATAGTCTGGGACCTAGCGGAGAAGATGTACTTAAAGAGCCCCCAATGGGGGGGGGGGGACATCCAATAAAGCACTCGCAAAGGGTGACGAATGCGGCAAGATGGTCTATCGCGTTTGGAGGAAAATGATGGAGCTGCGCCCCGAAGTGATTCATAATACCTCTAAAGAAGGTGTGGGGAGGCAAGGAGAAGCCCCTGAACATGTGGCTGAGTAGCAGGACGCGCTCCCCCTCCTGCGGCGCCAGCTCCGTCTCGCCCTCCGCCGGCAGCCTCCACGACTTGTTGGCGATCATGTCGTGCTCCACTAGCTCCAGGAAGTCGTCCGCCGTCACCGTGGAGGGGAGGAAATCCCCCTGGATCCAACCCGCCGGCAGTGCCCGTTGTCGCCGCTGAGCAGGGGCCACCCCCTTCTTCTTCTTCTTCTGCGACTCGAGTTTGCTGGTCTGCCCCTTCGTCATGGTGAAGGCAACAGATCCGGCGAGGAGGGGAGGAAGGAGGAGGCTTGGAGCGTGCAGGGAGCTACGGGAGAAGCGAGGTGAATGCGAGTAACAAGGGCAGCGCAACAAGAAACCCCCGCCGAAGAGACTTAAATAAGCTTCCGACTGAGTCACTAACAGGTGGCCCCGAAATCTTATCCCCCGATCGGCTGCTGCGATGTTAGTGGAGAAGATAACGGCGCGGTAATCGAGGCGGCAGAAACTACTCGATGGCGATGTCGTCATCCCGGCTGAGCGCGCGACAACCGAAATTTGAGGATCCCGGAAAATCCGCCGCTGTTAGTTGGACCGGTCACATCGAAAGATTCCGCGGAAGCACTCGGTCCCTGACGGTTCGTTTCACTGGTATATTCACTCGGATCACTGGTCGAAAGGATAAAATGGATCGAGGCAAACAACGCCAAAGTCACATCCAAACCAGTCGGCTCCGTACTCCAGGCATCACTTCGTCGTTCCAACCCCGATCCATTCGGGGACTAATGATGGGGTTATAGTCCCAGGGCAGGGTCATAGGCCTGCCCTATAGGTCCTACCCAAGGACTACCCTTCATAGAGGACAAGGCCCTTAGACAGTTCCGACTGAACTAAGGACTCCCCCATCATCCAGTCTGTGACGAGCATTCGGAGCGTATTTAACGTACCGACTGAATTCCACTCTGTACATCGTAACCTCCCATGAGGGCTATGGTCATACGTTTTCATACACCATTATTAGCATTTAAGGCATACGTTACCTGCAACATATGCATTTATTCGCCACTATTCCACCCCTGTCCACCGGGCCGTTGTGGAGGGTAGCGCACTCTATATAAGCCGCCCTTCCCCACTGGTGCAGGGGTTGGCATTTACTGTAATCCTATATTCCACTCGACACTAAGCTCCCAAGAGCACTGAGACGTAGGGCTTTTACCTCCACTGTAGAGGGGCCTGAACTCGTACAACCTCGCCGTAGCTAAGGCTCTGCCCATCCTTTCGTACCACACATCTACTGTCAGACTTATACCCACGACATCAGGCATATGAGAATGCCAAGTTTTTCAAAGAAAAGGTTAAGAGGTGGCATGATAAGAGGATACAAAAGCGTGAGTTCAATGTAGGTGATTATGTCTTGCTATATAATTCTCGTTTAAGATTTGTTGCAGGCAAGCTTCTCTCTAAATGGGAAGGTCCCTATATTGTTGAGGAAGTATATCGTTTCGGTGCTATCATGATCAACAACACGGAAGGTAATTGTCCGAGAGTTGTAAATGGGCAGAGAATCAAGCATTATATCTCAGGTACTCCCATAAATGTTGAAAGCAATATTATCAATACCATAACTCCGGAAGAATACCTAAGGGATATTTATCAGCCTGTTTCAGACTCCGAAAATGAAGAGGTATGTGATTCGGTAAGAAAACAGACTCCAAAACTTTTCCAGTAGGAATTTTCTCCGTTTTGGAATACTTGAAAAAATAGAAAAATTGGAAGTAGTCCGGAAAGCGCGCGAGGAGGCGACAAGCGTGCGAGGCACGGGCCCACCCCCTGGTCGCGCCTAGGGGGCTTGTGACCACCTCGTGTGCGTCCCGGACCCCGTTTTCGTGCGGAGTACTCCTTCTGGTCTGAAAAAAATCATTATATATTCTCCCGAAAGGTCTGACCCTCGTATCAGGCAGATTTCCTCTGTTTTTGTTTCAAGACTGTTTTCTGCCGCAGATCTAGGTCAAGATGTCTTCTAAGGATTCAGAGGGGGAGAGCTATGTGGCTGATTACCTCGCTAACCCCAAGGTCTATGGGGACTTGGATCCTTATGGCTGGACCACTGATGAGGAAGAAGATTATGATTCCAAGGGGAAGGAACAAACAAGTTCCGATGAAGAGGAGGCTCCTCTACCTTAACCTGGATACACGCATGTGGAGTTCAAGAAGTCGAGCCTCCCTGACTCAAGGAAGAAGCCTAAGACTTTGTTTATCCCTTCTCATTTCTTGCAAGAGAGTAAGCAGGAATTATGCCAGAGGGTGTTGAAGCTTGAAGAAGAAAATGATGATCTGAGGGAGCAGAATTTTATGCTCAGGTGGAAATTAAACAAGCTTAAGACCTCTGCAACAAGTCCACCACCATCATCTCCAAAGGAACACAACTGAGCATGGGTATGGGCAATCCCCTTGGCTTGTGCCAAGCTTGGGGGAGTTGCCCCGGTATCGTATCACCATCACATCTTTTGCCTTTACCTTTGTTTTAGTTTGTTCCTTTTCAGTTTTCTCTTTCTCTAGTAGTTTAAAAGTCTTAGTGTTTTAGTCTTGAGTTTTGCTTTGTGTCACCCCTGATGTATTCGAGCTCGTGAGCCATATAATAAAGAGTGTCTTAGTTGAGGGCTTTGCCTCTTGCCATGATCAAAAGAGTGAGACAAGAACAAGAGCATGGAAGATCATGTAATGATCTTATGGGAAGTGATGGCTTCACATATAAAAAGAATGTTGATTGAAACTTGTTGAGGGTAGACAAACGTAGACCTTGGTCATTGTTGCAATTAATAGGAAGTGATAAGGAAGGAGAGGTTCACATATAAATATATCATCTTTGACACCATCTATGATTGTGAACACTCACTAAACTATTGCATGCATAGTAGTAGATGTTGGACAAGGAAGACAACATAATGAATTGTGTTTGCTTGGTTCCGAACAATGTTATATGACTAGAGATCCCTTAGCATGTGACGATTGCTTCCACCTCATATTAGCCAAAACTCCCGCACCAAGTAGAGATACTACTTGTGCATCCACAAACCTTCAACCCAGTTTTGCCATGAGAGTCCACCATACCTACCTATGGATTGAATAAGATCCCTCAAGTAAGTTGTCATTGGTGCAAGCAATAAAAATTGCTCCCTAATATGTATGATCTATTAGTGTGTGGAAAATAAGCTTTGTACGAACCTGTGATGAGGAAGACATAAAAGCGACATACTTCATAATAAAGTTCTTTATCACAGGAGGCAATATAATGTGATGTTCCTCCACACTAAGAGGACGCACATCCAAACCTCAAAAGCGCATGACAACCTCTGCTTCCCTCTGCGAAGGGCCTATCTTGTACCTTTACTTTTTTCCCTTGGAAGAGTCATGGTGATCTTCACCAATTCCTTATTTCGCCTTCATCTTGGCTAACGTCATATGCAAGGGAAAGATCTATATTCATATGTCAACTTGTAAGTAAGTATTCATGAATTATTGTTGTTGACATTACCCTTTAGGTAAGCAGTTGGGAGGCAAAACTATAAGCCCCTATCTTTCTGTGTGTCCAGCTAAAACTTTGATCTCCTGAGTACCAAGTGAGTTGTAGCAATTATAGAGAACGAAAAGATGATTGAGTATGTGGATTTTCTTTACAGACTCTTATTTGACTCTTTCTGATGTTGTCATAAATTGCAATTGTTTCAATGACTAAAGGCCATCGGTTGTTATTTCTCGATAAGGTTCTTGATCCATACTTTACTTTGTGAAGGAATTGTCACTTTAGCATGAGAGATTATATGTTGGTATTGCTGTTCTGATCATGATCATGATGCCCGCATGTTCGTATCTTGTTTTGTCGACACCTTGATACATCTCCAACGTATCTATAATTTTTGATGGTTTCATGCTATTATCTTGTCAAACTTTGGATGTTTTGCATGCCTTTTATATATTTTTTGGGACTAACTTATTAACTCAATGCCAAGTGCCAGTTCCTGTTTTTTCCATGTTTTTGACCCCTTTCAGAGGAGGATTTTGAACGGAGTCCAAACGGAATGAAACTGTCAATTTTTTTTTCCGAAACAGAAAAAGATCGGGAAGCCGGAGAATCAGGGCAGGGGGCCTGCAGGGACCCCACAAGCCCTCATTGCGCGACCAGGGGGGCCCGCGCCTCCCTGGCTTGTGGGCTCCCTTGGCCACCTCTGCCCTAGGTTTTGCGCCTATATATTCCCTAAAATCCCAGAAAAAAAAATCAGGAGATCATCGAAAGTACTTTTCTGCCACCACAAGCTTATGTCTCCGCAAGATCCCATATGGGGCACGTTCTGGTGCCCTGCCGGAGGGGGGATTCGGACACGGAGGGCTTCTTCATCAGCACCATGACCTCTTAGATGATGCGTGAGTAGTTCACCATAGACCTACGGATCCATAGCTAGTAGCTAGATGGCTTCTTCTGTCTCTTGCATCTTCAATACAAAGTTCTCCTTGATCTTCATGGAGATCTATCCGATGTAATCTTCTTTTGCGGTGTGTTTGTTGAGATCCGATGAATTGTGGATTTATGATCAGATTATCTATGAATCTTATTTGAGTTTCTTCTGATCTCTCTTATGCATGATTTGATATCCTTGTAATTCTCTTCGAGTTGTGGGTTTTGTTTGGCCAACTAGATCTATGATTCTTGCAATGGGAGAAGTGCTTGGTTTTGGGTTCATACCTTGCGGTGACCTGACCCAGTGACAGAAGGGGTAGCGAGGCACGCATCGTGTTGTTGCCATCAAGGGTAAAAACATGGGGTTTTCATCATTGGTTTGAGATTATCCCTCTACCTCACGTCATCTTGCTTAAAGCGTTACTCTGTTCGTCATGAACTCAATACACTAGATGCATGCTGGATAGCGGTTGATGTGTGGAGTAATAGTAGTAGATGCAGAAAGTATCGGTCTACTTGTCTCGGACGTGATGCCTATATGTATGATCATTGCCTTAGATATCGTCATGACTTTGCGCGGTTCTATCAATTGCTCGACAGTAATTTGTTCACCCACCGTAATATTTGCTATTTTGAGAGAAGCCTCTAGTGAACACTATGGCCCCCGGGTCTACTCCACACCATATTTTCAGCCTTACACTTTTTCTTCGTTGCACTTTTCGCCTTCAGATCTCACTTTGCAATCAATCTTGAAGGGATTGACAACCCCTTTAAAGAGTTGGGTGCAAGCTCTTTTGTGTTTGTGGAGGTACTCTGGACTTGACAAGATTGTCCTACTGGATTGATAACTTGGTTGTCAAACTGAGGTAAATACTTACTGCTCCTGTGCTGCATCACCCTTTCCTCTTTAAGGGACAAACCAACGCAAGCTCAAGAGACGACAGAAGGATCTCTGGCACCATTGCCAGGGAAGGACTTTTGTTGCTGTAGCAGAAGGATTTCTGGCGCCGTTGTCGGGGAGGATCAAGGCAAGAACTCATCCAAGTAGGTGTCGCAAACTCATCTCTTGCATTTACTTTGTTTGCCAGTTGCCTCTCATTTTCCTCTCCCCCACTTCACAATTTTCCTTTTTCATTTGCCTTTTCTGTTTGCCTTTTCATTCGCCCTTTCTCTCGCTTGCTTTCTGTTCTCTTGTGTGCCATGTGCCTTCAATATGCTTGCATCTTCGCTTGCTGAAAATCTAGTGATATGGATCCTCATCCACTTGTTAATCTCTTTAAGAGATCCAATTATGTTGATCCAATTTCTAGTGAGTTGAGTGCACTTGACTATCTTTATGGAGTTTTGCTTGAGATGCGTGAATCTGAAAATTGCAGGAAGAAATTTATGAAGTGATTCACGAGGGCTCCTTGGATGAAAATCATGATTGCAATGGTTTCACTATAAATTCTATTAGTGACAATCATGCTAAGAATACGCAAAACCCTAAGCTTGGGGATGCTAGTTTTGCTATGTCCACTACTTGTTGCAATGATCATGAGTGGGGCGATGATTTTTCTTATGATCTTGAAAATTTGTTTAAGCCTCATGATGAATATGATATTTGCAATATTATTGAAAGTGGGTTTGGAGAAGTCATGACTTTAGTTGATGATAATCCCATTTGAAGAACGTCAACTTTGCATGCATGTAGATCATGAAAAGAATATCCTATGTGATAGTTACATTGTTGAATTCGAATATGATCCCACATGTAATTATTATGAGAGAGGAAAATATGGTGGTAGAAACTTTCATATCACTAAATCACTTCTCGTTATGTTGAGATTGCTATTGTCTCTTTCTTCTTCCTTGCATATGGTAACTATTGGTTGTCTTGACAATCTGTTTTCCTATAAATGCCTATGCATAGGAAGTATGTTAGACTTAGATGTGATTTTTCACATACTTTATGATGCTCTCATTGTGCTTCAATTCTTGTCTTTTGTGTGAGCATCATTGAATTATCAATGCCTAGCTAAGGGCGTTAAACAATAGCGCTTGTTGGGAGGCAACCCAATGAATTTATCTTTTTTCTTTCTGTTTTGTTGCGTCCACACCATCATAATTCTGTTATGATAGTGTCTTTTGTGTTTCTTTTTCTGTTTGAGCCAAGCAAAACCTTTATGACTAGTCTTGGTGATGGTTGTTTGATCCTGTTGGAAAAAGACAGAAACTTTTCGCTCACGAGATGATTTTTCATTTTTATTCAGAAAGAGATTTTGAGTTGATTATTTTTGGTGCTGGTTGATATGCCTTTTTCCCAGGTATTCGTAATTTTTCAGAATTTTGGAGATACCAGAAGTATACGAAGTATACAGATTGCTACAGACTGGTCTGTTTTTGACAGATTCTGTTTTTGTTGAGTTGGTTGCTTGTTTTGATGAAACTATGGATAGTATCGGGGGTTACTAGCCATGGAAAAGTGAGAATACAGTATCCCAACACCAATAAAAATAGAAATCAAGATTGCTACAGTACCTAAAGAGGTGGTAGTTTGTTTCCCTGTGCCAATGTTATCACGAGTTTGTGTTTAAGTTTTGTGTTGTGAAGTTTTCAAGTTTTGGGTGATGTTCTCATGGACAAAAAGAGATAAGGAGTGGAAACAGCTCAAGCTTGGGGATGCCCAAGGCATCCCAAGCCAAATTCAAGGACACCAAAAAGCCTAAGCTTGGGGATGCCCCAGGAAGGCATCCCCTCTTTCGTCTTCAATCCATCAGTAACATTACTTGGAGCTATATTTTTATTCACCACATTATATGTGTTTTGCTTGGAGCGTCTTGTATCGTAGGAGTCTTTTATTTTTTTTGTGTCACAATCATCCTTGCTGCACACCTTTTTGAGAGAGAGACATGCACTCATCATGATTTTGCTAGAATACTCATAGTGCTTCACTTATATCTTTTGAGCTAGATAATTTTGCTCTATGTACTTCACTTATATCTTTTAGAGCACGGCGATGCGTGACTTGGTAGTTGGCTTATGCTATGAAAGTAGTCCCAAAGGTGATAGGTACCCAAAGAGGATACAAAACCTCCATCTTCATGTGCATTGAGTAGAAAGAGAAGTCTTGATTCCTCTCAATTAGTTTTGAGACGTGGATTTGGTAATATTAGGAGTTATGTTAGTAGGGTGTTGTGAATCTAGAAATACTTGTGTTGAAGTTAGTGATTCCCGTAGCATGCACGTATGGTGAACCGCTATGTTAGGAAGTCGGAGCATAATTGATCTATTAATTGTCATCCTTTGTGTTGAGGTCGGGATCGCGCGATGGTTAACACCTACCAACCCTTCCCCTAGGAGTATGCATTTAGCACATTGTTTCAATTACTAATAAAAACTTTCGCAACAAGTATGTGAGTTCTTCATGACTAATGTGAGTCCATGGTATAGATGCACTTTCACCTTCCACCTTTGCTAGCCTCTCTAGTGCCGCGCAATGCTCGCCGGTGCACAAACCCACTATATGCCTTCCTCAAAACAGCCACCATACCTACCTACTATGGCATTTTCATAGCCATTCCGAGACATATTGCCATGCAACTCCCACCGTTCCGTCTCATGACTTGTGTCGTCCCTCTCATATTGCCATTGCATGATCATAAGATAGCTAGCGAGATGTTTCAACGTCATACGCCAAGCTAGATCGTTGCACATCCCGGTACACTGCCGGAGGCATTTCCTATAGATTCATTTCTAAGCTTTGAGCTGTGAGTAAATGAAAGTGTGATGATCATCATTATTAGAGCATTGTCCAATGTGAGGAAATTAAAAAAGAGAGACCAAAGTGCCCAAATAAAAAAAACAGAAAAGTGAAAAAAGAGGCCCAAGAGCCCAAATAAAAAAAAGACAAAAAGAGAGAAGGGACAATGCTACCATCTTTTTCCACACTTGTGCTTCATAATAGCACCATGTTCTTCATGATTGAGAGCTTCTTGCTTTGTCACTACCATATGCTAGTGGGAATCTTTATCATATAACTTGGCTTGTATATTCGGATGATGGGCTTCCTCAAAATTGCCCTAGGTCTTCGTGAGCAAGCAAGTTGGATGCACACCCACTAGTTCTCCTTTTGAGCGTTCACATACTTATAGCTCTAGTGCATCCCTTGTATGGAAAACCCTACTCATTCACATTGATATCTATTAATGGGCATCTCCATAGCCCTTTGAAACGCCGAGTCAATGTGACCATCTCCTCCTTTTTTGTCTCACCACCACCACCACACTCTATTCCACCTATAATGCTATACCCATGGCTCACGCTCATGTATTCCGTGATAGTTATAAAAAGTTTGAGAAAGTAAGAGTGCGAAAACAATTACTTGGCCAATACCGGGGTTGTGCATGATTTACATTAGTTGTGTGAGGATGATGGAGTATAGCCAGACTATATGATTTTGTAGGGATAACTTTCTTTGGCCTTGTTATTTTGAAAGTTCATTATTACCTTGCTAGTTTGCTTGAAGTATTATTGTTTTCATGTCAATAGCAAACTATTGTTTTGAATCTTACAGATCTGAACATTTATCTCACGTGAAAGAAGTTGCAAAGGAAAACTATACTAGGTGGCATTCCACACAAAAATTCATTCTTTATCACTTCCCTACTCGAGGACGAGCATGAGTTAAGCTTGGGGATGCTTGATACGTCTCCAACGTATCTATAATTTTTGATGGTTTCATACTATTATCTTGTCAAACTTTGGATGTTTTCATGCCTTTTATATATGTTTTGGGACTAACTTATTAACTCAGTGCCAAGTGCCAGTTCTTGTTTTTTCCATGTTTTCACCCCTTTAAGATGAGGATTTTGAACGGAGTCCAAACAGAATGAAACGGCCAAAAAGATTTTTTCCGAAACAGAAAAAATCGGGAAGCAAGAGAATCAGGGCAGGGGGCCTGCAGGGACCCCACAAGCCCTCATGGCGCGGCCAGGGGGGCCCACGCCTCCCTGGCTTGTGGGCTCCCTGGGCCACCTCTGCCCTAGGTTTTGCGCCTATATATTCCCAAAAATCCCAGAAAAAAACAGGAGATCAACGAAAGTACTTTTCCGCCGCCGCAAGCTTCTGTCTCCGCAAGATCCCATCTGGGGCACGTTCTGGTGCCCTGCTGGAGGGGGGATTCGGACACGTAAGACTTCTTCATCAACACCACGACCTCTCCAATGATGCGTGAGTAGTTCACCATAGACCTACGGGTCCATAGCTAGTAGCTAGATGGCTTCTTCTCCGTCTTGGATCTTCAATACAAAGTTCTCCATGATCTTCATGGAGATCTATCCGATGTAATCTTCTTTTGCGGTGTGTTTGTCGAGATCCGATGAATTGTGGATTTATGATCAGATTATCTATGAATCTTATTTGAGTTTCTTATGATCTCTCTTATGCATGATTTGATATCCTTGTAATTCTCTTCGAGTTGTGGGTTTTGTTTGGCCAACTAGATCTATGATTCTTGCAATGAGAGAAGTGCTTGGTTTGGGTTCATACCGTGCGGTCACCTCACCCAGTGACAGAAGGGGTAGCGAGGCACGCATCATGTTGTTGCCATCAAGGGTAAAAAGATGGGGTTTTCATCATTGGTTTGAGATTATCCCTCTACATCATGTCATATTGCTTAAAGCGTTACTCTGTTCGTCATGAACTCAATACACTAGATGCATGCTGGATAGCGGTCGATGTGTGGAGTAATAGTATTAGATGCAGAAAGTATCGGTCTACTTGTCTCGGACGTGATGCCTATATGTATGATCATTGCCTTAGTGTTGGGGCATAGTTTATGCCTAAGTAATTTTGGTGATTGATGATAGTACCGTACAGGACTAACCGTGTGTGTTAAGGTTTCAGATAGCACACGTCAACGGCACAAGACGACACGTCTCCTCTCTCATGGAACGGATGCACGACGCTCTCTACGATTCTCTTTATTTGAGTCATAGGAAAGCCGTACTATTAAGAGGGGATCCGTAGTGGAAAGGTTTCGGTGGAATCTATCTTTACACACGCACACTCCACATTCTCCCTTTCCTTTATCTTTGGAGCGGCCCTCGCCTATTTGTTTTGAGCACATCTGCAAAATGGTCCCCAGCGGTAGTACCGCTAGTTCCAGCGGTATTACCGCTGGACTGCTAGCGGTAGTACCGCTAGCTGGCGGTAGTACCGCCCCTAGTCAGCGGTAGTACCGCTCCAGGTGCCTTGTTCCACCTACCTAGCGGTAGTTCGTGGACGGACCCTTTTGCGAAGACTTTCTCGGTGGTAGTAGTGTTTGTGCACTACCAAGGGGCCAGCGGTAGTACCGCTGGTGTCAGCGGTAGTACCGCTGGAGGCCCAGTGATAGTACCGCCAGGCAGCGGTAGTACCGCTCCTGTTCAGCGGTAGTACCGCTGGAGCTCGGGCAGAGAGTGGGAAAACGGTCTGAATTTTCCCCCCACTATATAAAGGGTTCTTCTAGCTGAGGAACCCTACCTCTTACCTCTCTAAGCTCCATTGTTGCTCCACAATCTCAAAAGTGCCCGATCTCTCTCCCTAGCCAATCAAACTTGTTGATTCTTTAGGGATTGGTTGAGAAGGCCTAGATCCACACTTCCACCAAGAGAAAAGTTGATTCCCCCACCAATCCCTTGCGGATCTTGTTACTCTTGGGTGTTTGAGCATCCTAGACGGTTGAGGTCACCTCGAAGCCATATTCCATTGTGGTGAAGCTTCGTGGTTTAGTTGGGAGCCTCCAAGCTTTGTGTGGAGTTGCCCCAACCTTGTTTGTAAAGGTTCGGTCGCCGCCTTCAAGGGCACCTATAGTGGAATCACGGTACCTTGCATCGTGCGAGGGCGTGAGGAGAATACGGTGGCCTTAGTGGCTTTTTGGGGAGCATTGTGCCTCCACACCGCTCCAACGGAGACGTACTTCCTGTCAAAGGGAAGGAACTTCGGTAACACATCCTCGTCTCCATCGGTTCCACTTGTGGTTATCTCTATCCTTTAATTTATATTTGCTTATGCTTGTGACTATATCTTAGTAGTCTTAATAGCTCTCGTTGTTAGCTTCTATAGGGTTCACCTCATTGTCATATTATTTGTGAACCCGTATAGTGTTTACCTTAACTTGCTAAGATTGATTAAAAAGTGGTCGTTGTCTATTCACCCCCCCCTCTAGCCAACCATATCGATCCTTTCAATTGGTATCAGAGCCACGTCTCTTTATTAAGGGTTTAACCACCCAAAGAGTATGGAAGGCGGAGGGGAAGTTACCCATGGGCAACCCGAGGACATGGACTTGACTTCGGTCACAAGGGACGACTTGAATACGGCTATGGCAGCCCTCAAGACGTCCTTGACGAGCGAAGTCAAAACCATGCTTAAAGAATTAATTGAGGATCTTAAAAGTTCACCCGAACCGGCTTTAGTGGTTAAACCCACCATTTCCGATTCGGAGGCCAACTCCTCTAAGGAAGCGGCTAAAGGTATGAGACCGGCTTCACCTCACGAAAAGGATGGGACTGGAACATATGCCTCAGTTCCACCTCCCATGGCCTATGGAGGACCCGTTCTCGCACCTCGTCTTAATCCTGTTGGTCCTCCTCCTAAACTTGTGAAAGGTGACTTTGCTAACTGGGTATTTTCTATTAAGTCTCATTTGAATCAAGGCTCAACAAAATTGTGGAGAATTATCGAGCAAGGATATTATCCCCATGACCCAAGAAACCTCACTCCAAGAGAAGATGCAGACAATCAATATAATCACTCTGCGTTGTTTATTCTCCAGTCCGCTGTGCCACCTGAAGATCTTCCCCACTTACGTCCCTTCACATTGGCCAAGGATTTTTGGGAGCATATTATGGTGCTATACAAGGGAAGCTCAAGTATTCAACGATCCAACTATGAAGTGATACTTGATAAGGCCGATGAGTTTGTGATGAAGGAAGATGAGGACCCTCGTGATCTCTATCGGAGGGTGACTGCTATTGCTGTGGCACTAAAGGATCATGGGAGTAAGGATGTGGATGATACATGGGTCAAGCGCAAGTTTCTCAAAGCCATCATGCCTTTCAATAAAGCCATGTCATCTGTCATTCGTCAGCGGCCAGACTTCCACTCCTTGTCTTCCAGTGAAGTGTTGGATGAGTTCATTGCAATGTCAATCATGAACAAAACAGCCGACAATGCACTTGCTCGTGTTCGATCAAAAACCACTTCACCTAACCTTGCGTTGAAAGCAAGAGCAATGCTTGAAGAAGAAGAAGATGATGAGGAAGAAGAGAGCTGCCCTGAAGACACAAAGTATGCTTATCATGAGCACATGGCTCTTGCATCAAGGCAATTCTGGGGAAATAAAAGGAACTCAAGACCCACCTTCACCAAGAACAACTCGAGTGGATTCAAACCCAAACAACGAGTAAGGACATGTTATAACTGTGGCAACGTGAGTCACTTCGTGGCAGAATGTCCCTATGAGAAAAGGGAAGACGACGGAGGCAAGCTCATTCGCAAAGACAAAACCAAATCATTTCCAATCAAGAACAACTTTGTGAAGAAACCTCACCCAAAAGGGATGGTGGCCCTGGAGGAGTATCCTTCTGATGATGATACAGTGGCAACGGCAACTGTTGCTATTGCCACTACCTCTTCCCAGAAGGTGTCTCTCTTCAACGCCCCCAACGAGAACCACATCACCAAGTGCCTCATGGCAAAAGGTACCAATCAGGTAACTCCCATCATTAAGACCAACATTGCTTCTGCTCCTTCATTGTTAAATTGTGTAGAAGATAGTGATGTTGGAGAACTTAATGAGCATGATCTTGATAAGTTTCTATGCACTATTAAGGGAGAACCCAAGAAGCACTTTGGGGCTCTCTTGGAACAACTGGGTGAGGCCACTGACCTCATTGAGTCTCATGAGGAGACCATCTCCGAGCTTCAGGGACATAGTCGTGACTATGCCGATGAAATTGACGAATTATCTAGTGCTCTATAAGAAGAGCGCACTCTTCGTTTGGCTCTTGAGGAGTCATATAACGATGACTGCGCTAAAATGCAAAAGAAACTAGATCATGATGTTGTTCTTACTCGCATGCTTAAATCTAAAAAGTATGCTCTTGAGGTTGGCCGTGACAGACTCAAAGAAGAGTTTGAGATACTTGACAAGGCCCACAAATCCTTGAAAGGTGTTCATTTCTCTCTGAAAGAGTCTCATGATCAACTCCAAGCAAAGCTTACCAAGGAGATCTCTACTTGTCCTCCCTTTGTGTTAATTGATAATACTTGTGCAACTAACCCCTGTTGTGAGCATGTTCATCTTGTGGAGGAAAATGCCAAGTTAAAAGAGAAACTTGAGAAGGGCCTTGTGGCATGAAGACAAGGTGAGAAGAGTCTGAACGATCTCTTGAGCACTCAAAAGGGTGTTGTAGGAAAGGAAGGACTTGGACTTACCTCCAAGTCAAAAGGTAAAAGGAAGAACAAGAACAAACGATCTCTCACCCTCATGGACATCTTTGTCAAAGAGGGTGAGGGGACTCAGAAGGTGAACAGGAACAAGGTGGACTATGGGAACCCCAAGAAGGGCAAAACCGCTCCTACTAACACAACCGGCAAACTCAATTCTTCTTATGTTTTATGTTGTGCTAGTGATGGGCATGTTTATGCCAGATTTGTTGGTTCCTACGATGAAGATATTGAATGGGCTATTTGGGTTCCTAAGACCCTTGTCTCTAACATGAAAGGACCCATTAAAAAATGGGTACCTAAAACCAAGCCTTGATCTTTTGCAGGAGTTTGCTTCCGGTGGGGTGTCATGGTTGCTCGATAGTGGAGCAACAAATCATATGACCGGAAGCAAGGACTTAGTGGTGGATGTGCATCCTTCTCCATCTATGCCCACCCATGTCCAATTCGCCGATGCATCCTCGTCAAAGGTATTGGGATTTGGTAAGGTGGTCGTCTCTCAAGATTTATCTATTGAGAAGGTCATGCTTGTTGAGTCACTTGCCTACAATTTACTTTCGGTTCGTCAACTTGCAATCATGGGTTTTTCCACATTCTTTAATATTGACACCGTGGTCCTCCTAAGGAGCAAGACTCTTAAAGTAGCCTATGTTGGACATGTCGAAAATGGTCTCTATGTGGTGAACTTCTCAAAGCGACCCACTAAGACTGCGACATGTTTAATGGCTAAAGTTGACGTGGGCTGGCTTTGGCATCGCCGTTTAGCTCATGTCAATATGAGATCTTCGCAAAGTCTTCTGACAGGGGACCATGTTCGTGGACTAACAAATGTGAGCTTTGCTAAAGATCGTGTTTGCAGTGCTTGCATTGAAGGAAAGATTCATGAAACTGCTCATCGTCCAACGACTCTTATCTACACTAAGAGGCCATTGGAACTTCTCCATATGGATCTGTTTGGTCCTCCAACATTTGATAGTCTTGGAGGCAGAAAATATTGCTTAGTAATTGTTGACAACTACTCAAGATATACCTGGGTATATTTCTTTAAAAGGAAGAGTGAAACTCAACAAACGGTCATCAACTTTGCTAATGAAGCGCAACGTCAACATGAAGCAAAGATCTTGACGATTAGGAGTGACAACGGCATCGAGTTCAAGAACTACACCCTAGATGAGTTTCTAGGTGATGAGGGAATAAAGCACCAATATTCTGCACCATATACCCCTCAGCAAAACGGCGTGGCAGAAAGGAAGAACCGGACCTTGATAGACGCTGCAAGAACAATGATGGCAGAATTCAAATCTCCATACAACTTCTGGGCAGAGGCCATCAACACAGCATGTCATGCGTCCAATCGGCTCTACATCCGCAAAGGCTTGAACAAGACTCCGTATGAGATTCTAACTGGAAACAAACCCAATCTCAAGTACTTCCGGGTATTCGGTTGTAAGTGTTTCATACTCAAAAAGGGAGCTCGGTTAGCTAAATTTGATTCTAGAGCACATGAGGGTATCTTTGTTGGTTATGCTACAAACTCTCATGCTTACCGTGTCCTCAACAAGTCCACCAGACTAATTGAGGAGACGTGTAACGTAGAGTTTGACGAAAATAATGGCTCCCAAGTGGAGCAAAGTGGTCTTTGTGATATAGGTGATGAAATTCCTCCCGAAGCCATAAGAAGAATGGGGATTGGTCAAATACTCCCCATTGAGGAACCCCTTGTGGCCGAAGGAGAAGGACAATGCTCTACTCAAGTGGAGCCATCACCCTCACAAGCCCCACACGCTTCCGATGAACAAAGAGAAGACTCTCAACAAGTTGATCAGGCTCACGGTCAAGATCAATTGCCTAACAATGGTGATGTGCCCCATGATATTCAAGCACTACCCCAAGACCCCGAACCAGCACAAGATCAAGATCAAGAGCAACCACTAATACAAGATCAAACTAGTGAACCTGCTCAAGTCGAAGGACAAGATGATCAGGAGACTGTCTCACAATTCCCGTCTGGAGCTCCAACAATCGGCTCAAGACGCAAGGGCAAACAAAAGAAACAAGTCAATGCTCCCCCGGTATCTAATGAAGAACTCTTGGAGCGTCGAGCAGCCAAGAATGCGAACAAGCTGAGAGCCAAGTCACATCTTATGAAGAACGTTCTTGGCAGTTTAAAAAGGGGAGTATCTACCCGTCAACAGCTTTGGAATTATTGTGAGCATCACGCGTTTGTCTCGTATTGTGAACCTCAACAGGTACAGGAAGCGCCCGATGATGAGGATTGGCTTATGGCCATGCACGAAGAACTTAACAACTTTGAGCGCAACCAAGTCTGGGATTTAGTGCCTCGGCCAACGAAGGAACATAATGTCATCGGGACCAAATGGATATTCAAGAACAAGCAAGATGCCAATGGAATTGTGATTCGAAACAAGGCAAGATTGGTGGCTCAAGGCTACTCCCAAGTCGAAGGTATCGACTACGGTGAAACCTTTGCCCCTGTTGCTCGTCTAGAATCTATTCGCATGTTACTTGCATTTGCTTCTCATCATAACTTCAAATTACAGCAAATGGATGTGAAAAGTGCATTTCTTAGTGGTCCTTTGAATGAGTTGGTCTATGTCAAACAACCCCCGGGATTCGAACATCCCAAGCTCCCCAATCATGTGTACAAACTCAATAAGGCACTCTATGGCCTTAAACAAGCCCCACGCGCGTGGTATGAGTATCTTACCGAGTTGTTACAAGATTGTGGGTTTGAAATTGGGAAGGTTGATCCCACTCTTTTTACTAAGAGGGTTAAAGGGGATTTGTTCATATGCCAACTATATGTTGGTGATATTATCTTTGGCTCTCCTAACATTTCATTCAATGAAGAATTTGCTGCACTAATGACCGAGAAGTTTGAGATGTCCATGATGGGAGAGTTGAAGTTCTTCCTCGGGTTCAAGATTAGACAAGGTCTAGAAGGGACATTCATCAAACAAGCCAAGTACACTCAAGACATGCTCAAACGGTTCGAGCTCGAAGATGTCAAACCAGTCAAGTTCCCCATGCCAACCAGATGCAAGCTTGATAGTGATCCCAATGGTAAAGCAGTGGATCAAAAGGTATACCGCTCCATGATTGGATCCCTCCTTTACCTCTGTGCATCTAGACCGGATATTATGTTGAGTGTAGGGATATGTGCATGGTTTCAATCCGCACCAAAAGAAAGTCATTACATGGCTGTCAAACGAATCTTTCGATATTTGGCTCATACCCCAAACTTTGGCCTCTGGTATCCCAAAGGAGCAAACTTCAATCTTGTCGGCTATTCTGACTCAGATTGGGCTGGAGATTGTGTGGAGAGGAAGTCAACGTCTGGAGGATGCCAATTCCTTGGTCGCTCTTTGGTAAGTTGGTCTTCAAAGAAGCAGAACTGCGTCTCCTTATCATCCACCGAAGCTGAGTATGTGGCAGCTGCAAGTTGTTGTGCACAATTGCTATGGATGAGGCAAACTTTAAAGGATTATGGTGTCACTTGTGACAAAGTGCCTCTTCTATGTGAGAATCAAAGCGCCATCAAGATTTCCCTCAACCCAGTGCAACATAGCAAAACCAAACATATTGATATTAAGTGGCAAGAGGCTTTTTCGGAGGAGCTGCTCTACGCTCAGTCTGATTACATTGTGCATGACCCGATCAGGCTTCGCGTCAAGGACATGTGGGCCAACCCATCTACATCCTCTCAGCACATGGATACTGATACAGAGACTGCTGCTGACAGAGGAACCGCCTCTCAGTCCCGCTCGTCTGCCATGCCATCTTGGGCTATCAAACTGCAGGACAAGATGAAGACACTTTTCTGTATGCAGGCCAAGGGTCAGTACCAGACACACGTGGCTCAGAAGCAGAGCCGCCAGAGGCATAAGCGTGTTCTCAGGACCTTGGATGTGGACATCTCCAGCGGCTCAGAGGATGACATCACTCCTGAGGCTACTTGGATGCAGGCTCAGGGGTACCAGTGGTCTGGCGATGAGGCGGAAGAGGAGGAGCAGACCGACCAGGAGGGGACAGACGAGTCTGGTGATCCTGAAGACGAGGAGTAGTTACCTGTGGCATTAGGTGTGCCCCTTTTTGGTGTCTTGTGCCAAAGGGGGAGGGAGTCTAGGATTTGCTTTCATATTCGAACTTTGCATTGCTTTGCTTTATTTCGTATGGTTTGCTTCGAACTTGGTTTGCTTCTAGTTTGCTACCTTTTGTGAGACATGATCTTATGTGAGATTTATTTCCATCATATGCTGTGAATCATATGCCCCGTATTGTCATATATCTCTATCTTTTAGTTCTCATATTATTCTCTGTGCAAATCCGGTATTGTCATCAATCCACCAAAAAGGGGGAGATTGTTGGGGCATAGTTTATGCCTAAGTAATTTTGGTGATTGATGACAGTACCGTACAGGACTAACCGTGTGTGTTAAGGTTTCAGATAGCACACGTCAACGGCACAAGACGACACGTCTCCTCTCTCATGGAACGGAAGCACGACGCTCTCTACGATTCTCTTTATTTGAGTCATAGGAAAGCCGTACTATTAAGAGGGGATCCGTAGTGGAAAGGTTTGGGTGGAATCTATCTTTACACACGCACAGTCCACATTCTCCCTTTCCTTTATCTTTGGAGAGGCCCTCGCCTATTTGTTTTGAGCATATCTGCAAAATGGTCCCCAGCGGTAGTACCGCTGGACTGCTAGCGGTAGTACCGCTGCAGCCAGCGGTAGTACCGCTAGCTGGCGGTAGTACCGCCCCTGGTCAGCGGTAGTACCGCTCCAGGTGCCTTGTTCCACCTACCTAGCGGTAGTTCATGGACGGACCCTTTTGCGAAGACTTTCTCGGCGGTAGTAGTGTTTGTGCACTACCAAGGGGCCAGCGGTAGTACCGCTGGTGTCAGGGGTAGTACCGCTGGAGGCCCAACAGTAGTACCGCTGCATCCAGCGGTAGTACCGCCAGGCAGCGGTAATACCGCTCCTGTTCAGCGGTAGTACCGCTGGAGCTCGGGCAGAGAGTGGGAAAACGGTCTGAATTTTCCCCCCACTATATAAAGGGTTCTTCTAGCTAAGGAACCCTACCTCTTACCTCTCTAAGCTCCATTGTTGCTCCACAAGCTCAAAAGTGCCCGATCTCTCCCCCTAGCCAATCAAACTTGTTGATTCTTTAGGGATTGGTTGAGAAGGCCTAGATCCACACTTCCACCAAGAGAAAAGTTGATTCCCCCACCAATCCCTTGCGGATCTTGTTACTCTTGGGTGTTTGAGCATCCTAGACGGTTGAGGTCACCTCGAAGCCATATTCCATTGTGGTGAAGCTTCGTGGTTTAGTTGGGAGCCTCCAAGCTTTGTGTGGAGTTGCCCCAACCTTGTTTGTAAAGGTTCGGTCGCCGCCTTCAAGGGCACCTATAGTGGAATCACGGTACCTTGCATCGTGCGAGGGCGTGAGGAGAATACAGTGGCCTTAGTGGCTTTTTGGGGAGCATTGTGCCTCCACACCGCTCCAACGGAGACGTACTTCCTGTCAAAGGGAAGGAACTTCGGTAACACATCCTCGTCTCCATCGGTTCCACTTGTGGTTATCTCTATCCTTTAATTTGTATTTGCTTATGCTTGTGACTATATCTTAGTAGTCTTAATAGCTCTCGTTATTAGCTTCTATAGGGTTCACCTCATTGTCATATTATTTGTGAACCCGTATAGTGTTTACCTTAACTTGCTAAGATTGGTTAAACAGTGGTCGTTGTCTATTCACCCCCCCTCTAGCCAACCATATCGATCCTTTCACTTAGATATCGTCATGACTTTACGCGGTTCTATCAATTGCTCGACAGTAATTTGTTCACCCACCGTAATATTTGCTATTTTTGGAGAAGCCTCTAGTGAACACTATGGCCCCCGGGTCTAGTCCACACCATATTTTCAGCCTTACACTTTTTCTTCGTTGCACTTTCCGCCTTCAGATCTCACTTTGCAATTAATCTTGAAGGGATTGACAACCCCTTTAAAGCGTTGGGTGCAAGCTCTTTTGTGTTTGCGCAGGTACTCTGGACTTGACGAGATTCTCCTACTGGATTGATACCTTAGTTCTCAAACTGAGGGAAATACTTACTGCTCCTGTGCTGCATCACCCTTTCCTCTTCAAGGGACAAACCAACGGAAGCTCAAGAGACGACAGAAGGATCTCTGGCACCATTGCCAGGGAAGGACTTTTGTTGCCGTAGCACACCTCTCTCCCTAAACATGTGGACATATTTATTGAGCTAGGCTTTTGCTTGAGGACAAGCGAGGTCTAAGCATGGGGGAGTTGATACGTCCATTTTGGATCATGCTTTCATGTTGTTATTTATTGCTTTTTGGGCTGTTATTTCACTTCACGGTACAATACTTATGCCTTTTCTCTCTTATTTTGCTAGGTTTATATGAAGAGGGAGAATGCCGGCAACTGGAATTCTGGCCTGAAAAGAGAGCAAAGTTGAGATACCTATTCTGCGCAACTCCAAACGCCGTAAAAAACAATGAGGATTTTTTTGGGATTTATAAAAAATACTGGGCCGAAGAAGTGCGAGAGGGGCGCCAATAGGTGGTCACAAGCCTCCTAGGCGCGACCACCCCCCTGGCCGCGCCTAGGGGGCTTGTGGGCACCCAGCTGGCCCTATGGCTCCCCCCTTTTGCTATAAGAAGGGTTTCGTCCAGAAAAAATAATCCGGAGGAGGCTTTTTCGAGGATTCGCCGCCGCCACGAGGCGGAACTTGAGCAGAACCAATCTAGAGCTTCGGCAGGACGATCCTGCCGGTGAAACTTCCCTCTCGGAGGGGGAAATCGTCGCCATCGTCATCACCAACACTCCTCTCATCAGAGGGGACTCATCACCATCAACATCTTCATCAACACCATCTCATCTCCAAACCCTAGTTCATCACTTGTAACCAATCTCCGTCTCCCGACTCCGATTGGTACTTGTAAGGTTGCTAGTAGTGTTAATTACTCTTTGTAGTTGATGCTAGTTGGATTACTTGTTGGAAGAGTTTATGTTCAGATCCTTGATTCTACTCATTACCTCTCTAGTCATGAATATGATTATGCTTTGTGAGTAGTTCCTTTTGTTCCTGAGGACATGGGATAAGTCATGCTAATAGTAGTCATGTGAATTTGGTATTCGTTCGATATTTTCATGTGTTGTATGTTGTTTTTGTTGGAATTATGCCCTAGAGGCAATAATAAATATGGTTATTATTATAATTCCTGTATCAAGATAATAGTTTATTATCCATGCTATAATTGTATTGAATGAAGACTCATTTACATGTGTGGATACATAGACAAAACACCGTCCCTAGCATGCCTCTAGTTGGCTAGCCAGTTGATCAATGATAGTCAGTGTCTTCTGATTATGAACAAGGTGTTGTTGCTTGATAACTGGATCACGTCATTGGGAGAATCACGTGATGGACTAGACCCAAACTAATAGACGTAGCATGTTGATCGTGTCATTTTGTTGCTACTGTTTTCTGCGTGTCAAGTATTTATTCCTATGACCATGAGATCATATAACTCACTGACACCGGAGGAATGCTTTGTGTGTATCAAACGTCGCAACGTAACTGGGTGACTATAAAGATGCTCTACAGGTATCTCCGAAGGTGTTAGTTGAGTTAGTATGGATCAAGACTGGGATTTCTCACTCCGTGTGACGGAGAGGTATCTCGAGGCCCACTCGGTAATACAACATCACACACAAGCCTTGCAAGCAATGTAACTTAGTGTAAGTTGCGGGATCTTGTATTACGGAACGAGTAAAGAGACTTGCCGGTAAACGAGATTGAAATAGGTATGCGGATACTGACGATCGAATCTCGGGCAAGTAACATACCGAAGGACAAAGGGAATGACATACGGGATTATACGAATCCTTGGCACTGAGGTTCAAACGATAAGATCTTCGTAGAATATGTAGGATCCAATATGGGCATCCAGGTCCCGCTATTGGATATTGAACGAGGAGTCTCTCGGGTCATGTCTACATAGTTCTCGAACCCGCAGGGTCTGCACACTTAAGGTTCGACGTTGTTTTATGCGTATATGAGTTATATGGTTGGTTACCGAATGTTGTTCGGAGTCCCGGATGAGATCACGGACATCACGAGGGTTTCTGGAATGGTCCGGAAACGAAGATTGATATATAGGATGACCTCATTTGATTACCGGAAGGTTTTTGGAGTTACCGGGAATGTACCGGGAATGACGAATGGGTTCCGAGAGTTCACCGGGGGGGGGGGGGCAACCCACCCCGGGGAAGCCCATAGGCCTTGGGGGAGACACACCAGCCCTTAGTGGGCTGGTGGGACAGCCCACAAGTGCCCTATGCGCCAAGGAGAAGAAAATCAAGAGAGAAACAAAGGGAGGAGGTGGGAAGGAAGGGGGACTCCCTCCCACCAAACCTAGTCCAACTCGGTTTGGGGGGGGGGGGAGAGTCCTCCCCCTTGGACTCGGCCGACCCCCTTGGGGCTCCTTGAGCCCCAAGGCAAGGCCCCCTCCCTCCCACCTATATATACGGAGGTTTTAGGGCTGATTTGAGACGACTTTTCCACGGCAGCCCGACCACATACCTCCACGGTTTTTCCTCTAGATCGCGTTTCTGCGGAGCTCGGGCGGAGCCCTGCTGAGACAAGGTCATCACCAACCTCCGGAGCGCCGTCACGCTGCCGGAGAACTCTTCTACCTCTCCGTCTCTCTTGCTGGATCAAGAAGGCCGAGATCATCGTCGAGCTGTACGTGTGCTGAAGGCGGAGGTGCCATCCGTTCGGTACTAGATCGTGGGACTGATCGCGGGATTGTTCGCGGGGCGGATCGAGGGACGTGAGGACGTTCCACTACATCAACCGCGTTCTCTAACGCTTCTGCTGTACGATCTACAAGGGTACGTAGATCACTCATCCCCTCTCGTAGATGGACATCACCATGATAGGTCTTCGTGCGCGTAGGAAATTTTTTGTTTCCCATGCGACGTTCCCCAAGAGTGGCATCAGAGCTAGGTTCATGCGTAGATGTCTTCTCGAGTAGAACAAAAAAGTTTTTGTGGGCGGTGATGTGCGTTTTGCTGCCCTCCTTAGTCTTTTCTTGATTCCGCGGTATTGTTGGATTGAAGCGGCTTGGACCGACATTACTCGTACGCTTACGAGAGACTGGTTTCATCGTTACGAGTAACCCCCGTTGCTCAAAGATGACTGGCAAGTGACGGTTTCTCCAACTTTAGTTGAATCGGATTTGACCGAGGAGGTCCTTGGATGAGGTTAAATAGCAACTCATATATCTCCGTTGTGGTGTTTGCGTAAGTAAGATGCGATCCTACTAGATGCCCTTGGTCACCACGTAAAACATGCAACAACAAAATTAGAGGACGTCTAACTTGTTTTTGCAGGGTATGCTTGTGATGTGATATGGCCAACGATGTGATGTGATATATTGGATGTATGAGATGATCATGTTGTAATAGAAATATCGACTTGCACGTCGATGGTACGGCAACCGGCAGGAGCCATAGGGTTGTCTTTATACTAACGTTTGTGCTTGCAGATGCGTTTACTATTTTGCTAGGATGTAGCTTTAGTAGTAATAGCATAAGTAGCACGACAACCCCGATGGCAACACGTTGATGGATGATCATGGTGTGGCGCCGGTGACAAGATCGTGCCGGTGCTTTGGTGATGGAGATCAAGAAGCACGTGATGATGGCCATATCATGTCACTTATGAATTGCATGTGATGTTAATCCTTTTATGCACCTTATTTTTCTTAGAACGACGGTAGCATTATGAGGTGATCTCTCACTAAAATTTCAAGACGAAATTGTGTTCTCCCCGACTGTGCACCGTTGCTACAGTTCGTCGTTTCGAGACACCACGTGATGATCGGGTGTGATAGACTCAACGTTCACATACAACGGGTGCAAAACAGTTGCGCACGCGGAACACTCGGGTTAAGCTTGACGAGCCTAGCATGTGCAGACATGGCCTCGGAACACATGAGACCGAAAGGTCGATCGTGAATCATATAGTTGATATGATTAGCACAGGGATGCTTACCACTGAAACTATACCCAACTCACGTGATGATCGGACTTGGGATAGTGTAAGTGGATCATGAACCACTCAAATGACTAGAGAGATGTACTTTTTGAGTGGGAGTTTAGCATATAATTTGATTAAGTTGAACTCTAATTATCTTGAACATAGTCTAAGTCCACTTTGAATATATTTGTGTTGTAGATCATGGCTCACGCGACAGTCATCCTGAATTTTAATACGTTCCTAGAGAAAGCTAAGTTGAAAGATGATGGAAGCAACTTTGTAGACTGGGCTCGTAATCTTAAGCTAATCTTACAAGCTGGGAAGAAGGATTATGTCCTTAATGCTGCACTAGGAGATGAACCACCCGCTACGGCTGATCAGGATGTTAAGAACGATTGGTTAGCACGTAAGGAGGACTACTCAATAGTTCAATGTGCAGTCTTGTATGGCTTAGAACCGGGACTTCAACGTCGCTTTGAGCGTCGTGGAGCATTTGAGATGTTCCAGGAGTTGGAGTTTATCTTTCAGAAGAACGCCCGGATCGAGAGGTATGAGACCTCCGATAAATTCTATGCTTGCAAGATGGAGGAAAACTCGTGTGTCAGTGAACATGTGCTCAAAATGTCTGGGTACTCAAACCATCTAGCTGAACTGGGGATTGAACTCCCGCAAGAAGCTATCACTGACAGAATCCTTCAATCACTGCCGCCAAGCTACAAAGGCTTTGTGTTGAACTACAACATGCAAGGGATGAACAAGTCTCCCGACGAGTTGTTTGCGATGTTGAAAGTCGCAGAGTCTGAACTCCGTAAAGAGCATCAAGTGTTGATGGTGAATAAGACCACTAGTTTCAAGAGAAACGGCAAAGGCAAGAAGGGCAGTTCGAAGAAGAGCGGCAAGCCTGTTGCCAATCCGCCGAAGAAACCCAAAGCTGGACCTAAGCCTGAAACGGAGTGTTTCTATTGCAAGGGTATGGGTCACTCGAAGCGCAATTGCCCCAAGTATCTGGCAGATAAGAAGGCGGGCAAAGAAAAATCAGGTATATTTGATATACATGTTATTGATGTGTACTTAACCGGCTCTCGTAGTAGTGCCTGGGTATTCGATACCGGTTTTGTTGCTCATATTTGCAACTCGAAGCAGGAACTGCGGAATAGACGAAGGCTGGCGAAAGACGAAGTGACGATGCGCGTAGGAAATGGTTCCAAGGTTGATGCAATCGCCGTCGGCACAGTGTCACTTCAGCTACCATCGGGATTAGTGATGAACTTAAATCATTGTTATTTAGTGCCTGCGTTGAGCATGAACATTATATCTGGATCTTGTTTATTGCGAGACGGTTACTCTTTTAAGTCTGAGAATAATGGTTGTTCTATTTCTATGAGTAACATCTTTTATGGTCATGCACCAAATGTGAGAGGATTGTTCATATTGAATCTTGATAGCGATACGCATATACATAACATTGAGACCAAAAGAGTTAGAGTAAACAATGATAGCGCCATATTTTTGTGGCACTGCCGCTTGGGTCATATTGGTGTAAAGCGCATGAAGAAACTCCATGCTGATGGACTTTTGGAGTCACTTGACTTTGATTCACTTGACACGTGCGAACCATGCCTCATGGGAAAGATGACTAAGACTCCTTCTCCGGAACAATGGAGCGTGCAAGTGACTTATTGGAAATCATACATACCGATGTGTGTGGTCCAATGAGCGTGGAGGCACGCGGCGGATATCGTTATTTTCTCACCTTCACTGACGATTTAAGTAGATATGGTTATGTCTACTTGATGAAGCACAAGTCTGAAACATTTGAAAAGTTCAAGCAATTTCAGAGTGAAGTGGAAAATCATCGTAACAAGAAGATCAGGTTCCTACGTTCTGATCGTGGGGGTGAATATCTGAGTTTCGAGTTTGGTGCTCACTTAAGACAATGTGGAATTGTTTCACAGTTAACACCGCCTGGAACACCACAGCGTAATGGTGTGTCCGAACGTCGTAATCGTACTTTGGTGGAGATGGTGCGATCTATGATGTCTCTTACTGATTTGCCGTTATCATTTTGGGGTTATGCATTAGAAACAACTGCATTCACTTTAAATAGGGCACCATCAAAATCCGTTGAGACGACACCATACGAACTGTGGTATGGCAAGAGGCCAAAGT
This sequence comes from Hordeum vulgare subsp. vulgare, assembly GCF_904849725.1. NCBI lineage: Eukaryota > Viridiplantae > Streptophyta > Magnoliopsida > Poales > Poaceae > Hordeum > Hordeum vulgare. The sequence goes on along the minus strand of NC_058521.1, from coordinate 97,360,481 downwards.
TGTCGTTTCTTAAAGTTTGGGGATGTGATGCTTATGTCAAAAAGCTTCAGCCTGAAAAGCTGGAACCCAAAGCGGAAAAATGCGTCTTCATAGGTTACCCAAAAGAGACAGTTGGGTACACCTTCTATCTCAAATCCGAGGGCAAAGTGTTTGTTGCTAAGAACGGAGCTTTTCTCGAGAAAGAGTTTCTCTCGAGAGAATTGAGTGGGAGGAAGATAGAACTTGACGAGGTTGTCGAACCTCTCATCCCTCTGGATGGTGGCGCAGGGCAAGGGGAAACCTCTGTCATTGCGACGCCGGTTGAGGAGGAAGTTAATGATGATGATCATGAAACTCCAGTTCAAGTTTCTGTTGAACCACGCAGGTCGACGAGATCACGTGCTACTCCAGAGTGGTACGGTAATCCCGTCTTATCAATCATGTTGTTAGACAACAATGAACCTGCAAGTTATGAAGAAGCAATGGTGGGCCCAGATTCCAACAAATTGCTAGAAGCCATGAAATCCGAGATAGGATCCATGTATGAGAACAAAGTGTGGACTTTGGAGATACTACCTGAGGGCCGCAAGGCTATTCAGAATAAATGGATCTTTAAGAAGAAGACGGACGCTGACGGTAATGTGACCGTTTATAAAGCTCGACTTGTGGCAAAGGGTTTTTCACAAGTTCCAGGAGTTGACTACGATGAGACTTTCTCACCCGTGGCGATGCTTAAGTCCGTCAGAATCATGTTAGCAATAGCTGCATTTTTCGATTATGAAATCTGGCAGATGGATGTCAAAACGGCGTTCCTTAACGGTTTCCTTAAGGAAGAGTTGTATATGATGCAACCCGAAGGTTTTGTCGATCCTAAGAATGCTAACAAGGTGTGCAAGCTCCAGCGATCCATTTATGGACTGGTGCAAGCATCTCGGAGTTGGAACAAACGCTTTGATGAGGTGATCAAAGCATTTGGGTTTATACAAGTGGTTGGAGAATCTTGTATTTACAAGAAAGTGAGTGGGAGCTCTGTGGCGTTTCTAATATTATATGTGGATGACATATTACTGATTGGAAACAACGTAGAGCTTTTGGAGAGCATAAAAGGTTACTTGAATAAAAGTTTCTCTATGAAGGACCTAGGAGAAGCTGCTTACATTCTAGGCATTAAGATCTATAGGGATAGATCAAAACGCCTGATAGGACTTTCACAAAGCACATACCTTGATAAAGTTTTGAAGAGGTTCAAAATGGAACAGTCCAAGAAAGGGTTCTTGCCAGTTTTACAAGGTACGAGATTGAGTAAGACTCAGTGCCCAGCAACTGATGAAGATAGAGAGCATATGCGCTCCGTCCTCTATGCTTCAGCCATAGGTTCTATCATGTATGCGATGCTGTGCACTAGACCGGATGTTAGCCTGGCCATAAGTATGGCAGGTAGGTTCCAGAGTAATCCAGGAGTGGATCACTGGACAGCGGTCAAGAATATCCTGAAGTACCTGAAAAGGACTAAGGAGATGTTTCTCGTATATGGAGGTTACGAAGAGCTCGCCGTAAAAGGTTACGTCGATGCAAGCTTTGACACAGATCCGGACGACTCTAAGTCGCAAACCGGATACGTATTTATTCTTAATGGGGGTGCAGTAAGCTGGTGCAGTTCCAAGCAAAGCGTCGTAGCAGATTCTACATGTGAAGCGGAGTACATGGCTGCCTCGGAGGCGGCTAAGGAGGGTGTCTGGATGAAGCAGTTCATGACGGATCTTGGAGTGGTGCCAAGTGCACTGGATCCAATAACCTTGTTCTGTGACAACACGGGTGCCATTGCCTTAGCAAAGGAACCACGGTTTCACAAGAAGACCAGACACATCAAACGACGCTTCAACCTCATCCGCGACTACGTCGAGGAAGAGGACGTAAATATATGCAAAGTGCACACGGATCTGAATGTAGCAGACCCGCTGACTAAACCTCTTCCACGGCCAAAACATGATCGACACCAGAACTGTATGGGTGTTAGATTTATTACAATGTAATTCACATGATGATGTGAGGGCTGGATTATTGACTCTAGTGCAAGTGGGAGACTGTTGGAGTTATGCCCTAGAGGCAATAATAAATATGGTTATTATTATAATTCCTGTATCAAGATAATAGTTTATTATCCATGCTATAATTGTATTGAATGAAGACTCATTTACATGTGTGGATACATAGACAAAACACCGTCCCTAGCATGCCTCTAGTTGGCTAGCCAGTTGATCAATGATAGTCAGTGTCTTCTGATTATGAACAAGGTGTTGTTGCTTGATAACTGGATCACGTCATTGGGAGAATCACGTGATGGACTAGACCCAAACTAATAGACGTAGCATGTTGATCATGTCATTTTGTTGCTACTGTTTTCTGCGTGTCAAGTATTTATTCCTATGACCATGAGATCATATAACTCACTGACACCGGAGGAATGCTTTTTGTGTATCAAACGTCGCAACGTAACTGGGTGACTATAAAGATGCTCTACAGGTATCTCCGAAGGTGTTAGTTGAGTTAGTATGGATCCTTGGCACTGAGGTTCAAACGATAAGATCTTCATAGAATATGTAGGATCCAATATGGGCATCCAGGTCCCGCTATTGGATATTGAACGAGGAGTCTCTCGGGTCATGTCTACATAGTTCTCGAACCCGCAGGGTCTGCACACTTAAGGTTCGACGTTGTTTTATGCGTATATGAGTTATATGGTTGGTTACCGAATGTTGTTCGGAGTCCCGGATGAGATCACGGACGTCACGAGGGTTTCCAGAATGGTCCGGAAACGAAGATTGATATATAGGATGACCTCATTTGATTACCGGAAGGTTTTCGGAGTTACCGGGAATGTACCGGGAATGACGAATGGGTTCCGGGAGTTCACCGGGGGGGGGGGGGCAACCCACCCCGGGGAAGCCCATAGGCCTTGGGGGAGACACACCAGCCCTTAGTGGGCTGGTGGGACAGCTCACAAGTGCCCTATGCGCCAAGGAGAAGAAAATCAAGAGAAAAAAAAGGGAGGAGGTGGGAAGGAAGGGGGACTCCCTCCCACCAAACCTAGTCCAACTCGGTTTGGGGGGGAGAGTCCTCCCCCTTGGACTCGGCCGACCCCCTTGGGGCTCCTTGAGCCCCAAGGCAAGGCCCCCTCCCTCCCACCTATATATACGGAGGTTTTAGGGCTGATTTGAGACGACTTTTCCACGGCAGCCCGACCACATACCTCCACGGTTTTTCCTCTAGATCGCGTTTCTGCGGAGCTCGGGCGGAGCCCTGCTGAGACAAGGTCATCACCAACCTCCGGAGCGCCGTCACGCTGCCGGAGAACTCTTCTACCTCTCCGTCTCTCTTGCTGGATCAAGAAGGCTGAGATCATCGTCGAGCTGTACGTGTGCTGAACGCGGAGGTGCCGTCCGTTCGGTACTAGATCGTGGGACTGATCGCGGGATTGTTCGCGGGGCGGATCGAGGGACGTGAGGACGTTCCACTACATCAACCGCGTTCTCTAACGCTTCTGCTGTACGATCTACAAGGGTACGTAGATCACTCATCCCCTCTCGTAGATGGACATCACCATGATAGGTCTTCGTGCGCGTAGGAAATTTTTTGTTTCCCATGCGACGTTCCCCAACAGTTTTCCTCTAGTGGTGTTTGGTGAACGTCGAATACATAACACTTCACCATTATTTGGGCCTAGAGGAAGGCATTGGGAAGTAGTAAGTAGATGATGGGTTGCTAGAGTGACAGAAGCTTAAACCCTAGTTTATGCGTTGCTTCATAAGGGGCTGATTTGGATCCACTAGTTTAATGCTATGGTTAGACTTTGTCTTAATTCTTATTTCGTAGTTGCGGATGCTTGCGAGAGGGGTTAATCATAAGTGGGATGCTTGTCCAAGTAAGGGCAGTACCCAAGCGCCGGTCCACCCACATATCAAACTATCAAAGTAACGAACGCGGATCATATGAACATGATGAAAACTAGCATGACATAAATTCCCGTGTGTCCTCGGGAGTGTTTTTCCTCCTATAAGACTTTGTCCCGGCTTGTCCCTTGCTAAAAAAGGGATTGGGAAACTTTGCTGCACGTTGCTACTTTTGTTACTTGTTGCTTGCTACGAATCATCTCACCACACAACCACTTGTTACCGATAATTTCAGTGCTTGCAGATATTTCCTTGCTGAAAACCACTTGTCAGATCCTTCTGCTCCTCGTTGGGTTCGACACTCTTACTTACAGAAAGGACTACGATAGATCCCCTATACTTGTGGGTCATCAGAGATCGTCATCGAGTTGTACGTGTGCTGAACGCGGAGGTGCCGTCCGTTCGGCGCTAGATCGGAACGGATCGTGGGACAACCCTGATTTGAATCATGAAGCTATTCCACTACATCAACCGCGTTTCTTAACGCTTCCCTCTTAGAGATCTACAAGGGTATGTGGATCCGATCTCCCTCTCATAGATGAACATCACCATGATAGGTCTTCGTGTGCGTAGGGATTTTTTTGTTTCCCATGCAACGTTCCCCAACAGTGGCATCATGAGCTAGGTTCATGCCTAGATGTAATATCGAGTAGAACACAAAAGTTTTTGTGGGCGTTGATGTTCGATTTTCTGCCCTCCTTAGTCTTTTCTCGATTCGACGGTATTGTTGGATTGAAGCGGCCCGGACCAACATTACTCGTACGCTTACGAGAGACCGGTTTCATCGACTAACATGCAACTCGTTGCATAAAGATGACTCACGGGTGCCTGTTTCTTCAACTTTAGTTGAGTTGGATTTGACCGAGTCGGTCCTTAGAGAGAGGTTAAATAGCAATTTGCACATCTCCGTTGTGGTTTTGCGTAAGTAAGGTGCGATCATACTAGATACCCATAGCAGCTGTGTAAAACATGCAAGAACAAATTAGACGACGTCTAACTTGTTTTTGCAGGGTATGCATGTGATGTGATATGGCCAAAGACATGATGTGATATATTGGATGTATGAGATGATCATGTTGTAATAGATAAATATCGACTTGCACGTTGATGCTACGGCAACCGGCAGGAGCCATAGGGTTGTCTTTAAACTAACGTTTGTGTTTGCAGATGCGTTTACTATATTGCTAGGTTGTAGCTTTAGTAGTAATAGCATAGATAGCATGACAACCTCGATGGTGGCATGATGACGGAGATCATGGTGTGGCGTCGGTGACGATGAAGATCATGCCGGTGCTTTGGTGATGGAGATCAAGAAGCACAAGATCATGGCCATATCATGCCACTTATGAATTGCATGTGATGTTAATCCTTTTATGCACCTTATCTTGCTTAGAACTGTTGGGTAACGTAGTATAAATTCAAAATTTTCCTATGCCATATTCAGATCTTCCTATGTAGAGACCAGCAACGAGAGAGGGGTGAGTGCATCTTCATACCTTTAAAGATCGCTAAGAGGAAGCGTTGCTAGAACGCGGTTGATGGAGTCGTACTCGCGGCGATTCAGATCGCGGTGTGATTCCGATCTAGTGCCGAACCACGACACCTCCGCGTTCAACACACGCGCAGCCCGATGACGTCTCCCGCACCTTGATCCAGCAAGGAGGAGGGAGAGGTTGGGGAAGATCTCCGGCAGCACGACGGCGTGGTGTCGATGGAGAGACGAGGTCTCCCGGCAGGGCTTCTCCAAGCACCGTGGGAGGAGGAAGGAGAGGAGCAGGGCTGCGCGGAGGGAGAAAAGAAACCGTGCGCAAAACAGCCCCAAACCCTAGGTATATATAAGAGGAGGGGAGGGGGGGGTGCCACCCCTAGGGTTCCCACCCTAGGTGGTGGGGCAGCCCCCCAGATGGGAGGTGCGGCGGCCAGGGCAGGGGAAGGAGGTGGCGCACCCCTAGGTGGGCCTTAGGCCCACCAGAGCCTAGGGTTTCCCTCCCTCTCCACCTCCTTCGCCTTGGGCCCCTTTGTGCGAGGCGCACCAGCCCACTTTGGGCTGGTTGCCCTCCACCTTTTGGCCCATGCTACCTCTTGGGGCTGGTGGCCCCTCCCGGTGGACCCCCGGGACCATTTCCGGTGGTCCCGGTACGCTACCGGTGATGCCCGAAACATTTTCGGTGTACAAAACCATCTATCCTATATATCAATCTTTACCTCCAGACCATTCCGGAGCTCCTTGTGACGTCCGGGATCTCATCTGGGACTCCGAACAACTTTCAGTAACCTCATATAACAATTCCCTATAACCCTGGTGTCATCGAACCTTAAGTGTGTAGACCCTACGGGTTCGGGAAACAGGCAGACATGACCGAGACACCTCTCCGGCCAATAACCATCAGCGGGGTTTGGATACCCATGGTGGCTCCCACTTGCTCCACGATGATCTCATCGGATGAACCACGATGTCAAGGATTCAATCAATCCCGTATACAATTCCCTTTGTCTGTCGGTATAGAATTTGCCCGAGATTCGATCGTCGGTATACCTATACCTTGTTCAATCTTGTTACCGGTAAGTCTCTTTACTCGTTCCGTAGCACGTCATCCTGTGACTAACTTCTTAATCACATTGAGCTCATGATGATGTTCTACCGAGTGGGCCCAAAGATACCTCTCCATCACACGGAGTGACAAATCCCGATCTCGATCCGTACCAACCCAACAAACACTTTCAGAGGTACCCGTAGTGCACCTTTATAGTCACCCAGTTACGTTGTGACGTTTGATACACCCAAAGCACTCCTACGGTATCCAGGAGTTGCACAATCTCACGGTCGAAGGAAAAGACACTTGACATTAGAAAAGCTTTTAGCATACGACAATAAGATCTAGTGCTATGCTTAGGATTGGGTCTTGTCCATCACATCATTCTCCCAATGATGTGATCCCGTTATCAATGACATCTAATGCCCATGATCAGGAAACCATGATCATCTATTGATTAACGAGCTAGCCAACTAGAGGCTTGCTAGGGACACATTGTGATCTATTTATTCAGACATGTATTACTGTTTCATGTTAATACAGTTATAGCATGAACAATAGACGATTATCATGAACACGGAAATATGATAATAACCATTTTATTATTGCCTCTAGACCATATTTCCAACAGTCTCCCACTTGCACTAGAGTCAATAATCTAGTTACATTGTGATGTATCGAACACCCATAGCATTATGGTGTTGATCATGTTTTGCTCGAGGAAGAGGTTTAGTCAACGGGTCTGCAACATTCAGATTCGTGTGCACTTTACAAATATCTATTACTCCACTCTGGACATGGTCCTAGATGGAGTTGTAGCGGCGTTTGATGTGCTTGGTCTTCTGGTGAAACCTGGGCTCCTTGGCTATGGCAATGGCCCCAGTGTTATCATAGAAGAGTGTCATTGGACCCGACGCGCTTGGAACCACTCCAAGGTCAGTGATGAGCTCCTTCATCCAAATTCCTTCATGAGCCGCTTCTGAAGCAGCTATGTACTCCCCTTCACATGTAGATGCTGCCACGACTTCTTGCTTGTTGCTGCACCAGCTCACTGCCCCAGCATTCAAAAGATACACGTATCCGGTCTGTGACTTAGAGTCATCCGGATCTGTGTCGAAGTTAGCATCGACGTAACCCTTTACGACGAGCTCTTCGTCACCCCCATAAACGAGAAACATCTCCTTAGTCCTCTTCAGGTACTTAAGGATATTCTTGACCGTTGTCCAGTGTTCCATATCGGGATCACTTTGGTACCTCCCTACCAAACTTATGGCAAGGTTTATATCAGGTCTGGTACACAGCATGGCATACATTAGAGAGCCTAAAGCTGAAGTGTAGGGGACAGTACTCATCTTCTCTCTATTTGCTGCCGTGGTCGGTGACTGAGTCTTACTCAATCTCATACCTTGCAAAACTGGCAAGAACCCCTTCTTTGAGTTTTACATATTGAACTTCTTCAAAATCTTGTCAAGGTATGTACTTTGCGAAAGACCTATGAGGCGCCTCGATCTATCTCTATAGATCTTGATGCCTAATATGTATGCAGCTTCTCCAATGTCCTTCATTGAAAACTCTTGTTCAAATAGGCCTTTATGCTCTCCAGCATCTCTATATTATTCCCCACCAATAATATGTCATCCACATACAGCATGAGGAAAGCTACAGAGCTCCCACTCACTTTCTTGTACAGACAGGCTCTCCATAAACCTGTATGAACCCAAACGCTTTAATCACCTCATTAAAGCGAATGTTCCAACTCCGAGATGCTTGCACCAGCCCATAGATGGAGCGCTGGAGCTTGCACACTTTGTCAGCACCCTTAGGGCCGACAAAACCTTCTGGTTGCATCATATACAACTCTTCCTTAAGATTCTCGTTAAGGAACGCTGTTTTGACGTCCATTTGCCAAATTTCATAATCATGAAAGGCGGCAATTGCTAACGTGATTCAGACTGACTTCAGCTTCACTACGGGAGAGAAAGTCTTTTCGTAGTCAACTCCTTGAATTTGTCGAAAACCCTTTGCGACAAGTCGAGCTTTATAAACGGTCACATTACCATTTGCATCAGTCTTCTTATTGAAGATCCATTTACTTTCTATGGCTCGCCGATCACCGGGCAAGTCCACCAAAGTCCATACTTTGTTCTCATACATGGATCCTATCTCAGATTTCATAGCCTCAAGCCATTTGTTGGAATCCGGGCCCGCCATTGCTTCTTCACAGTTCGAAGGGTCACCGTTGTCTAACAACATGATTTCCATCACAGGGTTGCCGTACCACTCTGGTGCGGAACGTACCCTTGTGGACCTTCGTGGTTCAGTAGCAACTTGAGCCGAAGCTTCATGATCATCATCATTAACTTCCTCTTCAGTTGGCATAGGCGCCACAGGAACAATTTCCCGTGCTGCGCTACTCTCCGGTTCGAGAGGGGGTGTAATTACCTCATCAAGTTCTACTTTCCTCCCACTTACTTCTTTCGAGAGAAACTCTTTCTCTAGAAAGGATCCGTTCTTGGCAACAAAGGCTTTACCTTCGGATCTAAGATAGAAGGTATACCCAATAGTTTCCTTAGGGTATTCTATGAATACGCATTTCTCCGCTTTGGGTTCGAGCTTCTCTGGTTGAAGTTTCTTCACATAAGCATCGCAGCCCCAAACTTTAAGAAACGACAGCTTAGGTTTCTTGCCAAACCATAGTTCATACGGTGTCGTCTCAACAGATTTAGGCGGTGCCCTATTTAAAGTGAATGATGCAGTTTCTAATGCGTATCCCCAAAATGATAGCCGTAAGTCGGTAAGAGACATCATAGATCGTACCATATCTAATAATGTGCGATTACGACGTTCACACACTCTGTTGCGTTGCGGTGTGCGAGGCGGCGTCAGCTGGGAAACGATTCCACACTTCCTTAGGTGTGTGCCAAACTCGTGACTCAAATATTCTCCTCCACGATCAGATCGTAGACACTTAATTTTTCTGTCACGTTGATTCTCAACCTCACTCTGAAATTCCTTGAACTTTTCAAACGTCTCAGATTTGTGCTTCATCAAGTAGATATACCCATACCTACTCAAATCATCGGTGAGAGTGAGAACATAATGGTAGCCACCACGAGCTTCAACGTTCATTGGACCACACACATCAGTATGTATTATTTCCAATAAGTCGGTCGCTCTCTCCATTATTCCTGAGAATGGAGTCTTAGTCATCTTGCCCATGAGGCACGGTTCGCATGTGTCAAATGATTCAAAGTCAAGAGACTCTAATAGTCCATCAGTATGGAGCTTCTTCATGCGCTTAACACCGATATGACCAAGGCGGCAGTGCCACAAGTATGTGGGACTATCATTATCAACTTTACATCTTTTGGTACTAACACTATGGATATGTGTAACATCACGATCGAGATTCATCAAGAATAAACCATTCACCAATGGAGCATGACCATAAAACATATCGCTCATATAAATAGGACAACCATTATTCTCTGACTTAAATGAGTAGCCGTCTCGCATTACGCAAGACCATGATACAATATTCATGCTCAAAGTTGGTACTAAATAACAATTATTAAGGTTTAAAACTAATCCCGATGGTAGATGTAGAGGTAGCGTGCCGACGGCGATCACATCGACCTTGGAGCCATTCCCGACGTGCATCGTCACCTCGTCCTTGGCCAGTCTCCGCTTATTCCGCAGTTCCTGCTTTGAGTTGCAAATGTGAGCAACAACACCGGTATCAAATACCCAGGAGCTACTACGAGCGCTGGTAAGGTACACATCAATAACATGTATATCATATATACCTTTAACGTTGCCGGCCTTCTTGTCCGCTAAGTACTTGGGGCAGTTCCGCTTCCAGTGACCTTTTCTCTTGCAATAGAAGCACTCAGTCTCAGGCTTGGGTCATTCTTTTTCTTCTTCTCGGCATTTGGCTTACCGGGCACGGCAACGGCTTTGCCGTCTTTATTGAAGTTCTTCTTACCCTTGCCCTTCTTGAAACCGGTGGTCTTGTTGACCATCAACACTTGATGCTCTTTCTTGATTTCTACTTATGCAGACTTGAGCATCGAATACAACTCGGGAATGGTCTTCTCCATCCCTTGCATGTTGTAGTTCAGCACAAAACCTTTGTAGCTTGGTGGGAGAGACTGGTGGATTCTGTCAATTATAGCATCATCCGGAAGTTCGACTCCAAGTGAAGTCAGACGACTGTGTAACCCAGACATTTTGAGTATGTGCTCACTGACAGAACTGTTCTCCTCCATCTTACACCTAAAGAACTTGTCGGGGACTTCATATCTCTCAACATGGGCATGAGCTTGAAGAACTAGTTTCAGCTCTTGGAACATCTCATATGCATCGTGTTGCTCAAAACGCCTTTGGAGCCCCGTTTCCAAACTGTATAACATGCCACACCTAACCAGAGAGTAGTCATCTCTCCGCGTTTGCCAGATGTTCAGAATGTCCTGGGCTTCTGCGGGAGCAGGAGGGTCACCTAGCGACGCATCAAGGACATAAGCCTTTTTAGCTGCTTCAAGGATGAGGTTCAAGTTGCGAACCCACTCCGCATAGTTGCTACCATCATCTTTCAGCTTGTTTTTCTCTAGGAATGCGTTGAAATTGAGGTTGACGTTGGCCATCTTCAATATTTTTAAAGACAACTTTTAGACTAAGTTCATGACAATTAAGTTCATTTAATCAAATTAAGTATGAACTCCCACTTAAATCGACATCCCTCTAGTCATCTAAGTGATACATGATCCATGTTGACTAACCCGTGTCCGATCATCACGTGAGACGGACTAGTCGTCATGGTGAGCAACTTCATGCTGATCGTATTCAACCATACGACTCATGTTCGACCTTTCGGTGTCTTGTATTCAAGGTCATGTCTGTACATGCTAAGCTCGTCGAGTCAACCTAAGTGTTTCGCGTGTGTAAATCTGGCTTACACCCGTTGTATGCGAACGTTAGAATCTATCACACCCGATCATCACGTGGTGCTTCGAGACAACGATCCTTCGCAACAGTGCACACTTAGGGGAATACATTCTCGAAGTTTTAAGAGGGATCATATTATTATGCTACCGTCGTTCTAAGCAATAAGATGAAAAACATGATAAACATCACATGCAATCATATAGTGACATGATATGGCCATTATCATCTTTGCTCTTTCGATCTCCATCCTCAGGCATCGCATGATCATCATTGTCACCGGCGTGACACCATGATCTCCATCATCGTGTCTCCGTGAAGTCGTCACGCCAACTACCACTATCACTACTACTATAGCTAACCGTTAGCAATGAAGTAAAAGTAGTAAACACATGGCGTTGCATCTCATACAATAAATTAAGACAACTCCTATGGCTCCTGCCGGTTGTCATACTCATAGACATGCAAGTCATGAATCCTATTACAATAACATGATCATCTCATACATCACACATGCAACATCACAACTTTGGCCATATCACATCACATGTCAAACCCTGCAAAAACAAGTTAGACGTCCTCTAATTGTTGTTGCAAGTTTTACGTTGCTGATTTGGGTTTCTAGCAAGAACGCCTTCTTACCTACGTGACGGCCACAACTATGATATGACAAAGCTATTTACCCTTCATAAGGACCCTTTTCATCAAATCCAATCCGACTAGAGTGGGAGAGACAGACACCCGCTAGCCACCTTTATGCACGGTGTGCATGTATGTCGGTGGAACCAGTCTCACGTAAGCGTACGTGTAAGGTCAGTCCGGGCCGCTTCATCCCACAATACCACCGGAAAAGAATAAGACTAGTAGCGGCAAGCAATTGACAAATCATCGCCCACAACCTTTTGTGTTCTACTCGTGCATAGAATCTACGCATAGAAAACCTCGCTCAGATGCCAGGTAACGTAGCATAAATTCAAAATTTTCCTACGCCATATTCAGATCTTCCTATGGAGAGACGAGAAACGAGAGAGGGGTGAGTGCATCTTAATACCTTTGAAGATTGCTAAGCAGAAGCGTTGCTAGAACGCGTTTGATGGAGTCGTACTCGCGGTGATTCAGATCGCGGTGTGATTCCGATCTAGTGCCGAACCACGGCACCTCCGCGTTCAACACACGTGCAGCCCGGTGACGTCCCCCACACATTGATACAGCAAGTAGGAGGGAGAGATTGGGGAAGATCTCCGGCAACACGATGACATGCTGTCGATGGAGAGACGAGGTCTCCCGGCAGGGCTTCACCAAGCACCGTGGGAGGAGGAGGAAGGAGAGGAGCAGGGCTGCGACGAGGGAGAGACGAAACTGTGCGCAAAACAACACCAAACCCCTAGGTATATATAGGAGGAGGGGAGGGGGGTGCCACCCCTAGGGTTCCCACCTTAGGTGGTGCGGCAGCCCCCCCCCCCCAGATGGGAGGTGCGGCGGCCAGGGCACGGGAAGGGGGTGGCACACCCCTAGGTGGGCCTTAGGCCCACCAGAGCCTAGGGTTCCCCCCTCTCCACCTCCCGCACCTTGGGCCCCTTTGTGGGAGGTGCACCAGCCCACTTTGGGCGGTTGCCCTCCACCTTTTGGCCCATGCTACCTCTTGGGGCTGGTGGCCCCTCTCGTGGACCCCCAGGACCATTTCCGGTGGTCTCGGTGGTCCCGGTACGCTACCGGTGACGCCCGAAACATTTCCGGTGTCCAAAACCATCCATCCTATATATCAATCTTTACCTCCGGACCATTCCGGAGCTCCTCGTGACGTCTGGGATCTCATCCGGGACTCCGAAAAACTTTCGGTAACCTCGTATAACAATTCCCTATAACCCTGACGTCATCGAACCTTAAGTGTGTAGACCCTACGGGTTCGGGAAACAGGCAGACATGACCGAGACACCTCTCCGGCCAATAACCATCAGCGGGGTCTGGGTACCCATGGTGGCTCCCACTTTCTCCACGATGATTTCATCGGATGAACCGCGATATCAAGGATTCAATCAATCCCGTATACAATTCCCTTTGTCTGTCTGTATAGAACTTGCCCGAGATTCGATCGTCGGTATACCTATACCTTGTTCAATCTCGTTACCGGTAAGTCTCTTTACTCGTTCCGTAGCACGCCATCCTGTGACTAACTTCTTAATCACATTGAGCTCATGATGATGTTCTACCGAGTGGGCCCAGAGATACCTCTCCGTCACACGGAGTGACAAATCCCGATCTCGATTCCTGCCAACCCAACAGACACTTTCAGAGGTACCCGTAGTGCACCTTTATAGTCACCCAGTTACGTTGTGATGTTTGATACACCCAAAGCACTCCTACGGTATCCAGGAGTTGCACAATCTCACGGTTGAAGGAAAAGACACTTGACATTAGAAAAGCTTTTAGCATACGAGTAATACGATCTAGTGCTATGCTTAGAATTGGGTCTTCTCCATCACATCATTCTCCCAATGATGTGATCCCGTTATCAATGACATCTAATGCCCATGATCATCTATTGATTAACAAGCTAGCCAACTAGAGGCTTGCTAGGGACACATTGTGATCTATGTATTCACACATGTATTACTGCTTCCTGTTAATACAATTATAGGATGAACAATAGACGATTATCATGAACAAGGAAATATGATAATAACCATTTTATTATTGCCTCTAGAGCATATTTCCAACAAGAACGACGGTAGCATTATAAGGTGATACCTCACTAAATTTCAAGATAAAATTGTGTTCTCCCCGACTGTGCACCGTTGCGATAGTTCGTCATTTCGAGACACCACGTGATGATCGGGTGTGATAGACTCAACGTTCACATACAACGGGTGCAAAACAATTGCACACGCGGAACACTCGGGTTAAACTTGACGAGCCTAGCATGTGAAGACATGGCCTCAGAACACAAGAGACCGAAAGGTCGAGCATGAATCGTATAGTTGATATGATTAGCATAGAGATGTTTACACTTAAACTACACTCAACTCACGTGATGATCGGACTTGAGTTAGTGAATTTGGATCATGCCACACTCAAGTAACTAGAGGATGTCTATTTGAGTGGGAGTTTATTAGTAATTTGATTAGTTAAACTCTAATTGTCTTGAACATAGTCTAAGTCCACTTTGCAATATTTTATGTTGTAGATCAATGGCTCATGCAGTAGCAACCCTGAATTTCAATACGTTGCTAGAGAAAGCTAAGCTGAAATATGATGGTAGCAACTTTGTGGACTGGGCTCGTAATCTTAGGCTCATCCTACAAGCTGGGAAAAAGAATTATGTCCTTGATGCCGCGCTAGGAGATGAACCACCTACTACGTCTGATCAAATTGTTTTGAACGCTTGGCAAGCACGTAAGGAGGACTACTCAGTAGTTCAATGTGCAGTCTTGTATGGCTTAGAACCGGGACTTCAACGACGCTTTGAACGTCATGGAGCATATGAGATGTTCCAGGAGTTGAAGTTTATCTTTCAGAAGAATACACGGATCTAGAGGTATGAGACCTCCGATAAATTCTATGCTTGCAAGATGGAGGAGAATTCGTCTGTCAGTGAACATGTGCTCAAAATGTCTGGGTACTCAAACCATCTAGCTAAGCTGGGAGTTGAACTTCCGCAAGAGGCTATCGCTTATAGAATTCTTCAATCACTGCCACCTAGCTATAAGAGCTTTGTGTTGAACTATAACATGCAATTGATGAACAAGTCACCCAACGAGTTATTCGTGATGCTGAAAGTCGCAGAGTGAGAACTCCAGAAAGAACATCAAGTGTTGATGGTCAATAAGACCACTGGTTTCAAGAGAAATGGCAAAGTTAAGAAGGGTAGCTCCAAGAAGAGTGGCAAAACTGTTGCCAATCCGACGAAGAAACCCAAGGTTTGACCTAAGCCGGAAACAGAGTGCTTTTATTGCAAGGGGATGGGTCACTGGAAGCGCAACTGCCCCAAGTATTTGGCTGATAAGAAGGCGGCCGACACCAAACCACGTATATGTGATATACATGTTATTGATGTGTACCTGACCAACTCTCGTAGTAGTGCCTGGGTATTTGATACCGGTTTTGTTGCTCATATTTGCAACTCGAAGCAGGAACTGCGGAATAAATGAAGGCTGGCTAAGGATGAAGTGACGATGCACGTGGGAAATGGTTCCAAGGTTGATGCAATCGCCATCGGCACAGTCTCACTTCAGTTACCATCAGGATTAGTTATGAACTTAAATAATTTTTATTTAGTGTCTACGTTAAGCATGAACATTATATCTGGATCTTGTTTATTGCGAGACGGTTACTCATTTAAGTCAGAGAATAATGGTTGTTCTATTTTTATGAGTAATATATTTTATGGTCATGCACCCAATGTGAGGGGTTTGTTCATATTGAATCTTGATTGTGATGACACACATATACATAACATTGAGACCAAAAGATGTAGAGTTAACAATGATAGCGCCACCTTTTTTGGCACTGCCGCTTAGGTCATATTGGTGTAAAGCGCATGAAGAAACTCCATGCTGATGTGCTTTTGGAGTCACTTGACACGTGCGAACCATGCCTCATGGGCAAGATGACTAAGACTCTGTTCTCCGGAACAATGGAGCGTGCAAGTGACTTGTTGGAGATCATACATACTGATGTGTGTGATCCAATGAGTGTGGAGGTGTGCGGCGTATATCGTTATTTTCTCACCTTCACTGATGATTTGAGTAGGTATGGTTATATCTACTTAATGAAGCACAAGTCTGAAACGTTTGAAAAGTTCAAGCAATTTGAGAGTGAAGTTGAAAATCATCGTAACAAGAATATCAAGTTCCTACGATCTGATCGAGGGGGGTGAATATCTGAGTTTTGAGTTTGGTGCTCACTTAAGACAATGTGGAATCGTTTCACAGTTGACACCGCCTGGAACACCACAGTGTAATGGTGTGTCCGAACGTCGTAATTGTACTTTGTTAAATATGGTGCGATCTATGATGTCTCTTACCGATTTGCCGTTATCGTTTTGGGGTTATGCATTAGAGACAGCTGCATTCACTTTAAATAGGGCACCATCAAAATCCGTTGAGACGACACCATATGAGCTATGGTATGGCAAGAAGCCAAAGTTGTCGTTTCTTAAAGTTTGGGGATGCGATGCTTATGTCAAAAAGCTTCAGCCTGAAAAGATGGAACCCAAAGCGGGAAAGTGCATCTTCATAGGTTACCCAAAAGAGACAGTTGGGTACACCTTCTATCTCAGATTCGAGGGCAAAGTGTTTGTTGCTAAGAACTGGGCTTTTCTTGAGAAGGAGTTTCTCTCGAAAGAATTGAGTGGGAGGAAGATAGAACTTGATGAGGTTGTGGAACCTCTGCTCCCTCTAGATGGTGGCGCAGGGTAGAGGGAAATCTCTGTCGAGGCAACACCGGTTGAGGAGGAAGCTAATGATGATGATCATGAAGCTTCGGATCAAGTTACTATCGGACCTCCCAGGTCGACAAGATCACGTACTGCTCCTGAGTGGTACGGGAATCCTGTCTTATCTATCATGTTGTTAGATAGCAATGAGCGTGCAAATTATGAAGAAGCAATGGTGGGCCCAGGTTCCAACAAATGGTTAGAGGCCATGAAGTCCGAGATAGGATCTATGTATGAAAACAAAGTATGGACTTTGGAAGTATTACCTGAAGGTCGCAAGGCTATTCAGAACAAATGGATCTTTAAGAAGAAGACGGACCCAGACGGTAATGTTGCCGTTTATAAAGCTCAACTTGTGGCAAAGGGTTTGTCACAAGTTAAAGGAGTTGACTATGATGAAACATTCTCACCGGTAGCGGTGCTTAAGTCCGTCCGAATCATGTTAGCAATAGCTGCATTTTTCGATTATGAAATCTGGCAGATGGATGTCAAAACAGCGTTCCTTAATGGTTTTCTTAAGGAAGAGTTGTATATGATGCAACCCAAAGGTTTTGTCAATCCAAAGAATGCTAAAAAGTATGCAAGCTCGAGCGATCCATTTATGGACTAGTGCAAGCATCTCGGAGTTGGAATAAGCGCTTTGATGAGGTGATCAAGGCATTTGGGTTTATACAAGTTGTTGGACAATTTTGTATTTACAAGAAAGTAAGTGGGATCTCTGTAGCATTCCTAATATAATATGTGGACGACATATTGCTTATTGGAAACAATGTGGAGTTTTTAGAGAGTGTAAAGGATTACTTGAACAAGTGTTTTTCAATGAAAGACCTAGGAGAAGCTGCTTACATATTAGGCATTAAGATCTATAGGGATAGATCAAGGCGCCTAATAGGTCTTTCACAAAGCACATACCTTGATAAAGTTTTGAAGAAGTTCAAAATGTTGCAATCCAGGAAGGGGTTCTTGCCAGTGTTACAAGATATAAAGCTGAGTAAGACTCAGTGTCGAGTAACTGCAGAAGATAGAGAATGGATGAGTACCGTCCCCTATCCTTCAGCCATAGGGTCTATCATGTATGCAATGCTGTGCACAAGACAGGACGTCAGCCAGGCCATAAGTATCGCAGGAAGGTTTCAAAGTGATCTAGGAGTGGAACACTGGGCGGCGGTCAACAATATTGTGAAGTACCTGAAAAGGACTAAGGAAATGTTTCTCGCTTATGGAGGTGACGAAGAGCTCGTCGTTAAGGGTTACGTCGATGCAAGCTTTGACACTGATCGAGATGACTCTAAGTCTCAAACCGGATACATATTTATTCTCAATGGGGGTGCGGTAAGCTCGTGCAGTTCCAAGAAAAGTGTCGTAGCAGATTCTACATGTGAAGCGGAGTACATGGCTGCCTCGGAGGCAGCTAAGGAGGGTGTCTCGATGAAGCACTTCATGATGGATCTTGGAGTTGTGCCGAGCGCACTAAATCCAATAACTCTGTTCTGTGACAACACTAGTGCCATTGCTCTAGCAAAGGAACCAAGGTTTCACAAGAAGACCAGACACATCAAATGACGCGTCAACCTCATCCGCGACTATGTCGAAGGAGAGGACGTAAATATTTGCAAAGTGCACACGGATCTGAATGTTGCAGATCCACTGACTAAACCTCTTGCACGAGCGAAGTATGATCAACACCAGAACTGTATGGGTGTTAGATTCATTCCAATGTAAATCGCATATCGATGTGAGACTAGATTATTGACTCTGGTGCAAGTGGGAGACTGTTGGAAATATTCCCTAGAGGCAATAATAAAATAGTTATTATTATATTTCCTGTTTCAAGATAATCGTTTATTATCCATGCTATAATTGTATTAAGTGAAAGCATAGATACATGTGTGGATATATAGACAAAACAATGTCCCTAGTAAGCCTCTAGTTGACAAACCAGTTGATCAAGGATGGTTAAGGTTTTCTGACCATATGCAAGTGTTGTCACTTGATGACTGGATCACATCATTAGGAGAATGATGTGATGGATAAGACCCAAACTATAAATGTAGCATGTGATCGTGTCATTTTGTTGCTATTGTTTTCTGCGTGTCGAGTATTCATTCCTATGATCATGAGATCATGTAACTCACTAACATCGGAGGAATGCCTTGTGTGTATCAAACGTCGGAACATTACTGGGTGACTATAAAGGTGCTCTACGGGTATATCCGAAGGTGTCCGTTGAGTTAGCATGGATCAAGACTGGGATTTGTCACTCCGTGTGACAGAGAGGTATCTAGGGGCCCACTCGGTAATACAACATCACATATAAGCCTTGCAAGCAATGTGACTCAAGTGTTAGTCACGGGATCTTGCATTACGGAACGAGTAAAGAGACTTGCCGGTAACGAGATTGAAATAGGTATAGGGATACCGACGAGCAAATCTCGGGTAAGTAACATACCGAAGGACAAAGGGAATGTTATACGTGATTATATGAATCCTTGGCACAGAGGTTCAACCGATAAGATCTTCATAGAATATGTAGGATCCAATATGGACATCCAGGTCCTGCTGTTGGGTATTGATTGGGGAGTGTCTTAGGTCATGTCTGCATAGTTCTCGAACCCGCGGGGTCTGCACGCTTAAGGTTTGGTGACGTTTTGGTATAGTTGAGTTATAGGTGTTGGTGACCGAAGGTTGTTCGGAGTCTCGGATGAGATCACGGACGTCACGAGGGTTTCCGGAATGGTTTGGAAACTAAGATTGATATATATGATTGTTTCATTTGGTCTCCTGAAAGTTTTCGGGCATTACCGGCAATGTACCGGGAGTGACGAATACGTTCCGGGTTTTCACCGGGAGGGGGCCACCCACCCGGGAGTGAGCCTAATATCCCAAGGGTGGCGCACCAGCCCTTAGTGGGCTGGTGATGCCAGCCCAAGTGGGCTATGTCGGCTAGAAGGGAAAACAAAGGAAATAAAAAAAGGAGGGAGGTGTGAAGGAAGGAGGGGACTCCTCCTTCCCCAAACCGAATTGGACTTGGAGTCCTCCTCCTCCTCTCTTGGCCAGCGCCCTTGGGGCTCTCTTGATTCTCAAGGCTAGCCCCTCCCCTCCTCCTATATATACTAGAGGTTTTAGGGTTTTTGAGACACAACTTTGCCACGTGCAACCCTATTCCTCTACTTCGTAGTTCTTCCTATAGATCGGTTTTCTGCGGAGCTCGGGCGGAGCCCTGCAGGAATAGATCATCAACATCACCGGCGCGCCATTATACTGCCAGAGAACTCATCTACTTCCCTGTCTATCTTGCTGGATCAAGAAGGCGGAGATCGTCATCGAGTTGTACGTGTGCTGAACGCGGAGGTGCCGTCCGTTCGGCGCTAGCTCGGAACGGTTCGTGGGACGACGGTGATTTTAATCACGAAGATGTTCCACTACATCAACCGCGTTTCTTAACGCTTCCCGCTTAGCGATCTACAAGGGTGTGTCGATCCGATCTCCCTCTCGTAGATGAACATCACCATGATAGGTCTTCGTGTGCATAGATTTTTTTTGTTTCCCATGCAACATTCCCCAACAAGGATTTGGGTCTGCAACGCATTCACATCGCAAGGTATCCCATTGGGGTAGTGAATGATATCACAAGGGGGACAGGTGGTCCAAATGCAGCAATAGTACATGAAATCATGAATTATTGTAATAGGTTTAACTCAGTATCTTTTTCACATGAACGTAGGAACTTTAATTTTGAGCCTCACAATCTCGCAAAGTTTGCGTGTAACCTAGGGATAGGTGATACGTCCATTTTGCATCATGCTTTCATGTTAATATTTATCCCTTTATGGACTGTTATTATACTTTATGGTACCATACTTATGCCTTTTCTCTCTTATTTTGCAAGGTTTATTTGAAGAGGGAGAATACGGAGCTGGAATTCTGGACTCGGAAAGGAGCAAGTCTGAGTCCTCTATTCTAAGCAACTCCAAATGCCCTGAAAATCAACGTGGAATTTTTTGGGAATATATAAAAAATACTGGGCGAAAGAAGTGCTAGAGGGGAGCTGCGAGGGGCCCAAAAGCCTGGTGGCCGCGGCCTGCCCCCCTGGCCGCGGCAACAGGGCTTGTGGGCACCCTAGTAGCCCACTGGCCCCCTCTTCTGCTATATGAAGGGTTTCGTCCGGAAAAAAAATCAGGGCGGAGCTTTTTCGTGGATTCTCCGCCGCCGCGAGGCGGAACTTGAGCAGAACCAATCTAGAGCTCCGGCAGGACGATCCTGCCGGGGAAACTTCCCTCCCGGAGGGGGAAATCGTCGCCATCGTCATCACCAACACTCCTCTCATCAGAGGGGACTCGTCTCCATCAACATCTTCATCAGCACCATCTCATCTCCAAACCCTAGTTCATCACTTGTAACCAATCTTCGTCTCACGACTCCGATTGGTACTTATAAGGTTGCTAGTAGTGTTGATTACTCTTTGTAGTTAATTCTAGTTGGATTACTTGGTGGAAGAGTTTATGTTCAGATCCTTGATGCTACTCATTACACCTCTGATCATGATTATTATTATGCTTTGTGAGTAGTTACTTTTGTTCGTGAGGACATGGGATAAGTCATGCTAATAATAGTCATGTGAATTTGGTATTCGTTCGGTATTTTGATATGTTGTATGTTGTTTTTCCTCTAGTGGTGTTATGTGAACGTGGACTACATAACACTTCACCATTATTTGGGCCTAGATGAAGGCATTGGGGAGTAGTAAGTAGATGATGGGTTGCTAGAGTGACAGAAGCTTAGACCCTAGTCTATGCGTTGCTTCGTAAGGGGCTGATTTGGATCCATTAGTTTAATGCTATGGTTAGACGTTGTCTTAATTCTTCTTTTGTAGTTGGGGATGCTTGCGAGAGGGGTTAATCATAAGTGGGATGCTTCTCCAAGTAAGGGCAGTACGCAAGCGCCGGTCCACCCACATGTCAAACTATCAAAGGAACGAACACGAATCATATGAACATGATGAAACTAGCATGACAGAAATTCCCGTGTGTTCTCGGGAGCATTTTTCGTCTTATAAGACTTTGTTCAGGCTTGTCCCTTTCTACAAAAGGGATTGGGCCACTTTGCTGCATTGTTGCTACTACTTGTTACTTGTTACTTTTCACCTGCTACGTTTCACCTCACTACACCATCACTTGTTGCCGCTACTTTCAGTGCTTGTAGTTATTACCTTGCTGAAAACCGTTTATCAGATCCTTCTGCTCCTCGTTGGGTTCGACACTCTTACTTATGAAAGGACTACGATTGATCCCCTATACTTGTGGGTCATCAAGACTCTTTTATGGCGCCGTTGCCGGGGAGTGAAGCGCCTTTTATAAGTGGAATTTGGTAAGGAAACATTTATATATTGTGCTGAAATTTATTGTCACTTGTCACTATGAAAACTGTTCCTTTGAGGAATTTGTTTGGGGTATATTCACCATGAACGGAAGCACGAGGAGTTTCTCCTCAACCTAAGGTACCTACTGAAAATATCTTTTATGAAATTCCTTCGTGTATGCTTGAGAAACTGCTGGCTAATCCTTTTACACGAGATGGATCATCACATCCTGACTTGCATCTAATCTATGTAGATGAAGTTTGTGGTTTATTTAAGCTTGCAGGTTTGCCCGAGGATGAGGTAAAGAAGAAAGTCTTTCCTTTATCTTTGAAGGATAAGGCGTTGACATGGTATAGGCTATGTGATGATACTGGATCATGGGACTACAATCGGTTGAAATTGGAATTTCATCAAAAGTTTTATCCTATGCATTTAGTACATCGTGATCGGAATTATATTTATAACTTTTGGCCTCGCGACAGGGAAAGCATAGCTCATGCTTGGGGGAGTCTTAAATCAATGCTATATTCATGCCCCAATCATGAGCTCTCGAGAGAAATTATCACTCAAAAACTTTTATGCTCGGCTTTCTCATGAAGATCGTACCATGCTTGACACTTCTTGTATCGGTTCTTTTATGAAGAAGGATATTGACCACAAGTGGAATTTATTGGAAAGAATCAAATGTAACTTTGAATATTGGGTGCTTGAAGAAGGTAAGGAGTCAGGTATGAATATCTAGTTTGATTGCGTTAAATCTTTTGTTGAAAACAAAACACTTCTAGAGATTTTAGCGCTAAGTATGGACTTGACTCAGAGATAATAGCTTCTTTATGTGAATCTTTTGCTGCTCATATTGATCTTCCCAAAGAGAAGTGGTTTAAGTATCATCCTCCTGTAGAAGTCAACATAGTTAAACCCAATCTAGTTGAAGAGAAAGTCATTGCCTATAATGATCCTATTGTTCCTTGTGCCTACACTGAGAAACCACCTTACCTTGCTTGGAAAAAAGATTATTCTAAAGCTCCAACTGTGATACGTAGGGGTTACATTAGACCACTTGCACCCCTGAGGAAATTAGAGTTGAACCTAGTGTTGCTATTATCAAAGATCTCTTAGCCGAAGACATAGATGGGCATGTTATCAAATTCTGTGAGGACTCCGCTAGAATTGCTAAACCTCACGCGAAAGACAAATACGGACCTGTAGTTGGCCTGCCCATTGTTTCTATCAAGATAGGAGATCACTGTTTTCATGGTTTATGTGTTATGGGTGCTAGTGTTAGCGCAATACCCCGGTCCCTATATGATGAAATCAAAGATGAGATTGCACCCGCTGAGTTAGAACCCATTGATGTCACTATTACGCTAGCTAATAGAGACACTATTTGCCATGTGGGAATTGTGAGAGATGTAGAAGTCCTGTGTGGTAAGACGAAGTATCCTACTGATTTCCTCGTCCTTGCTACTGCACAAGATAGCTTTTGTCCTATCATATTTGGTAGACCCTTTCTCAACACTATCAATTCTCATATTGATTGCATTAAACAGACTGTCACTGTTAGTTTCGAGGGTGTGTCTCATGAATTTAACTTCTCCAAGTTTGGAAGACAACCCCATGAAAGAGAGTCGTCCGCTAGGGATGAAATCATTGCTCTTGCCTCTATTGCCGTGCCTCCTACGGATCCTTTAGAGCAATATCTGCTTGAGCATGAAAATGATATGCATATGGATGAAAGAGATGAGATAGATAAAATTGTTTTAGAACAATATCCTACTCTTAAGAATAATCTGCCTGTTGAACTGCTTGGGGATCCTCCCCCACCAAAGGGTGATCCTGTGTTTGAGCTAAAACAGTTACCAGATACACTTATGTATGCCTATCTTGATGAGAAGGAGATATATCCTGTTATTATTAGTGCTCACCTCTCGAATCACGAAGAGAAGAAGTTATTAAAAACTTTGAGGAAGCACCGTGCTGCTATTGGATATACTCTTGATGATCTTAAGGGTATTAGTCCCACTCTATGTCAGCACAAGATTAAAACTGATCCTGATTCTAAGCCAGTTGCTAATCATCAACGGAGGTTAAATCCTAGGATGAAAGAGGTCATGAGAAAAGAAATATTAAAGCTTCTAGAAGCAGGAATCATTTATCATGTTGCTCATAGTGATTGGGTAAGTCCACTACATTGCGTACCTAAGAAGGGAGGTATCAGTGTTGTTCCTAATGATAAGAATGAACTAATCCCACAGAGGATTATTACTGGCTATAGGATGGTGATAGACTTCCGGAAACTGAACAGGGCAACCAGGAAAGACCATTATACCTTGCCGTTTATCGACCAAATGCTAGAAAGGCTATCTAAACACACACACTTCTGCTTTCTAGACGGTTATTCAGGTTTCTTGCAAATACCTGTTGCACAATCTGATCAGGAGAAAACCACTTTCACCTGCCCCTTCGGTACCTTTGCTTATAGACGTATGCCTTTTGGCTTATGCAATGCACGTGCCACCTTTCAAAGATGTATGATGGCTATATTCTCTAACTTTTGTGAAAAGATTGTTGAGGTTTTCATGGATGATTTCTCCGTTTACGGTTCTTCCTTTGACGCTTGCCTCAGCAACCTTGATCAAGTCTTACAGAGATGCAAAGATACCAACCTCGTCTTGAACTGGGAGAAGTGCCACTTCATGGTTAATGAAGGCATTGTCTTAGGACACAAAATCTCCGAGAAAGGCATTGAAGTGGATAAGGCTAAGGTTGATGCAATTGAGAAAATGCCTTGACCCATAGATATCAGAGGTATACGAAGTTTCCTAGGTCATGCTGGTTTCTATAGAAGGTTCATTAAAGACTTCTCTAAGATTTCTAGGCCTCTTACCAACCTCTTGTAGAAGGATGTTCCTTTTGTTTTTGATGAGGATTGTGAGGAAGCTTTAGAAATACTTAAGAGGCCTTGATAACCGAACCTATTGTTCAACCACCTGATTGGAACTTGCCCTTTGAAATCATGTGCGATGCTAGTGATTATGTTGTTGGTGTTGTTCTAGGACAAAGAGTTGACAAGAAGTTTAATGTCATTCACTACGCTAGTAAAACTCTAGACAGTGCCCAAAGAAACTATGCCACTACGGAGAAAGAATTTTTAGCAGTCGTGTTTGCATGTGAAAAGTTCAGATCTTATATAGTTGACTCCAAAGTCATTATTCACTCTGATCATGCTGCTATTAAGTACCTTATGGAGAAGAAGGCCGCTAAACCTAGGCTACTCAGATGGGTTCTCCTGCTACAGGAATTTGATTTGCACGTTGTTGACTGAAAGGGTTCTGATACCCTGTAGCAGACAACTTGTCCAGGCTAGAGAATGTCCTTGATGACCCACGACCTATTGATGATAGCTTTCCTGATGAGCAATTGAATGTCATCCGCACTTCACATAGTGCACCATGGTATGCTGATTACGTAAACTATATCGTAGCCAAATACATACCACCCAGTTTCACCTACCAGCAAAAGAAGAAATTCTTCTGTGATTTGAGACACTACTTTTGGGATGATCCTCACCTTTATAAGGAAGGAGTAGATGGTGTCATTAGATGTTGTGTGCCTAAACATGAACAGGGACAGATCCTACAGAAGTGTCATTCTGAAGCCTACGGAGGACACCATGCTGGAGATAGAACTGCTCATAAGGTATTGCAATCAGGTTTCTATTGGCCCACTCTCTTCAAGGATGCCCGTAAGTTTGTCTTGTCTTGTGACGAATGCCAAAGAATAGGGAACATCAGTAAACGTCAGGAAATGCCTATGAACTATTCACTTGTCATTGAACAATTTGATGTCTGGGGCTTTGATTATATGGGACCCTTCCCGAGTTCCAATGGGTATACTCACATCTTAGTTGCTCTTGATTACGTCACTAAGTGGGTAGAAGCTATCCCCACTAGAAATTCTGATCACCACACCTCTATTAAGATGCTTAAAGAAGTCATTTTCCCAAGTTTTGGAGTCCCTAGATATCTGATGACTGATGGCGGTTCACACTTCATTCATGGTGTTTTCCGCAAGATGCTCGCTAAGTATGATGTCAACCATAGAGTTGCATCTCCTTATCATCCTCAGTCTAGTGGTCAAGTGGAGTTGAGTAATTGGGAGATCAAATTGATCTTACAAAAGACTGTCAATAGATCTCGAAAGAATTGGTCTAGCAAACTTGACGATGCACTATGGGCTTATAGGACTGCTTATAAGAATCCCATTGGCATGTCGCCGTATAAAATGGTTTGCGGTAAGGCCTGTCATTTACCTCTTGAGCTAGAACACAAAGCTTATTGGGCAATCAAATAGCTCAACTTCGATTTCAATCTTGCCGGTGAGAAGCGGTTGTTTGATATCAGCTCATTAGATGAATGGAGGGCCCAGGCATATGAGAATGCCAAGTTGTTCAAGGAAAAGGTTAAGAGATGGCACGATAAAAGAATACAAAAACGTGAGTTCAATGTAGGTGATGATGTCCTGCTATACAATTCTCGCTTAAGATTCTTCGCAGGCAAACTTCTCTCTAAATGGAAGGTCCCTACGTTGTCGAGGAAGTATATCGTTCCGGTGCCATCAAAATCGATAACATGGAAGGTAATTTTCCTAGAGTGGTAAATGGGCAAAGAATCAAGCATTATATCTTTGGTACTCCCATAAATGTTGAGACCAATATCATCAATATCATAACTCCAGAGGAGTACATAAGGGATGTTTATCACCCTGTTTCAGACTCTGAAAACAAAGAGGTATGTGTTTCGGTAAGTAATTGGACTCCAAAACTTTTCCAATAGGAAATTTTCTCCGTTTTGGAATTTATGGAAAAATAGAAAAATAAAAAGCAGTCCGGAGAGCGCACGAGGCGACCACAAGCTTGGTCGCCGCGGCCTCCCTCCTGGCCGCGGCAACAGGGCTTGTGGGCACATCGTGTGCCTCCCGGACTCCGTTTTCTTGTGGAGCACTCCTGGTCTAGAAAAAAATCATTATATATACGCCCGAGGGTTTTGATCTTCGTATCATGCAGTTTTCCTCTGTTTTTGTTTTGAGCCTGTTTCTGCTGCAGATCTAGACTGCTATGGCTTCCCTAAAAGCTCTGAAGGACAAGGTCTTTGAGAAGTTTATCAATCCTTACCTCGCGGAAGTGTTGCAGCACCCTCAATCTATCAAGATGAGTGAGGGGATGTTGCACATCCGTGATGTTGAGGGGCCTAAGAAGACCGGAAGCATGGAGACGAGGCTCGAAGCAATGGAGCAACAAGTCTTCAAGTGCCAAGGGATGGTGGAGCGTGGACTCAACGCCAACCACATGATGATCACGGAGTTCACCAACAAGCACAAGATGGATGCCAATGACAATTGGAAGCACCTCTCCAGGCTCTATGACACGGTTGATCAACTCCAGGGCCAGATCTATGACCTGCAGAACCAAAACTATGAGTATGAGTATAGATTTAAATCAATACGGTTGGCTGCAGATTTGAGGATTCCGGCGACTCGTTCATCCTGCCATGATGGAGCACCTATGCCTTGGAAGACGGAGGATCAGACTCATGTTGCGACTCCTCCACCACCACCAAAGGAAGACAACTGAGCATTGGTATGGGCAATCCCCTTAGCTTATGCCAAGCTTGGGGGAGTTGCCCTGGTATCGTATCACCTTTATATTTTTTGCTTTTACCATTGTTTTAGTTCTTTCCTTTTTCAGTTTTTACTTTCTTCTCTTAGTTGAGTAAGTCTTTAGTGTTTAGTTTGAGTCTTTTGCCTTGTGTCTCCCCCGATGTATTCGAGCTTGCGATCTATATAATAAAGAGTATATTAGTCAAGGGCTTTGTTTTCTGTCGTGATCAAAAGTATGAAAAGAACGATAGCATGAAAGATCATGAGATGATCTTATGGAAAGTGATAGCTTCACATATAACAAGTATGATGATTGAAACTTGTTGAGAATAGACCAACATAGGCCCCAGTCAGTGTTGGAATTAATAAGAAGTAATAAGGAAAGAGAGGTTCATATATAAATATATCGTCTTAGACACTTTTTATAATTGTCAGCACTCACCAAACTATTACATGCTTAGAAGTAGATGTTGGACAAGGAAGACAACATAATGAATTGTGTTTGCTTGGTTCCGAACAATGTTATATGATTAGAGATCCCTTAGCATGTGACGATTGCTTCCACCTCATATTAGCCAAAACTCCCGCACCAAGTAGAAATACTACTTGTGCATCCATAAACCTTCAAACCAGTCTTGCCATGAGTGTCCACCATACCTACCTATGGATTGAATAAGATCCCTCAAGTAAGTTGTCATCGGTGCAAGCAATAAAAATTGCTCTCTAATATGTCTGATCTATTAGTGTGTGGAAAATAAGCTTTATACGAACCTGTGATGAGGAAGACATAAAAGCGACAGACTGCATAATAAAGTTCTTTATCACAGGAGGCAATATAAAGTGACGTTCCTCCGCACTAAGAGGACACACATCCAAACCTCAAAAGCGCATGACAACCTCTGCTTCCCTCTGCGAAGGGCCTATCTTGTACCTTTACTTTTGTCCTTGTGAAAGTCATGGTGATCAACACCAATTCCCTATTTCGTCTTCATCTTGGTGAACGTCATATGCTTGGGAAAGATCTATATTCATATAGCAACTTGGAAATGAGTACTTATGCTTTATTATTGTTGACTTTACCCTTGAGGTAAATGGTTTGGAGGCAAAATTATAAGCCCCTATCTTTCTCTGTGTCCAACTAAAACTTTGATACCATGAGTACCACGTGAGTTGTAACAATTGTGGAAAACAAAAGAGATGATTGAGTATGTGGATTTGCTTTACAAGCTCTTATTTGACTCTCTCTGATGTTATGATAAATTGCAATTGCTTCAATGACTATGGACTGTTGTTGGCTACTTCTCGGTAAGGTTTTTGATTCATACTTTGCTTTGTGAAGGAATTGTTACTTTCCCAATAGAATCTTTATGATATTTTGCTGTTCTATGTGTGATCATGATGCCCTCATGTCCGTATTATGTTTTATCGACACCTTCATCCCTAAACATGTGGACATGTTTATGGATCTTGGTTTTCGCTTGAGGACAAGCGAGGTCTAAGCTTGGGGGAGTTGATACGTCCATTTTGCATCATGCTTTCATGTTGATATTTATCGCTTTATGGACTGTTATTATACTTTGTGGTACCATATTTATGCTGTTTCTCTCTTATTATGCAAGGTTTATTTGAAGAGGGAGAATACCGGCAGCTGGAATTCTGGACTGGAAAAGGAGCAAGTCTGAGTCCTCTATTCTGCGCAACTCCAAATGCCCTGAAAATCAACGTGGAATTTTTTGGGAATATATAAAAAATACTGGGCGAAAGAAGTGCTAGAGGGGAGCTGCGAGGGGCCCACAAGCCTGGTGGCCGCGACCTGCCCCCCTGGCCGCGGCAACAGGGCTTGTGGGCACCCTGGTGGCCCACTGGCCCCTCTTCTGCTATATGAAGGGTTTCGTCCGGAAAAAAAATCAGGGCGGAGCTTTTTCGTGGATTCTCCGCCGCCACGAGGCGGAACTTGAGCAGAACCAATCTAGAGCTCCGGCAGGACGATCCTGCCGGGGAAACTTCTCCCGGAGGGGGAAATCGTCGCCATCGTCGTCACTAACACTCCTATCATCGGAGGGGACTCGTCTCCATCAACATCTTCATCAGCACCATCTCATCTCCAAACCCTAGTTCATCACTTGTAACCAATCTCGGTCTCGCGACTCCGATTGGTACTTGTAAGGTTGCTAGTAGTGTTGATTACTCGTTGTAGTTAATGCTAGTTGGATTACTTGGTGGAAGAGTTTATGTTCAGATCCTTGATGCTACTCATTACACCTCTGATCATGATTATGATTATGCTTTGTGAGTAGTTACTTTTGTTCCTGAGGACATGGGATAAGTCATGCTAATAATAGTCATGTGAATTTGGTATTCGTTCGGTATTTTCATATGTTGTATGTTGTTTTTCCTCTAGTGGTGTTATGTGAACGTCAACTACATAACACTTCACCATTATTTGGGCCTAGAGGAAGGCATTGGGGAGTAGTAAGTAGATGATGGGTTGCTAGAGTGACAGAAGCTTAAACCCCAGTCTATGTGTTGCTTCGTAAGGGGCTGATTTGGATCCATTAGTTTAATGCTATGGTTAGACATTGTCTTAATTCTTCTTTTGTAGTTGCGGATGCTTGCGAGAGGGGTTAATCATAAGTGGGATGCTTGTCCAAGTAAGGGCAGTACCCAAGCGCCGGTCCACCCACATGTCAAACTATTAATGTAACGAACGTGACTCATATGAACATGATGAAACTAGCATGACAGAAATTCCCGTGTGTCCTCGGGAGCGTTTTTCCTCTTATAAGACTTTGTTCAGGCTTGTCCCTTGCTACAAAAGGGATTGGGCCACTTTTCTGCACCGTTGCTACTACTTGTTACTTGTTACTTTTCACCTGCTACGTTTCACCTCACTACACGATCACTTGTTACCGCTACTTTCAGTGCTTGCAGTTATTACCTTGCTGAAAACCATTTATCACACCCTTCTGCTCCTCGTTGGGTTCGACACTCTTACTTATCGAAAGGACTACGATTGATCCCCTATACTTGTGGGTCATCAATAGGCAGACATGTGTGGTTAGGCAACCCTCATGATCCAAATCTTGTACTTATGACCGTGGAATTTAATGAATAAAGAGGGTGTGATATCTAAAAAAAAAACTCGCGTTGTTTGACTCGTAACCTAACCTGCACTGCTGCTCTATCTGCCTTCCCACCAAAAGGAGGTC
The DNA here is from genome assembly GCF_904849725.1 of Hordeum vulgare subsp. vulgare. Lineage (NCBI taxonomy): Eukaryota > Viridiplantae > Streptophyta > Magnoliopsida > Poales > Poaceae > Hordeum > Hordeum vulgare. The sequence goes on along the minus strand of NC_058521.1, from coordinate 97,329,417 downwards.
CTTCACCGGGAAATACACTTCGGTTCCTGGTTGTATATGCACCCTATATGATTTTTTCTATATTAATGAATTAAAAAGTCAAAATAGTTCCAAAGTATTTTTAGATTAAATTTGACTTTGTTTTGCATTAGTATATATTTTTAATGAAAAAGTCAACAATGACTTCTAGACAAAAAAATATTTACAATTATTGGTCAATATTCATACTATTTTGACCAAAAAATTGTCTTTTTTGAAAAGAATTCTTCTTTTTATGAATTTTTTCTTACAAGTATAATGGACGGTCAAGTTAATTTCAAAAATATTTTTAGAATTTTTGGACTTTTTGTTGAATTGCTAATTTTTCTTTTTTGCATATAGGGTGTATATACACCTAGGTTCCAAAAGTTCCCCTCCGTCCTTCACCGACCTCTTCTCTCTCTCACGACTTGGACAAGCCGTAGTTGTGGCGCCAGCCATGTTCGTGTCACAACCAACTCCCCTGAACATCAATGGGATCATGCCTTCCACCTCGCCCAATTTGTGCGGGGTTGCTGGTGCCGTCCCCCTCACTCATGTTCCACGAGATGTGTCGTGGTTTTGTCACGGCAGATGTCCTCGTGAAAGGACTTAGTATTGGAGCCATCGCACTTTGGTGGCGACTCAAAGGGGTTGAACGGGACTGAGACGACGATTTACCCAGGTTCGGCCCCTCGTGAGGAGGTAAAGGCCTACGTCCTGCTTTGAGTTGTATTGATGGAGTTTCGATTACAAGGAGGGCGTAACTCGCCAGACCTAGCACTCGATGATTTCTAACCTGCCATCTACTTCCCTGGGACTCGCCTTTATATACAGGTCGAGTCCCTAGGGTTCACAAGGGTACTTTCCTTTCTACAAACCGTGACTCTTACGATCTCTAAGTCGCAATCCTTCCAAAGCTTGGAAACCTTCCGGAAGTTGTAAACCGCCATACAACCTTCGGTCTTGCCAGGCCAAGGCCCGAACCATGCTTAGATGAATCGCCAGATTTGGTGACCCGGCCCAACTAGGGAGGGTTATCAATAGTTAATATCCCCAACATTAGGCCCCAGATTGACTTGAATTTTCTTCACGCCAATATTCTTGCTCAATTTAGGGCGATTCATTTTTCATCCTCTTCTATACGCCATGAACTTAACCCGCTATCAGTTGCGGAAAGACTTAAGTCGCCATACCATTTCTCGTTGGTACCTTCTTATCCCTTGATTTCCGGAAAAGATAATGACGTAATCCCAACGGATCCTTCAGTATCGTTATCCCAAAATTTTCGGAGCGCCATCATGGCGAATCTTTATCTTTTGGTGGTTCCCGCTCGTGGCGCCTCGATTCCAGCGCCTGCCCTGTTAAATAGGTGGGGGGAGAGGACTGGGCGCATGCCACCTACCAGTCTTGTCGCCCTTCTCCCCATTATCATAGCGAAAACCCTCATCGTCTTCGGAGAGTTCCGCCACCAACCGTGGTCCTCGCCGTCGTCCAAAAACTTTGGCGCCGCCCGAGGACCTTGTCGCCGCCAAGCACTTCTCCGCGGCCGAGCAATCCGCCGTTATCGACCGTCTCGTCGTCGTCGAACACCTCGTCACCGCCGAACACTTCGTCGCCGCCCAAAGTTTTCGCGCCCATCCGGAAGCCTTCATCACCGTCGACCATCTCCAGCTGAATCCACCAGGTTAGGCTTCCATTATTCAAGAGCAGATCTCAGTTCTCTTTCGAAGTTCATCACTGCCTTGTTCTTGGCGTTTCCCAAATAGTTGTTACTTGTTCCTGATTAATTGATGGCGACGATGACGAGAAAACCAATGTCTTTGATACCTTTATCTGTCCGCTCTTGATTTGCACACTTAGAGTAGTACTTCACCAAATCAACAGTATTATCCCATCTTAGTCGTTGGTTGCCGTATCCGATCATTTTCTGCGTTTATTTCCATCTGTCCAGTAGATCCATAATCTACCGCTTGTTATGTGAAAATTGTTTGTAGTCTTCATACTTCGCCATTTTTGGATAAATGCCTTTGACGCCTTGAAACACCGCTCCCTTAAGTAGTCAAAGTTTCGTAAGTCGCCCTAGCAACCTGACCCGGGCCTTCATTGGCGGATCAAAAAATTTCCTCAGCCAGCGGAAAAATTACTTGGCGAGTCAAATGAAATTGTTTCACCTCTTACAGTAGATGTTTTGGCGTGTCAATTCACCCGTACTTTATCCCTTTGTAGCATGGGCGCCGTCTTCAAAAGTGACTGACTCCCTACCAAGGTTAATGATGCCATACTAGAGGATTATGTGAAAACGGGAAATTTGGACCCTCAGGATGTTATCGGTTGGCGTACCGGGTTCGGAGAAGAAATCCCCAATCCCAAAGAAGGGGAAATAGTTGTTTTCGTTGAACACCTTGAGCGGGTTTTTAAGCCGCCTGGATCGAAGTTCCTCAGAGACGCCATGGCTTTCATGAATGTCCGCCTCCAAGATCTAGGGCCCAATTCGATAAGCAACCTATGCCAGTTCCAGGTGTTTTGTGAGGCTTACTTGCGGATGGAACCCTCAGTTCCTTATTCTGGTATTTCTTCCACTTAAATCGCCAAACAGAATTTCACAATGGCCCCAGCTTGGGGCTCGACGGTGTAAATGTTCAGCGCCGCAGGGATAGCCAATTTGCGTCACTCGCCATGCCAAGCCACCCCAAAGGCTGGGGCGAGTCTTGGTTCTATTGTCAAGAAACCTTGCCTGTAGGTGAAAACAAACTTCTGGGTTATAGGGAAGATCGCCTTCCAACGAATTTCAAGCTCCCAGACAAGCTCACCGAAGAGGAGGAGTCAGATTTTATCCCAGTATTGTCCGAGTTAAGATCTTTGACAAACAACGGCCTTACTGGAGTTGACTTGATCCACTGCTGGTCGAATGGCACATCCTCCCTTTAAGTCGCCGGGACGGGTTAATGTGTGAATTCGACGGCACTCTAGATCATCCTCAATGCTACTTCCACACGGCTCTAACGGAAAGTGATATTGTCACCATCATCAAGAAGCTGACCGGTGAGCCCGCGGGAAAATGCGGCCAAATAGGTCTCAAACCTTTCTGCAAGATTAATCCGGCACCCAAGGTAAACAACTTTAACCCGCCTTTTGTCTTTTACTTCTTATGTCTCATTCGGACTATGGCCTCTTATAGAATATGCCATTTCAGAAAGGTGATAAATTTTGGTCCAAGAGGCCTAAAAAGTCAGCCATGAAGCAAGCTAGGCCGCCTCCAAAGAAGAAATCCAAGGGCAAGGGCAAAGCTGCTGTGACTGAATCATCCGAGGCCGATGAATCCCAAGTCGGCGACGCATCTTCGGAGGTAAAAACCTATCCTTTCTTAACTCGCCATTCATTACTGATAACTTTGTGTTTATACCTCTACATCTCTTGAATAGAATGAAGACAACGAAAGCCAGGAGGATTCCGTAGACGTAATTTCTGTTTCCTCCGATTCATCTCCTTCTCCACCTAAGCCGGCCAGGCGAATTTGTGGGAAAGTTCCCTTCTCACACCCAAATGCTTGTTTGGACCCAAATTTTCTTCTGAAGAAAGCACAACACACTTCAAATCGGAAGACCCGAAGTCATTCCGGCAATTTGGTGTCCGGTTTACCAACAAGGAACAAGAAAAGGCCAAATGAGGTATCCTTTAACAACACTTCTTCACGTCTTTTTGGATCGCATTTGTAACCTGCTTATATCTTCGACGTACAATTCTTGCAGAGTTCTCCTCCTACATCTGGCGACTCAGTAATGTCGGCACTTCCGCCAATGATCCGTGTCCCTGGGTAAGTCTTTTGATAATTTTTACTTTGAATCTGACGGTGATAAGTTTTCAGTCCTTTAAACGCACCCCCTTCTCCTTTCAGGGCACACGCAAAGAAAAGAAAAACTGGCGGGTCAACTCCCATCATAATCTCGGAGCCTATTGAAAAGCCGACGCCGATCCAAGACAACCCGAACCAAACAAACCCGAGGATCAAGTGGATCTCCCTAGCTCTCCCAAGGAAACAGTGGATGCCCCCAAGCCGCCAAGTCCATTGACAACAGTAGAAGACCCGGACGCTGTAATTATCACTGGTACTAGCTTCTCTAAACCGGCCACAACGGTTTTATCGAAGCATTGTATCATCATCAGCTCAAACTATTCCTGAGTATGAACTCTCCAAGGCTAAGCTCTCTCAATATGAACATCTGGAATTCAAAGAACTTTGCTCTGGTTTTGCAAGTCGCCTGGAGGCGAGTTATGAGATGGAGAAAAGCCTGCTTCGGATGCTGAAAAACAAACATGAGGTACGTTTTGTTGTATACTATATTATCCCCATTAACCCCCAAGGGCCGGGTCATCAGTAAAAATATGAGCCGGGTCTTGATGATTTGAAAAACTTTCGACCAGTAACCCCCAAGGGCCGGGTCATCAGTAAAAAGATGAGCCGGGTCTTGATGACTTGAAAAACTTTCGACCAGTAACCCCCAAGGGTCGGGTCATCAGTACAAAGATGAACCGGGTCTTGATGACTTTAATTTTTTTCGACCAGTAACCCCCAAGGGCCGGGTCATCAGTAAAAAGATGAGCCGGGTCTTGATGACTTCAAATTTTTCGACCAGTAACCCCCAAGGGTCGGGTCATCAGTAAAAAGATGAGCCGGGTCTTGATGACTTGAAAAACTTTCGACCAGTAACCCCCAAGGGCCGGGTCATTAGTAAAAAGATGAGCCGGGTCTTGGTGCTGTATAATTTTGTCTGAAAAAAATTATACATTAGCCCCCAAGTGTCAGGGATGTTGCTTGCAATAGTTCTGAGACTTGCCCCTTAACCATATGCTTCAACAGGAATCTCTTATCCAGACTGAATCAACACTTGGCGACTTGAAGAAAAGCTTATCTGATCAGCAGGATGCCCGGGCCAAATCAGAGGAGAAGTATCAACTGGCTTTAGCTGAGATGGAAAAGCTAAAATCCGATTTAAAAAAGGCTCAAGCTGACCAAAATGTTTTAACAAAGCGAGCAGAAAAGGCTGAAGCCAAGCTGGTTACTGTGCAACAAGAGCTGTCCGGCTTAAAACGACATATCTCAAACATGGCGCAAGCCGTCTTTGGTAAAAGACTAACTCTTGACCTTTGTAAACAAATAACTTTTATCTGAGTCGCTCATTATCATTACCCCTTATACAGGTCTGAGAGCCGCCAACCTTCAAGATGATTGCGTCCTGACGCTGAAGGCGATTTACACGTTGACGGAGCAGCTATACACCGGCAGCTTACTGACTGTGAAAGCGATGATGGGCGCCAAGGAGCCTATAACATCAATAAAGAAGATGCTTGTCTGCCTATCCACGCTTCCTCCCCAAATTGGCGAGTTAACTCGTTCAGCCGCCCGGAAAGGAGTGCTGATTACACTAAGTCGATGCTTAACATATGCTCCAGAGATAAACCCAGAAGAAGTAGCGGCAGGCTTTCCTCAACTCAAGGATGATGGGTCAGAATTCGCCGAAGAGGACTACTAGCGTGTTGTCAAGGACTCCCGTCTGGCGGCGACTCAACTTGCTGCAAGCTTGGACTTATCAAAATATCAAGCTGCCTATGACAATAAGAACAAGAAGGTCAACCCGCCAACCTTTGTGACTACCAGCTTAACTCCGCGTCGACCCAAGAATCCTTTTGACTTGGACGCGGACCTCTCATCAATCCTGACCGATGAAGATGAATTTGCCGCTCTATCCAAGTGTAACTGGGTACTGGGCGACTTGCAGATTGAGGTTGGCCAAAGCTCGTAGCAGGCTGATCCAAGGGCATCAGCAGAATAAAATTTCATTGATTTGGCCATGAGAGCCATGTAATAGGTCTCCTTTAGGAATCAACACTGCTTTTGTGGCACCTTTAAAAAAATCCTTATGTCGCCCTTGAGGCTTTTTTATCATAATACTTGACCCGCCATTTGAGGCTTTTTTATCATAATACTTGACCCGCCATTGAGGCCTTTTTATGATGCTTAATCCGCCATGGATAGAGTGATTTTGATCATCAACCTGTTCTAAGCTTGAAAAACATATATGAAACCATCTCAATGAATAATAAGTGATAACAAATAGCAGTCGCCCCAAAATATTTTGAGACGAATCAGAAAAAAGTCTGAAAAACCTTGCAGCAGTGCCAGGAAGGTAAAAAATAACAATTTCGTCGGCTCATAAGGTCGCGACAGGATAGGGCGAGTCAAAAAAGCTCAAACGCCACCCAAAATAGCAATTTCATCGGCTCATAAGGTCGCGACAGGATAGGGCGAGTCAAAAAAGCTCAAGCGCCACCCAAAATAGCAGTTTCGTCGGCTCATAAGGTCGCGACAGGATAGGGCGAGTCAAAAAAGCTCAAGCGCCACCCAAAATAATGATTTCGTCGGCTCATAAGGTCGCGAGAGGATAGGGCGAGTCAAACAAGCTCAAGCGCCACCCAAGATAATGATTTCATCGGCTCATAAGATCGCGACAGGATAGGGCGAGTCAAACAAGCTCAAGCGCCACCCAAGATAATGATTTCGTCGGCTCATAAGGTTGCGACAAGATGGGGCGAGTCAAACAAGCTCAAGCACCACCCAAGATAATGATTTCGTCGGTTCATAAGGTCGCGACAGGATGGGGCGAGTCAAACAAACTCAAGCGCCACCCAAGACAATAATTTCATAGGCCAAATGGATAATAAAATTGATCTCAATGAGAGGAAGCCCCCAAGTCGGGAGGCGTTTTAATTTTATTGCTTTATAGTAAGAACTGAAAAACTTACAAAATGCAGAGCTTAAAAGCTCAAGTGTAGTAAGGCCGTAAGTGGGCAATATTCCAGGGGCGAGTCGACTCAGCCTCCATGGTTGGCCGGTTAGACCGGAGATCCACCAGATAGTAAGAGCTGTTGTGAAGATTTTTGCTGACGACGAACGGTCCTTCCAATGGTGGTGATAACTTATGCAAGCCAACACGATCCTGTATCAGCCGAAGCACTAAGTCGCCTTCCTGAAAGGTTCGGCTCTTGACCCGGCGGTTGTGATAACGCCGTAAATCCTGGTGATAAATGGCCGATCGGGCCACAGCCAAGTCACGCGCCTCCTCTAAGGCGTCCAAAGAGTCTTGACGCGCCAGTTCGTTGTCCTGTTCCACATAAGCGGCGACTCTGGGCGAGTCATGCCTTATGTCAGTGCGAAGAACAACTTCTGCTCCATAGACCAGAAAGAAAGGGGTAAAACCCGTGGACCAGTTCGGGGTGGTCCGGATGCTCCATAACACTGAAGGCAGCTCCTCAACCCAACATCCCGGGGTTTTTTCCAAGGGAACCATGAGCCGGGGCTTGATTCCCCGTAAAACTTCCTGATTCGCCCGTTCCGCCTGCCCATTAGATTGCGGGTGAGCGACCGCAGAAACATCAAGCCGGATATGCTCTCGATGGCAAAACTCCTGCATCGCCCCTTGAGACAAATTAGTGCCATTATCAGTAATGATACTGTGTGGATATCCGAACCAGAAGATCAGCTTTTTGAAGAATTTGACCGCCGTCTCCGCATCGCAAGTTCCAACAGGCTCTGCCTCAACCCACTTGGTGAACTTATCAACCGCCACCAGCAAATGGGTTTTCTTGTTGGATGAAATTTTAAAGGGGCCAACCATGTCTAACCCCTAGACCGCGAAAGGCCAAGTGATGGGAATCATTCTTAGTTCTTGAGCCGACACATGAGCCTGTCGTCCATAACGCTGGCATCCCTCGCATCGACGAACTATCTCTTCTGCATCTGCATGAGCCGTCAACCAAAAGAAACTATGACGGAATGCCTTTGAAACCAAAGAGCGTGACCCGGCGTGATGCTCACAATCTCCGGAATGAATGTCATTTAGGATTATGCATCCTTCTTCGGAGGAAACACATCGTTGAAAACCCCAGAGGCACTCCGCTTATATAATTCGCCATTGATGATCACCATGGATTTGCTTCGCCGAACAATTTGGCGGGCTGAAACTTCGTCTGTTGGTAAGTCGCCCCGAGCGAGATAGGCCAGATAGGGAAGAACCCAATCCGGCGTGACGTGGAGAGCCGCCACGAATTGAGACTCAGGATCTGGTATCGCTAACTCCTCCTCTGACGGCAAACTTACGGAGGGATTATGCAAAATATCCAGAAAAACATTGGGGGGAACCGGCTTTCACTGGGAACCAAGACGTGAAAGGGGTGTCAGCTGCCTCGTTAAGGTGTCGGTCAATGTGATCAACCTGATAGCCATGGAAATGACCCGCCACATCGGAAACAGCTCTTCTGTAAGCCTCCATCACGGGGTCTCGAGAATCCCAAGTGCCTGAAACTTGTTGCGCCTCCAGATCAGAGTCGCCAAAACATCTGACCCGCGTAAAGTTCATCTCCTTGGCGAGTCGCAAGCCGTGAAGCAAAGCTTCATATTCCGCAGCGTTGTTAGTGCACGGAAAAATGAGTCGGAGTACATAACAGAATTTATCTCCTTGAGGGGACACCATTACCACACCAGCCCCCAAGCTTTCCAGCTGTCTGGATCCATCAAAATAAATAGTCCAGTATGTAAGATCAGGCCTGTATTCTGGGGCCTGCAACTCCGTCCAATCATTGACGAAATCAACTAAGGCTTGAGATTTGATGGCTTTGCGAGGGGTGTATCGTACGTGATGCGGCCCAAGTTCAATCACCCACTTGGCAATCTGCCCTGTTGCCTCCCGATTCTGGATGATGTCCCCGAGGGGGGCGGAACTAACCACCGTGATGGGATGTTCTTGAAAATAATGCTTAAGCTTCTGACTCGCCATAAACACCCCATACTCTATCTTCTGCCAATGTGGATACCATTGCTTGGAAAGAGTTAGCACTTCGCTGACAAAATACACCGGGCGCTGCACTGGGTATTCCTTCCCTTCCTCCTTCCTTTCAACGACCACCGCCACACTTACTGCTTTAGAGTTTGCCGCAATATACAAAAGCATGGGTTCTTTCTCAGCCGGGGCGGCCATGACCGGCGGTTTGACCAGTTGCCGTTTCAAGGCTTCGAAAGCTTCATTTGCTTCATCTGTCCAAACAAAATGGTCAGATTTCTTTAGTAATTGATAAAGGGGAATCGCCTTTTCTCCCAGGCGGCTTATGAAGCGACTTAAAGCCGCAATGCGACCCGCCATTCATTGGACTTGTATAACATTTTCCGATTTTCCAAGGGACGTAACTGCTTCGATTTTGTCCGGGTTAGCCTCAATGCCACGCTCAGACACCAGGAAGCCCAACAATTTCCCTGCAGGAACACCAAAAATACACTTGGTGGGATTGAGCTTCATCTGATACACCTGCAGATTATCGAAAGTTTCCTTGAGATCCTCCAGTAGCGTCTCCCCCTGGCGGGTTTTAACCACAATGTCATCGACATAGGCGTGGACATTGCGTCCGATTTGGCTGCGGAGGCAATTCTGGATGCAGCGCTGATAAGTCGCCCCTGCACTCTTGAGTCCAAACGGCATGGACACATAGCAAAAAGCCCCAAAGGGGGTTATAAAAGCTGTTTTCTCTTGATCCTCCATGTCCATCTTGATTTGGTGATATCCAGAGTAGGCGTCCAAAAAGCACAAACGTTCTCATCCCGCCACCGAGTCAATAATCTGGTCGATGCGGGGAAGAGCGAAAGAATCTTTTGGACAAGCTCTGTTGAGGTCCGTGTAATCAATGCACATACGGAAAGTACCATTCTTTTTGAGTACCAAGACCGGGTTAGCCAACCATTTGGGGTGGAAAACTTCTACGATGAATCCGGCGGCTAAAAGACGGGCAACCTCTTCCCCGATTGCCTTGCGCCGTTCCTCGTTAAACCTGCGAAGATACTGCTAGATAGGTTTTGCCTTTGGGTCAACATTAAGATGGTGCTCAGCGAATTCTCTCGGCACACCAGGCATGTCAGAAGGTTTCCATGCGAAGATGTCCCGATTCTCACGGATGAATTCGATGAGCGTGCTTTCCTATTTGGGATCCATACCCGTCCCAATGGTGAACTGCTTGGATGAATCGCCAGGAACGAAATCAACCGTTTTAGTGTCATCCGTTGGTTTGTACTTGAGGGGCGGCTCAGCATCTGTCGTTAGCTTCTTTAAGGGTGACATGTCAGCCGGATCAACATTGGCCCGATGATATTTGAGCTCCTCTGCAGTGCAGGCGACTTCCGCATAAGCCGCGTCCCCTTTTTCACATTCCTTTGCAATCCTTCTATCACCGTCAACCGTGATGGGTCCCTTAGGACCAGGCATCTTGAGTTTAAGGTAAACATAGCATGGGCGAGCCATGAACCGGGCGTAAGCCGGCCGCCCAAATAGCGCATGGTAGGGGCTTTTCAATTTGACCACCTCAAACATCAGCGACTCACTCGTGTAGTTATATGCTGTTCCAAATGCAACCGTGAGTCTGACTCGGCCTATGGGGTACACCGATTTGCCCGGGACGATTCCGTGGAATACCGTGGTTGAAGGCATCAAATCCTTTTCCAATAGGTTCATCCTTTGGAAAGTGTCAAAATACAAGATATTAATGCTGCTGCCACCATCCATTAGTAGTTTCGACAGGGTGTACCCCCCAACTTGGGGAGCTACGACCAACGCTAAGTCGCCAGGATTGTCAACTCTTGGTGGATGATCCTCCCTACTCCATGATATGATCTGCTCGGACCAGTGGAGGTACCTGGGAAGTGCCGGCTCAGACACACTGTACGTCCGGTGACTCACCTTTTTATCACGCCTGCAAGCATTGGTGGTGAAAACGTGGTACTGCCCATTGCTTAACTGTTTGGGGTTGTTGCAAAAGCTGCCGTTGTCATCCTGACCCTGCGAAGCTCCCTGTGGGGGCGGTTGCTGTAAAACTTCGGGCGGGATATACCGCCTCTGGTGATGCACGGGATACTGTCCGTTGCTCGGCTGCGAGCCCCCCCTGAGCCCCCGGCTCGGGAAAACCGCCAAAGGGGTTCTGACATTGGTTGGGTGCAGCAAACTGCTCCTGCCGTTGGTCCGGGTCACCATTTTGCCCTTTTTTGATCGCCTCCGCCCGAAACTCCCGCATCACGTAACAGTTCTCCTAGGAATGAGTCGCCGGTCCGTCTGCCATGGCATGGTGCGGGCAAGGGCCCTTGAGTAACTCTTCATAGTTACACGGCTTTTTACCACTGTATCCCCTGTTTTTCTTCTGGCATTGGTTGCCATTGTTGGTGTTGGTATTGGCGACTAAATCCGAAGATTCCTCCTGCTGCCTTCTCTTGCCATTGGCTCCCTGATTGTGGCGGTTACGTCCCTGGAACCGGGTATGATTTTTGGATGACTCGCCCTTCCTTGGCGAGTTAGCTTTACCGTCCTCACCGGGATCTTTGGTGTCGTCCGCTTCAGCGTATCTAGTGAGGGTATCCATTAGCTCCCCCATGTCTTGGACCTTTCGCTTGAGTCGCCCCAACTTCTGCACCAGAGGTTCATAATGGCAATTCTGCTCGAGGATCAACACAGCCTGAGCCGCCGTAATACCGTCTGATGAATGAATAATTTCTGCGACCCGCCGTGACCAATGGTGGGCCGACTCATCGGGGCGCTGAACGCAGTGCTGCAGATCGACAATCGTCATTGGACGTTTGCAGGTTCCTCGGAAGTTTTTGACAAAGCGCTCTTTCAATTCAGCCCAGGTCTAGATGGAGTTGGGGGGTAAGTTTTTTAACCAAGTACGCGTTGTCCCTTCGAGCATCATCGTGAAGTATCTGGCGCAAACTGCTTCGTTTACGTCGAGCATGTCCATGGCGATTTCATAACTCTCGACCCACGACGCCGGCTCAAGGTCCGGGGTGTAGTTAGGCACCTTTCTTGGTCCTTTAAAATCCTTGGGCATTCGTTCGTTGCGAAGGGCGGGGGCCAAGCACGACACCCCCACTCGTCCACCGCTCCCGACGAGAGGGGCTGGGGCGACTTGGATGTCCGGGAGATCCCGGCCCGACGGGTTTTGATGATCAGGCGGGTTATCCTGGGGGATGAGTCGCGGTCCGCTGTTTACAGCGGGCTGGTCCTCTGGCCGACTCCTGGTGTGACTCGCCTGGGGAGTGGAATGCAGCCTATCTAGGCTATGTGAGAACTGGGCGTTTTGAACCACCGCCGTCATCAACATCTCAATGGCGTTCCTTGCTTCTATCTCGGCAGGAGTATTGCCGTGAATCGGAAGAGATTCCAAATGGCGAGTTGCGGCGAGGACGTTGTCCACTGGGTTGGAAAAGTGACCTTGAGGTGTCCGGAATCGGGGAATGCGATCCACAATTGGTTGAGCCGGCGGGTTAGGCGGTTGGCCCGGTCCTCCCCCTGGGGTGGCTCCCGCCCCGGGAGTTCGCGGAGTATTGAACAGGCGGGTCGGGTTGAGATCACGGGGCAGGCGACCCTGGTGCCTCTGCTGATGGACAACGTCAAATGCGCGCTGGTGTCACCAGTTGTCAGTATTTAAGCGAGTTATCTCGGCGGTAATTTGAGCTTGCCGGGTCTCGATCCCGGCGGACTCCACCTTGGCATCCCGATGAGCCTTTGCCACTGCTTCTCTTAGTTTTGCCAATTCCGTGTTTACTGCCTCCTGGTTTTCCGGTGTGATGGGGGTCGCCATAAGCCTTGTAATTTCCGCTGCTAATTCCACCAAGACAGCGGCCGGGCTTCTAGATGTCTCGCCAGTTCCATCCCCGCCTGCCGGGCTTGGCGAGGGTTGAGTCGCCCCAGCCATGTAAATGGCGATCTGACGGCGGGTTCGGTCAAGGACTTCGGGGTCCATGGCCAGCGACAAGCCCCCAAGACAATCCCCATGTAGAGACCGGATTGAATCTGAATCGCCCATGGATGATTCGTCATCAGTGTTGATTGGTGTGGTTTCCCGGGTCGCTGAGTGTTCTGGTTCCTCCGATCCCTGCGTGAACCCAACAAAGACTGGGCGAGTTAGATTTGGCGTCGTTACTGGGAGACGTACCTGGCCGGCTCGACGATGTCGGTGGAGATGTCCGGCTCAGGCACGGATGATCCAATCATGCCGATGAAGATGTTGATCTTGCCGAAGGGGACCCTGTAACCAGATTCGATCGAATCCGCCTCGGGCCCCCATTGCAGGTTGTTGATGTAGTACTTCCCACGGTGGCTCCGAGTCATGAGCCCCGTCGCGTAGCTCCCAAACCCTGGTAGGGCTCCCTTTGAGAACTCAACTCCACCGTGCGTAGGCCCCATGGTGGGCGCCAACTATCGTGGTTTTGTCACGGCAGATGTCCTCGTGAAAGGACTTAGTATTGGAGCCATCGCACTTTGGTGGCGACTCAAAGGGGTTGAACGGGAGTGAGACGGTGATTTACCCAGGTTCGGCCCCTCGTGAGGAGGTAAAGGCCTACGTCCTGCTTTGAGTTGTATTGATGGAGTTTCGATTACAAGGAGGGCGTAACTCGCCAGACCTAGCACTCGATGATTTCTCACCTGCCCTCTTCTTCCCTGGGACTCGCCTTTATATACAGGTCGAGTCCCTAGGGTTCACGAGGGTACTTTCCTTTCTACAAACTGTGACTCTTACGATCTCTAAGTCGCCATCCTTCCAAAGCTTGGAAACCTTCCGGAAGTTGTAAACCGCCATACAACCTTCGGTCTTGCCAGGCCAAGGCCCGAACCATGCTTAGATGAATCGCCAGATTTGGTGACCCGGCCCAACTAGGGCGGGTTATCAATAGTTAATATCCCCAACAAGATGGCCTCTTGTCGTTTCTCTCCCCCTAGCAGTCTTGACTCCCCGCGCCACCATGACGCCGGCCTTGCGAGGCATGTCCCTAACGTCATACTTCCTGAACACCTCCTCGTCCCTTGGCGGGGGTTCATCCGCATTGCTATCTTTTTTCCATGCAGGGGGGCCTTGAGCGTGCCTGCAAAGAGGCCCACATTCTTGATAGTCCTCCGCGCTTGGGCATGGTTGATAAAGAGGCGAAGAAAACTCAAGTATTATGCCACTACCTAGCGCGCCAAATATTGACGCATGATCGTTGAGGTTGGGGATCAAGGTTAACCCTCTTTTACTTTTTGGCCAGGGTTAAAACACTTCCATAAACTTCTCGTCCAAACCAAACATGAATCTTTCGATTCATCATGCTTTAGCTCTTGATCTGCTTATATGAGTGGTTACAACCTATCGGTCGGGGTAGTACTACTCGGGGCATCACTATTGCTCTTCTCCTAGCTCTAGTCTTCTGTGGAACTTGTCAAGGAAACTAATCTAGTCAAGTCTCCTCCACATTCATGGTTGTGGTCCTTCTCTTATATAGGCGTGGGGTACAACAGTACCCTTTACAAATCTCCAGATGCGTTGAATTTCTCAAGGGTACAAAACTACATATCTCACATGGGTCAGTGAGGCGGTTGCGATGTAGTGGAGGGCAGATCAAGGCGATTCCTTGAGCAAAAGTTCCATCTGGATAGCTCACCGGGCGTGTGGCATAAATTTATTGTAGTTACATCGCTTGTAGTGCTGTCAAAGTTAAAGAGATAGGGCACATGTCACATCTCTCATGAGCGTCAGCCGATAACATCACATGATGAGACGAACCGTCGCGTTGTAGACTCATGATGAGTATCTTCAAAGCATAGACTGTCGTAGGCATGGTGCCTACATTAATTATGACAGTGAGCCCAAGCAAACTCTAAGGCTAGTTGTAATGGGGAGTATCATATACTAGTATCATGCATATGATACTAGGGTATGATACTACATCCGTAATGCATAGTAAAATATGCTAGTATCATAGAACCGTTAATTTATTGCCATGCATGATACATACTAACACAACATTTAATATGATACAATATCATAATATGATACTCAATCATCTCTTTCTTCATTTAATTGTATGTCACCTCATAAAATATGCCTAATTAGCATGCATGAGACTACTTATGATACTTGCATTACGACCAGTTTAAGTGAGCCTCTCAAACCTATTTCATGACCTTGCGGGTAGTTAACTTTTGGGTGGCCCACTAAAGCACAATTGGTGCTGGACTAGTACTAATGTTTGGAGACATGCCCTCATCACCTCCCGGAGCTCCGCGAATTGTCACTATCCGAGATTGAAGCCTTCATGCTCGCGGAATCCTGAATAACATTCCTCCTGCCTTTTGGTGCTATATTAGATGCATCTTTAGGGGCCCTAGGGACCATTTACCCTGCATCGTTGACACTAATGGGTCATATAGGTGTCAGCGAGGACTTCTTTTTGCTAAAATTATACTTCCAAATAGTCATCATCGATGCCCCCTCGGGCGCTACTAAAGAGGGGTAATGTGGGGGAGAGCGCCTAATTAGCATTTATAGCGCCCTTAGGCTAGTGGCGCTCACACACGTGCTATATGGCCCAAGGCACATGATACCTTTTGAGCACCAAATATTTGACCGATCCTTGACTTTCGAAAAAAAAATCATAATTTGAAAAAAAGTTCACGAAAATGAAAAGGTTCACAACTTTGGGAAAAGATCAAGAAAATCAAAAAAATATGAATTTGAAAATGTTTGCAAATTTTCAAAACATGAAATTTAAAAAAAAACACTTCTTAAATGATAATAAATATTGTGAATTTTAAAAACATCCATGAATTAGGGGAAACTTTGGCCAATTTGGAAATTATTCATGATTTTGACAAAAAACATAAAAACTGGAAATTGTTAATAATTATTATAGTAAAAAAAGAAAAAGAAAAAATAGAAACAAAAAGAAAAACAAAAATAAATAGGAAAAAAAAAAAGAAAATCAAAGAAATTGATCAAGAAACTATTTGAAAAAATCCACTTAAAATCTAGCCCACTAAAGTAAGTGGAACCTTATTGTCCCAAAACAGGTGTCAAGAGATAATGGAATCTTCTATTTGCCGCATTTTGCGGTAAGTAGACGATGCTTCGCATACCCCACGTGTTGGTGATATAACCCGTGGATTTAAACCGCCCTATGGGGCCGGGTCAAGCCGCAAGGACAACACGAGAAGATGGGTCGGAGGACTTAGTCGACAAGCCACCAAGCAGCCCATCACCACAAGACGACAGCTCAAAGACGTACGAGGCAGGAAACGCCAGAAGCTTTCCTGACTTGGGAAGAAATATATGATAGATTTGCAGTAGGTCACGGGTGTTTATTCGACCTGGACTCCATTGTAAACTTGGGGCCTCTACCTATATATAAAGGAGAGCCCTAAAGTAAGAGGGTTCAAGTAAGAAACCCTCGAGAGCTAGGTTAGCGATTCCGCACCCTTGTAATCGAGATTCCCATCAACACAAACACAAAGCAAGAAGTAAGATTTTGTTTCCATTGGAGGGGTTGAACCTGGGTAAATACGCCTCTCGTTTCCCAATCAACCCCTTCAAGTCGCCACACCGCGACAATGGCCTCACAACTAAGTCCGTTCATGAGGACATCTGTCGGACAGTTGGCGCCCACTATGAGGCTATCGCAAGGTGGAGTTGAGTTCTCGGAGGGAGATCTTCCGGGATTTGGGAGTCGCGCGGTGGCCATGATGATCAAGAGTCGCCACAACGATCGCTACATCGACAACACAGGTTGGGGATTTAAGGTCGACTTAGCAGAAACTAATCCGCAGATCCCCTTTAGTCAGATCTATGAAATGGTGCCTCGGTCGGACATCTACACCACCATCAACGAGCCGACTCGGCGTGACCGATGCCATCGATTTCAAGCTGGTCATCATCAGGTCTTCCTTGGATTCACCCACAGACTCAGCCTTGCGGATGAACCGTCAAGCAGTGAGGGTATCCTTGATGACCCACAAGTATAGGGTATCTATTGTAGTCCTTTCAATTAATAAGAGTGTCGAACCTAACGAGGAGAAGAAGGAAATGACAAGCAGTTCTCAGTAAGGTGTTCTCTGCAAGCACTGAAATTATCAGTAACTGATAGTTTTGTGATAAGGTGATTCGTAACGGGTAGCAAGTAATGAATGTAACAAAGGTGCAGTAAGGTGTCCCAATACTTTTGGTACCAAAGGACAAGCCTGGACAAACTCTTATATAAAGCAAAGTGCTCCCAAGGACACATGGGAATTACGGTCAAGCTAGTTTTCATCATGTTCATATGATTCACGTTCATTACTTTGATAATTTGATATGTGGGTGTACCTGCGCTTGGGTGCTGCCCTTACTTGGACAAACCTCCCACTTATGATTAACCTCACTTGCAAGCATCCACAACTACGAAAGAAGAATTAAGATAAATCTAACCATAGCATGAAACATATGGATCCAAATCAACCCCTTACGAAGCAACACATAAACTAGGGTTTAAGCTTCTGTCACTCTAGCAACCCATCATCTACTTATTACTTCACAATGCCTTCCTCTAGTCCCAAATAATGGTGAAGTGTCATGTAGTCGACGTTCACATGAAACCACTAGAGGAGAGACAACATACATCTCATCAAAATATCAAACCAATACCAAATTCACAAGATTACTTATAAGGAGACTTATCCCATGTCCTCAGGAACAAAAGTAACTACTCAGAAAACATATTCATGTTCATAATCAGAGGAGTATTTGTAATAATTAAGGATCTGAACATATAATCTTCCACCAAGTAAACCAACTAGCATCAATTATGAGGAGTAATCAACACCACTAGCAACCCACAGGTACCAATCTGAGGTTTGAGACAACGATCGGATACAAGAGATGAACTAGGGTTTGGAGGGGACATGGTGCCGATGAAGATGTTGATGGAGATTGACCCCCTCTCGATGAGAGGACCGTTGGTGATGATGATGGCTTCGATTTCCCCCTCTGGGAGGGAAGTTTCCCCGGTGGAATAGCTCCGCCGGAACTCTAGATTGTTTCTGCCCAGGTTCCACCTCGAGAAGGCGGCGCTTCCTCCCAAAAGATGTAATATGATTTATTTTTCAGGTCAAAACCCTTCATATAGAAGAAGATGGGAGCGAGAGGCCTGCCAGGGGCCCCACAAGCCTGCAGGGCGGGACGAGGGGGGTAGGTCGCGCCCCTGGCTTGTGGCTACTTGGTGGGTCCCCCGAGGTATCTCTTTCGCCCAATATTTTTTATATATTCCAAAATAATTCTCCGTAACTTTTCAGAACTTTTGGAGCTGTGCAGAATATGCCTCTAAGAATTGCTCCTTTTCTGGTCCAGAATTTCAGTTGCCGGCATTCTCCCTCTTCCTGTAGACCTTGTAAAATAAGAGAGAAAAGGCATAAGTATTGTACCATAATGTGTAATAACAGCCAAAATGCAATAAATATCAATATAAAAGCATGATGCAAAATGCGCGTATCAACTCCCCCAAGCTTAGACCTCGCTTGTCCTCAAACGAAAGCCGAGATCGATAAATATGCCCACATGTTTAGAGATAGAGGTGTCGATAAAATAAAATACGAACAAGAGGGCATCCTGATAATATTTAGAACAACAACACATATTGACATATAATCTCTTATGCTAGAGTAACAATTCATTCACATGATAGAATATGAATCAAGAACTCTATTGAGAACTAACAAACTATGATCTTAGTCATTGAAGCAATTCCAATTTATCATAACATAGGAAAGAGTCAATATAAGAGCTTGTAAAGAAAATCCACATACTCAATTATCTCATGGTCTTTCATAATTGCTTACACTCACGCGATACTCATGAGGTCAAAGCTTCCGTCGGACACAGAGAATGATAGGGGCTTACAATTTGCCTCCCAACTATTCACCTCAAGGGTAATGCCAACATTAATCTCATGTTCACCCACCTCCGAGTGGATATATGTGTCTAGATCATTCTCCGACATATGACGCTTGCCAAAAATAAAGGAGAAATAAAGGAAATGGTGAAGATCACCACGACTCTTACTTAAGGATAAGTACTAGAAAATAAAAGTAAAAGATAGGCCCTTCGCAGAGGGAAGCATAGGTTGTCATGCACTTTTATAGTTGTATGCGCAACCCCTTAATGCAAAAGAAAGTCACTTTATATTGCCCCTTGTGATAAAGAACTTTATTGTTAGTACATCGCTTTTATTTCTTCCATATCACAAGTTCGTATAAAGCTTATTTTCCTCACACTAATTGATCACACATATTTAGAGAGCAATCTTTATTGCTTGCACCGATGAAAACTTACTTGAAGGACCTTACTCAATCCATATATAGCTATGGTGGACTCTTAAGGCAAAACTATGTTAAGGGTGTTCGGAAGCACAAGTAGAATATCTACTTAGTGGGGGAGTTTTTGGCAAATATAGGTGCAAGCAAGCAACACATGTTGAAGGATCTATAACCATATAACTTATTTTCAGAAATAAGCAAACATAACTCATTATGTTGTCTTCCTTGCCCAACATCAACTTCTTAACATATAATATTTTAATGAGTGCTCAAAATCATAAAAGATGTCTAAGATAATATATTTATATGTGAACCTCACTTTCTTTATTATTTCCTTATAATTGCAACAATGACTAATAGGTTTGTTTGTCAAGTCACAACAAATTTCAATCAACAGACCTTTTATATGTGAAGTCATCACTCCCCATAAGATCATTATATATACTCTTTGCTTTTATTCTAAACTTATTTTTCTCAAGATCATAGAAACCAAGCAAAGCCTTCAACTCAAAACTACTCTTTACTATATAACTCTCGGACTTGCTTACATAGGGGGGACATAAAGTAAAACTCAAAACTAGATCTCACTAAAACTTTATTCTACTAGATCAAGATATAACCAAAAGGATCAAAAAAAGAAAAAGAACAACAAAAGTAAAAGATGTGATGGTGATACGATACCGGGGCGCCTCCCCCAAGTTGGCACCAGCTAAGGGGAGTGCCCTATACCCATGTGTTTAGTTTTCTTCCTTCGGAGGTGGTGATGTTGGAGTTGTCGGTAACATCGGGGGTTTGTCCTCCGTCTTCCAAGGCATAGGCTTGCCATCATAAAAAGATGAACTAGTCTCTAGGATCCTCAAGAGTGCAGCCAAACTCATTTTCTTAAATTTGTATTCATACTCACAGTTTTGGTTTTGCAGGTCATAGATCTGGGCTTGGAGATGCTCGATTTTCTCGTAAATCTTGAAGACGTTACCCCAGAGGTCCTTGGTGTCTAGGTTGTTCTTATGGGTAAACTATGTGATCATCGTGTGATTGGCATTGAGTCCTCGTTCCACCATCCCTTGTCACTTGAAGACTTGTTGCTCCATTGCTTCGAGCCTTGTATCCACGCTTACGGTCTTCTTTGGTCCCTCAACATCACGGGTGTGCAGCACCCCCTCATGCATCTCAATGGTTTGAGGGTGTTTCAGCACTTCCGCCAGGAAGGGGTTGATGATCCTCTCGAAAAACTCGTCCTTCGAAGCCCTTGGAGAAGTCATGTTAATCTAAATCTGTGGCAGAAACAGCTCGAAACGAATACATGAGAGATTGTCGTGGTACGAAGATCAAAACCTTTGGGATATTATATAATCAATTTTTACCGGCTAGAAGGAGTATTCCACAAGAAAACGGAGTCCGGAGGGTACACAAGGTGCCTGTTGGAAATATGCCCTAGAGGCAATGATAAATAGTTATTATTATATTTCATGTTTAAAGATAATCGTTTATTATCCATGCTATAATTGTATTGAATGAAAACATAGATACATGTGTGGATACATAGACAAAACAATGTCCCTAGCAAGCCTCTAGTTGGCTAGCCAGTTGATCAATGATAGTCAAGGTTTTCTCGCTATATGCAAGTGTTGTCTCTTGATAACTGGATCACATCATTAGGAGAATCATGTGATGGACTAGACCTGTCGTGGGTATAAGCCTGACAGTAGATGTGTAGGGTACGAATGAGATGGGCAGACTCCTAGCTATGGCGAGGTTGTATGAGTTCAGGCCCCTCTGCGGTGGAGGTAACAGCCCTACGTCTCAGTGCTCTCTCGGAGCTTGTTGTCGAGTGTAATATGGAATACAATGATTTGCTAACCCCTCTACCAGTGGGGGAGGGCGGCTTATATAGAGTGCGCTGCCCTCCACAACGGTTCCGGTATGGGGGCGGAGTAGTGGGGATTGAATGCATACGTTACAGGTAATGTATGCTCTAAATGCTAATAAATGCACCCCGAAAACGTACGACCGTTTCCCTCCAGAGAGATTACGATGTACCGAGTGTATCCAGTTGGTTAGCTTGGTATTCTCCGAATGCTAGTCTCCGACTGGATGATACAGGACCTGTTGCCGACTGGATGATGGGGACTCCTTAATTCAGTCGGGGCAGACTTAGGGTCCTGCCCTTTGTGTGGGGTAGTCCTTGGGACCTGTATGGCAGGCCTATGACCCTACCCTAGGACTATGACCCCATCATTAGTCCCTGAATGGATTGGGGTTGAAACGACGAAGCGGTGCTTGAAGTTCGGATCCGACTGGATTAGATTCGGCTAGGACGTTGCTTTCCTCTATCCATTTTATCCCTTCTGACCAATGATCCGAGTGGAAGTGCTTGCGAAACAGACTGTCGGGAGCGGAGTGTTTCTGCGGCATCTTTTGACGCAACCGGTCAACTAACAGCGGTGGATTTTTCGGGATCTCAAATTTCGGGTTCCGCGCGCTCAGCGGGGATGACGACAGCGCACTCGAGTAGCGTCTGACGCCTCGATTCTCGCGCCTTCAACTCCTCCACTGATATCGCCGTGGCCGGTCGGGCGGATAAGGTTTCTGGGCCACCTGCCAGTGACCCAGTCGGAATCCTATTTAAATCTGGGCAGCGGGGCTTCTTCGTTACGCTTGCCGAATCTTCCGCTCTCGCCTGCTCCGTCTTCCCCGCCACCTCCAGCGCTCCTACACTCCTTCCTTCTCCTTCCTCTCGAGGGTTCGCCGTCGCCTCCATGACCAAGGGTCAAACCAGCAAGATGGAGGCGAGGAAGAAGAAGGGCAAGGCGGCGGCGCCTGCTCATCGGCGGCAGCGGCCGCTGCCGGCGGGGTGGATCCAAGGAGACTTCCTCCCCTCCACGGTGACGGAGGGAGATCTGCTGCAGCTGGTGGATCACGGAGTGCTCGTGCACAAGTCCTGGAGGCTGCCAGCGGAGGACGAGGTCGAGCCAGCGCCTCGGGAGGGGGAGCGCGTCTTGCTCCTCAGCCATGTCAGTCGAGGTTTTTCTTTGCCCCCGCATCCTTTCTTCAAGGGCATCATGAATCACTTCGGTGCCCAACTTCACCATTTCCCTCCGAATGCCATCGCGCACCTTTCTGCCTTCATAGTCTTATGTGAGTGTTTCATCGGCTTCCCTCCCCATTGGGGTTTGTTCAAACACATCTTCTCCGCCCGATCCCAAACCATCAAACGACTTAGCCAGTCGGATGATAAGACGCACCTCCTCCAGCTCTGCGGGGTTTAGGATTCCATAAGAAGAGTCGGAGTAGCTATCCTGCTCTCCAGTTAAGTGAGTCAGTTAGGAACTGGCAGTCGATGTGGTTCTACTGCCAGGATATTGCCTGTCCGAATGCGTCGACTGGTCTGCCTCCTTTTAGTCTAGACCGGCCCGCCCCGCCTAAGCAGCTCGCGCTCTCGAAGGCAGAGAAGAAGGACGTCCAGCCCTTGGTTGAGGCACTCGTGGACGTCGTTAGGAGGGGCGGTCACCGGTATAGACCTGCTGGAAGTCTTCCTTGGTCGGCGGATCCAGCCTCTGCAGGCTCGCGACCAAGCCATGTGGCATTATACGGGGCCCGAGGATTCCACTCGGACCAATGTTGTGGGCGTGTCTGAGGAGAAGGTGACCTCGTGGGTGCTCCAGATCATGGGCCCCTACGAGAATCCCAAAGGACCACGGCGAGTGAAACCCTTCTGCGCGGATAATCCTCCGCCGAATGAGGTGAGAGACTCTTGTCGAGTGCTCCTAACTATCTTAATCTTGTCGTTTGCTTAAATCTCTGTGTGATGTTTGATGTCGCCGACTGAATTTTATGCAGGAGTGGACCAACTGGTTTTCTCCCGTCTCGAACGGGAACTCGGCCGAGGAGGAGGAGGGCAGCCAGGAGGGCAGCGTGGAGAGCGCTGAATATGTCTCCGACAGTGGGGAGTCGGAGGAAGAGTCCAGCGAGGAAGAGGAAGAAGACGCGGAGCAAGACTCGCCACCTCCACAACTGGAGCATCGGACTAAGCGCCGGCACGAGCCCGCTGTCCCCTCAGCTCCTCCCGCGTCTTCGAGTGCTCCGCCTACTGCTCGAGTGGTCCTGAGTGTTCGAAGCGCTAAGAGGACCAGGGATGCCGTCGCTGAGCCTGCGGGCCAATCTTCTAAGGCGCCCAAGCCGAGTGGGCCTAAACCTCGGAAGGCTCTGCCGCGAATGAGGGTCGCCGTCCCCGTCACCTCCACGTAAGTGTACCCATCTTTCAGTTTTTTCTGATATCCGAGTGAACTTCTGTTTACTGGCCGAATGGATCTCACTCGACAGGGTCGCTACTTCTGCCACCTCTCCGGCGCGTCAGGAAGACGACCCCATGGACACGGACAACATCGTCTCATCCCAGCCAGGTGCGTTGTAGGAACGTCGAGTGTTTTATACCATCGCGTCCCAGTCAGGTGCTTCTTTCTTTTTCTGAGACCTCGTGTCATTCGGCCTGTCAGGGGCGATCTGCCTGGATGAGGGCGACCAGGGGAGAGCCGACCCAGCCGTGGGGCCTGTTCTTGAAGCTGCTCCTCCCGCTGCCGCTCTCGTCGCCGACGTGCTGCCGACAGAGGCGCCGCCACCGACTGAACTAGTGCCGGTGGAGGAGGAGCCGACTGGGGCGGACCTTGGGATGCCTCGGGAACCTCCGACGATTCCAGGTTCGTCGAATGCTGAATTCAGCATCCAGCGTCTTCCGGAGGAGCAGGTGGGAGCGGCCAAGGGGGCTATGGTGCAGGCGGAGCTGATGGCTGGAGAAGCCAAGAGGGCCTATGACTCCATTGCGGCCTTGTACCGGTGGAGCTTGGAGCTGCGCGATGATATACGAGTAAGTGGTCTAGTAAGTATTTACTTTTCCCCTGTAACCCACTGGGTGTTCTTGAATAGCAGCTGTTGTTTGCAATGGGTTCACTCTGAGTGAACCCAGTGGGTGTAGTCCCCGAGACTTCTGTCGAGTGCTTGCACCGACAGTTGTCTTTATACATTTTGCTTTGAGGTTGGTTGTGTCTGTAGATAGGAGTACCGAGTGCGAGTAGTTGTTGCAGTCGGATTGCACTTACGTAAGAGTCCCCGAGAGTAAGTTGTACTCAGGTCGGGTAGTATTGGCCTCGGAGGCATAGTTGATAACATGCATCTCAATAGGGCAGGCCTGCTTGAGGTGCATGCCAGTGGGGTCACTCTTAGTGAACCCACTGGGTGTAGTCCCCGAGACCGCTGTCGACTGCTTGCGTCGGCAGGGGTCTGAAGAACTTAGACTGTTAACTGTTGAACTTTCTGATTGTCCCTTGTTTTTGTTGGCAGAAAACTTGTGAAATGGGGACGGCCTATGAGGCTCTGAAGGCGGAGAGGAATCAGTTCGCTGGTGAACTTGATGCGGCCATGCTTGCAATGGTCGGCATGAAGGATGCTCTGGCGGAACGGGAGAAGTCATTGGAGCAGGCGCGTGAAGTGAACAAGGTGTTGACTGAGGAAGTGGAAAAGATGGGGAAGCAGAGGACTGCGCTGATGAGTCAGATGGACGTGCTGAACAAACGATGCAGAGCACAAGAGAAATATGTCAGCGACTGGGCTCGGCAGATGATGACGCGTCTGGCTGGTAAGTCCTTATTTTTCCAAGTGGTTGTGCTATGCGCGTAGCACTCGGCGCTTATTGTCTGTTTGTCCTATTGTCGCAGATTTTTGCTTTGACGCCGAAGCTGAAGCGGCTGACGTGGAGCGTTCGATTCTTGAGAATGTTCCACTCGGCGACGATGCCAATCGGGATCTGCTCTGTGCACACATCCGCGTGGGCAAAGTTGGTCCTTTCATCGGTCGACTGAGAGAAGTCGTCGACTGAATCGACAAGGAGCTTTGGCCAGAAGATGAGTCGCGGCAGGAGATGGAGAACCTGATGACCCGACTGGAGGAGATTCCCAACAGAGTGCAGTCGTGGAAGAAATCTGCACCTCGTTGCGGTGCAGATGTTGCTCTGTCCTTGGTCCGAGTCCATTGCAAGGAGGTGCGTGAGGAAAAACCGAAGACGCTGAAGGTCGCCAACACGAAGAAACTTCGATTCGAAGACTTCATGGAGACGTTCCTTGAGAGTGCTACCCGCATCGCCGACGGAATCGACTTGGACACTTTCGTGGAGCCCTCCAGTCCTGGCGCCGGCCCACCTAACGCGTAAGAAACTTTATCCTCGGTATGCCGAGTGTTTATCTGTAAGGTACTTTGGCCACTTCTGTTGGCCGTCATACTTTAAAATCGGTGCGGGTAAGCTTGATCCGCATCGAGTTAGCTATCTTTGCGAGGATTTTGGAATCCGATTTTTGCTCTTCTATTGCAATGTTGATTCGAGTTTTTGTTTGGCGTTTCTTGGTGAAACCAAAGGCAAACACTCGATGCTGGATCGCTGTTAAGCCCCCGAGTGTGACGTGAAGTGCACACTCGGAGAAGGTTAATACTTAGGCGATGCTGGATCGCAGCTAAGCCCCCGAGTGTGACGTGTAGTGCACACTCGGAGAAGGTTAATACTTAGGCGATGCTGAATCGCAGCTAAACCCCCGAGTGTGACGTGAAGTGCACACTCAGAGAAGGTTAGTACTTAGGCGATGCTGGATTGCAGCTAAGCCTCCGAGTGTGACGTGAAGTGCACACTCGGAGAAGGTTAGTACTTAGGCGATGCTGGACCGCAGCTAAGCCCCCGAGTGTGACGTGAAGTGCACACTCACAGAAGGTTAGTACTTAGGCGATGCTGGATCGCAGCTAAGCCTCCGAGTGTGACGTGAAGTGCACACTCGGAGAAGGTTAGTACTTAGGCGATGCTGGACCGCAGCTAAGCCCCCGAGTGTGACGTTAAGTGCACACTCGGAGAAAGTTAATACTTAGGCGATGCTGGATCGCAGCTAAGCCCCCGAGTGTGACGTTAAGTGCACAGTCGGATAAAGTTAACACTTAGGCGATGCTGGATCGCAACTAAGCCCCCGAGTGTGACGTTAAGTACACACTCGGAGAAAGTTAATACTTAGGCGATGCTGGATCGCAGCTAAGCCCCCGAG
This sequence comes from Hordeum vulgare subsp. vulgare, assembly GCF_904849725.1. NCBI lineage: Eukaryota > Viridiplantae > Streptophyta > Magnoliopsida > Poales > Poaceae > Hordeum > Hordeum vulgare. Next base: position 97,303,160 of record NC_058521.1, on the reverse strand, counting down.
TGTGACGCTAAGTGCACACTCGGAGAAAGTTAACACTTAGGCGATGCTGGATCGCAGCTAAGCCCCCGAGTGTGACGTTAAGTGCACACTCGGAGAAAGTTAACACTTAGGCGATTCTGGATCGCAGCTAAGCCCCCGAGTGTGACGTTAAGTACACACTCGGAGAAAGTTAATACTTAGGCGATGCTGGACCGCAGCTAAGCCCCCGAGTGTGACGTTAAGTGCACACTCGGAGAAAGTTAATACTTAGGCGATGCTGGATGCAGCTAAGCCCCCGAGTGTGACGTTAAGTGCACACTCAGAGAAAGTTAATACTTAGGCGATGCTGGATCGCAGCTAAGCCCCCGAGTGTGACGTTAAGTGCACACTCGGAGAAAGTTAACACTTAGGCGATGCTGGATCGCAGCTAAGCCCCCGAGTGTGACGTTAAGTACACGCTCGGAGAAAGTTAATACTTAGGCGATTCTGGATCGCAGCTAAGTTTTTTTTTTGAGACTGGAGTCTACAACCACGGAAGAACTTTGAACCTACAAAAAACTCAATCTGCTTTATACTATTTTGCCAATACTTGTTCGTTACATCGCTTCAGTCGACGGTCACGTGTAGAAGCGCTTCAGGAGATCTCCGTTCCATGCGCGCGACTCGTCTGTCTCCCTCTCGATGTTGTAGAGTCTGTATGCTCCGATGTTCAGCACCTTGGAGATGATGAAGGGTCCTTCCCAGGCCAGAGCCAACTTGTGAGGTCTTTGTTGATCCACTCGGAGCACTAGGTCGCCTGCTTGGAACGTTCGACTTCTGACGTGGCGTGCATGAAAACGCCGTAGATTTTGTTGATAAATGGTCGAGCGAGTTAACGCCATCTCGCGCTCCTCTTCCAGAAGATCCACTCCGTCTTGCCTTGCTTGTTCTGCTTCGGCTTCGAAGAAGAGTTCGACTCGTGGCGCATTGTGAAGCAAGTCACTAGGAAGGACCGCTTCTGCTCCATAAACGAGGAAGAACGGTGATCGCCCTGTAGATCTGTTCGGGGTTGTGCGAAGTCCCCACAGCACTGAAGGTAGCTCGGTAACCCAAGCGCCAGCGGCATGTCCTATCTCTCGCAGGAGTCGGGGCTTCAATCCTTGCAAAATAAGCCCGTTTGCCCGCTCTGCTTGTCCATTGGACTGAGGATGTGCTACGGAAGCAAAATCCACTCGGATGCCCTGGCTTGTACAGAAACCTTTGAATATGTCCGAGTCAAAGTTTGTCCCGTTGTCCGTAATTATGCTGTGAGGTACACCGAATCTGAAGATGATGTCCCTGGCAAACTTGACGTCTGTCGAAGCGTCGAGCTTCTTGATGGGCTTCACTTCGATCCATTTCTTGAACTTGTCGACTGGCACCAACAGATGTGTGTATCCACCTTGGCCTGTCTTGAACGGTCCGACTGTATCTAATCCCCACACTGCAAACGGCCACACCAGAGGGATCGTCTTCAACGCGGACGTTGGCTTGTGGGACTTGTTGGAGTAGAACTGGCAGCCCTCACATCGATCAGCCATATCCTTAGCCATCTCGTTAGCCTGCAACCAAAAGAAGCCAGCCCTGAATGCCTTGGCTACGATTGCTCTCGAAGAGGCGTGATGACCGCAGGTCCCCGAGTCAATATCCTCCAGAATCAGCTGCCCCTCCTCCGGGGAGATGCATCGTTGAAGAACGCCTGAGATACTCTCCTTGTACAATTGACCTTCAATGACAGTGAATGACTTCGACCTGCGGATTATCTGCCTGGCTTGGACTTCGTCTTCTGGAAGTTCTTGCCTCAAGATATATGCCATGATCGGCACAGTCCAATCGGGAATGACAGCCAGAATCTCCATGACTAGATCAACCACAACAGGTACATCGACTTCAGTCGGATCTGTTGTGCTCTTGGGTTGTACCGGTTCCTCTGTGAAGGGATCTTCTTTGACTGAGTTAAGGTGGAGGTGCTCGAGGCAGACATCACTCGGGACTGGTCTCCGAGTAGATCCGAGTTTTGCCAACTCATCAGCTGCTTGGTTCTTCAGTCTCGGAACATGGTGGAGCTCTAGACCTTCAAACTTCTTCTCCAGCTTCCTCACTGCATTGCAATATGTGGTCATGGTGGGGTTCCTGACGTCCCACTCTTTCATCACCTGATTGACCACCAAATCCGAATCGCCGTAGACCATCAAGCGACGGACGCCGAGTGAGATGGCCATGCGCAATCCGTAGAGGAGAGCTTCATATTCTGCCTCGTTGTTGGAGGAATCAAAGTGTATCTGCAGCACGTACTTGAGCTTGTCGCCCTTTGGTGATATGATCACAACACCAGCGCCGGAGCCATTCAACATCTTAGACCCATCGAAGAACATTGTCCAATGAGCCGAGTAGATGTGGGTCGGTTGCTGTTGTTCTACCCATTCTGCTATAAAGTGAGCCAAGGCTTGAGACTTAATAGCTCTCTTGGCCTCGAACTTGATGTCACAGTACAACATCTCCATTGCCCACTTTGCCACTCGGCCTGATGCGTCTCGATTGTGGAGAATTTCCGACAATGGAGCATCAGAAACGACAGATACCGAGTGGTCTTGGAAATAATGAGCCACCTTCTTCGCAGTCATATAGATCCCATAGATAAGTTTTTGATAATGGGGATACCTCTGCTTGGAAGGAGTCAGGACTTCGGAGACGTAGTACACTGGCCGTTGAACTTTGTATGCTTTGCCTTCTTCTTCTCGCTCGACTGTAAGAACAGTACTGACAACTTGATTTGTAGCCGCGATATATAGAAGAAGGGGCTCTTTACTGAGCGGAGCAGTAAGAACCGGCTGGGTGGAAAGTAGGACTTTGAGGTCGTCGAATGCGACTTGGGCTTCGTCTGTCCACTCGAAGGTATCTGATTTCTTCATGAGTCGGTACAGAGGAAGTGTTTTTTCACCGAGTCGACTGATGAACCTGCTCAAAGCCGCTAGGCAACCTGTGAGCCGTTGAACATCGTGTATTCTGACCGGCCTCTCCATTCGGACGATGGTCCCGATCTTTTCGGGGTTGACGTCGATCCCTCGTTCGGAAACGAAGAAACCGAGTAACTTTCCGCTGGGAACACCGAATGAACATTTGGCTGGGTTGAGCTTGATATCGTACCTACGAAGGTTGGCGAATGTTTCTGCCAAGTCAGTCAGAAGGTCGGAACCTTTGCGTGACTTGACTACAATATCATCCATATATGCCTCCACATTGCGACCGATCTGGTCGAGGAGACATTTTTGGATCATGCGCATAAAGGTAGCTCCTGCATTCTTCAGACTGAAAGGTATAGTGATGTAGCAGAAGCACCCGAATGGGGTGATGAAGGTTGTCTTTAACTCATCGGGACCATACAGACGGATCTGATGATAGCACGAGTAGGCATCGAGAAATGACAGACGCTCGCAACCCGCAGTGGAATCGACAATTTGATCTATGCGGGGGAGCGGAAAATGGTCTTTCGGGCAGACCTTATTGAGATGCTTGAAGTCGATGCACATTCGGAGCGACTTGTCCTTCTTGGGCACCATGACGACATTGGCGAGCCACTCTGAGTGGTGAACCTCGCGAATGAAGTTGGCTGCCAGCAGCTTGGCCACCTCTTCCCCGATTGCCTTCCTCTTGTGCGTGGCGGACCGGCGCAGGCGTTCTCGGACAGGCCGAGCCGTGGAATCCACGTGCAGTCGGTGCTCAGCCAACTCCCTGGGTACACCTGGCATGCCAGAGGGTTTCCATGCGACGATGTCCCAGTTCTCACGGAGGAATTGGGTGAGCTCGGCTTCCTATTTAGGATCAAGGGTGGTGGAGATGTTCGTCGGGGCAGCAGTGGCGTCCGTCGGGTGGATGCTGACCTTCTTCGTCTCTCCCGCCGACTGAAATGCCGACTCTGAAGCCGGCTTTTTCGAGCGCATCAGGTCGGCGGGGTCGACTGTTTTCTTGTACTCGTCCAGCTCGAGGACGGCCATCTGCTGGTCGGCGATTCTTGATCCCTGCTACAGACACTCTTCAGCCCGCTGCCGATAGCCTGTGATGGTGATCACGCCCTTCGGGCCTGGCATCTTCAGCTTCAGGTATACGTAACATGGACGGGCCATGAAGTGCGCATACGCTGGGCGACCCAGAATTGCGTGATAAGCGCTCTGGAAGTCAACCACTTCGAACGTTAGCTTCTCCTTGCGGAAGTTCTTGTCGGAGCCGAAAACGACGTCCAACGCGATCTAGCCGAGTGATTTGGCCTTCCGTCCAGGAACGACTCCGTGGAACTGCATGCTGCTCTTGCTGAGTGTGGACATCGGGATGCCCATCCCCTTGAGGGTGTCGGCGTACATGATGTTCAAGCCGTTGCCGCCATCCATGAGGACTTTGCGCAGTCAGACTCCTTCTACCACCGGGTCGACGACCAGGGCCTGTCTTCCCGGGGTGGGTACATGTGCCGGGTGATCCCACTGGTCGAAGGTGATGGCAGTCTGGGACAATTTGAGGAACTTGGGGTTGGAAGGGGTGGCCATGTTCACCTCTCTGTTCACCAGCTTCAGTCGGCTCTTGCTCTCGACGTCAGCAAAGATCATCAGGGTTGCATGGACTTGGGGGAACGGATCCTCCTTATCCTCCTCATCCTGTTCATGGTCCTTCTCACTAGGTTGCCCTTCGCTGAACCCCTGGATCAGGAGGCGACACTGTCGAGTGGTATGCTTCGCATATATGGGGTTGCCTTCTTCGTCCATCTTCGTGTGAACCGGAGAGGGCTGGTCCAAGATGGATTATTGAACGGCTTCTTCTTGGGGGTAAACTGCACCTTCCCTTTGCCCTTGAACTTGGCATTGGTCATGGCTGCAGCTTCTGCTTGCGGTGTGGGTGGAGCTTTCTGTTTCTGCTTCCGAGTGTTACCTCCGTCAGCATCGCCGACTGTCTTGTGCTTGCCGCTCCGGATGCGGTCCTCTTCTTCGCCGTTTGCATAGCGAGCCGCTATCTCCATCATCTTACTCATGGAGATGTTGCCTATTCGACCGAACTTTAGGTACAACTCTCTGTACCGTACGCCTGCCTTGAAGGCGCAGACTGCTTGATGCTCGGTGACGTTCTCCACTGTGTGGTAGAGAGTTGTCCAACGCTGGATGAAGTCGCGCAGGGGTTCATTCGGCTTCTAGACACAGTGCTGGAGTTCTACAAGGCCTGCAGGGCGTTTGCACGTCCCTTCGAAGGTCCTGATGAACACTCGGGCCAGATCCGCCCAACTGTCAATGCTCGAGGGGGCCAACTGGTTCAGCCACGTTCGCGCCAAGCCGTCGAGCATCAGAGGGAGGTGCTTCATAGCGACATGGTCGTCCCCTCCTCCGATCTGGACTGCCACTCGGTAGTCATCCAACCATGTTTCCGGCTTGGACTCTCCTGTAAACTTACTGATTCCCGCTGCCAATCGGAAGTTGGGCGGGATGTCAGCCGAGCGGATGGCTCGACTAAAACACTCGGGACCAGACACGATGGCCCCGCTTCCACTCGGACGGTCCATATCGCGACCATCGCGATGGGCTCGACCTCTGTCGACTCTTCGCTGGGCGATACGTCCGTCGGGTCTTGGGTCGTAAGTATCGCCGACTGAACGCCGATCATCATGATGTCGGGACCCATAGGGCCCACCCTGCAGAGGGGTGCGTGAGCGGCGACGATCTTCGTGAATCACGGAACGGCTGCCTCCCCTGTGGCGCTGATGGGATCCAGGGTTGTGAATCGACTGATGCGTGTTTGCGTGGATGGAACTATTGTAGATCCAGTTGTGCGACTGGGAGACTGCCGAATTCTGCTGCTGCGCCGTGTGCAACAGGGCTCGGATCTGCTCAATCCCCCTTCCAGCCTCCGAATTAGTCGGCTGAAGGGAATCGACTATCTTGGCAGCCGCGGCCAAGTTGAGGAGGGGTGTGCGGAACAGCTCAACGTTGCTCCGCCGAGTGTGCCGACTAGCGGAACGGCGAGGTGGACGACGTGCGCCGGACGCTTCGCCGATCTCGTGCTCGTTCCGGCCAGCCTGACGGGGATCTTCATGGGAGTTGGCCATGTGTACTTCTGCTGCGGGCCCGTGACCCACATACTCGGAAGGAAACTCAGTCGGAACCGAGTCCGAGTGCTGGGCCGACGGGGCAACCACTACAGACTCAAGAACTTCCACTTGCGAAGATGCGTTCTGGCGCGCCTGGGCGTGTTGCACCCAACGCTGGAGCCGCGGACGGTGGGACCGCTTGCTGCGGCGCGTGGCAGCGGTGCAGGTCGACACCGGAGTCGGCTGTTGAAGAAGAAGAACGCCGCGAGCGCCAGCACGGAAGTGCGTAGCCCCGCGACGGGGAAGCGCCTCGATGTCAAGGGGGCCATCCCGAAGCCACGCCGAATCGTCGACGAAGAAGGAGAGAGCACCGAAGAGGATTTGGTGACCCATGCTCGAATCTCCACTGGACGACATGACGAAAGGAAGTAGTCACAAACTCGCCGGAAGTCGCTTAGACGCCTACCCCACGGTGGGCGCCAACTGTCGTGGGTATAAGCCTGACAGTAGATGTGTAGGGTAGGAATGAGATGGGCAGAGTCCTAGCTACGGCGAGGTTGTATGAGTTCAAGCCCCTCCGCGGTGGAGGTAACAGCCCTACGTCTCAGTGCTCTCTCGGAGCTTGTTGTCGAGTGTAATATGGAATACAATGATTTGCTAACCCCTCTACCAGTGGGGGAGGGCGGCTTATATAGAGTGCGCTGCCCTCCACAACGGTTCCGGTATGGGGGCGGAGTAGTGGGGATTGAATGCATACGTTACAGGTAACGTATGCAAATGCTAATAAATGCACCCGGAAACGTACGACCGTTTCCCTCCAGAGAGGTTACGATGTACCGAGTGTATCCAATCGGTTAGCTTGGTATTCTCTGAATGCTAGTCTCCGACTGGATGATACAGGACCTATTGCCGACTGGATGATGGGGACTCCTTAATTCAGTCGGGGCAGACTTAGGGTCCTGCCCTTTGTGTGGGATAGTCCTTGGGTAGGACCTGTATGGCAGGCCTATGACCCTACCCTAGGACTATGACCCCATCAAGACCCAAACTATGAACGTAGCATATTGATCCTGTCATTTTATTGCTACTGTTTTCTGCGTGTCAAGTATTTGTTCCTATGACCATGAGATCATATAACTCACTGGCACCGGAGGTATACCTTGTGTGCATCAAACGTCGCAATGTAACTGGGTGAATATAAAGGTGCTCTATAGGTATCTCCGAAGGTGTCCGTTGAGTTAGTATAGACCAGGACTGGGGTTTGTCACTCTGTCTCACGGAGAGGTATCTCGGGGCCCACTCGGTAATACAACATCACACACAAGCCTTCCAAGAAATGTGACTAAGTGTAAGTCACAGGATCTTGTATTATAGAACGAGTACAGAGACTTGCCGGTAACGAGATTGAAATAGGTATGCAGATACCGACAATCAAATCTCAGGCAAGTAACATACCAAAGGACAAAGGGAATGACATACGGTATTATATGAATCCTTGACACTGAGGTTCAAGCAATAAGATCTTCAGAGAATATGTAGGATCCAATATGGGCATCCAGGGTCTGCACACTTAAGGTTTGATGATGTTTTAGTATAGTTGAGTTGTATGTGTGGTTACCGAATGTTGTTCGGAGTCCCGGATGAGATCACGGACGTCACGAGGGTTTCCGGAATGGTCCGGAAACTAAGATTGATATATAGGATGGTTTCATTTGGTTACCGGAAGGTTTTCGGGCATTACCGGCATTGTACCGGGAGTGACGAATGGGTTCCGGAAGTTCATCGGGAGGTGGGAAACCCACCCGGAGGAAGCCCAATGGCTTTAGGGTGGCGCACCAGTCCTTAGTGGGCTGGTGGGACAGCCCAAGAATGCCTTGGAGCCAAGAGAAGAAAAACCAAAGAGAAAAAAGGGGAGGTGGGAAGGAAGAGAAGGACTCCACTTTCCAATCCTAATTGGAGTAGGATTCCTCCTCTCCTCCTAGACGGCGCACCCTTGAGGGCTTAGCCCTCAAGGCAAGCCTCCTTCCCCTCCCTCCTATATATAGTGGTGATTTAGGGCTGATTTGAGACAAGTTTTCCCACGTGCAACTCAGATCTAGACACCATAGTTCTTCCTCTAGATCGGATTTCTGCGGAGCTCGGGCGGAGCCCTACAGGAGTAGATCGTCACCACCACCGGAGCGCCGTCACGCTATCGGAGAACTCATCTACTTCTCCATGTTGCTTGCTGGATCAAGAAGGCCGAGATCATCGTTGAGTTGTACGTGTGCTGAGCGCGCAAGTGTCGTCCGTTCGGCGCTAGATCGGAACGGATCGTGGGACTGATCGCAGGACGGTTCGTGGGACGATACATGGGGCGGATCGAGGGATGTGAAGACGTTCCACTACATCAACCGCGTTTCTTAACGCTTCCTGCTGTGAGATCTACAAGGGTACCTAGATCCGAATCTCCTCTCGTAGATGGACATCACTGTTAGGAGATCCATGGCAACGGCAAGAAAAATGCTATTCTCGATTGCTCAACAATTAGAAATTGTCTTGCAATAGCCCACCAGCGCGTGGGATCGAGGCCATTTTTGAGGGTAGAGTATTCAACCCAAATTTGTTGATTCGCACGACGGGAAGTGAAAGTATATTCTCAAGTATTAGCAGTTGAATGTGTCAGATTCAACCACACCTGAAAGATTAGTATCTGCAAGCAAAGTATCAACAACAAAGTAGTATGATAACAACGGTGCCAGAAACAATCTGTTGACAAGGCAGACTATTCCTGACTGTCGTATCAATGGCGCCAGAAGTTGCCCGTAGACGGGAAATAGTCTTTCCCGGCAACGGTGCGAGAAAATGTATTGTAGCAGGTAGCAACAGTGTAACGAGTAGCAGTAGTGGCAAGGAACAACAGTAGTGACAACAGTAGCAAGTAGCAACAGTAGCCATTAACAGTAGAGCAAAGCAAGTAACAGCAGCAGCAACAGTAGTAACAGCAGCAGAGCAAAACAAGTAACAGCAGCAGCAACAGTAGTAACAACGGCATAGCAAAACAAGTGACAACAGCAGTGACAGTAGTAACAACAGTAGTGGGACAAACTCGTAGGCAATGGGTCGGTGATTTGTTTGGATGATATTCATCATGCAACAGTTATAAGACGGAGAGATATGTGGCTAGCTCCCATTCGTCGATGTGATGTAGGCATGCATTCCGTGTGTCGTTATACGTGCTTAGGGAAAAGAACTTGCATGATATCTATTGTCCATCCCTCCCGTGGCAGCGGGGTCCAAAAGGAAACTAAGGGATATTAAGGTTCTCCTTTTAATAAAGAACCGGAACAACACATTAGCACTTGGTGAACACATGAACTCCTCAAACTATGGTCATCAACGGGAGTGGTTCCGGTTATTGTCACTCCGGGGTTGCCGGGTCATAACACATAGTAGGTACCTACAACTTGCATGATCGGATCTAAAACACACATATATTGGTGACAACATAATAATTTCAGATCTGAAATCATTGCACTCGGGCCCTAGTGACAAGCATTAGGCATGGCAAAGTAGTAGCAACATCAATCTCAGAACATAGTGGATACTAGGGACCAATCCCCGTCAAAACTAACTCGATTACATGATAGATCTCATCCTACTCATCACCGTCCAGCGAGCCTACGAATAGATTACTCACAAACGATGAAGAGCTTCATGGAATTGGAGAGGGAAGAAGGTTGATGATGACGATGGCGACGATTTCCCCTCTCTGGAGCCCAAAACGGACTCCAGATCTGCCCTCGAGATGAAGAACAGGATGTGGCGGCGCCTACGTATCGCAAACACGACGAAATCTTCTCTCTTGATTTTTCTGGGACGAAAGTGAATTTATAGAGCTGAGTTTGGGGGCGGCAGAGCCACGTGGCCCCCACAAGCTTGCTAGCCGCCACCAGGGGTCGCGGCTACATGGCTTGTGGCCCACTGGCCCATCCCCTCCGGTGGATCTTTGCGCAGGTATTTTTCATATTTTCCAGAAATATTCTCTGTAAATTTTCAAGACGTTCTGAGAACTTTCATTTCTGCACAAAAACAACACCAAGGCAATTCTGCTAAAAACAGCGTCAGTCCAGGTTAGTTCCATACAAATCATGCAAATTAGAGTCCAAAACAAGGGCAAAAGAGTTTGGAAAAGTAGATACGATGGAGACGTATCAATCACGATGATAGGTCTTCGTGTGCGTAGGAAATTTTTGTTTCCCATGCAACGTTCTCCAACAGTGGCATAATGAGCTAGGTTCATGCGTAGATGTTATCTCGAGTAGAACACAAAGGGTTTTGTGGACGGTGATGTTCGATTTGCTGCCCTCCTTAGGCCCAGTTCTTTTGAGCAGATTCTATAGAATCTCAGTCCCGAAAATCCCGAGCCAAAAGAACTCGAATGAACTACCAAAATCTGAATCAGATTCTGCAGAATCTCAGTGCAATTCAAAATCTGAGGAAAACCTGGTTTCTCCCACAATCTCAAGATTCTACCAAGTCCCAAAGAAAACGTTTCGGATTAATACCATACCCCTATTGTACCACGTAATTACAGGCAAAATGCCACCGAGCAGTCAACCAAAACGCCCCGCATCTGCGCTCGCTCCCCGCCTCGCCTCTGCATCTGAGCTCGCTCCTCAGGCCGCATCTGCGCTCGCTCCTCGGGCCGGCCCCGCCCCGCCGCCGGCAAGCCCCGTCGCCCCGCCGCCGGCAGGCCCCGTCGCCCCGCTCGTCAGGCCGGCCCCGCCCCTCCCAGCCGCCGGCCGGCCCCGCCCCGCCTCCGGCCGGCCAGGCCCGGCCCCGCCCACCCTGCAGTCTGCCCCACCCCGCTGTGAGCTTCGTTCTTCTTCCCTGTAAACAGATACTGTAAACAGATATTGCTGCTTATTTGTTAGATGGATGGATGGATTTGCTGCTTATTTGTTAGATGGATGGATGGATGGATTTGCTGCTTATTTATTAGATGGATGGATGGATGGATTTGCTGCTTATTTGTTAGATGGATGGATGAATTTGCTGCTTATTTGTTAGATGGATGGATGAATTTGCTTCTATCTAAGGGCAGTACAGATATTTCAACACACAACACTTTCCAGAATCTCAAACTACAATCTCTGAAAAGAACTCGACCACAGATTCTGGGAGAAGCAGATTCTGGGAGAATTTTCCATAATCGTGATTCTCTAGAATCCAGGGTGAAAAGAACTGGGCCTTAGTCTTTTCTCAATTAGGCGGTATTGTTGGATTGAAGCGGCCCGGACCGACATTATTCGTACACTTACGAAAGACTGGTTTCATCGATTGACATGCAACCTCGTTGCATAAAGATGACTGATGGGTGTTGGTTTCTTCAACTTTAGTTGAATTGGTTTTGACCGAGGCGGTCCTTGGAGAGGTTAAGTAGCAATTTGCACATCTCCGTTGTGGCTTTTGCGTAAGTAAGATTCGATCATACTAGATACCCATAGCAGCCACGTAATACATGCAACAACAAATTAGAGAACGTCTAACTTGTTTTTGCAGGGTATGCTTGTGATATGATATGGCCAATGACGTGATGTGATATATTGGATGTATGAGTTGATCATGTTGTAATAGTTAATATCGACTTGCACGTCAATGCTACGGCAACCGGCAGGAGCCATAGGGTTGTATTTAGACTAACGTTTGTGTTTGCAGACGTGTTTACTTTATTGCTAGGACGTAGCTTTAGTAGTAATAGCATAAGTAGCACGATAACCTCGATGGCGACACGTTGATGGAGATCATGGTGTGGCGCTGGTGACAACAAGATCGTGCCGGTGCTTTGGTGATGGAGATCAAGAAGCACAAGATGATGGCCATATCATGTCACTTATGACTTGCAATGTGATGTTAATCCTTTTACGCACTTTATTTTGCTTAGAACGATGGTACATTATGAGGTGATCTCTCACTAAAATTTCTAGACGAAATTGTGTTCTGCCCGACTGTGCACCGTTGCTACAGTTTGTCGTTTCGAGACACCACGTGATGATCGGGTGTGATAGACTCAATGTTCACATACAACGGGTGCAAAACAGTTCACACACGGAACACTCGGGTTAAGCTTGATGAGCCTAGCATGTGCAGACATGGCCTCGAAACACATGAGACCGAAAGGTCGAGCATGAATCGTATAGTTGATATGATTAGCATAGAGATTCTTACCACTAAAACTATTCTCAACTCACGTGATGATCGGACTTGAGTTAGTGAATTTGGATCATGTACCACTCAAATGACTAGAGAGATGTACTTGTTGAGTGGGAGTTTATCAAGTAATTTGATTAGTTAAACTCTAATTATCTTGAACATAGTCTAAGTCGACTTTGAAATATTTGTGTTGTAGATCAATGGCTCATGCGACAGTCACCCTGAATTTTAATACGTTCCTGGAGAAAGCTAAGTTGAAAGATGATGGAAGCAACTTTGTAGACTGGGCTCGTAATTTTAAGTCGCTCCTGCAAGCTGGGAAGAAGGGTTATGTCCTTAATGCTGCGCTAGGAGATGAACCACCCACCAATGCTGACCAAGATGTTAAGAACGCTTGGTTAACACGCAAGGAGGACTACTCAGTAGTTGAATGTGCAGTTTTGTATGGCTTAGAGTCGGGACTTCAACGTCGCTTTGAGCATCATGGAGCATTTGATATGTTCCCGGAATTGAAGTTTATCTTTCAGAAGAACACCCGGATCGAGAGGTATGAGACCTCCGATAAATTCTACGCTTGCAAGATGGAGGAGAATTCGTCTGTCAGTGAACATGTGCTCAAAATGTCTGGGTACTCAAACCGTCTAGCTGAGATGGGGATTGAACTCCCGCAAGAGGCTATCACTGACAGAATTCTTCAATCACTGCCACCAAGCTACAAGAGCTTTGTGTTGAACTATATCATGCAAGGGATGAACAAGTCACCCGGTGAGTTATTCGCGATGCTGAAAGTCGCAGAGTCAGAACTCCGTAAAGAGCATCAAGTGTTGATGGTGAATAAGACCACTAGTTTCAAGAGAAACGTCAAAGGAAAGAAGGGTAATTCCAAGAAGAGTGGCAAGCCTGTTGCCAATCCAACGAAGAAACCCAAAGCTGGACCTAAGCCTGAAACGGAGTGTTATTATTGCAAGGGTCTGGGTCACTGGAAGCGCAATTGCCCCAAGTATCTGGCTGATAAGAAGGTGTCCTAGGAAAAATCAGGTATATTCGATATACATGTTATTGATGTGTACTTAACTAACTCTCGTAGTAGTGCCTGGGTATTCGATATCGGTTCTGTTGCTCATATTTGCAACTCGAAACAAGAACTATGGAATAAGCGAAGGCTGGCGAAAGATGAAGTGACGATGCGCGTGGGAAATGGTTCCAAGGTTGATGCAATCGCCGTCGGCACCGTTTCACTTCAGTTACCATCAGCATTAGTTATGAACTTAAATAATTGTTATTTAGTGCCTGCGTTAAGCATGAACATTATATCTGGATCTTGTTTACAGCGAGACGGTTACTCGTTTAAGTCAGAGAATAATGGTTGTTCTATTTCTATGAGTAATATCTTTTATGGTCATGCACCCAATGTGAGAGGATTGTTCATATTGAATCTTGATAGCGACGATACACATATACATAACATTGAGACCAAAAGAGTTAGAGTTAACAATGATAGCACCATGTTTTTATGGCACTGCCGCTTAGGTCATATTGGTGTAAAGCGCATGAAGAAACTCCATTTCGATGGACTTTTGGTGTCACTTGACACGTGCGAACCATGCCTCATGGGCAAGATGACTAAGACTCCGTTATCCGGAATAATGGAGCATGCAAGTGACTTGTTGGAAATCATACATACCGATGTGTGTGGTCCGATGAGTGTGGAGGCGTGCGGCGGATATCGTTATTTTCTCACCTTCACTAACGATTTGAGTAGATATGGTTATGTCTACTTGATGAAGCACAAGTCTGAAACATTTGAGAAGTTCAAGCAATCTCAAAGTGAAGTTGAAAATCATCGTAACAAGAAGATCAAATTCCTACGGTCTGATCGTGGGGGGAATATCTGAGTTTCGAGTCTGGTGCTTACTTAAAGAGAATGTGGAACACCACAGTGTAATGGTGTGTCCGAACGTCATAATCGTACTTTATTAGAGATGGTGCGATCTATGATGTTTCTTACCGATTTGCCGTTATCATTTTGGGGTTATGCATTAGAGATAGCCGCATTCACTTTAAATAGGGCACCATCAAAATCCATTGAGACGACACCATACAAACTCCGGTATGGCAAAAGACCAAAGTTGTCATTTCTTAAAGTTTGGGGATGTGATGCTTATGTCAAAAAGCTTCAGCTTCAAAAGCTGGAACTCAAAGCGGAAAAGTGCGTCTTCATAGGTTACCCAAAAGAGACAGTTGGGTATACCTTCTATCGCAAATCCGAGGGCAAAGTGTTTGTTGCTAAAAACAGAGCTTTTCTTGAGAAGGAGTTTCTCTCGAGAGAATTGAGTGGGAGGAAGATAGAACTTGATGAGGTTGTCGAACCTCTAATCCCTCTAGATGGTGGCGCAGGGCAAGGGGAAACCCCTGTTGCTGCGATGCCGGTTGAGAAGGAAGTTGATGATGATGACCATGAAATGTCGGATCAAGTTCCTATCGGACCTCGCAGGTCGACAAGATCACGTACTGCTCCTGAGTGGTACGGTAATCCTGTCTTATTAATTATGTTGTTAGACAACAATTAACCTGTGAATTATGAAGAAACAATGGTGGGCTCGGATTCCAACAAATGGCTGGAGGCCATGAAGTCCGAGATAGGATCTGTGTACGAGAACAAAGTATGGACTTTGGAGGTACTACCTGAAGGCCGCAAGGCTATTCAGAACAAATGGATCTTTAAGAAGAAGATGGACGCAGACGGTAATGTGACTATTTATAAAGCACGACTTGTGGCGAAGGGTTTTTCACAAGTTCAAGGAGTTGACTATGATGATACGTTCTCACCGGTAGTGATGCTTAAGTCCGTCCGAATCATGTTAGTGATAGCTGCATTTTTCGATTATGAAATCTGGCAGATGAATGTCAAAACGGCGTTCCTTAACGGGTTTCTTAAGGAAGAGTTGTATATGATGCAACCCGAAGGTTTTGTCGATCCAAAGAATGCTAACAAAGTATGCAAGCTCCAATGATCCATTTATGGACTGGTGCAAGCATCTTGGAGTTGGAATAAGTGCTTTGATGAGGTGATCAAAGCATTTGGGATTATACAAGTGGTTGGAGAATCTTGTATTTACAAGAAAGTGAGTGGGAGCTCTGTGGCATTTCTAATATTATATGTGGATGACATATTGTTGATTAGAAATAACGTGGAGCTTTTGGAAAGCATAAAGAATTACTTGAATAAAAGTTTCTCTATGAAGGACCTAGGAGAAGTTGCTTACATTCTAGGCATTAAGATCTATAGGGATAGATCAAAACGCCTGATAGGACTTCACAAAGCACATACCTTGATAAAGTTTTGAAGAAGCTCAAAATGGGTCAGTCCAAGAAAGGGTTCTTGCCAGTATTACAAGGTATAAAATTGAGTAAGACTCAGTGCCCAACAACTGCGAAATATAGAGAACAAATGAGTTCCGTCTCCTACGCTTCAGCCATAGGTTCTATCATGTATGCCATACTGTGCACTAGACGAGACGTCAGCTTGGCCATAAATATGGCAGGCAGGTTTTAGAGTAATCCACGAGTGGATCACTGGACGGCGGTCAAGAATATTCTGAAGTACCTGAAAGGACTAAGGAAATGTTTCTTGTTCATGGAGGTGACAAAGAGCTCATCTTAAAAGGTTACGTCGACACAAGTTTTGACACCGATCCGAATGACTCTAAGTCACAAACCGGATACGTATTTATTCTTAATGGGGGTGCAGTAAGCTGGTGCAGTTCCAAGTAGAGCATCGTAGCAGATTCTACATGTGAAGAGGAGTACATGGCTGCCTTGGAGGCAGCAAAGGAAGGTGTCTGGATGAAGCAGTTCATGACAGATCTTGGAGTTGTGCCAAGCGCACTAAATCCAATAGCTCTGTTATATGACAACACTGGTGCCATTGCCTTAGCAAAGGAACCAAGGTTTCACAAGAAGACCAGACACATCAAACGATGCTTCAACCTCATCCGCGACTAAGTCGAAGGAGAGGAAGTGAATATTTGCAAAGTGCACACGGATCTGAATGTAGCAGATCCGCTAACTAAACCTCTTCCACGGGCAAAACATGATCAACACCATAACTGTATGGGTGTTCGATTTATTAAAATGTAAATCGCATGGCGATGTGAGGACTAGATTATTGACTCTAGTGCAAGTGGGAGAATGTCGGAAATATGCCGTAGAGGCAATGATAAATAGTTATTATTATATTTCATGTTTAAAGATAATCGTTTACTATCCATGCTATAATTGTATTGAATGAAAACATAGATACATGTGTGGATCAAGACTGGGATTTGTCACTCCGTGTGACGGAGAGGTATCTCGGGGCCCACTCGGTAATACAAGATCACACACAAGCCTTGCAAGAAATGTGACTAAGTGTGAGTCACAGGATCTTGTATTACGGAACGAGTAAAAAGACTTGCCGGTAACGAGATTGAAATAGGTATGCGGATACTGGCGATCAATTCTCGGGCAAGTAACATACTGAAGGACAAAGGGAATGGCATACAGGATTATATGAATCCTTGACACTGGGGTTCAACCGATAAGATCTTCGGAGAATATGTAGTATCCAATATGGGCATCCAGGTACCGCTATTGGATATTGACCGAGGAGTACCTCGGGGCATGTCTACATAGTTCTCGAACCCGCAGGGTCTGCACACTTAAGGTTCGATGATGTTTTAGTATAGTTGAGTTGTATGTGTGGTTACGGAATGTTTTTCGTAGTCACGGATGAGATCACGGATGTCACGAGGGTTTCCGTAATGGTCCAGAAATGAAGGTTGATATATATGATGGTTTCATTTAGTTACCGGAAGGTTTTCGGGCATTACCGGCATTGTACCAAGAGTGACGAATGGGTTCCGAAAGTTCACCGGGAGGAGGGCAACCCACCCGAAGGAAGCCCAATGGCTTTAGGGTGGCGCACCAGCCCTTAGTGGGCTGGTGGGACAGCCCAAGAAGGCCTTGGCGCCAAGAGAAGAAAATCCAAAGAGAAAAAAAGGGGAGGTGAAAAGGAAGAGAAGGACTCCACTTTCCAATCCTAATTGGAGTAGGGTTCATCCTCTCCTCCTAGACGGTGCACCCTTGAGGGATTGGCCCTCAAGGAAAGCCTCCTTCCCCTCCCTCCTATATATAGTGGTGATTTAGGGCTGATTTGAGACAACTTTTGCCACGTGCAACTCAGATCTAGACACCATAGTTCTTCCTCTAGATCGGATTTCTGCGAAGCTCGGGCGGAGCCCTGCAGGAGTAGATCATCATCACCACCGAAGCGCCGTCATGCTGCAGGATCAAGAAGGACGAGATCATCGTCGAGCTGTACGTGTGCTGAACGCGGAAGTGCCATCCGTTCGGCGCTAGATCGGAACGGATCGTGGGACGGATCACAGGACGGTTCGTGGGACGGTACGTGGGGCGGATCGAGGGACGTGAAGACGTTCCACTACATCAACCGCGTTTCTTAACGCTTCCTGCTGTGAGATCTACAAGGGTACGTAGATCCAAATCTCCTCTCGTAGATGGACATCACCATGATAGGTCTTCGTGTGCGTAGGAAATTTCTTGTTTCCCATGCAACGTTCCCAACAGCGGCCACAAGCCTGCAGGGTGCGGCATGGGGGGTAGGCCGCGCCACTGGCTTGTCACCTCCTCATGCACTCTTCGGACTACTTTAAATTTTCCTATTTTTTGAATATTCCAAAACCGATAAAAATTGCCATTGAATAAGTTTGGGAGTCGTTTTCTTATCGTACCACATACCTATTCCTTTTCAGAGTCTGAAACGTGATGATAAGTCTCCCTAATGTACTCCTCAAGAGTTAAGGTATTGATAATATTGATCTTTGCCCATTTACCACCTTCGGATTTGTTCCTTCGGCGTTGTTGATCTTGATAGCACCGAAGCGATATACTTCCTCGATAATGTAGGGTCCTTCCCATTTAGAGAGAAGTTTTCCACCAAAAATCTTAAACGGGAGTTGTATAGCAAGACATGATCACCTACATTGAATTCACGCTTTTGTATCCTTCTATCATGCCATATGTTAACCTTTTCTTTAAACAACTTGGCATTCTCATAGGCCTGGGTTCTTGATATGTCTCCAACGTATCTATAATTTTTGATGGTTCCATGCTATTATCTTGTCAAGCTTTGGATGTTTTGTATGCCTTTTATATCTTTTTGGGGACTAACTTATTAACTCAGTGCCAAGTGCCAGTTCCTGTTTTTTCCGTGTTTTTGACCTTTTTTAGAGGAGAATATCAAATGGAGTCCAAACGGAATAAAACCTCAGAAAAGATTTTATCCGGAACAGAAGATACGCAGGAAGCTTGAGAACCAAGGTAGAGGGCACCAGGGGAGGCCACAAGCCCCCTAGCCGTGGCCTGGGGGGCGCGCCTAGCACGCTTGTGGACCCCTGTGGCTCCTCTGCCCTAGTTCTTCCGCCTATAAATCCACGAAAAATCCAAAACCACGAGAGAGAGCCACGAAAATACTTTTCCGCCGCCGCAAGCTTCTGTCTCTGCAAGATCCCATCTGGGGCACGTTCTGGTGCCCTCCCGAAGGGGGGATTCGGACACGGAGGGCTTCTTCATCAACACCATTGCCTCTTCGATGATGCGTGAGTAGTTCACCATAGACCTTCGGGTCCATAGCTAGTAGCTAGATGGCTTCTTCTCTCTCTTGGATCTTCAATACAAAGTTCTCCATGATCTTCAAGGAGATCTATCTCATGTAATTGTCGGTACCCCGATCCTAAGCCATAGGAATCCAGCCTGTAACACATCGCATCCCTTTGCGGTCTCACGCACGGTTAACTCCACGGCTGCAGCCTTACCTTAGCCGGGACCGTTTGCGTCTTTTGACTCACGTATGCAATAGTGTCGCTAGCATTCCAATGTCAAGAACCCGGATCGACATGTTTAGTCAAAAACCAAAGTGGCAGTACCGCACAAGGACAGGCATACATGACCCAGCAAAGCAGGTGTCGGTCATCAGCGAATGTAGACGAGTCGTAGCAAGCTACAAGGACTCCATTACATCGCGTGACATTTCCCCAAAGGGGACAGACACAGCAACTAAGAAGGACACATGCCGGTCAACCAATGTGTCCGGAGCAGTAGCGAACTACCAAGGCTCATTGGATCACAAAGGGGCATTTCCCTGTAAGGAGTGCTACTAAAGCTCACGACTAGGTAATCGAACCCCATACATATCAAGTACGACACACGTACGCATGGCATACCGATATGTATAGATACATCGATGGCATCACAACATAACCATAAACATACAACCTTTATTTAAGAGGCTCTGAAGAGCCACACACATAATATTACACATTAAGGGTCTCACGACCCATAATAACAGTCATTCAGTTACAAGCCAGTGAAAGAGTTTAAACTGTCTGAGTACAGACAGGGCAACTAGAAGGCACATGGCCTGACTATACTACAGATCCAACGTAGGGCCAGATCGTAGCTGGGACACCAGCTACTCGTCGTCGTCGATGTCTACGAAGAACCCTCCATTAGGGTCATTAGCAACCTCTGCAACATTTATTAAGCAAACATGAGTACGAAGGTACTCAGCAAGACTTTAGGATAACTAACTACTCATGCAAGGTATCAAAAGGTATTGTGGGGTTTCATGCGGAAAGCCAGCATCTGACTCGTGGCTAGACAGCTTGCATTTTTAAATAATTTTCACAACTTGATTTCTCGCACACGAGTCCACTAACACCACAACAATACACTATCATGGAATCATTCCTTCTCCATACGGAAATGCCTTCCACGACACTCACGCTTATCTTGGCAATTTTATGAGTAGCCATTGAAGTTATCTATGAACAACATATGTCTCCAAGTAGTCCATATCCGCGGACGCGGCTATTCGAATAGATCATAACCCTGCAGGGGTGTACTTCGTCACACACGCTCTCGCCACTTATCGCCATGTGCACGTCATGCACCTCGGCAACCTTCAAGCGGAAGCCCAGCGAGGGAGTCGTCCACGACCGTTAACCACACTAGTACCTAGTCCAGGTTTATCGCCTATCTGAGAGTAACCCGTACGGAAGTCCGGCCGAGGTTTCCGCCACGGCCTCAAACGATGTGCGCAGGGTTCCCAAGCCCACCATCCAGGTGCCACTTGGTACACCGTGCCACTGCCTACCGCATCACAGCCCACTTCTCAGGTCAGCACCATGCACGGCCTCCAGCATTACTATAAACACCAGAAACTACTTGCAACTCCTGGACCGAGTACTACACGATTAATAGGCCGAGCGGGGTCATATTTCAGGGCCCAGCATGTGGTAGTATCTAGTCTTGGATTACATACACGGAACTCAGTTCCTAAGGACGGTTCCAATGAAACAACCCGCCATGTACTCCTACACAGCCTTTCACCGGTACCTTTACCAAATCAGGTTCAACACACCACCTTTGATTAACGAACACATTCTCACAATTCTGTTCATCTCCCAGATGACAGACCATACACAACTCTAAGCATAGCATGCATAGCAGGATAAGGCACATCATAGCTCAAGCAACTACCAGGTATGCTAGGTTGCAAGGTTCGGCTATTTACTGTGACAAGGTTAGGTCATGCAAAGGAAGTGGGTTCAACTAACGTGGCAAAAGCAGTTGAAGCACTTGATCCTAATGCAATAAATAAGTGCAGGAGCAAGAACATGGGAATTATCGGGATGATCAAAAGGGTTGCTTGCCTTGTTGCTCAGAGGAGGGACAATATCCGTCAGACGGATATTCGGTGGAATCCGGGGGTGCGGAGCCTACCGAAATGAATGGCAACAATCAATAACAATCATATGCAAACAAGATGATGCATGAACATGGCATGAGAATGCAAGGTGATATACTAATATAATCAACATGTATTAGGTTTGAAGTTGATTTGAATCACATTCAAATATCAATTCAAACGAGGTATTCTCGAATACCGATTTAATTGATTCGACCTCATGCTCAGATCAACTTGATGTTACCATGCATGAGATGTCATGTTAGGGTACTAATTTGTAATTAGGACAGTGTGTGATCATGTCATTCAAAAAGAAATTTAATTACTTTTCATATCCCATTTAAAAAGTATTTATAACAATTGGATTAATCATTAATTTACATGTTTGGGTTCTGTAACTTTTTCAAACATGAATGAAAATAGCATATTCAGATTCCTTGAATTTTTCTGATACTTTTTCATATATAAATTATTTTCATTGGAGTTACAGATTAATTTCTATGATTTTTTAAGTTTTAAACATTTCTGGAATTATTTCTATACTGGAAATTCTCTTTATTGCGTCAGCCTGACATCAACAGGTCAGCCGACCTGTTCAGGTCAAACCTGACAGGGGGGACCCACTGGTCAGCCTCTCTGGGGTTAATCCCGCGCTGACCAACCCCTAAACTAAGTTGACTTGGCCTTGGGCCCACTGTCAGCGAGAGTTTAAGCCTCTAAACTACTGGATTAGCTTTGCCACGTCGGCCCCCACCGGAGTATGGCCGGCGGCGACCACGGGCGCGGCGGAGGGCTCGCCGAAGAGAGCTAGACAGCGCAACGGCCGTCGGTTTTGGGCGCAGAAAGGAGCTACGGGTAGCTGGTGCAACGCCGCATCTATCTGGGGTGGAGCTGGACTCGGTGGTCACCGGAATCCTTGCCGGCGACGAGGCCAGCGGTGGCTGCGGCTCGGGCGTCGACGAGAGTGCCGATGCAGGGGGCTAGCGAGCTGGAAGAGAGGCCCTACGCCATCTACAGAGCTCGAGGAGCTCATTCCTGAGCTCGTCCTCGCGAGCCGAGTACCACATCGACGGCAATGACATGGCCGGCGACGAGGTCCTTCGGGCTCCGGCGGCTAACGTGGTTAGAGGAGGGGGAAAGCCTCGGGAAGAGGGGGAACAGGAAGAGGAGCTCACGACGGATCTTGTGAGGCTGCCGGCAGGGTCGGGGAGGACCGGGAGACGACGGATCAACGGCGACCGGAGCTTCGGGGAGAGAGATATCCGAGAGGGGAAGGGGATCGAGAGGCCTAGGGGAGAGGATAGGGCCGTGGGGAGGAGGATAAGAAGACGCGGGCGGCGCGCTGGCGCTCCTGGAGGCCTCCAGCAGCGAGCAAGCAGGCAGGAGGTGGCCGGCTCGGCCGCCGTGCTCATCTTCTTCCCTGCCTTCTGGCAGGAGGAGGAAGATGACCGGGGAGCCCCTGGTGGGCTGGGCCGGCGACAAATAGAGGTAAGGGTTTTCTTTCACTTATTTCTTTTCTATTTCGTTTCTGTTTTGCTAACTATTGTTTTGCTATTTATTTCAGCTCCAAAATGGGTTGTAAAAACTATTTTAAACACACCTGAATATATGTTGGAATATTCCCAACCATTTCCAAAGTTTTCAACATTTTTGAAAATGTGAAGTTTCTGATTTCAAATTTAAAACTTGAAACCAGTAGCTTTTGCATTTATTTAAAATGCTTAAAGTGTCAAGAAAATAGTTTTCTCCAATGCTCATTTACTTTCATGATTTATCAGAAAGTTTGAACATTTCTTGAGGCCATTTTGGGTTCATTGATTTTAACTAGTTTTGAGATTTCCTTTATTTGAAGAAGTGGCTAGGGTTTGAGTTTTTCCTTCACCTCTTTCTTTGTTCTTGTTGAAGAATTCTTAGATGCAATGCAAACAATACATGAGCACAAGACTAACTTGCTTAAGGGGTTAGGGATGTGACAACTCACCCCCACTCAAAGGAATCTCGTCCCGAGATTTAGAAGTCGTCGGGAATAACGCAGGATACTCAAGTCGGAGACGATCCTCTCTTTCCCAGGTTGCCTCCTTTTCAGAATGATTTGACCATTGAACTTTAAGAAACTTGAGGTTTCGACGTCGAGTGGTACGCTCAGCTTGATCAAGAATACGCACGGGGTATTCTCGGTATGAAAGGTTATCTTGGAGATCAAGCGTTTCGTGGTCCACTTCACGGATAGGATCCGAAAAGCAACGCCTGAGTTGCGAGACGTGGAAGACATCATGAACCTTGGAAAGATGCGGAGGAAGTTCCAACTGGTAGGCAACTTCTCCTTGTTTGGCAAGAATGCGAAAAGGACCAATGTAACGAGGAGCCAACTTGCCCTTGATATCGAATCGGTGGGTACCCTTCAAAGGTGTAACCCGAAGGTAAGCCTTCTCGTCAACTTCAAAGGTCACAGCCTTATGATGACGATCATATTGGCTCTTTTGACGAGACTGGGCTGTTTTCAACTTTTCACGAATGATGCGAACCTGCTCTTTTGCATCCTGGATCATATCCGGGCCAAAGAGTTGCCTCTCTCCGGTTTCTGACCAATTAAGAGGTGTTCGACATCTTCGTCCATAGAGAACTTCAAAAGGGGCTTTGCCCAAGCTTGATTGGTAACTATTGTTATAAGCGAATTCGGCGAATGGAAGGCACTTTTCCCAATTCATACCGAACGATATAACACAAGCTCGAAGCATATCTTCTAGGATTTGATTCACTCTTTCTACTTGACCACTTGATTGGGGATGGAAAGCAGTGCTAAAAGATAAGTGGGTCCCCATGGCATTCTGAAAACTTTCCCAGAAGCGAGAAGTAAAGATACTCCCACGGTCCGAGTTAATCTCCAGGGGAACACCATGAAGAGACACTATTCGGGAGATATATAACTCTGCTAGCTGGCTAGCTGTTATACTCTCACGAACACGAAGAAAATGAGCCACTTTGGAAAGACAGTCAATGACCACAAAGATGGCATTATTCCCTTTCTTGGTCTTGGGAAATCCGGTAATGAAATCCATGCTAACTTTATCCCATTTCCATTCAGGAATAGCTAGAGGTTGAAGGGTGCCAGCAGGCCTTTGATGTTCTGCCTTAACTCGACGACAAACGTCGCAGTTAGCAACGAACTCAGCAATTTCTCTCTTCATCCTAGTCCACCAGAACCTCTGGCGTAGGTCCTGATACATCTTAGTACTACCGGGATGAATGGTGAGAGGAGAATCATGAGCCTCCTTAAGGATTAACTACCTTAGATGTGGGTTCTTAGGAAGCACTAGACGATTCTGGAAGAACACAACACCTTGATCGTTCATGGAAAATTCTTTAGCGTTTCCGCTAAAAATATTCTCCTTGATCCGTGATATACCCTTGTCACGCTTTTGGCCAGCTATAATTTGATCCTTAAGAGTAGGCTTCGCCACCAGGGTAGAAAGGAATCCTTGAGGAACAATATGAAGATTTAACTTCCGAAAGTCCTCATGGAGATGTGGTTGACCTTGTTGTAGCATCAAATTGTTACAATAAGATTTACGACTTAGTGCATCGGCCATAACATTGGCCTTCCCCGGGGTGTAAGTTATCCCTAAGTCGTAATCCGAGATCAACTCAACCCACCGTCTTTGCCTGAGGTTCAAATCCGGCTGGGTGAAGATATATTTCAGACTTTGGTGATCAGTGAATATTTCGCAACGATTACCCAAAAGGTAATGTCGCCGGGTTTTTAGTGCATGGACCACAGCTGCAAGCTCAAGGTCATGTGTGGGATAATTATCCTCATGTGGACGCAACTGTCGAGATGCGTATGCGATCACATGACGATCTTGCATGAGAATGCAACCCAATCCTTGTCGCGAGGCGTCGCAGTAGATAACAAAGTCCTTAGAAAAATCTGGTGGTAGCAACACAGGTGCGGAAGTCAGGCGTCTTTTCGGTTCCTGAAAACTATGCTCACACTGTGGTGTCCACTCGAACCTTTTATCTTTCTTGAGGAGTTCAGTTAGAGGCTTTGCAACCTTGGAGAAATTCTCGACGAAGCGGCGACAATAGCTCGCTAGACCAAGAAAACTCCTAACTTGCTTAACTGATTCAGGTTGAGTCCAATCAAGGACAGCTTGAACTCTCTCGGGATTGACAGCAATACCCATACCAGAGATTACGTGACCCAGATAGGTCACTTCTCGTAACCAAAATTCACATTTTGAAAACTTGGCATAGAGAAGATGCTCTCGAAGTTTCATCAATACCAGCCTTAGATGCTCGGCATGTTCTTGTTCGTTCTTCGAGTAGATGAGAATATCATCGAGGTATACCACGACGAATTTATCCAAATACTCCATGAAGATTGAATTCATCAGTCGAGAGAAGGTGTCCGGGGCATTGGTCAAATCGAAGGACATGACGGTGTACTCGTATTGGACATAACGAGTAACAAAAGCCGTTTTGGAATGTCCCCGTTCTTGATCTTGATTTGATGGTATCCCAACCTCAAATCCATTTTGGAGAAGACTGAGGATCCAGCGAGCTGATCGTACAGATCGTTGATCCTGGGGAGCGGATACTTGTTCTTTATGGTGACCACATTAACTGGTCGATAATCTACAACCATCCGATCCGTTCCGTCTTTCTTCTTGACGAAGGGGACGGGACAAGCCCAAGGAGAAGAGCTAGGATGAATGAAACCTTTGTTCAAGGCCTGATCTAATTGCTTCTTAAGTTCGGCTAGCTCTAGGGGTGCCATTTTATAAGGTCTTCTGGCTATTGGGACAGTTCCCGGAACAAGAT
Organism: Hordeum vulgare subsp. vulgare; assembly: GCF_904849725.1. Classification (NCBI taxonomy): domain Eukaryota; kingdom Viridiplantae; phylum Streptophyta; class Magnoliopsida; order Poales; family Poaceae; genus Hordeum; species Hordeum vulgare. The sequence continues at coordinate 97,277,274 of NC_058521.1, read as the reverse complement.
CTATCACAAACTCTACATCTCTGTCAGGTGGAATTCCTGGCAGTTCCTCTGGAAAAACATCCGGGAAGTCACTGACTACCGGAATGTCTTCAAGTTTCGGAAGAGGGTTGGAATTTAAGGAATAGAGTTGGCATTTGGCAACTCGAGTAGAGACATTTACTATCTCACCCGAGGGATGGGTAAGCTGGACATTTCTAGAATGAGTATCAATCTTGGCATAGTGAGCTGACATCCAGTCCATGCCCAAGATGATATTAATATCCGAAGATTTCAATGCTATCAATGAGGCTAGAAAAACTAGCCTGTCTACCAGAATTTCATTGTCATAGGTTATCCTAGAGGTTGGCCATTTACTACCAGGGGTTTGGACAACCAATGGGATTGGCATATCACAAAAAGACATGTTATGCAACTATGCATAACTTTCTGAAATGAAGGAATGAGAAGACCCAATGTCAAAGAGAACGGACGCTGGGTGATGATTAACAAGAAGCGTACCCAGCATGACGTCGGGATCCTCTGCAGCTTCTTCTGCTGACACATAGTTCACACGGCCACGTGCAGGAGTTGGCTTCACATAGTAAGCTTTGCCCGACTTGGCTTGCCCGACGGACTTTCCGGGTTGCTTGGCACCCACATTCTGAGGACACTCACGGGAATAGTGCCCTGGTTCTCCACACTTGTAGCATATCACTTGGTTGGTGCGTGGTGCAGCATTGCTAGCTGGACCACCATAAGCTTTTGCTGGAGGGTTGGCCTGATTCGTCTGAGGCGCCACGTAGGATGGCCTCGGAGTATATCTTGGCGGCAGAGAACTGTTCGGAACCCACAGCCTGCGTTTTGGAAACGCGGAACCAGAAGACGAGCCAAAATCACGGGGGTGCTTCCTTGTGGCCTCGAAGTCAGTATGACCAGTCTCGGCACTGATCGCTTTGTTGACCAGGGCTTGAAAGCTTGCACACTCATGGAGGCGCAGATCACGACGAAGCTCAGGGCTCAGACCCTTACGGAATCTTGCTTGCTTCTTGGCGTCAGTAGACACCTCCTCTGTTGCATAGCGGGCGAGGTTACCGAACTCGCGGCTATAGGCATCCACAGACAACTTGCCCTGGGTGAAGGCACATAACTCTTCTCTCTTTCTGTCCATCAGGCCCTCTGGAATATGGTGCAGACGAAAGGCTGCACTGAAGTCTGCCCATGTGGCTACTGGTTTAGCGGGACGCATTGCTTCAAAATTCTCCCACCACAGATTGGTGGATCCTTCCAGGAAATACGCCGCAAAGGCCACCTTGTCGGCTTCAGACACATTCGCAGAGAGAATCTTGCGTGAGATGCTGCATAGCCAGTCATCAGCGTCGAGGGGATCGATGGAATGATGAAACTTTGGAGGATTCAGCTTCACAAAGTCATTGAGGGACACTGCGGCATTCCTAGGCTGTCGAGCCGTATTCTGCTCAATACGCTCTAGCAGTCGGTTGGTCTCCCTTTTATTTCTCTCTGCCTCAAGCATCACTTCCACCAAAGAAGGCGGGTGAGGCGGGTCTTCCTGCGATGCTTGACTACCCTCGCCTTGCTCATGAGCAGGGGCACGGTTCAACCTGGTGAACACCATCCTGACAAATAAACTCATAGCTTAGACCAAAGATCATATCAATACTAGCTATGGATTAAGAATGTACTGAACACACGGAATGCGGAATTGAATATCCGAACAGCATGGTAACAAGCAACTGCTATATATACACCATGGTTCATACACACCCTTACATAGTTTAGTACAACCTTAACCGAAGAGCAAACTATTGAGATTATGAAACTACTCATGAGAGGCTTACAAGCTCCCTATACATTATTTATCTAGGCCTCCGGAATTCATTTCACATCACAGGCATACTTCACAAGTCACAGGACTGTGAATGTACGGCTACTACCATACTATCCTTACGCTCACTACTCAGGCATCCGCATAAAACATCTCATAGAGATTACCTCCATGACCTGGAAGCTCAATCTGCGGATCAGGAAACACTCTAGCCTGAGATCCCTCGGATCCATAAGGACGCGGATGTGGCCTTGGTCCCCTGACTGGTGGTAAGAGGGGTCCCCGAAGAGGTGTGACCCCTCCTATAGCTGGCCAGTCAACGTGGGCCGGAAGATGGGTCCTAACAGGGTTCAGCATCTCCATCTCTCCATACCCTGTCTGGACTACCGGTGCCAGCTGCGTCAAAGCCGTCCACAGACGGGCACGGGTAGCATAAAGCTCCATGCGGAGAGCACGAGCATCCCTGTCTCTGTTCTCTAGCATCTCAACAGTGGACTGCAGTAGTGGATCCTCCATAGAAGAATCAAAATAGACTCCACTGAGGTATCCCTCTTCACCAGGATGAGAGGCCGCAACATAGCAGAACTCTGAATTCTGCAGCAGTGCATGTCTCGCTCTCATAATGGTCAGCATTGAATAGGCAGCATCTTGTACTGCCATGTCAACAGTGACTCCCAACCCATAGGACCAATGGATTGGCTCCTCAGCTCCAGGGTAGTCTGGAAATACCCTAACAGTGCAGATGTACTGGCTCTGGTTGAAGTCTCGGTACTGTTCCTCCACTGTGTACTCGGGGTACCAGCGGTAACCGCACACCGACATTACCCTGACCAGCATGGCCGTATGACCCGGTACATCAATGCACCTGGTCAGACGTACCACCTGACGAGAAGGATGGACATGCATCTGTAAATAGAGAGTAATGCAAAAGCATTAAAGCTCTGAATGAAAAATTAGGCAGCATAACGGCTGTAAATGCTCAGAACAAATTTTGAGACAACCCAAAATGGAATAGCGTAACCACTCAACTATCAAGTTCAACTTTCTGATCATCAAACGTACTTCCTTTTTCCTAGGAATGGAAGAAACCCAATATCTCTTGACCCGTAGTCCTATAATCTACCGATCAGAAACACGAGCCTAGAAGAAGATGAGTAACCTAGTCCTTAATTCCCGCAGAAAAGACGAGGATGACCAGAGTAGAAGAACTTGAGAAGAGAACAAGAGTCTTACGTTCCCTTCCACAAACAATTCCCTTATATATAACTAAAGCAATTCTAGACTCAAGTTCGACCAGTTTGGCTTAGTAATCCTACAGTCAGTCAGGCTCTGATACCAACGCTATCGGTACCCCGATCCTAAGCCATAGGAATCCAGCCTGTAACACATCGCATCCCTTTGCGGTCTCACGCACGGTTAACTCCACGGCTGCAGCCTTACCTTAGCCGGGACCGTTTGCGTCTTTTGACTCACGTATGCAATAGTGTCGCTAGCATTCCAACGTCAAAGAACCCGGATCGACAAGTCTAGTCATAAACCAAAGTGGCAGCACCGCACAAGGACAGGCATACATGACCCAACAAAGCAGGTGTCGGTCACCAACGAGTATAGACGAGTCGTAGAAAGCTACCAGGACTCCATTACATCGCGTGACATTACCCCAAGGGGGACAGACACGGCAGCTAAGAAGGACACATGCCTATCAACCAATGTGTCCGGAGCAGTAGCGAGCTACCATGGCTCGTTGGATCACAAAGGGGCATTTCCTTGTAAGGAGTGCTACTAAAGCTCACGACTAGGTAATCGAACCCCATACATATCAAGTACGACACACGTACGCATGGCATACCGATATGTATAGATACATCGATGGCAGCACAACATAACCATAAACATACAACCTTTATTTAAGAGGCTCGGAAGAGCCACACACATAATATTACACATTAAGGGTCTCACGACCCATAGTAGCAGTCATTTAGTTACAAGCCAGCGGAAGAGTTTAAACTGTCTGAGTACAGACAGGGCAACTAGAAGGCACATGGCTTGACTATACTACAGATCCAACGTAGGGCCAGATCGTAGCTGGGACACCAGCTACTCGTCGTCGTCGATGTCTACGAAGAACCCTCCATTAGGGTCATTAGCAACCTCTGCAACATTTATTAAGCAAACATGAGTACGAAGGTACTCAGCAAGACTTTAGGATAACTAACTACTCATGCAAGGTATCAAAAGGTATTGTGGGGTTTCATGCGGAAAGCCAGCATCTGACTCGTGGCTAGACAGCTTGCATTTTCAAATAATTTTGACAACTTGATTTCTCGGACACGAGTCCACTAACACCACAACAATACACTATCGTGGAATCATTCCGTCTCCATACGGAAATGCCGTCCACGACACTCACGCTTATCTTGGCAATTTTATGAGTAGCCATTGAAGTTATCTATGAACAACATATGTCTCCAAGTAGTCCATATCCGCGGACGCGGCTATTCGAATAGATCATAACCCTGCAGGGATGTACTTCGTCACACACGCTCTCACCACTTATCGCCATGTGCACGTCATGCACCTCGGCAACCTTCAAGCGGAAGCCCAGCGAGGGAGTCGGCCACGACCGTTAACCACACTAGTACCTAGTCCAGGTTTATCGCCTATCTGAGAGTAACCCGTACGGAAGTCCGGTCGAGGTTTCTGCCACGACCTCAAACGATGTGCGCAGGGTTCCCAAGCCCACCATCCAGGTGCCACTTGGTACACCGTGCCATTGCCTACCGCATCACAGCCCACCTCTCAGGTCAGCACCATGCACGGCCTCCAGCATTACTATAAACACCAGAAACTACTTGCAACTCCTGGACCGAGTATTACGCGATTAATAGGCCGAGCGGGGTCATATTTCAGGGCCCAGCATGTGGTAGTATTTAGTCTTGGATTACATACACGGAACTCAGTTCCTAAGGACGGTTCCAATGAAACAACCCGCCATGTACTCCTACACAGCCTTTCACCGGTACCTTTACCAAATCAGGTTCAACACACCACCTTTGCTTACCGAACACATTCTCACAATTCTGTTCATCTCCCAGATGACAGACCATACACAACTCTAAGCATAGCATGCATAGCAGGATAAGGCACATCATAGCTCAAGCAACTACCAGGTATGCTAGGTTGCAAGGTTCGGCTATTTACTGTGACAAGGTTAGGTCATGCAAAGGAAGTGGGTTCAACTAACTGGCAAAAGCAGTTGAAGCACTTGATCCTAATAATATAAATAAGTGCAGGAGCAAGAACATGGGAATTATCGGGATGATCAAAAGGGTTGCTTGCCTTGTTGCTTAGAGGAGGGACAATATCCGTCAGACGGATATTCGGTGGAATCCGGTGGTGCGGATCCTACCGAAATGAATGGCAACAATCAATAACAATCATATGCAAACAAGATGATGCATGAACATGGCATGAGAATGCAAGGTGATATACTAATATAATCCACATGTATTAGGTTTGAAGTTGATTTGAATCACATTCAAATATCAATTCAAACGATGCAGGGGGCTAGCGAGCTGGAAGAGAGGCCCTACGCCATCTACAGAGCTCGAGGAGCTCATTCCTGAGCTCGGCCTCGCGAGCCGAGTACCACATCGACGGCAATGACATGGCCGGCGACGAGGTCCTTCGGGCTCCGGCGGCTAACGTGGTTAGAGGAGGGGGAAAGCCTCAGGAAGAGGGGGAACAGGAAGAGGAGCTCACGGCTGATCTTGTGAGGCTGCCGACAGGGTCAGGGAGGACCGGGAGACGACGGATCGACGGCGACCGGAGCTTCGGGGAGAGAAAGATCCGAGAGGGGAAGGGGATCGAGAGGCCTAGGGGAGAGGATAGGGCCGCGGGGAGGAGGATAAGAAGACGTGGGCGACGCGCTGGCGCTCCTGGAGGCCTCCAGCAGCGAGCAGGCATACAGGAGGTGGCCGACTCGGCCGCCGTGCTCATCTTCTCCCCTGCCTTCTGGCAGGAGGAGGAAGATGACCGGGGAGCCCCTGGTGGGCTGGGCCGGCGACAAATAGAGGTAAGGGTTTTCTTTCACTTATTTCTTTTCTATTTCGTTTCTGTTTTGCTAACTATTGTTTTGCTATTTATTTCAGCTCCAAAATGGGTTGTAAAAACTATTTTAAACACACCTGAATATATGTTGGAATATTCCCAACCATTTCCAAAGTTTTCAACATTTTTGAAAATGTGAAGTTTCTGATTTCAAATTTAAAACTTGAAACCAGTAGCTTTTGCATTTATTTAAAATGCTTAAAGTGTCAAGAAAATAGTTTTCTCCAATGCTCATTTACTTTCATGATTTATCAGAAAGTTTGAACATTTCTTGAGGCCATTTTGGGTTCATTAATTTTAACTAGTTTTGAGATTTCCTTTATTTGAAGAAGTGGCTAGGGTTTGAGTTTTTCCTTCACCTCTTTCTTTGTTCTTGTTGAAGAATTCTTAGATGCAATGCAAAGAAGACATGAGCACAAGACTAACTTGCTTAAGGGGTTAGGGATGTGACAGTAATCTTCTTTTGCGGTGTGTTTGTCGAGATCCGATGAATTGTGGATTTATGATCAGATTATCTATGAATCTTATTTGAGTTTATTCTGATCTCTTATATGCATGATTTCATATCCTTGTAATTATCTTCGAGTTGTGGATTTTGTTTGGCCAACTTGATCTATGATTCTTGCAATGGGAGAAGTGCTTGGTTTTGGGTTCATACCGTGCGGTTACCTCACCCAGTGACAGAAGGGGTAGCGAGGCATGCATCATGTTGTTGCCATCAAGGGTAAAAATATGGGGTTTATCTATTGCATGAATTTATCCCTCTACATCATGTCATCTTGCTTAAGGCGTTAATCTGTTTGTCATGAACTCAATACACTAGATGCATGCTAGATAGCGGTCGATGTGTGGAGTAATAGTAGTAGATGGAGAGAGTATCGGTCTACTTGTCTCGGACGTGATGCCTATATGTATGATCATTGCCTTGGATATCGTCATGACTTTGCGCGGTTCTATCAATTGCTCGACAGTAATTCGTTCACCCACCGTAATATTTGCTATCATGAGAGAAGCCTCTAGTGAACACTATGGCCCCCGGGTCTACTTCACATCATATTTTCAGCCCTACACTTTTACTTTGTTGCACTTTCCGCCTTCAGATCTCACCTTGCAATCAATCGTGAAGGGATTGACAACCCCTTTGTAGCGTTGGGTGCAAGTTTTTTGTTTTTGCGCAGGTACGGTGGAGACTTGGATTGATACTCCTACTGGATTGATACCTTGGTTCTCAAACTGAGGGAAATACTTACTGCTATTGTGCTGCACCACCCTTTCCTCTTCAAGGGAAAAACCAACGCAAGCTCAAGAGGTAGCAAGAAGAATTTCTAGCACCGTTGCCGGGGAGGATCAAGTGAAGAATAGTCTTCCGTCAACGTGCCAATTTCTGGCGCCGTTGCCGGGGAGCATCAACTGAAGCTTATCCAAGTAACCGTCGCAAACTCATCTCTTGCATTTATTTTTTTGCCTCTCATTTTCCTCTCCCCCACTTCTGAAAAAGAAAAAATTTAAAAAATATTTTCCTTTTTCGTTTGCCTTTTTCTTTCGCTTGCTCTCTGTTCGCTTGTGTGCTTGTCTGCTTGCTGAAGTCGCCATGACTGAAAACACAAAACTTTGTGACTTCTCGAATACTAATAATAATGATTTTATTAGTACTCCGATTGCTCCCACCACTAGTGCGGAATCATATGAAAGCAATGCTGCTTTGTTGAATCTTGTTATGAAAGAGCAATTCTCCGGCCTTCCTAGTGAAGATGCTGCATCCCATCTTAATACCTTCATTGACTTATGCGATATGCAAAAGAAGAAAGATGTGGATAATGATGTGATTAAATTGAAGCTATTTCCGTTCTCATTGCGAGTCAAGCAAAAACTTGGTTTTCATCTTTGCCCAAAAATAGTATTGATTGTTGGAACAAGTGCAAAGATGCTTATATATCCAAGTATTTTCCACCGGCTAAGATTATCTATCTCCGTAATGATATCATGAATTTTAAGCAACTAGATCATGAACATGTTGCACAATCTTGGGAGAGAATGAAATTGATGATTATAAATTGTCCCGCTCATGGCTTGAGTCTTTGGATGATTATACAAATCTTCTATTCTGGTTTGATTTTTGCTTCTAGAAATATCTTGGACTCCGCCTCCGGTGGAACTTTCATGGAAATCCCATTAGGAGAAGCCACAAAACTCCTAGACAATATCATGACAAACTATTCTCGGTGGCACACTGAAAGGTCACCTACTAGTAAAAAAGTACACGCTATAGAAGAAATTAACTCGTTGAGTGCTAAGATGGATGAGTTAATGAAATTGTTTGCTAGTAAAGGTGCTCCTTTAGATCCAAATGATATGCCCTTGTCTTCCTTGATTGAGAGTAGCAATGAAAGCTTGGATGTTAATTTTGTTGGTAGGAATAATTTTGGCAACAACAATTATTTTAGAGGAAACTATATTCCTATGCCTTTTCCTAGTAATCCCTCTAATAACTTTGGCAACCCATACAAGAATGCTCATGGAAATTACAATAAATTACCCTGTGATCTAGAGAGTAATATTAAAGAGTTTATCAACTCGCAAAAGATTTTCAATGCGTCCATAGAAGAAAAACTACTCAAAATTGATGATTTGGCTAGGAGCGTTGATAGGATGTCTCTTGATATTGATGCTTTGAAAGTTGGATGTGCTCCTCCCAAGATCAATATGGATGAAACTTTGAAAGCTATGCGTGTTTCCACGAATGAGAGTAAAGAAAGAACCGCCCAAATTCGTGCTAGTCATGAATGGCTTAAAAAGGCGTGTTCTCGTGATGAGAATCACGAAGATCTTAAAGTGCTTGGTGTGACACCCATTGAATCCTTGTTTTCTAGTGTCAAACCTAACAATGATGGGGCTGGATATGAATCCACTTTGTTTGAAAAACGCCCCAATGATCCGGAGTCCATCTATCTTGATGCTAAAAGCATTGAAAGTGGAGTAGAGGATATCAAAACTTTGAGTAGTAATGAAACTACTACTTTGGATTTCAAGGAATTCAATTATGATAGTTGCTCTTTGATTGAATGTATTTCCTTGATGCAATCCATGCTAAACTCTCCACACGCTTATAGCCAAAACAAGGCCTTTACCGATCATATCGTCGATGCTATGATGAAACCTCTTGAAGAGAAACTTGAATTGGAAGTTTCTATTCCTAGAAAACTTCATGATGAGTGGGAACCTACTATCAAAATCAAGATCAAAAACTATGAATGAAATGCTTTGTGTGATTTGGGTGCTAATGTTTCCGCGATTCCAAAGTCTTTATGTGATGTTCTAGGCTTCAATGAGATTGATGAGTGCTCTCTTAATTTGCATCTTGCGGATTCTACTGTTAAGAAACCTATGGGAAGGATCAATGATGTTCTTATTATTGCAAATAGGAACTATGTACCCGTAGATTTCATTGTGCTTGATATTGATTGCAATCCTACATGTCCTATAATTCTTGGTAGACCTTTCCTAAGGACTATTGGTGCTGTCATCCATATGAAGGAAGGGAATACTAGATTTCAATTTAAATTAAAGAAGGGCATGGAACATTTTCCTAGAAAGAAAATAAGATTGCCTTATGAATCCATGATTAGGGCTACTTATGGTTTGAGTACCAAAGACGACGATACATGATTTTATCGCCTTATGCCTAGCTAAGGGCGTTAAACAATAGCGCTTGTTGGGAGGCAACCCAATGAATTTATCTTTGCTTTTTTGCTTTCTGTTTTGTTGTGTCCACACCATCATAATTCTGTTATGATTGTGCTTTTTGTGTTTCTTTTTGTGTTTGAGCCAAGTAAAACCTTTATGACTAGTTTTGGTGATGGTTGTTTGATCATGCTGGAAAAAGACAGAAACTTTTCGCTAATGAAATTATTTTTCAGTTTTATCCAGAAAGCTATTTTGAGTTGATTCTTTTTTCTGCTGGTTTATATGCCAATTGCCTAAATTGTCATGATTTTCATAATTGTTGAGATACCAGAAGTATATGAAGTATACAGATTGCTACAGACTGGTTTGTTTTTGACAGATTCTGTTTTTGTTGTGTTGATTGCTTATTTTGATGAAACTATGGATAGTATCGGGGGGTACTAGCCATTGAAAAGTGAGAATAAAGTAATCTAACACCAATATAAATAGAAATCAAGTTTGCTACAGTACCTAAAGAGGTGGTAGTTTGTTTTCTTGTGCTAATGATATCACGAGTTTCTGTTTAAGTTTTGTGTTGTGAAGTTTTCAAGTTTTGGGTGATGTTCTCATGGACAAAAGGATAAAGAGTGGAAAGAGCTCAAGCTTGGGGATGCCCAAGGCATCCCAAACCAAATTCAAGGACACCAAAAAGCCTAAGCTTGGGGATGCCTCGGGAAGGCATCTCCTCTTTCGTCTTCAATCCATCGGTAACATTACTTGGAGCAATATTTTTATTCACCACATGATATGTGTTTTGCTTGGAGCGTCATGTATTATAGGAGTCTTTTCTTTTTGTTGTGTCACAATCATACTTGCTGCACACCTTTTGAGATAGACATGCACTCATCATGAATTTGCTAGAATACTCATTGAGCTTCTCTTATATCTTTTGAGTTAGGCAATTTATCTCACATGTGCTTCACTTGTATCTTTTGAGCTAGATAACTTTGCTCTGAGTGCTTAACTTAGATCTTTTAGAGCACGACGGTGTCATATTTTGGAGAAATAAGAACTCTCGATCTTCACTTATATCTTTTTGAGAGTGCTCTCTCTGAGTAACTTGGTAGTTGGCTTGTGCTATGAAAGTAGTCCTAAAGATGATAGGCGTCCAAAGAGGATACAATAAAACTTACATATTCTTGTGCATCGATTAGAAAGAGAAGTCTGATTCCTCTCAATTAGTTTTGAGACATGTATTTGGTAATATTTAGAGTCATGTTAGTAAGGTGTTGTGAATCTAGAAATACTTGTGTTGAAGTTAGTGATTTCCCGTAACATGCACGTATGGTGAACCGCTATGTTAGGAAGTCGGAGCATAATTGATTTACTGATTGTCATCCTTTGTGTTGCGGTCAGGATCGCACGATGGTTAAACACCTACCAACCCTTCCCCTAGGAGTACGCGTTTAGCACTTTGTTTCGATTACTAATAAAAACTTTCGCAATAAGTATGTGAGTTCTTCATGACTAATGTGAGTCCATGGTATAGATGCACTTTCACCTTCCACCATTGCTAGCCTCCCTAGTGTCGTGCAACTTCTGCCGGTACACAAAACCACCATAGATTTTCCTCAAAACAGCCACCATACCTACCTATCATGGCCTTTTCATAGCCATTCCGAGATATATTGCCATGCAACTCCCACCGTTCTGTCTCATGACTTGTGGCGTCACTTACATATTGCCATTGCATGATCATAAGATAGCTAGCGAGATGTTTCAACATCATACGCCAAGCTAGATCATTGCACATCCCGGTACACTGCCGGAGGCATTTCCTATAGAGTCATCATCGTTCTAAGCATTGAGCTGTGAGTAAATGAAAGTGTGATGATCATCATTATTAGAGCATTGTCCCATGTGAGGAAATAGAAAAAGAGGCCAAAGTTGCCCACAAAAAAATATATGGAAATAGTCCAAAGAGCCCAAACAAAAAAAGAGAGAGAAAAAGAGAGAAGGGACAATGCTACTATCTTTTCCACACTTCTGCTTCATAATAGCACCATGTTCTTCATGATTGAGAGTCTCTTGTTTTGTCACCACCATATACTAGTGGAACCTTCATTATGTAACTTGTCTTGTATATTCCAATGATGGGCTTCCTCAAAATTGCCCTAGGTCTTCGTGAGCAAGCAAGTTGGATGCACACCCACTAGTTCTCCTTTTGAGCTTTCACACACTTATAGCTCTAAGTGCATCCATTGCATCGTAATCCCTACTCTTTCACATTGATATATATTAATGGGCATCTACATATCCCTTTGATACGCCGAGTCAATGTGACCATCTCCTCCTTTTTGCCTCACAGCCTCTACCACACTCTATTTCACCTATAGTGCTATATCCATGGCTCACGCTCATGTATTGCGTGAGAGTTGAAAAAGCTTTGAGAAAGTAAGGGTGCGAAAACAATTACTTGGCCAATACCGAGGTTGTGCATGATTTAAATTCATTGTGTGGGGATGATGGAGCATAGCCAGACTATATGATTTTGTAGGGATAACTTTCTTTGGCCTTGTTATTACGGAAGTTCATGATTACCTTGCTAGTTTGCTTGAAGTATTATTGTTTTCATGTCAATAGCAAACTATTGTTTTGAATCTTACGGATCTGAACATTCATGTCACATGAAACAAGTTACAAAGGACAAATATGCTAGGTAGAATTCCACATCAAAAATTCATTCTTTATCACTTCCCTACTTGAGGACGAGCAGGAGTTAAGCTTGGGGATGCTTGATACGTCTCCAACGTATCTATAATTTTTGATGGTTCCATGTTATTATCTTGTCAAACTTTGGATGTTTTGTATGCCTTTTATATCTTTTTTGGGACTGACTTATTAACTCAGTGCCAAGTGCCAGTTCCTGTTTTTTCGTGTTTTTGACCTTTTCAGAGGAGAATATCAAACGGAGTCCAAATGGAATAAAACCTCCGATTTTTTTTCCAGAACAAAAGATATGAGGAAGCTTGAGAACCAAGGCAGAGGGCACCAGGGGAGGCCACAAGCCCCCTAGCCGCGGCCTGGGGGCGCGCCTAGCAGGCTTGTGGGCCCCCTGTGGCTCCTCTGCCCTACTTCTTCCGCCTATAAATCCACGAAAAATCCAAAACCACGAGAGAGAGCCACGAAAATACTTTTCCGCCGCCGCAAGCTTATGTCTCCACAAGATCCCATCTGGGGCACGTTCTGGTGCCCTGCTAGAGGGGGGATTCGGACACGGAGGGCTTCTTCATCAACACCACGGCCTCTCCGATGATGCGTGAGTAGTTCACCATAGACCTTCGGGTCCATAGCTAGTAGCTAGATGTTTTCTTCTCTCTCTTGGATCTTCAATACAAGTTCTCCATGATCTTCATGGAGATTTATCCGATGTAATCTTCTTTTGAAGTGTGTTTGTCGAGATCCGATGAATTGTGGATTTATGATCAGATTATCTATGAATCTTATTTGAGTTTCTTCTGATCTCTTATATGCATGATTTGATATCCTTGTAATTCTCTTTGAGTTGTGGGTTTTGTTTGGCCAACTTGATCTATGATTCTTGCAATGGGAGAAGTGCTTGGTTTTGGGTTCATACCGTGCGGTGACCTCACCTAGTGACAGAAGGGGTAGCGAGGCACACATCATGTTGTTGCCATCAAGGGTAAAAAGATGGGGTTTATATCTATTGCATGAATTTATCCCTCTACATCATGTCATCTTGCTTAAGGCGTTACTCTGTTTGTCATGAACTCAATACACTAGATGCATGCTAGGTAGCCGTCGATGTGTGGAGTAATAGTAGTAGATGCAGAAAGTATCTGTCTACTTGTATCGGACGTGATGCCTATATGTATGATCATTTCCTTAGATATCGTCATGACTTTGCGCGGTTCTATCAATTGCTCGACAGTAATTCGTTCACCCACCGTAATATTTGCTATCATGAGAGAAGCCTCTAGTGAACACTATGGCCCCCGGGTCTAGTTAACATCATATTTTCAGCCCTACACTTTTACTTTGTTGCACTTTCCACCTTCATATCTCACCTTGCAATCAATCGTGAAGGGATTGACAACCCCTTTGTAGCGTTTGGTGCAAGTTTGCTGTTTTTGCGCAGGTACGGTGGAGACTTGGCTTGATACTTCTACTGGATTGATACCTTGGTTCTCAAACTGAGGGAAATACTTACTGCTACTGTGCTGCATCACCCTTTCCTCTTCAAGGGAAAAAACCAATGCAAGCTCAAGAGGTGGCAGTTCTCCATTCGTCAAGTGAGCTAATGTCAAATAACCTCGTCTTACCAGCAAGTTTGAACTCATAGTTGAGCTCTTTAATTTCCCAATAGGCTTTATGTTCTAGCTCTAGAGGTAAGTCACATGCTTTACCATAAACCATTTTATACGGAGACATGCCCATAGGATTTTTGTAAGCGGTTCTATAAGCCCATAATGCATCATCAAGTTTCTTAGACCAATTCTTTCTAGATCTATTAACGATCTTTTGCAAAATCAATTTAATTTCTCTTTTGCTCAATTCTACTTGACCTCTAGACTGAGGATGATAAGGAGATTCAATTGTATGATTAACATCATACTTCGCAAGCAATTTACGGAAAGCACCATGAATAAAGTGTGAACCACCATGAGTCATTAAATATCTAGGGACACCAAATCTAGGGAAAATAACTTCTTTCAACATTTTAATAGAGGTGTTATGATCAGCACTACTAGTTGGAATAGCTTCTACCCACTTAGTAACATAATCAACAACAACTAGAATGTGAGTATACCCATTAGACTTTGGAAAAGGTCCCATATAATCAAAACCCCAAACATCAAATGGTTCAATAACAAAAGAGTAATTCATAGGCATTTCCTGACATCTACTAATATTACCAATTCTTTGACATTCATCGCAAGATAAGACAAACTTACGAGCATCCTTGAAGGGAGTAGGCCAATAAAAACCAGATTGTAATACCTTGTGTGCAGTTCTCTATCCTGCGTGGTGTCCTCCGTAGGCCTCAGAGTGACACTTGTATAGGATTTTTCCCTGTTCATGCTCAGGTGCACAACGTCTAATAATACCATCTACCCATTCTTTATAAAGGTATGGATCGTCCCAAAGTAATGTCTTAAGTCATAGAAGGATTTCTTTTCTGTTGTTGGTATGTGAAGCTAGGCGGTATAAATTTAGCAACAATGTAATTAGCATAATCAGCATACCAAGGAGCATTGCGCTAAGCATTTATGACAGCTAATTATTCATCAGGAAAGCTATCATCAATTGGTTGTGGGTCATCAAGAACATTCTCTAGTCTAGGCAGGTTATCTGCTACGGGGTTATCAGCACCCTTTTTATCAATAATATGCAAATCAAATTCTTGTAGCAAAAGAACCCATCTAATAAGTCTAGGTCTAGCATCTTTCTTTTCCATAAGGTACTTAATAGCAACATGGTTAGTGTGAACAGTTACTTTGGAATCAACAATATAAGGTCTAAACTTATCACAAGCAAACATGACTGCTAAAAATTCCTTTTCATTGGTAGCGTAATTTCTTTGAGCACTGTCTATAGTTTTACTAGCATAATGGATAACATTTAATTTCTTATCAACTCTTTGCCTTAGAACAACACCAACAGCATAATCACTAGCATCACACATGATTTCAAAGGGTAGGTTCCAATCAGGTGGTCGAACAACAGGTGCAGTGATCAAGGCTCTCTTAAGGATTTCAAAAGCTTCTACACAATCATCATAAAAAACAAATGGAACATCTTTTTGTAAAAGATTAGTGAGAGGCTTAGAAATTTTAGAGAAGTCTTTAATAAACCTCCTATAAAAACCACCATGACCAAGGAAACTTCTTATACCTTTAATATCTGTTGGACATGGCATTTTTTCAATAGCATCAACTTTAGCTTTACCAACTTCAATACCTCTTTCAGAGATCTTGTGTCCCAAGACAATCCCTTCATTAACCATAAAGTGGCACTTCTCCCAATTCAAGACAAGATTAGTTTCTTCACGTCTCTTCAAAACTCGATCAAGGTTGCTCAAGCAATCATCAAAAGAAATTCCGCAAACGGAGAAATCATCCGTGAAGACTTAAACAATCTTTTCACAAAAGTAAGAGAATATAACCATCATGCATCTTTGAAAGGTGGCAGGTGCATTGCATAAACCAAAAGGTATACGTCTATAGGCCAAGGTACCGAAAGGGAAAGTAAAAGTGATTTTGTCTTGATCATATTTTGATACAGGTATTTGAGAGAAACCAGAATAACCGTATAGAAAGCAAAAATGTGTATGTTTGGATAGTCTTTCTAGCATTTGAACAATACAAGATAAAGGGCAATGATCTTTCCTAGTTTCTTTTAAAGTTTCCTAAAACCAATTACCATTTTATACCATGTGACAATTCTTTGCGGGATCAATTCACTTTTATCATTAGGAACAACAGTAATACCTCCCTTTTTAGGGACACAATGAACTGGACTAACCCATCTATTATCAGCAATACGATAAATTATACCTGCTTCCAGAAGTTTTAGTATTTTGTTTCTTACCACTTCCTTCATTTTAGGATTTAACCGTCGTTGATGATCAACAATTGGTTTAGCATCAGGCTCCATATTGATTTTGTGCTGACATAGAGTGGGACTAATGCCCTTAAGATCATTGTTAGAGCATATATCTCCATATTTGGTTTTGGTAATTGATGAAAATTCCTATGGACTAATGGTTGCCTTAAGTTATATTTATAGGATTTGTCCATAGGCACTTCTTGAAGTCCATCTGTTGGGTTCAAGGAGTTTATATGATGACCAAGGTGGTATTCAAGGTATTATCCAAAGAATGGTCATAGAGACACAAGGTTGATCAAGATCTCAAACAAAGAGTAAATCTAGATGACCAACACACAAAGCGTACAAGATGTACCGAGAGGGATCAAGTGATCCCATGGTATGGTAAGCATTGTCCATTACGTGTTTGTGTACTAACCCATGGTATTCGTGAGAGTTCTATGTGGGGGTTAGGTGTGTTTCCATGGGCTTGCGTCAAAGAGAAGATCTCATACAACCCATGAAGTATGACGTCAAGTTGTGATCGTATTATCCAAAGAATGGTCATAGAGACACATGGTTGATCAAGATCTCAGACAAAGAGTAAATCAAGATGATCAACACACAAAGCGTACAATATGTACCGAGAGGGATCAAGTGATCCCATGGTATGGTAAGCATTGTCCATTACGTGTTTGTGTACTCACCAATGGTCTTCGTGAGAGTTCTATGTGGGGGTTAGGTGTGTTTCCATGGGCTTGCCTCAAAGGGAAGATCTCATACAACCCAGGAAGTATGACGTCAAGTTGTGATCGTCATCAAGGTTGCGATGTGCAAGTTCAAGTGGATCAGCACGAAGATATCATGCTTGAAGCTTGCCGTCCATTGTGGTGGCAATGGACTTGTGAAGATATGCTGAAGAGTGGCTCACCCATAGTGAGTATGGGGGAGCAATCAATTAGTCTTCATCAAGCCAACGCAATCAAGGAAGGTGTTCCATCTTGAGGAAGCCAAGATCATCATCATCTAGCTCAAGAGGATGAGGTGCAAGGTATAGGTTTGCCCTTGATAGGTTTTCTGTTTAGGATAGATTGCTATACTATCAAGGGGGGCTCTCAAGTGAGTAGCTTGATCGTATCGTTCGTTGAGATCTCAAACCATTTGCATCCTTGCATCATACTTCTTGGTTCTTGTTTGGTGTTTCTCTTTGTGAGTTTTAGAGCTTATGGTCATCTTCGTGACAAGCTCGAGTTCATCAAAAACGGAGTCCATATGCATCTACTATGATGTCTTCGATGTTGGTGTTTTTGCCGGTTCTTCATTCATAGAGGACTCACATCTCTATATCATTGGCATTTTCATATCTGCATGGTCTTAAGATTTCCTGAATCCAACAAGCTTGGGTTTGCTCGATTCGGAGCTCGTATGCGAAAGTTATGGCTATTTCAGTGGCGAGCGGTAGTACCGCTGGACCTAGCGGTAGTACCGCTAGAGCTGGCGGTAGTACCGCTGTCCAGCGGTAGTACCGCCCCTGGCCAGCGGTAGTACCGGTCCAAGTTCTTAGTACCGCCTGCCTAGCGGTTGTTCGTGGATGGACCTTTTTGCGAAGACTTTCTTGGCAGTGGTAGTGCCTTTGCACTACCAGGGGCCCAGCGGTAGTACCACCGGGACCAGCGGTAGTACCGCTGGAGTGCCAGCGGTAGTACCCCTGCAGCCAGCGGTAGTACCGCTAGCTGGCGGTAGTACCGCTGCCGTCAGCGGTAGTACCGCTGGAATGCCAGCGGTAGTACCGCTGGAGCTCGGGCAGAGAGTGGGGGTAACGGTCTGATTCCTTCCCCCACTATATAAAGGGGGTCTTCTTCCCCCTTGGCCTTATCCATCTGTTGAGCTCCTGTTCTACCTCCATTGTTGACATTCTTAGAGCTTGCTTACTCTCAATCCCTCCAATGATTCTTGCTTGTTCTTGAGGGAAAAGAGAGAGGAGATCTAGATCCACATCTCCACCAATCACTTTCTCCTCTATGTGAGGGGAACCCCTTGGATCTTGATCTTGGAGTTCTTTGTGAGCTCCTTGTTCTTCCTATCATATTTCTCCATAGCTTTCGTTGTTGTGGAGGGATTTGAGTGTGAGGGACTTGACCACTTCGTGTGTTCTTGTCATTGCATTAGTTGCATCGGTTTGAGTTCTCCACGGTGATACGTGGAAGTGAAGTTTGAGAAGCTTATTACCTTTGGTACTTAGTACCCTAGATATTGTTCTTTGCGGATGCTTTGGCGTCCTAGAAGCTTGGTGGTGTCTCGGAGCTCAACCATTGTGGTGTGAAGCTCCGGGCAAGCGTCGGGGTCTCCAATTAGGTTGTGGAGATTGCCCCGAGCAATTTGTACGGGTTCGGTAACCGCCCCCAAGGGTTGCCACATGTACGGGTTCGGTGACCGCCCCCAAGGTTTGCCATTTGTACGGGTTCGGTGACCGCCCTCAAGGGTCCCTTAGTGGAATCACGGCATCTTGCATTGTGCGAGGGCGTGAGGAGATTATGGTGGCCTTAGTGGCATCTTGGGGAGCATTGTGCCTCCACACCGCTCTAACGGAGATTAGCATCCGCAAGGGTGTGAACTTCGGGATACATCATCGTCTCCCCGTGCCTCGGTTATCTCTTACCCTCTCCCTTTACTTATGCACTTTACTTTGTGATAGACATATTGTTTATTGTAATATATCTTGCTATCACTTAGTTGTTTATCTTGCTTAGCATAAGTTGTTGGTGCACATAGGTGAGCCTAGTTGTTTGTAGGTTTTGTGCTTGACATATTAAACGTTAGTTTTATTCCGCATTTGTTCAAGCCTAAACCTTAATTATTTTAAAGCGCCTATTCACCCCCCCTCCCTAGGCGACATCCACGTCCTTTCAATCATCAAGAGTATATCCAATAGCAGCACGATGCTTCCTCAAAGTTTTCAATAATCTCTTTTCTTCATGCGCTGAATGGTTAGCACTAATAATAACATGATATATCTCATTTTCATCATGATTAGCATACTTCAGAGTATCAGGTAATTGTTTAAGCTGAAACACGGGATCACCCTTAGGTGGAGGAGGATCCCCAAGTATTTCAACAAGCAAATTGTGTTTCAAAGCAGGCTATTGATCAAAGAAAATCTTATCTATTTCATTCATATGCATATCATTTTCATGGTCTAGCAAATATTGTTCTAGAGGATCAGTAGGAGGAACAACGGTAGAAGCTAGACCAATAATTTTATCTTTACTAGTCAATTCTTTGTCATGGGGTTGTCTACGAAATTTAGAGAAATTGAACTCATGAGACACATCCCCGAAGCTTACAGTAACAGTTTCTTTCTCACAATCAATCCTAGCATTAATAGTATTCAAGAAGGGTATACCAAATATAGTGGGACAAAAATTATCTTGTGGGGAACCAAGAACAAGAAAATCAATAGGATATTTTATTTTCCCACACAAGACTTCAACATCTCTAATAATCCCCATTGGTACAATAGTATCTCTATTAGCAAGCTTGAAGGTAACATCAATTCCCTCTAATTCAGCTGGTGCAATATCATTCATAATTTATTTGTATAAGTTAAAGGGAATTGCACTCACACTAGCACACATATCACATAAGCCATGATAACAATGATCTCCTATTTTAACAGAAACAATAGGCACGCCAAAAATAGGTCTATGTTTACCTTTAGTGTCAGGTTTAGCAATTCTAGCAACTTCATCAGAGAAGTGAATAATATGCCCATCAATATTATCAACCAAGAGATCTTTAACCATAGCAATACTAGGTTCAACTTTAATTTGTTCAGGTGGTATAGGTGTTCTAGCACAACTCTTACGAACCATAGTTGAAGCTTTAGCATGATCCTTTATTCTAACGGAAAAGGTGGTTTCTCAATGTAAGCAGTAGGAATAAGAGGATAAGCATTATTAATAATGGTTTCTTATTCAACTTTAATAGGTGCAACTACTTTAACTTAAATGGGAGGATGATATTTAAACCACTTCTCCCTCGGGAGATCAACATGGGTAGCAAAATATTCACAGAAAGAAGCTACTACCTCAAGTCAAGTCCATATTTAGTGCTAAAATCACGAAAAGCATCGGTGTCTATAAAGGATTTAACACAATCGAATTTAAGGTTTATACCTGACTCATTACCTTCACCGAGTTCCCTATCTTTAGAGTTGCTTTTACTTCTTTCCAATAAGTCTCATTTGAATTCAATATCTTTCTTCATAAAGGAACCAACACAAGAAGTATCGAGCATGGGTTGATCATTACGAGAGAGCCGAGCATAAAAATTCTAAATAATAATTTCTCTCGGGAGGTCATGATTGGGGCATGAATATAACATTGAATTATGCCTCCCGGTTATTTCTCCTTCACGAGGCCAAAAATTATAAATATAATTTCGATCATGATGAACCACATGCTTAGGATAAAACTTCTGATAAAATTCCAATTTCAATCGGTTGTAGTTCCATGATCCAATATCATCACATAGCCTATAGCATGTCAATTCCTTTTACTTCAAATATAAAGGAAATTCCTTCTTCTTGACTTCATCCTCGGGTAGACCTGCAAGCTTAAATAATCCACAAACCTCATCCACACAGATTAGATGCAAATAAAGATGTAGTATTCCATCTCCTGCATAAGGATTAGCTAACAGTTTTTCTATCATACCCGAAGGAATTTAATAGTAAATATTTTCAGTAGGTATAGCAGGTTGAGGAGCATTTCTTCGCACTTCCGGTTGAGGTGAAGATGCCCCAAACAAGCTCCTCAAAGGATCAGTTTCCATAGTGACACATGACAGTAAATTTCAGCACAGTATATTTTTTTTTCCTTACCAAGTTCCACTCACCAAAGGCGCTTCACTCCCCGACAACGGTGCCAGAAAAGAGTCTTCATGACCCACAAGTATAAGGGATCTATCGTAGTCCTTTCGATAAGTAAGAGTGTCAAACCCAACGAGGAGCAGAAGGAAATGACAAGCAGTTTTCAGTAAGGTATTCTCTGCAAGCACTTAAATTATCGGTAACAGATAGTTTTGTGATAAGGTGATTCGTAACGGGTAGCAAGTAACAAATGTAACAAAGGTGCAGCAAGGTGGCCCAATCCATTTGGTAGGAAAGGACAAGCCTAGACAAACTCTTATATAAAGCAAAGTGCTCCCGAGGACACATTGGAATTACTGTCAAGCTAATTTTCATCATGTTCATATGATTCACGTTTGTTACTTTGATAATTTGATATGTGGGTGGACCTGCACTTGGGTGCTGCCCTTACTTGGACCAACCTCCCACTTATGATTAACCTCACTCGCAAGCATCCGCAACTACGAAGGAAGAATTAAGATAAATCTAACCGTAGCATGAAACATATTGATCCAAATCAGCCCCTTACGAAGCAACGCACAAACTAGGGTTTAAGCTTCTGTCACTCTAGCAACCCATCATCTACTTATTACTTCCCAATGCCTTCCTCTAGGCCCAAATAATGGTGAAGTGTCATGTAGTCGACGTTCACATGACACCACTAGAGGAGAGACAACATACATCTCATCAAACTATCGAAGCAATACCAAATTCACATGATTAATTATAACAAGACTTATCTCATGTCCTCAGGAACAAAAGTAACTACTCACAAAGCATAGTCATGTTCATAATTGATACGTCCAAAACGTATCTATAATTTTTTATGGTTTCATGCTACTTTTATGCTTTTGATAATTGTTTTTATATTAAGTTTATGATTTATTTGTACTAACCTACTAATAGTTGCAAAAGTGCAAAATGTTCGTCTTTTACACTTTGATGTGTAGGAACTATCAAAAATAGAAGAGAAAACCTTGTTGGAGTGGGACTCTCACTTTCCTGAAATCTATCCCTCCTACAGATTTTAGAGATCATCTATTTCCACCTCGAAGATGACGTCAAATGGAAAAATAATAGTTGCACAAGTTGTGGGGAATTTTATTCTGATAATTCTAGATATAACATTCGGCCCATTTGGAGTTCGAACGCTCCGGGAAAGCACGTTTTACTGGAGGACAAATATCTGATTACAGGATTACAGGAATCGATGACATGATTGAATCCAACTCTTACCATATTAGATGGATTCGGCCAAGCCACGACTTGGGGACCTCATTAGATCTGAGAGGGGTTCCTAGGAAGGTTCTAGAGGTGCCCAAGATCCCTTGGATCAAAGAGGCATCCATCGGAGGGCCAAGGATGATCGTCCCTACTCATATAAGGAGAGGAAAAACCTGATTTCTGAAGGGACACCAAGAGCTACTACCAGCACCATCTCCAAGGAAGAAGGGGGGCCAAGGGCCGCCGCCTCCAAGGGTCGTGGCCACCGACGACCGCCATCTCCTCTCCAGGCTGCACCTCTCCATCAACCTCTTGCTCACCATGGCCATGTGTGAGTAGTCTCCCTCGGGGCTGAGGTCCTCTACGTGTAGCTATGTGGTCATATATCTCTCTCCCATGATGTGATCTTGATTGCGATCATAGGCTATGTTAATCTAGGGTGATCCCATGATGTTTTCCCTTCTTCTATGTATTGGATTGATGTACTTACTTGATCTTATCTAGTATAATCCCCGAGATCATGGTGACAGCGGTGTATTGGACATGGATTAGAAGAATATTTTCATGAGTGATTTCCTCTTTTGTGAATTGATTGAAGATTGAGAGTCTCTTGGTGCTTGTCTTTGACTATACTTGACATATGTTGTGGTGATTGTGGTACTCTCTTTGGATGGTCGTGGTGACATTGGAAATCCATAGATGAGAACTACGAACTCTGAGGTGTGCTTCTGTAGCCCTACATAATTCTCGTCCTCTCTTGATCACAAAGGAATGACCTACAAGTACGTCTCCATTGCATGTTTTAGCGGAAATATCATGTGATTAGATTATGTTAATGTTGTTGGGAGTTTCCACTAGTGAAAGGATGAATCCTAGGCCTTGTTTTCCACCATTGAACACCGTTTACTTTAAGTTATGTTTCATGTTTGCTTGCTGCCGTTTTTATTTCAGATCTACAATACCTTGTTTACCATCCATATCACTTGCCTTTTAACATCTCTTCACCGAACTAGTGCACCTATACAACTGACAATTGTATTAGGTGTGTTGGGGACACAAGAGACTTCTTGTATCTTAATTGCAGGGTTGCTTAAGAGAGACCATCTTCAACCTCTACTTCCCCGAGTTCGATAAACCTTAGGTCATTCACTTGAGGGAAATTGCTGCTGTCCAACAAACATCTGCGCTTGGAGGCCCAACATAGTCTACAAGAATAGAAGCGTGTGTAGACATCAATAATCAGAGGAGTATTTGTAATAATGAAGGATCTGAACATATAATCTTCCACCAAGTAAACCAACTAGCATCAACTACGAGGAGTAAACAACACTACTAGCAACCCACACATACCAACCTGAGGTTTGAGACAAAGATCGGAAAAAAGAGATGAACTAGGGTTTGGAGAGAAGATGATGCTGATGAATATGTTGATGGAGATTGACGTCCTCCCGATGAGAGGATCGTTGGTGATGACGATGGCTTCGATTTCCCCCTCCGGGAGGGAAGTTTCCCGGCGGAATAGCTTCGCCGAAGCTCTGGATTGGTTCTGCCCAAGTTCCGCCTCGAGACAGCGGCGCTTCGTCCCGAAAGATGTAATATGATTTTTTCCACGTCAGAACCCTTCATATAGCAGAAGATAGGAGCCGGAGGCCTGCCAGGTGGCCCACAAGCCTGCAGGGCGCGGCCGGGGGGGGGGGGGGGGGGGGGGTAGGTCGCGCCCCCTGGCGTGTGTCTGCGTGGTGGGTCCCTTGAGGTATCTCTTTCGCCCAATATTTTTTATATATTCCAAAATAATTCTCCGTAAATTTTTAGGACTTCTGGAGCTGTGCATAGTAGGTCTCTAAGATTTACTCCTTTTCTGGTCCAGAATTCGAGCTGCCGACATTCTCCCTCTTCATGTAAACCTTGTAAAATAAGAGAGAAAAGACATAAGTATTGTACCATGATGTGTAATAACAGCCCATAATGAAATAAATATCAATATAAAAGCATCATGCAAAATGGACATATCAATCCTCAACAACGACAACCATGATGGAGAGTCTTCTATAGGAGACGCCGAATCCATCTTTCCCCTTAGTAATGAACTTGGGGGAGCTCCGGAGGTAGAACCGTCGGGGAGCCAAGTGACCCGCCTCGACAAGTCACTATTTACATGGTTGGAGCCACGCCTGCACCAGGTCCACCTACAGAAGGAGCCACTGATGGGGCTGGCGGGTCAAATAAAACGCCGCCTCAAGCCATGAGCGACCTGGTGATCAAGATGACTAAACTCTTGGAGGATACATTCACCGAGGAGAACCGAGAAGAGCGTAATGCGAAACTAGCGAGACTTTGCACAGAGATGGTCAGGATCCAAAAAGAGATCGACGCTGAAAACATTCGGATGGTAGAGACGCAGGCTCGAATCCATGATGAGCCGGAGTGTTTATGTGCAGAGGCGTGGTGGCTTGGACTTCGACAAGAGTCTAATGAGGCGGTTCACCTCAGGAGGCATCAATCTCGGTTACCACCAGACGTAACACCGACATGCCTATTCGCTAGTACCCTCACCCCCGGTGCCGCACAGAACCGTCCGCCTGGTCAGTGACAACCGGCTCAGCCATCACCATCTCAGGCTCCACCGACTCAGGCTCAACCATCTCAGGCGTCACCACAGTGTTTTCACACCTCAGGGTCATTTTTTCAACCGTGTTGACAATATGTTGGCTGCAACACGTAACTTGTAGGCGCACCCTATACACGGACACACCCCAGTGGAGATTGAAGCTAGGAACGCCATTGAGATGATGAAAACAACGGTGGCCCAGCATGTGCATTACTCATACAGTCAAGATCGAATGCACTCCACACCTTATATCAGCCACCATGGGGAGTCGTCGACTGTTTCCAATAACGCCAACCACGGCAGCCTCAGGTTTCCCGACCCGACCAGGATTACAGAATTCCCAAGACTTGGTGGACGCAGCAAGAGACGCTCGTCGGGTGGAGGCGGAAGCGGTCGCAAGGCACGCAGCTCAACCGCATATAACGGAACCCCAGTCAGCAATGCATGGAGCCATAAATAGCACCAAGACGATTGGCGTTCCATGTTTATCTCCGGCTTTGCGGAGCGAGCCCATGCCTAAAGACTTCAAGGGACCTTGCAAAATACCAAACTATACAACGGATCTCGAGTCGGTGGCGTAGATTGAAAGTTACAAGCTAGCCATGGACATGCTCGACGTCCGTGATGTGGTATGTGCAAAGTATATGACGATGATGTTAGAAGGACCGGCTCGAACTTGGCTTAAAGATCTTCCACCTAGTTTCGTCAACACTTGGGCAGAGTTGAAGGAACGTTTCATCAAAAAAAATCAAGCAACGTGCAAGTGCCTGATGACAATTGTGGACCTACGGCACTGCGTTCAACGCATGGGCGAGTGAGCCAGTCATTGGACTCGTCGGGTTGCAGAAATAATCAATTCATCAGATAGTATAACAGCCTCCCAAGCCATTATGATCCTGGAGAAAAATTCTCATTTACAACCGTTGGTGCTTAAGTTGGGTCGTTTGAAGCGAAAGACTCAAGACATGAGCGACTTGATGGATGTTCTGACTAGGTATGTCGAGTCAGATGTCACGAAAGACCCCGGATCAGACGAGGACAAGGCCGGCAAGGGCAAGAAAGGTGAAAGTGGTAAGGATAACCAACAAAGTGGAAACGAGGAAAGCCACAATAATAAATGGAAGCAGCCTAAGGACGATTCAAAGTTTGTGGACAATACCAACACTGGGTTCAAACACCAGCACCGTTTTGAAGGGCCTTATAACGGGAATAAGTCGCGCAACTATGGGGAGGCTCTCAAAGCGGCCTGCCCAAAGGATAACACTCAGGATAAGCCATCTAATCATTCATGGGAGAATTGTTATATCATGCACGAGTTTAGAAATGAAGCCTTTCAGGGCCACCAAGGGATAATGGTGGACATCCGGGTCAGTATGGACAACCCGGCATGCAAGGCAGCTCGTCTGGAGGTTTCTCAAGGTCGGGATTTAACGAACTAGGCGGCTCTATATCAGATTATCAGCACCAAGGGAATACTGGTAATAGGCAGCATTCTGATCAAGGAAATCAACAAAATACCAATCAGTTTGGATGTCGGAGCAATCCTAAACAACTTAATAATGGTCAATACCACGTTTTCACCACCAATAACTCTAAAGAGGACAGGAAGCGTAAGCATACATCAACACATGGTTGAGCCGGCAGTTCCAAGATATCTCAACTGGTCTGAGCAACCAATTCTTTGGAGCAGATAGGATCACCCGCCCTGGGTCGATAACCCGGAAGGTCTAGCTTTGGTAGTAGCACCTGAGGTTGGTCGATACACCCTCACAAAATTCCTCCTGGATGGAGGGAGTATCATTAACATTTTATACTATGAGACTTTTCGACGGATGAACCTGCGGGATAATAGCTTGCAAACTTCGTCCACAGTTTTCCATGGAATCGTTCCTCGGAGGTCAGCATACCCGGTTGGGTGGATCAAGCTTAACATTGCTTTTGGGGATGAACATAAGTCCAGATGTGAACCCCTAATGTTTGAGGTGGTAAAATACGGAGTCCTTATTACGGTCTCTTTGTAAGGCCGGCTTACGCTCAGTTTATGGCCAGTCCTTATTATATCTACCTCAAGCTCAAGATGCAAGGTCCCAAAGGCACCATAACAGTAGGAGGCCACAAAAAGATAGCTCAAGAATGTGAGGAAGGAGACGCAGCTTATGCTGAGTCAGCTTGTGTCGCTGAAAAGATAAAACCCCTCACAGACAAGACTAGTAAAGCCTCTCTCAAGTAAGCCACCAGTTTGAGTAAGTCAACCCGACCAATTTTCGGCCCTATCATACTAAGAGCTACCGGCTCATTAACTTTTGTACCGAACCCCAAATTCTATACATACTTCTATGATATTTGAATCTAATAAAGCTCTTTTTTAGCTAAAATTGAGCATGAGTTTTTTTACCATCCAGTATGCTATCTGGGGGCTACAAAGTTCAAATATATTATCATGGTCAACAGAATTAAGCCGACTTATTCGGGGGTTACCTGCCCCCGGGTTGTTTAGCAGTAAAAAACATTGTCTTCTGCAATCCTATGCCAGGACTTTCTATTTTGACCATAGGTCAATTGGGGGCTTCTAACTCATCGAGTTTAGCTTCTTACCCTCTTGATCGGCAAAGACGCCACAAAATTATTAAACTTGGCGGTATGTTTTGGAAACTCTGAAGAAGGTGACTCCATGTACTCTTGACTGATCAATCCATTATGGACTCTGAATCAATAAGGTTAAAGCATGGGTATGTCACGGGAGAGCTGGCATATTGAAAGCTAGCATAAATCATGAGTTATTATACCGCTACGTTGAAGCAAGGCTAGGGCCTCAAAAGCCAGTCTCATATTTTTTAACCATGTCTCACTGAGCCGGCCTATGAATCATGACTGATGCTCTGCGTAATCTGTTGTTTTTTAGAAATCTTTTCAGCAGGGTGTACCATCTACAAGGTGTCATAAAAATGGATTATGCCATGTTGCAACGAGTTTAAAGTTTGTTTTCTCCTACAAACAATGTTGTGAGAAAATGGTAGGTTGT
Organism: Hordeum vulgare subsp. vulgare; assembly: GCF_904849725.1. Taxonomy (NCBI): domain Eukaryota; kingdom Viridiplantae; phylum Streptophyta; class Magnoliopsida; order Poales; family Poaceae; genus Hordeum; species Hordeum vulgare. The sequence goes on along the minus strand of NC_058521.1, from coordinate 97,249,307 downwards.
GCAAACCAAGCTGATATTGATAGTTTTACCGTGTTTCATTGAGTCGGACTATTGCATATACCCGATTCAGGGTAAAAGAATTATATCTTAAATTGTCGGGAAGAAGATGTATTGCTGGATCATTATGGACAACTGGATCACAAAATATATGGCCATAAAGACTCTGGTGACTAGTTAAAACAAGCACGCTCGATGGCGCGACCAGAAGCATCTTAGAGTTTCACTACCCCTATTACAGACTCACATCAGGAGTCATCAAAATCCAAGGATGTTCTCATACAAAAATGCAAGAGGATAAATTTTTTCTACAAGCAAAATCATTTTGACCCGCCATCAGTTTTCGCCATCGGCCGATTCAGCAACCGATTCTTCCGGCTCATCATTGATACATCTCCAACGTATTTATAATTTTTGATTGTTCCATGCTATTATATTATCTGTTTTGGATGTTTTATATGCATTAATAATGATATTTTATATTATTCTTCGGACTAACCTATTAATCTAAAGCCTAGTGCCATTTTATGTTTTTTTCCTTGTTTTTGAGTATTGCACATAAGGAATATTAAACGGAGTCCAAACGGAATAAAATCTCTGGAATGATTTTTTTCTGGACCAGAAGAAACCTGCCAGACTTGGAGAAGGGGGCAGGAGACCTGCCAGGAGACGACAAGCCTACAAGGCGCAACCTAGGGGGCGCGCCCCCTGGCTTGTGGGCCCCCTGCAGGTCTCCTAACCCTAATCTTCGTCCTATAAATTCCCAAATATTCCCCCAATACCAGATGAGCACCAATAATATACCTTTCCGCCATCGAGATCCCTTGTTTCCGTGAGATCCAATCTGAGAGCCTGTTCCGGTAATCTTCCGGAGGGAGAATCGATCACCGAGGGCTTCTACATCAACTCCATTGCTCCTCCGATGATGCGTGAGTATTTTACCATAGACTTACGGGTCCATAGCTAGTAGCTAGATGGCTTCTTCTCTCTTTGTTCTTCAATACCATGTTCTTCATGATCTTCATGAAGATCTATCCGACGTAATACTCTTTTGCGGTGTGTTTATCGAGATCCAATGAATTGTGGGTTCATGTTCAGATTATCTATGAATATTATTTGAATCTCCTCTGAATTCTTATATGCATGATTTCATATCTTTGCAAGTCTCTTCGAGTTATTGGTTTGGTTTGGCCAACTAGATTGGTAATTCTTGCAATGGGAGAAGTGCTTAGTTTTGGGTTCAATCTTGTTGTGTCCTCACCCAGTGACAAAGTAGGGGTAGCGAGGCCCGTATTGCATTCTTGCCATCGAGGATAAAAAGATGGGGTTTTCATCATATTGCTTGAGTTTATCGCTCTACATCATGTCATCTTACTTAACGCGTTACTTTGTTATTCATGAACTTAATACTCTAGATGCAGGCACGAGTCGGTCGATGTGTGGAGTAATAGTAGTAGATGCAGAATCGTTTCCGTCTACTTGACACACACGTGATGCCTATATGCATAATCATTGCCTTGGATATCTTCATAATTATTCGCTTTTCTATCAATTGCTCGACAGTAATTTGTTCACCCAACGTATTATTTTCCTTCAAGAGAGAAGCCTCTAGTTCAACCTATGGCCCCCGGGTCTATTTTCCATATTATACTTTCAAATCTATAAACCAAAAATACCAAAAGTATATTGTTGCTATTTATTTACATTTGTTTTACTTTTAGTTTTATCAATCTTTTATATCTATCTCTATCAGATCTCATCCTTGCAAATAATTGTGAAGGGATTGGCAACCCCTTTTTAGTGTTGGGTGCAAGTGTTTGATTGTTTGTGTAGGTGCTAAGATTGGGGCCTTGCTTGTTCCTCTTACTGGATTGATACCTTGGTTCTCAACAAACTGAGGGAAATACTTATGTACTTTGCTGCATCACCCTTTCCTCTTCAAGGAAAACCAACGCAAGCTCAATAAGTAGCAATCATCATCATAAATATGTTCCTTGCCTTGTTCGATCCACCGAATTGATCTCAAAGACTGAAAATTTGAAGCGGTCCCAGTTGAAGTAGAAGCTCCGATGGCAGAAGCAGTCATTTTATTATAACGAGGTGGGACAAGCTCGGAGGGCTTGTCTTTAGGCATTGGAACACGCTCATTATTAGCAGTGTATATCTGGTAATAATGAGATGTGTCAACCTGTTCTGCGAGAATTGTCGCCACAGGTCGGGTCTCTTTCAGAACGCGAGCAAAGTCTTCTCAGGCGATTTCCGAGCCATCCAACTTATATTCAGGAAACCCGTCTTTTAGAGCCGCCAAGTCCAGTTCTGGTAAATACACTTTGGCGGGTGCAAGAGCCAAGTTTGCCCCGCCACGAGCTGCTGATTTCCAGGTTTCAAAAACCCATTATGGCATGATGGAGAGATTTTTCAGCATATCTTTCATGGTCGGTGGTGGATATTGGGATTGTTCGCAGCCATGATAGAATACACACACTCGGTGTACAACTTTTACACATGGGAAAAAGTGATTTTAACTTCATCAAAGGCGGTTGTACCAGGGATTGATTTGTTCGGCCTGCGGACATAAGAACAAATATAAAACCTTTTTGAGTCGCACTTGAACATTTTAAATAAGGAGCATAAAAGGGGATAAAAACCGTGAGACTTACCAAAGATGGCGATTAGCACTTCGTTAATTTGCTTCACGAGAGTGGAGTAATTCTCTTTCAGAGAGCCAAGTTTCCCTTCAGATTTTTTAGCACGGGCTTAGAGGGTAGTTTTCTCTTTTTCAAAATCTTTTTGGACTTGATCAAGATGATCCTGCATTTTATTGGCAAAGCTTTGGAAAAGAGCAACTGTAGATTCTGCTTCAGCCCGAAGCCTTTTTCTGTCTTAAGAAGCCTTTGCAAATCTGCAGCTATGGATTCGGCATTTCCTACAAGATTCTGGCCAATATACAGAGTTTATCAGAAATTGGAAGCATAATATGCCTTGAGGATAATTTATACACAACAGTGGTGATAAGTTGAAGGCATGAGAAAGATAAATAACGAGGAATACAAACAAGCCCCAAGAAGATTGCAAGCAATATACTAGGCGCTTGGGGGCTAATGTGCATCAGTTATTTTAAATAACGTATGAAGGACCTCACTCATCTCAAAGCGACGAGCCGGCCCTTGGGGGCTATAGGTCGAATTCAATTTCAAGACCTGACTCACCTCAAGGAAATGAGCCGGCCCTTGGGGGCTACAGGTCTAATTAAATTTGAAGACCCGACTCATCTGAGGGAAATGAGCCAGTCCTTGGGGGCTACATGTGATATATAGAAAAAAGAGAGTGAGAGTGAGAGTGACTTTGGAAACAAGTAAGCTGGGTCTTTACCTCGTATTTTTCCTTCAAAACATGAATCATATCATCTTCAGTATCGCAGTTCTCAGTTAGCCGGGTCAAGTATTGCTCGAGGACCTCTCCGACACTCAACGAGGATATATCTGGGAGGACTAACTGATTTTTCCCTTTGTCAAGATTCATCATCTCCACAATTTTGGCAAGAGTGGTGGAAGTGGTAGGAGCTTGAAATTGTTCTTTGATAAAAACAACCTCTCGAGCATCTTGATCAGCCGGCAGAACAAGGACTTTAGTATGAGTCCCAGGGTTGGGATCTTGAGCCACACTCGCCGGTTTTAAGGGGGAAGCAACCAAGGGAGTCGAAAGTTTAGGTGTTTCATAGAGTAAAACCGGCTCATCTGGCGTGGACGCTTCAACAACGCTCGCCAGATTAATCATTACAAAGGGGATATGTAGTTCAGGAGTGTCAACTTTGGCGACTGCCTTTTCAGCCTGAGGGTCCAAGATATCTTGCTTCTCAGTACCGGAACATGACCCTGCTATGCGGCTGGATAAAGTAGCATTTGCCCTACACAAGTCAGAAGTCAAGTAAATATACTAAGAGGGTAAAATAAGCAATCGAGTTGTTGTTAGAGCATATTTCTCCTTATGTGGTTTTGGTAATTGATTACAATCCCAATGGACTAATGGTTGCCTTAAGTTATATTCGAAGGATTTGTCCATAGGCACTTCTTGAAGTCCATCTCTTGATTTCAAGGAGTTTATATGATGACCAAAGTGGTATTCAAGGTATTATCCAAAGAATGTCATAAATACACAAGGTTGATCAAGACTAAGTCAAAGGGTAAATCAAGTTGATCAACACACAAAGCGTACAAGATGTACCGAGAGGGATAAAGTGATCCCATGGTATGGTAAGCATTGTCCATTACACTTTGTGTACTAACCCATGGTCTTCGTGAGAGTTCTATGTGGGGTTAGGTGTGTTTCCATGGGCTTGCGTCAAGAGGAAGATCTCATACAACCCATGGAGGATGGCGTCAAGTGGTGATCATCATCAAGTTTGCAATGTGCAAGTTCAAGTGGAGCATCACGAAGATGTCATGCTTGAAGCTTGCCGTCCATTGTGGTGGCAATGCACTTGTGAAGATGTGCTGAAGAATGGCTCACCCATAGTGGAGTATGGGGGAGCAATTTACAAGTCTTCATCGAGCGAGCGCAACCAAGAAAGGTGGTCAATCTTGAGGAAGTCAAGATCGTCATCACCTATCTCAAGTGGACTATGTGCAAGGTATAGGTTTGTCCTTGATACATTTTCTATTTTAGGATAGATTGCCGTACTGTCAAGGGGGGCTCTCAAGTGAGTAGCTTGATCGTATAGTTCGTTGAGAGCTCAAACCATTTTCATCCTTGCATCATCTTTCATAATTCTTGTTTGGTGGTTCTCTTTGTGAGTTTTAGACCTTACGGTCATCTTTACGACAAGCTCGGGTCATCGAAAACGTAGTTCATGTGAATCTTCTATGATGTTTTCTATGTTGGAGTTTTTCCCATTCTTCATTCATAGAGGTTTCACATCTCTATATCATTGGCATTTTTCTTAACTGCCTCTTCTTAAGATTTCTTACCCCCTATAAAATGGGGTCTTCTGTTGGATAACTCTTGTCATCCTGAATCCAACAAGCTTGAGTTTGCTCAATTCGGAGCTCGTATGCGAAAATTATGGCAGATTTGGTTTTCTTGTGTTGCCTGTGGTCTACTTGCAGCGGTACTACCTCTTACCACCGGTAGTACAACCCGTGCTGGCGATAGTACCGCTCTGAGCGGTAGTGCTCTGCTTGTACCGCTGGATTGTACCGCTGCTTGGAAGTGCGACCACTTTTGTGGTCGGATTTTGTGGTACTACTGGGCTGTAGTACATCCCGCATGACCGTACTACCGCTTGTTACTACCGCCCTGAGTGGTACTAGCTTCCTTGGCTCGTCTCTAGCTTAGCCTCCTCTTCCTAAGCGGTAGTAACGCTCCGGGAGCGGTACTACCGCTTATCATCGGTAATACCGCTCCTAGGAGCGGTAGTACCGCTCTAGCTCGTGCTGAGGGGATGGGTAACGTGCAGATTACTTCCCCCTATAAAATGGAATCTTATTCCCCAATGGTTATCTATCCATTGAGCTTCTGTTCTTCCCCCATTGTTGACCTTCTTCGAGCTTGCTAACTCTCAATCCCTCCAATGATTCTTGCTAGTTCTTGAGGGAAAAGAGAGAGGAGATCTAGATCCACATTTCCACCAATCACTTTCTCCTCTATGTGAGGGGAACGCCTTGGATCTAGATCTTGGAGTTCTTTGTGAGCTGCTTGTTCTTCCTCTCATATTCCTCCATAGCTTTTGTTGTTGTGGAGGGATTTGAGTGTGAGGGACCCGACCACTTTGTGTGTTCTTTCCATTGCATTAGTTGCATCAGTTTGAGTTATCCACGGTGATACGTGAAAGTGAAGTTTGAGAAGCTTATTACCCTTGGGTGCTTAGTACCCTAAAGATTGCTCTTCGTGGATGCTTTGGCATCTTAGAAGCTTGGTGGTGCCTCGGAGCTCAATCATTGTAGTGTAAAGCTCCGGGCAAGCTTCGGGGTCTCCAATTAGGTTGTGGAGATTGCCCCGAGCATTTGAGCTTATCTCGAAGCCATACTCCATTGTTGTGAAGCTTCATGGTGTTGTTGGGAGCCTCCAGTTAAGTTGTGGAGATTGCCCCAACCTTGTTTGTACGGGTTCGGTGACAGCCCTCAAGGGTCCCTTAGTGGAATCACGGCATCTTACATTGTGCGAGGGCGTGAGGATATTACGGTGGCCTTAGTGGCATCTTGGGGAGCATTGTGCCTCCACACCGCTCCAAACGAAGATTAACATCCGCAAGTGTGTGAACTTCGGGATACGTCATCGTCTCTGCGTACCTCGGTTATCTCTTACCCGAACCCTTTACTTATGCACTTTACTTTGTGATAGCCATATTGTTTCTTGTTATATATCTTGCTATCACTTAGTCGTTTATCTTGTTTAGCGTATGTTGTTGGTGCACATAGGTGAGCCAAGTTTTTTTGGGTTTTGTGCATAACAAATTAAACATTGGTTTTATTCTGCATTTATTCAAGCCTAAACCATAATTATTTTAAAGCGCTTATTCACCCCCCCCCCCTCTAGGCGACATCCACGTCCTTTTAGTTGTGCTTAGAAACTTACCCATGATTGACGTTGAAAGTGGGAAGTGGAGCTGTTGATGAGGCGCCCGAAGATGGGGAAGATTCCTAAAAATTAAGAGGGATTCAAGTTTCATAGTTTGTATTAAACATAGATCAGTCTGAATAAGTAGCCGACAAACTTGTTACCTCAACACGAGGTTTGCGAGCCGGTGGCGCACGAGGCAAGCCTTGGTCTAGCTCACCCGCATCACTCTGGGTCTTGCATTTGGATTAACCAACCATCTATGTTTTCTTCAAGAGAAAATTGGTAACTAGATAAGCTTGATTTGACATTCTTACCTTTCGGGCGACTTGCCTTGCCCTTCTCGCAACAAACTTTTGTGAAGAAATGGAAGAGATTACAATTACCTCAACATTGCTAACTCGATTGGCTTCAGATTCGTTGTGAGAAGAAGGTGTATCAGCAAGTTCAATAAATAAGTGGCTAAGTGAATCAAGTTCTACCTCCGATGATTCCTCTAAAGATGAACCAAGAGCTGGGTCACCTTGAGCCGGATCATTCTCTTGGCTCATAGAAGGGGAATGGGCTTGAGGTGTAACGTTCCAAAAGCTAGTACCCTCCTATAAAACAAAGGAGTATGACAAAAGGAGGGTCGAAGATAAATCTAGGAGAGAAACAAAGTGTATATAAAGGAGAAAAGATCAATACATGAGGAGGAGGGTTCAACAAATAAAACGGTCCCAAACCAGTGGTACTGCACCTCTCCTTCGAATGAGAAAAGAACTTCTTCGTTTCTTTGACGAGAAGATCATTAGTTATATTGTTAGTGGAGAAGTGTTGAGGGTCGGATGACGAGCCTGAGTAATCGCACATCAAGCTGGGTCTCACACTAACAGGTTGAATACACCACTGTAACCACGAGCGGATCAAATCAATCCCGGTCGGGCCATGGGCGACTAAGAACCGTAACTTTGTGCGGGTGGGAGCCATTGCATCTCTCTCTTTTTCTGTTGGCCAGCCAGGAAACACCACATTTTTATCAATCCCTTCTAGCCTATAACCCGGTAAGGGAGTTTCATTTGCGGGGGCGGTATTCTTACAGTAAAAAACAAGTTTTGTACCACCCTTTGGGATGACTCGCCAATTTTGATTCAGGAAACAGGTTGTTCTACCTTTTCTGGAAAAATCCCGCCAAGTTCACAAGATGGATCGTTTTTACCTCGGTGTGGCGGTTGGCATAGAAGAATACTCTGAATATGGTTGTTGTCGGCTCAATCTGGAGATAGAATTCACATAAATCCTGGAACTAGCATATGTTGGTCACTAAATTGGGGGCAATGTCTTGGGGCCTTAGGTTGAAACAGTTTGGAAGATCCCTGAAGAATTTTGAGCTGGGAGGGCGGAAACCTCTTCGTAAATGATTAGTGAAGATAACGAATTCCCCTTCCCGAGGCTGAGGATAAGGCTCTTCTTTGGGAGCTCTCCAATTTATCTCTTTATTGGGTGGTAGAAGTCCTTGACTTACCATATTAATTAAAGTAAGTTTGGATTCTTGAGATCTAGCTCAGTTGCAAGCTTTGGAATTTGGGGGGGGGGCATCTGTGACTCAAGACAAATACAAAGGAAAACAAGTGCAAATAAGCTGAGGCACAAGATATTGAGAGTCCTATTGATTTTTGGAGTCGCCAAAGTTATCACCAAGGATATTTTAAGCCGGTCAATGTTATAACGGGGTTTTAATCCGGTAAATAAAGAGAAGAGTTTGAAGGAAGAGGTCCGTGAAAGACTTGGGAGAAAACCTCCTCACAAACAAGTTACAAACAAGTGGCTCTTATCATGACAGATTTAAATATGAACAGAAAATAAGAAAAATATACGTTCTAAAGGTGCCAGAGATGCCGACGTGGGTGTTTTGAAACAAAGTTGTTCTAAACAGGGTTTTGGTCCAAATTTATGCACCAAGCAAGTTGGGATGAGGCCGCACCAGCAATAAAGATGTGCCACGTTATGGATCTCAGAAGCATTTCTTCTGCGATGATCCGAAGAGCACGACATGAACCCGTTAGGAAATCCAAAAATCCTCGACAAGAAGTATGCGTACCTGATGTTACCGGAAGAGAAGATTGACGACTTCAGGTGGTTCAACGAGGAGAGCAAAGGTTCGTGGACCAGTGAGCCACTCAGGGATTTCCGCTTGTTGCAATCAAGATCTGACGCGTGTGGTAATGGAGGAAGACGCAAGGAAGAAGAAGGTGGAAACAATAGTACGGGGGGTTGCCCACCTATTTATAAGGAAAAAGGGGACCGAAACGGAACGATCGCAGGAAATGAGCGACTGAGTTTGCGCCTACATTTTCGCGCGAGACCGAATTTAGTGTTGTTTTCAAAAAGATTCGCCATAATGACCTAAGACGACAACAGTCGGCTTGATGACTTCATGTCAATGAAGACTAAAGGGATGTTAAGTCTCAAAGAGGGGACAATGACCACACAATTGGTTGTCGGCTCGTTTATCTATCAAGATAGCTTGACGTGAACAAGTTCAAGTCAATATTGGGCCTAATGTCGGGATATAACCCGTGGATTTAACCCGTCTTATGGGGTCGGGTCAATCCGCAAAGACAATGCGAGAAAATGGGTCAAAGGACTTAGTCGACAAGCCACCAAGCGGCCCATCACCAGAAAACGACAACTCAAAGACGTACGAGACAGGAAAAGCGAGAAGCTTTCCTAACTTGGGAAGAAAGATATAGGATAGATTTGTAGTAGGTCACGGGTGTTTATTCAATCCTGACTGCGTTGTATTCTTGGGGCCTCTACCTATATATAAAGGAGAGCCCTCAAGTTAGAGGGATCAAGTAAGAAAACCATCGAGAGCTAGGTTAGCGATTTCGCACCTTTGTAATCGAGATTCCGATCAATACAAACACAAAGTAGGGCGTAAGCTTTTACCTTCATTGGAGGAATCGAACCTAGGTAAATGCGCCTCACATTTCTCAATCAACCCCTTCGAGTCGCCACACCATGACAATGGCCTCATCTCTAAGTCCGTTCACAAGGACATCTACCGTGACAAAACCACGACACCACGCGACATTTTGGGCCGGCCTAGTTCGTCGGTTTGGGAACCTTCTAGGATGATCCTCAACCGATTTTTTATGCTTTTGTTACTATTTTCTTTTTTCTGTTCTATTTCTTATTTTCTGTTTCTTTCTTTACTTTTTCCCAGGATTATTATATATTTCTACAATAATTTCATGTTCGATTTTTTTTGAAAGCAAAAAATGTTTTTCCTTTTTAAAAAAATCTTTTAAATTTCAAATAGTTGCCCTTTTAGAAAAGATTCGTAACTTCAAAAAATGTTCTGTATTTCAAGAAATGTTTGGTATTTTCAAAAAATGTACTAAATATAATTTATTTTTCAATTTTTAAACTAAGTTTTTGTTCAAAATTTGTCTACAAATTTAAAAAAATGTTCTTACTTTTAAAAAATGTTCCAAAATTTAAAAAATTGACGTTTTTGAAACATTGTTCATAAATTCCAAAATTATTCTGGATTTTCAAAAATTGTTCTTCAAGTTCATGTTTTTGCTTTTTAGAAAAATGTTCTAATTTTAAATAGTTCCGTTTTTCAAAAATATTCATAACTTAAAAAATGTTCGGGATTTAAAAAAATGTTCGATATTTTACGAAATTGTTAGATATTTTCAACATATTTTCTAAATATCATATTGTTGTTTAATTTATAAACTATGTTCGTGTTCAAAAATTGTTCCTAACTTTCAGAAAATGTTCTTGCTTTTAAAAAATGTTCCACATTTCTAAAACAATTCGTTTTTAAACAATGTTCATAAATTCAAAATATATTCTAGATTATAAAAAAATTGTACTTCAAATTTTAAAAATTATTTTGCTTCAAATTCGAGAAGAAAAGTAAAAAAGAAAGAAAAAAATAAGCAGAAAAGGTAAAGAAATGAAATTCTCAGATTTTTTGAAGACAAAAATGGAAAGCTGAGCCGGCCCTGTCAGGCGCCTCCCGTGTGTGTGCGAGCACCCCCCTGCCGCATTCTGCGGCAGGTAAGAGTTTCCAGAGATAATGGTTCCGCAACCAATAGCATGTATCTCCTCAAGCAGCCGACATGATGGGCCGACACTGCAGATCATAATTGTTTTGCGTTTTTTTTGCTTATATTTAGAAATCTCCTAAATATATCTATTATAAAAATCACTGTACCTATAAATATGGGAAAATGTGAATCACATATTTGAAAACTATTAAAACATGTATAGGAAAATTTTTCTAAAGTATATGAAAATATTACAATGTGTATGAAAAAACTAGAAATCAAAACATATATATGAAAAAAAAATCATATATTGGCAAAATGTTAAACGTATATATAAAATATGTTTCTGGTGGAATTTGTTTTGTAAAATGTGTATGAAAAAAACTAGACATAAAAATGATATGTTTAAAAAACGATTATCATATATGTAAAAAGATTCAAACGTGTATATAATATATGTTCCTGATTTACACAAACAAAATGTACAATGTGCATGAAAAAAGTTGACAAAGTAAAATATAAGTTTTTAAAATGTGAATCTTGTATTTGTAAAACGTTAAATGTATATAAAAATATATTTCTGGTGTATAAGTAAAATGTAACATGTGGATACAAAAAGATTGGTATAAATATATATGTTTGATAAAAAATGTAATCATGTATTTGACAAAAATGTTCAACGTGTGCACATTTTTTTTACACAAATACCAAAAATGTACACGTAGGTTAAAAAATGTTTGCTGCCAGGAAAAATTGTACATAAAGTTTTAAAGAAATACTCACGTGTTTCCAATAAAGTTTCATGAAAGTTCTGAAATTCTTATCCAATGTTAGAAAATGTCCATGTAGTTTGAGAAAAAAAATTCTCATTGAAATGTTCAATGTTTATTTAGAAAATATTAAACATGTACGCAAAAATGTTTTCAAAATCATAACTAAAAAATGTAAACCATATATTTGAAAAATAGTCAACATGTATCTAAAATTAAATTCAAGTGCACAGTAAATATATATTGTGTACAAAAAAAGCAGACATGTGTGAAAAAAATCATTGAAAGCCCACAAAGGAAAATAAACAAAGTTGAAGAAAAAACAATAGTGCAAATCAAGAAATAAATAATGGAAACTAGTGATAAAATAAAAAAGAAAGAAAAAACATTGAAAACCGAAAAAGGAATGAATAACCCCGTGGAGAAACAAGAGAAAACAAAAGCCTGGAGAAAACGAGTCAAGAAACACAGAAAACCTAAGAGAGAAAAAACACGAAAAACAAACAAAAAACGAAGCCAAAACAAGTACAACGACCGAACAAAACCACAAGCATCCCGTTTGAATCCTAGTGAACGGAAAATAAAACACGAAAAATGGTCCCCACACTGTGTGTGTGGGGAGGTCCTTCAGGCGAGACGGACGCTATAGTCGCAGCAAGCGAGATATAGCCTTCACGATGGCGGGGGGAGGGAGGGGGGGGGGGGGTTGTTAACTCTATTTGGTGATTGATTCGCTTTTCATTGCCGCGTCCGTATCGACTCTAATGCATCTTTGGGCATTCCTATTCTTATATAATTTCAATGATAATGCTTTGCAAAAAAGGCTTGAGAATACATACTATATTATTTAAATTTTAAAATATTTGTTTCGTTGTGTTATGGTACGTCGACTGTTAAGGCCATTTCTGACCGATCCTTCTAACGGGTCAGATGAGTAAAAGTTTAGTTTTACTCCTCTAATTGGCACCTAGCAGATCCCCAATCGGCGTGAGAGAAGGATAAATTATCCTCGGCCGCACCCGCCTTCCTATATTTACTAAACCGTCGGTGGCTCTGGATTATTCCCCTCTCCAACGCTGCCTCCCTCGCTCCACTCACGCGTCGCATCTGCGTCGACACCGCCCCTCTCCCCCCCCCCCCCCGTCGACACACACCCGACACCACACGTGCTCCGTAGGCTTTGCCGCGGTCCTTGGCCACTTGGATTTGTATCTCCTCCTCCCGTTGCCGGCGGAGGACCCGTGGATCTGTGTCTGTCTATCGTCGTCAAATTTGGCGCTTTCGGTCGCCAGTAACTGCGCCTTGCCATGAAATGACCGGGAACCGTATTGCATAGCCCCGGCAAGACCTCCACGCTGCACGCATGTAAAAGCGCCCCCGGGCTTCGCCCAGGCTCGGCGTTGGCCCAACGGCTGGTCGGCTCACTGTTGCCGGTCATAAAGTGCAAGGTGCGTGTCAATCTAAAACCCGAGATGCACCTGAAGGATAAAAACCTGTAATCCTAGTAGCTCGTGAGGCACAGGCCGATTCGCGAAATCGGCTTGGGGATCAACTCCTAGCTTAGCAACGTACTTAGGAACGGAAACGTAGTGTGCATAGTCCTCGAGACTCAGGTTACATGAAGCCGACCAACCTGAGGATCGTAATGTCTTCAAAAAATGTTCTGCACTTGTTGTGTAAATTTTGACAATGCCGAAGTACACATCGGCAGGAAAGATGCCGAACTGCGGGTTGAAAAAGATTTCCCGAGCAAAACTACCACGCCGAACACCTCGAACAAGAGGATGTCCCGTCTCCTGAAAGAAAAAAAAACATAAAAATAGGTTGAAGCTGCCATAAGGCTCAAAAAACAAAATCTTTAGAAAAAACTTTACATCTGAACTAAATCAAGTTTTTTTATTCCAATCTGAAAATTGATCTTAAAATTAGTTTGTGCTTCCGTCGTGCTTTAAGATGACACATCTGATCTCAAGATTATAAGCGGGTCAGCCTTCGTCTTTAACCTCCATATCCCGAAGGCAGAGTTTTTCTCTGAGGCCAGTTTAGCGAACTAAACTCGAGCGTCTTTAGAAAACCAGGCAATCCGTCTATCGACCACACACTCGAGAAAGGAGCGATAGAAAAAGACTTTACACGACCAAGGAGAAAACATTTATTATAAAACGACTCATATAAATTTTTAAGAGCCCAAGGTAACATGGGTAAAGGAAGTGTTTTTAACAAGCAATGCTCTTAACAAGTCAAGTTTTTAACAAACAACTTTTTCGCTTAACACAAATATAATGGCTGGTTGAACCACACAAAAATTAAAAATTGAAAAACTATTGAGCATGAAAGCGACTTAGCTGGTTAATATGCTCGGTGTTGATGACGAGGGCCAGGATTGCAGCGAGTCGAGGTCCCAGCCACCAAGCCGGTCCTGAGGTACGCGAGCGAAGAACTCGGCTTGACGAAGTGACGACACACCATGATCGATATGGCGAGGCGAAGACCCCAGTCCAGCTACCATGACAAAGCTGATCGGCTGGTGACGCTGAAGTCCCCGGAACTGGTTGATGAAGAAATGGTGAAGCCCCCGGTCGAGCCAAGGTGACAGAGCAAGTCGATATGGTGACTTTGGAGCCCCCATTCCAGCCGACCTGCCGAACCAGGTCGGATTGGTGGATGTCGGCTTGAAAAAGCAACAGTGCGGCGATGCCGAGCACGTTAGAATTTGGGATGCCGTCAATGCTGGCTTGATGAAGCAACAGCACGCCCGACCCGTGCAACCATGGGTGACGAGGTTCTCTTAATGATAATTCGGCCCTTGCAACGTCAAACTCTTGGTTAGCTGACCGAGATGATGATCCGAGATGGTTGTCGCTGGCTCGATAAAGTGACGGCGCACTCGATGCTGGCGCAGCTCGGCGGTCGTGGAGCAACATTCTCGGGCCAGTTTGACACTAGCGTGATGATGAAAATTGCCTTAGAAAAAAGTTCAAACTTATGAGCATGTATTTTAGAATAACACAAAATACCTTAAAGAATTTCTCCTTCAAAAAGGTAGTCCAAAACCCCATTCATGAAGAAAGATGAACTCAGGTCGGATTTGTTTTCGCGAAGAAAAGATATCCAAAAAATTGATGTTGTCATCGGATGTTCTCAGAGTTTGAACGGTCGGATCGAGCTGAAATTTTGAAGGGTGGTTGATATAGGAATTCCGCAACCGATGAACGATGTGATTTTCCAACGGATGTCGGAGCTAGAAACTGGACACCCCGCCCTAAACTCATCCAGATTCCCGTCCAGATTCGAGAGGCCTCCGGTAAACCGGGGATTGTCGAAGATTCCTTCATCAGAACGCGATGAAATTTTGCAGGGTTGTTCTAGACTCAATTCCACACAAATTCACTGAAGCGATTGTTGAAGCGGCGCTCGAGGAAGCGGGGACGATGAACATGACTCATCAATCCTTTGGCGGTCACACAACGCAACTATCAATGAAAGCACCAATGCCAGTGTCAAAACTAGCTGATCTCGAGTAGAGGGTCCAAACTGTAGATCTTGGATTGATGGGTAACAAGGGACGAAGGAGACGATGTTCACCCAGGTACGAGCCCTCTTGATAGAGGTAAAACCCAGTTACCCATGTCGTGCTCTTGTTTATATTAATGATGAAGTATTGAGTACGGAGTTGATCTACCTCGATATCGTATGTTGGGTGTATGTTGTGGTGTAAACCCTATGAGTAATGATCTTGTATGATGATGATATGTCTAATAATTAGCCTGGCCTCGATTTATATAACACATGGGAGGCCCAGGATAACAAGAGTCCTAGTCGGATACGCCGGTGGAGAGAAGTCCTTGTTTTGATCACCAAGTCTTGTGGAATCTTCCTCGTATATGTCATCGGCTGCCCGAAGTAGCCCAACAGTCCGTCCGTAGAGACAGGTCGGCTGCCCGAGGACCCCTTAGTCCCAGACTCCCTCAACGAGTGCCCGCGGCAGGTCTTGCGCCGCATTTCTACCACACCGGAACATTTCAGATGGATGTTTTCAAGTGCAAAAAAAATGGGTAGGTGCTTCTTTTGATTCGATTGTGCTCAACGAATTCGACGCAATTTTGGTAGCTAATTGCTTGCTAAATATTTGTGTGTATGATGGATGCAAGTTTTGGTATTGGGAAGAATATATCGATCTATTAATAGCACAAAATTTGATAGATACTCATGCACTCGTTGCTAGAATAGATGATAGAGATGAAAGTAGATGTGAAGCAACGTCTACTTCTTTAGAATCGAAGATGAAAGAAGTGTGCAAGCTCGAGAAGCCACATGTCAATAATAAAGACATAAAGAAGATATTAATCCAATTGATGGGAGCAGTTATGAAAGTAGGATATGTTTTAAAGTGTCTAATTATGATTTCTTGTTTTCTTTGATCTTCCTCTCGCAGTGAAGAATTGATGAATTCAATGTATTAGCGTCGAATGGAATAAATAAGCGAAGAAATATATTTCGATGAGCGAAAAAAACCCGTTAGTGTTACATATTGAGAATCGGACCTCCAAATCTTAGTGGAGTAAATATACCCGCTAAGGACATGTACAACAATATCTAGTCAGCCGTCTATAACGTGTGCCACGTGAGATTTTTTACTACGTGGAAGAAAGAGAACAAGGAGAGAGAAAGAGGGTGTCTATATTTTAACAGACGGTCGATGTCCCAAAAATATCAATAGTTACCGACAGTCTTTCCCCCGTTGTACGCTGATGCGTCTATAGTTTTGTTGTTTTCCGTCCAAACCGCTGTATTCATGCCCCACGAACTGAGTAGATTAGCGAACGTGGATTTTTTTATTCAATTCCTAATTTTCGGGTGTTACATGCAGATAGCAAAAAGACAGGCTATTGTATAGGATATTTCTACTACTGTCTATAGCTGACGTGGAGGTCTTTTACAGACGGCAGGCGTCTAAATTAATGTACATGCCCTAAGATTCTAGTCCACCGGATAGTCCGATATTTTAGGGGTAGTTCGTAGAAATATCTGTTTCACAAGCCCCCACTACGCCGATTTTAACTTATCCGCCCACTTTGTAATGCTCTGGTGCATGATAACCACGCATGTCAAAATGGGTTAATCCTCCTATTACCTTTCTGCACGCTAAAATGCCGAAAGCATTTGCTCATCTGGGGAATGCCTTGCTGCCAATCAGGCCCACAAGGGCATAGCATCACATATGCCAGCACAGTTAATGAAGTTGCGATGGTGGATTTGATTATTTGCCACCATGCGCATGCACAACACAAGACTTCTAAAAAGAGAGATCTTGGAGATCCACCCTCAGCAGTGCAAAAAGATGGCTCCTGCCTAAAATCCTTTGCAAATGCATGTCACCTCATGGACACCAACAACCCATTAGTTACCAATGTGCTCTCTAAATTCAACGAGCCAAGATAGTAAAACTTTCTTCTCACAATCACCATGGTGACAGACGTTCAAATCTAAATGGCTACATTACGCATGCAACTTCTCACCCCAAATCGATCGATCACTCACAGCCCGTATATAAACGTACATGCGTGTATAGCTAGACGGTGCGCTATGCAAGCTCCCAAGTTGCACCACAACTTGTCATCAACAGCGGGCTCTAGCTAACATGGTGGCCTCAAGAAGAGCATCATCGATGGCATACCTCCTGGCCTTTGCCATCGTTTTGCTCATGCCGTGCGGCCTTACCTCCTCGAGATCACTGCCCTCGGTCACCACCCATGGCGCCGATGCACAGCTGGAAGGTGGCCGAGCCGCGCGCGCCAAGCTCGAGCCTCCAACCGCGAATACCCATAAACCGCCGGAGCTCGCCATCGGCGACGACAGCGCCGTTCAGCCTGTGAAGAAAAAGCGCCATGCCAAGGCGCCGCCCAAGCACCACGGGCATGGCCAACACGCTCCTCCAGCCGACCCTTCGCCGCCGGCGCCGGATCCGGACGGTGGCCAGCCCCCGGAGGCACCTGTTCCGGAGGGCCCTCACGACCGGAGCCCGCCGGCGTGGCCGTTCCCGTGGCCGCAGCCTCTACCGGGCTACCAGTGGCCGCCGTTCCACTCGCCGCCGCTCCCCGCGTGGACGCGTCCGGGCGACGATCGGCCGCCTCTGCCTCCGTTCCCGTTCCACCCACCGCCGCTTCCTGCATGGCCGCAGCCAGAACCAGGCGAGCAGTGGCCCCCGCTGCCGGCATGGCCGCAGCCAGAACCAGGTGAGCAGTGGCCCCCGCTGCTCGCATGGCCGCAGCCAGAACCTGGAAAGCAGTGGCCGCCGTTCCCGGCATGGCCGCAGCCAGAACCAGGAAAGCAGTGGCCGCCGTTCCCGGCATGGCCGCAACCTGAGCCAGGAAAGCAGTGGCCACCGTTCCCGTTCTACCCGCCGTCGATGCCATCCTTCCACGGCGAGGAGGAACGACGCGCATCTAGGCTGGCGCCTCCTGTTCCAGCGCACAACTGATGCATGCACACAAGTACACCGCCGCGTGATTTTGCCCTCGAAGCACACCAAATATGTGTACGACAGGAATGAATAGCAAGGATATCAACATTTCTCCAAGTTGTTTGGTCGAATAATAGACCCTGACCACGTTAAAAAATAAAGCTGGGATAATTTTATGTTTACGAGATTTTTTTTGCAACATCGGAGAAGAGAAAGTACTGCACACTTGCCTTTTTTTTTCGAGAGCACCCCAACAGCGTGCCATCTTTGGGGTAATATCAATCAACTAGCGTGAAAACAACTCTGATCAACTCATGTTTGTCGAGTCTGCCAACGTTCGTTTTTGGTTTTTTTGGGTAAAGAACTCGGGAAGCAGAAATACCATATGGTACATTGGAGTACCATTTACACACCAAAGAAGGTTGGGAGCCTCGGTATTATGAATACCGAATATATGAGCTGGTGCTTGATGATCAAGTGGGCTTGGAAAATGCTAACGGGACAAGGGGATTGTGGTTGGATATTATTCGAGACAAATACCTACAACACGTCCGGGTTTCAACAACTTCTTGTAGGAACGGATCTCAGTTTTGGAACTACTCCCTCCGTTCTTAAATATAAGTCTTTTAAGCGATTTCACTAACGGTCTACATACGGAGCAAAATGATTGAATCTATACTCTAAAGTATGTCTATATACATCCGTATGTAGTCCACTAGTGAAATCTCTATAAAGACTTATAATTTGAAACTGAGGGAGTATATTGGCAACGACAAGTCAACCGTCTTTTGGCTAGACATTTGGCTTGGCCAAGTCCCACTAGCCACAACCTTTCTCAGGTTGTTTGCTGTTACCACTTCTCCAAACGCACTTGTTTGTGAGATTTGGAGGAATGGTCGATGATGTCCACAACACGGACGCTCTCTTGGACCACTAGATGCCACGGAATGGGAGCAACTAGCTAAGGCTGGCCATTGTGGGGTAACATAGCTAATATCATAGTCTTGAGACTAGCAAACATGCTGATGTGCCAAGTAATTAAAGAAAAAAAGAGGATTAGAGGAACATAGGTAGATACCGTATCATGTTAAATGCTATGCTACTATGTGAGCATCATTGAATGCCTAGCGAAGGGCGTTAAACAATAGCGCTTGTTGGGAGGCAACCCAACGATTGTACCCTTTTTATTTCTGTTTTGTGTTTTCCACACTTTCATAATTCTGTTATGATTGTGTTTTTTGTGTTTCTTTTTGCGTTTGTGCCAAGTAAAACCGTTATGATTAGTCTTGGAGATGATCGTTTGGTCATGCTGGAAAAGACAGAAACTTTTTGCTCACGAAAAGAATTTTCATTTTTTTTTCTGTAAGAGCTTTTGAGTTGATTCTTTTTGCTGCTGATTGCTACGCAAATTCTTCAGACTGTTGTAATTTTTTAGAAGTTTTGAAGTACCAGAAGTATACGAAATATACAGATTGCTACACACTGGTCTGCTGTTAACAAATTCTGTTTTTGTTGTGTTGGTTGCTTATTTTGATGAAACTATGGATAGTATCGGGGGGTATTAGCCATGGAAGATTGAATATACAGTAACTCAACATCAGCATAAGTAGAATTTAAGTTTGCTACAGTACCTAAGGAAGTGGTGGTTTGCTTTCTCATACTAATGTTATCACGAGTTTCTGTTTAAGTTTCGTGTTGTGAAGTTTTCAAGTTTTGGGTGAAGTTCCTATGGACAAAGAGATAAAGAGTGGCAAGAGCTCAAGCTTGGGGATGCCCAAGGCACACCAAGAGATTCAAGGATGCCGTAAAAGCCTAAGCTTGGGGATGCCCCGGGAAGGCATCCCCTCTCTCGTCTTCAATCCATCGGTAACGTTACTTGGGGCTATATTTTTATTCACCACATGTTATGTGTTTTTGCTTGGAGTGTCCTGTATTGTAGGAGTCTTTTATTTTTGTTGTGTCACAACCATCCTTGCTGCACACCTAGAGAGAGAGACATGCACTCACCGTGATTTTGTCGAGCTTCACTTATATCTTATGGTAGACAATTCAGCTCACATGTGCTTCACTTATATCTTTTGAGCTAGATACTTTTGCTCTATGTGCTTCACTTATATCTTTTAGAGCACAACGGTGCATGGCTTGGTAGTTGATCTATGCTTTGAAAGTAGTCTCAAAAGGGGTAGTTATCCAAAGGGATACGAAAACTTCCACCTTCATGTGCATTGAATAGTTAGAGAAGTTTGATTCATCTCAATTAGTTTTGAGTTGTGGTTTTGGTAATATTGAAGTCATGCTAGTAAGGTGTCGTGGATCTAGAAATACTTGTGTTGAAGTTAGTGATTCCCGTAGCATGCACGTATGGTGAACCGCTATGTGATGAAATATGAGCATGATTAGTCTATTGATTGTCATCCTTTGCATGGCGGTCGGGATCGCGCGATGGTTTATACCTACCAACCCTTCCCCTAGGAGTATGCGTTGAATGCTTTGTTTCGATTACTAATAAAACTTTTGCAACAAGTATATGAGTTCTTCATGACTAATGTTGAGTCCATGGTTTAGATGCACTTTCCCCTTCCACCATCACTATCTTCTTAGTGCCGTGCAACTTTCGCCGGTGCACAAAACCCACCATTAGCCTCCCTCAAAACAGCCACCATACCTACCTACTATGGCTTTTTCAAAGTCATTCCGAGATATATTGCCATGCAACTACCACCATGACATGTGACACCACGTCTACATTGCCCTTGCATGATCGTAAGATAGCTAGCATGATGTTTCCATTAATGTCTATGCCATGCTAGATCATTGCCACGGTATACTACCGATGGCATTCCATATAGAGTAATCGTTGCTCTAAGTTTTGAGTTGAAAGTGTGATGATCGTCATTAATGGAGCATTGTCCCATGTGAGGAGATAAAAGAGGCTAAAGAATCCCACCAAAACAATAAAAAAATATAAAAAAGAGGCCAAAGAGCCCACCAAAAAAAAATGAGAGAAAAAGAGAGAAGGGACAATGTTACCACTTTTCCACACTTGTGCATATTAAGCACCATGATCTTCATGATTGAGAGTCTCTCGTTTTGTCACCACCATATAGCTAGTGGGAAATTTTCATTATATAACATGGCTTGTATATTCCAATGATAGGCTTCCTCAAAATTGCCTTAGGTCTTCGTGAGCAAGCAAGTTGGATGCACACCCACTAGTTTTCTTTAAGAGCTTTCACATACTCGTAGCTCTAGTGCATCATTTGTATGGCAGTCCCTACTCATTCACATTGATATCTATTGATGAGCATCTCCACAGCTCATTGATATGGCTAGTTAATGTGACCATCTTCTCCTTGTTTTGTCTTGCAACCTCCACCACACTCCACACCATCTATAGTGCTATAACCATGGCTCACGCTCATGTATTGCGTGAGAGTTGAAAAGGTTTGAGAAAGTAAAGGTGTGAAACAATTACTTGGCCAATACCAGGGTTGTGCATGATTTAAATTCGTTGTGCAATGATGATAGAGCATAGCCAGACTATATGCTTTTGTAGGGATAACTTTCTTTTGACCTTGTTATTTCGAAAGTTCATGATTACCTTGCTAGTTTGCTTGAATTATTATTGTTTCCACGTCAATAGCAAACTATTGTTTTGAATCTAATGGATGTGAACATTAACGTCACATAAGAGGAGTTACAAAGGACATATATGCTAGGTAGCATGAAAGCATAAAAAATTCATTCTTTATCACTTCCCTACTCGAGGACGAGCAGGAGTTAACTTGGGGATGCTTGATACGTCTCAAACGTATCTATAATTTTTGATGGTTTCATGCTGTTATCTTGTCATCTTTGGATGTTTTATGTACCTTTTATATCTTTTTTGAGACTAACTTATTAATTCAGTGCCAAGTGCCAATTCCTGTTTTTTCTGTGTTTTTGGCTCTTTTCAGATCTGATTTTGGAACGGAGTCCAAACGGAATAAAATCCCCGAAATGATTTTTTCCCGAACGGAAGAAGATCAAGGGGCTTGTGGGCCAAGCCAGGAGGGCTACAGGGACCCCACAAGCTCCCACTCCGCCACCAGGGGGCGGCGGTGGCAGGCTTGTGGCCTCCCTGGCGCCCCCTAACCTAGATCCTGCGCCTATATATTCCCTAAAATATAGAAAAAAATTAAGGGATCCATGAAAATACTTTTCCGCTGCCGCAAGCTTCCGTTTCCGCGAGATCTCATCTGGAGACCCTTCCCGGTGCCCTGCCGGAGGGGACTTTGGAGTTGGAGGGCTTCTACATCAACATCATTGCCCCTCCAATGACTCGTGAGTAGTTCGCTTCAGACCTACGGGTCCGTAGTTAGTAGCTAGATGGCTTCTTCTCTCTCTTGGATCTTCAATACAAAGTTCTCCATGATCTTCATGGAGATCTATCCGATGTAATCTTCTTTGGCGGTGTGTTTGTCGAGATCCGATGAATTGTGGATTTGTGATCAGATTATCTATGATATATATTTGAGTCTTTGCTGATTTCTTTTATGCATGATTTGATATCCTTGTAAGTCTCTCCGAGTCTTGGGTTTTGTTTGGCCAACTAGATCTATGATTCTTGCAATGGGAGAAGTGCTTGGTTTTGGGTTCTTACCGTGTGGTGACCTTTCCCAATGACAGTAGGGGCAGCAAGGCACACATCGTGTAGTTTCCATCAAGGGTAACAAGGTGGGCTCTGTTGTAGATATGAGATTGTCCATCTACATCATGTCATCTTGCTTAAGGCTTCACTCTGTTCTTTTGGACCTAATACACTAGATGCATGCTGGATAGCGATCGACGTGTGGAGTAATAGTAGTAGATGCAGAAAGTATCGGTCTACTTGTTTTGGACGTGATGCCTATAGATATAATCATTGCCATAGATGACGTCACGACTTTGCGTGGTTCTATCAGTTGCTCGACAGTAATTTGCTCACCCACCGTCTACTTGCTTTCATGAGAGAAGCCACTAGTAAACACTACGGCCCCCGGGTCTATTCACACCTATCGTTTCCACTTTTGCTTTTACTTTGCTTTGTTACTTTGTTGCTTTCAGTTCTCACTTCGCGAACAATCTATAAGGGATTGACAACCCTTTCATAGTGTTGGGAGCAAGCTTTTTGTGTTTGTGCAGGATCTTGTGATACTCCTTCACTGGATCGATACCTTGGTTCTCAAACTGAGAGAAATACTTACCATCACTGCGCTACATCATCCTTTCCGCTTTGAGGGAACACCAACGCAAGGCTCCAAGGCCACAGGGGAAATCCTTTGCATATTTGCCTAGGGAGTCCCTTAAGGCGTAGCCGTAGCAGAAGTATTCCTGGCGCCGTCAACACACCTATTTATGGCGCCGTTGGAAGGTCTTTTGTTGCAGTAGCATGGCCCAAACATGAGCGTCGTTCACGCCCCGAGTAACCACAAGAGCACCGTTGTGTGCCCCTACGACCCAAACATGAGCGTCTTTCACGCCCCGCGTAGCCGTAAGAGCACGTCATCAGGAGAGTCATCGCGTGAGGTGGCAAGGCGCCAGTCCAGTGGTGGCGCAAGCCAAGTCGTATCCCCTTCATTTGTTCACGACGGTTTGTCGAGAGGGCACGACACTAAGGACCTTGGCGAGATGACTAGCACGGGGGGGGGGGGGGGGGCAGCCCGTGAGCCAGAGCTCGGTCGCTTAGATTTCTCGGCGCTGCAAGGACATTTACTGCATAGACATCGTGTCTAACCCCTCACCGTGGATCCATTCCTTGGGTAGTTGCGGGGGCGTGTGAGCCCCCGGCAGCGGCAGAACACAAGATCTTAAGATTTAAACAAACTACACCATCTCAAGTGAAGGTTAATCGAGTTCATTACACATCCAGAAAACACCCGCTCGGGGCGATGCAAAATACAGGGAATTGCTTGATTCGAACAACCCAAAAACTCAACTGCTGGCCATGATGTCGCAGCGGTGTGAGGTGCTTGACGACGCGTGCCGCAGAAGTCTGTCCCCTCGAGTGGCGGGATGGCCGTCTCCTCATGCCTCAAGGGCCCGTGGGCTCCTGACACCTCGCGAGGCATACACGGCCCACATCACTTGCAGCTTGCGTGCCTCCTAAGCGGCGAACTCCTATGCCTCTCGCGCTTGGCGTCACACTTCCGGCTCATGGAGGCGTACGCCAGGGCGTGCCACCAGATGGTTCCCGAGCGCCCACTCGCTGGCGCATGCCTCCACATGGTTCCCGAGTGCCCACTCGTCATCCCGACCAAGCTAGGCGGCTTCCAGGCGGGAACCTCCGAGCCCGGCCTAACGCATGCATCAGGCGTGGCCTCATATGCCAGAGAGAGGCAGTCGCCGGCTAGGGGCGGGGGGCCCGCGGTACCGGCACCTACCGCGACACCCTCCATCGTGTCGGCACGGACGTGGGCCCAACGCCGGATGACACGCTCGCTGGGGGAGTCCTGACCGCCCGATAGTCTTCTATGTTGTGAGTGCGCGCGTTGTGGTAGGCGCAGAACATCCCACCGACTCGTTAAGGCGCTCCTCCGCAAGGGCCCAACAGCGTCCCAAAGCCGGCTACCGGGACTCGGAGGACCAGGAGTACAGCACCACGTGAACCCTGCCTGGGCCCCTCGAGCTGGGGACCGAGCGAGTTGCCGCGTGGTGTTGGAGGCGGCTCGCTGGCCGAGCCCCGTGCCTATGGAACCCGTGGCTGAAGCGGAGTGTAGGGCGCAAGGGCCCTCCTGGTGACGATGACATGCTTAGCGATGTGATCTGCTGATACGTCCCAAAAGTATCTATAATTCTGTTTGTTCCATGCTCTTTTGGGTGACATTGTTATATGTTTTGCTACACTTTTATATCTTTTTACACATATTTGGACTAACCTATTAACTCAGTGCACCCAGTGCCAGTTTCTGTCTGATGATGTCTTTTAATTGCAGGGACTTTACCATAATTTTCACAGCCCCCCAAAACCCAAGAAATATATATATAAATCAGCGTGACGAAAGCTTCATGAAGCACCAAGGTGGGCCAGAGGGGAGCCAGGCCTCACCCAGGCGGCCACCTGGCGCGGGCCCCCTCCTGGCCGTGCTACCAGGTCACCTGGGCGGCTGGTCCACCCCCTGGCGCCCTCCTTTGGCCTATATTTACCCCTCGGACGGAAAACCCTAAAGATATATCTAGAATCACGAATTTCTCCACCGTTCCGCCACCGTAGCGCTTCCGAGATCGGGAGCGCCAGAAGACCTCTTCCCGGCACCCTGCCGGAGGGAGGATTGACCTCCGGGAGCTTCTCCACCACCATGGACACTTTCCAGACGTGCCGTGAGTAGTCCTCCTTGGACCATGAGTCCATGACCAGTAGCTATGTGATGTCTTCTCTCCAATCTTGTGCTTCAATGCTTAGCCCTTGTGAGCTTCCCTACATGATCAATCCATCTATGTGATACGTCCATTTTGCATCATGCTTTTATGTTGATATTTATCGCTTTATGGGCTGTTATTACACTTTACGGTACAATACTTATGCCTTTTCTCTCTTATTTTATAAGGTTTACATGGAGAGGGAGAATGCCGGCAGCTGGAATCCTGGTCTGAAAAAGGAGCAGGTTTGAGATACCTATTCTGCGCAACTCCAAAAGCCATGAAAGTCAATGAGAAATTATTTTGGATTTTATAAAAAATACCGGGCAGAAGAAGTACTGGAGGGGAGCCACCAGGAGGCCACAAGCCTGCCAGGCGCGGCCTACCCCCCTCGCCGCGCCTCGGTGGCTTGTGGGCCCCCTGTTGCCCCTCCGGCTCCCATCTTATGCTATAAGGAGGGTTTCTTCCCAGAAAAATCAGGAGGAGGTTTTCGGGAAGAGACGCCACTGCCACGAGGCGGAACTTGAGCAGAACCAATCTAGAGCTCCGACATAGCCGTCCTGGCGGGGAAACTTCCCTCTCGGAGGGGGAAATCGTCGCCATCGTCATCACCAACACTCCTCTCATCGGAGGGGACTCATCTCCATCAACATCTTCATCAGCACCATCTCATCTCCAAACCCAAGTTCATCTCTTGTAACCAATCTCCGTCTCGCGACTCCGATTGTTACTTCTAAGGTTGCTAGTAGTGTTAATTACTCTTTGTAGTTGATGCTAGTTGGATTACTCGGTGGAAGATCTTATGTTCAGATCCCTAATGCTATTCAATACCTCTCTGGTCATGACCATAATTATGCTTTGTGAGTAGTCACTTTTGTTCCTAAGGACATGGGATAAGTCTTGCTATAAGTAGTCATGTGAATTTGGTATTCGTTTGATATTTTGATGCGATGTATGTTGTATTTCCTCTAGTGGTGTTATGTGAACGTCGACTACATGACACTTCACCATTATTTGGGCCTAGAAGAAGGCATTGGGAAGTAATAAGTAGATGATGGGTTGCTAGAGTGACAAAAGCTTAAACCCTAGTTTATGCGTTCCTTCGTAAGGGGCTGATTTGGATCCACTAGTTTAATGCTATGGTTAGACTATGTCTTATTTCTTATTTCATAGTTGCGGATGCTTGCGAGAGGGGTTAATAATAAGTGGGATGTTTTTCCAAGTAAGGGCAGCACCCAAGCACCGGTCCACCCACATATCAAACTTTCAAAGTAGCGAACGCGAATCATATGAACATGATGAAAACTAGTTTGAGAGAAATTCCTATGTCTCCTCGGGAGCGCTTCACGTCATATAAGAGTTTATCTAGGCTTGTCCCTTTCTACAAAAGGTATTGGGCCATCTTTCTGCACCTTTGTTACTATTGTTACTTTCTACTTGCTACGAATCATCTTATCACATAACTATCTGTTACCAATAATTTCAGTGCCTGCAGAGAATACCTTGCTGAAAACCACTTGTCAGTTCCTTCTGCTCCTCGTTGGGTTCGACACTCTTACTTATCGAAAGGACTACGATAGATCCCCTACACTTGTGGGTCATCAAGACTCTTTTCTCGCGCCGTTGCCGGGGAGTGAAGCGTCTTTGGTAAGTGGAATTTGGTAAGGAAACATTTATATAGTGTGCTGAAATTTATTGTCACTTGTCACTATGGAAACTAATTCTTTGAGGAGCTTGTTTAGGGTATCTTCACCTCGAACAGAAGCACAAGGAGTTTCTCGTCAACCTACTGCACCTACTGAAAATATTTTTTATGAAATTCCTTCGGGTATGTTAGAGAAACTATTGGCTAATCCTTTTACAGGAGATGGAACATCACATCCCGACTTGCATCTAATCTATGTAGATGAAGTTTGTGGTTTATTTAAGCTTGTAGGTTTGCCCGAGGATGAGGTCAAGAAGAAGGTCTTTCCCTTATCTTTGAGGGATAAAGCATTGACATGGTATAGGCTATGTGATGATACTGGATCATGGAACTACAACCGAATGAAATTGGAATTTCATCAAAAGTTTTATCCTATGCAGTTGGTACATCGTGATCGGAATTATGTCTATAATTTTTGGCCTCGTGATAGAGAAAGTATCGCTCAAGCTTGGGGGAGGCTTAAGTCAATGTTATATTCATGCCCCAACCATGAGCTGTCGAGAGAAATTATTATTCAGAACTTTTATGCTCGGCTTTCTCATGATAACCACACCATGCTTGACACTTCTTGTACCGGTTCTTTTATGAAGAGAGATATTGACTTCAAATGGAATTTATTGGAAATAATTAAATGCAACTCTGAAGATTGGGAGTTTGATGAAGGTAAGGAGTCAGGTATGAATCTTAAGTTCGATTGCGTTAAATCCTTTGTTGAAACAAATACTTTTTGTGATTTTAGCGCTAAACATGGACTTGACTATGAGATAGTAGCTTCATTATGTGAATCATTTGCTGCTCATATTCATCTCCCTAAAGAGAAGTGGTTTAAATATCATCCTCCCATAGAAGTCAATGTAGTTAAACCCAATCCAGTTGAAGAGAAAGTCATTGCTTATAATGATCCTATTGTCCCTAGTGCTTACATTGAGAAACCACGTTTCCCTGTTAGAATAAAGGATCATGCTAAAGCTCCAACTGTGATACGTAAGGGCTACATTAGAACACCTACACCCCCTGAGCAAATTAAAGTTGAACCTAGCATTGCTACTATCAAAGATCTCCTGTCCGACAATGTTGATGGGCATGTTATTCACTTCTGTGAAGATGCTGCTAGAATTGCTAAACCTCATGTTAGACACAAACATAGGCCTGTTGTTGGCATGCCTGTTGTTTCTGTTAAGATAGGAGATCATTGTTATCATGGTTTATGTGACGTGGGTGCTAGTTTAGTGTAATACGTCGATCTTTATATGATGAAATTAAAGACGAGATTGCACCTGTCGAGATGGAACCTATTGATGTTACTATTTAGCTTCCCAATAGAGATACTATCTGCCCTTTGGGAATTATTAGAGATGTTGAAGTCTTGTGTGGTAGAATTAAGTATCCCACTAATTTTCTCGTTCTTGCTACCACACAAGATAGCTTTTGTCCCATCATATTTGGCAGACCTTTCCTCAATACTGTCAATGCTCATATTGACTGTGTGAAGCAAAGTGTCACTGTTGGCTTTGAAGGTGTGTCACACGAATTCAATTTCTCCAAGTTTGGTAGACAACCTCATGAAAAAGAATTGTCTAGTAAGGATGAAATTATTGCTCTAGCTTCTATTGCTGTGCCTCCTACTGATCCTTTAGAGCAATACTTGCTTGAGCATGAAAATGATATGCATATGTATGAAAGGAATAAGATAGATAGAGTTATCTTTGAACAACATCCTATCCTTAAGAGTAATTTGCGTGTTGAACTACTTGGAGATCCACCCCACCAAAGGGTGATCCTGTGTTTGAGCTTAAACAGTTACATGATACTCTTAAGTATGCTTATCTCGATGAAAAAGAGATATATCCTGTTATTATTAGTGCTAGACTTTCGGAGCATGAAGAAAAGAAATTATTGAAAACTCTGAGGAAGCACCGTGCTGCTATTGGATATACTCTTGATGATCTTAAGGGCATTAGTCCCACTCTATGCCAGCATAAAATTAAAACCGATCCTGATTCCAAACCAGTTGCCGATCATCAACGGAGATTAAATCCTAAGATGAAAGAGGTAGTAAGAATAGAAATACTAAAGCTCCTCGAAGCAGGTATTATCTATCATGTTGCTCATAGTGATTGGTTAAGTCCGGTTCATTGCGTCCCCAAAAAGGGAGGTATTACCGTTGTTCCTAATGATAAAGATGAATTGATCCCATAGAGAATTTTTACTGGCTATAGGATGGTAATTGATTTTAGGAAATTGAATAAAGACACTAGGAAAGATCATTACCCTTTGCCTTTTTATGACCAAATGCTAGAAAGATTGTCTAAACACACACACTTCTGCCTTCTAGATGGTTATTCTGGTTTCTCCCAAATACCTGTTGCACAATCTCATCAGGAGAAAACCACTTTTACCCCGCCCTTTCGGTACCATTGATTATAGACGTATGCCTTTTGGCTTATGTAATGCACCTGCTACCTTTCAAAGATGTATGACGGCTATATTCTCTGACTTTTGTGAAAAGATTGTTGAGGTTTTCATGGATGACTTCTCCGTTTACGGGTCTTCTTTTGATGATTGCCTCAGCAACCTTGATCGAGTTCTACAGAGATGTAAAGATACCAACCTTGTCTTGAATTGGGAGAAGTGCCACTTTATGGTTAATGAAGGCATCGTCTTAGGACATAAAATTTCTGAAAGAGGTATTGAAGTCGATAAGACTAAAGTTGATGCGATCGAGAAAATGCCATGCCCTAGAGACATCAAAGGTATAAGAAGTTTCCTTGGTCATGCTGATTTCTATAGAAGGTTCATTAAAGACTTCTCTAAGATTTCTAGGCCTCTTACCAATCTCTTGCAAAAGGATATTCCATTTGTTTTTTATGATGATTGTGAAGAAGCATTTGAAATACTTAAGAAGGCCTTGATAACTGCACCTATTGTTCAACCACCTGATTGGAACCTACCTTTTGAAATTATGTGTGATGCTAGTGATTATGCTGTTGGTGCTGTTCTAGGACAAAGAGTTGATAAGAAATTGAATGTTATTCATTATGCTAGTAAAACTCTAGACAGTGCCCAAAGAAACTATGCTACTACTGAAAAGGAATTTTTAGCAGTCGTGTTTGCATGTGAAAAGTTTAGATCTTACATTGTTGATTCTATAGTTACTATTCACACTGATCATGCTGCTATTAAGTATCTCATGGAAAATAAAGATGCTAAACCTAGACTTATTAGATGGGTTCCCTTGCTACAAGAATTTGATTTGCATGTTGTTGATAGGAAGGGTGCTGAGAACCCCGTAGCAGATAACTTGTCTAGGTTGGAGAAAGTTCTTGATGACCCACAACCTATTGATGATAGCTTTCCTGATGAGCAATTGAATGTCATCAATGCTTCACGTAGTACATCTTGGTATATTGATTATGCAAATTATATTGTTGCTAAATTTATACCACCTAGTTTCACATAACAACAAACGAAGAAATTCTTCTTTGATTTGAGACATTACTTTTGGGATGATCCTCACCTTTATAAAGAAGGACTAGATGGTGTTATTAGATGTTGTGTACCTGAGCATGAATAGGGACAGATCCTACAAAAGTGTCACTCCGAGGCTTATGGAGGACACCATGCGGGAGATGGAACTTCACACAAGGTATTGCCATCCGGATTTTATTGGCCAACTCTCTTCAAGGATGCCCGTAAGTTTGTCTTGTCTTGTGATGAATGTCAAAGAATAGGTAATATCAGTAAATGTTGAAATGCCTATGAATTATTCACTTGTCATTGAACCATTTATGTTTGGGGTTTTGATTGTATGGGACCTTTTCCAAAGTCCAACGGGTATACTCATATCCTAGTTGCTGTTGATTACGTTACTAAGTGGGTAGAAGCTATCCCAACTAGTAGTGCTAATCATAACACCTCTATTAGGATGCTTAAAGAGGTTATTTTCCCTAGATTTGGAGTCCCTAGATATTTAATGACTGATGGTGGTTCACATTTTATTCATGGTGCTTTCCGTAAAACGCTTGCTAAGTATGATGTCAACCATAGAATTGCATCTCCTCATCATCCTCAGTCCAGTGGTCAAGTAGAGCTAAGTAATAGAGAAACTAAACTAATTTTGCAAAAGACCGTTAATAGGTCTAGAAAGAATTGGTCTAAGAAGCTTGATGATGCACTATGGGCTTATAGAACTGCTTATAAGAATCCCATGGGCATGTCTCCGTACAAAATGGTTTATGGTAAAGCATGTCACTTACCTCTTGAGCTAGAGCATACGGCTTATTGGGCAATCAAAGAGCTCAACTTTGATTTCAAACTTGTTGGTGAGAAGAGGTTATTTGATATTAGCTCACTTGATGAATGGAGAACTCAGGCATATGAAAATGCCAAGTTGTTTAAAGAAAAAGTTAAGAGGTGGCATGATAGAAGGATACAAAAACGTGAGTTCAATGTAGGTGATTATGTCTTGCTATACAATTCTCGTTTAATATTTTTTCCAGGCAAGATTCTCTCTAAATGAGAAGGTCCTTACATTGTCGAAGAAGTGTATCGTTCCGGTGCCATCAAGATCAACAACACGGAATGGAATTTTCCGAGAGTGGTAAATGGGAAAAGAATCAAACATTATATCTCAGGTACTCCCATAAATGTTGAAAGCAATATTATTAATACCATAACTCCGGAGGAGTACATAAGGGATATTTATTAGCCTCTTTGAGACTCCAAAAATGAAGAGGTATGTGATTCGGTAAGTAAACCGACTCCAAAACTTTTCCAGTAGCAATTTTTCTCCGTTTTGGTACTTTTAGAAAAATAGAAATATTTAAAGTAGTCCGGAAAGCGCACGAGGTGGCGACAAGCCTGCCAGGCGCGGCCTACCCCCCTGGCCGCGCCTGGCTGGCTTGTGAGCACCTCGTGTGTCTCCCGGACTCCGTTTTCTGGTGGAATACTCCTTTTGGTCGGTAAAAATTCATTATATATTCTCCCGAAAGGTCTGACCCTCGTATCACGCAAGTATCCTATGTTTTCGTTTTGAGCCTATTTCTGCCACAGATTTAGGACAAGATGTCTTCTCAAGATTCACAAGGGGAGAGCTATGTGGCCGATTACCTTGCTAACCCCAAGATCTATGGGGACTTGGATCATTATGGTTGGACCACTGATGAGGAAGAAGATTATGATCCCAAGGGGAAGGAAGGAACAAGTTACGATGATGAGGAGGCTCCTCTACCGCAATCTGGAAACACACATGTGGAGTTCAAGAAGTCGAGCCTTCCTGACTCAAGAAAGAAGCCTAAGATTTTGTTTACCCCTTCTCGTCTTTTGCAGGAGAGTAAGCAAGAATTATGCCAGAGGGTGTTGAGTCTTGAAGAGGAAATTAACGATCTGAAGGAGCATAATTTTGTGCTCAAGAGCAAATTAAGAAAGTTCAAGAACTCTGCAACAACTCCACCACCATCACCTTCGAAGGAAGACAATTAAGCACGGGTATGGGCACTCCCCTTGGCCTATGCCAAGCTTGGGGGAGTTGCCCCGGTATCGTATCACCATCACATCTTTTGCCTTTACATTTTTCTTAGTTTGATCCTTTTGGGTTTTATCTTTCTCTAGTAGAATAAAGTTCTTAGTGTTCTAGGCTTGAGTTTTGCATTGTGTCTCCCCCAATGTATTCGAGTTCGTGAGTCAGATAATAAAGAGTGTTTTAGTTAAGGGCCTTGCTTCATGCCATGATCTAAAGAAAAGAATAATAAAAGAAGAAAATCATGAAAGATCATGTAATGATCTTATGGGAAGTGATGGCTTCACATATAAAAAGAATGTTGATTGAAACATGTTGTGGGTGGACAAGCGTAGACCTTGGTCATTGTTGCAATTAATAGGAAGTAAAAAAGAAGGAGAGGTTCACATATAAATATATCATCTTGGGCATCATCTATGATTGTGAACACTCATTAAACTATTACATGCTTAGAAGTAGATGTTGGACAAGGAAGACAACATAATGAATTATGTTTGCTTGGTTCTGAACAATGTTATATGACTAGAGATCCCTTAGCATCTCACAATTGCTTCCACCTGATATCAGCCAAAACTTCCGCACTAAGTAGAGATACTACTTGTGCATCCATAAACCTTCAACCCAATTTTGTCATGAGATTCCACCATACCTACCTATGGATTGAATAAGATCCCTCAAGTAAGTTGTCATCGGTGCAAGCAATAAAAATTGCTCCCTAAATATGTATGATCTATTAGTGTGTGGAAAGTAAGCTTCGTACGAACCTGTGATGAGGAAGACATACAAGCGACAAACTGCATAATAAAGTTCTTTATCACAGGAGGCAATATAAAGTGACTTTCCTCCACACTAAGAGGTCACACATCCAAACCTCAAAAACGCATGACAACCTCTGCTTCCCTCTACGAAGGGCCTATCTTGTACCTTTACTTTTAATCTTTGAAAGAGTCATGGTGATCGACACCAATTCCTTATTTCGCCATTATCTTGGCTAACATCATGTGCTAGGGAAAGATCTTTATTCTTATGTCAACTTGGAAGTAAGTACTCATGAATTATTATTGTTGACATTACCCTTGAGGTAAGTAGTTGGGAGGCGAAACTATAAGCCCCTATCTTTCTCAGTGTCCAACTGAAACTTTGATCTCATGAGTACCACGTGAGTTTTAGCAATTGTAGAAGACGAAAGGATGATTGAGTATGTGGATTTGCTTTACAAGCTCTTATTTGACTCTTTCCGATGTTATGATAAATTGCAATTGCTTCAATGACTTAAGGCTATTGGTTGTTAATTCTCAATAAGGTTCTTGATCCATACTTTACTTTGTGAAGGAATTGTCACTTTGGCATAAGAGATTATATGACGATATTGTTGTTCTAAATATGATCATGATGCTTGCATGTCCGTATCTTGTTTTATCGACACCTCTATCTCTAAACATGTGGGCATATTTATTGATCTCGGCTTCAGCTTGAGGACAAGCGAGGTCTAAGCTTGGGGGAGTTGATCCGTCCATTTGCATCATGCTTTTATGTTGATATTTATCGCTTTATGGGCTGTTATTACACTGTACGGTACAATACTTATACCTTTTCTCTCTTATTTTATAAGGTTTACATGAAGAGGGAGAATGCCGGCAGCTGGAATCCTGGTCTGAAAAAGGAGAAAGTTTGAGATACCTATTCCGAGCAACTCCAAAAGCCGTGAAAATCAACGAGGAATTATTTTGGATTTTATAAAAAAGACTGGGCGGAAGAAGTACTGGAGGAGACCCACCAGGAGGCCACAAGCCTGCCAGGCACGGCCTACCCCCGTGGCCGCGCCTGGGTGGCTTGTGGGCCCCCTGTTGCCCCTCCGGCTCCCATATTCTGCTATAAGGAGGGTTTTGTCCCCGAAAAAATGAGGAGGAGGCTTTCGGGAAGAGACTACGCCACCACGAGGCGAAACTTGAGCAGAACCAATCTAGAGCTCCGACAGGGCCGTCATGCCGAGGAAACTTCCCTACCGGAGGGGGAAATCGTCGCCATAGTCATCACCAAGACTCCTCTCATCGGAGGGGACTCATATCCATCAACATCTGCATCAGCACCATCTGATCTCCAAACCCTAGTTCATCTCTTGTAACCAATCTCCGTCTCGCGACTCCGATTGTTACTTGTAAGGTTGCTAGTAGTGTTAATTACTCTTTGTAGTTGATGCTAGTTGGATTACTCGGTGGAAGATCTTATGTTCAGATCCCTAATGCTATTTGATGACCCACAAGTATAGGGTATCAATCGTAGTCCTTTCGATAAGTAAGAGTGTCGAACCCAATGAGGAGCAGAAGGATCTGACAAGTGGTTTTCAGCAAGGAAATATCTACAAGCAGTGAAATTGTCGGTGACAAGTGATTGTGTGGTGAGATGATTCGTAGCAAGCAACAAGTAACAAAAGTAGCAACGGTGCAGAAAAGTGGCTCAATCCCTTTTGTAGCAAGGGACAAGCCTGGACAAAGTCTTATAGGAGGAAAAACGCTCCCGAGGATACACGGGAATTTCTGTCATGCTAGTTTCATCATGTTCATATGATTCACGTTTGTTACTTTGATAGTTTGATATGTGGGTGGACCGGCGCTTGGGTCCTGCCCTTACTTGGACAAGCATCCCACTTATGATTAACCCCTCTCGCAAGCATCCACAACTACGAAAGAAGAATTAATACAAAGTCTAACCATAGCATTGAACTAGTGGATCCAAATCTGCCCCTTACGAAGTAACACATAAACTAGGGTTTAAGCTTCTGTCACTCTAGCAACCCATCATCTACTTACTACTTCCCAATTCCTTCCTCTAGGCCCAAACAATGGTGAAGTGTTATGTAGTCGATGTTCACATAACACCACTAGAGGAAAAACAACATACAACACATCAAAATACCAAACGAATACCAAATTCACATGACTACTATTAGCATGACTTATCCCATGTCCTCAGGAACAAAAGTAACTACTCACAAAGCATAATCATATTCATGACCAGAGAGGTAATGAGTAGCATCAAAGATCTGAACATAAAATCTTCCACCAAGTAATCCAACTAGCATCAACTACAAAGAGTAATCAACACTACTAGCAACCTTACAAGTACCAATCGGCGTCGCGAGACGGAGATTGGTTACAAGTGATGAACTAGGGTTTGGAGATGAGATGGTGCTGATGAAGATGTTGATGGTGACGAGTCCTCTCTGATGAGAGGAGTGTTGGTGATGACGATGGCGACGATTTCCCCCTCCGGGAGGGAAGTTTCCCCGGCAAGATCGTCCTGCCGGAGCTCTAGATTGGTTGTGCTCAAGTTCCGCCTCGTGGCGGCGGCGAAACCACGAAAAAGCTCCTCCCTGATTTTTTTCTGGACGGAACCCTCCATATAGCAAAAGAGGGGAGCAAGTAGGCCAGTGGGCTGCCCACTAGCCCTCATGGCGCGGCCTGGGGGGTGGTCGCGCCGTGCAGGCTTGTGGGCACCCCCTGGTGCCCATGTGGCACTTCTTCGGCCCAGTATTTTTGATAAATCGGGAAAAAAATCCTCGTTGATTTTTACGGCATTTGGAGTTGCGTAGAATAGGTATGTCAACTTTGCTCCATTTTCAGGCCAGAATTCCAGTTGCCGGCATTCTCCCTCTTCATGTAAACCTTGCAAAATAAGAGAGAAAAGGCATAAGAATTGTACCGTGAAGTGAAATAACAGCCAAAGAAGCGATA
The DNA here is from genome assembly GCF_904849725.1 of Hordeum vulgare subsp. vulgare. Taxonomy (NCBI): domain Eukaryota; kingdom Viridiplantae; phylum Streptophyta; class Magnoliopsida; order Poales; family Poaceae; genus Hordeum; species Hordeum vulgare. Next base: position 97,213,142 of record NC_058521.1, on the reverse strand, counting down.
AATATCAACATGAAAACATAATGGAAAATGGATGTATCAACTCCCCCAAGCTTAGGCCTCGCTTGTCCTCAAGCGAAAGCCGAGCTCAAGAAATATGTCCACATGTTTAGGGAGAGAGGTGTCGACAAAACAAGATACGAACATGCATGCATCATGATCAAGATCAGAACAACAATACCAACATATAATCTCCCATGCTAAGGTGATAATTCCTTCACAAAGTAAAGCATGGATCAAGTACCTTACTGAGAAGTAACAAACGATAGCCTTTAGTCATTGAAGCAATTGCAATTTACCACGACATCAGAAAGAGTCAAATAAGAGCTTGTAAAGGAAATCCACATACTCCATCATTCTTTCGTTCTGTACAAGTGCTACAACTCATGTGGTACTCATGAGATCAAAGTTTCAGCTGGATACATAGAAGGATAGGGGCTTACAGTTTTGCCTCCCAACTACTTACCTCAAGGGTAATGTCAACAATAATAATTCATGAATACTTACCTCCAAGTTGACATATGAATATAGATCTTTCCCAAGCATATGACGGTAGCCAAGACAAAGGCGAAATAAGGAATAGGTGAAGATCACCATGACTCTTTCAGGGGCAAAAAGTAAAGGTACAAGATAGGCCCTTCGCAGAGGGAAGCAGAGGTTGTCATGCGCTTTTGAGGTTTGGATGTGTCCTCTTAGTGTGGAGGAACGTCACTTTATATTGCCTCCTGTGATAAAGAACTTTATTATGCAGTCTCTCGCTTTTATGTCTTACTCATCACAGGTTCATATAAAGCTTATTTTACACACACTAATAGATTATACATATTAGAGAGCAATTTTTATTGCTTGCACCAATGAAAGCTTACTTGAGGGATCTTATTCAATCCATAGGTAGGTATGGTGGACACTCATGGCAAAACTGGTTTGAAGGTTTATGGATCCACAAATAGTATCTCTACTTGGTGCTGGAGTTTGGCTAATATGAGGTGGAAGCAATCGTCACATGCTAAGGGATCTCTAATCATATAACATTGTTCGGAGAGAAGCAAACACAATTTATTACGTTGTCTTCCTTGTCCAACATCTACTTCTAGGCATGTAATAGTTTGGTGAGTGTTCACAATCATAGATGGTGTCAGAGATGATATATTTATATGTGAACCTCTCCTTCTTTATCACTTCCTATTAATTGCAACAATGACCAAGGTCTACGTTTGCCTACCCTCAACAAGTTTCAATCCTCATTCTTTTTATATGTGAAGCCATCACTTCCCATAAGATCATTATATGATCTTTCATGCTTTTGTTCTATTCTCACTCTTTTGATCATGGCAAGAGGCAAAGCCCTTCAACTAAGACACTCTTTATTATATGGCTCACGAGAAATAATACATCGGGGGTGACGCAAAGCAAAACTCAAGACTAAAACACTATGACTTTTAATCTACTAGAGAAAAATAAAACTGAAAAGGAAAACTAAAACAAAGGTAAAAGCAAAAGATGTGATGGTGATACGATACTAGGGCAACTCCCCCAAGCTTGGCACAAGCCAAGGGGATTGCCCATGCCAATGCTTAGTTGTGTTCCTTTGGTGGTGAAGGTGGAGGATTTGTTGAAGAGGTCTTGAGCTTGTTTAATTTCCACTTGAGCTTAAAATTCTACTCCCTCTGGCATAATTCTTGCTTACTCTCCTGCAAGAAACGAGAAGGGATAAACAAGGTCTTAGGCTTCTTCCTTGAGTCAGGGAGGCTCGACTTCTTGAACTCCACATGAGTGTGTCCAGGTTGAGGTAGAGGAGCCTCCTCTTCATCAGAACTTGTTTGTTCCTTCCCCTTCGGATCATAATCTTCTTCCTCATCAGTGGTCCAGCCATAAGGATCCAAGTCCCCATAGACCTTGGGATTAGCAAGGTAATCTGCCACAAAGCTCTCCCCCTCTGAATCCTGAGAAGACATCTTGACCTAGATCTACGGCAGAAAACAGGCTCGAAACGAAAAACAGAGGAAATCTGCGTGATGTAGGGGTCAGACCAAATGGAAGTATATATAATGATTCTTTCCAGACTAGAAGGAGTACCCTGCATGAAAACAGAGTCCGGGAGGCGCACGAGGTGGCCATAAGCCCTCACGGCGCGGCTAGGGGGTGGGCCCGTGCCGTGCAGGCTTGTCGCCTCCTCGCGCACTTTCCGGACTACTTCCAATTTTTGTATTTTTTCAAATATTCCAAAACGGAGAAAATTTCCTACTCGAAAAGTTTTGGACTCTGTTTTCTTACCGAATCACTTACCTCTTCGTTTTCGGAGTCTGAAACAGGCTGATAAATATCCCTTAGGTATTCTTCCGGAGTTATGGTATTGATGATATTGCTTTCAACATTTATGGGAGTACCTGAGATATAATGCTTGATTCTCTGCCCATTTACAACTCTCGGACAATTACCTTCCGTGTTGTTGATCTTGATAGCACCGGAACGATATACTTCCTCAACAACATAGGGACCTTCCCATTTAGAGAGAAGCTTGCGTGCAAAGAATCTTAAACGAGAGTTATATAGCAAGACATAATCACCTACATTGAACTCACGCTTTTGTATCTTCTTATCATGCCACCTCTTAACCTTCTCTTTGAACAGCTTGGTATTCTCATATGCCTGAGTTCTCCACTCATCAAGCGAGCTAATATCAAATAACCTCTTCTCACCGGCAAGTTTGAAATCAAAGTTGAGCTCTTTGATTGCCCAATAAGCTTTATGCTCTAGCTCAAGAGGTAATTGACATGCTTTCCCATACAACATTTTGTACGGAGACATGCCCATGGGATATTTATAGGCAATTCTATAAGCCCACAGTGCATCATCGAGCTTCTTAGACCAATTCTTTCTAGACCTGTTGATAGTCTTTTGCAGAATCAGTTAGTCTCTCTATTACTTAGCTCTACCTGACCACTGGACTTAGGGTGATAGGGAGACACAATTCTATGGTTGACATCATACTTAGCAAGCATTTTACGAAAAGCACCATGAATAAAGTGTGAACCACCATCGGTCATTAGATATCTAGGGACTCCAAATCTAGGGAAGATAACTTCTTTCAGCATCTTGATAGAGGTGTTGTGATCAACACTACTAGTGGGGATAGCTTCTACCCACTTTGTGACGTAATCAACAGCAACTAAGATGTGAGTATACCCATTGGATTTTGGAAAAGGTCCCATATAATCAAAGCCCCAAACATCAAATGGTTCAATGACAAGTGAATAGTTCATAGGCATTTCCTGACGTTTGCTAATATTACCTATTCTTTGACATTCTTCACAAGACAAGACAAACTTACGGGCATCCTTGAAGAGAGTGGGCCAATAGAAACCTGATTGCAATACCTTGTGTGCAGTTCTATCTCCCGCATGGTGTCCTCCGTAGGCCTCGGAGTGATACTTCTGTAGGATCTGTCCCTGTTCATGTTCAGGTACTCAACATCTAATAACACCATCTACTCCTTCCTTATAAAGGTGAGGATCATCCCAAAAGTAATGTCTCAAGTCAAATAAGAATTTATTCTTTTGCTGGTATGTGAAACTAGGTGGTATATATTTGGCAACGATATAGTTTGCATAATCAGCATACCACGGTGCACTACATGAAGTATTGATGACATTCAATTGCTCACTAGGAAAGCTATCATCAATAGGTTGTGGGTCATCAAGAACGTTCTCCAACCTAGACAAGTTATCTGCTACGGGGTTATAAGCACCCTTTCTGTCGACAACGTGCAAATCAAATTCTTGTAGCAAGAGAACCCATCTGATAAGTCTAGGTTTAGCGTCCTTCTTCTCCATGAGGTACTTAATAGCAGCATGATCAGTGTGAATAGTGATTTTGGAATCAACTATGTAAGACCTGAACTTTTCACATGCAAACACGACTGCTAAAAATTCCTTCTCCGTAGTGGCATAGTTTCTTTGGGCAGTGTCTAGAGTTTTACTAGCGTAGTGAATAACATTCAACTTCTTATCGACTCTTTGCCCTAAAACATCACCAACCGCATAATCACTAGTGTCACACATGATCTTAAAAGGTAAGTTCCAATCAGGTGGTTGAACAATAGGTGCAGTTATCAAAGCCCTCTTAAGTATTTGGAAGGCTTCCTCACAATCATCGTCAAAGACAAAAGGAATATCCTTTTGCAAGAGATTGGTAAGAGGCCTAGAAATCTTAGAGAAGTCTTTAATGAATCTTCTATAGAAACTAGCATGTCCAAGGAAACTTCTTATACCTTTGATATCTGTGGGGTATGGCATTTTCGCGATTGCATCAACCTTAGCCTTATCGACTTCAATACCTCTTTCAGAAATTTTATGTCCCAAGACGATGCCTTCATTAACCATAAAGTGGCACTTCTCCCAATTTAAGACAAGATTGGTGTCTTTACATCTCTGTAAGACTCGATCAAGGTTGCTGAGGAAATCATCAAAAGAAGACTCATAAACGGAAAAGTCATCCATGAAAACCTCGACAATCTTCTCACAAAAGTCAAAGAATATAGCCATCATACATCTTTGAAAGGTGGCAGGTGCATTAGATAAGCCAAAAGGCATACGTCTATAAGCAAAGGTACCGAAAGGGCAGGTGAAAGTGGTTTTCTCCTTATCAGATTGTGCAACTGGTATTTGGGAGAAACCACAATAACCATCTAGAAAGCAGAAGTGTGTGTGTTTGGACAACCTTTCTAGCATTTGGTCGATAAAAGGCAGAGGGTAATGATCTTTCCTAGTGGTTTTATTCAATTTCCTAAAATCGATCACCATCCTATAGCCAGTAATAATCCTCCGTGGGATCAATTCATCCTTATCATTAGGGACAATGGTAATGCCTTCCTTCTTAGGGACGCAATGCACCGGACTCACCCAATCGCTGTGAGCAACAAGATAAATGATACCTGCTTCCAGGAGCTTTAGTATTTCTTTTCTCACTACTTTCATCTTAGGATTTAATTTGCTTTGATGATCAGCAACTGGTTTGAATTCAGGATCAGTTTTGATCTTGTGCTGGCATAGAGTAGGACTAATGCCCTTAAGATCATAAAGAGTATATCCGATAGCAGCACGGTGCTTCCTCAGAGTTTTTAGTAACTTCTTTTCTTCATGCTCCGAGAGGCTAGCACTAATAATAACAGGATATATCTCCTTTTCATCAAGATAGGCATACTTAAGAGTATCAGGCAACTGTTTAAGCTCGAACACAGGATCACCCTTTGGTGGGGGTGGATCCCCAAGCAGTTCAACATGCAAGTTATTCTTAAGAATAGGATATTGTTCTAAGACAACTCTATCTATCTCATCCCTTTCATCCATATGCATAGCATTTTCATGCTCAAGCAAGTATTGCTCTAAGGGATCAGTAGGAGGCACGGCAATAGAGGCTAAGCCAATAATTTCATCCCTACTACGCAACTCCTTTTCATGAGGTTATCTACCAAACTTAGAGAAATTGAACTCATGTGACACACCTTCAAAGCCAACAGTGACAACTTGCTTCTCACAATCAATATGAGCATTGACAGTAGTGAGGAAGGGTCTGCCAAATATGATGGGACAAAATCTATCTTGTGCGGTAGTAAGAACTAGGAAATCAGCAAGATACTTCGTTTTACCACACAAGACTTCAACATCCCTAACAATTCCCACAGGGCAGACAGTATCTCTATTGGCAAGCTGAATAGTGACATCAATAGGCTCTATCTCAGCAGGTGCAATCTCATCTTTGATTTCATCGTATAAGGATTGAGGTATTGCACTAACACTAGCACCCACATCACATAAGCCATGATAACAATGATCTCCTATCTTAACAGAAACCACAGGCATGCCAACAACAGGCCTATGTTTGTCTCTAACGTGAGGTTTAGCAATTCTAGCAGCATCTTCAGAGAAGTGAATATTATGTCCCTCAACTTCTTCAGATAGAAGATCTTTGATAATAGCAATGCTAGGTTCAACTCTAATTTGCTCAGGGGGTGTAGGTGTTCTAATATAGCCTCTACGTATCACAGTTGAAGCTTTAGAATGATCCTTTATCCTAACAGGTAAAGGTGGTTTCTCAATGACTTTCTCTTCAACTGGAGTGGGTTTAACTACATTGACTTCTAAAGGAGGATGATATTTAAACCACTTCTCTTTGGGGAGATCAATATGAGCAGCAAAGGATTCACACAATGAAGCTACTATCTCAGAGTCAAGTCCATACTTAGCGCTAAAGTCACTAAAAGTATTTGTCTCAACAAAGGATTTAGCGCAATCAAACGTGAAATTCATACCTAACTCCTTACCTTCTTCAAGCTCCCAATCTTCAGAGTCGCATTTAATTCTCTCCAATAAATTCCATTTGAAGTCAATATCTCTCTTCATAAAAGAACCGGTACAAGAAGTGTCAAGCATGGTGCGATCATCATGAGAAAGGTGAGCATAGAAGTTCTGAATGATAATTTCTCTCGAGAGCTCATGATTGGGGCATGAATATAGCATTGATTTAAGCCTCCCCCAAGCTTGAGTGATGCTTTCTCTGTCACGAGGGAAAAAATTGTAAATATAATTTCGATCACGGTGTACTAAATGCATAGATGAAATTCCAATTTCAACCGATTGTAGTCCCATGATCCAGTATCATCACATAGCCTATACCATGTCAATGCCTTATCCTTCAAAGATAAATGAAACACCTTCTTCTTGAACTCATCCTCTGGCACACCTGCAAGCTTAAATAAACCACAGACTTCATCTACATAGATTAGATGCAAGTCTGGATGTGATGTTCCATCTCATGTAAAAGGATTAGCCAGCAGTTTCTCAAGCATACCTGAAGGAAATTCAAAGAAAATATTTTCAGTAGGTGCAACAACTTGAGGAGAAACTCTTTGTGCTTCCATTCGAGGTGAAGATACCCCGAACAAGCCCCTCAAAGGATTAGTATCCATAGTGACAAGTGACAATAAATTTCAGCACACTATATGAATGTTTCCTTACCAAGTTCCACTTACCAAAGGCGCTTCACTCCCTGGCAACGGCGCTAGAAAAGAGTCTTGATGACCCACAAGTATAGGGGATCAATCGTAGTCCTTTCGATAAGTAATAGTGTCGAACCCAACGAGGAGTAGAAGGATCTGACAAGTGGTTTTCAGCAAGGAAATATCTGCAAGCACTGAAATTGTCGGTGACAAGTGATTGTGTGGTGAGATGATTCATAGAAAGCAACAAGTAACAAAAGTAGCAACGGTGCAGCAAAGTGGCCCAATCCCTTTTGTAGCAAGGGACAAGCCTGGACAAAGTCTTATAGGAGGAAATACGCTCCCGAGGACACACGGGAATTTCTGTCATGCTAGTTTCATCATGTTCATATGATTCGCGTTCGCTACTTTGATATGTGGGTGGACCGGCGCTTGGGTACTTCCCTTACTTGGACAAGCATCCCACTTATGATTAACCCCTCTCGCAAGCATCCGCAACTACAAAAGAAGAATTAAGACAAAGTCTAACCATAGCATTAAACTAGTGGATCCAAATCAGCCCCTTACGAAGTAACGCATAAACTAGGGTTTAAGCTTCTGTCACTCTAGCAACCCATCATCTACTTACTACTTCAAAATGCCTTCCTCTAGGCCCGAACAATGGTGAAGTGTTATGTAGTCGACGTTCACATAATACCACTAGAGGAAAAACAACATACAACACATCAAAATACCGAACGAATTCCAAATTCACATGACTACTATTAGCATGACTTATCCCATGTCCTCTGGAACAAAAGTAACTACTCACAAAGTATAATCATATTCATGACGAGAGAGGTAATGAGTAGCATCAAGGATCTGAACATAAATTCTTCCACCAAGTAATCCAACTAGCATCAACTACAAAGAGTAATCAACACTACTAGCAACCTTACAAGTACCAATCGGATTCGCGAGACGGAGATTGGTTACAAGTGATGAACTAGGGTTTGGAGATGAGATGGTGCTGATGAAGATGTTGATGGTGACGAGTCCTCTCCGATGAGAGGAGTGTTGGTGATGACGATGGCGACGATTTCCACCTCCGAGAGGGAAGTTTCCCCGGCAGGATCGTCCTGCCGGAGCTCTAGATTGGTTGTGCTCAAGTTCCGCCTCGTGGCGGCGGCGAAACCACGAAAAAGCTCCTCCCTGATTTTTTTCTGGACGAAACCCTCCATATAGAAAAAGAAGGGAGCAAGTGGGCCAGTGGGCTGCCAACAAGCCCTCATCGCGCGGCCTGGGGGGGGGGGTGGTGGCCGCGCCGTGCAGTTTTGTGGGCACCCCCTGGTGCCCCTATGACACTTCTTCGGCCCAGTAATTTTGATAAATCGGGAAAAAAGTTCCTCGTTGATTTTTACGGCGTTTGGAGTTGCGCAGAATAGGTATCTCAACTTTGCTCCACTTTCAGGCCAGAATTTCAGTTGCCGGCATTCTCCCTCTTCATGTAAACCTTGCAAAATAAGAGAGAAAAGGCATAAGAATTGTACCGTGAAGTGAAATAACAGCCAAAGAAGCGATAAATATCAACATGAAAACATGATGCAAAATGGACGTATCACTATTCAACACCTCTCTGTTCATGAACATAATTATGCTTTGTGAGTAGTCACTTTTGTTCCCGAGGACATGGGATAAGTCTTGCTATAAGTAGTCATGTGAATTTGGTATTCGTTCGATATTTAGATGTGATGTATGTTGTCTTTCCTCTAGTGGTGTTATGTGAATGTTAACTACATGACACTTCACCATTATTTGGGCCTAGAGGAAGGCATTGGGAAGTAATAAGAAGACGATGGGTTGCTAGAGTGACAGAAGCTTAAACCCTAGTTTATGCGTTGCTTCGTAAGGGGCTGATTTGGATCCACTAGTTTAATGCTATGGTTATACTTTGTCTTAATTCTTCTTTCGTAGTTGCGGATGCTTGCGAGAGGGGTTAATCATAAGTGGGATGTTTGTCCAAGTAAGGGCAGCACCCAAGCACCGGTCCACCCACATATCAAACTATCAAAGTAGCGAACGCGAATCATATGAACATGATGAAAACTAGCTTGACAGAAATTCCTATGTGTCCTCGGGAGCGCTTCACCTCATATAAGAGTTTGTCCAGGTTTGTCCCTTGCTACAAAAGGGATTGGGCCATCTTACTTCACCTTTGTTACTATTGTTACTTGCTACTTGCTGCGAATCATCTTATCACACAACTATTTGTTACCAATAATTTCAGTGCCTGCAGAGAATAACCACTTGTCAGTTCCTTCTGCTCCTTGTTGGGTTCGACACCCTTACTTATCGAAAGGACTACGATAGATCCCCTACACTTGTGAATCATCACTATGTAATTTACCTGTTGTTGCTATGTTGAGGTTGCTGGGATCCGATGGATTATGAGATTATGTTCAGATTGTGATGAGTTATATATTTGGTTCTCCTTTTATATTATGTTCTTGAGTAATTCATGCATGTTCTCCATTGCTTTTTATTGCTTTGGCCAAGTAGTAGATTGTAATTCCAAGAGGGGTGTTATGCATGATTGTGGGTTCATGCCCCCTGATGTCTTGCTTGAGTGACAGAAACATGAGACTAGGGGATGTGTTGTTGCCACTAGGGAGAAAACAATGGTGCTTGTAACCACGACTGTAAGGATTGTTTACCCTACTCAAAGTTTGTTAATGCAGTTGTCCGTTGCTTTGAGTTTACACTTTGGGTGGGGCTCGCAACTTAATACCAGCGAGATGTTTTGGATAGATATCTCAAGGTGGATGATTAGAGAGTAGATGCTAATGGATAAACAGTCTACTTGTCATGGCATACTGCCCATTACTTTTGAGCCTCTAACTTTCTAGTAGCATGATTAGCATTGCGGTGCGTTTATAATTCTGTCAATTGCCCAGCTGTAATTTGTTTACCCAGCATAGTTGTTTATCGTCTTTTGGGAGAGAGACATCACTAGTGAACATCATGGGACCCTGGTTCATATTTCCACCATTGTTTACACCTCCATCATTTATAGTTTTTATTTACTTTTCCGTTGCAAGCACCATCGCTATTCCCGCTTGTGTTTGATCCTTTGCAATGACAAGGACGGAGAGATTGACGAGCTCTGTGAACTCGTTGGGAGAAAAGTTATTTGTTGTGTGTGCAGGTCCACGTCTTCTGCTAACACCAGAGCAGCGAAGACCTACTTGTTCATTCTTGGATTCCTCCTGGTTTGATAAACCTTACAGTCCCTGTGTAAGGGAAATCTGCTGCTGACTGCATCTCCATCTTTCACTTGGGGTAACCAACGAGGGGCGAGAAGTATATCCATCAACTTGTCATCAAGCAAGTTTCTGGCGCGGCGCCATTGCCGGGGACTCCAGTCTTCAAGATAGGGGAGTTGCACACTATCTTTTACCTTTGCTTTTAGTCTTGTTAGTTTGCTTTCCAGTTTTTGCTTTAGAGTCTTATACCAAAAACCACAAAAAAATTAGTTGCTTTGTTCTTGCTTGTTGCTGCTGCTATGGGTTCCACTGAGAACACCAAGTTGTGTGACTTCACTAGTCACAACAACAATGGTTTTACCTTCAGTTCTATTGGTCCAATTGCCATTGTGGGTATTTATAAAAGTAATAGACCTTGTGACTATGTTAGTTATTATGGAGAATTATGCCCTTCGCATGGTCTCCTCGGGAAGGAACCGGATCTTTGGTATGAAGTTTCTCCTAAACGTCCCCAAACTTGGGAAGACATCCAAACTTTTGTAACAGAGAGAAACTCAAATATGCAGGATGACACTACAATTTTACTTAATAGCGATGATATTAATTTTGATAATTGTAGTCTTTCTGAAGTTATCATTTTTTTTGCAAAGAATGGATAAAGACCCCCACACTAGTACACTCACTATTTCCTTCACTGAGCATATTACAAATGCTCTTATCAAAGCTAGGGAGGAGAAGCTCAAGCTAGAGACTTCTATTCCTAGAAAACAAGAAGATGGTTGGGATCCTATGGTCAAGATTAAATTGAATAATTTCTCTTGCTTTGCTTTATGTGATGTTGGAGCTAGTGCCTCCGTTATGCCCAAAAGAATGTATGATATGCTTGATTTGAAACCTTTTGAGCAATGTTCTTTTGGTGTTCGTCTTGTTGGTTCTTCCATAAAGAAACCTTTAGGGAGGATTGATGATGTTCTTATTGTTGTCAATGATAATTATGTTCCCGTTGATTTTCTTATTATGCACATTGAGTGTGATCCCTCATGTCCAATTATTTTGGGACGTCCTTTTCTCCGCACCGTTGGTGCTATCATTGACATGAAAGAAGGGACAATTAGATTCCAATTTCCCCTTAAAAATGGAATGGAACACTTCCCTTGAAAGAAGATTAAGTTATCTTGTGAGTCCGTTACTTGGGCAAGTTATTCTTTTGGAGTTGATAATACTTGATCTTTTTTGCATCATGCCTAGCTCAAAGGCATAAAAGAAAGCGCTTGTTGGGAGGCAACCCAATTTGTTTTTTACTTTAAGTTTTTGTGGTCTTGATGCTTGTTACTACTGTAGCAACATCATTGCATCTTTATTTTCAAGCTTTGTGCCAAGTTTTAGCCTCCGATTGCAAGAAAGTTCAAAAGTTGTGACATGCTGTCGAGAAACAGATTATGTCTGCTTGACAGAAAATTCGCCAAAAATCACCAGATCATCTTTTTGATATAAAATTGTTTTACAGTATATCCTATATAATTGACTTTCTAGCATGTCTTCTGAGTTTTCTGGTTTGAGTTGCAGAAGTGCCCCAAAAAAATTATTTACTACCTGCTGGTCTGTTTTTCCCAGATTCTGCCCTGTTTCGTGTTTTCATTGTTTTGCAAATTTTAAGCTTGCTTTTACTTTGCAAAAACCTATTGGCAATCTTGATAAACAGTAGCTCTTCCTGAAAATATTTATTTCTGGTAGAGAATAAATTATTTTATTATGGGCACTAACCACTCTAATCAGCTTATGATGAGTTTCGTATGAAGGGAGTTTTCAAGTATGCGATGGAAGATGATGAAAGAAGATCTAGGAGTGTCAAGCGCTCAAGCTTGGGGATGCCCCCATGCACCCCCAAGAAATATTCAAGGAGACTCAAGCGGCTAAGCTTGGGGATGCCCCCGTGCGTCCCCTTCTCCATCAACAATCATCAGTTCGTCCTTCTCCATGCTATATTTTTATCACTTCATATGTTATGTGCTATGCTTGGAGCGTCCCGCACTTTACTTTTTAGTTTTTTTAGTTTTTCTTGCTGTTAATAACAAGTTGGAACCTATCCTTCTTTGTTTGGTAGAGAAACACGCTCCACTCCACCCTAGAACACAACATAGGTTTTCATGCTTATCTTTTTGTGTGTTCTTTATATTTTCATAACTGTTGTCATGCTTAGCTCTTAGTTTTCATGCTTTATCTTTTTAAGAGCTTTTATTTAGGTTGCTTTTTGAACTCTCTTGATTTATCATGCTTATATTGTTTATAGAGTTGGCTTGTTGCACTGAGTTGTGTGTCTTGCATGAGGAGGTAACTGAGGTTGCTATTTAAGTATAGTAGTAACTTGCAATAGTTTTGAGGCATTGATTTGAGTAATGTTTGGACTATTAGTGTCAAGAGCTTGAGCTTATTAGTGATAGGTGTCGTTTTTTGAGAAATCCCTGTGTATTTTCAAAAGCTACAAAAATTAGTTGAGAACTCTAGCTACTAGATGGATCGCTAACCTCTCGAGGGGTTGGAATATTTAGAGTACCCTCACGTTATCATGGGTCGAGGATGCGCAAGGATAACCAAACCCCCAAACAATCCTCCTCGGGGTACGTGTCTCTTTTTGAATCTCGTGACTAGATAGAGAGTTACCGATAATAAGTGCATGAGTTCTTCGGACTAATGCGAGTATTCGATTGTTGGCACTTCCACCATCCATATTTTGCTAGCCTCTTCGGTACCGTGCATTGCCCTTTCTCATCTTGAGAGTTGGTGCAAACTTGGCCGGTGCATCCAAACCCTTGGCATGATACACTCAGTCATCATAAGCCTCATTATATCCTTCCTCAAAACAACCACCATACCTACCTATTAAGGCATTTCCATAGCCTTTCCGAGATACATTGCCATGCAACATCCACCATCTCATGACTTGATCTTCATGTCATACATGCTTTTGCTTGATCGAGGAGCCGCTTGCTAGTTGGGCCTTGCCCTTATTATTGCTACATGACACACTAGTTTCATTGCATATCCTGCTACACTGCCAGAGGCATACATTTGCATACATCATGATAGTTTTCATCTGTCTTTATGTTGAGTACTTCTTATAAAGTGCGAAGATCTTCTTTTTATTCTTGTAAAATATAGAGTGTTGCCCTTAAGTGAGGAAAAGATCCCAAATAGGACAAATTAAAAGATCCCAAAAGAGGACACATGATAAGATCCCAAAGAGGACAAATGATAGATAAATAGAAAGAGCCAAAGAGGCCACAAAAGAAAAGAAAGAAAAAAAAGAAATAAAAAGAGAGAAGGGGGCAACACTACTATTCCTTTTGAAAGATCCACACTCGTACTCCATAGAGATTATCATTCCTGCATAACTATGTGGGGACCCTTACACTGTAGAACTTGGCTTGTATATTCCAATGATGAGCCTCCTCAAATGAGCTCTAGGTCTTCATGAGCAAGCAAGTTGGATGCACTCCCACTAGTTCCATTGGAGAGCTTACCTTAGCTCATATGTGCATCCGTTGCATGACAATCCCTACTCCTCACATCATATCTATCATTTGAGTTTCCCTTGCCTAGGATTGTCCTCATTGATGTGAGCCATTCACACCTTTTTTGTCTTCCTTCCCCATCAATATTCTCTTTGCCATCCTAAGTGCCAACATATCTTGTTTGCGCTCATACATTGCATGAGTGCTCAAAGTCGAAAGGGAGATGATCATTTTGACTTGTGCCTGACTAGTGTTCTAGGGGTGAGTCAAAATAAGATTCTGAAGGAGACCAAGTGTGAAATTTTAGTAGATTGAGTTCTTAATTAAACTATATAATATTTTTATGCTCTAAACCCATCTGTCACTTCTTGCACGCAAACACCATTTGGAGACATTCGAGTCACGAACAGCGAGAGGTCTTGCACCTTTATGTTTTCACTTTGCTAGTTTCAATACTAGATATAGACTCTTGCTTGTTATTGTCTTGACTTGAATTGCATATCTTACTTTGTTCACTTTAAAGTTCTTATATGTGTGTTAGCATGTCACCATAGGAATTATTTGTGTTATCATTTACGTACTCGAGGACGAGCAGGAATTAAGCTTGGGGATGTTGATATGTCCCAAACGTATCTATAATTTATGTTTGCTCCATGTTCTTTTGGGTGACATTGTTATATATTTTGCTACACTTTTATACCTTTTTACACATATTTGGACTAACCTACTAACCCAGTGCACCCAGTGCGAGTTTCTTTCTGCTGATGTCTTTTAATCGCAGGGACTTTACCCCAATTTCCAGAGCCCCAAAAATCTCGAGAAAAATATATAAAAATCAGCGTGACGGAAGCTTCACGAATCATCAAGGTGGGCACAGGGGAGCCATGACTCACCCAGGCGGACACCTGGCACGGGCTCCCTCCTAGTCGCACCACCATGTCTCCTGGGCGGCTGGTCCACCGCCTCGCGCCCTCCTTTGGCCTATATTTACCCCTCGGACGGAAAACCCTAAAGACATATCCAGAATCGCGAATTTCTGCACCGTTCCGCCGTCGTAGCGCTTCCGAGGTCGGGAGCGCCAGAAGACCTCTTCCGGGCACCCTACCGGAGGGAGGATTGACCCCCGGGAGCTTATCCACCACCATGGACACTTCCCGGACGTGTCGTGAGTAGTCCTCCTTGGACCATGAGTCCATGATCAGTAGCTATGTGATGTCTTCTCCCCAATGTTCTGCTTCAATGCTTAGCCCTTGTGAGCTGCCCTACATGATCAAGGCATCTATGTAGTTTACCTGTTGTTGCTATGCTGAGTTTGCTAGGATCCGGTGGATTATGAGATTATGTTCAGATTGTGATGAGTTATATATTTGGTTCTCCTTTTATATTATGCTCTTGAGTAATTCATGCATGTTCTCCGTTGCTTTTTATTGCTTTGGCCAAGTAGTAGATTGTAACTCCAAGAGGGGGCGTTATGCATGATTGTGGGTTCATGCCCCCTGATGTCTAGCTTGAGTGACAGAAACATGAGACTAGGGGATGTGCTGTTGCCACCAGGGAGAAAACAACGGTGCTTGTAACCACGGTTGCAAGGATTGTTTACCTTACGAAAGTTCGTTAATGCAGTTGTCCGTTGCTTTGAGTTTACACTTTGGGTGGGGCTCGCAACTTAATACCAGCGAGATGTTCTGGATACATATCTCAAGGTGGATGATTAGAGAGTAGATGCTGATGGATAAACAGTCTACTTGTCTTGGCGTACTGCCCATTACTTTTGACCCTCTAACTTCCTAGTAGCATGATTAGCATTGCGGTGCGTTTATAATTCTGTCAATTGCCCAGCTGTAATTTGTTTACCCTCTATAGTTGTTTATCGTCTTTTGGGAGAGAGACATCACTAGTGAATATCATGGGACTCTGGTCCATATTTCCACCATTGTTTACACCTCGATCATTTACTGTTTTAATTTACTTTTCCGTTGCAATCACCATCGCTATTCCCGCTTGTGTTTGATCCTTTGCAAACGACAAGGCCGGAGAGATTGACAACCTCTCTGAACTCGTTGGGAGCAAAGTTATTTGTTGTGTGTGCAGGTCCACGTCTTCTGCTAGCGCTAGAGCAGCGGACACCTACTTGATGATCCTTGGAGTCCTCCTAGTTCGATAAACCTTATAGCCCCCGTGTAAGGGAAATCTGTTGCTGACTACATCTCCACCTTCCACTTGGGGTAACTAATGAGGGGCAAGAAGTATATCCATCAACTCATCATCATCTGCCCAGGCGTTGAATCCTTCGTTCATCGGGCGGTGTCAAAGCAGTTCGCTCACCATGAGCAACACGTCTTGCGTGTTCTAGTCTCCCACATTGACGCATGCTGAGGGGGACGCTGCCAGAGGCTAAGCGAAGCGGCCGCCTTGCCGCACGAGAGGCTGTGGGAAGCCTTGTTGCTCGCGGGAGGCGCGGGAGACGACGGTGGTGGCCGTGACACTGGCAGGTTGGTGACGGCCACCCGACACCGAGTACTCGGGGCGCACGCGGCGAGCGGCGGCCATGGGGTCGGTGAAGCTGAAGCCGAAACTAGAGCGAAAGAGCGGCCGTGCACCCTACCTGGCACGCCAAAAGTCGGAATTGAGGATCCGCAGACCCAGAAAGGTTCAATCTTTGGGGTGCGCTCGCTCTCCAACTCTATTCTACCTCTCAACTTCACTGCGACTCTCCGGTGGCTCGGTCTAAGGAAAGCCAATAAGAACATGCGAGTAGTTTACCCAGGTTTGGGCCACCTTGCGGTGTAAAACCATACTCCTGCTTGTGTGGATTGCTTGAGGTGGACGACGAGTACAAAGGCGGGTTCTTGCCCTAGTGGAGATAATGGGGATCGGGATCCCTCCTATAGAGGTCGGGCCTCTCTTTTATACTGGCCTTGGTCCTCTTCCCCTGAAAACACACCCGACGGGAAGGGTCGCCACAAAGACCATTTTGAAAGGGGACAAGATTGTGGCCCGCCTTTACAAAGGTGGTCTTCGCCTGCAAAATCCCTTCTCCATGACGCGCTCGTGGGCTCAGGGGTGATCTCCGTCCTGCCGAGCCCCCAGCCTTGGACCTCTTGCATCAATTGGGAAACCTTTGGGGTGGCTTTGGGAATCCGCGGCTAGCTCAGCTCCTTTAACACCAAGGGGGGAAGGTTCTCTATACATGCCCGCTGGCATCGCTCCTGCGCCGCCCGCGGATCCTATGTCACCCACATGAAGGTACATAGTACTGAGCCCCTGCGAGGTCATCCTTGACGAGCCTGCCCCACGAGAGCCTCAGGGGTGGCCTCAGGATGCGTCCTTGTAGTGGGCGACTTCTCGTGGCCCTTGGTGATGATCCTCAGATGCTCGCCTCGTGAGGCGAGGGCCGTCGTGAGGGTCTTCCTTGTTAGGCTTGCTGATGGGCCGAACCATGCTGGTGTGGCGCGTCACACCTGGGGCCGCACGCTGATGGGCCTCGGTACCCCCGGTCCCACGGGCCCGACTATGGCGATCTAAATCTATGAGAAAAACAACTCGAAACTAGAATAGAGGAATGTTGGGTTCTACCATTGGTGCATTGCATGCGAATTGAAATGCTCCCATGCGCAGAACATCCAATAACATGCTACAGAGATGGATCACATATCGTTACCACTAGACACGCAGTGTCGTGCAACGGAAGTAGAGTTGGGGCAGCACGTCCACATGGTCTGTCTCCTCCTCCTCTGATCTCCCTCGAACAACCGATCATCGGATCGTCTCCCTCAAACAGCCAGTCATCGGATCCCACATACACGTTTGCCGGAGCGGCGCAGGTGCACCGCCTCTAACGGTATCCACGCGTGCGGGAGGAACACCGTGCGACGGACTACTAGGTACGGATCACATAGTTGGCGACGGCGAGCGAAGGTGGCTAGGTGCAACACATGCACAACCCTAATGATGGCGCCAAAGCGATCAACTCAATAAGTGTGCCGCACCTCCACTATATATAGGCGTCCGACTTGGGCTCAACTCTTGGGCCTCACATGGACCCTAAATCCCTTGTGTTCCTTCCCTTAAGCACGCAACACCTTAGGTTCTTGTTCACTTGGTCGCTAGTCAGACCACGTCCGACTCAACTAGTCGGTAGCGGCCTCTAGCAAGCTGTGCCGACTCCGAGTGTGCGATGAAGCTGGATGGGCGAACATGTACTTCATACTTATGTTCCCATTGCCACACGATATACGTTGTCATGCTCAAGGCAACATGGTCATCCTAGTTGCCGCACGACCTCTTTCTCGTTCCGGTGAATCTAACCAACATTCGAACTATCTGATAATCCTCATTGCATGGCCATGCTTATCCAGGTCAGATTACATGAGGGGCCGAGAGTATATCTCTCCTGGTCGAAGATGCAAATCCCATCTTGCTCGACCACATCACGCACCATGCGTCTGGACAAGCCCGAAACCTACCTTTGTAACTACCCAGTCACAGATTAGCATTTGGTCGGCCCAAAGCAAGTCTGTCACCATCCCGGATACATGCGTGAGCTCAGGTCTTAGGACATAGAATGTATGTTGTACTAGAGACTCAAAGATGACCTATCGTTGTGTCTCATAGTTGGGTATGTCCAACTCAGACCTTATCTCGACTCGGATCCGACTATGTCGAATCCGACCAGATCTTTCTGTGTCCATAATATCCAGATAGCATGAAATGCTACATGGTCAGTGAGACCGGACCATCCATTGTATCATATGCTAGTCCAGGTGGTTGCGCTTCCACACAACTCTTTCGACTAGGGACCATTTAGGACAGTCACCATACAATGTATAGTCTCACAAACAAGTCACGTACTTGTTAATACACATCATTGATAATTCCAAGGACTATCTTTATTCATAAACACATAGGAAATATCATCATACTCCCTCTGTCCCAAAATAAGTGACTCAAAAGTGACTTGGTTTTGTAGTAACTTAAGTACAAAACTGTGTCATTCTTGAGTCACTCATTTTGGGATGGAGGGAGTACATGATTGCCTCTAGGGCATATCTCCAACAAGGAAAATCTCATGATTCAGTGGTCAAAACAGACGGGAGTATATATAATGAATTTTTCCACATAAGAATATGTGCCCGGGAAGAATTCGGAGTTCGGGAGGCGCATGAGGGCTCCACAAGGCATCAAGGCACGGCCAGGGGGTGTCCTGTTGGCTTGTGCCTCCCTCATGGATCCCCTGGACTTTATTTTATTTTTGTATTTTTTCTAAAATACCAAAACGAGTAAAAAACATATTTTTAGGAATTTTTGGAGTCAGTTTACTTACCGTACCATGTACGTGCCCCTTTTTTAGGTTTCTGGAGTGTTCGAGAAAACTTCCTTTATGTGCTCCTCCGGTGTTATGACTTGGATGACATTAGTTTCCTGATTAATGGGTGTACCTGAAATATAATTCTTGATTCTTTGCCCATTCACCACTCTCAGGTTTTTACCTTCGAAGTTATTAATTTTTATAGCATCGGAGTTACAAACCTCCTCGACAACATAAGGTCCTTCCCAATTGGAGAGGAGTTTCCGTGCAAAAAATCTAAAACGAGAATTGTACAAAATCACTAGGTCCCCTACATTGAATTCTCGTTTTTGAATTCTATTGTCATGCCATATTTTAACCTTTTTCTTTAAATAACTTAACATTTTCATAAGCATGTGTCCTCCATTCATCTAGTCATCTAATATCAAGTATCCTCTTCTCACCGGCAAGTTTTAAACCACAATTAAGTTCTTTAATTGCCCAATAAGCCCTATGTTCTAATTCAAGAGGTAAATGAAAAGATATTCCATAGACCATTTTATATGAGGACATCCCCATCGGATTCTTATAAATAATCCTATAAGCGCAGAAAGCATCATCATGTTTATTAGACCAATTCTTTCTAGACCTATTGACAGTCTTCTGCAACATTAATTTTATTTCTCGATTGCTCAGTTCAACTTGACCACTAGATTGAGGATGATAATGTGATGTAATTCTATGGTTAACATCATATTTGGCTAGCAGTTTACGGAAAGCACCATGAATAAAATGTACCACCATCAGTAATTAAATATCTAGGGACACTAAACCTCGGAAATATAATTTCTTTAAGCATTTTAATAGAAGTATTATGATCAGCACTACTAGTTGGAATAGCTTCTACCCACCTAGGTTATGAATTTAGTATTTATATAATGGGCATCCAAGAGGGATATAATAAAGACTTTCATATTAAGTGCATTGAGTATTATGAGAAGTCTGATTCCTTGCATATAGTTTTGAGATACGAAGATGGTAATATGAGAGACATGCTAGTAAGGAATTGTGAATTGGAATAAATACTTGTGTTAAAGTTTGTGATTCCCGTAGCATGCACGTATGGTGAACCGTTATGTGATGAAGTCGGAGTATGATTTGTTTAATGATTGTCAACCTTTGTGTGAGAGTCGAGATCGCGCGATGGTTAACTCCTACCAACCCTTCCCTTAGGAGCATGCGTCTAATACTTTACTTTGATAGCTAATAAACTTTTGCAATAAGTATGTGAGTTCTTTTTTATTAATGTTGAGTCCATGGATTTTACACACTATCACCCTTCCACCATTGCCAGCCTCTCTAGTACCGCACAACTTTCGCCGGTGCATTAAACCCACCTTCCTCAAAACAGCCACCATATATTTTCCTCAAAACAGCCACTATACCTACCTATTATGGCATTTCCATAGCCATTCCAAGATATATTGCCTTGCATCCTCCATCGTTCCGTTTTTCTATGACACGCATAGATGTTCATATGTCATATTGTCTTGCATGGTCGTAAGATAGCTAGCATGATGTTCATATGTCATTACTACGCTATATCATTGCGCGTCCTGGTACACCACCGGAGGATGCATATAGAGTCATATTTTTGTTCTAGGAATTGAGTTGTAATTTTTGAGTTGTAAGTAAATAAAAGTGTGATGATTTGCGTTATTAGAGCATTGTCCCATGTGTGAGAAAAGGATGATGGAAAGCTATGGTTCCCTCACAAGTTGGGATGAGTAACCAGACTTTAAAAAAAAAGAGGCCAGCTGTTGGAGCATATATCTCCATATGTGGTTTTGGTACTTGATGACAATTCCTATGGACTAATGGTTGCCTTAAGTTACATTTATAGGATTTGTCCATAGGCACTTCTTGAAGTCCATCTGTTGGGTTCAAGGAGTTTATATGATGACCAAGATGGTATTCAAGGTATTATCCAAAGAATGGTCATAGAGACACATGGTTGATCAAGATCTCAGACAAAGAGTAAATCAAGATGATCAACACACAAAGCGTACAAGATGTACCGAGAGGGATCAAGTGATCCCATGGTATGGATTTGTCCATAGGCACTTCTTGAAGTCCATCTGTTGGGTTCAAGGAGTTTATATGATGACCAAGATGGTATTCAAGGTATTATCCAAAGAATGGTCATAGAGACACATGGTTGATCAAGATCTCAGACAAAGAGTAAATCAAGATGATCAACACACAAAGCGTACAAGATGTACCGAGAGGGATCAAGTGATCCCATGGTATGGTAAGCATTGTCCATTACGTGTTTGTGTACTAACCCATGGTCTTCGTGAGAGTTCTATGTGGGGGTTAGGTGTGTTTCCATGGGCTCGCGTCAAAGGGAAGATCTCATACAACCCATGGAGTATGACGTCAAGTTGTGATCGTCATCAAGATTGCGATGTGCAAGTTCAAGTGGATCAGTACGAAGATAGCATGCTTGAAGCTTGCCGTCCATTGTGGTGGCAATGGACTTGTGAAGATATGCTGAAGAGTGGCTCACCCATAGTGAGTATGGGGGAGCAATCAACTAGTCTTCATCAAGCCAACATAATCAAGAAAGGTGGTCCATCTTGAGGAAGCCAAGATCATCATCATCTAGCTCAAGAGGACGAGGTGCAAGGTATAGGTTTGCCCTTGATAGGTTTTCTGGTTAGGATAGATTGTTGTTCTATCAAGGGGGGCTCTCAAGTGAGTAGCTTGATCGTATCTTTCGTTGAGAGCTCAAACCATTTGCATCCTTGCATCATACTTCTTAGAGTTGGCGGTAGTACCGCTGGCCCTAGCGCTAGTACCGCTAGAGTTGGCGGTAGTACCGCTGGCCCTAGCGGTAGTACCGCTGGCTCGCGGTAGTACCGCCCCTGGTCAGCGGTAGTACCGCTCCAGGAGCTTAGTACCGCCTGCCTAGCGGTTGTTCGTGGACGGACCTTTTTGCGAAGACTTTCTTGGCGGTGGTAATGCCTTTGCACTACCAGGGGCCCAGCGGTAGTACCGCTGGAGTGCCAGCGGTAGTACCGCTAGCTGGCGGTAGTACCGCTGCAGCCAGCGGTAGTACCAGCGGTAGTACCGCTGGAGCTTGGGCAGAGAGTGGGGGTAACGGTCTGATTCTTTCCCCCACTATATAAAGGGGGTCTTTTTCCCCCTTGGCCTTATCCATCTGTTGAGCTCTTGTTCTACCTCCATTGTTGACATTCTTAGAGCTTGATTACTCTCAATCCCTCCAATGATTCTTGCTTGTTCTTGAGGGAAAAGAGAGAGGAGATCTAGATCCACATCTCCACCAATCACTTTCTCCTCTATGTGAGGGGAACCCCTTGGATCTTGATCTTGGAGTTCTTTGTGAGCTCCTTGTTCTTCCTCTCATATTTCTCCATAGCTTTTGTTGTTGTGGAGGGATTTGAGTGTGAGGGACTTGACCACTTCGTGTGTTCTTGCCATTGCATTAGTTGCATCGGTTTGAGTTCTCCACGGTGATACGTGGAAGTGAGAAGAGTAGAAGCTTACTACCTTTGGTACTTAGTACCCTTGATATTGTTCTTCGTGGATGCTTTGGCGTCCTAGAAGCTTGGTGGTGTCTTGGAGCTCAATCATTGTGGTGTGAAGCTCCGGGAAGCGTCGGGGTCTCCAATTAGGTTGTGGAGATTCCCTCGAGCAATTTGTACGGGTACCGGTAACCGCCCCCAAGGGTTGCCACGTGTACGGGTTCGGTGACCGCCCCCAAGGGTTGCCATTTGTACGGGTTCGGTGACCGCCCTCAAGGGTCCCTTAGTGGAATCACGACATCTTGCATTGTGCGAGGGCGTGAGGAGATTACGGTGGCCTTAGTGGCATCTTGGGGAGCATTGTGCCTCCACACCGCTCTAACGGAGATTAGCATCCGCAAGGGTGTGAACTTCGGGATACATCATCGTCTCCCCGTGCCTCGGTTATCTCTTACCCGAACCCTTTACTTATGCACTTTACTTTGTGATAGACATATTGTTTATTGTAATATATCTTTCTATCACTTAGTTGTTTATCTTGCTTAGCATAAGTTGTTGGTGCACATAGGTGAGCCTAGTTGTTTGTAGGTTTTGTGCTTGACATATTAAACGTTAGTTTTATTCCGCATTTGTTCAAGCCTAAACCTTAACTATTTTAAAGCGCCTATTCACCCCCCCTCTAGGCGACATCCACCTCCTTTTCACCAGCGAAGCCCATAAAAGAAATAAAAGAGGCCAAAGATGCCCACCAAAAAAATGAGAGAAAAGAGAGACGGGACAATGCTACTATCTTTTTCCACACTTGTGCTTCAAAGTAGCACCATGATATTCATAATAGAGAGTCTCCTATTTTGTCACTTTCATATACTAGTGGGAATTTTTCATTATAGAACTTGGCTTGTATATTCCAATGATGGGCTTCCTCAAGTTGCCCTAGGTCTTCATGAGCAAGCGAGTTGGATGCACACCCACTTAATTTTTTTGAGCTTTCATACACTTATAGCTCTAGTGCATCCGTTGCATGGCAATCCCTACTCACTCACATTGATATCTATTGATGGGCATCTCCATAGCAAATCTATATGCCTAATTGATGTGAGACTATATTCTCCTTTTTCCTTGCAACCTCCACCATATTCTATTCCACCTATAGTGCTATATCCATGGCTCACGCTCATGTACTGCGTGAGAGTTGAAAAGGTTTGAGAACATAAAAAGTGTGAAACAATTGCTTGACTTTCATTGGGGTTGTGCATGATTTAAATACTTTGTGTGGTTAAGATGGAGCATAGCCAGACTATATGATTTTATAGGGATAACTTTCTAAGGCCATCTTATTTCAAAAGGACACAATTGCCTTGTTAGTATGCTTGAAGTATTATCGTTTTTATGTCAATATTAGACTTTTGTTTTAAATCTTATGGATCTAAATATTTCTGCCACAATAAAGAATATTACATGGATAAATATGTTAGGTAGCATTCCACATCAAAACTTCTGGTTTTATCATTTACCTACTCGAGGACGAGTAGGAATTAAGCTTGGGTATGCTTGATACGTCTCCAACGTATCTATATTTTTTTATTGTTCCATGCTATTATATTATCTGTTTTGGATGTTTTATATGCATTAATATGCTGTTTTATATTATTTTTGGGACTAACCTATCAATCTAGAGCCTAGTGCCTGTTTCTGCTTTTTCCTTGTGTTTTGAGAATTGCAGATAAGGAATATTAAATGGAGTCCAAATGGAATAAAATCTCCGGAATGAGTTTTTTTATGGATCGAAAGAAACCTCCCAGACTTGGAGAAGGGGGCATGACACCTGCTGGGAGGCCACAAGCCTGCAGGGCGCGACCAGGGGCGTAGGCCGCCCCTGGCTTGTGGATCCCCTGCGGGTCTCCTAACCCTAATTCTTGTCCTATAAATTCCCAAATATCCCCCCATTATTGAAGCGACACCAAAAAAATACTTTTCCGCCGCCGGAAGCCTATGTTTCCAAGAGATCCAATATTGGAGGCTTTTTTGGTAATCTGCAGGAGGAGGATTTGATCACGAAGGGCATCTACATCAACTCCATTGCCTCTCCGATGATGCATGAGTAGTTTATCACAGACCTACGGGTCCATAGCTACTAGCTAGATGGCTTCTTGTCTCTCTTTGTTCTTCAATACCATGTTCTTCATGATCTTCATAAATATCTATCCGATGTAATACTCTTTTAGAGTGTGTTTGTCGAGATCCGATGAATTGTGAGTTTATGTTCAAATTATCTATGAATATTATTTGAGTCTTTCTTGAATTCTTATATGCATGATTTCATATCTTTGCCAGTCTCTTCGAATTATTGGTTTGGTTTGGCCAACTAGATTGGTAATTCTTGCAATGGGAGAAGTGCTTAGTTTTGGGTTCAATCTTGCGATGTCCTCGTCCAGTGAAAAAGTAGGGGTAGCGAGGCACGTATTGCATTGTTGCCATCGAGGATAAAAAGATGGGGTTTTCATCATATTGCTTGATTTTCTCCCTCTACATCATGTCATCTTACTTAATGTGTTACTCTGTTCTTCATTAACTTAATACTCTAGATGCAGACTGGAGTCGGTCGATGTGTGGAGTAATAGTAGTAGATGTAGAATCGTTTTGGTCTACTTGACATGACGTGATGCCTATATGCATAATCATTGCCTTAGATATATTCATAATTATTCGCTTTTCAATCAATTGCTCGACAGTAATTTGTTCACCCACTGTATTATTTTCCTTCACGAGAGAAGCCTCTAGTGAAACCTATGGCCCCCGGGTCTATTTTCCATATTATATTTTCAGATGTATAAACCAAAAATACCAAAAATATATTGCTGCACTTATTTACTTTTGTTTTACTTTTAGTTATTTGAATCTTTTATATCTATCTCTATCAGATCTCATCCTTGCAAATAACCATGAAGGGATTGACAACCCCTTTGTTGCGTTGGGTGCAAGTGTTTGATTATTTGTGTAGGTGCTAAGATTGGGGCATTGCTTGTTCCTCCTACTAGATTGATACCTTGGTTCTTGACAAACTGAGGGAAATACTTATCTACTTTCCTGCATAACCCTTTCCTTTTCAAGGGAAAACTAACGCACGCTCAAGAAGTAGCAGGCATACACCTATAATCATAAGTTCCAAAGGGGCAAGTAATGGTAGTTTTCTATTGGTCCTCTTTTGACACATGTATTTGAGAGAATCCAGAGTATCCATCAAGAAAGGAAAAAATGTGCGTGCCTAGATAATCTTTCTAGCATTTTATCAATAAAAGGTAAGGCGTAATGATGTTTTCTAGTAGCCTTATTCAATTTCCTGAAATTAATTACCATCCTATAAACAGTTACTATCCTTTGTGGAGTAAGTTCATTTTTATCATTAGGAACAACTTTTTAAAAATCCTTTCTTAGGAACACAATGAATAGGACTTACCCATCTACTATCATCAATAGGATAGATTATACGTGCTTCCAGTAGTTTTAGTATTTCAGTTCTTACCACCTCTTTCATCTTATGGTTGAGATGGTGTTGATGATCAACAACTGGTTTTGGCATTAGATTCCTTATTAATCTTGTGCTGACAGAGAGTGGGGCTTATGCCTTTAAGATCATCAAGAGTATATGCAATCGCAGCCATGTGCTCCTTTAGAGTTTTGAGTAATCTCTCTTCTTCATGTTCTCAAAGGTTAGCACTAATAATAACACGATATATCTTCTTGTCATCAAGATAGGCATATTTCAAAGTATCAGGTAAAGCCTTAAGCTCAAATACGGGATCCCACTTGGGTGGAGGAGGATCACCTAGAATCTCAACTGGTAAGTTGTGCTTAAGGATATGTTGTTGGTCAAGGAGTATCTTATCTATTTCATTCATTTCATTAAAATGCATATCATTCTGATGGTCTAGCAAATATTGTTATAGTGGATCGGTAGGAGGTACAACAATAGAACCAAGATCAATTATTTCATCCTTACTAGGCAATTCTTTTTCGTGTGGCTGTTTTCTAAACTTAGAAAAGTTAAACTCATGATAAATATCACCAAAGCTCACTTTGACCTTCTTGGTAGCACAATTAATTTCAGCATTAACCGTATTCAAGAATGGTCTACCAAATATGATGGGACAGAAGTTATCTTCTTCCAAACCAAGTACTAACAAATCAGTGGGTACTTGACATTTCTGCACAATTCTTCAACATCTCTAACAATCCCAAATGGTGAAATAGTATCACGGTTTGCAAGCTTAATAGTGACATCAATATCTTCAATTTCAGAGGGTGCTATATCATGCATAATTTCTTGATATAATGTAAATAGTATAGCACTAATACTAGTACCAGTATCACAAAGGCCATGATAGCAATGATCTCCAATTCTAACTGAGATGAAAGATGTGCCTACCACCGGCTTATTTTTATCTAGTTCAACTCATTTGTTTCTAAAGGTTTTGCAATTCTAGCAGCTTCATCACAGATGTAAATAACCTGCCCATCAATATTATTAACGAGAAGATCTTTAACTGTATCTACATTAGGCTCAACATTTATTTGTTCACAAGGCATAGGTGTTCTAACATAACTCTTATTAACCACTGTTGTAGCCTTAGCATGTTTTCTAATCCTAACAGGGAAAAGAGGTTTTTCAATGTAAGCAGTAGGAACAATTGGATTAACATGGTTAACAATTATTTCTTCCTTCTTAATTCTAACATGTTACTTGGGTAACTTTTCAATGGGAGGATGATATTTGAACCACTTTTACTTGGGCGGGTCAACATAGGTAGCAAAAGGTTCTCCGAAAGAAGCTACTATCTCAGAGTCAAGGCCATATTTGTTGCTAAACTCATGAAAAGGAGAAGTTTGCATAAAAGATTTAGAACAATCAAAATTGATCTTTATACCCGAATCTTTATATTCATCAAGTTCCCAATATTTAGCATTGTGTTTAATATTTTCTAGAAGATCCCATCTGAATTCAATAATCTCCTTCATATAGGAACCGGCATCACAAGCATCTAGTAAGGTTTGACCATCATGAGCAATCCGACTGCAACAGTTTTGTATAATCAGTTCCTTTGAGTGCTCATAGTTGGGGAAAGTGTGCAACATTGATTTAAGCCTCCCCAAGCCCAATAGATGCTTTCTCCTTCATGAGGCCAGCAATTATAAATAAAATTCCAATCATGGTGAATTAGATGAATAGGATAAACTTCTGATGAAATTCTAGTTTCAAGTGATTCCAATCCCATGACCAAATATCATCCAATAGCCTCTACCACATTAGTGTTTTTCCCTCCAAAGATAGAGGGAAGAATTTCTTCTTAACTTTGTCTCATGGTAGACTTGTAAGCTTAAACAATCCGTAAATCTCATCGGCATATATCAAATGGTAATCAGGATGAGTTGAACCGTTATAAGGATTAGCGAACATTTTCTCTACCATACCCGAAGAAATCTCTTAAAAATATTTCCAGTAGGTTCTGCAGGTTGAGGAAGAATTACCTCAACTTCCGTTCGAGGCGAAGATGCTCTGAACAAGCCACTCAAAGGGTGACCGTTCATACTGATAACGAACAGTAAATTTCAACATGTATCGAAAATGTTTCCTTACCAATTTCCACTTACCAAAGGTGCTTCACTCCCCAACAATGGCGCCAGAAAAGAGTCTTGATGATCCACAAGTATAGGGGATCAATTGTATTCCTTTCAATAAGTAAGAGTGTCGAACCGAACAAGGAGCAGAAGGAAATGATAAGTAGTTTTCAGCAAGGGAATCTCTGCAAGTGTTGTAAGCAATAGTGATAGATAGTTTCGTAGCAAGATAATTTGTAACAAGTGACAAGTAACAATACTAGCAGAGATGAAGCAAGGTATCCCAATCCTTTTTATAGCAAAGGATGGGCCTGAAAGTTCTCTTATATAAAGCAAGCGCTCCCGAGGACACATAAGAAGTTCTATCTAGTCATGTTCATCATAATACGTTGATTCGCATTCGCTACATTGATGATTTGATATGTGGGTGGACCGGTGCTAAGGTGTTGTTCTTACTTTAACTAACAACCTACTTATGATTACCCCCTCTCACAAGCATCCTCAACTACGAAAGAAGAATTAAGAATAATCTAACCATAGCATGAAAGATGTGGATCAAAAATCAGCCCCTTATGAAGCAACACATAAACTGGGGTTTAAGCTTGTGTCAGTCCCGCAACCCATCATCTTTTTGTTACTCTACGATGACTTCCCTTAGGACCATAACATGGTGAAGTGTCATGTAGTTGACGTTCACATGACACCACTAAGAGAAGTAACAACATCCATATCTTGAAAATACCGAACGAATACCAAACTTCACATGATTACTTATAGCAAGACTTCTCCCATGTCCAGAGGAACAATAAGTAAGACTCACACATCATCAACATGTGAACAGAGGTGTTATAATAATAATTAAGGATCTGAACTTAATATCTTCTACCAAGTAATCCAACAAGCATCATCTACAAGATGTAATCAACACAACAAGTAACCCACGGGTTCTAATCTGAGGTTTGGAGACAAAGATTGAATACATGTGATGAACTAGGGTTGGACATGAGATGATTGCGGTGAAGATGTTGATGAAGATTGATCCTCCCACGAAGGAGGGAGTGTTGGTGATGATGATGGCTTTGATTTCCCCCTCCCGGAGGAGAATCCCCCCGCACAATCTCTCTACCACAGAGAAGAAGGGCCTGTTGATGGCACACAAGTATAGGGGATCAATTGTAGTCCTTTCGATAAGTAAGAGTGTCGAACCCAACGAGGAGCGGAAGGAAATGACAAGTGGTTTTCAGCAAGGTAATTTCTGCAAGCACTAAAATAGCGTTAACAAGTTGTTTGATAGCAAGATAATTGTAACAAGTGACAAGTAGCAATAGTCACAATAAGTACAACAAGGTGGCAGAATCCTTTTGTGGCAAAGGAAAGGCCAGCACATTTTTATAATAGGCAAAGCGTTCTTGAGGGCACACGGGAATTTCATCTAGTCACTTTCCTCATGTTGGGTTAATTCGCGTTCGGTACTTTGATAATTTGATATGTGGGTGGACCGGTGCTTGGGTGTTGTTCTTACTTGAACAAACCTCATACTTATGATTAGCCCTCCCACAAGCATCCACAACTACGAGAAAATTATTAAGAATAAATTATAACCATAGCATTAAACATAGGGATCCAAATCAGACCCTTACAAAGTAGTGCATAAACTAGGGTTTAAGTTTCTATCACTCTCGTAACCCATCATCTAACTACTACTCCATAATGCATTCCCTTTGGCACAAAGATGGTGAGGTGTTATGTAGTCGACGTTCACATAACACCACTAAGGGAATCATAACATTCATATCATGAAAATACCGAACGAATATCAACTCCACATGACTACTTGCAACATGACTTTTCCCGTGACCTCTAGAACAAAAGTAAGTACTCACTAGTAATAGACATGAGCATGATCAAAGAGGTATTAAATAGCATATTGGATCTGAACATATGATCTTCCACCAAATAAACCATGAAGCGTCAACTACACGATGAAATCAACACTACTAGTCACACCCCATGTACCAATCCGAGTTTCCGGTCAAGATTGAGCACAAGAGATGAACTAGGGTTTGGAGTGGAGATGGTGCTTATGAAGATTGGCCTCCTCAAGTAGAGAGGGTTGTTGGTGATGACGATGGCCTCGATTTCACCCTCCACGAGGTTCCTCTGGCAGAATCGCTCCACCGGAGGGCAAAACTGTTCCTGCCCTAGTTCTGCCTCGAGTCGGCGGTGCTTCGTCTCGAAAGGCCTCCTTTTTCAGGGTAAAAGGGATTTTTTACCAGAAGATGGGCGCTAGAGGTGGGCTAGGGGGTCCACTAGACATTAGGTTGCGCTAGGGGGGCTGGCGTGCCCATGTGTCTAGTGTGCGCCTGGTAGCCCCCTCCGGTACTTCTTCGCTCCAATATTTTTTTATTTATTCCAAAATAAATCTATGTAAAGTTTGAGCCCATTTGTAGATGTCCTAAATAGGTACCTCTGATGTAGCTTTTTCAAGCCCAAAATTCCATCTACCAGCATTGTCCCTCTTGATGTAAACATTGCATATTATGAGAGAAAAGGCATTAGAATTACTCCACCAAGTGGCAAAATGCATAAAAACGCTATAAATAACAGTAACAAAACATGATTCAAAATGTCCTCAAGCAAAAGCCGATAACAAAAATCATGACAACATGCTTTGAGTGAGAGGTATCAACAAAAACAAAATACGTACATAGCAGCATCATGCTCATTATTATAACATCAAATAGAAGTTTATAAAATACTTCATCACATCATTTTCATCATATAACTTTGATCATAAAGGCTTCTTATAAACAAGTAGAAATTCATCACAATATCGAAATATGAAGCATAAACTCTATTGAAAACTAAGAAACTATGTTTTCAGTCAACTTTGCAACACAATTAATCATACTTTCAGGAAGGATCACATAGCAGAGATTTTAAGCAAGTACACATACTTAACCAACATTTAATCTTCTATGATTGCTAACACTCACCATATACATATGAGCAAAAGGTTTCAACTGGACACATAGAAAGATAGGGGCTTATAGTGTCGCCTCCCAATGTATTCACCTCAAGGGTGATGTCAACAATAATAACTCATGACTACCCACATTCATCTGGATATATATGTCTACATAATTCCCCACCACATGATGCTTACCAAAGAGAAGATAAAGGGAGTAGAGGAAAATAATTAGACTCTTGCACAAAAGTAAATACATGAAGGTAAAATATAGGCCCTTCACACAGGTAGCGGAGGTTGTCATGCACTTTTTGGTTGTATGCTAAATATCTTAGTGCAGAGGAATGTTACGTCATATTTCCCCTTGTGATGGCAACCTTTGTTATGCAGTCCGTCGCTTTTATTATTGCCATCACAAGTTTGTACAATGCTTAATTTTCCTTACACTAAATGATCAAACATGTTTAGAAGCGATTTTTATTGCTTTGTCACTTATGACAACTTACTTGAAGGATCTTACTCAATCCATAGGTAGGTATGGTGGACTCTTGAAACATGGATTTGGGTTTAAGGTTTTGGATGCACAAGTAGTATCTCTACTAAGTGCGTAGTTTTGGCTAGCAAATGTATTGGGAAAGCACCACATGTTAGAGGATCTATAACAATATAACTTCTATGTGAATGTGAACAAGCATAAATCATTATGTTGTCTTCCTTGTCCAATGTCAACATTTTTGGCATATTATAATTAATGGGGGCTCACAATCATAGAAGATGTCAAGGATAGTGTATTTGCATGTAAATCTTCACTTCCCTGATTAATTGTTTCATGTGTTGCATCACCGACCAATTCTATGTTTGTCAACCTTCAACAAATTTACCACTTATACTTTCCTTATGTGATGTCACTACTTACTATAAGATTGGCATATGATCTTTTTCATTATTTTTTGTTATTTTGATTGCAACAAGGAAGTAAAGAAGCAACACTCCAAATAAACTTAATTATATAACTCTCACTCTATTACATAGATAGATAGATAGATCATGAAACTAGCACTCAAAAGGATGGATCGAACTAAATTTTTATTTGACTAAATCACAAAATAACTAAAGATCAAACTAAGATGGACAAAGATAATAAGAGTGATGGTGATACGATACTGGGGCACCTTCCCCAAGCTTGGCACAAGCCAAGGGGAGTGCCCATACCCATGTACTCAAGTCTCCTTCTTTCGTGGTGATGATGGAGGTGGTGGTGTTGATGATGGGGTAGTGTCAAACTTGTCCTTTGACTTCCATGGCAGTGTCTCAACATTATAAGAAGAGGCACGAGTCTCCAGAGTCCTACAACTCACAGCCAAACTTATACCTTTAAATCTTTCTTCATACTCAAAGATTTGGTTTCGAAGATCGAATATTTGGCCTTTTAGAAAATTGATTGAGGGTGAAGACGATATCCTCCAAGGGCCTGCCATACACCTTTAGATCACATGTGAATTCCATGATCATGGAGTGGTTGGCAATGAGTCCAAGCTCCACAATGCCTTGGCACTCGACGATCTCTTGCTCCACCGCCTCAAGCCTAGCTTCCATGGTCCTCGTCTTCTTGGGGCCTTGAACATCCCGGATGTGAAGCACCCCATCACACATCTCAATGGTTTGAGGGTGCTTCATCACCTCCCGCAAGTAGGGGTTGATGACCGTCTCAAAGAACTTGTCCTTGGAGGAGCTTGATGAGGCCATGGTGATCTAGATCTGTCAGAAAAACAACACGAAACAAGTATAAAGGATTTCTCCGTGGTACAGGGGTCAAATCATCGGGAGAGATATATAGAGAATTTTTATTCAAGGAAATACATGTCCCACAAGAAAACAAAGTGAGGAAGGTGCCCGAGGTGCCCACTAGACATCAGGCCGTGTTAGGGGGGTTGGCGCGCCATGATGCCTAGTGGTCACCTCGGTTGCCTTCCCGTTTGTTTCCCAATTTCCTAATTTTTCTAATATTCCAAAACTGACGAAAAATATTTTTGCGGATTTTTCTGAGTCCGTTTACTTACCGTATCACATACCTCTTACTTTTAAGGGTCTTGGAGTGAGTTGGATGGTCTCCTTAATGTGCTCCTCCGGTGTCATGATTTGGATAATATTTGTTTCAACATTAATTGGTGTACCAAAGATATAGTGCTTCATTCTTTGTCCATTGACCACCTTTGGGTTAGTGCCTTCGGTATTATTGATCTTAATACCTCCAGACCGATAAACTTATTCGATGATATATTGTCCATCCCATTTGGAGGGACGTTTTCCTCCAAAAAATCTAAGACGAGAATTGTACAATAGAACATATTCACCAACTTTGAATTCTTGCTTTTGGATTCTTTTATCATTCCATCTTTTAACCTTTTCTTTGAGTAGTATGCCATTTTCATAGGCTTGGGTTCTGCATTCATCTAATGAGCTAATATAAAATAACCTATTTTCACGAGCAAGTTTGAAATTGAGTTCCTTAATTGCCCAACAAGATTTATGTTCTAACTCCAGAGGTAAATGACATGCTTTCCCATAAACCATTTTATAAGGAGACATACCCATAGGATTTTTATAAGCTGTTCTATAGGCCCACAATGCATCATCTAGTTTCTTAGACCAATTCTTTCGGTACCTATTGACAGTATTTTGCAATATTAATTTTATTTCCCTATTGGTTAATTCTACTTGACCACTAGACTGAGGATGATAGGGAGATGCAATTCTATTGTTAATATCATATCTAGCAAGTAACTTAAGAAAAACACCATGAATAAAATGTGAACCACCATAAGTCATTAATTATCCAGGAACTCCAAAACATGGGAAAATAACTTCCTTAAGCATTTTAATAGAGGATTTATGAACATGACTATTGGTTGGAATAGCTTCTACCCATTTAGTGACATAATCAACAGTAACCAAAATATGTGTATACCCATTAGAGGAAGGAAAAGACCCCATATAATCAAATCCCAAAACATCAAATGGTTAATAACAAGTGAATAATTCAAAGGCATTTCCCGACATCTGCTTATATTACCAATTATTCGACATTCATCACAAGAGAGGACAAACTTACGGGCATCTTTGAAAAGAGTAGGCCAATAAAATCCAGACTGTAATACCTTGTATGCAGTTCTATCTCCCACATGGTGTCCTACATAAGCCTCAGAGTGAAACTTCCGAAGGATTTGTTCCTCTTCATGCTCAGGTATAAAAGATCTAATAATATCATCTACTTCCTCTTCATAAAGATGTGGGTCATCACAAAAGTAATGTAAATCAAAGGATATTTTTTTATTTTGTTGATAGATGAAACTATGTGGTATGTATTTAGCAACAATGTAATTAGCATAATCTGCTAACCACGGTGTGTTATGAGAAACATTAACCATATCTAGTTGTTCATCAGGAAAGCTATCATCAATAGGTAGTGGGTCATCAAGAACATTTTCTAACCTAGACAAATTATCACTTATGGGGTTCTGACCTCCTTTCCTATCAATGCTATGCAAATCAAATTCTTGTAACAAAATAACACACCTAATAAGTCTAGGCTTAGCATCTTTCTTTTCCATCAGATATTTAATAACAGCATGATTAGTGTGAACAACTACTTTAGAACCAACAATGTAAAATCTGAATTTATCACAAGCAAATACAACTGCTAAGAATTCTATTCAGTGGTAGCATAATTTCTCTCGGCACTGTCTAGAGTTGTACAATCATAATGAATAGTAACATTTAATTTATTATCAACTCTTTGTCCTAGAACGACACCAACAACATAATCACTAGCATGACACATAATTTCAAAAGGCAAGTTCCAATGAGGTGGTTGAAAAATAGGTTCAGAAGTTAAGACTTTCTTAAATGTTCCAAAGGCTTCTACACAATCATCATAAAAAACGAAAGGAACATCCTTTTGTAATAAATTAGTAAGGGGCCTAGACATTTTAGAGTTGTCTTTAATAAGCCTCCTATGAAACCAACATGACCAAGGAAACTACGGATACCTTTAATATCTTTAGGACCTGGCATCTTCTCAATTGCATCAACTTTAGCCATATCCACCTCAATACCTCATTCGGAGATTTTATGATCCAAGACAATACATTCATTTAGCATAAAGTGGCACTCCTCCCAATTCAAGTCCAGGTTAGTTTGTTCACATCTCTGCAAAAATCGATCAAGGTTGCTTAAGGAATCATCAAAAGAAGTTCCGTAAATGGAAAAATCATCCATGAAGACCTCAACAATCTTTTAACAAAAAAGAGAGAATATAGGAGTCATACATCTTTGAAAGGTAGCAGGTGCATTGCATAATCCAAAAGGCATACGTTTATAAGCATAGGTTTCAAAAGGACAAGTAAAGGTGGTTTTCTCTTGATCAAGTTGTGACACAGGTATTTGAGAGAAGCTAGAATAACCATCTAGAAAGCAAACATGTGAGTGCTTTGATAATCATAATCTTTCTAGCATTTGGTCTATGAAAGGTAAAAGATAATGATCTTTTCTAGTAGCTTTGTTTAATTTTCTAAAATCAATTACATTTTATAGGCACTCACAATTCTTTGTGAAATGAGTTCATTTTTATCATTAGGAACAACAATAATACCTCCTTTCTTAGGAACACAATGAACGAGACTTACCCATCTACTATCAGCTATGGGATAATTATGCCTGCTTCCAGAAGCTTTAATGTTTCGTTTCTTACCACTTCTTTCATTTTGGGATTCAGTCTCCGTTGGTGATCAACAATGGATTTAGCATCTGGTTCCATATTAATCTTGTGCTGACAGAGAGTGGGACTAATGACCTTAAGATCGTCAAGAGTATACCCAATAGCAGCTTGGTGCTTCCTTAAGGTTTCTTAACAATCTTTCTTCTTCATGCTCTATAAGGTTAGCACTCATAATAACAGGATATACCTTCTTTTCATCAAGATAAGCATATTTCGAAGTGTGAGGTAATTGCTTTAGTTCAAACATAGGATCAACCTTGGGTGGATGAGGACCTCCTACAGTTTCAATAGGCAAGTTGTGTTTAAGGATAGGCTTTTGTTCAAAGAACATATTATCTAGTTCATTTCTTTCACGCATATGCATATCGTTTTCATGGTATAGCAAATATTATTCTAGTGGATTAGTAAGAGGAATGGCAATAGAACCAAGACCTTACATCATCTTTACTAGGCAATTCTTTATCATGGGGTTGCTTACCAAACTTGGAGAAATGAAACCCATGAGACATACCACCAAAATTAACACTGACAGTTTCATTTTTGCAATCTATTTGAGCATTGACAGTGTTCAAGAAGGGTCTACCAAATATTATGGGACACAAATCTTGTGGTGAGATGAGTACTAGAAAATCAGTAGGGTATTTTACTTCTCCACACAAGACTTAAACCTCTCTTACAATCCTAAGTGGTGTGATGGTGTTTCTATTAGCAAGTTTAATAGTGACATCTATGTCTTCTATTTCAGCGGGTGCTATCTCATGCATAATTTCTTGATATAAGGTAAAAGGAATAGCACTAACACTAGCACCCATATCACATAAATCATAATGGTAATGATCTCCTAATTTGACTGAAATGACAGGCATGCCAACAATAGGTCTATTCTTATCTTTAGTATCAGGTTTGGCTATTCTACCAGCTTCATTACAGAAATAAATAACATGCCCATCAATATTATCTACGAAGAGATCTTTAACCATAGCAATACTAGGTTATACCTTTATTTTCTCAAAGGTTTTGGTCATTCTAACATAATAACCAGAGTTGAAGCTTTAGCATGGTCCTTTATCCTAATTAACAAGGAAAGGTGGTTTCTCAATATAAGCAGTAGACCCAACTGGGTCAACAGTGTAAATGATAGTTTCATCCTCAACTTTAATTGGTTCTTCAACTTCTTATTTAATTGTCGGATGATATCTAAACCATTTCTATTTAGGGAGATCAACATGAGCAGCAAAGGTTTCATAGAATGAGGCTACTATCTCACAATCCAGTCCATATTTAGTGCTAAAATCATTGAAAGCACAGGTATTCATAAAATATTTAACACAATCAAACTTAAGTTTTGTACCAGCTCTTTACCTTCATTGAGTTCCCAAGCTTCATAGTTGCGTTTATCTCTTTGAAAAAGATCCCACCTGAATTCAATAGTCTTCTTCACAAAAGAACTAGAATAAGAAGTATCGAGCACGGTTTGATCATTACGAGAAAGCGGAGCATAAATTTCAGAATAATAATTTCTCTTGGGAGCTCGTGATTGGGGCATGAATATAACATTGACTTCAGCCTCCCCCAAGCTAGAGCGATACTTTCTCCTGCAGGAGGCCAAAAATTATAGATGAAATTGCGATCATGATGAACAAGATGCATATGATAATTTTTTTGGTGAAACTCCAATTGCAATTGATTCCAGTTCCAAGATATTGTATCATCACATAGCCTATACCATGTCAATGCTTTACCCCCAAAGATAAAGGGAAAACCTTCTTCTTGGCTTCATCTCCGGATAAACCCGCAAGTTTAAATAATCCATAAACTTTAGCCACACATATTAGGTGCATATCAGGATGTTTTGTTCCATCTCGTGCATAAGGACTCCTGGCAGTTTCTCTATCATACCCGAAGGAATTTCATAATAAACATTTTCAGTAGGTTCAACAGGTTGAGGACAACTCTTGGTGTTTCCGGTCGAGGTGAAGATACCCCGAATAAACCCCTCAAAGGATTACTTTCCATAGTGATAAGTAACAGTAAATTTTAGCATGTAATATAAATTTTCCCTTACCAAATTCCGCTTACCGAAGGCTCTTCGCTCCCCGCAACGGCGCGAGAAAAGAGTCTTGTTGACCCACAAGTATTGGGGGTCAATCGTAGTCCTTTCAATAAGTAAGTGTGTCAAACCCAACAAGGAGCGGAAGGAAATGACAAGCGATTTTCAGCAAGGTAATTTCTAAAAGCACTAAAATAACGGTAATAAGTTGTTTGATAGCAAGATAATTGTAACAAGTGACAAGTAGCAATAGTAATAATAGGTGTAGCAAGGTATCCCAATCCTTTTGTGGCAAAAAGGACAGACCGGGACAGTTTCTTAGAATAGGCAAAGCGTTCTTGAGGGCACACGAGAATTTCAACTAGTCACTTTCGTCATGTTGGGTTAATTTGTGTTTGGTACTTTGATAATTAGATATGTGTGACGCCCTCGGTTTAATTGTACGCTAATCATACATACAAATGCGTACGATCAAACTCAAGGACTCACGGGAAGATATCACAACACAACTCTAGACACAAATAAAACAATATCAGCTTCATATTACAAGCCAGGGGCCTCGAGGGCTAGAATACAGAAGCTTGATAAACACACGAGTCAGCGGAAGCAACAATATCTGAGTACAGACATAAAACATGGGGTGCCTTAGAGAAGGCTAGCATAAAAGATAAAACGATCGAACGAGGCGAGACCTCCTGCCTGGGAACCTCCTAACTACTCCTGGTCTTCAGCGGCCTCCACGTAGTAGTAGGCACCGTCGGGGTAGCAGTCGTCGTCGGCGGGGACCTCCATCTCCTGGGCTCCATCATCTGGTCGCAGCAACGGGTCAAGGGGGCAAAGGGGGAGCAAAGCAACGGTGAGTACTCATCCAAAGTACTCGCAAGTCTTACATCAGAACTATTCTAAGTATGCACCAGTGTCAAAGAAGGGGGGGGTTATATGTGGACTGACTACAGCAATGCGAGAATAGAGAGAGAAGGCCTAGTCCTATCAAAGACTAGCATCTTTAGGGTCTCGCAGCAATAGATGAGAGTAGAACAGGTAACACCATTAAATAGTTATATTGTTGCAGCAATATTAAAGTGAGGTCACGCCGAGAGATCCTCCCTCGACTCCCTGTGAGGAAGTGATCCCAGGGCAACTAAAATCGAGTTAAGTAACAATTGTAGTTGTATAAGATCAGGGCACAACTCCAAGTCGTCCTGTAACCGTGGACACGACTATCCGAATAGTTAATTTTCATCCCTGCAGGGGTGCAACACATGTCCCGTCAC
Organism: Hordeum vulgare subsp. vulgare; assembly: GCF_904849725.1. NCBI lineage: Eukaryota > Viridiplantae > Streptophyta > Magnoliopsida > Poales > Poaceae > Hordeum > Hordeum vulgare. The sequence continues at coordinate 97,173,874 of NC_058521.1, read as the reverse complement.
GCTCGATAACACTCTGGCCGGACACACTTTTCTGGGTCATGCCCGACCTCGGAATATCGACACGTCGCAGCCCCACCTAAGAATCAACAGAGAGGCCAGCCCACCAGTCTAAATCGTAAGCACAAAGGGTTCATGGGCCCAGTTCCCCTTCAAGCTCCTACACGATGCGTGGGTGGCCAACGTCAGTTCTAATATCCCTTAATCACAAGCGCGATGCATATCGGGACCACTCGGGCGCGCGCCGCTACATTGCTGACATCTAAAAAGCTTCGGCTGATACCGCGACGTCGAGTACCTATAATTCTTCCCGCGTAGCTGGTTAGTGCGAAAATGTCTCCAACCAACCCATATCAAATACCCAAATCCATTAAGATTTTAATTAGGCCATGAACACAATCTCGGGGGAATCCACCCGTCTAACATCTAATCATAAATCATCCCAGTAACATGGTCGAGTAATTATGTGGTTGTAACATCGGGGGGAATCCGAGGTATCACCCTCATTGGATTCCGAACGATGTATCCGTCAAGGTGGGCTTAGAGGAATCACCCTCGGGGGTCCCACACTTGAGGGGTTGCACGACAGAGGCATCGTAGGGAATGGTGAAAGAGGAATCACCCTCGATAACCACGACCGAGTAGCTATACTACAGAGATATCATCATGACTACTTAGCGAGGTGTCACCCTTGGTACTCGATAGTATCTTTGTAGCGTCGTACAACTAAGGGGGGGGGTATGTGTGGTGTCAGGTCTGGCTCGTCGATCAGAGATCGAGATTTGAAAACAAGTGGGGCAATTGGACTACGGGGCCAGAGGGGATGACTGCTCCACCTATACTAAGCAGATTTAAAGGTATAGTGCTGAAAGTAGCAGTTCCTCAAAAACAGGCTATGCATCAGATATAGGAGCTAACTACAACAGTAGAAAAATACGAATGCAAGCAATAGGAAGAAAGACATAGGCGATATAGGAATGATCAAGGGGGGTTTGCTTGCCTTGCTGCTCTGCGGCAAAAGGCTGGTCGGCAGGGTCGTAGATGTACCCGGCAGCAGCGTCAGTCTCGGGATCTACCGGTAAGAAGAGGGGGAAGAAACAATAAATAATAGCAACGGTGCAACAGAACGCATGACATGGCAAGATGCAGGCTAGGCATGAGCTAACGCAGTAACATCCGTCGCAGACGGGTCGGAAGAATATCTGACGATATTTTCCGGGTCTCGGGCTACTACCGGTGAGACTGGAAATGATGGAAATGTTCCATGTTTGCTATGCTAGAGGCGCGTGACACACAAATGAACCGTGTATCCGGGTTCGTCTCGTTCTGCTGATCAACTTTCATGTCGAAAGTATTTTGATCTGACTTATGGTTAATTTAATATTAAATTTTAAAGTTTTATTAATTATTTAGGAATTAAAAACATATTTAATTAATTATTAAATACTATTATGACATCAGCATGATGTCATGCTGACATCAGCAATTGACTCGTCAACTGACCAGTGGGTCCTACGTGTCATTGACACAATTTATTAAATTGGGTTAATTATTAGCTAATCGGATTAATTTAGTGAGGGGGACCCACATGTCATACTCTAATTATTATAATTACTTAATTAGCCATTTAATTAATTAACCAATTAATATATCTAATCATTTATTTATTTATTTTACTAATAAAAACATATATATATTTTTACTTTTTCTTTTCTCTACATACGTGCATACATACGCAATACATACATACATACATACACATATACATTATTTTTCTTTCTATTTTATCTCTAACACAACTCTCTCCTAACTCTCTAACTCTGTGCTCATCTCTGCCAACTCTCTCAACAGAGAGGAAGGAGGCAACCTCCAACTACACCTACAGGAAACCATCGGTGCCGGAACGAGAAACTAATTTCCGGAACGGAACCGGGGCAGGAAACGGAAGGAGAGGGGGGGGGGCGGAGCCTTGGTGCCTTTTTGACGTGCAACTATTCCTGACTTGATGCCTCCCCGGCAATGGCGCCACAAAAGAGTTGCTTCCAGTTGCTCAACAATTAGTAATTGTCTTGTAATGGCCCACCAGCGTGTGGGATCGCGACAGTTTTCGAGGGTAGAGTATTCAACCCAAATTTGTTGGTTTGACACGATGGGAGTGATAGAATATTCTCCAGTATTAGCAGTTGAGTCGTCGTTTCAACCACACCAGAAAGATTAGTATATGCAAGCAGGATATAAGCAGAAAAAGTAGTATGATAGCAACGGTGCTAGGAAAGAATATGTTGATGGCAGATTATTCCTAACTGAAGTATCAATGGCGCCAGAAAAGTATTGTAGCAGGTAGCAGCAGCGTAACGAGTAACAGCAGTGGCAAGGAATAGCAGTAGTGACAGTAGTAGCAACTAGCAACAGTAGCAAGTAACAACAACAACAAGTAACAGTAGTAGCAGCAGCAGCAGGACAAAGCAAGTAACAGTAGCAGCAAGTAACAGTAGCAGCAACAGTAGTAACAGCACCAGAGCAAAGCAAGTGACAGTGGCAGCAAATAACAGTAGCAGCAACAGTGGTAACAACAGCAGAGCAAAACAAGTAACAGTGGCAGTGGGACAAACTCGTAGGCAATGGATCGGTGATTCATTGGATGACATTCATCATGCAATAGTTATAACACTGAGAGATATGTGGCTAGCTCCCGTTCATCAATGTGATGTAGGCATGCATTCTATGTGTAGTCATACGTGCTTAGGGAAAAGAACTTGCATGAAATCTATTGTCCATCCCTCCCGTGGCAGCGGGGTCCAAATGGATACTATGGGATATTAATGTTCTCCTTTTAATAAAGAACCGGACCAACGCATTAGCACTTGGTGAACACATGAACTCCTCAAACTATGGTCATCACCGGGAGTGGTTCCGGTTATTGTCACTCCGGGGTTGCCGGATCATAACACATAGTAGGTGACAACATAATAATTTCAGATCTGAAATCATGGCACTCGGGCCCTAGTGACAAGCATTAAGCATGGCAAAGTAGTAGCAACATCAATCTCAGAACATAGTGGATACTAGGGATCAATCCCCGTCAAAACTAACTCGATTACATGATAGATCTCATCCTACTCAACACCGCCCAGCGAGCCTACGAATAGATTGCTTACGAACGATGAAGAGCTTCATGGAATTGGAGACAGAAGAAGGTTGATGATGACGATGGCGACGATCTCCTTGATCCGGAGCCCAAAACGGACTCCAGATCTACCGTCCAGATGAAGAACGGGATGTGGCGGCGCCTCTGGATCGTGAAACGCGATGAAATCTTCTCTCTTGATTTTTTTCGGGACGAAAGGGAATAAATAGCGCTGGAATTGGGGGCGACAGAGCCGCGTGGTCCCCACAAGCCTGGTGGCCGCAGCCACAGGGCTTGTGGCCCACTGGCTTGTCCCCTCAGGTGGATCTTTGCGCAGGTATTTTTCATATTTTCCAGAAATATTCTCCGTAAATTTTCAGGACGTTCCGAGAACTTTCATTTATGCACAAAAACAACACCATGGCAATTCTACTGAAAACAGCGTCAGCCGGGTTAGTTCCATTCAAATCATGCAAATTAGAGTTCAAAACAAGGGCAAAAGAGTTTGGAAAAGTAGATACGATGGAGACGTATCAACTCCCCCAAGCTTAAAACCTTGCTTGTCCTCAAGCAACTCAGTTGACAAACTGAAAGAGAAAGAAAAACTTTGACAAACTCCATTTGATCTTGTTGTTGCAACTATGTCTAACTCACAACTAGAATTTCAGCAAGATCACAAGTTAACCACATAAGCAAGTGACACATAGGTCTCACGGTAAACTAATATCAATGGCATAATCAGCTAGCAAGCAAATAATAATGAGTTTCAGATAGCAACAGTTCAATCCAAACAATCATGAAGCAATATGAAAAGGTGGTATCTCGCTAGCTCTTTCTGAGACCGCAAAACATAAATGCAGAGCACTTTCAAAGATCAAGGGCTGACTAAACATTGTAATTCATAGCAACGAAGATCCAGTCATAGTCATACTCAATATCAATCAAAAGCAAAGCATAAAAATGACATAGGTGCTATCTAATTGGTGCTTATATAAGAAGAGGATGACTCAACAGGAAAATAAATAGACAGGCCCTTCGCAGAGGGAAGCATTGATTTGCAGAGGTGCCAGAGCTCAAGCTTTGAAAACAGAGATAATAATTTTGGGTGGCATGCTTTCATTGTCAACGCAATGACCAAGAGTTCTCAATATCTTCCATGCTACTCATGCTATAGGTGGTTCCCAAACAGAAAAGTAAAGTTTTAACTCCCCCACCAGCAATCAATCACACTCCACGGCTAGCTGAATCCTCGGGTACCGTCCATACAAACATAAATCCGGGGGGAGTCTTGTTTTACAGTTATGTTTTCAATTTAAGCGTGGAACTAGGCATTCCAATTACCGGCCCTTTTCTCATGAATGACAGTGAATAAACACATGTCGAGGATAACGCGCCTAACATGGAAGATACCAATAGCCCCCTGTCACCACATTAGCGGTTCGGGCAAGCAAAACAGATTATTTCTTGAAGGTTTAGAGAATGGCACATGCAAATTACTTGGAACGGTAGGTAGATACCGCAAATAGGTAGGTGTGGTGGACTCTCATGGAATTTTTTTTGGGTTTATGGAAGTGGATGCACAAGCAGTATTCCGCTTAGTACAAGTGAAGGCTAGCAAAAGACTGGGAAGCGACCAACTAGAGAGCAACAACAGTCATCGAGATGCAATGAGTTTGACCTACATTGAGTGCAAGCATGAGCAGGATATAAATCACCATGAACACGAACATCATAGAGGCTATGTTGATTTTGTTTCAACTACATGCATGAACATGCGCCAAGTCAAGCCACTTGAATCATTCAAAGGAGAATACTATCCTATCATACTACATCATAGTTATCTCAAAATCTATGTTGGCATTCAAGACAAACCATTATAAGCTCCTAGCTAATTAAGCATGTCATCAGAACTATGATCTCTAAGTTGTCATTGCAAACATGGTTCTCTCTCAACAAAGCTGAATCTGGGACGACAAGCTAGTCATATTTACAAAAACAAAATAGATAGAGTTCATACCAGCTTTTCCAGTCCGAGTCACTTCATCATATATCATCATTATTGCCTTTCACTTGCACGATCGAACGATGTGAACAATAATAAGAGTGCTCGTGCATTGGACTAAAGCTAGAATCTGCAGGCAAACACAAAGGAGAAGACAAAGTAATATGGCTCTTTGAAAGCTAAACATGTATGCATGCAAGAGCCACTAAACATTGTAACCAATATCTTCTACCTTGACCCAAAGAAAAAGAAAACTATTTACACGGGAAAGCTCCCAACAAGCAAAACAAGAAAGGAAAATCTTTTTGGGTTTTCTCAAAAGGACACAAAACAAGAAAACAAGAAAACGAAAATAAACTAGCAAGGATAATAAAGTGGCAAAGTGTAAACACCGACTAACAAAGTGAAAGCATAAGCAAGAATGTAAAGTCGGTGAGAACACGTACTCCGCCAAGCTTAGGCTTTTGGCCTAGCTTGGTCTACTCCCAAGGAGGGAAATAACCAGCTCCGGGGTACTCCGGAGCGGACTGTGGATGCCACTACTGTGTGAGCTCCTCTGGCTCCCACTGATAAACTGGCGTCTGGTACTCGACTGGCGGCTCGGGCACGGGCACCTGTGGTTGGGCCAAGCCCCAATATGCGTAGATGTCCGAGGGCATAATAGTGTACCTGCCTGCATGAAGATCGAACAAAGAAGGAGCAGGCAAAGTAATAGTGTCTCTAGTACCCTGACTAAATACCAGGTTATAAATCATTCGTCTACTAGCATCTCTATCCAGAAAATCATGGCGAACCATGCTGTCATAATCCAGATATTTCTTAGTAAGAAGCATTTCTTCTTCCTCCTCCAGTCTAATGGGTATCTCAAAGTGTCTAGCAAGACGAGTAACATAGATACCTCCATAGACGACACCTTTGGAACAGTTTGTGTTCAACCACTGAGCTACGATAGCACCTAGGCTATAAGTCTTATTGTTATAAAGGCCTTCGTGCAAAACCGCAAGGTCTAGAGAGCTAAGTGATCCAGCCTCCCCGTGGCCAATCAAACATTTTCCCACAAATAATCAAAAGTACCGAAGCACAGGAAAATGTATGCTAGCAATTCTAGCGCGAGACACTCCTCTCTCCTCTCCAATAGCAATAGTACCTATGAAAGCCTCCAAGTCCCGTGGACGAGGATCATGAATATCCCCAACAAGCAAATCATACTTCATCTTGACACGAGGAATAGGGCATTCAAAGCTCCCAATAAGAATCGATGAAGTTTTTTCGATAGCATTGATGCAATGTACTTGATATCGTTTCTTCGGAAAGTGCACTGTATGCTCATTACCGTTGACATGGAAGGTGACATTGCCTTTGCTGCAATCTATAACAACCCTTGCGGTGTTTAAGAATGGTCTCCCAAGAATGATTGCCATGGCATCATCCTCAGGAATATCCAGGATAACAAAGTCCGTCAAGATAGCAACATTAGCAACCACAATAGGCACATCCTCTCAAATGTCGACAGGGAACGCAGTTGATTTGTCGGCCATTTGCAGAGAAATTTCAGTGGGTGTCAACTTATCCAGTTCAAGTCTACGATAAATAGAGAGAGGCATAACACTAACACCGGCTCCAAGGTCACATAAGGCAGTTCTTACGTAGTTTCCTTTAATGGAGCAAGGTATAGTGGGCACACCGGTATCACCAAGTTTCTTAGGAGTTCCACCTTTGAAAGTGTAATTGGTGAGCATGGTGGAGATCTCAAGATCTGGTATCTTCCATTTATTAGTCACGATATCTTTCATGTACTTGGCATATGGAGACATTTTGATCATATCAATTAACTGCATCTGCAGAAAGACGGGTCTCAACATTTCAATAAAGTGCTCAAAATCCTCATCATCCTTTTTCTTGGATGGCTTAGGAGGAAAGGACATGGGTCTCTGAACCCATGGCTCCCTTTCTTTACCATGCTTCCTAGCAGTGAAGTCATTCTTATCGTATCTCTTAGGTTGTGGGTTATCAGGATTAACCGTAGGTTCAATCTCCACATCCTTGTCATTGCTAGGTTGAGCATTATTATGAACATCGCTGTCCATATTGTCACCAGGTTCATGTTCATCACCAGATTGTGTTTCTGCATCAGACGCAGAAATATCATTTGGTTCTTCAGGTGTGATAGTATTTGGTGAACTGACATGTAGGTTTCTATCATCCTTCTTCTTATTTTTAGGATGACTGGGTGTATCAGCATTAATTCCTTGAGAATCTTGATCAATTCTCTTAGGATGGCCTTCAGGATACATAGGTTCGTGAGTCATTTTGCCTCCTCTAGTAATGACTCTGACAGAGTTGTCATTTAATTCATTGAGCAAGTCATTCTAAGCTTGAAGTACTTGTTCTACCTGAGTAGTAATCATAGAGGCATGTTTACTCAGAAGCTTCAGATCATTGACATTTCTGTCTACACAAGCACTTAAATGACTAAGCATACCAGTACTTTGTTCCAATTGTCTGCTAACATAATCATTGAAACTCTGTTGTTTGGCAACAAAGTTGTCAAATTCATCAAAGCATAGGCTAGCAGGTTTGTCAAAAGGAATATCACTCTCATTGAATCTACGCAGAGAGTTCACCTCTACTACTTGTATCGGGTTATCGAGACCATGGATCTCTTCGATAGGCGGTAGATTTTTGACATCTTCAGTTTTAATGCCTTTCTCTCGCATAGATTTCTTGGCTTCTTGCATATCTTCGGGACTGAGGAATAGAATACCTCTTTTCTTAGGAGTTGGCTTATGAGGTGGTTCGGGAATAGTCCAAGCATCATCGTTGATCAAGATGTTATTCAGTAGGATCTCAACTTGTTCTATAGTTCGTTCCCTAAAAACACAACCGGCACAACTATCTAGGTGGTCTCTAGAAGCATCGGTAAGTGTGTTATAGAAGATATCAAGTATCTCGTTCTTCTTAAGAGGGTGATCAGGCAAAGCATTCTATAGCTGGATGAGACTCCCCCAAGCTTGTGGGAGACTCTCTTCTTTGAGTTGCGCAAAGTTGTATATTTCTTGGAGGGCAGCTTGCTTCTTATGGGCAGGGAAATATTTCTCACAGAAGTAATAGACCATATCCTGGGGACTACTCACACATCCAGGAGCAAGAGAAGTGAACCAGGCTTTAGCGTCATCCTTTAGAGAGAAAGGAAATAGCTTAAGGATATAGTAGTAGCGGATCTTCTCCTCACTAGTGAAAAGGGTGGCTATATCGTGTAGTTTCGTAAGATGGGCTACGACCGTCTCAGACTCATAACCGTGGAAAGGATCAGATTCGTCTAGAGAGATTATCTCAGGGTCGAAAGAGAATTCATAATCCTCATTGGTGATAAAGATAGGTGAAGTGGCAAACTTCGGGTCGTATTTCATCCTAGCTTTCAGAGATTTTTCCTTCCACTTGAGAAGTAATTTCTCAGCATGATATGCATCCTTACACGCAAGAAAATCCTCAGCTATCTCTCCCTCCATAACATAACCCTCAAGTATATCAGGCAATTCATATCTAGGAGAGCTAGATCTAGCAGAAGCAAAAGCAGGTTCTATCTCAATAGTATCGCAAGTTTCAGAAGCATCACGAGCATTGGCAGTAACTCTAGCAATATGAGCATCAAGGAATACCCCTAGTGGCATATCAGGCAAAGTAGCATCTCTAGCATTATCAAGCATAGCATCATCAGGCAAAATAGCATCTCTAGCATGATCAGGCAAAGCAGTATCAAGCATAGCATCATGGATAGCAGTATCAGGCATAGCATCTCTAGCAGTATCAGGCAAAGCAGTATCAAGCATAGCATCTCTAGCAGTATCACGCATAGCAGCATCCCAAGCATCATCAAGCACATGCGACATATCAAGATTTCTAGCAGGAGGTGGTGTCGCAAACTTACTCATAACTGAAGGTGAATCAAGTGCAGAGCTAGATGGCAGTTCCTTAACTCCCCTCATAGTTGAGGGCAAGACTTCAGGTCTTGGATCTTTTAGATTCTTCATAGTGATCAGCAGATATAAATCCAAGTGACTCAGAGAATATAGTTATCCTTCCCCGGCAACGGCGCCAGAAAAATGCTGTTGACGTGCAACTATTCCTGACTTGATGCCTCCCCGGCAACGGCGCCAGAAAAATGTTGTTGACGTGCAACTATTCCTGACTTGATGCCTCCCCGGCAACGGCGCCAGAAAAGAGTTGCTTCCAGTTGCTCAACAATTAGCAATTGTCTTGCAATGGCCCACCAGCGTGTGGGATCGCGGCAGTTTTCGAGGGTAGAGTATTCAACACAAATTTGTTGGTTCGACACGATGGGAGTGAAAGAATATTCTCTAGTATTAGCAGTTGAGTCGTTGGTTGAACCAGACCTGAAAGATTAGTATCTGCATGTCACGCCCAAGATGCGACCCTATCCTCAATTTGGCACGGGGGGCCTTGTCAGGGATAGAAGCGCATCTTGTCGTGTCGCAAGAATGGATATCATTACAAGTACATGTACTGAAAAGAAGAGATATTTATATAGAATTTGCTTACACTCGCCACAAGCTACATTAGAGTCACATCAGTACAATACATAATCATCAAGAGTAAGAGCAGGGTCCGGCTACAGACGAAAACAAACGAGAAAATAAGAACGACGTCCATCCTTGCTATCCCAGGCTGCCGGCCTGGAACCCATCCTAGATCGATGAAGAAGAAGAAGAAGAAGCAACTCCAAATGATCAATCAACGCGCTTGCGTCAAGTAACCTTTACCTGTACCTGCAACTGGTGTTGTACTAATCTGTGAGCCAGAGGGGACTCATCAATCTCATTTCCAAAGGTATCAAGACAAGTAAAGCTTAATGGGTGAGGTAAGGTTAAGTGGTGAGGTTGCAGCAGCGGCTAAGCATATATTTATGGTGGCTAACTTACGAGTACAAGAAAATAAGAGAGGGAAGATCTACGCATATCGGACGTGAACTACTGATGATCAAATGAATGATCTTGAACACCTACCTACGTCAGACATAACCCCACCATGTCCTCGATCGGAGAAGGAACTCACGAAAGAGATAGTCATGGTTATGCACACAGTTGGCATATTTTAATTAAGTTAACTTCAAGTTATCTAGAACCAGTGTTAAACAAAGTTTCCACTTTGCCACATAACCGCAGGCACGACTTTCCGAAAAGATTTAACCCTGCAGGGGTGCTCCAACTAGTCCATCACAAATTACCACAAGGCGCATAGAAATCCTCAATCACGAAGCTCGCAATCTCATCGGATTCCCTAGTGGAAAACCTCAACTCTGAGTTTACCCAAAGCGTCACTGGAATCCCAATGCACAAGATATTTCGTCAAAGGTAAAACTAATCTAGCAAGGCCGCCCGACGTGTCGACGATCCCATTAGGAGTCGCGTACCTCGTTCTCAGGACACGACGGATGGCTCACACTAGGAGAAACCAAACCTCGGGTTGCCCCGCGGTGGCCCCGTAGTCTGCCAATTTGGACCAACACTCATGAGGAGTACTGGCCCGGGGGTTGATTAAATTTCCTCAGGTTAATTACTCCCTATGTTGTTCATTAGTTGTTAGGCAAATGTAGTACCAAAGTTGGGCCTTGCCAGACCAGCTTTAATCTAAAACGCATTATCAAGGGGGTCCCCATAACAACCCCGATCGTGTTAGGAGCGCTCTTTTATGGAACATAACACCGGTAGCCGAAACTAAGGGGGCAAAGGTGGAACAAAACACTAGGCTAGAAAGGTCGAGCCTTCCAACTTTTACCAAGTATATAGGTCCATTAAATTAAATAGCATTTAATAGGGTGATATATCAAGGAACCCATGTTATCACATGGAAGCAACTACACTTGCAACTAACAACGCTATCAACAGGGTTAAGCAAGCAATAACATAGCCAATCAGTGGTTTGCTAGGTTGAACAGGTTGAAGGTTTTCATGGCATTGTTGAGAGGCTAAAATTTAACATGTGGTAGGCAACGAGACATATTCGATAGAAGCGATAAAACTAGCATGGCAATGATAGTAATGGTATCTTGGGAAATGGTCATCTTGCCTGAGATCCCGCTTGGAAGAAGAATGACTCCGTGAAGTCGGTGAACTCACGTAGTCGAACGGATCCTCACCTCCGACACGCTTGCGGAACTCTATCGAGACGGAGCAAACCGGAAACAAACATCAACACAGATATTCACCACACGATGCACAACCTACTATGATGCATGATCAGGTCAACATGCAAGGGATGGCATGTCAATTCACCTCACGCAAACACTACACATTAAGTGAAGCTCGATATACAATGAGTTACATATCGACGAAACTCCACATTTAATTGTTTAGTTCACTCCTGTTAATTTACACGACAATATTAAATTGTTGTTAACATGGCAAGGGGTGAAGAAGTGATCCTACATGGCATCCTAGTCGGTTAACACGCGGAGCATCGAACGGAGCTACGGCACAAGAGGCATGCAACTCAAGATTATATGCCATGAATGCGTCATGCATGCAAGTTCAAACATCACGGACAAGAAGAGAAAGAAACATGTGTCGCCACGGCAAGCGAGAGGGAACCATGGCAGCAAAACGGAAACGATGCCATGGCAACGTTCCTTTCCCGATAACTCATCGAGATATCGTGCCAACGTATAAGAAGCGTGTGCGGGAACGCTAAATAATGATGGGGTGATCCCGGTTACCGGGTTCGCATGTGTCGAGGGTACGAAGAGAAGGAAGACAACGTGCACGGGCAAACACACGACACATACATACGACACAACTCATACAACATGCATACGGTTCACGACACGTTACAACGGTATACCTTCGAAGCGTGCGAATCGGAGGGGTTCGGTTCGTAGCGGACGTCGGTCTCGGGCTGTCACAACTCTCCTACACTACAAGAGGATCTCGCCTCGAGATCCAAGAATGAAAGGAGGAAGAGGATGAGAAAGAACAAGAGGTAAAACTTAGTCGCTTCTTTGACAACGAGTGAAACCAACGATCCTTGAAGGTTGCAAAGAGATGAGGAATGATATGAGAAAGAAGCAAGAATTCACGGAAAATTTCGGCAGCACTTCGGTAGGAAAATGGGACCAAAAATTCGATAAGAAGAGAGAATTAGACAATATTCATAACAAACAACTAAATAGAGCAAGGGAACACCATGATCTTGATAGAACAACATAATAGACCCAAAAGAGCAACAACACAATGCCTCCGGAACAATAGAATATGAACTAGCTCAAGCGGAAGAAGAGAATGAACAAAATAATGGCAACTATCATCACAACAAAATTGAAGAGCCTCCGGACAGAGAATTGACGTAGTAGTTGGAAAACAAACAACGAAGAACAAGATAATAGTGGGCTTATGAAATCATCTCAACATCTATGAGGTGACAACCACCCACTAAAAGAAACAAGGATAGTTGAAAGCAAAGATATCAAAACTTCTTATACCAAGAGGGTACATTGAGAACTAGGATTAATGACAAGCACCATGATAGCACAATCCATAGGAAAAGCTTTAGGTGAAATCCAAACCAAGATAGCTCAATGAAGAAAATCATGGGTTGAAATATCTCATGATCATAGAATTGGTGGGTTTAATTATCTTATTCTTGAAAGGAAAACTCTTCGAGGCTCCTACACTAACAAGAATGCTATAATACCACCTCAATGGATAAAGGAAGAATAATTGCACATATAAATGCAAGAGAAAGGATACTTGAGGTTCTCCAACAAGAATCTTGAAGAACACTTTGAGAAAAAATCACATCCTTGAAGAACCAACATGACGAGCCTCCGTAACGAAAGGATGATGCAAAGATATGAAGGTAGAAAAGAATAAGAATATGACCTAGCGAAGACTTAGATGAAGCTTCACAAAGAAATACTTGAGAAAACTTGGAACTCCGTAAAAGAAAAGATAAGAACACTTGAGAAAAAAGAATTGACATAATGAGCCGCTCCGGAAGAAGAATTCAGATTACTATGAAGAAGAATAAGAATTATGTTATGCTCATCCTTCATCAAGTTTAATTCATGACAAGCAACGGATTTAGCGTAGCACTTATTCTTCTTGAAAGAATCTAGAAGAGAAAGATAGATATGCACCACTTGAAGCCTAATTGAAGGAAGCACCGGTAAAAATTCACAATTGAATGGGAACACCACGAATTAATGGAGAACCAAGAGAATGAAGAGATCATGAGCCACCCGAGAGAAGAAAAACTTCAACAAGGCACCGGAATAATTGAGAGCCGAATGAAGAGACAACAATTGAGAAGAATTGAGGATGAAAGCTGAAAGCTGAGAACGAAGAATCTTCTAAAATGATGGCCTTCGGAGGATCGAGACTGAAAACTCAGAAATGCATTGAATAGCAAGAAAGGGATTACCCATGAACGAAAACAACTGAGAAGACAACACGGAGCTGAAATGATATCTTCTAGATACTGAACCAAGATTGAGAGAAACACTCCTTCGGTCTTCCAGGCTGAGAAAGAGGAGAACACGACCAAGAATAACTGAGACACTCCGGAATAATGAAGAATGAAAGGTTGAGCCAATATGAGAATTAATTCTAATAGGTCTATATGACTGATGAAATTCATAATTACGTCATAGTTGAAAAGAATTAACGATCTCCGGGAAAAGATTAAAAGAGCCAGGAAAGATCCTGGAAAAGAACCTGTGTGTTATGGGCCCCCTCAAAGAAACCACCGTTGAAAGGATTTCTTAGAAAGAGTGATATTGCACCGGTATAAGGAAACTAGATGAGGTTTGCACCCCAAAATAACTGAAGGATTGAAAACCAGAACTTCGGAAATATCTTTAACACTCCGGATAGAAAGAGAGAGGAATTAATAACAAGATAGGCTGATAAGAATCTCCAACATAGGAAAGAATTACAAGGATGAATTGGATATAATGAACACGGATAGCTTGAACTGAATTAAATTCACCGGTAAGGATGACAAGAATGAACAAATATGACACGAATCTCCTGATAATCTTCACAATGATTCATTGGCTACGAAAGGAAGAAGAGATAGCGGAAGCATCACTGAAAATAAAGGCACTTGGATGAAATCCAATCACCGAGGGAATGGGCAGGAGGGCGGGAAAAACAAAGACAACTTGGGACAGATGAGATAAACTCCGGAAAGAATTGAGAGAATGATCTGCAAAATTGGAGAGGATGGAATTCAGTGAAGAGAAGCACACCGGTTGAACAAGAATTAACATGACAACTGCGGTTGACAAGAATTTACAAGACAATTGATTAAGCAAAAGGATTAGCACTATCATAAAAATATGAGAACACCACTTAGAAAAGATCTGAAATCACCACTTGACATTGAAGCAACTCGAATTACCATATTCAACAAAACAAAGGGATGAGGCTTATGAAACAAGCCAGAACAAACTCATGAGAAAGATTTCCGTTCGATATTTTTGTGGACAGGATTGCACGGGCTCTAACCTTACAGTAGACATCAAGTGCAAGGCAGTGCACCCGACATACGAAGCGTCCCCGAGTCGTAGCAAGCTACAAGGACTCTTTAAGACACAACGAGAACCACTGTAAGTCGATCGTTAACAAACGAATCCACTAGATGTCGAACCCCAACCTAACATCATGCATTTGTTGGAAGATTGTCCTATAAGCAACTACTTGAATTCCCACCTAAGAATTCCCGAAATATCTGGTCATGCAATCTGGTACACGGATACAAGGAGTAATATCACACAACTCCTATACTAACCTGTCACCTGTATCACATCCATCAACACACAACCAGAATTTCGGACCTTCATGTACAACAGACCCTCGTGATCACAACAATACAAAGTATGGCAGTACTCCCGAACAATCTGCACAAGTATTGGGGACATCGGGGTTATCTCGCCACTACTAGTATTGAAGCAATTACGAACATCCTTCGTCCTGAGATACTAAGAAATCTGAATGATAACGATGTGCTCGAGAATCCCCTGGAGCTCAACTCCCCGGAAGAAATCAAGTCAGACAGGAGGCACCAAGACAGAACTCCGTCACATCGGCATCATATAGACTCCAAAAATAGCCGCGTGATCCTAAATTTGTTTTGAGTGAGAAGAGGAGTAGAATACATTATTACGTCAAGATTCCTCACCAGAGCATAGAAGAGGAGAAAAAAGAATCCTACTCTTTGATATATAACTAGACTCAAATAGTTTTTCACTAGACTCGACTCGGCCAAGTTCGATCAATCAAGGGGGCTCCAAGGTCGGTACTGCTCTGATATCAACTTGTCACGCCCAAGATGCGACCCTATCCTCAATTTGACACGGGGGCCTTATCAGGGATAGAAGCGCATCTCGTCGTGTCGCAAGAATGGATATCGTTACAAGTACATGTACTGAAAAGAAGAGATATTTATATAGAATTGGCTTACACTCGCCACAAGCTACATCAGAGTCACATCAGAACAATACATAATCATCAAGAGTAAGAGCAGGGTCCGACTAGGGACGAAAACAAACAAGAAAATAAGAACGACGTCCATCCTAGCTATCCCAGGCTGCCGGCCTGGAACCCATCCTAGATCGATGAAGAAGAAGAAGAAGCAACTCCAAATGATCAATCAACGCGCTTGCGTCAAGTAACCTTTACCTGTACCTGCAACTGGTGTTGTAGTAATCTGTGAGCCACAGGGGACTCAGCAATCTCATTTCCAAAGGTATCAAGACTAGCAAAGCTTAATGGGTGAGGTAAGGTTAAGTGGTGAGGTTGCAGCAGCGGCTAAGCATATATCTATGGTGGCTAACTTACGAGTACAAAAAAATAAGAGAGGGAAGATCTACGCATATCAGACATGAACTACTGATGATCAAATGAATGATCCTGAACACCTACCTACGTGTCGGGACCCCGATCATAAGCCATAGGAATCCAGCCTGTAACACATCGCATCCCTTTGCGGTCTCACGCACGGTTAACTCCACGGCTGCAGCCTTACCTTAGCCGGGACCGTTTGCGTCTTTTGACTCACGTATGCAATAGTGTCGCTAGCATTCCAATGTCAAAGAACCCGGATCGACAAGTCTAGTCATAAACCAAAGTGGGAGCACCGCACAAGGACACGCATACATGACCCAACGAAGCAGGTGTCGGTCACCAGCGAGTGTAGACGAGTCGTAGCAAGCTACCAGGACTCCATTACATCGTGTGACATTTCCCCAAAGGGGACAGACACAACAGCTAAGAAGGACACATGCCGATCAACCAATCTGTCCGGAGCAGTAGCGAGCTACCATGGCTCGTTGGATCACAAAGGGGCATTTCCTTGTAAGGAGTGCTACTAAAGTTCACGACTAGGTAATCGAACCCCATACATATCAAGTACGACACACGTACGCATGGCATACCGATATGTATAGATACATCGATGGCAGCACAACATAACCATAACATACAAGCTTTATTTACGAGGCTCGGAAGAGCCACACACATAATATTACACAGTAAGGGTCTCACGACCCATCATAGCAGTCATTCAGTTACAAGCCAGCGGAAGAGTTTAAAACTGTCTGAGTACAGATAGGTGCAACTAAAAGGCACATGGCCTGACTATACTACAGACCCAACCTAGGGCCAGATCGTAGCTGGGACACCAGCTACTCGTCGTCGTCGATGTCTATGAAGAACCCTCCGTTAGGGTCATTTGCAGCCTCTGCAACATTTATTAAGCAAACATGAGTACGGAGGAACTCAGCAAGACTTTAGGATAACTACCTACTCATGCAATGTATCAATAAGGTATTGTGGGGTTTCATGCAGAAAGCGAGCATTTGACTCGTGGCTAGACAACTTGCATTTTAAAATAATTTTGACCACTTGATTTCTCGCACACGAGTCCACTAACACCACAACAATACACGATCGTGGAATCATTCCGTCTCCATACGGAAATGCCGTCCACGACACTCACGCTTATCTTGACAATTTTATGAGTAGCCATTTAAGTTATCTATGAACAACATATGTCTCCAAGTAGTCCATATCCGCGGACGCGGCTATTCGAGTAGATCATAACCCTGCAGGGGTGTACTTCGTCACACACGCTCCCGCCACTTATCGCCATGTGCACGTCATGCACCTCGGCAACCTTCAAGCGGAAGCCTAGCGAGGGAGTCGGCCACGACCGTTAACCACACTAGTACCTAGTCCAGGTTTATCGCCTATCTGAGGGTAACCCGCACGGAAGTCCGGCCGAGGTTTCCGCCACGGCCCCAAATGATGTGCGCAGGGTTCCCAAGCCCACCATCCGAGTGCCACTTGGTACACCGTGCCACTGCCTATCGCATCACAGCCCACCTCTCAGGTCAGCACCATGCACGGCCTCCAGCATGACTATAAACACCAGAAACTACTTGCAACTCCTGGACCGAGTACTAAGCGAATAATAAGTCGAGTGGGGTCTTATTTCAGGGCCCAGCATGTGGTAGTATCTAGTCTTGGATTACATACACGGAACTCGGTTCCTAAGGACGGTTCCAATGAAACAACCCGCATGTACTCCTACACAGCCTTTCACCGGTAGCTTTGCCAAATCGGGTTCAACACACAACCTTTGCTTACCGAGCACATTCTCACAATTCTGTTCATCTCCCAGATGACAGACCATACACAACTCTAAGCATAGCATGCATAGCAGGATAAGACACATCATGGCTCAAGCAACTACCAGGTATGCTAGGTTGCAAAGTTCGGCTATTTACTGTGACAAGGATAGGTCATGCAAAGGAAGTGGGTTCAACTAACGTGGCAAAAGCAGTTGAAGCATTTGATCCTAATGCAATAAGTAAGTGCATGAGCAAGAACATGGGATTTATCGGAATGATCAAAATGGTTGCTTACCTTGTTGCTCAGAGGAGTGACAATATCCGTCAGACGGATATTCGGTAGAAACCGAGGGAGCGGAGCCTACTGAAAGGAATGACATCAATCAATATCAAGCATATGCAATCAAGATGATGCATGAGCATGGCATGAGAACGCAAGGTGATATACTATTATAACTAACATGTATTAGGTTTGAAGTTGATTTGAATCAAATTCAAGTATCACTTCAAACGAGGTATTCTCGGATACCATTTTAATTGATTCGACCTGATGCTCAGATCAACTTGATGTTAACATGCATGGAATGACATGTTAGGTTGCTGGTTTGTAATTAGGATAGTATTTGATCATGTCAATCATAGTGAAATTTAAATATTTTCCATATTCCATTTATAAAGTATTTATAAGAATTGACTTATTCATTAATCTACATGTTTGGGTTGTGTAACATTTTCAAACATGTTTGAAAATGGCATATTCAGATTCCTTGGATTTTTCTGATACTTATTCATATATAAATTATTTTCATTGGAGTTACAAATTAATTTCTATGAATTTTTGAAGTTTTAAACATTTCTGGAATTATTCTTATACGGGAAAATCCCTTTACTGCATCAGCATGACATCAGCAGGTCCAACTCGCCGTTGAAAGTCAAACCTAACCAGTGGGACCCACTGGTCAGTGTCTCTGGTCAGTTTTAGATTAAAATTAAACTTAATTAGCTAATTAATCTCACTGGACCCACATGTCAGTGACTTATCAAATTATTTGATTTGATTTTTATTATTTCTAAACTCCCAGAGGCTGGCCTCACACGTTAGTGGCTCAGGCCAGCTGAGATCCACCGGCGGCGAGGTCGTCCTCGCCGGCGGGGAGCCTCCGGCGAGCACCAGTACGTCGGAGGGGCTCGGAAACGGCGCATAGGGGCCAGACTCGGCGCGGAGAGCACCAGAGGAACGGCACTTCTCCCGCGGGTTCATTTTTGCATTTGGCTGGGGCTGATCTGGCCGGAGATGACGCCGGCGACGAGCTTGGCGGCGGCCAAGGTTCGGGCGTCATCGGGGTCTTCGATACAGAGGGATTTAAGCACGGGACTTAGCTCCTATGACATCTACGCGACGGCCTGAAGCTGCTGGTGGGCTCAGAAGGATGAGCTGATCACCGGAGGGCTACCGGCGAAGAGCTCCCACGGCAGATCTCGTCGGGCTCCGATGGAACTAGGCCTAGAGGAGGGGATCGATGGGGAGATCTTAGGGGAAAGATGCGCAAGCTCACGAGGAGTGCAGTGGTGGCGCTAGCTTGCTCGGGGACGGCCTGGAGAGGAAGAACGCCGACGACGAGCTTCGGTGACCCGAGGAAGAAGACGACTGCGTCTCGTCGTTTCATTGCGTCTCGGCGTCGGGCTCGTGGCTAGAAAGCTTCAGGGAGTTGCGGCGGACCTATTAAGCGGCTCAGGAGGGAGAAGGGTAGGCTAGAACGATGGCGAGCTCGAGCTCTGCTCGGGCTCCAATGGCGGCAGAAAGAAATGAGGCAGAGGGGGAGAATGAGCTGGGGAACGGATAGCTACGAGCTCGGGGAGGTTATCCCCGTGCTTGCCAGCGCGAAGCGGCGGCCAGGCAGCCAGGGAGCTGCGTGGAGGCGCGCGGCGACGCGGCGGCCACCTCCTGCTCCTACTCGCGAGGAGGAAGACGACAGGAGCAGATGGGCCGGGCCAGGTGAGCGTCAGGTAAGGTTTTTTTTCTCATTTTCTTTGTGATTTGTTTCTGTTTTGCTATTTCATTAACTTGCTATTTATTTCAGCTCCCAAATAGTTTGTAAAAGCTATTTTAAACACACCTGAATATTTTTTGGAATATTTCCAACCATTCCCAAAGTTTTCAACATTTTTGAAAGTTTAAAGTTTCTGATTTCAAATTTAAAACTTGAAACCAGTAGCTTTTTGCATTTATTTAAAATGCTTAAAGTGTCAAGAAAAAGGTTTTCTTCATTGCTTATTATTTTCATGATTTATCAGAAAGATTGAACTTTTCTTGAGGCCATTTTGGGTTCATTGATTTTAACTAGTTTGAATTTCCTTTAATTTGAGAAGTGGCTAGGGTTTGTTGAATTTTCCTTCACCACTTACTTTGTTCTTGTTGAGAATTTCCTAGATGCAATGCAAAGAAAACATGAGCACAAAGCTAACTTGCTTAAGGGGTCAGGGATGTGACAACTCACCCCCACTCAAAAGAATCTCGTCCCGAGATTTAGAAGTCGTCGGGAATAACGCAGGATACTCAAGTCGGAGACGATCCTCTCTTTCCCAAGTTGCCTCCTTTTCAAAATGATTTGACCATTGAACTTTAAGAAACTTGAGGTTTCGACGTCGAGTGGTACGCTTAGCTTGATCAAGAATACGCACGGGGTATTCTCGGTATGAAAGGTTATCTTGGAGATCAAGCGTTTCGTGGTCCACTTCACGGATAGGATCCGAAAAGCAACGCCTGAGTTGCGAGACGTGGAAGACATCATGAACCTTGGAAAGATGTGGAGGAAGTTCCAACTGGTAGGCAACTTCTCCTCGTTTGGCAAGAATGCGAAAAGGACCAATGTAACGAGGAGCCAACTTGCCCTTGATACCGAATCGATGGGTACCCTTCAAAGGTGTAACCCGAAGGTAAGCCTTCTCGTCAACTTCAAAGGTCACAGCCTTATGATGACGATCGTATTGGCTCTTTTGACGAGACTGGGCTGTTTTCAACTTTTCACGAATAATGCGAACCTGCTCTTCTGCATCCTGGATCATGTCCGGGCCAAAGAGTTGCCTCTCTCCGGTTTCTGACCAATTAAGAGGTGTTCGACATCTTCGTCCATAGAGAACTTCAAAAGGAGCTTTGCCCAAGCTTGATTGATAACTATTGTTATAAGCGAATTCGGCGAATGGAAGGCACTTCTCCCAATTCATACCGAACGATATAACACAAGCTCGGAGCATATCTTCTTGGATTTGATTCACTCTTTCTACTTGACCACTTGATTGGGGATGGAAAGTAGTGCTAAAAGATAAGTGAGTCCCCATGGCATTCTGAAAACTTTCCGAGAAGCGAGAAGTAAAGATACTCCCACGGTCCGAGTTAATCTCCAAGGGAACACCATGAAGAGACACTATTCGAGAGACATATAACTCTGCTAGCTGGCTAGCTGTTATACTCTCACGAACGGGAAGAAAATGAGCCAATTTGGAAAGACGGTCAATGACCACAAAGATAGCATTATTTCCTTTCTTGGTCTTGGGAAATCCAGTAATGAAATCCATACTAACTTTATCCCATTTCCTTTCAGGAATAGCTAGAGGTTGAAGGGTGCCAGCAGGCCTTTGATGTTCTGCCTTAACTCGACGACAAACGTTGCAGTTAGCAACGAACTCAGCAATTTCTCTCTTCATCCTAGTCCACCAGAACCTCTGGCGTAGGTCCTGATACATCTTAGTACTACCGGGATGAATGGTGAGCGGAGAATCATGGGCCTCCTTAAGGATTAACTGCCTTAGATGTGGGTTCTTAGGAACCACTAGACGATTCTGGAAGAACACAACACCTTGATCGTTCATGGAAAATTCTTTAGCGTTTCCGCTAAAAATATTCTCCTTGATCTGTGATATACCCTTGTCACGCTTTTGGCCAGCTATAATTTGATCCTTAAGGGTAGGCTTCGCCACCAGGGTAGAAAGGAATCCTTGAGGAACAATATGAAGATTCAACTTCCGAAAGTCCTCATAGAGATGTGGTTGACCTTGTTGTAGCATCAAATTGTTATAATAAGATTTACGACTTAGTGCATCGGCCATAACATTGGCCTTCCCCGGGGTGTAAGTTATCCCTAAGTCGTAATCCGAGATCAACTCAACCCACCGTCTTTTCCTGAGAGTCAAATCCGGCTGGGTGAAGATATATTTCAGACTTTGGTGATGAGTGAATATTTCGCTAAGATTACCCAAAAGGTAATGTCGCCAGGTTTTCAGTGCATTGACTACAGCTGCAAGCTCAAGGTCATGTGTGGGATAATTATCCTCATGTGGACGCAACTATCGAGATGCGTATGCGATCACATGACGATCTTTCATGAGAATGCAACCTAATCCTTGTCGCGAGGCGTCGCAATAGATAACAAAGTCCTTAGAAAAATCTGGTGGTAGCAACACAGGTGCGGAAGTCAGGCGTCTTTTCAGTTCCTGAAAACTATGCTCACACTGTGGTGTCCACTCGAACTTTTTATCCTTCTTGAGGAGTTCAATTAGAGGCTTTGCATCCTTGGAGAAATTCTCGACAAAGCGGCGACAATAGCTCGCTAGACCAAGAAAACTCCTAACTTGCTTAACCGATTCAGGTTGAGTCCAATCAAGGACAGCTTGAACTCTCTCGAGATTGACAGCAATACCCTTACCAAAGATTACGTGACCTAGATAGGTCACTTCTGGTAACCAAAATTCACATTTTGAAAACCTGGCATAAAGGCGATGCTCTCGATGTTTCATCAATACCAGCCTTAGATGCTCGGCATGTTCTTGTTCGTTCTTCGAGTAGATGAGAATATCATCGAGGTATACCACGACGAATTTATCCAAATACTCCATGAAGATTGAATTCATCAAACGAGAGAAGGTGGCTGGGGCATTGGTTAAACCGAAGGACATGACGGTGTACTCGTATTGGCCATAACGAGTAACAAAAGCCGTTTTTGGAATGTCCCCATTCTTGATCTTGATTTGATGGTATCCCAACCTCAAATCCATTTTGGAAAAGACTGAGGATCCAGCGAGCTGATCATACAGATCGTTGATCCTGGGGAGCGGGTACTTGTTCTTTATGGTGACCAGATTAACTGGTCGGTAATCTACAACCATCCGATCCGTTCCGTCTTTCTTCTTGACGAAGAGGACGGGGCAAGCCCAAGGAGAAGAGGTAGGACGAATGAAACCATTATTCAAAGCCTCATCTAGTTGCTTCTTAAGTTCGGCTAGCTCCAGGGGTGCCATCTTATATGGTCTTCTGGCTATTGGGACGGTTCCCGGAACAAGATCTATCACAAACTCTACATCTCTGTCAGGTGAAATTCCTGGCAGTTCCTCTGGAAAAACATCCGGGAAGTCACGGACTACCGGAATGTATTCAAGTTCCGGAAGAGGGTTGGCATTTAAGGAATAGAGTTGGCATTTGGCAACTCGAGTAGAGACATTTACTATCTCACCCGAGGGATGGGTAAGCTAGACATTTCTAGAATGAGTATCAATCTTGGCATAGTGAGCTGACATCCAGTCCATGCCCAAGATGATATTAATATCCGAAGATTTCAATGCTATCAATGAGGCTAGAAAAACTAGCCTGTCTACTAGAATTTCATTGTCATAGGTTACCCTAGAGGTTTGCCATTTACTACCAAGAGTTTGGACAACCAACGGAATTGGCATATCACAAAAAGACATGTTATGCAATTGTGCATAACTTTCTGAAATGAAGGAATGGGAAGACCCAGTGTCAAAGAGAACAGACGCTGGGTGATTGTTAACAAGAAGCGTACCTAGTATGACGTCGGGATCCTCTGCAGCTTCTTCTGCTGAGACATAGTTCACACGGCCACGTGCAGGAGTTGGCTTCACATAGTAAGCTTTGCCCGACTTGCCTTGCCCGACGGACTTTCCGGGTTGCTTGACACCCACATTTTGAGGACACTCACGGGAGTAGTGCCCTGGTTCTCCACACTTGTAGCATATCACTTGGTTGGCACGTGGTGCAGCATTGCTAGCTGGACCACCATAGGTGTTTGCTGGAGGGTTGGTCTGATTCGTCTGAGGCGCCACGTAGGATGGCCTCGGAGTGTATCTTGGCGGCAAAGAACTGTTCGGAACCCACAGCCTGCGTTTTGGGAACGCGGAACCAGAAGACGAGCCAAAGTCACGGGAGTGCTTCCTTGTGGCTTCAAAGTCAGTATGACCAGTCTTGGCACTGATCGCCTTGTTGACCAGGGCTTGAAAGCTTGCACACTCGTGGAGACGCAGATCACGACGAAGCTCAGGGCTCAGACCCTTTCAAATCTTGCTTGCTTCTTGGCGTCAGTAGACACCTCCTCTGTTGCATAGCGGGCGAGGTTACCGAACTCGCGGCTATAGGCATCCACGGTCAACTTGCCCTGAGTGAAGGCACAAAAGTCCTCTCTCTTCCTGTCCATCACGCCCTCTGGAATATGGTGCAGACGAAAAGCTGCACTGAAGTCTGCCCATGTGGCTGCTGGTTCAGCAGGACGCATAGCTTCAAAGTTCTCCCACCACAGATTGGCGGGTCCTTCCAGGAAGTACGCCGCAAAGGTCACCTTGTAGGCCTCAGAAACATTCGCAGAGCGAATCTTGCGTGCAATGCTGCACAGCCAGTCATCAGTGTCGAGGGGATCGACGGAATGATGAAACTTTGGAGGATTCAGCTTCAC
The DNA here is from genome assembly GCF_904849725.1 of Hordeum vulgare subsp. vulgare. Lineage (NCBI taxonomy): Eukaryota > Viridiplantae > Streptophyta > Magnoliopsida > Poales > Poaceae > Hordeum > Hordeum vulgare. The sequence continues at coordinate 97,149,359 of NC_058521.1, read as the reverse complement.
AAAGTCGTTGAGGGACACTGCAGCATTCCTAGGCTGACGAGCCGTATTCTGCTCAATACGCTCTAACAGTCGGTTGGTCTCCCTTTTGTTTCTCTCTGCCTCAAGCATAACTTCCGCCAGAGAGGGCGGGTGAGGCAGGTCTTCCTGGGACGCTTGACTACCCTCGCCTTGCTCATGATCAGGGGCACGGTTCAACCTGGTGAACACGATCCTGACAAACAAACTCACAGCTTAGACCAGTATCATATCAATACTAGCTATGGATTAAGAATGTACTGAACACGCGGAACGCGGAAATGAATATCCGAACAACATGGTAACAAGCAACTGCTATATATACACCATGGTTCATACACACCCTTACATAGTTCAGTACAACCTTAACCGAAGAGCAACTACTGAAATTATGAAACTACTCATCAGAGGCTTACAAGCTTCCTATACATTATTTATCTAGGCCTCCGGAATTCGTTTCACATCACAGGCATACTTCACAAGTCACGCAGGACTGTGAACGTACGGCTACTACCATCCTATCCTTCCGCTCATAGCTCAGGCATCCGCATAGAACATCTCATAGAGATTACCTCCATGACCTGGAAGCTCAACCTGCGGATCAGGAAACACTCTAGCCTGAGATCCCTGGGATCCATAAGGACACGGATGTGGCCTTGGTCCCCTGACTAGTGGTAAGAGGGGCCCCCGAAGAGGGGTGACTCCTCCTATAGGTGGCCAGTCAACGTGGGTCGGAAGATGGGTCCTAACAGGGTTCAGCATCTCCATATCTCTGTACCCTGTCTGGACTACCGGTGCCAGCTGCGTCAAAGCCGTCCACAGACGGGCACGGGTAGCATAAAGCTCCATGCGGAGAGCACGAGCATCCCTGTCTCTGTTCTCTAGCATCTCAACAGTGGACTGAAGTAGTGGATCCTCCATAGAAGAATCAAAATAGACTCCGCTGAGGTATCCCTCTTCACCAGGCTGAGAGGCCGGAACATAGCAGAACTCTGAATTCTGCAGCAGTGCATGTCTCGCTCTCATAATGGTCAGCATTGAATAGGCAGCATCTTGTACTGCCATGTCAACAGTGACTCCCAACCCATAGGACCAATGGATTGGCTCCTCAGCTCCAGGGTAGTCTGGAAATACCCTAACAGTGCAGATGTACTGGCTCTGGTTGAAGTCTCGGTACTGTTCCTCCACTGTGTACTCGGGGTACCAGCGGTAACCGCACACCGACATCACCCTGACCAGCATGGCCGTATGACCTGGTACATCAATGCACCTGGTCATACGTACCACCTGACGAGAAGGACGGCCAGGCATCTGTAAATAGAGAGTAATGCAAAAGCATTAGAGCTCCGAATGCAAAATTGGGCAGCATAACGGCTGTAAATGCTCAAAAACAAATTTTGAGACAACCCAAAATGGAATAGCGTAACCACTCAACTATCAAGTTCAACTCTCTGATCATCAAACTTACTTCCCTTTTCCTAGGAATGGAAGAAACCCAATATCTCTTGACTCGTAGTCCTATAATCTACCAATCAGAAACACGAGCCTAGAAGAAGATGAGTAACCTAGTCCTTAATTCCCGCAGAAAAGCCGAGGATGACCAGAATAGAATAACTTGAGAAGAGAACAAGAGTCTTACGTTCCCTTCCACCAACAATTCCCTTATATAACTAAAGCAATTCTAGACTCAACTTCGACCAGTTTGGCTTAGTAATCCTACAGTCAGTCAGGCTCAGATACCAACGCTGTCGGGACCCCGATCCTAAGCCATAGAAATCCAGCCTGTAACACATCGCATCCCTTTGCGGTCTCACGCACGGTTAACTCCACGGCTGCAGCCTTACCTTAGCCGGGACCGTTTGCGTCTTTTGACTCACGTATGCAATAGTGTCGCTAGCATTCCAATGTCAAAGAACCCGGATCGACAAGTCTAGTCATAAACCAAAGTGGGAGCACCGCACAAGGACACGCATACATGACCCAACGAAGCAGGTGTCGGTCACCAGCGAGTGTAGACGAGTCGTAGCAAGCTACCAGGACTCCATTACATCGCGTGACATTTCCCCAAAGGGGACAGACACAACAGCTAAGAAGGACACATGCCGATCAACCAATCTGTCCGGAGCAGTAGCGAGCTACCATGGCTCGTTGGATCACAAAGGGGCATTTCCTTGTAAGGAGTGCTACTAAAGTTCACGACTAGGTAATCGAACCCCATACATATCAAGTACGACACACGTACGCATGGCATACCGATATGTATAGATACATCGATGGCAGCACAACATAACCATAACATACAAGCTTTATTTACGAGGCTCGGAAGAGCCACACACATAATATTACACAGTAAGGGTCTCACGACCCATCATAGCAGTCATTCAGTTACAAGCCAGCGGAAGAGTTTAAAACTGTCTGAGTACAGACATGTGCAACTAAAAGGCACATGGCCTGACTATACTACAGACCCAACCTAGGGCCAGATCGTAGCTGGGACACCAGCTACTCGTCGTCGTCGATGTCTATGAAGAACCCTCCGTTAGGGTCATTTGCAGCCTCTGCAACATTTATTAAGCAAACATGAGTACGGAGGTACTCAGCAAGACTTTAGGATAACTATCTACTCATGCAATGTATCAATAAGGTATTGTGGGGTTTCATGCAGAAAGCGAGCATTTGACTCGTGGCTAGACAACTTGCATTTTAAAATAATTTTGACCACTTGATTTCTTGCACACGAGTCCACTAACACCACAACAATACACCATCGTGGAATCATTCCGTCTCCATACGGAAATGCCGTCCACGACACTCACGCTTATCTTGACAATTTTATGAGTAGCCATTTAAGTTATCTATGAACAACATATGTCTCCAAGTAGTCAATATCCGCGGACGCGGCTATTCGAATAGATCATAACCCTGCAGGGGTGTACTTCGTCACACACGCTCCCGCCACTTATCGCCATGTGCACGTCATGCACCTCGGCAACCTTCAAGCGGAAGCCTAGCGAGGGAGTCGGCCACGACCGTTAACCACACTAGTACCTAGTCCAGGTTTATCGCCTATCTGAGGGTAACCCGCACGGAAGTCCGGCCGAGGTTTCCGCCACGGCCCCAAATGATGTGTGCAGGGTTCCCAAGCCCACCATCCGGGTGCCACTTGGTACACCGTGCCACTGCCTATCGCATCACAGCCCACCTCTCAGGTCAGCACCATGCACGGCCTCCAGCATGACTATAAACACCAGAAACTACTTGCAACTCCTGGACCGAGTACTAAGCGATTAATAAGTCGAGCGGGGTCATATTTTAGGGCCCAGCATGTGGTAGTATCTAGTCTTGGATTACATACACGGAACTCGGTTCCTAAGGACGGTTCCAATGAAACAACCCGCCATGTACTCCTACACAGCCTTTCACCGGTAGCTTTGCCAAATCAGGTTCAACACACAACCTTTGCTTACCGAGCACATTCTCACAATTCTGTTCATCTCCCAGATGACAGACCATACACAACTCTAAGCATAGCATACATAGCAGGATAAGACACATCATGGCTCAAGCAACTACCAGGTATGCTAGGTTGCAAAGTTTGGCTATTTACTGTGACAAGGATAGGTCATGCAAAGGAAGTGGGTTCAACTAACGTGGCAAAAGCAGTTGAAGCATTCGATCCTAATGCAATAAGTAAGTGCATGAGCAAGAACAAGGGATTTATTGGAATGATCAAAATGGTTGCTTACCTTGTTGCTCAGAGGAGTGACAATATCCGTCAGACGGATATTCGGTGGAATCCGGGGGAGCGGAGTCTACCGAAAGGAATGACATCAATCAATATCAAGGATATGCAATCAAGATGATGCATGAGCATGGCATGAGAATGCAAGGTGATATACTATTATAACTAACATGTATTAGGTTTGAAGTTGATTTGAATCAAATTCAAATATCACTTCAAACGAGGTATTCTCGGATACCATTTTAATTGATTCGACCTGATGCTCAGATCAACTTGATGTTAACATGCATGGAATGACATTTTAGATTGCTGGTTTGTAATTAGGACAGTATTTGATCATGTCAATCATAGTGAAATTTAAATATTTTCCATATTCCATTTATAAAGTATTTATAAGAATTGACTTATTTATTAATCTACATGTTTGGGTTCTGTAACATTTTCAAACATGTTTGAAAATGGCATATTCGGATTCCTTGGATTTTTCTGATACTTTTTCACATATAAATTATTTTCATTGGAGTTACAGATTAATTTCTATGAATTTTTGAAGTTTTAAACATTTCTGGAATTATTCTTATACTGGAAAATCCCTTTACTGCATCAGCATGACATCAGCAGGTCCAACTGGCCGTTGAAAGTCAAACCTGACAAGTGGGACCCACTGGTTAGTGTCTCTGGTCAGTTTTAGATTAAAATTAAACTTATTTAGCTAATTAATCTCACTGGACCCACATGTCAGTGACTTATCAAATTATTTGATTTTATTTTTATTATTTCTAAACTCCCAAAGGCTGGCCTCACACGTGAGTGGCTCAGGCCAGCTGAGATCCACCGGTGGCGAGGTCGTCCTCGCCGGCGGGGAGCCTCCGGCGAGCACCAGTACGTCGGAGGGGCTCGGAAACGGCGCACAGGGGCCAAACTCGGTGCGGAGAGCACCAGAGGAACGACACTTCTCCCGCGGGTTCATTTTTGCATTTGGCTGGGGCTGATCTAGCCGGAGATGACGCCGGCGACGAGCTTGGCGGCGGCCAAGGTTCGGGCGTCATCGGGGGTCTTCGATACAGAGGGAGTTACGCACGAGACTTAGCTCCTACGACATCTACGCGACGGCCTGAAGCTGCTGGTGGCCTCAGAAGGACGAGCTGATCACCGGAGGGCTACCAGCGATGAGCTCCCGCGGCAGATCTCGTCGGGCTCCGATGGAACTAGGCCTAGAGGAGGGGATCGACGGGGAGATCTTAGGGGAAAGATGCGCTAGCTCACGAGGAGTGCAATGGTGGCGCTAGCTTGCTCGGGGACGGCCTGGAGAGGAAGAACGCCGGCGACGAGCTTCGGTGACCCGAGGAAGAAGACGGCTGCGTCTCGTCGTTTCAGTGTGTCTCGGCGTCGGGCTCGTTGCTAGAAAGCTTCAGGGAGTTGCGGCGGACCTATTGCGCGGCTCAGGAGGGAGAAGGGTAGGCTAGAACGACGACGAGCTTGAGCTTTGCTTGGGCTCCAATGGCGGCAGAAAGAAATGAGGCAGAGGGGGAGAATGAGCTGGGGAACGGATAGCTACGAGCTCGGGGAGGTTATCCCCGTGCTTGCGAGCACGAAGCGGCGGCCAGGCAGCCAGGGAGCTGCGTGGAGGCGCGCGGCGACACGGCAGCCACCTCCTTGTCCTACTGGCGAGGAGGAAGACGACAGGAGCAGATGGGCCGGGCTAGGTGAGCGTCAGGTAAGGTTTTTTTCTCAATTTCTTTCTGATTTGTTTCTGTTTTGTTATTTCATTAACTTGCTATTTATTTGAGCTCCCAAATAGTTTGTAAAAGCTATTTTAAACACACCAGAATATTTTTTGGAATATTTCCAACCATTCCCAAAGTTTTCAACATTTTTGAAAGTTTAAAGTTTCTGATTTCAAATTTAAAACATGAAACCAGTAGCTTTTTGCATTTATTTAAAATGCTTAATGTGTCAAGAAAAAGGTTTTCTTCATTGCTTATTACTTCCATGATTTATCAGAAAGATTGAAATTTTCTTGAGGCCATTTTGGGTTCATTATTTTAACTAGTTTGAATTTCCTTTAATTTGAGAAGTGGCTAGGGTTTGTTGAATTTTCCTTCACCACTTACTTTGTTCTTGTTGAGAATTTCCTAGATGCAATGCAAAGAAAACATGAGCACAAAGCTAACTTGCTTAAGGGGTCAGGGGTGTGACACTACGTCAGACATAACCCCACCGTGTCCTCGATCGGAGAAGGAACTCACGAAAGAGACAGTCACGGTTACACACACAATTGGCATATTTTAATTAAGTTAACTTCAAGTTATCTAGAACCAGTGTTAAACAAAGTTTCCACGTTGCCACATAACCACGGGCACGGCTTTCCGAAAAGATTTAACCCTGCAGGGGTGCTCCTACTAGTCCATCACAAATTAGCACAAGACGCATGGAAATCCTCAATCACGAAGCTCGCGATCTCGTCGGATTCCCTAGTGGAAAACCTCAACTCTGAGTTTACCCAAAACGTCACCAGAATCCCGATGCACAAGATATTCCGTCAAAGGTAAACTAATCCAGCAAGGCCGCCCGACGTGTCGACGATCCCGTTAGGAATCGCGTACCTCTTTCTCAGGACATGACAGATGGGTCACACTAGCAGAAACCAAACCTCGGGTTGCCCCGCGGTGGCCCCGTAGTCTGCCAATTTGGACCAACACTCATGAGGAGCACTGGCCCGGGGGTTGATTAAATTTCCTCGGGTTAATTACTCCCTATGCAGTTCATTAGTTGTTAGGCAAATGTAGTACCAAAGTTGGGCCTTGCCAGACCAGCTTTAATCTAAAACGAATTATCAAGGGGGTCCCCATAACAACCCCGATCGTGTTAGGAGCGCTCGTTTATGGAACATAACACCGGTAGCCGAAACTAAGGGGGCAAAGGTGGAACAAAAAACCAGGCTAGAAAGGCCGAGCCTTCCACCTTTTACCAAGTATATAGGTCCATTAAATTAAAAAGCATTTAATAGGGTGATATATCAAGGAACCCATGTTATCACATGGAAGAAACTACACCTGCAACTAGCAACGCTATCAATAGGGTTAAGCAAGCAGTAACATAGCCAATCAGTGGTTTGGTAGGTTGAACAGGTTGAAGGTTTTCATGGCATTGTTGAGAGGCTGAAATTTAACATGTGGTAGGCAACGAGACATATTCGATAGAAGCGATAAAACTAGCATGGCAATGATAGTAATGGTATCTGGGGAAATGGTCATCTTGCCTGAGATCCCGCTTGGAAGAAGAATGACTCCGTGAAGTCGGTGAACCCACGTAGTCGAATGGATCCACACATTCCGACGCGCTTGCTGAACTCTATCGAGACGGAGCAAACCGGAAACAAACATCAACACAGATATGCACCACACGATGCACAACATGATGCACAACCTACTATGATGCATGATCAGGTCAACATGCAAGGGATGGCATGGCAATTCACCTCACGCAAACACTACACATTAAGTGAAGCTCGATATACAACGAGTTGTATATCGACGAAACTCCACATTTAATTGTTTAGTTCACTCCCGTTAATTTACACGACAATATTAAATTCTTGTTAACATGGCAATGGGTGAAGCGGTGATCCTACATGGCATCCTAGTTGTTAACACACGGAGCATCGAATGGAGCTACGGCACAAGAGGCATGCAACTCAAGATTATATGCCATGAATGCATCATGCATGCAAGTTCAAACAACATGGGAAAGAAGAAAAAGAAACATGTGTCGCCACGGCGAGCGAGAGGGAACCATGGCGGCAAAACGGAAACGATGCCACGACAACGTTCCTTTCCCGATAACTCATCGAGATATCGTGCCAACGTATAGGAAGCGTGTGCGGGAACGCTAAATAAAGATGGGGTGATCCCGGTTACCGGGTTCCCATGTGTCGAAGGCACGACGAAAAGGAAGACAACATGCACGGGCAAACACACGACGCATACATACAACACAACTCATACAACATGCATACGGTTCACGACACGTTCCAACAGTGTACCTGCAAAGCGTGCGAATCGGAGGGGTTCGGTTCGTAGCGGACGCCAGTCTCGGGCTGTCACACTGCAAGCAGGATATAAGCAGCAAAAGTAGTATGATAACAACGGTGCTAGGAAAGAATCTGTTGACGGCAGATTATTCCTAAATGAAGTATCAATGGCGCCAGAAAAGTATTGTATCAGGTAGCAGCAGTGTAACGAGTAACAGAAGTGGCAAGGAACAACAGTAGTGACGACAGTAGCAAGTAGCAACAGTAGCAAGTAACAGCAACAACAAGTAACAGTAGTAGCAACAGTAGTGGCAGCAGCAGCAGGACAAAGCAAGTAACAGTAGCAGCAAGTAATAGTAGCAGCAACAGTAGTAACAGCAGCAGAGCAAAGCAAGTGACAGTGGCAGCAACAGTGGTAACAACAACAGAGAAAAACAAGTAACAGTGGCAGTGGGACAAACTCGTAGGCAATGGATTGGTGATTCGTTGGATGACATTCATCATGCAACAGTTATAACACGGAGAGATATGTGGCTAGCTCCTGTTCGTCAATGTGATGTAGGCATGCATTTCGTGTGTAGTCATACATGCTTAGGTAAAAGAACTTGCATGACATCTATTGTCCATCCCTCCCGTAGCAGCGGGGTCCAAATGGATACTACGGGATATTAAGGTTCTCCTTTTAATAAAGAACCAGACCAACGCATTAGCACTTAGTGAACTCATGAACTCCTCAAACTATGGTCATCACCGGGAGTGGTTCCGGTTATTGTCACTCCGGGGTTGCCGGATCATAACACATAGTAGGTAGCTACAACTTGCAAGATCGGATCTAAAACACACATATATTGGTGAAAACATAATAATTTCAGATCTGAAATCATGGCACTCGGGCCCTAGTGACAAGCATTAAGCATGGCAAAGTAGTAGCAACATCAATCTCAGAACATAGTGGATACTAGGGATCAATCCGCGTCAAAAATAACTCGATTACATGATAGATCTCATCCTACTCATCACCGCCCAGCGAGCCTACGAATAGATTACTCACGAACGATGAAGAGCTTCATGGAATTGAAGAGGGAAGAAGGTTGATGATGACGATGGCGACGATCTCCTTGATACGGAACCCGAAATAGACTCTAGATCTGCCCTCCAGATGAAGAACGGGATGTGGCGGCGCCTCTGGATCGTGAAACGCGATGAAATCTTCTCTCTTGATTTTTTCCGGGATGAAAGGGAATAAATAGCGTTGGAATTGGGGGCGACAGAGCCACGTGGGCCCCACAAGCCTGGTGGCTGCGGCCAGGGGGGAGGCCGCGGCCACAGGGCTTCTGCCCCACTGGCCCGTCTCCTGAGGTGGATCTTTGTGCAGGTATTTTTCATATTTTCCAGAAATATTCTCCGTAAATTGTCAGGACGTTCCGAGAACTTTCATTTCTGCACAAAAACAACACCATGGCAATTCTGGTGAAAACAACGTCAGTCCGGGTTAGTTCCATTCAAATCATGCAAATTAGAGTCCAAAAGAAGGGCTAAAGAGTTTGGAAAAGTAGATACGATGGAGACGTATCATGCCTCACCAACATTGACGGGGAAACAGAGGCTCGATGTAGAGGTAGACCGGCGGGGAGGAGGTTGGGGAGGAGGATGCCGGCGAATCCGGCGTGGCGGAGCCCGGGACAGGGCCGATCCGGCGCGGTGGAGCGGCCCCGGTGAGATTGTTGACGAGCAGGTCGGTCATGTGACGAGGAGGGACCGGCCGGTGGCGCCGGTTGCGGAGGGCCGGCCGGTGCGGAGGTCGTCGGGGCGCCGCCGGGGAGGTGCTCTCGCGACGGGGAGTGAGGCCGCCTGGAGAGGAGGGGCTGCCGGCGGTGGGGGGGTTGCGCGCCAGGGGGAGGCAGGGGCGGTGCTGGTTGAGCGGAGGGCGAGCCGCGGGTGGCGAGGTGGATCTGGTGGCAATGAGGTGGGAGGGGGCGATGGAAGCCACATGAGGGGTGAGGCGAGCGCTGGGGGCGCGGTGGCCACGGGCGACGACCGGGAGGCTCAGTCGCGGGATCTGGGAGGGAAGGAGGGAGTAGCGATGGTGGTAGGTGGGGAGACGGGGTTGGCAGTAGGTGGGGTTTGCGTCGGTCTGGGAGGGAGACCGAGAGAGAGGGGGCTCTCGTGGGTGAGGGCTGTAGTGGGGAAAGGTGGGGAGGGTGAGCGCGGTAGGTGGGAGGGTGAGGTGCGCTCGAGGGGAGAGGGGGGACCGGTGCGTGGGGTTGGTGGGAGTGGGATCTCAGTGGTTGAGAGATCGAGACCAGGGGTGAGCGTTCTGGCTCGGTGGCGGCGGACAGTGGGATGGGAGCGGGGCAATGGGGGAATTAGGGTTAGCCCCTTGGGGGGCTTTATACCCCACGGGGGTGGGCCGAAAGGGGTGGCCTGGCTGGGCCAATTTTGGCCTAGTTGGGCGAGGGGGTTTTTCTTTTATTTTTAATTTATTTTTGATTATTTATTTTTATTTACTATATTTCCTTTATTTATTTTATTCAAAGCTTCTCTTTTAAATATATAGGGATAATCTAATAATTTTAAAAGCGCCCGATTCACATTTTTAATTCATTAGAGGATTTTTATAACTCCCCGACGTTTTTATTTTAACAACATAAAACCTTTCTCGTTCGAATTTAATTTTAAGTTTCGAATTTTGATTCGGTTTGAACTAACACGAGATCATTGATATAATTAACGGTGACGTGGCATCATTAGCGCGGGATCACTGTCGCTTAATTACAATCATCACAGTAGGAAAAGTCGAGGATGTCACAATTCTCCCCTACTAACAAGAATTCTCGTCCTGAGAATTAAGAGGTAGAAGGAAAGAGCTCGGGGTATTCATCACGAAGATGATCCTCGCGTTCCCAAGTGACTTCATCTTCAGAATGATTTGACCACTACACCTTAAGGAACTTTGTGACTTTGCGGCGAGTCTTACGTTCAGCTTGGTCGAGAATGCAGACCTGATGCTCTTTGTAAGAGAGGTCTTGTTGCAGCTCAAGCATATCATGATCCACTGCTCGAATAGGATCCTTGAAGCAGCGGCGGAGCTGAGAAACATGGAAGACATCATGAACCTGTGAAAGGTTCGTCGGCAGTTCCAATTGATAAGCCACTCTCCCACGCCTTTCGAGAACAGTGAAAGGACCAATATAGCGAGGAGCTAACTTGCCCTTGATCCCAAAATGATGTGCACCTCTCATTGGTGTGATACGAAGATAAGCCTTTTCGCCAGGTTGATAGACCATATCTTGATGATGACGGTCATACTGACTCTTCTGACGAGACTGAGCAGTCTTCAGATTCTCATGAATAATGCGGACTTGATCTTCGGCGTGTTCAATAATATCCGGACCGAAGAGTGATCGGTCCATAGAACGGTGGCTCAAGAATTTCATACGAAGCCAAGTGCAAAGGATACTTTGGAGTCAAACGATGTACAAGAGAGTCAGGTTTCAATCCTATGGAACTTTGGGTTATGGGTCCACCATGTGGGCCGAGAGTAGATAGAGGGGTGACATATTATACGGTCTTGGTAGCAAGACATGTCAGAGGATAACCTGTTAGTTATGTTGGCAACCACGTCGGTACCAAGGGCGGGGGACGACTAGAACCATTTTCCTGCTCGTTGAAACGAGGCGGACCAATAGCCAAGGTTCTCATCCACCGGCGGCTATCGGAATGTTATCCACAATAGTAACAGGGTCTTACTGACAGAGTTGTATACCGAGAATTCCACAAGAAAGGTCAAAGAGACCAATGGGAAGGAAAATGTGTTCACACACACATGTATTAAAGTATACCATTCCCGAGGAAAACATAGAGTATGGTATACATGATAGATCATCAAGTACATAACCATTTTGATAAAAGGGCAAGGAGAATCATGATGTTTATTCATAACATATAGTTTGGATAATTGACCAGGAACAATTTAGCATTGCGCTTCCAATGTACCTGTTGAAATTTTGAAGTACCACATCCATGCTTTGGGGTTGCATCGACATGGTCATCAGATAAGGTTGGACTTATGGGTATACAAAGAGGATTCATGAGGAACGACTTATAAAACTAAGTCATATAGTTTCCGCATGGAATATGGTGAATCCTACATACGGGAGAATTTATAACAATAGGTCCTTCGGCCCGGTGTTATAGACGAGACATCACCGTATCGGTTACATAAAGACCAAAGTTATAATTATTGGGGAAATGTTCCAACCATCATATCTACCCGAGATTCAAATATGATTGGTGTCGGGACACCTTAGACTCAAGATGCCTCGGACGAAAGATGAAGATGCAAGATTCTCAGGATATGAACTACACAAGAAATTCTTAAATCATGAGTTCGATTGTAAGGCACATGAACACCATGTCAAGACATTCGTGCACACGTGAAATTCTTATCTCAAAATGCAACTGGGTTCTCGTTTGGGAACCATCATCGAGGATGACAAGGTTGAATGTGTAAGTCTGGATCAGCTCTTATGAAGGAACTTCTTTTCCTTGATCAAATTAGTCAGTGGTAGGCGTGCCAATAGAAGTTATGTGAAGTGTAGATAACAAATCTTCGAAACATATAACACTTCGCACACGCGTGAAAGAATTGGGATGACCAGCGAGGAAGTGCAACAAAACTTTCACATATTCACGGCGGCAAGAGTGCACGTGAACTTTGGGAAAAACACTTCTCTTGTTAACATATCCTTTATGATCTAGGCACAAGGCTAATGCTTTCAAGAGCTTCATCGTTGCACCATGAATAAGTTAAGGGTGTGGCCGATGGGCTTGACATCAATCCCACAAGATTTTGATAGGGATGAATTTTCAAAATTATAATATCAAGGAGATAGCACTTGTCAAATCAAATAGTATAATGTCGTAGGCCCGAGGGAACAACAACAACTAAACATTGGTCGAAGGGTATATGGACGGAGTAGCACAATCAATGTCAAAATGTTGAGTCAACACCCAACACACTAAGAATGAAACAATCAGTTGTTAACCTCAAGGCAATAGGGTTGACAGAAGTATTGGAATCACACATCAGAGTTCACTTGTTGGTATTCCGATTTGAAACAACCCGGGACCAAGAAATGGGTGGTGAAGGCGAGAAGTATTACTATATCAATAATTATTAAGAGGTGCAATGATGCTCACAACATTCTTGACACAAGGATGGTAATACTCCAAGGTAGAAGATAACATAAGCTGAATTAGCAAGGAACTCAAGGGACAACACAAAACATGAACACGTTTGTGTTGGAGGGAAGGAAAAAAGGTTGCCGATAAAAACACAAACCATCGAGGGCCAAGGATGGTATTTTCTCATCATGCATTCAATTGATACCCTGCAAGAGCTTAGAATGTTGATGATGATCACGACACATTTGTCGAGAAGCTCCACGAAGATGTAATCGTTCAACAACGACATCAAGCAAGGGAATGATGAAGAAAGAGGTTTGTAGGAATCACAGATAAGACTGCTAGCTTAGAATTGAGATTGCCTTTCGGGATAACCAACATGATGTGGAAAGCTCGATGCAGGCTTAATGCACACTTGGAATTGTGTTCCAGGGATGAAGGGTATAGATAGCATGGTCGAGCTCCAACATGACGATGATGTAGCTTAACAGCTTGGAATGACATGATCGAGTACAAACTCGTAAACAAGGAAGATTACTAAAGATTGTTGAATCGCAATGCGTACTCGATTCTGTTATCGATGTACTTGCATGTCCAACGACTCAAAACACGAGGAAAACTGGAATCAGTGAAAAGTCACAGTTGATGAGGAGCATCACAAGAAGTTATATAGCTCCATGATAGCTTCAAGCAATAATACTCGGAGGTAGATCAACATTAAGGCTTGTACCGATGTATTGATCTGAAGAACACAAGTACCTTAACTCGTATGAGAATGAAATCAAGGTAGGACAACATGGTCGGAACCACGATTGCAAAGAGCAAGATCACAGATACCAAATTTAAACCACCGAATGAATGATTATTGATACGAGAAGTTTCTATGATAGGATCAACGTCGTTTCCATGGGCTTGACCACAAAGTCCAAGGTCGACTCACACTTCATCAATGCATCACCTTCCATCTACTCCTCGACTCTGATCAGGTTGTAGCTCTGAAAGGATATCCGGCATAACACCAGAAGAGTAAGACTCGTGAAAACTCTTCGGGTCATATTGATTTAGGAAGGCATAGGTTCAACCCATCGGGGAATCTTCAGAACATATACCACAAACTTCAAGAATCATCAACACATGCTTGAATAGTAAGGCTGACAGGGGCATCGGATATAATTAATCAGAAGGAGGAGACACAATTTACCAATGACATCATTTATCAGGGGAACAATATCACAAGAATTTTTGAATGTAAAGGATGCCGTCGGATGATAACCCAACAATGGGTATGGCGATCCACAAAGGACATGATGTGAGTATCGGTACTCAATCGGAGGGAGGTAGGATGCAATGCATCGGGTTATAGAACATCTGAAAATAACGATACTTAATTACCAAAGGAATTAGGATTTCCAGGTTGGCGTATCATAATCAGATGCTCCGATCAAATACTAGTAGGTTGAATGGACTTAGATGGACAACCAACCAAAAAATTATTTGTTGAGAACTAGCTCGGTCTGGCAGGACGTCTGAGCTGGCAGATAATTTATGAGTCACAACAGATGATTGTGTGCATTCACACAAATGTAGAATCAATAAGATCACAGGAAAATCACAAAGGATTTTAGTGAATGCTGCTAGACATACGGATTTAACCATAGCACAAGCAGGTGAGTAAGGTCAAAAGCAATAGGCTACCGGGGATTCCGAAAGATCGAATAGCAATTCGATGAACTTTTGAAACCCATGACAACTGATAATGGATGAATACCCGATAAGATAATTCGTTCCACCCCGTAAAACAAGAGCAATTGGAGAAGAAGGTATGAATGACATTTGCATGTAGTCATCCATAGTGGTTGTCAAAGGAAGGGAAATCGCAAGAGCGATGGGCACAAGTTCTCGAGAGAAACATCAAAGTCTTCTAACGGATCAAGCCATCGTCTGGAATACGGGGCTCTCCAGGAGGAAGTATTTACGAGAACCTAGAGTTAGAGTTAGTAAGATTTTAACATGAAAGAGAAGAGTGAGTAGAACCCAGAGCATTGGAAAGGAGTAAAAGATACTAGTACCACCCAATTGAGATGTGGGCCCGTAAGCCACAACATCAGTTAGTAAAGTTTTTGCAAACACTAGACTCAACTTCGGCCAAGGAGTTGGAAAGGGGGCTACCTACAGGCAGTCGGCTCTGATACCAACTTGTGACGCCCTCGGTTTATTCGTACGCTAATCATACACGCAAATGCGTACGATCAAACTCAAGGACTCACGGGAAGATATCACAACACAACTCTAGACACAAATAAAACAATATCAGCTTCATCTTACAAGCCAGCGGCCTCAAGGTCTAGAATACAGAAGCTTGATAAACACACGAGTCAGCGGAAGCAACAATATCTGAGTACAGACATAAAACATGGGGTGCCTTAGAGAAGACTAGCACAAAAGATACAACGATCGAACGAGGCGAGGCCTCCTGCCTGGGAACCTCCTAACTACTCCTGGTCTTCACTGGCCTCCACGTAGTAGTAGGCACCGTCAGGGTAGCAGTCATCGGTGGCGGGGACCTCCATCTCCTGGGCTCCATCATCTGGTCGTAGCAACGGGTCAAGGGGGCAAAGGGGGAGCAAAGCAACGGTGAGTACTCATCCAAAGTACTCACAAGTCTTACATCAGAACTATTCTAAGTATGCACTAGTATAAAAGAAGGGGGGTGGTTATATGTGGACTGACTGCAGCAATGCGAGAATAGAGAGAGAAGGCCTAGTCCTATCGAAGACTAGCATCTTGAGGGTCTCGGAGCAATAGATTAGAGTAGAACAGGTAACACCATTAAATAGTCATAATCTTGCAGCAATATTAAAGTGAGGTCATGCCCAGAGATCCTCCCTCGACTCCCTGCGAGGAAGCGATCCCAGGGCAACTAAAATCTAGTTAAGTAACAATTGTAGTTGCATAAGATCAGGGCACAACTCCAAGTCGTCCTATAACCGTGGACACGACTATCCGAATAGTTAATTTTCATCCCTGCAGGGGTGCGCCACATGTCCCGTCACGCTCGATAACACTCTGGCCGAACACACTTTTGTGGGTCCTGCCTGGCCTCGGAATATCGACACGTCGCACCCCACCTAAGACTCAACAAAGAGGCCAGCCCGCCGGTCTAAATCCTAAGCACAAAGGGTTCATGGGCCCACTTCCCCTTCGCGCTCCTGCACGATGCGTGGGCGGCCAACGTCAGTCTTAGCATCCCTTAATCACAAGCGCGATGCATCTCGGGATCACTCGGGCGCGCGTCGTTACATTGCTGACATCTGAAAAGCTTCGGCTGATACCGCGACGTCGAGTACCCATAATTCTTCCCGCGTAGCCGGTTAGTGCGAAAAGGTATCCAACCAACCCAGATCAAATACCCAAATCCATTAACATTTTAATTAGGCCATGAACACAATCTCGCGGGAATCCACCCGTCTAACATCTAATCACCAATGATCCTAGTAACATGGTTGAGTAACTGTGTAGTTGTAACATCGTGGGGAATCCGAGGTATGACCCTCATTGGATTCCGAATGATGTATCCGTCAAGGTGGGCTTAGTGGAATCACCCTCGGGGGTCCCACACTTGAGGGGTTGCACGATAGAGGCATCGTCGGGAATAGTGAAAGAGGAATCACCCTCGATAACCACGACCGAATAGCTATACTACAGAGATATCATCAGGAGTACTTAGCGAGGTGTCACCCTCGGTACTCGATAGTATCTCTGTAGCGTCGTACAACTAAGGGGGGGTGTATGTGTTGTGCCGGGTCTGGCTCGTCGATCAGAGATCGAGATTTGAAAACAATCGGGGCAACTGGACTACGGGGTCACAGGGGATGACTGCTCCACCTATACTATGCAGATTTAAAGGTACAGTGCTGAAAGTAGCAGTTCATCAAAAACAGGCTATGCATCAGATATAGGAGCTAACTACAATAGTAGCAAAATACTAATGCAAGCAGTAGGAAGAAAGACATAGGCGATATAGGAATGATCAAGGGGGTTTGCTTGCCTTGCTGCTCTGCGGCAAAAGGCTGGTCGGCAGGGTCGTAGATGTACCCGGCAGCAGCGTCAGTCTCGGGGTCTACCGGTAAGAAGATGGGGAAGAAACAATAAATAATAGCAACGGTGCAACGCAATGCATGACATGGCAAGATGCAAGCTAGGCATGAGCTAACACAGTAACATCCGTCGCAGATGGGTCGGAAGAATGTCTGACGATATTTTCTGGGTCTCTAGCTACTACCGGTCAGACTGGAAATGATGGAAATGTTCCATGTTTGCTATGCTAGAGATGTGTGACACATGAATGGACCGTGTATCCGGGTTCGTCTAGTTCTGCTGATCAACTTTCATGTCGAAAGTATTTTGATCTCACTTATGGTTAATCTAATATTAAATTTTAAAGTTTTATTAATTATTTAGGAATTAAAAACAGATTTAATTAATTATTAAATACTATTATGACATCAGCATGATGTCATGGTGACATCAGCAATTGACTGGTCAACTGACCAGTGGGTCCTACGTGTCATTGACACAGTTTATTAAATTGGGTTAATTATTAGCTTATCGGATTAATTTAGTGAGGGGGACCCACGTGTCATACTCTAATTATTCTAATTACTTAATTATCCATTTAACTAATAAAGCAATTAATATATCTAATCATTTATTTATTTTACTAATAAAAACATAGATATATATTTTTACCTTTTCTTTTCTCTACATACCTGCATACATACGCAATACATACATACATACATACATACACATATACATTATTTTTCTTTCTATTTTCTCTCTAACACAACTCTCTGCTAACTCTCTAACTCTGTGCTCATCTGTGCCAACTCTCTCAACACAGAGGAAGGAGGCAACCTCCAACTACACCTACAGGAAACCATCGGTGCCGGAACGAGAAACTAATTTCGGAACGGAACCGGGGCGAGAAACGGAAGGAGAGGGGGGCCGGAGCCGCGGTGCCTCACCACCATTGATGGGGAAGCAGAGGCTCGATGTATAGGTAGACCGACGGGGAGGAGGTTGGGGAGGAGGATGCCGGCGAATCCGGCGTGGCGGAGCCCGGGACGGGGCCGATCCGGCGCGTTGGAGCGGTCCTGGTGAGATTGTTGACGCGGAGGCCGGTCGTGTGACGAGGAGGGGCCGGCCGGTGGCGCCGGTTGCGGAGGGCCGGGCGGTGCAGAGGTCGTCGGGGCGCCGCTGGGGAGGTGTTCTGGCGACGGGGAGTGAGGCCGCCGGGAGAGGAGGGGTTGCCGGCGGTAGGGGGGTTGCGTGCCGGAGGGAGGCAGGGGCGGTGCTGGTTGAGGGGAGGGCGAGGCGCGGGGGTTGGGGGGGGAGAGGGCGAGGTGGATCTGGTGGTAGTGAGGTGGGAGGGGGCAATGGAAGCCACAGGAGGGCGAGGCGAGCGCTGGGGGTGCGGTGGCCAGGGGCGACGAGCGGGAGGCTCGGTCGCGGGATCTGGGAGGGAACGAGGGAGTAGCGACGGTGGTAGGTGGGGTGACGGGGCTGGCGGTAGGTGGGGTTTGCGTCGGTCTAGGAGGGAGACCGAGAGAGAGGGGGGTCTCGTGGGTGGGGGCTGTTGTGGGGAAAGGTGGGGAGGGTGAGCACGGTAGGTGGGAGGGTGAGGTGCGCTCGAGGGGAGAGGGGGGGGGCGGTGCGTGGGGTTGGTGGGAGTGGGCTCTCGTTGGTTGAGAGATCGAGACCAGGGAGAGCGTTCTAGCTCGGTGGTGGCGGCTAGTGGGATGGGAGCGGGGCGACGGGGGAATTAGGGTTAGCCCCCTCGGGGGCTTTATACCCCATGGGGGTGGGCCGAAAGTATGGCCTGGCTAGGCCAATTTTGGCCCAGTTGGGCCAGGGGTTTTTCCTTTTATTTTTAATTTCTTTTTTAATTATTTATTATTATTTACTATATTTCATTTATTTATTTTATTCAAAGCTTCTCTTTTAAATATATAGGGATTACCTAATAATTTTAAAAGCGCCCGATTCACATTTATAATTCGTTAGAGGATTTTTATAACTCCCCGATGTTTTTATTTTAACAACATAAAACCTTTCTCGTTCGACTTTAAATTTAAGTTTCGAATTTTTATTCGGTTTCAACTAACACGAGATCATTGATATAATTAACGGTGACGTGGCATCATTAGCGCCGGATCACGGTCGCTTAATTACAATCATCACTGTAGCAAAAGTCGAGGATGTCACAATATGTGGGTGGACCGGTGCTTGGGTGTTGTTCTTACTTGAACAAACCACCCACTTATGATTAACTCTCCCGCAAGCATCTGCAACTACGAGAAAAGTATTAAGAATAAAATCTAACCATATCATTAAACATAGGGATCCAAATCAACCCCTTACAGAGTAGTGCAGAAACTGGGGTAACTACTCACAAGTAATAAATAAGCTCATGATTAGAGAGGTATTAAATAGTATATTGGATTTGTACGTATGATCTTCCACCAAATAAACCATAAAGCATCAACTACAAGATGCAATCAACACTACTAGTCACACCCCACGTACCAATCCGAGGTTCCAGTACAAGATTGAGCACAAGAGATGAACTAGGGTTTGGAGAGGAGATTGTGTTGATGAAGATTGGCCTCCCAAGATGAGAGGGTTATTGGTGATGACGATGGCCTCGATTTCCCCCTCCGAGAGTGAAGTTCCTCCGATGGAATTGCTCCTCCATAGGGCAAAAGTGCTCCTTCCTAAGTTATGCCTCGAGACGGCGCCGCTTCGTCCCGAAGGTACTTGCTATCCCACAGACAACAGCGCCAGAAGTTGACACGTTGACAGAGGCTGGGCTTCCATTGGTTCTTCCCTTGAAGAGGAAAGGGTGATGCAGCACAGGAGCAGTAAGTATTTCCCTCAGTTTGAGAACCAAGGTATCGATCTAGAAGGAGGGTCTCATCAAGTCGAGAGTACCTGCGCAAACACAAACAAGCTTGCACCCAACGCTTCAAAGGGGTTGTCAATCCCTTCAAGATTGTTTGCAAAGTGAGATCTGAAGGAAGAAAGTGCAACGAAGTAAAAAGTGTAAGGCTGAAAATATGGTGTGGAGTAGACCCTGGGGGCCATAGTGTTCACTAGAGGCTTCTCTCAAAATAGCAAGTATTACGGTGGGTGAACAAATTACTGTCGAGCAATTGATAGAACCACGCAAAGTCATGACGATATCTAAGGCAATGATCATGCATATAGGCATCACATCCGAGACAAGTAGACCGATACTTTCTGCATCTACTACTATTACTCCACACATCGACCGCTATCCAGCATGCATCTAGTGTATTGAGTTCATGACGAACAGAGTAACGCTTTAAGAAAGATGACATGATGTAGAGGGATAATCTCAAACCAATGATAAAAACCCCATCTTTTTACCCTTCATGGAAACAACACGATGCGTGCCTCGCTACCCCTTCCGTCACTGGGTGAGGTCACCGCACGGTATGAACCCAAAACCAAGCACTTCTCCTATTGCGAGAATCATAGATCTAGTTGGCCAGACAAAACCCACAACTCAAAGAGAATTACAAGGATATGAAATCATGCATAAGAGAGACCAGAAGAAACTCAAATAAGATTCATAGATAATCTAATCATAAATCCACAATTCATCGGATCTCGACAAACACACCGCAAAGGAAGATTACATCAGATAGATCTCCATGAAGATCATGGAGAACTTTGTATTGAAGATCCAAGAGAGAGAAGAAGCCATCTAGTTACTAGCTATGGACCCGTAGGTCTATGGTGAACTACTCACGCATCAACGGACAGGTCATGGTGTTGATGGAGAAGCCCTCCGTATCCGAATCCCCCCTCCGACAGGGCACCAGGACGTGCCCAGATGGGATCTTGCGGAGACAGAAGCTTGCGGCGGCGGAAAAGCGATGGCGATGATCTACTGATTTTTTCTGGAGTTTATGGGATTATATAGCTGAAAGACCTAGGTTAGGGGACCTCCAGGGGGCCCACAAGCCTGGATAGCGCGCCCCCTGGCCGCGGGGTGGGGGCTTGTGGGGCCTCTCGGGCTCCCCTGCCTTGGCTCCCATGTTCTCCGATCTTCTTCCGTTCCAAAAAAAATCTTTTCGGGGATTTTCTTCCGTTTGGACTCCGTTTCAAAATCTCCTCTGAAAGGGGTCAAAAACATAGAAAAAACAGGAACTGGCACTTGGCACTGATTTAATAAGTTAGTCCCAAAAAAATATATAAAAGGCATACAAAACATCCAAAGTTTGACAAGATAATAGCATGAAACCGTAAAAAATTATAGATACGTTGGAGACGTATCAGTCCTGCTTTGGCTTTTATGGTAAAAGGGAATTTATACCATAAGATGGTCGCCAGAGGTGGGCTAGGGGGGCCACTAGACATCAGAACGCGCTAGGGGGGCTCGTGCGCCCTGGTGTCTAGTTGGCACCTGGTAGCCCCCCTCTGGTACTTCTTCGCTCCAGTATTTTTTATTTATTACAAAATAAATCTCCATAATGTTTCAGCCCATATAGAGATGTGCAAAATAGGTATCTCTAACATAGCTTTTCCACGCCCGGAATTCCATGTGCCAGCATTCTCCCTCTTGTTGTAAACCTTGCATATTATGAGAGAAAAGGCATTAAAATCGCTCCACCAAGTGAAAAAATGCATAAAAACACTATAAATAACAATAACAAAACATGATGCAAAATTGATGTATCACATGTGCCTAGGTTTCCGCCTCGAGACGGTGATGCTTTATTGCGAAAGATAACTTATGATTTTTTCTAGGGTAAAACACACCATATAGGAGACCATGGTCGCCAAAGGGTCAGCTCGGCCCCGAGAGGCCATCAGGGTGCGACTAGGGGGCCTGTTGGGAGAGGCCACCACCTGTGCCACATATCAACGCATGATTCGAACATGCCTAGCGAAATAAATCGGCAAGATAGTCGAGGCATATGTGGATGACGTGGTCATTGATAACCCACAAGTATAGGGGATCGCAGTAGTTTTCGAGGGTAGAGTATTCAGCCCAAATTTGTTGATTCGACACAAGGGGAAGCCAAAGAATATTCTCAAGTATTAGCAATTGAGTTGTCAATTCAACCACACCTGAAAGACTTAGTATCTGCAGCAAAGTATCAGTAGCAAGGTAGTGTGATAGCAACAGTAGCAACAGTAATAGTAGCACTAGTGACAGAAGTAGCGACAGAGTAACAGTAGCAGGAGTGACAGGAGTAGCAGCAAAGTAACGTAGCAAGGACCAGTAGGAAAAACTCGTAGGCATTGGATCGGTGATGGATGATTATGCCGGATGATATTCATCATGCAACAGTTATAACACGGGGAGATATGTAACTAGCTCCAGTTCGTCAATGTAATGTAGGCATGTATTCCGTATGTAGTCATTCGTGCCTAGGGAAAAGAACTTGCATGACATCTATTGTACATCCCTCCCGTGGCAGCGGGGTCCTAATGGAAACTACGGGATATTAAGGTTCTCCTTTTAATAGAGAACCGAAACAACGCATTAGCACTTAGTGAATACATGAACTCCTCATACTTTGGTCATCTCCGGGAGTGGTTCCGGCTATTGTCACTCCGGGGTTGCCGGGTCATAACACATAGTAGGTGACTACAACTTGCAAGATAGGATCAAGAACACACATATAATGACGAGAACATAATAGGTTCAGATCTGAAATCATGGCACTCGGGCCCTACTGAAAAGCATTAAGCATGTCAAAGTAGTAGCAACATCAATCTCAGAACATAGTGGATACTAGGGATCAATCCCCATCAAAACTAACTCGATTACATGATAGATCTCATCCAACCCATCACTGTCCAACAAGCCTATAATGAGATTACTCATGAACGGTGAAGAGCATCATGGAATTGGCGATGAAGGAAGGTTGGTGATGACGATGGCGATGATCTCCCATCTCGAGAGCCGAGAACGGACTCCAGATCTGCCCTCCAGAGGAAGAACAGGTGGTGGCAGCGCCTCCGTATCGTAAAACGCGATGAACTCTTCTCCTTGATTTTTTCCGGACAAAAGGGACTAAATAGAGCTGGAATTGGAGGCGGTGGAGCTACGTGGGCCCCACAAGCCTGCTAGGCGCGGCTAGGGGGGGCCCGCACCTGGTGGGCTTGTGGGCTCCATGCTCCACTCCTCCGGTTGATTCTTGCGCCAGTATTTTTTATATATTACACAAAAAATCCTCGTAAATTTCCAGGTCATTCCGAGAACTTTTATTTCTGCGCAAAAAAAACAACACCATGGCAATTCTGCTGAAAACAACATTAGTCCGGGTTAGTTCCATTCAAATCATGCAAATTAGAGTCCAAAACAAGGGCAAAAGAGTTAGGAAAAGTAGATACGACGGAGTCGTATCAACTCCCCCAACCTTAAAGCCTTGCTTGTACTCAAGCAATTCAGTTGACAAACTGAAATGGAAAAAAGAAAAACTTTTCCGAACTCTGTTTGATCTTGTTGTTGCAATTCTGTCTAACTCATGTCCAGAATTTTAGCAAGATCATAAGCAAACCACATAAGAAATGACATCTAGGTCTCATGGTGAACTCATATCAATGGCATAATCAACTAGCGAGCAATAATAATAAGTTTCAGACGTCAACACTTCAATCAAAACAATCATGAAGCAATATGAACACATGGTATCTCTCTAGCTCTTTCTGAGGCCGCAAAACATAAATGCATAGCACCTTCAAACACCAAGGGCTGACTGAACATTGTAATTCATGGCAAAGAAGATCCAGTCACAGTCATACTCAATCTCAATCAAAAGCAGAACATAGAAATGACGGAGGTGCTCTCTAATTGGTGCCTTTTGTAAGAAGAGGATGACTCAACAGAAACATAAATAGATAGGCCCTTCGCAGATAGAAGCATTGATTTGCAGAGGTGCCAGAGCTCAAGCTTTGAAAACAGAGATAATAATTTTGGGTGGCATGCTTTCATTGTCAACGCAATGACCAAGAGTTTTCACCATCTTCCATGCAACACATAATGTAGGCGGTTCCCAAATAGAAAAGTAAAGTTTTTACTCCCCCACCACCGATCAATCACACTCCACGACTAGCCGAATAGTCGAGTGCCGTCCATACCAACAACAATCCAGGGGGAGTTTTGATTGCAATTATATTTTTGATTTGAGCATGGAACTGGGCATTCCAATTACCGGCCCCTTTCTCGTGAGTGATAGTGAATAAACACATATTGAGGATAACATGCCTAGCATGGAAGACATTGATCGCCCCTTGTCACCGCATGAGCGGTTCGGGCATGCAAAATAGATTATTTCTTGAAGGTTTAGAGAGTGGCACATGCAAATTTACTTGGAACGGCAGGTAGATACCACATAGGGGTAGGTATGGTGGACTCATATGGAACAACTTTGGGTTTATGGAAGTGGATGCACAAGCAGTATTCCTGCTTAGTAGATGTGAAGGCTAGCAAAAGACTGGGAAGCGACCAACTAGAGAGCGACAACACTCATCAAAATGCAATGAGATTAACCAACATTGAGTGCAAGCATGAGTAGGACATAATGACCATGAACATGAATATCATAGAGGCTATGTTGATTTTGTTTCAACTACATGCGTAAACATGCGCCAAGTCAAGCCACTTGAATCATTCAAAGGAGGATACCATCCTATCACACTACATCATAATCATCTCAAAATTCATGTTGGCATCCAAGAAAAACCATTATAAGCTCCTAGCTAATTAAGCATGGCATCAGAAACTATGATCTCTAAGTTTTCATTGCAAACATGCTTCTCTCACAACAAAGCTGAATCAGGAACGATGAGCTAGTCATATTTACAAAAACAAAATAGATCGAGTTCATACCAGCTTTTCCAGGCTCAGTCACTTCATCATATATCGTCATTATTGCCTTTCACTTGCACGACCGAATGATGTGAACAATAATAACAGTGCTTGTGCATTGGACTACGCTGGAATCTGCAAGCAAACACAAAGGAGAAGACAAAGTAATATGGCTCTTTGATAGATAAACAGATATGCATGCGAGCGCCACTAAACATTGTAACCATATGGTCTTCTACCTTGACCCAAAGAAAAAGAAAACTATTTACACGAGAAAGCTCCCAACAAGCAAAAGAAGAACAAGAAATCTTTTTGGGTTTTCTCAAACTAGACAAACACACGAGAAGAAAGCGAGAAAAAGAAATAAACTAGCATGGATGATACAGTGGAAAAGTGTGAACACCGACTAACAAAGTGAAAGCATAAGCAAGAATATAAAGTCGATGAGAAAAACATACTCCCCCAAGCTTAGGATTTTGGCATCAGTTGGTCTACTCCCAAGGAGGGAAATAACCGTCTCCGGGGTACTCCGGAGTGGACTGAGGGTGCCACTGCTGTGTGAGCTCCTCTGGCTCCCACTGATAAACTGGCGTCTGGTACTCGACTGGTAGCTCGGGCATGGGCGCCTGTGGTGGTGCTATGCCCCAAAATGCGTAGATGTCCGAGGGGATAAGAATGTACCTGCCTAGATGAAGATTGAACAAAGAAGGAGCAGGCAAAGTAAGAGTCTCACGAGTACCCTAACTGAATACCAGGTTATAAATCATCCTCTTATTTATATCTTTATCAAGAAAGTCATGGCGAACCATGCTATCATAATCTAGATATCTCTCAGGAAGAAGAATATCTTCTTCCTCGTGCAGTCTAATAGGTATCTCAAAATGTCTAGCAAGACAAGTAGCATAGATACCTCCATAAACAACGCCTTTAGAACGGTTCGTGTTCAACCGTTGAGCCACTATAGCGCCCAAGCTATAAGTTTTATCATTATAAAAGGATTCGTGCAAAACCGCAAGATCTGGGGAGCTAAGGGCCCCAGCTTTCCCACGGCCAATCAAACTTTTTCCCATGAATAATGAGAAGTATCGAAGCATGGGAAAATGTATGCTAGCAGCTCTAGCACAAGACAATCCTCTCTCCTCTCCTACAGAAATAGTATCTATGAAAGCCTCCAAGTCCCTTGGACGAGGTTCATGAATACCCCCAACATAAGGTAATTTGCAAACATTGCAAAAATCCTGAAGTGACATGCACTGGGGGATATCATATAACTTGAACTCAACCATAGGAGGACTCTTCCTTGGATAGAAGTTAAAGCTTTGCACGAAAATATTAGTGAGGAGGAGGTATTGTGGACACTTATGTTCAACGAAGGCGGTAAGGCCTGCGTTCTCCACCAAGTAGTAGAAGTCCTCATAAAGTCCGGCGGCGCGTACGAACACATCACTTGGCCACTCGCATGCTCGAACTTCTGCAACTCGGGGGACCAGATACTTGGGTTTCTTCTTCTCATTTCCATCGTCCTTGGGGTCACGGCTTGAAGAGCCTCTTAAGAACCTCCTCATCTTTTCCTTTTTCTATCTCTGAAGATTTCTGAAATTTTTAGTGACTCTAAGGAAAAGTGAACAAGGCTCAACGAAACTCATAGCAACTACTTCGACAAGTGCCTAAAGGCCATATCACGCATCAAAACTACTTGGGACCAGCTAAAATTAGCATGCAAAGCTCAAGAACAGGGTCACCAAGGCAGCAAAAATAGCCTCGAGACGGTGATGCTTTATTGCGAAAGATAACTTATGATTTTTTCTAGGGTAAAACACACCATATAGGAGACCATGGTCGCCAAAGGGTCAGCTCGGCCCCGAGAGGCCATCAGGGTGCGACTAGGGGGCCTGTTGGGAGAGGCCACCACCTGTGCCACATATCAACGCATGATTCGAACATGCCTAGCGAAATAAATCGGCAAGATAGTCGAGGCATATGTGGATGACGTGGTCATTGATAACCCACAAGTATAGGGGATCGCAGTAGTTTTCGAGGGTAGAGTATTCAGCCCAAATTTGTTGATTCGACACAAGGGGAAGCCAAAGAATATTCTCAAGTATTAGCAATTGAGTTGTCAATTCAACCACACCTGAAAGACTTAGTATCTGCAGCAAAGTATCAGTAGCAAGGTAGTGTGATAGCAACAGTAGCAACAGTAATAGTAGCACCAGTGACAGAAGTAGCGACAGAGTAACAGTAGCAGGAGTGACAGGAGTAGCAGCAAAGTAACGTAGCAAGGACCAGTAGGAAAAACTCGTAGGCATTGGATCGGTGATGGATGATTATGCCGGATGATATTCATCATGCAACAGTTATAACACGGGGAGATATGTAACTAGCTCCAGTTCGTCAATGTAATGTAGGCATGTATTCCGTATGTAGTCATTCGTGCCTAGGGAAAAGAACTTGCATGACATCTATTGTACATCCCTCCCGTGGCAGCGGGGTCCTAATGGAAACTACGGGATATTAAGGTTCTCCTTTTAATAGAGAACCGAAACAACGCATTAGCACTTAGTGAATACATGAACTCCTCATACTTTGGTCATCTCCGGGAGTGGTTCCGGCTATTGTCACTCCGGGGTTGCCGGGTCATAACACATAGTAGGTGACTACAACTTGCAAGATAGGATCAAGAACACACATATAATGACGAGAACATAATAGGTTCAGATCTGAAATCATGGCACTCGGGCCCTACTGAAAAGCATTAAGCATGTCAAAGTAGTAGCAACATCAATCTCAGAACATAGTGGATACTAGGGATCAATCCCCATCAAAACTAACTCGATTACATGATAGATCTCATCCAACCCATCACTGTCCAACAAGCCTATAATGAGATTACTCATGAACGGTGAAGAGCATCATGGAATTGGCGATGAAGGAAGGTTGGTGATGACGATGGCGATGATCTCCCATCTCGAGAGCCGAGAACGGACTCCAGATCTGCCCTCCAGAGGAAGAACAGGTGGTGGCAGCGCCTCCGTATCGTAAAACGCGATGAACTCTTCTCCTTGATTTTTTCCGGACAAAAGGGACTAAATAGAGCTGGAATTGGAGGCGGTGGAGCTACGTGGGCCCCACAAGCCTGCTAGGCGCGGCTAGGGGGGGCCCGCACCTGGTGGGCTTGTGGGCTCCATGCTCCACTCCTCCGGTTGATTCTTGCGCCAGTATTTTTTATATATTACACAAAAAATCCTCGTAAATTTCCAGGTCATTCCGAGAACTTTTATTTCTGCGCAAAAAAAACAACACCATGGCAATTCTGCTGAAAACAACATTAGTCCGGGTTAGTTCCATTCAAATCATGCAAATTAGAGTCCAAAACAAGGGCAAAAGAGTTAGGAAAAGTAGATACGACGGAGTCGTATCAACTCCCCCAACCTTAAAGCCTTGCTTGTACTCAAGCAATTCAGTTGACAAACTGAAATGGAAAAAAGAAAAACTTTTCCGAACTCTGTTTGATCTTGTTGTTGCAATTCTGTCTAACTCATGTCCAGAATTTTAGCAAGATCATAAGCAAACCACATAAGAAATGACATCTAGGTCTCATGGTGAACTCATATCAATGGCATAATCAACTAGCGAGCAATAATAATAAGTTTCAGACGTCAACACTTCAATCAAAACAATCATGAAGCAATATGAACACATGGTATCTCTCTAGCTCTTTCTGAGGCCGCAAAACATAAATGCATAGCACCTTCAAACACCAAGGGCTGACTGAACATTGTAATTCATGGCAAAGAAGATCCAGTCACAGTCATACTCAATCTCAATCAAAAGCAGAACATAGAAATGACGGAGGTGCTCTCTAATTGGTGCCTTTTGTAAGAAGAGGATGACTCAACAGAAACATAAATAGATAGGCCCTTCGCAGATAGAAGCATTGATTTGCAGAGGTGCCAGAGCTCAAGCTTTGAAAACAGAGATAATAATTTTGGGTGGCATGCTTTCATTGTCAACGCAATGACCAAGAGTTTTCACCATCTTCCATGCAACACATAATGTAGGCGGTTCCCAAATAGAAAAGTAAAGTTTTTACTCCCCCACCACCGATCAATCACACTCCACGACTAGCCGAATAGTCGAGTGCCGTCCATACCAACAACAATCCAGGGGGAGTTTTGATTGCAATTATATTTTTGATTTGAGCATGGAACTGGGCATTCCAATTACCGGCCCCTTTCTCGTGAGTGATAGTGAATAAACACATATCGAGGATAACATGCCTAGCATGGAAGACATTGATCGCCCCTTGTCACCGCATGAGCGGTTCGGGCATGCAAAATAGATTATTTCTTGAAGGTTTAGAGAGTGGCACATGCAAATTTACTTGGAACGGCAGGTAGATACCACATAGGGGTAGGTATGGTGGACTCATATGGAACAACTTTGGGTTTATGGAAGTGGATGCACAAGCAGTATTCCTGCTTAGTAGATGTGAAGGCTAGCAAAAGACTGGGAAGCGACCAACTAGAGAGCGACAACACTCATCAAAATGCAATGAGATTAACCAACATTGAGTGCAAGCATGAGTAGGACATAATGACCATGAACATGAATATCATAGAGGCTATGTTGATTTTGTTTCAACTACATGCGTAAACATGCGCCAAGTCAAGCCACTTGAATCATTCAAAGGAGGATACCATCCTATCACACTACATCATAATCATCTCAAAATTCATGTTGGCATCCAAGAAAAACCATTATAAGCTCCTAGCTAATTAAGCATGGCATCAGAAACTATGATCTCTAAGTTTTCATTGCAAACATGCTTCTCTCACAACAAAGCTGAATCAGGAACGATGAGCTAGTCATATTTACAAAAACAAAATAGATCGAGTTCATACCAGCTTTTCCAGGCTCAGTCACTTCATCATATATCGTCATTATTGCCTTTCACTTGCACGACCGAATGATGTGAACAATAATAACAGTGCTTGTGCATTGGACTACGCTGGAATCTGCAAGCAAACACAAAGGAGAAGACAAAGTAATATGGCTCTTTGATAGATAAACAGATATGCATGCGAGCGCCACTAAACATTGTAACCATATGGTCTTCTACCTTGACCCAAAGAAAAAGAAAACTATTTACACGAGAAAGCTCCCAACAAGCAAAAGAAGAACAAGAAATCTTTTTGGGTTTTCTCAAACTAGACAAACACACGAGAAGAAAGCGAGAAAAAGAAATAAACTAGCATGGATGATACAGTGGAAAAGTGTGAACACCGACTAACAAAGTGAAAGCATAAGCAAGAATATAAAGTCGATGAGAAAAACATACTCCCCCAAGCTTAGGATTTTGGCATCAGTTGGTCTACTCCCAAGGAGGGAAATAACCGTCTCCGGGGTACTCCGGAGTGGACTGAGGGTGCCACTGCTGTGTGAGCTCCTCTGGCTCCCACTGATAAACTGGCGTCTGGTACTCGACTGGTAGCTCGGGCATGGGCGCCTGTGGTGGTGCTATGCCCCAAAATGCGTAGATGTCCGAGGGGATAAGAATGTACCTGCCTAGATGAAGATTGAACAAAGAAGGAGCAGGCAAAGTAAGAGTCTCACGAGTACCCTAACTGAATACCAGGTTATAAATCATCCTCTTATTTATATCTTTATCAAGAAAGTCATGGCGAACCATGCTATCATAATCTAGATATCTCTCAGGAAGAAGAATATCTTCTTCCTCGTGCAGTCTAATAGGTATCTCAAAATGTCTAGCAAGACAAGTAGCATAGATACCTCCATAAACAACGCCTTTAGAACGGTTCGTGTTCAACCGTTGAGCCACTATAGCGCCCAAGCTATAAGTTTTATCATTATAAAAGGATTCGTGCAAAACCGCAAGATCTGGGGAGCTAAGGGCCCCAGCTTTCCCACGGCCAATCAAACTTTTTCCCATGAATAATGAGAAGTATCGAAGCATGGGAAAATGTATGCTAGCAGCTCTAGCACAAGACAATCCTCTCTCCTCTCCTACAGAAATAGTATCTATGAAAGCCTCCAAGTCCCTTGGACGAGGTTCATGAATACCCCCAACATAAGGTAATTTGCAAACATTGCAAAAATCCTGAAGTGACATGCGCTGGGGGATATCATATAACTTGAACTCAACCATAGGAGGACTCTTCCTTGGATAGAAGTTAAAGCTTTGCACGAAAATATTAGTGAGGAGGAGGTATTGTGGACACTTATGTTCAACGAAGGCGGTAAGGCCTGCGTTCTCCACCAAGTAGTAGAAGTCCTCATAAAGTCCGGCGGCGCGTACGAACACATCACTTGGCCACTCGCATGCTCGAACTTCTGCAACTCGGGGGACCAGATACTTGGGTTTCTTCTTCTCATTTCCATCGTCCTTGGGGTCACGGCTTGAAGAGCCTCTTAAGAACCTCCTCATCTTTTCCTTTTTCTATCTCTGAAGATTTCTGAAATTTTTAGTGACTCTAAGGAAAAGTGAACAAGGCTCAACGAAACTCATAGCAACTACTTCGACAAGTGCCTAAAGGCCATATCACGCATCAAAACTACTTGGGACCAGCTAAAATTAGCATGCAAAGCTCAAGAACAGGGTCACCAAGGCAGCAAAAATACGCGATGTATAAGGCACTAGAGCAAAAACTAATTGGACCAATGGAGGAGTCACATACCAAGGAGCAACTTCCCCAAAACAGTTTGGTGAATGGTGCTTTGCACAAGGAGATCGAAATCGTAGCAAGAAGAGCAAGAACACGGGTTTGAGCTGTGAAATGATTTTTTTTCTGGAGGTAGGAGAAGGAGATGGGAGCTGGAATAAGTGGAGAGGGGACATGTGGGCCCCACAAGCCTGGTAGGCGCGGCCAGGAGGGGTGCCCACGCCTCCAGGGCTTGTGGCCCACTGGGGCATCCCCCTGGCTAGCTGCTAGTCTCAGAATTTTTCAAAAATTTGAGAAAAAAATCATACTTTATTTTCACGGCATTCGGAGAACTTTTATTTTTGGGACACTTTTCTACGGGACGCAAAAAGCAGAAAACCCGAAAAACTAAAGCTAAATCTATCATTTTTCTTCTAAGCAACTGAAGGTGAAAGGTTTGGAACAGAGGGCTGTGACACCTCAATTCATCCATCCCATGGTCATCAAAAGAAATCCGTCAATGAGGTTGATCAAGTCTCCTTGACAAACTTTTTCGAATCGCATAAAAAAGGACCAGAGTATTTTCGAATACTCACTAGGTTACCTCAATGGGGATGTGCATATCCCCAACAAGCAAATCATACTTCATCTTAACTGTAGGTATAGGGCATTCAAAGCTCCCAATAAGAATCGATGAAGTTTTTTCAATAGCATTGATGCAGTGTACTCGATATTGTTTCTTCGGAAAGTGCACCGTATGATCAGTACCATTGACATGGAAAGTGACATTGCCTTTGTTGCAATCAATAACAGCCCCTACAGTGTTTAAAAAGGGTCTTCCAAGGATGACCACCATGGCATCATCCTCGGGAATATCCAGGATAACAAAGTCTGTTAAGATAGTAACGCTAGCAACCACAACAGGCACATCCTCGTAAATGCCGATAGGGAAAGTAGTTGATTTGTCAGCCATTTTCAGAGAGATTTCAGTGGGTGTCAACTTATCCAGTTCAAGTCTACGATAAAGAGAGAGAGGCATAACACTAATACCGGCTCCAAGGTTGCATAAAGCAGTTCTAACGTAGTTTCCTTTAATGGAGCAAGGTATAGTGGGCACTCCGGGATCACCTAGTTTCTTAGGAGTTCCACCCTTGAAGGTATAATTAGCAAGCATGGTGGAGATATCAACCTCAGATATCCTCCTCTTATTGGTCACAATATCTTTCATGTACTTAGCATACAGAGACATTTTGAGCATATTTGTCGAACGCATTTGTAGAAAGACAGGTCTAATCATTTCAACAAATCGCTCAAAATCCTCATCATCCTTTTTCTTGGATGGTTTGGGAGGAAAGGGCATGGGTTTCTGAACCCATGGTTCCGTTTCTTTACCATGCTTCCTAGCAGCGAAGTCGTTCTTATCGTATCTCTTATTCTTAGGCTGTGGGTTATCAAGATCAACTGGTTCAATCTCCACATCCTTATCATTGCTAGGTTAAGCATCCCCGTGAGCATCACTATCGATATTATCATTAGGCTCATGTTCATCACCAGATTGTGTTTCAGCATCAGAAACATACACATCGTTTGGATTCTCGGGTGTAACAGCAACAGGATTGCTAGCGTGCAGGTTCCTATCATCTTTCTTCTTCTTCCTAGGATGACTAGGTGCATCAGTGCTAACTCCTTGAGAATCTTGTTCAATTCTCTTAGGATGACCCTCAGGATACAAAGGTTCCTGGGTCATTCTACCGCCTCTAGTGACGACTCTAACAGAATTGTCATTCAACTCATTGAGCAAGTCATTCTGAGCCTTAAGTACTTGTTCTACGTGAGTAGTAACCATAGAGGCATGTTTACTCAGGAGCTTAAGATCATTGACGTTTCTGTCCACACAAGCACTTAAATGAGTAAGCATACAAGCATTATGTTCCAATTGTGTGCTAACATAATCATTGAAACTTTGTTCTTTGGCAAAAAAGTTATCAAATTTATCCACGCATAAGCTAGCAGGTTTATCAAAAGGAATATCACTCTCATTGAATCTACGAAGAGAATTTACCTCTACTACCTGTATCCGGTTATCGAGACCATGGATCTCTTCGATAGGTGGTAGATTTTTTACATCTTCAGATTTAATGCCTTTCTCTTGCATAGATTTCTTAGCTTCTTGCATATCTTCAGGACTGAGGAATAGGATACCTCTTTTCTTAGGAGTTGGCTTTGGAGGTGTTTCGGGAATAGTCCAAGCATTCTCATTGCACAAGATATTATTCAATAGGATGTCAGCTTGTTCCATAGTTCGTTCCCTAAAAACACAATCGGCACAACTATCTAGGTGGTCCTTAGAAGCACCGGTTAGTCCATTATAGAAGATATCAAGTATTTCATTCTTCTCAAGAGGGTGATCAGGCAAAGCATTCAGCAGCTGGACAAGCCTCCCCCAAGCTTGTGGGAGACTCTCTTCTTCAACTTGCGCAAAGTTATATATTTCCTGCAAGGCAGCTTGCTTCTTATGGGCAGGGAAATATTTTTCAGAGAAGTAGTAGATCATATCCTGGGGACTACGCACACAACCAGGAGCAATAGAAGTGAACCAAGTCCTAGCATCATCCTTTAGCGAGAAAGGAAACAGCTTAAGGATATAGTAGTGGTGGATCTTTTCCTCACTCGTGAATAGGGTGGATATATCGTGCAGTTTGGTAAGATGGGCTACAACCGTTTCAGACTCATAACCATGAAAAGGATCAGATTAGACCAGAGTGATTAACTCAGGGTCGACAGAGAATTCATAATCCTTATCGGTCACAAAGATAGGCGAAGTAGCAAACTTCGGGTCGTATTTCATCCTAGCGTTCAGAGATTTTTTTTCCACTTGCGCAGTAATTTCTCAACATCATAGCTATCCTTACGAGCAAGAAAGTCCTCAGCTATCTATCCCTCGATAACATAACCCTCGGGCATATCAGGCAATTCATATCTAGGAGAGCTAGTTCTAACAGGCGAAATAGCATGTTCTACTTCAATAATCTCAGCAGTTTCAGAAGTATCATCACATCTAGCAGCAACTCTAGCAATTTGTGCATCAAGGAATGCACCTAGTGGCAAAGAAGTATCAAGCAAAGCATCATCACAAGCATCATGGATAGTAGAAGTAGCATCATCAAGCACATGCGACACATCAAAATTTCTAGCAGGAGGTGGTGTCGCAAACTTACTCATAATTGAAGGTGAATCAAGTGCAGAGCTAGATGGCAGTTCCTTACCTGTCCTCATAGTTGAGGCCAAGACTTTAGTTTTTGGATCTCTCGGATTCCTCATAGTGATCAACAGACTAAATCCCAACTGACTCAGAGAATAGAGCTATGACTCCCCGGCAACGGCGCCAGAAAATAGTCTTGATAACCCACAAGTATAGGAGATCGCAACAGTTTTCGAGGGTAGACTATTCAACCCAAATTTTTTGATTCGACACAAGGGGAAGCCAAAGAATATTCTCAAGTATTAGCAGTTGAGTTGTCAATTCAACCACACCTCATAGACTTAGTATTTGCAGCAAAGTATCAGCAGCAAGGTAGTGTGATAGCAACAATAGCAACAGTAATAGTAGCAGCAGTGACAGCAGTAGCGACAGAGTAACAATAGCAGTAGTGACAGCAGTAGCAGCAAAGTAACGTAGCAAGGACCAGTAGGAAAAACTCGTAGGCATTGGATCGATGATGGATGATTATGTTGGATTATATTCATCAAGCAACACTTATAACGCGGGGAGTTATGTAACTAGCTCCAGTTCGTCAATGTAATGTAGGCATGTATTCCGCATGTAGTCATACGTGCTTAGGGAAAAGAACCTGCATGACATCTATTGTCCATCCCTCCCGTGGCAGCGGGGTCCTAATGGAACCTACGAGATATTAAGGTTCTCCTTTTAATAGAGAACCGGAACAACACATTAGCACTTAGTGAATACATGAACTCCTCATACTATGGTCATCTCCGGGAATGGTTCCGGCTATTGTCACTCCGGGGTTGCCGGGTCATAACACATAGTAGGTGACTACAACTTGCAAGATAGGATCAAGAACACACATATAATGACGAGAACATAATAGGTTCACATCTGAAATCATGGCACTGAGGCCCTAGTGATAAGCATTAAGCATGGAAAAGTAGTAGCAACATCAATCTCAGAACATAGTGGATACTAGGGATCAATCCCCATCAAAACTAACTCGATTACATGACAGATCGCATCCAACCCATCACCTTCCAGCAAGCCTACGATGAGATTACTCATGAACGGTGAAGAGCATCATGGAATTGGCGATGAAGGAAGGTTGGTGATGACGATGGCGACGATCTCCCCTCTCCAGAGCCCAGAACGGACTCCAGATCTGCCCTCCAGAGGAAGAACAGGTGGTGGCGGCGCCTCCGTATCGTAAAACGCGATGAACTCTTCTCCTTGATTTTTTTCCGGACGGAAGGGATTAAATAGAGCTGGAATTGGAGGCGGTGGAGCTCCGTGGGCCCCACAAGCGTGCTAGGCGCGGCCATAGGGGCCGCGCCTGGTGGGCTTGTGGGCTCCATGCTCCACTCCTCCGGTTGATTCTTGCGCCAGTATTTTTATATATTCCACAAAAAATCCTCGTAAATTTCCACGTCATTCCAAGAACTTTATTTTCTTCGCAAAAACAACACCATGGCAATTCTGCTGAAAACAGCGGTAGTCCGGGTTAGTTCCATTCAAATCATGCAAATTAGAGTCCAAAACAAGGGCAAAAGAGTTTGGAAAAGTAGATATGATGGAGACGTATGAGTCATCAAGACTAAACACATCAGTCCATTCATGGATGACCTCCGACAAACCTTTGACAATCTCCAGAAATATGGCATACGACTCAATCCAGAGAAGTATGTCTTCGGCGTTCCTGTAGGCAAACTTCTCAGTTTTATCGTCTCCCATACAGGAACAGAGGCCAATTCGGCATAAATCTGAACTCTATCCTAGCTCACGTTCCCGATGGAGTTAAAACACGTACAAAAACTGGCAGGTTGTGTGGTGGCTTTAAGACATTTCATTTCTCACCTCGGTGAAAAGGCACTACCACTCTATCGAGTGCATAAGCTAACAAAAAACTTTGAGTGGACCGAAGAAGCAACAACTGCCCTAGAGGAAATAAAAATGTTGCTACCCAGTAATCCAATACCGACAACACCTACCACAGGAGAACCAATGCTATTATACATATTGGCCACCAACCAGGTTGTCAGGGCACTACTCGTGGTCGAACGAGAGGCTGTTGGCCACAAACTCAGGATACGGAAACCCGTCTACTATGGGTCTGAAGTACTTCTCCCATGCAAATCTTGCTATCCGCACTACCAAAATATAGCCTACACAGTTTTTATGGCGTCTTGCCAGCTCCGACACTGCTTTTCAGAGTCGTCGGTCACGGTAGCATGTGAAGTACCCTTGAATGATATAATCAATAACAAGGACAACACAAGCTGCATAGACAAATGGGTCATAGAGCTCTTACCTTTTAAAATCATGTACCGGCCAGACCGAGCTATCAAGTCTGAGGTGTTGGTTGACTTTCCAGCCGAATGGACCGAAGCCAAACTCCCTAAAGATCATAGTACATATTCCCATTAGACGATGTACTTTGATAGATCCAAGACGCTTGTTAGCCTAGGGGCTGCTGTCATACTTACGTCGGACAATATCTTGTACGTATTACAAATCTTTTATACTGATTCCAATAACACAGTCGAATACGAGGCTTTGCTGCATGGTTTATGGATGGAAACTTCGATGGGCGTACAAAGACTGGAGGTGCAGGGGAATTCGAACCTTGCTATCTCCCAAATCAATGGCGGATTCAAAGCCAAAAATCCGAATATGGTAGCTTATAGAAACGTCGTCCTCAAGATATCAGCTTGGTTCGAAGGCCTTGAATTCCACCATGTCTCCAAAGACAACAACCAAGATGTTGATGTCCTTGCTTATATGGGCGCCAAGCGCGACCCTGCCCCTAAAAATACCTTTATGGAACGACTCTTCAAGCCTTCTGTGGTATGGAAGGATGAAAATGCAGACATTGGAGTCACAGGAAAGGAAAAAGTCACCCCCCTCTAGTTGAGCCAGATGATCAAATCATCGGTAGATCTGCACTTGAGGAAACACTTTCGGCTCACAAAATCATGTCCGTAACTGCGCCATGGACCGAGACATACCTGGCTTATTTTCTCCACCAGGAACTCTCCAATGATCAAACAAAAGCAAGAAGATAGTTCGACAATACAAGTCTTATAGAAAAAGCAGTACCGGAGTCCTCCAGCGATGCATATCCGAAGAAGAACGTAAACAACTTTTGGCTAAAATAGATGCAGGTATGGGCGGTCACCACACAGAGGCTACAACTCTGGTAAGTAAATTATTCTGGACTGGCTGCTTTTGGCCAACAGCTCAAGCACACGCTCATACACTCGCCCATCATTGCGTCAGATGTCAACTATTGCAAATCAAAGTCACATGCCTACAACAGCTCTTCGGACAATTCCAATCACTTGGTCGGTCGCTGTGTGGGGGATGGACATGGTTGGACCTTTCAAAGGTGGTCCAAGAAAAGTAAATATTTAGTAGTTATGGTTGATAAGTTCACTAAGTGGATCGAAGCTAAACGAGTAACTTCAGCCAAATCCTGACCGGTCATTGATTTTATATCAGATGTGGTGCGCCGATATGGTGTTCCTCATAGTATAATAATGAACAATGGATTCGCGTTCACATCCCAGGAAGTAAAGAACAGGTGCGCAAAATTTGGCATTAAGCTCGACTACGCTTATATGTATCATACGCAAACAAATGGATCGAACGGGCTAATGGTCTCATCATGAGCGGAATCAAGCCACGTTTAGTCTGATATGTGGAAGAATCTGATTGCCATTGGGTATATTAGCTCGACTCTGTATTGTGGGGTTTGCGCACCAATCCGAACAAATCAACGGGGTTATACGCCATTCTTCATGGTTTACGGGGCGGAAGCAGTCCTCCCTTGTGATATCATTTATGATGCACCTAGAGTGCGCATGTACGAGGAAAAATAAGCCGACCTGGATCTAGGGGATGACTTGCACACACTGGAAGACGAGCATGATATAGTTGTGGCACGTTCCACCTTCTATCAACAACAGGCCCGACGCTACCATAGTAGGGAAGTTCGGGCAAAGACATACAATCTGGGCGAGCTTGTGCTACGTCTCCGTGAGAAGAAGAATAAACTTGCACTCAAATGAGAGGGCCCTTTCATAATCGATGACGTACTTGTAGGAGGAGCGTATCGTCTCTACAACGTGTCACATAATCGTCTTGGTCCAAACCATGAAACACGGCTCGTCTTCGGATTTTCTACAGCTAGACTGGTGCAGTCACACTTATTTAGTGCCTTTTTACGTTTTCAGTTTTTTATTTATCCTTTTTCTTTTTCCTATTTCAAGTTGATTAATATATCCCAGCTTATGTTCGGACCAACCAAACTGTGTCCACGAATATGTATTTTACGGAGACACCTGGGGGCTTTCTAATACAGGCCGATCATAGTACATGTGTGCATCTATTTCATGATGCGTCTATACTTCCTATACTTAAGCCATTATATGCACTAAATTTGACTTAAGATTTTGCCAAGCTAGATTGCCTGGCTCCTATGTTTATCCTCTACATTCCTGCGTGTTCGGATAGAGGAATAAAGGGAGCACCTCTGCGATTGTTACGACCGGGTAATTCAGATATGTACCTCAGACGGGTGAAGCCAAAAGCTAGGGTTCTTAATGACATAATTGGTGAGGCACAAGGAAGGTGACAATAGTTAGGTGATCATCGCCAAGGGTTAATTTTCCCAACAGACTCTTCATCCGCATACGACAGATATTCAGAAACCCAAAGAAAGGAACCCATAAAGTAACTATTTTCTTGGGAAGATGTTTCTTACTAAATAAAATTAATATAACATAACTCCCCGATAATGATCTGTCTGCTAGCACCATATGGCCGGATTGCGTGGTTCGCCGACCTGTTTACCTATTTTACAGGTTACATAGTATGGAACACTCCGTGGTTATTGTCAAGGGAGGCAGAAGCAAATGGTCGGTTAAGACAGTACCAGCACATTGTACGGAGAACAAAGTGAGATACTTAGTTACATAAAATCACACATCTCGCTGCTGATCTAGGTTGTCTATTATCACATCTGGGCGACAATCTTGTTGCGACAAGCGTGCGGCAGGCACCACATGATCATAAACCAAGCGAAGAGGCATCTC
This sequence comes from Hordeum vulgare subsp. vulgare, assembly GCF_904849725.1. Lineage (NCBI taxonomy): Eukaryota > Viridiplantae > Streptophyta > Magnoliopsida > Poales > Poaceae > Hordeum > Hordeum vulgare. The sequence goes on along the minus strand of NC_058521.1, from coordinate 97,109,484 downwards.
TTGACCATCGGCCTATGCGAGCCCGACTCACGCCAGTTCTTCAGGTTCGAGCTTAGTGAACCTAGTCTTCACCATTGCCCACGCCTCAGGAGCACCTTCTTGGCAGGTCGATGTTTTCCACAATTCAAATCAGCGCCGAGCCCCTTTGAAGTGCTCAACCATTTCGGCCATCCCTTCCAGAGGTTTCTCTGTCAGCCATAATGCTTTGAGCATGCTCTTCATGGCCTTTCGCCCTCGCTCATAAACTATGGACAATTCCTTTAGAAGGTCACCATTAAATGAACTAGCTTCTTCTTCGGGCCGCCCAGTCAGGAGTGATATAAAGGGAAGTGGATTTTTTGTCAATTTTAGACCATACATTCGTATATTTACGAGTTCATCGTATTACTTACCGAACATTCCACCCTTCAATCTCTTGTTCTCTTCATTGGCATGCGCCAGCTGAGTCTTTAAACTCTCAATTTGACTGATTTGTTATTGTTTTTCATCCCTAAGTTTTTTGTTTTCATCAATACTTCGGAATAATGAGCAACCGATGGCCTCATTCTGAGATTTAGCATATCGTTGAGATTCTCTTGCCGCTTCGAGATCCCTTTGCAATTGACCTATAGACTCTGTCACACCCTGTTTTCACTACCACTTTCTGTGTAATGCAAAAATCTAAGCTTTTTAAAACTTTTTCAAAACTATTGTTGTGATTACCATGGTTTTCGTTGTATGCTTGTGTGTTGATCATGTGATGATAAAAACCCCATTCCACAATATTGACTTGTTTCCAAAAACCTTTTTCCTGTTTCTGGTTAAGGTAAAACCCTACTTTGAGTGGCACTACATGCCATTGATAACAAGGAGTGTTCCTACCCAAAGTTGGTGATCTGATTTTTACTTTATTTTAGTGCTCCAAAACCACAAAATAATTATTTTGTGAATTGTTTTCCTAATTTAATAGGATGTCTATTTTTGAGGCCAGAAATGGTATTCCTACATGGAAAAATACTTTTCTACCCTAGAAAAATCTGATTAAAGTTGGAGATGATCACAAGGACATATATTTTCCATACATAAGATTTTAAACCCCTATTTATATTATAATTATTTGAGTAAAACCCTGAAAACAATTTCTGTCTGTTTTGACCTTTTGAAATATTTCCAAAGAAGATATTCTCAATAAAATCCTAGAAACTTTCAGTGGTATCCCTAAGCCATATTTGGTGTCCACAAAAAGTTTCACATTGACCCAAGGTGATTAAGGACCCCAAATAACTGCAAAACCCCTTCTGTCCAGATTAGAGTTGGAGCAACTCTACATGGCAAAGTTTGTCCAATGATGTTGAAACTTTGCAGGAGTGCCTAATACCTCAAATGAGGGTTCCACACTAAAAATGGCATTTGTGGGACTTAGTTTGCCCACACTCTCTTTGGAAGGGACATATGTGGTCAAATGGTGGAGTTTTCAAGTTTACAAAGCTAAACTTGTCCAATGGAGCTCAAACTTGGTGAAACCCCATGTTTTAGCACCAAACCCAAACCTATTAAGTTGCAGCACCAGTGATGGGGTGCAACCACCCCAAACCACTGTCGAGCACCTTCTGACAGATGGGTAAAAGCCCCTTTAAACCATAGCTAAACCCAGCCCCTTTACTCCAAACTCCCAGATTAGGTGGCCAGTATCAATGCCCAGCCCCCGTCAACTAGCCCCTCTCTAGCTCAAAGTGGAAATGCCAAAAAACCCAATCTAAGCTTCAGCTCAAAGCTGACAACAACTGTTTCTCTTGTCTCCCTTGACTAGTTGAAGCTCCCACGGGAGTTCAACGGCTAGCCTCATCCCAGTCGGTGCCTAGGACATGCTAGACACGTCCAAAGCACCTCAGAGCGCACCAGCATGTCGTGGCATGCCAAAACCATGCTCTGGCACGCTACAGGAAGCCACCGAGGTTGGGGGCGACACTCTCGGCCTGTACCAACCTGCCCCGAGGTGTCCAACCTCATCCCCGACAACCCCTCTGCATGGAGCGACCGTCAGGGCCCCTCCTCTCCCGCGCTAGAGCTTGTGCGACGCGTGCCCGCGCGCACTAGTACCAGCCAAGGTTGTGCGGCCACTGATGCTCGACTCCCCTCTCTCTCCCTCTGTTGCAGATGGTTCTTGCAGTCCAAAAACACATCCTGAGACCGTGGTTTCGACCCCAGCTCCTCTCTGCACTCCCATGCGCGCCACAGTGAGTAACCGGCGCTCCCATATCGGCTCACCGTCGCGGGCCTATTTAAAGCCCCCCTCGCTCCAGCACCCCTCAGTCAGCTTCGCCACAACCACTAGCACCTCCCTAGCCACCCCACCAAGCTAGCAGAGCCCCGGTGCTCGAGATCGACCGAGGCCCCTCCGCCTCGGAGCTCCGGTCGATCTCCGGCTACACGACGGCTCGTGCGTTCCTCGACCCACCAAAACACTCCCCTCGACCTCAGGAAGCTTTCCCCCAACTTTCCCAAGCATATCCGTGCCCCTAGCTACCCTCTCGACCACCTCCCGAAACTCCTCCGCTGCGGCCTCCTCATCGTCGGTGAACCCGAGCCCCTCCGTCGTTGTTCCGACCACCAGCAGCTAGGCGGCAACGAGCTGAACCCATTTCTGTCTTCATTGGGGACCGAGGACGTCGGCAGCCTTGCCGGCGTGCTCCTCCTCCTCTCTGGCCAGAGGTAGGAGATGACCCCGACAGCTGTGCCCAAACTGTCGGTGGCCGAACCGCTTCTCCCTCGCTGCCCGTAGCCGCTGACCGCAGGGCCCCGCACGTCAGGTTCAAACCTGACGACGCGCGCGCCTGGGCAGGCTGTTGGCTGGCTTTGGGCCGGCCCAGTTCGAGGCCAAGTTAGGCCAGGGACTATTGCCCAATTTTTCTTTTGTTTAAAAATGGTTTTTCAAAGAATTTTATAAAAATATTTAACTAGTGTAAAAATATAATTTTTCAACTCATATTCTTCTAAAAATATGTAGTATTTAATAAGACCATTGGGTGAATTTTTCAGCAACTATTCTATTTTATAATAATAAAAAGGACTAAAATTGAATAGTTTTGCTTCTGTTTGGTTGATTTTTAAAAATGTTTCTTCATTGGGATCAGAGGCAAATATTTTTAAAAACAGCAACTTAGAGTTATCAGTAATAAACAACATTTTTAAAATGACTTTGTGATCTGTTTTTGAGTGAGCTATTTCTCATTTATTCTTTTTATGATGATAGAAAACCCGTGTGACGAGGGAATCAGAGCGGAAGACCTCGAAGACCCCGCATACCTAGCTGACCAAGACAAGCAACCCTTTGACCATGACTGAGCATATGTTATATTGCATGTTAGTGTAGCAAATATTTCCGTTGCATATGGTCATAAGTGCCGGTAAATCATTGATGTGTTGTTACCGATGGCTCCTCCGGAGCACATGCATAGAGCTTGATCCTACCACCTATGAGGGTCATGCTAGTATCATGTTGACAAGTAAAGCTAGAGTAACAGTAGAATGAGCATGTTGTTGGTATAAAATCAAAGATTTATGAAAACCCTATCGGGTGCCACTAATGCCCGAGGGTGATGATGAGTTAGGTGGCCACTTTTGGTGAAGTGGTGCACTAGGTATTTGTGTGAGTATGGTTTCGGAAATGGGATTAGATTTATGATGTGTCAACCGTCCCAACCTTACATGTACGACCACGTTACCCTTTATGGACGGGGTTTTGTTGATTACTCTGGTCGTTGCTAGCAAAGAGCCACATTACTAGTGGCGGGAGTGATGTGTGGTCACTCTCGTGATGGGATCATGCCAGGTAGGGTGACTATGTCGTTTTTACGTGTTCCAGGCACACCGTTGGTCCCCGCATGGTTGATATTGTCCAGAGTCGGTGCTCATAAGACGTACAACATGTGGGTTGGGTACCAATCGAGTGGACCTGTTCGGCTAGTATCGTTAGGGGAAAGGCATTGATCGGGTTTTTACCTCGAGTATGTTATATACCACGAGTCGTGGATTACACGGAAGTTTCCCGGATCTCATGGGTCCAGCGTACTACCACTACAGAGTGTAAAACTATTCGAATAGCCGTGTCCATGGCCAAGGACAGTTGGGTGGTGCTGCTTAAACTACGTCTAGTTGATTCCGCATAAACCAAGTGTGTGTGAGTTGTGATAAACGGAGTTATTATGAAAGTATTGATATGACCAAGTTTGGTGACTTGGCATATAGGGTGAACCCGGATGGTTCAACCCTCGACAGATATATTGATATCTGTAACCTGTTCTTCAAAAGTAATTCTTTAACTTGATGTATATTCATGATCATTTACTACCATGATGAATGCCACCAAGATGCATGAAATTGTTATCCTTCACTTTCATTGTTCATATCGTGGGCTGCTTGCGAGTACATTCAAAAGTACTCATTGGCTTGCCACTGATAATATTATTGACCATACATGGAAGGACCGGAGTTTGGAGATGAGCACGTCTTCGGAGACGCCCCTGTGAACTAGGACGCTTCCGAGTCAGAATGCGTGTCGGTGTAGGCTTGATGGCATGGGCACCCGCTTAGCCCTATGATTTCCGCTATTAGTTGTATCATTATGATTTGGCCTTAGGCCCCACCTTGTGAACTTGACCATTCGGTCATGTGATATAATAATTCGGTACTTGGATGTAAGACTCTTATTATTCAATATCTGTGTGTTCGGTGAGCATTGATCTCTGGGATCACTGAGCATGTTCATTCGCCAATCTCGACTCGTAAGTCGGGGTCCCCAGAGAGCTGGTATCAGAGCCATCCTGACTATTGGAAGCCTTAGGTAGCATGGATGATAGCCGAGACGACTAGTGCACATCGAGCATAACCAGAGATTCTGCACCCACTTAAAATTTTCTAACCTTCTCCTCTACATCTTGTAGATGGTCGTCGTACCTGAGACGCTTCTCAGGACGGGCTTTCCTCTACTTTTGAGTGATAGCCTTGAGAAGTGTCAAGTACGATGCATGCCCATCTTCCTCTACCACGAGCACTGGGTCAACGCCGACACCAAGGAATATAACGTGGACGTGATAGTGAAGGCTAATGACTCCCCAACTAGCTGGTTGTTTGTAGGACCACACATGGAGGATCTGATGTTGGCAGTGGAGACAGCAGCACAAGAGGCGCTCATGTGACTCCACGACATCCTTCCCGAGATGGCTAACGAGCCAGCTAATCGTCACCTACCCTTCATTAAGGATGGGATAGACGGGAGTTGGACACTCAACCCATCTTCTGAGGACGGGACGCCACTAAGGTTTTAGACCTACTTCAGTCTCTCCTCCGACACTTTGACGCACCTTTTGATCAAGGAGTCAACCAAGATTTGCCAAGAACTGCATCAAGTCAAGGATCTACTCCACCTGGAGAAGATGAATAAGCACAAGGTGAAGAAGGAAGGAGCACCCTAGGGACAGTCTTACATCGCTTTCTGAGGAGGAATACCACCGCTTCAGGCCACTCCACTTCAGAGAGCCACCTGACCGCGCAAGAGTACACCGAACTCTTCACTACCTCGCCAACCAAGAGACGCCGTGATGGACTGATGACCCACAAGTATACGGGATCAATCGTAGTCCTTTTGATAAGTAAGAGTGTCGAACCCAACGAGGATCAGAAGGACCTGACAAGTGGTTTTCCGCAAGGAAAAATCTGCAAGCACTGAAATTGTCGGTAACAAGTGATTGTGTGGTGAGATGATTCGTAGCAAGCAACAAGTAACAAAAGTAGCAACGATGCAGCAAAGTGGCCCAATCCCTTTTATAGCAAGGGACAAGCCTGGACAAAGTCTTATAGGAGGAAAAACGCTCCCGAGGACACACGGGAATTTCTGTCATGCTAGTTTCATCATGTTCATATGATTCGCGTTCGTTACTTTGATAGTTTGATATGTGGGTGTGATATGTCTCCAATGTATCTATAATTTTTCATGGTTCCATGCTATTATCTTGTCAACTTTGGATGTTTTATATGCATGAATATGCTATTTTATATCTTTTTTTGGACTAACCTATTAACTCAGTGCCAAGTGTCAGTTTCTGTTTTTTCCGTGTTTTTGGCCCATTTTCACACGGAGTCCAAATGGAATGAAACTTTACGATTATTTTTTTGGACCAAAAGAGACCCCCAAAGCTTTGGGAGAAGGCCAGATGGGCCACGAGGGAGTCACAAGCCCTCATGCCGCCAACCCCCGATGGTGGCGAGCAGGCTTGTGACCTCCTCGTAGGCCCAACTGACGCAATTCCACTGCCATAAATTGCTATAAATTCAGAAACCCCCAGAAACAAACCTAGAATGGGAGTTCCGCTGCCGCAAGCCTCTATAGCCACCAAAAACCAATCTGGAGCCCGTTCCGGCACCCTGTCGGAGGGGGAATCCATCTCCGGTGGCCATCTTCATCATCCCGTCGATCTCCATGACGAGGAGGGAGTAGTTCTCCCTCGGGGCTGAGGGTATGTACTAGTAGCTATGTGTTTGATCTCTCTCTCTCGTGTTCTTGAGATGTCTTGATCTCGATGTACCATGGGCTTTGCTACTATAGTTGGATCTTATGATGTTCTTCCGCCTCTCCCTCTTGTAATGAATTGAGTTTCCCCTTTGGAGTTATCTTATCGGATTGAGTCTTTGAGAACACTTGATGTATGTCTTGCACGTGTCCATCTGTTGTGATCAACTTGCGGGTTTGTGACAATTGGGAACCTATGCATATGGGTTGGCACACGTGGATTCATGTGAGTACTCGATGTATGTTTTGGTGATCAACTTGCGGGTTCGTGACATTAGGAACCTATGCACAGGGGTTGGCACACGTTTTGACTCTCTGGTAGAAACTTTGGGGCACTCTTTGAAGTTCTATGTGTTGGTTGAATAGATGATTCTGAGATTGTGTGATGCATATCGTATAATCATGCCAATGGATACTTGAGGTGACAATGGAGTATCTAGGTGACATTAGGGTCTTGGTTGATATGTATCTTAAGGTGTTATTCTAGTACGAACTCTATGATAGATCGATCAGAAAGAATAACTTTGTGGTGGTTTCGTACCCGACAATAATCTCTTCGTTTGTTCCCCGCTATTAGTGACTTTGGAGTGACTCTTTGTCGCATGTTGAGGGCTAGTTATATGATCCAATTATGTTATCATTGTTGACAGAACTTCACTAGTGAAAGTATGAACCCTAGGCCTTGTTTCCACGCATTGCAATACCGTCCGTGCTCACTTTTGCCATTTGTTACCTTGCTGTTTTTGTAATTGGAGATTACAAAAACCTATATCTACCATCCATATTGCACTTGTATCACCATCTCTTCGTCGAACTAGTGCACCTATACAACTTACCATTGTATTAGGTGTGTTGGGGACACAAGAGACTCTTTGTTATTTGGTTGCAGGGTTGCTTGAGATAGACCATCTTCATCCTATGCCTCCCGCGGATTGATAAACCTTAGGTCACCCACTTGAGGAAAATTAATACTGTCCTACAACCCTCTGCACTTGGAGGCCCAACAACGTCTACAAGGAGAAGGTTACGTAGTAGACATCAGGGTGGACCGGTCATACGTCTCCGTCGTATCTATAATTTTTGATTGTTTCTTGCCAATATTCTACAACTTTCATATACTTTTTTCAACTTTTTATACTATTTTTGGGACTAACATATTGATTCAGTGCCCAGTGCCAGTTCCTGTTCGTTTTATGTTTTTTGTTTCGCGGAATATCCATACCAAACGAAGTCCAAATGTAATAAAAACTTACGGGATTTTTTTTGGAATATTTATGATTATTGGGAAGAAGAATCAACGCGAGGCGATGCACGGAGGGCCCACAAGCCCTGTAGCCGTCACCAGGAGGTACGGTGGCGGCTGGGAGGCTTGTGGACACTCCTTAAGGCGGTTGGAGCCCTTCTTTCGCCGCAAGAAAGCAAATATCCGGAAGAAAATCGTGTTAAAATTTCAGCCCAATCGGAATTACGGATCTCCGGGAATTTAAGAAACGGGGAAACGCAGAATCTGGGAGCGCAGAAACAGAAGGACACAGAGAGAGAGAGATCCAATCTCGGAGGGGATCTCGCCCCTCCGCCGCCATGGAGACCATGGACCAGAGGGGAAACCCTTCTCCCATCTTGGGAGGAGGTCAAGGAAGAATAAGAAGGAGGGGGGCTCTCTCCCCCTCTCTCCCGGCAGCATCGGAACGCCGCCCGGGACATCATCGTGTGACGGCGATCTACACCAACACCTCCGTCATCTTCACCAACATCTCCATCATCTTCCCCCATCTATATTCAGCTGTTCACTCTCCTGCAACCTGTTGTACCCTCTACTTGAACATGGTGCTTTATGCTACATATTATTATCCAATGATGTGTTGCTATCCTATCATGTCTGAGTAGATTATCATTGTCCTATCGGTGATTGATGAATTGCTATGGTTGGTTTAATTTGCTTGTGGTTATGTTGATGTCCTTTGGTGCCCATCATATGATAGCGCGCGTGGATCACACCATAGGGTAAGTTGTATGTTGATAGGACTATGTATTGGCAGGCTAGAGTGACAGAAGCTTCAAACCTAGCATAGAAATTGATGCATATGGGATTGGAGGGGGACCAATATATCTTATTGCTATGGTTGGGTTTTACCTTAATGAACGTTCGTAGTTGCGGACGCTTTATAATAGTTCCAATCATAAGTGCATAGAATTCCAAGTAAGGGATGACATGCTAGCAGAGGCCTCTCCCACATGATACTTGCTATCGATCTAGTAACGTAGTCAATTGCTTAGGGACAATTCCGCAACTCCTACCACCACTTTTCCACACTCGTTAGACACTCGTATTCGTTTCTTTTTCTAACCAGCCCCTAGTTTTATTTTCGTGTTCTTTACTTTCTTGCATGCCTATCCTATCACCCCTACAAAGTACTTCTAGTTTCATACTTATTCTAGGTAAAGCGAACGTAAAGTGTGCATAGAGTTGTATCGGTGGTCGATAGAACTTGAGGGAGTATTTGTCCTACCTTTAGATCCTCGTTGTGTTCGACACTCTTACTTATCGAGAAAGGCTAAAATTGATCCCCTATACTTGTGGGTTATCAACCGGCGCTTGGGTACTGCCCTTACTTGGACAAGCATTCCACTTATGATTAACCCCTCTCGCAAGCATCCGCAACTACGAAAGAAGAATTAAGACAACGTCTAACCATAGCATTAAACTATGGGTCCAAATCAGCCCCTTACGAAGTAATGCATAAACTAGGGTTTAAGCTTCTGTCACTCTAGCAACCCATCATCTACTTCCTACTTCCCAATGCCTTCCTCTAGGCCCAAATAATGATGAAGTGTTATGTAGTCGAAGTTCACATAACACCACTAGAGGAAAAACAACATACAACATGTCAAAATACCGTACGAATACGAAATTCACATTACTATCATTAGCATGACTTATCCCATGTCCTCAGGAACAAAAGTAACTACTCACAAAGCATAATCATAATCATGATCAGAGAGGTAATGAGTAGCTTCAAGGATCTGAACATAATCTCTTCCACCAAATAATCCAACTAGCATCAACTACGAAGAGTAATCAACACTACTAGCGACCTTACAAGTACCAATCGGAGTCGCGAGATGGAGATTGGTTACAAGTGATGAACTACCGTTTGGAGATGAGATGGTGCTGATGAAGATGTTGATGGAGATGAATCCCCTCCGACGAGAGGAGTGTTGGTTATGACGATGGCGACGATTTCCCCCTCCGGAGGGAAGTTTCCCCGGCAGGATCGTCCTGCCGGAGCTCTAGATTGGTTCTGCTCAAGTTCCGCCTCATGGCGGCGGCGAAACCATGAAAAAGCTCCTCTTTTATTTTTTCCTCGACAAAACCCTTCATATAGCAAAAGAGGGGGGCCAGTGGGCCAGTGGGCTGCCCACAAGCCCTCATGGCGGGGCCTGGGGGGGTGGCCGCGCCGTGCAGGCTTCTGGGCACCCCCTGGTGCCCCTCTGGCACTTCTTCGGCCCATTATTTTTGATAAATCAGGAAAAAATCCTCGTTGATTTTTACGGCGTTTGGAGTTGCGCAGAATAGGTATCTCAACTTTGCTCCACTTTCAGGCCAGAATTCCAGTTGCTGGTATTGTCTCTCTTCATGTAAACTTTGCAAAATAAGAGAGAAAAGGCATAAGAATAGTACCGTGAAGTGAAATAACAGCCAAAGAAGCGATAAATATCAACATGAAAACATGATGCAAAATGGACGTATCAACTCCCCCAAGCTTAGACCTCGCTTGTCCTCAAGCGAAAGCCGAGCTCAATAAATATGTCCACGTGTTTAGGGAGAGAGGTGTTGACAAAACAAGATACAAACATGCATGCATCATGATCAAGATCAGAACAGCAATACAAACATATAATCTCTCCTGCTAAAGTGACAATTCCTTCACAAAGTAAAGCATGGATCAAGAACCTTACCGAGAAGTAACAACCGATAGCCTTTAGTCATTGAAGCAATTGCAATTTATCACAACATCAGAAAGAGTCAGATAAGAGCTTGTAAAGCAAATCCACATACTCAATCATTCTTTCGTTCTCTACAATTGCTACAACTCACGTGGTACTCATGAGATCAAAGTTTCAGCTGGACATAGAGAAAGATAGGGGCATATAGTTTTGCCTCCCAACTTCTTACCTCAAGGGTAATGTCAACAATAATAATTCATGAATGCCTGCCTCCAAGTTGACATATGAATATAGATCTTTCCCAAGCATGTGACGGTAGCCAAGACAAAGGCAAAATAAGGAATTGGTGAAAATCACCATGACTCTTTCAAGGGCAAAAAGTAAAGGTACACGATAGGCCCTTCACAGAGGGAAGCAGAGGTTGTCATGCGCTTTTGAGGTTTGGATGCGTGTCCCCTTAGTGCGGAGGAACGTCACTTCATATTGCCCCCTGTGATAAAGAACTTTATTATGTAGTCTGTCGCTTTTATGCCTTCCTCATCACAGGTTTGTACAAAGCTTATTTTCCACACACTAATAGATCATACATATTAGAGAGCAATTTTTATTGCTTGCACCGATGACAACTTACTTGGGGGATCTAATTGAATCCATAGGTAGGTATGGTGGACTCACATGGCAAAACTGGTTTGAAGGTTTATGGATGCACAAGTAGTATCTCTACTTGGTGCGGGAGGTTTTGGCTAATATGAGGTGGAAGCAATCATCACATGCTATGGGATCTCTAATCATATAACATTCTTCAGAGCCAAGCAAACACAATCCATTACGTCGTCTTCTTTGTCCAACATCTACTTTTAGGCATTCAATAGTTTGGTGAGTGTTCACAATCATACATGGTGTCAGAGATGATATATTTATATGTGAACCTCTCCTTCTTTATCACTTCCTATTAATTACAACAATGACCAAGGTCTACGTTTTCCTACCCTTAACAAGTTTCAATCCTCATTCTTTTTATATGTGAATCCATCACTTCTCATATGATCATTACATGATCTTTCATGCTTTTGTTCTATTCTCACTCTTTTGATTATGTCAAGAGGCAAAGCCCTTCAACTAAGACACTATTTATTATATGGCTCACGAGCAAGAATACATCGGGGGTGACACAAAGCAAAACTCAAGACTAAAACACTAAGACTTTTAAACTACTAGAAAAAAGAAAACTTAAAAGGAAAACTAAAACAAAGGAAAGGCAAAAGATGTTATGGTGATACGATACCGGGGCAACTCCCCCAAGCTTGGCACAAGCCAAGGGGATTGCCCATACCAATGCTCAGTTGTCTTCCTTTGGTGGTGATGATGGTGGAGTTATTGAAGCGGTCTTGAGCTTATCTAATTTCCACTTAAGCATAAATTTCTGCTCCCTCAGATCATCATTTTCCTCCTCAAGCTTCAACACTCTTTGGCATAGCTCCTGCTTACTCTCCTGCAAGAAACGAGAGTCCAGAGAGGAAACCTGCATAGTTCCTGCTTACTCTCCCACAAAGCTCTCACCCTCTGAATCCTGAGAAGACATCTTGACCTAGATCTGCGGCAAAAAATAGGCTCGAAACGAAAAACAGAGGAAATCTGCGTGATGCAGAGGTCAGAACAAACAAAAGTATATAGAATGATTTTTTTCCAGACCAGAAGGAGTCCCCTGCAGGAAACCGGAGTCCAGGAGGCGCACGAGGTGGCCACAAGCCATCACGGCGCGGCCAGGGGGTGGGCCTGCGCCGTGCAGGCTTGTCCCCTCCTCGCCCACTATCCGGACTTCTTCCAATTTTTGTATTTTTTCAAAAATTCCAAAACAGAGAAAATTTCCTACTGGAAAAGTTTTGGACTCTGTTTTCTTACCGAATCACATACCTCTTCGTTTTTGGAGTCTGAAACAGGCTGATAAATATCCCTTAGGTATTCTTCCGGAGTTATGGTATTGATGATATTGCTTTCAACATTTATGGGAGTACCTGAGATATAATGCTTGATTCTCTGCCCATTTACCACTCTCGGACAATTACCTTCCGTGTTGTTGATCTTGATAGCACTGGAACGATATACTTCCTCAACAACATAGGGCCTTCCCATTTAGAGAGAAGCTTGCCTGCAAAGAATTTTAAACGAGAGTTATATAGCAAGACATAATCACCTACATTGAACTCACGCTTTTATATCCTCTTATCATGCCACCTCTTAACCTTCTCTTTGAACAGCTTGGCATTCTCATATGCCTGAGTTCTCCACTCATCAAGCGAGCTAATGTCAAATAACCTCTTCTCACCGGCAAGTTTGAAATCAAAGTTGAGCTCTTTGATTGCCCAATAAGCTTTATGCTCTAGCTCAAGAGGTAAATGACATGCTTGACCGTACACCATTTTGTATGGAGACATGCCCATGGGATTCTTATAGCCAGTTCTATAAGCCCACAGTGCATCATCTAGCTTCTTAGACCAATTCTTCCTAGACCCGTTGACAGTCTTTTGCAGAATCAGTTTAATCTCTCTATTACTTAGCTCTACTTGACCAATGGACTGAGGGTGATAGGGAGACACAATTCTATGGTTGACATCGTACTTAGCAAGCGTTTTACGGAAAGCACCATGAATGAAGTGTGAACCACCGTCAATCATTAGATATCTAGGGACTCCAAATCTAGGGAAGATAACTTCTTTCAGCATCTTGATAGAAGTGTTGTGATCAACACTACTAGTGGGGATAGCTTCTACACACTTAGTGACGTAATCAACATCAACTAAGATGTGAGTATACCCGTTGGATTTGGGAAAAGGTGTGGGGACCCCGACTAGCCGGTCGAGATTGCCGTGCCCAGTGATCCCAAGGATCAATGCTCACTGAACACTGATACTGAATAATAGAGTCTTACATCCATACATACCATTTGATACAATAAATGACCACTTCGGTCGAGTTTTACATACACAGGGCCTTAAAGGCCAAACACCAAACTAGACCAATAGCGGAAATATTGGTTGAAAGCGTCAACCCATGCCATCAGCCTTAACCTACAGGCATTCTCACTGGGAAGCATCCTAGCCCGCAAGAACGTCACCGAGTTTATCTTCACCACGTCCTGCCTTTCACACCTGGTCAATGAAATAATCAGTGGCAAGCCAATGAGTACTTTGAATGTACTCGCAAACAACCCATGATACGAACAATGAAAGTGAAGGATAACAGTATCATGCATCTTTAGTATAATTCATCTGGGTGGGATGATCATGTATATGCATCAGGTTAAAGAATAACTTTTGAAGAACAGGTTACAGATATCGACATATCTGCTAAGGGTTGAACCATCCGGGTTCACCCTATATGCCAAGTCATCGGACTTGTCATAACCTCAAGGTATTAATGAGGGCTAAACCATTCGGGTTTACCCTATATGCCAAGTCATCGGACTTGATCATATTATTGTGATTATCATGATTATAGAAAACATCTTTTTAACACCACACACACACACACTTGGTTTATGCGGAAACTCAGGACGTAGTTTAAGCAGCACCACCCAACTGTCCTTGACCGTGGACACGGCTATTCGAATAGTTTACACTCTGCAGAGGTAGTACGCTGGACCCACGAGAAACGGAATACTTCCGTGTCATCCACGACTCGCGGTATATCACATATACCCGAGGTAAGTATCCGATCATCATCTTTCCCCTGACGATACTAGACAAAGAGATCCACTCGATTGGTACCCAGCCCACATGTTGTACGTCTTATGAGCATCGACTCTGGACTGTAACAACCATGCAGGGACCAACGGTGTGCCTGGAACTCATAATAATGGCATAGTCGTCCTACCTGGCACGACCCCATCACGACAGTGACACCGATCACTCCCGCCACTAGTAATGTGGCTCTTTGCTTGCACCGACCAGAGTATTCAACAAAGCCCCGTCCCATAAAGGGGTATCGTGGTCGTACTGGGTAAGGTCGGGACGGTCGACACATCATAAATATAATCCATTTCCGAAACCATACTCACACCAAAATCACCGGTGCATCACTTCACCAAAAGTGATCACCAACTCATCATCACCCTCGGGCATGAGTGGCACCCGACGGGGTTTTCATAAACACTTTATTTAACTCATCATTATGCTCATGATAAAATGCTCTTATATAATTACTTGTCCACATGATATGCCTTAACATTACTTGTCATCATGATAATATCGTGACCTTCACGGTCAAGCTCAATGCAATGATTATACTATACTAGTCAACATGGAAGTAGCAAGATCCTCGTAGATGGTAAGATCAAGCTCATCATGTTTGTGCTCCGAGGAGCTATGTGAATATTACTACTATAATGCAAGGGCTTCGAAGAAGCCTTCGGTATCATCACATCGGTGATGAACCGGCATCATGATTACATGCAACGGAAAATACTTGTTATTCTAGCATGCATCATTTTATTTACTTAAGTCATGGCAAAAGGCATGCTTGCCTTGCTCACGTAAGTTCTCGGGGTCTTCGAGGTCTTCCGCTCCGTCCCCGAGTACTCCGTCTACCGTCAACTACGTCGGAAATATCCATAGTAAGCCACACATCTAGCAGGATAAAAGTGCTCTATAAATAGAAGTTATATTTTCTTGGACCTCTCTGGTCATAAGAAAAATACCTGAAGCTTGATATAGGATATTTGGGTCATCAGTGATTTTTGAATGGATGGAAAGAGCAATAGGTGGCCATTGAATAAGCCAACAGAAATCTTTCTGTTAAAAATGAGTGGAGGCACTCATTTAACACAGAAGGTTTTTAGAAATATTTAGGAAGTGGTGTCACTGGATTTGGAGTTGAAATGAATTTACTAGGAAGTTTCTAATGTGGGATAAATAGCAATAGGGAGCTATTTATTATAAGCAACAGAAATAAGTCACACAAAAATGTTGACTAGGGTTCTAAAAATGAAGAGTGATTTTAGAAGGCTCTGGGAATTGGAATCACTCCATTTGGAGTTGATCTGAAGCCTATGGCATTTTTGAAAGATTGAGTTTTCAATGTCTAGATTGACATTTGAAAAATAACACAACAGGAAAAGTGCTTGGAAAAATGTGCAAGGCACAGATATGGATAGAGCTTGAATTTAGAAACCTGCAGAAATTTGAATCAAGCAAATTCGAGTTAGAATGGATTTGCTACTGATTTCACAAGTTCCACAAAAGGGAAAAATGCAGAAAGGAGTTCCACTTAGGAGTTATGTTGCGCTCATGACGTTAGAAAAAGAGATGGGCCGGGCCGGCTGCGCAGGCCGCCTGGGAGGCTGCTGACGTCGAACGCGCACTCCCTCTAATGCGCCTTCACGCGAGGGAGACGTCAACGGCCAGGGGCGTGGCCACTTAACTACGCGGGCCCAGCCTTTGTTCCGCTTACAGGCGGGCCCCACTCGCCATGGCTTTCTTCTTCCTCCCGCTCAAGCTGGGAGTGGCGGGAGACAAATTCAGGGCGCTGCCGGTGCTCGCCCTTAGTGGCTCCGGCCACCGTTGACGACGCCGCCGGCACCAGCACCCTCGGGGGAGTCCTCCCGCACCCACCTGGGAAGATCCAAGGCGCTGGGGAGGCCGGCACAAGCGCGCCCGCGACCGAGGTGGAGAGTGGCGATTGCGGCCGCGGGGAGGGGCGCTCCGGCCACCTGAAGGGGAAGCGAAGGAGGGGCAGACTGCGGCGGTCTGGGATGCCCCTGGGGGTAGCTAGATGGGAGGGGGAAGCTGCGCAAGCTTCGGACGCGAGCTTGGTCGCAATCAGCCACGACAGCCATGGAAGAAGAGGAGGGACAGAGAACTGGAGGGGAGATGGAGCTCGAGGGTGGCTGCAGGGAGAGAGCGAGAGGGTTTGGAGGCTCAGGGCGCTCGGGGGGAAGCCATATGGAGAGGGGGAAGAGGAGAGAGCTCAGGAGCTCTCTGGAGCTCTGAGAGCACGGGGTAGACAAGCATGCCAGTAGGGTTTGGAGGGTAGCTAATGGATGGAGATGGCTTGAACGGTCAAGGGGATGCTCTGGGACATGCTGGGACATACTGCAGCTACGGGACACGAGCTAGAGAACAAGAAAACGGCACAGAGCACCATTAGTGCAGGCCAGAGTGGTGGTCACCACCCCACCTGGTGTCCTGGGGCACCCCTTGGCCAGGCCAAGGTGTCAATCATGCAAGGCATGCTTGCCACGATGCACTGGAGGAGTTTGGAGGCATCTGGGGCTGGCTAGGTGGGGTTTTGACTGCTGTTAAGTTTGCAACAACAAACTTAGGATGGGTGGACTGGGCACTTACTTGAGAGATAATGGAATAAGAGCATGTCTAGCACTCTTGTCTATAGCAGGACTACAAGACTGCAAAGTTGCAGCTCCAGAAAACAAATGTAGCTAGTACTTGCTGTACAAAGCCACATTTCAGCCAAAAATGGACTTGAAGAGGTGCTGCTCATATTTTCCACATGAGCATGTCATTAATTGATTTGAAATGATGCATTGGCACACAAGGGAGGCTCTGGAAATAATTTGGGGTCTTGGGCCAAGCAGAAGTAATACAAGAGGGTAAAAACAGTGGTTCCATGGGTAAAAATGAGAGAAGTTACAAAGAGACCTTCTCCAATAATTGACCAGTGGCCATGGGAATGTTACTGGAGGTGAAATGTAACTATGTGAGGCTGTGGTAGAAATTTGAGCTCAAGGGTAAAAGTAGAAGGGGCAATAGAAACCAAATTAGTGAGTACACACAAGGTGTTTGATCTGTGTTTAGGCTACCATATGGATTCCAATGGCTATGAAACTTAACAGGATCAAATAATAGATGAAAATAGGCTTGCACACCAAATTTGGGATTTGCTGGATAAGTTTTCCAATGTAGACTTGAAAAACCCTAGATATGGGCAGAAATGGGTTTCTGCTTAGAACCCTATTCAAATAAATTCCCACAAATCCAATATTTGGTGTAGGGGCATTATTTGAGCATTAAGGCATGCACAAAAAGTTTGAGGTCAATTGGACAAATTTTATAATGTAAAGTTTGTCAAAGTCAGAAATCAACAGAGAGGGTTTTGAGGGTTTTAGAACAAGTTCCTCTATTCTCCTTGGTGTACCACTTGGTGTGGATGCCTCATTGGAGTACTGGAACATGGCCACCAAATTTGAGCAAAATTGGAAATACTTCACAATGTAAAGTTGCTCAAATTTGATTCTGGACAGATAGGGTTTTAGAGTGATTAGGGGAGCCAAATCAACTTGGATTGAAATAAAACTTGGCAAGATCATCAATAATATCATATATGACATGCTAGAATTTTACTCGAATTTATTGAGAATATTTCTTATAGAAATATTCCAAAAGCTTGAAATAGACAGGAATGGTTTTGGAGGGGGTTTGCCCAATATTTTGAACATGACCATCTGTTGAAACTCATATATATGGAATAATTATATCCACTGAGTTTCCCAAAATTTTCTTAAATATTTTGAAAGCAATAAAAATAACTTCCCTTCACAAGAGACCATTTCTGGCCTTATAGAAGGGCTTTTAAATAAAATACTAAAATAACTTTTAAAATAATAATATGATGGTTTTTGGAAGTCATTTTGATAATGGTTTTAAATAAAACAATTGGTGCAAAAAGAAACTCCCTAATTTGAGGACTTGTAGTGCAAACCTCATCTCAGGGGTTTAAAAGTTTAATTCAAAGAAAAGCTTTTTGGTGAAAATAATATTTGGTAAAACAGATATTTTTCCTAAACACATGGTATGATCAATTAGGAAGGAGATCATGGGATGAGAAGATGATTAGGAGAGTGGCAAGAATAAATGGGGATCAGTCACATGCAAAACAAACAGACAGACAATAGTCACTCCAAGCATCACAAACATTCACAAAAAATTTAATTGGTCCTAAATTTTGAAACAAATTACTTAGTCAGGAAAGCCAAAATTTGGGGTGTGACAAAAGGTCCCATATAATCAAAGCCCCAGACGTCAAATGTTTCATTGACAAGTGAATAGTTCATAGGCATTTCCTGACGTTTGCTAATATTACCTATTCTTTGACATTCGTCACAAGACAAGACAAACTTACGTGCATGCTTGAAGAGAGTGGGCCAATAGAAACCTGATTGCAATACCTTGTGTGCAGTTCTATCTCCCGCATGGTGTCCTCCGTAGACCTCGGAGTGACACTTCTGTAGGATCTATCCCTGTTCATGTTAAGGTACACAACATCTAATAACACCATCTACTCCTTCCTTATAAAGGTAGGATCATCCCAAAAGTAATGTCTCAAGTCAAAGAAGAATTTCTTCTTTTGCTGGTACGTGAAACTAGGTGGTATATATTTGGCAACGATATAGTTCGCATAATCAGCATACCATGGTGCACTACGTGAAGCATTGATGACATTCAATTGCTCATCAGGAAAGCTATCATCAATAGGTTGTGGGTCATCAAGAACGTTCTCCAACCTAGACAAGTTATCTGCTACTCGGTTATCAACACCCTTTCTGTCGACAATGTGCAAATCAAATTCTTGTTGCAAGAGAACCCATCTCATAAGTCTAGGTTTAGCGTCCTTCTTCTCCATGAGGTACTTGATAGCAGCGTGATCAGTGTGAATAGTGACTTTGGAATCAACTATGTAAGACCTGAACTTTTAACATGCAAACACGAGTGCTAAGAATTCCTTTTCCGTAGTAGCATAGTTTCTCTGGGCACTGTCTAGAGTTTTACTAGCGTAGTGAATAACATTCAACTTCTTATCAACTCTTTGCCCTAGAACAGCACCAACAGCATAATCACTAGCATCACACATGATCTCAAAGGGCAAGTTCCAATCAAGTGGTTGAACAATAGGTGCAGCTGTCAAAGCCCTCTTAAGTATTTCGAAGGCTTCCTCACAATCATCGTAAAAAACAAAAGGAATATCCTTTTGCAAGAGATTGGTAAGAGGCCTAGAAATCTTAGAGAAGTCTTTAATGAACCTTCTATAAAAACTAGCATGACCAAGGAAACTTCTTATCCTTTGATATCTGTGGGGTATGGCATTTTCTCGATTGCATCAACCTTAGCCTTGTCAACTTCAATACCTCTTTCAGAAATTTTATGTCCTAAGACGATGCCTTCATTAACCATAAAGTGGCACTTCTCCCAATTCAAGACAAGATTGGTGTCTTTACATCTCTGTAAGACTCGATCAAGGTTGCTGAGGCAATCGTCAAAGGAAGACCTGTAAAAGGAGAAGTCATCCATGAAAACCTCGACAATCTTTTCAAAAAAGTCAGAGAATATAGCCATCATACATCTTTGAAAGGTGGTAGGTGCATTACATAAACCAAAAGGCATACGTCTATAGGCAAAGGTATCGAAAGGGTAGGTGAAAGTGGTTTTCTCCTGATCAGATTGTGCAACTGGTATTTGGGAGAAACCAGAATAACCGTCTAGAAAGCAGAAGTGTGTGTGTTTGGATAGCCTTTCTAGCATTTGGTCGATAAAAGGCAAAGGGTAATGATCTTTCCTAGTGGCCTTATTCAACTACCTAAAATCAATCACCATCCTATAGCGAGTAATAATCCTCTGTGGGATCAACTCTTCCTTATCATTAGGGACAACGGTAATGCCTCCCTTCTTAGGGATGCAATGCACCGGACTCACTGATATATCTCCATCGTATCTACTTTTCGAAACTCTTTTGCCCTTGTTTTGGACTCTAATTTGCATGATTTGAATGGAACTAACCTGGACTGACGCTTTTTTCAACAGAATTGCCTTGGTGTTATTTTTGTGCAGAAATCAAAGTTCTCCAAACGTCCTAAAAATTTACGGGGAGCAGTTTTGGAAAATATGAAAAATATCTGCGCCAAGTTCCACCTGAGGGGGTGGGCCAGTGGGCCACAAGCCCTAACTCCGCCACCACCCCCCTGCTGGCGGTGGGCAGGCTTGTGGGGCCCACACGGCTCAATCGCCCCCAACCTCAAGTCTATAAGTTCACTTTCGTCCTAGAAAAAAATAAGAAGAGAAGTTTTCGTCGCGTTTACGGTACGGAGGCTCCGCCACCACCTGTTCTTCATCTGGAGGGCAGATCTAGAGTCCGTCTTGGGCTCCGGAGAGGGAAAATCGTCGCCATCGTCATCATCAACCTTCTTCCCTCTCCAATTCCATGAAGCTCTTCGTCGTTCGTGAGTAATCTATTCGTAGGCTCGCTGGGCGGTGATGAGTAGGATGAGATCTGTCATGTAATCGAGTTAGTTTTGATGGGGATTGATGCCTTGTATCCACTATGTTCTGAGATTGATGTTGCTACTACTTTGCCATGCTTAATGCTTGTCACTAGGGCCCGAGTGCCATGATTTCAGATCTGAAATTATAATGTGTCACCAATATATGTGTGTTTTAGATCCGATCTTGCAAGTTGTAGTTACCTACTATGTGTTATGATCCGGCAACCCCAGAGTGACAATAACCGGAACCACTCCCGCTGATGACCATAGTTTCAGGAGTTCATGTGTTCACCAAGTGCTACTGCGTTGGTCCGGTTCTTTATTAAAAGGAGAACCTTAATATCCCGTAGTTTCCTTTTGGACCCCGCTGCCATGGGAGGGATGGACAATAGATGTCATGCAAGTTCTTTTCCCTAAGCACGTATGACGACACACGGAATGCATGCCTACATCACATTGACGAACGGGAGCTAGCCACATATCTGTCCGTGTTATAAGTATTGCATGATGAATATCATCCAAACAAATCACCGACCCATTGCCTACGAGTTTGTCCTACTGTTACTTGCTGCTGCTGTTACTACTATTGCTACTGCTGTTACTTGTCTTGCTCTGCTGTTACTACTGTTGCTACTGCTATTACTTCTCTTGCTCTGCTGCTACTGTTAATACTTGCTACTGCGATCACTACTGTTGTTCCTTTCTGCTGCTATTGCTCGTTACACTACTGCTACCTGCTACAATCTTGATTCGCTTGTCATTGACGGGAACTGACAAATTCCGTCAACGAGGCAACTTGGCGCCATTGATATAATCGTTAGGAATAGTCTGCCGTCAGCAGATCATTTCTCACACCGTTGTTATCATATTACTTTGTTGTTACTACTTTGCTTGCAGATACTAATCTTTCAGGTGTGGTCGAATCTGACAAATTCAGCTGCTAATAATCGAGAGTATTCTCTCACCTCCTGTCTGGCTTATCAACAAGTTGGGTCGAATACTCTACCCTCGAAAACTGCTACGATCCCACGTGCTGGTGGGCATCAACAACATTCTTCTAGTTTCGATTGCCGGAGAGTGCTAGCAGCATTCTTCTGGTGCCGTTGCAAGGGGAAGAACAATTGACATCACTCACCCAATCGCTGTGAGCAACATTATAGATAATACCCGCTTCCAGGAGCTTTAGTATTTAGATCTTACCATGTTCGGCCTTCGCAGCCTCGAGTTATGTTCGGTACATCCCAATATCCTTGGACAACTCCTTATTTTTATCCCTTTTAGCCTAAAAACATGTCAACAAGTGTGCTTAGACCCTCAGATCAGCCATACTGACTGATCAAGGATCGGGGGCTAGTAGCTTGAGATTTGTACACAATTGCAAAACTCTAAATACATACCTTGAGGCTTGTTGACACACGGTTGGTGACTCCCTCAAGTGTTTCTTGGGCGGCTCCGAGGTGCGCATCCATCGAACTCAAGGCATTAAACTCATGTTTAGAAAAATTCAGGATGGCGCACTGATTCTTTTCGATGACGGTGGTTCATTAAACTCTCAACTTTGGATTTGGTAACTGAAACCTCGTCGTGTTCCTCAGGTGGCTGACTTGTGGAAGGGACCTTCAGATTACCCCCTGTTGTTTTTAAGGGTGGTTGTGTTTGGTTCCTATAAAATATGGCAACACGTGTAAATACTTGTCATTGATCGGAGAAGCAATGCTGCAGTGAACTCATTACCTCTTGGCAGGAGGAGCACTCGAAGTGGTCCTTGTAGATGCTTCATGTTTAGAGGACCTACTAATGTTCGGCACGGGCTCGACGGACTCTATATTTATAGGTGTTCGGCGCATGGAGCGATGACCTGTTGGGGTAGGAGTTTCCGCCATAGCAAGAAGGCGTCCTTTACAGGAGGAAGTTTTCTTTTTTTCCCTAGTTGAGGAAGGAGGTATCCTAGGATAATCAGCTATGAGGATAACCTCAGATCCATTAACACTCATCTCAAAAAAGAAACCATCCTCAAAGATAATTGATGCATCCGGATCGTCATGGAATCTTGGATCATCATCCTTGGCATAGTTTTCTGGCTGGGGAGGAGGGGAGTAGCTTTTCTCTACCAAGCGTCTCCATTACTGTTTATGAAAAGTTTCATGGATTCAATCAACGAGGGATCATTGTAAATAAAAATCCGAATAAAGGGCAATAAAGCTATACTAACCCATTCGATAAGGTTATGACTTGAGCATCCTTCCTTGGTGTTCAAACTGATAAAATCCCCTTTTTCTCCTTTGCAAAGGTTGGCTAAGATGGCAGCCAATGCTGCTGGACTCGCAGGATCCTCCTGCTTGAACTGAGTGGCATCACTTGAATCATTATATTACCACATGGCGATGGGACCTTTGTTGAAGAGGTTGAACACATCGATTTATGCCCACGACCATTACATCAATCATGGTAAGCTTAAAATGTGCCAATAGTATTTCCAAGGAAACCAACTGCTTCACCTGTGACCCGTCTTCTTGATAAGGGCTACTCGGGCACCAGTTGAACCACTTCTTAATGAGAGCAGTTGAAAATTCGGGCAGAACCCTACATAGAGAATCAAATAAAGGAACATCTTCGATATAGAAACATTCAGAGGTCCACTCTTCACAGGGTCCCTACCGGATACCCAGTTCCCACTATATGCCATACTTCGGCTCCGCCAACTTTGCAAATAGTCCCTCCCTCAGTTCGGGGGACAAGGCGCAAAAATTTCC
The DNA here is from genome assembly GCF_904849725.1 of Hordeum vulgare subsp. vulgare. Lineage (NCBI taxonomy): Eukaryota > Viridiplantae > Streptophyta > Magnoliopsida > Poales > Poaceae > Hordeum > Hordeum vulgare. The sequence continues at coordinate 97,085,969 of NC_058521.1, read as the reverse complement.
TCTACTAATCAAAATGGGCCTCGCAACCCACAAACATCTCACAGAGAGCAACGTATCCCGAGATGTGGTGGATGGATCTGGGATTAAGGTGGTGGAGTTGGATTCCATTAAACTCCAATAAACCCCATAAAAAGGGGTAAATAGGGAAGCCCAAGCCTCATAAGAGGAATGGAATGAAGCATACTCTCTCCCTCATGTGGGGTGTGGGGAATTTCTCTGTGAAGGCCTTGCCATTGGAGGAGGTTAGCCTGAAGCTGGTAGGTGCCAGATCTGAGTCATGAAAGTACCCCTGCACTTCAAGCTCGCACAGACGAAGGCGTGAGATGGAACAACTGACCCAATCACCTCACAGGGATCCAAGAGGGCACGAGGATTAGCCTGGAGCAGCCTCCATACCTTTGTTTCTCTAGTGTTCTTCTCGACATCTGGAAGGGATGAGGAGCTTTGTTGGGTGCACTGCGGGTTATATAACAAGTAAATTACATGTTTTCTCTTGGGAAGGAACCACCTATTTCTTATTGGCGCGCGTGAATCGAGGAAGTGGTTAACCCTGCGAGGGAAATATTCATTGTTGTGTGCACGACAATGTTTCGTCAATCATGAATGAGGAACAATCCGACCTGGTGTCAGCCGAACATATGGCAGAACTCGCCCCACAAACCAAAGAGTGTGAAAGCGTGAAGATGGCGATCCTAGACTGCAGCATTGGAGGCTAGTTCAGGGGCTATACACGGAGTCTGGTATGAAGGGGTCCTCGGGCCACCTATCCATTCTTATGTAAACTCTAGCACCCATGGTATCTATATAAACCAGGGGACTGTAGTTCATAGAGGGGATTAAGCTCATTACAATTAGGGTTTTAGGACACAACATCCGATCTCGAGACAGATTAATTATGTACTCTGTACTACTTCATAAATACTACAACAACAGGACACAAGGTTTTACCTCTATCAAGAGGACCCGAACCTGGGTAAACATCGTCTCCTTCGTCCCTTGTTATCCATCAATCTAAGATCCATAGTTCGGACCCCCTACTCAAGATCAACCGGTTTTGACACCGATAGTAGGCTCGCTGGATGGTGATGTGGTTTGGATGAGATTGATCATGTGATCGAGTTAAGTCTGATAGGGCTTGATCCCTAGTATCCACTATATTCTGAGATTGATGTTGTTATGACTTTCCTATGCTTAATGCTTGTCACTAGGGCCCGAGTGCCATGATTTCATACCTAAACTTATTATGTTATCCCTTAATATGAAAAGTATTTAGATCTTATCTTGCAAGTTGTATGCACCTATTACGTGTCTTGATCTGCATACCCCTAGGTGACAATAATTGGGATTCTTTTGGATGATTGCCATAGTTTGTGGAGTTCATGTATTCACTATGTGTTAATGCTTTTTTTCTAGTTCTCTATTAAAAGGAGGCCTTAATATCCCTAAGTTTCCAATAGGACCCCACTGCCACCAGAGGATAGGACAAAAGATGTCATGCAATTTCTTATCGCAACACATATGACTATATACGGAATACATGCCTACATTATATTGATGAATTGGAGCTAGTTCTATATCACTCTAATGTGTAACTGTTACATGATTCATGTCATCCATATATCTTCATCATTGATCCATGTGCCTATGCTTTACATGCACTGAATCTTGCTAAGTTACTACTACTACTATTACTGTCACACCTGCTACTCAATTGCTATTGTTACTGTTGTTACCAAAATCTATGAGATCATTGTTATTGTTACTAGTACCTTTTGTTGTGTTACTAAACCTTTGCTGCAGAGAGATATCCCAGCTGTGGTTGGATTGACAACTCATCTGTTAGGGCCTATAAATATTATTTGGCTCCCCTTGTGTCGAATCAATAAATTAGAGTGAAATACTACACGTGAAGACTGTCGTGATCCCCTATACTTGTGGGTTATCACCACGTCACTTGCAAACCTGACCATGGCATCTCCGAATGTGCACTCGAACATTTGTAGGTACTCATCCCACAAATAAGTGGTCATTCCTAATACGGGTCCAACGTATCTATAATTTTTTATTGTTCATTGCTATTATATTATCATTCTAGGATGCTTTTAGGCATTTACTTGCTGATTTATATTATTTTTGAACACTACCCTATTGACCGAGTGCCATTTTTTGCTTTCTGCATGTTTTTGGGTTTTCAGGAATACTATACCAAATGAAGGCCAAATACCCTGAATATTTTTGAAATAAAATCTAGACAAAATAAGGACCTCGAATCTTCGGAAGGAGACAAGAGGCCCCACTGGGTTACGCCAAGCCAAGAGGGCGCGCCCAGGGGGCTGGTTGTGCCATTATGTCTTGGGGCCACCTCACTTGGCCCATGGCCTTCCTCTCCGTCCAATAAATTCACATATTATCTAAAAACCCTAAGGAGCCAGCCAAACACTTTTTCCTCCGTCGCAAGTCTCTGCTCCGTCGTGTGCCCATATGGAGCCATGTTCTGGTGCCTTGTCGGATGGGGATCAATCACGAAGGGCCTATACATCAACCTTGCTGCTCCCGTGGTGATGTGTGATTAGTTCACCATAGACCTACAACTCCATAGTTAGTACCTAGATGGCTATCTCTCTCTCCATGTTCTTCATTGCCATGATCAGTGCGATTCCCATGGTGATCTATCTTATGTCATCACTTTGTGCGAATGCAATGCGTTTGTTGCGATCCATTGAATTGTGGGTTTATGTTCAGATTATTCATGAAATATATTTGAGTCTTTTTTGAATTCTTATATTCATGGTTTTGATATCTTCGTAATTCTCACTGGTCTATTGATTTGCTTTGGCCAACTAGATTGATCTATCTTCAGTCGGAGAGGTGCGTTGTAGTGGGTTCGATCTTGTGGTGCTCAATCCAACTGACAGAAAGGGACATGACACGTATTGTATTGCTTCCACTAAGGGTAAAATAACAGTGTTGATTCATATTAATTGCATTTACTTTGTCTACAGCATGTCATTGTTCTCCAAGCATTACTCTGTTTCACTTAATACTCTAGATGCATGCTGGATAGCGGTTGATGGGTGGAGCAATAGTAGTAGACACAGGCAGGAGTCAGTATACTTTCTCAAAGACGTTATGCCTATATGTAATGATTATTTCCGTGAATAAATAATGCATAACCATGAGCTTTTCTATAAATTTTCCAACAATAATTTGTGTACCCAACGTATGCTTTCTACGAGAAAGAAGCCACTAGCAAAAACTATGGGTCCTGGGTCTATTAAAAATATAAATACAAAAACTCAAAATAGCTTGATGTCATCATTTACTTTTCATTTATATTTTGTTTTATATTTATCAAACTATCCAACTACACTACTTATTACTTGCAAGTTATGAGTCCAAGGAGACTGACAACACTCTTGCCCGCGTTGGGTCCAAGTGTGTGCTCTTTTGTCTGTAGGAGCTGAAGATGGAAAATTGTGTGATTCTCCTATTGGTTCAATAACCTTGGTTCGCACTGAAGAAAATACTTATTCTAAGAATCCACTTCTCTCCGACGAAAAACCCAATGCAGATCATCCCCTTCTCTCCGAGGAAAAACCCAACGCAGATCACAAGTACTAGGAAGGATTTCTGGCGCCGTTGCCGGGGAGTATCATTAATTTCCTATCGAGTACCTTCTCACAAAATTATCATTCACTTGTTCTAGTTTGTATTTTCTATTATATTTTGCTTGCTATAAAAACAGAAATAAAAAATATTTGTCTTTGCTAGTTTACTTGTTTGCTTGTTGCAATGGCTAGTTCTCCTCCGGACATGCCCCTTCCTCCCTACTTGGGAGAAGGTTCTAAAGTTCTTGATTTTAAATGCTTGGGTGATGAATATTTAAAGGAAGCTTGGGATAGATTATTAGCAATACAACTGAGATCTAATCCGAAGAGTCATATTAAGTTACTTCTTAGAAGCTTTTATGTTGGCCTGCCGCTATCTCATAGACATGTTTTGGATTCCATATTTGAAAAATATTTTCTAGGAAACAATGCTTTTGACACTTATGAAAAGATAAAAAGCGTATTCCGGTAACCAAATATAGAAACTGTTGAACTCACCGTATTGGTTAGCTACCGTAAAACCAAGCTAATAAAAGAAACTAAGGCCACCATGGGAACGAACCTTAGAGGTTTATACTACATATCTACTAAAATCAATGGGAACATACTGCTACAAAATAGGAGATTTGATAATTTAGATCAAAAGATTGAGGCTCTTAGTGTTTTTAAAGATGAAATGAAAAATTTCAATAAAAAATGGAACAACTTGTTCACAATATCAATAATGGAAAAGAGGGCCGGAGTGTCAAAGATGACAACAATTGCAAATGTGCATTATGCCTAGCTAGGGGCGTAAAACGACATCGCTTGTTGGGAGGTAACCCAATAGTTATCTTATTTTCCTTGTTGTACTTTTCGTTTATGCGAGAACATGATTATTGGTACTATAATGATTGTGTTTTTACGTTTAAATTAATGTATGTGCCAAGTAAAGCCTTTTGGATGATTTGATTGATAAGTAGAATTGATACAATGCAAAAATAGAAACTTTTGCATCCAGTGCAGAATTTCTCCAATTTTACTAGAATGTCTTTTTGATCTGAATTGTTTTACATAGTATTCCTATACAAATTATTCAGCTTGTCCTAATGTTTCAGTAGTTTCGGAGTTACAGAAGAGAGTGTCTTTGCTTATCACTATAAACTGTTCTGTTTTAGATAGGTTATGTTTTTCTTGCATAGTTTGGTTGCTTTGATGACGCTATGGATTATATCAGGGGTAATACGTCATGTAGAATTTAGAATACATTACCTGATACAATAATGTACCTAATGTTTATGGTTCACCTATCCTACTAAGGGTTCTCAAGAGTTTTCTGTTAAGTTTTGTGTATTTAAGTTTTCAAGGTTTGGGTGTTATCACGATGAATGAAGGAATAAGGAGAGGCAAAGAGCCTAGGCTTGGAGATTTCCAAGGCACCCCGAGTCAAATTCTAGGAACACTCAAGTGTCTAAGATTGGGTATGCCCCGTTGTAACGCCCAACATGTGATCCTATCCTTATTTTGGCACGAGGGCCTCAAGAGGGATATAAGCGCATCTCATCGTTTCGCAAGAATGGATATCGTTACAACTACATGTAAATAAGATATGAGTATATGGAATTGGCTTACACTTGACACAAGATAATCATGAACATCTGAATTCAAACATACATAGAATCATCCTTCACAAGAGCAGGGTCCGACTATGGATGAAATCAGACGATAAAAACGATGTCTATCCTTGCTATCCCAGACTGTCGGCGTGGAACCCATACTATGATCGATGAAGAAGAGGAATAAGAAACTCCAAATAGAGCAATCATCGCGCTCACGTCAAAGTATCACTTTACCTATACCTGCAACAATTTTTGTAGTAAACTATGAGCTATAGGGACTCAACAATCTTATTTCCGAAGGTATATATCATGACCACCAAAGCTTAATGGGTGAGGTATGGTTAAGTGGTGAGGCTACAGCAAGCAACTAAGCATTTATTTGAGTGTCTAACTTATAACTACAATAAAAAGAGGGGGTGATATACGCATAAACGAGCGTGAACTAATAATAATCGACAAATGATCCTGAACACCTACTTACGAGTCAAAAATAACCCCACTGTGTCCACAAGCTCACGAGAAGAGACAGACACGGTTACTCACACAGTTGGCATATTTTAATTGAGTTTACTTCAAGTTTGCAATGACCGGGTGTTAAAATAAGTTTCCAAGTTGCCGCATAACCGCGGGCACAGCTCTCATAAAGATTTAACCCTGCAGGGGTACTCCAACTAGTCCATCACAACCTACCACAAGTTGCATGGAATAACCTCAACCATGGAAATCCCGTAGTCTCCTCGGAAATTCCGATGGAAAACCTCAACCTCGAGATATCCCAAAGTATCTTTGTAGTCCCGCGCACAAGACATTTGAGAAGGGTAAAACAAATCCAGCAAGGCCACCCGACGTGCTGACAATCCCGATATTAGTCGTGTATCTCATTCTGAGGGCACAATGTATGAGCTATGGTTACCACGCGAAAACACCGATTTGACCTGGGGAGCGTTAATAAGATTCTCTAGGTTGGACCAACACTCATGAGGAGCACTGGCCCAGGGGTTGATTAATTATCCACGGGGTGATCAAAGCCATATGCAAATTTTATTAGTTGTTATTAAGCAAATAGTACCAATGTTGGGCCTTGTCAGAAGAGTTTTATCCCAAAATGAAAATCATGTGGGTCCCCATAACACCGCAAACATGTTAGGAGCACCCAATATGGAACATAACACCAGTACACAAGTAACTAGGGTTGAAAAGGTGGAACAAAACATCGAGCTAGAAAGCCAAGCCTTCCACATCTTACCAAGTATAAAGGTACATTAAATTAAATAGCAATAATATGGTGATATAACAAGGAATACATGTTTTCACATGGAAAGAAACTACACCTGCAACTAGCAATGCTATAAGAAGGGTTGAGCAAGCGGTAACATAGCCAAACAAAGGTTTGCTAGGATGTGGAGGGGTTAGAGGATTTTCGTGGCAATGTTGGGAGGCTTGAGATAACAGGTGCAGGTAGCAAGATATAGTGATAGAAACGAGAAAAATAGTGTAGCAATGATAGTAGTGGTATCTGTTGGAATTATGCCCTAGAGGCAATAATAAATATAGTTATTATTATAATTCCTGTATCAAGATAATCGTTTATTATCCATGCTATAATTGTATTGAATGAAGACTCATTTGCATGTGTGGATACATATACAAAACACCGTCCCTAGCAAGCCTCTAGTTGGCTAGCCAGTTGATCAAAGATAGTCAGTGTCTTCTGATTATGAACAAGGTGTTGTTGCTTGATAACTGGATCACGTCATTAGGAGAATCACGTGATGGACTAGACCCAAACTAATAGACGTAGCATGTTGATCGTGTCATTTTGTTGCTACTGTTTTCTGCGTGTCAAGTATTTATTCCTATGACCATGAGATCATATAACTCACTGACACCGGAGGAATGCTTTGTGTGTATCAAACGTCGCAACGTAACTGGGTGACTATAAAGATGCTCTACAGGTATCTCCGAAGGTGTTAGTTGAGTTAGTATGGATCAAGACTGGGATTTGTCACTCCGTGTGACGGAAAGGTATCTCGGGGCCCACTCGGTAATACAACATCACACACAAGCCTTGCAAGCAATGTGACTTAGTATAAGTTGCGGGATCTTGTATTACGGAACGAGTAAAGAGACTTGCTGATAAACGAGGTTGAAATAGGTATGCGGATACTGACGATCGAATCTCGGGCAAGTAACATACCGAAGGACGAAGGGACTGACATACGGGATTATATGAATCCTTGGCACTGAGGTTCAAACGATAAGATCTTCGTAGAATATGTAGTATCCAATATGGGCATCCAGGTCCCGCTATTGGATATTGACCGAGGAGTCTCTCGGGTCATGTCTACATAGTTCTCGAACCCGCAGGGTCTGCACACTTAAGGTTCGACGTTGTTTTATGCGTATTTGAGTTATATGGTTGGTTACCGAATGTTGTTCGGAGTCCCGGATGAGATCAGGACGTCACGAGGGTTTCCGGAATGGTCCGGAAACGAAGAATGATATATAGAATGACCTCATTTGATTACCGGAAGGTTTTCGGAGTTACCGGGAATGTACCGGGAATGACGAATGGGTTCCGGGAGTTCACCGGGGGGGGCAACCCACCCCGGGGAAGCCCATAGGCCATAAGGGTGGCGCACCAGCCCTTAGTGGGCTGGTGGGACAGCCCAAAAGGGCCCTATGTGCCATACAAAGGAAAATCAAAGAGAAAGGAAAAAAAGGGAGGTGGGAAGGAAGGGAAGGACTCCCACCCACCAAACCAAGTCCAACTCGGTTTGGGGGGGAGCCTTCCCCCCTTGGACTCGGCCGACCCCCTTGGGGATCCTTGAGCCCCAAGGCAAGGTCGCCTCCCTCCCACCTATATATACGGAGGTATTGGGGCTGATTTGAGACGACTTTTCCACGGCAGCCCGACCACATACCTCCACGGTTTTTCCTCTAGATCGTGTTTCTGCGGAGCTCGGGCGGAGCCCTGCTGAGACAAGGTCATCACCAACCTCCGGAGCGCCGTCACGCTGCCGGAGAACTCTTATACCTCTCCGTCTCTCCTGCTGGATCAAGAAGGCCGAGATCATCGTCGAGCTGTACGTGTGCTGAACGCGGAGGTGCCGTCTGTTCGGTACTAGATCGTGGGACTGATCGCGGGATTGTTCGCGGGGCGGATCGAGGGACGTGAGGATGTTCCACTACATCAACCGCGTTCACTAACGCTTCTCCTGTACGATCTACAAGGGTACGTAGATCACTCATCCCCTCTCGTACATGGACATCACCATGATAGGTCTTCGTGCGCGTAGGCAATTTTTTGTTTCCCATGCGACATTCCCCAACAGTGGCATCATGAGCTAGGTTCATGCGTAGATGTTTTCTCGAGTAGAACACAAAAGTTTTTGTGGGCGGTGATGTGCGTTTTGCTGCCCTCCTTAGTCTTTTCTTGATTCCGCGGTATTGTTGGATTGAAGCGGCTTGGACCGACATTACTCGTACGCTTACGAGAGACTGGTTGCATCGTTACGAGTAACCCCGTTGCTCAAAGATGACTGGCAAGTGTTGGTTTCTCCAACTTTAGTTGAATCGGATTTGACCAAGGAGGTCCTTGGATGAGGTTAAATAGCAACTCATATATCTCCGTTGTGGTGTTTGCGTAAGTAAGATGCGATCCTACTAGATACCCTTGGTCACGACGTAAAACATGCAACAACAAAATTAGAGGACGTCTAACTTCTTTTTGCAGGGTATGCTTGTGATGTGATATGGCTAACGATGTGATGTGATATATTGGATGTATGAGATGATCATGTTGTAATAGAAAATATCGACTTGCACGTCGATGGTACGGCAACCGGCAGGAACCATAGGGTTGTCTTTATACTAACGTTTGTGCTTGCAGATGCGTTTACTATTTTGCTAGGATGTAGATTTAGTAGTAATAGCATGAGTAGCACGACAACCCCGATGGAAACACGTTGATGGAGATCATGGCGTGGCGCCGGTGACAAGAAGATCGTGCCGGTGCTTTGGTGATGGAGATCAAGAAGCACGTGATGTTGGCCATATCATGTCACTTATGAATTGCATGTGATGTTAATCCTTTTATGCACCTTATTTTTCTTAGAACGACGATAGCATTATGAGGTGATCTCTCACTAAAATTTCAAGACGAAATTGTGTTCTCCCCGACTGTGCACCGTTGCTACAGTTCGTCGTTTCGAGACACCACGTGATGATCGGGTGTGATAGACTCAACGTTCACATACAACGGGTGCAAAACAGTTGCGCACGCGGAACACTCGGGTTAAGCTTGACGAGCCTAGCATGTGCAGACATGACCCCGGAACACATGAGACCGAAAGGTCGATCATGAATCATATAGATGATATGATTAGCATAGGGATGCTTACCACTGAAACTATACTCAACTCACGTGATGATCGGACTTGAGCTAGTGTAAGTGGATCATGAACCACTCAAATGACTAGAGAGATGTACTTTTTGAGTGGGAGTTTAGCAAATAATTTGATTAAGTTAAACTCTAATTATCTTGAACATAGTCTAAAGTCCACTTTGAATATATTTGTGTTGTAGATCATGGCTCACGCGACAGTCATCCTGAATTTTAATACGTTCCTAGAGAAAGCTAAGTTGAAAGATGATGGAAGCAACTTTGTAGACTGGGCTCATAATCTTAAGCTAATCTTACAAGCTGGGAAGAAGGATTATGTCCTTAATGCTGCGCTAGGGGATGAACCACCCGGTACGGCTGATCAGGATGTTAAGAACGCTTGGTTAGCACGTAAGGATGACTACTCAATAGTTCAATGTGCAGTCTTGTATGGCTTAGAACCGGGACTTCAACGTCGCTTTGAGCGTCATGGAGCATTTGAGATGTTCCAGGAGTTGAAGTTTATCTTTCAGAAGAACGCGCAGATCGAGAGGTATGAGACCTCCGATAAATTTTATGCTTGCAAGATGGAGGAAAACTCGTCTGTCAGTGAACATGTGCTCAAAATGTCTGGGTACTCAAATCGTCTAGCTGAACTGGGGATTGAACTCCCGCAAGAGGCTATCACTGACAGAATCCTTCAATCACTGCCGCCAAGCTATAAAGGCTTTGTGTTGAACTACAACATGCAAGGGATGAACAAGTCTCCCGGCGAGTTGTTTGCGATGTTGAAAGTCGCAGAGTCTGAACTCCGTAAAGAGCATCAAGTGTTGATGGTGAATAAGACCACTAGTTTCAAGAGAAACGGCAAAGGCAAGAAGGGTAATTCGAAGAAGAGCGGCAAGCCTGTTGCCAATCCGCTGAAGAAACCCAAAGCTGGACCTAAGCCTGAAACGGAGTGTTACTATTGCAAGGGTATGGGTCACTGGAAGCGCAATTGCCCCAAGTATCTGGCAGATAAGAAGGCGGCCAAAGAAAAATCAGGTATATTTGATATACATGTTATTGATGTGTACTTAACCGGCTCTCGTAGTAGTGCCTGGGTATTCGATACCGGTTCTGTTGCTCATATTTGCAACTCGAAATAGGAACTGCGGAATAGACGAAGGCTGGCGAAAGATGAAGTGACGATGCGCGTAGGAAATGGTTCCAAAGTTGATGCAATCGCCGTTGGCACAGTTTCACTTCAGTTACCATCAGGAGTAGTGATGAACTTAAATCATTGTTATTTAGTGCCTGCGTTGAGCATGAACATTATATCTGGATCTTGTTTATTGCGAGACGGTTACTCTTTTAAGTCAGAGAATAATGGTTGTTCTATTTCTATGAGTAACATCTTTTATGGTCATGCACCTAATGTGAGAGGATTGTTCATATTGAATCTTGATAGCGATATGCATATACATAACACTGAGACCAAAAAGGTTAGAGTTAACAATGATAGCGCCATATTTTTGTGGCACTACCGCTTAGGTCATATTGGTATAAAACGCATGAAGAAACTCCATGCTGATGGAATTTTGGAGTCACTTGACTTTGATTCACTTGACACGTGCGAACCATGCCTCATGGGCAAGATGACTAAGACTCCATTCTCCGGAACTATGGAGCGTGCAAGTGACTTGTTGGAAATCATACATACCGATGTGTGTGGTCCGATGAGCGTAGAGGCGCGCGGCGGATATCGTTATTTTCTCACCTTCACTGACGATTGGAGTAGATATGGTTATGTCTACTTGATGAAGCACAAGTCTGAAACATTTGAAAAGTTCAAGCAATTTCAGAGTGAAGTGGAAAATCATCGTAACAAGAAGATCAAGTTCCTACGGTCTGATCGTGGGGGTGAATATCTGAGTTTCGAGTTTGGTGCTCACTTAAGACAATGTGGAATTGTTTCACAGTTGACACCGCCTGGAACACCAGAGCGTAATGGTGTGTCCGAACGTCGTAATCGTACTTTATTAGAGATGGTGCGATCTATGATGTCTCTTACCGATTTGCCGTTATCATTTTGGGGTTATGCATTAGAAACAGCTGCATTCACTTTAAATAGGGCACCATCAAAATCCGTTGAGACGACACCATACGAACTGTGGTATGGCAAAAGGCCAAAGTTGTCATTTCTTAAAGTTTGGGGATGTGATGCTTATGTCAAAAAGCTTTAGCCTGAAAAGCTGGAACCCAAAGCGGAAAAGTGCGTCTTCATAGGTTACCCAAAAGAGACAGTTGGGTACACCTTCTATCTCAAATCCGAGGGCAAAGTGTTTGTTGCTAAAACGGAGCTTTTCTCGAGAAGGAGTTTCTCTCGAGAGAATTGAGTGGGAGGAAGATAGAACTTGACGAGGTTGTCGAACCTCTCATCCCTCTGGATGGTGGCGCAGGGCAAGGGGAAACCTCTGTCGTTGCAACGCCGGGTGAGGAGGAAGTTAATGATGACGATCATGAAACTCCAGTTCAAGTTTCTCTCGAACCACGCAGGTCGACGAGACCACGTGCTGCTCCAGAGTGGTACGGTAATCCCGTCTTATCAATCATATTGTTAGACAACAATGAACCTGCAAATTATGAAGAAGCAATGGTGGGCCCAGATTCCAACAAATGGCTAGAAGCCATGAAATCCGAGATAGGATCCATGTATGAGAACAAAGTGTGGACTATGGAGGTACTACCTGAGGGCCGCAAGACTATTCAGAACAAATGGATCTTTAAGAGGAAGACGGACGCTGACGGCAATGTGACCGTTTATAAAGCTCGACTTGTGGCAAAGGGTTTTTCACAAGTTCAAGGAGTTGACTACGATGAGACATTCTCACGCGTAGCGATGCTTAAGTCCGTCAGAATCATGTTAGCAATAGATCCATTTTTCGATTATGAGATCTGGCAGATGGATGTCAAAACGGCGTTCCTTAATGGTTTCCTTAAGGAAGAGTTGTATATGATACAACCCGAAGGTTTTGTCGATCCTAAGAATGCTAACAAGGTGTGCAAGCTCCAGCGATCCATTTATGGACTGGTGCAAGCATCTCGGAGTTGGAACAAACGCTTTGATGAGGTGATCAAAGCATTTGGGTTTATACAAGTGGTTCGAGAATCTTGTATTTACAAGAAAGTGAGTGGGAGCTCTGTGGCGTTTCTAATATTATATGTGGATGACATATTGCTGATTGGAAACAACGTGGAGTTTTTAGAGAGCATAAAGGATTACTTGAATAAGAGTTTCTCTATGAAGGACCTAGGAGAAGCTGCTTACATTCTAGGCATTAAGATCTATAGGGATCGATCAAAACGCCTGATAGGACTTTCACAAAGCGCATACCTTGATAAAGTTTTGAAAAGGTTCAAAATGGAACAGTCCAAGAAAGGGTTCTTGCCAGTTTTACAAGGTACGAGATTGAGTAAGACTCAGTGCCCAGCAACTGATGAAGATAGAGAGCATATGCGCTCCGTCCCCTATGCTTCAGCCATAGGTTCTATCATGTATGCAATGCTGTGCACTAGACCGGATGTTAGCCTGGCCATAAGTATGGCAGGTAGGTTCCAGAGTAATCCAGGAGTGGATCACTGGACAGCGGTCAAGAACATCCTGAAGTACCTGAAATGGACTAAGGAGATGTTTCTCGTGTATGGAGGTGACGAAGAGCTCGCCGTAAAAGGTTACGTCGATGCAAGCTTTGACACATATCCGGACGACTCTAAGTCGCAAACCGGATACGTATTTATTCTTAATGGGGGTGCGGTAAGCTGGTGCAGTTCCAAGCAAAGCGTCGTACCAGATTCTACATGTGAAGCGGAGTACATGGCTGCCTCGGAGGCAGCTAAGGAGGGTGTCTGGATGAAGCAATTCATGACGGATCTTGGAGTGGTGCCAAGCGCACTGAATCCAATAACCTTGTTCTGTGACAACACGGGTGCCATTGCCTTAGCAAAGGAACCACGGTTTCACAAGAAGACCAGACACATCAACCGACGCTTCAACCTCATCCGCGACTACGTCGAGGGAGAGGACATGAATATATGCAAAGTGCACACGGATCTGAATGTAGCAGACCCGCTGACTAAACCTCTTCCACGGCCAAAACATGATCAACACCAGAACTGTATGGGTGTTAGATTTATTACAATGTAATTCACATGATGATGTGAGGGCTAGATTATTGACTCTAGTGCAAGTGGGAGACTGTTGGAATTATGCCCTAGAGGCAATAATAAATATAGTTATTATTATAATTCCTGTATCAAGATAATCGTTTATTATCCATGCTATAATTGTATTGAATGAAGACTCATTTGCATGTGTGGATACATAGACAAAACACCGTCCCTAGCAAGCCTCTAGTTGGCTAGCCAGTTGATCAAAGATAGTCAGTGTCTTCTGATTATGAACAAGGTGTTGTTGCTTGATAACTGGATCACGTCATTAGGAGAATCACGTGATGGACTAAACCCAAACTAATAGACGTAGCATGTTGATCGTGTCATTTTGTTGCTACTGTTTTCTACGTGTCAAGTATTTATTCGTATGACCATGAGATCATATAACTCACTGACACCGGAGGAATACTTTGTGTGTATCAAACGTCGCAACGTAACTGGGTGACTATAAAGATGCTCTATAGGTATCTCCGAAGGTGTTAGTTGAGTTAGTATGGATCAAGACTGGGATTTGTCACTCCGTGTGACGGAAAGGTATCTCGGGGCCCACTCGGTAATACAACATCACACACAAGCCTTGCAAGCAATGTGACATAGTATAAGTTGCAGGATCTTGTATTACGGAACGAGTAAAGAGACTTGCTGATAAACGAGATTGAAATAGGTATGCGGATACTGACGATCGAATCTCGGGCAAGTAACATACCGAAGGACGAAGGGAATGACATACGGGATTATATGAATCCTTGGCACTAAGGTTCAAACGATAAGATCTTCGTAGAATATGTAGGATCCAATATGGGCATCCAGGTCCCGCTATTGGATATTGACCGAGGAGTCTCTCGGGTCATGTCTACATAGTTCTCGAACCCGCAGGGTCTGCACACTTAAGGTTCGACGTTGTTTTATGCGTATTTGAGTTATATGGTTGGTTACCGAATGTTGTTCGGAGTCCCGGATGAGATCACGGACGTCACGAGGGTTTCCGGAATGGCCCGGAAACGAAGATTGATATATAGGATGACCTCATTTGATTACCGGAAGGTTTTCGGAGTTACCGGGAATGTACCGGGAATGACGAATGGGTTCCGGGAGTTCACCGGGGGGGGCAACCCACCCCGGGGAAGCCCATAGGCCATAAGGGTGGCGCACCAGCCTTAGTGGGCTGGTGGGACAGCCCAAAAGGGCCATATGCGCCATACAAAGGAAAATCAAAGAGAAAGGAAAAAAAGGGAGGTGGGAAGGAAGGGAAGGACTCCCACCCACCAAACCAAGTCCAACTCGGTTTGGGGGGGGGGAGCCTTCCCCCCTTGGACTCGGCCGACCCCCTTGGGGCTCCTTGAGCCCCAAGGCAAGGTCCGCTCCCTCCCACCTATATATACGGAGGTATTGGGGCTGATTTGAGACGACTTTTCCACGGCAGCCCGACCACATACCTCCACGGTTTTTCCTCTAGATCGTGTTTCTGCGGAGCTCGGGCGGAGCCCTGCTGAGACAAGGTCATCACCAACCTCCGGAGCGCCGTCACGCTGCCGGAGAACTCTTATACCTCTCCGTCTCTCTTGCTGGATCAAGAAGGCCGAGATCATCGTCGAGCTGTACGTGTGCTGAACGCGGAGGTGCCGTCCGTTCGGTACTAGATCGTGGGACTGATCGCGGGATTGTTCGCGGGGCGGATCGAGGTACGTGAGGACGTTCCACTACATCAACCGCGTTCACTAACGCTTCTGCTGTACGATCTACAAGGGTACGTAGATCACTCATCCCCTCTCGTAGATGGACATCACCATGATAGGTCTTCGTGCGAGTAGGAAAATTTTTCTTTCCCATGCGACGTTCCCCAACAGTATCTAGGGAAATGATCATCTTCCCTGAGATCCCGCTTGGAAGAAGAACAAGCCCGTGAAGTAGATGAACCAACGTAATCGAAACAATCCTGACACTCCAAAGCCGTTTCGGAACTCTATCGAGAAGAAATAATCCGTAAACAAACAATGAACATACGATAAACACCAGAACATATGCATGACATGATGCACATTCGAATATGATGCATGTTCGGTTTAAATATGCAAGGCATGCCAATCACAACAACCAAATACTACACATTAAGTGAAGCTCAATATGCAATGAGTTGCATATTGACGAAACTCGACATTTGAATTACTTAGTTCACTCCCGTTTAGGTACACGACAATATTAAATTTTGTTAAACATGGCAAGAGGCAGAGCATAAATAAACTATATATCTAGGC
The DNA here is from genome assembly GCF_904849725.1 of Hordeum vulgare subsp. vulgare. NCBI lineage: Eukaryota > Viridiplantae > Streptophyta > Magnoliopsida > Poales > Poaceae > Hordeum > Hordeum vulgare. Next base: position 97,069,912 of record NC_058521.1, on the reverse strand, counting down.
ATTTTAAATGAGGTTGGAAACAACATATAGCATTTCCGAAATGACCCCGTATGTTAATTTCAAAAATGGTTCAGATTTGTAATTAAAACATTTAATACTTATTTAACAGCAAAATAAGTGGACCATGTGATTCTACACGTCATTCTATTCGATTTACATATATAGAACATCTAAAACGGAGCTACGGTCTAAAAGATATGATCATCACAAGAGAATATGCCATGAATGCAAATTGTACAAAAATGACAGCCATAAGCATGTTAAATAATGAATGCAACAAGATATTATCAAACTACGTGATATTTTAAGAAAGTTTCATATATGGAATTTTCAAATCGGAACAACAGTTTAACAAATACAACCAATAAAAGAAATAGACATAATTTGCCCAAAACAGCAATATGGCATTTTGCGCACATCAAAACAGCAAACTACATTGATCTAAAATGGTCAAACTTGACATGATACAGTAATGGACAAGATGCACAACAACCATATCCTAACGGCAAATTGAATAGAAACATGGATCACTAGGAAACGACCTCACAAACTGGCTACTTGAACATAGTTTCAGACTTAGTGAAAATATCAGTTTTAACAGTGTCGTTTTTATCATGATGGCATATTGGCAGCAAGAAAAACACATGCTACAGGGCATATAATGGCATGAAATTTTACCACATGGTAGTAGGCATGATGCACTTCATTTCATTCCACACTAGAAAGGTCTAAATATGCACGCATTCATAGCTACAATCCCTAAAACATGGCATTCTGAAATAATCATATTCTCATACTAGAAATATTTGACCCTACCAAACAGCAACATCACCTTAGCATGTTCACATGATGAAAACTAGAGCTAAGCACGACACACATGGCATGGGAAACCTAAAAACAGCAACTAGGAATAGCCTACTGCAAATCACTCCATTTCGAAGAATCTAAAGAGGCACAGTTTACATATCGAGCTTCATAAAATGGAACTTTACAAAAACATATTGTAGTTGTTAACGTGATAGCACTTTATGAGCAACAAGTGACCATCTTAATTATAATATACATGGCAACTAGAGACATGGCATCAAAGTAGACATATCCTAGAGCAATTCTCATGAAGGAACCATATGCAAGAGACCTACGGACTAGATCCAATCATCCACACCATATCGAACAAAATAATAGTTTAGACATATTCACGAAGCACTTAGAATTGAGATTTGAGTATGTAGATGCAACCTATTATGCATGCAAATACCACAACCATATAGAGATCATCAAGCACAGTATTTTCCATATAAGGTTTATTTAAATCGGAGCTACAATTATTTAGTTACGGAATAAATCATTTTAACATGGCAATTATGAAAAATTGAATAAACATCAAGTTTAAATATTGTTAGCAAGCAAGCAAGTTGGATATTATTAATCTACACAAAATTATGAACATTTTACATATATAAATTGTTTTAATCCGATGCACGGTTAATTAACTATTAGCATATTAAAAACATGCAGTTTTGTGTAATTAAAAGAATGTCTGTGGGAATTGCCTAAAATCGCACATGCTGAAAAAAACTTGCATGGGCCGGAGGTGCAATAGGGCCCGAAATAGAGCTCAGCGTACTAGGAAAGCATGTAATGGGCACAGGCGGGATTTAACGGGTGGCCCACTAGAGTGGCCACTTGGGTGAGAGCTCGCTCGGGCCAGGCTGGTGGCCCACACGGGGACTGGCGAGCGGGCACTAGCGCTACGTGTGCTCGGGCCCGGATGGGCTCAAGTGGGCCCCGATCGGGCTCGGGCGGGCTGCAGCGCTAGGAGGAGGGAAACATCAGCGGCTCAGTGGTGGAAAAGGAATGGTTGGGCACGCAAATCTATGTGGGAGGCTAGGGTTTGACCTGATTAGGAAGGTATAGCCTTCCTTTTATAGAAGGTTTTTCTAGGGTTAGGGGATTCCATCCGTTCTCGGACCCTTCGATCGCGTCGGACGACCCCGGTCATGGTGCTTGGCTAGGTGGGCTAGGTGGGGATAGGAGGGGAAGAGAGGGAAGATTGTGGCCCGTGATAGGGTTTTATAAATTTAAAACATACGCTAGATTAGCTGATGATGGCGTCGCTACATTTGACCGTTGGGGTCACGAACGACCTCCGAATGCGACAAAATTCGGCACACGGTCCACCTACACTAGAATAAGACCACAAGCCAACTTTCGACACATTCCGAGAATGTTTTATACACACTTTTAAAAACAATATTTGTAATGACGCCGCACGCGCGTGCGTGTGTGGTTGGTCTCGAAATGGTCAACGATAAAAATGGAGAGAACCGACAACTAACAAATGCAACTTTTTGAAAATAGAAGGCAACGGAGTACCGATGCAATATGGTGATGCACATTGTCACACCATGAATTTTGGACCTTTCTTTTTCTTTTGAATTTCTTCAAGATTTTATTTGAAATTGCTTGTCTTTGGCTCTGTGGTGTGGAAAATTTGGAAGATCATTTCTACCTAGGTTCCAAAGTTGCTTGTCATTCTCAAATCCTTGCCAAGACTTAGTCATTTCCATCTTATCCCCAAGCCAAGTACTTTTTGGTGGGAATATTCATTTTGTTGTTAAAGGAATAACCCTATTTACTCTAGGTTGTGAAGCAACCTATATTTTTGTCTCTCCCAAAATTCCAAAATAATTCTAATAAATTGTTTGGGTCATATCTTCCTCAAATATGTAATAATTCTTCCATGTCTAGTTAAAAAATAATTCAAGGATAATGCTTTTCCTATTCCGTCCTTAATGGCACTTTGTGAAGGACGTGTCACTTTTATCTTCTTGATTGCCCTCAAATATTTGTGGACTCTTTCCTATCCATATTAGGGCATCATGCCAATATTTTGCATCTTTGCCTAGTAGATTTTCCTCAGCTAATTTACAAAGTTTCTGTCCAAAAACGAACTTTGTGAAGGAGGTACTAGCTAGGCATATCCAAATATTTGAAAATGTAACATCACCTCTATATGCTCAAACCATAGCTCTCCTACAAATTTGATAATTTCTCCTTCATCCATGTGATCCCAGCATCAAATCTTAGTTTTTGGTTAGATTTTTAGTTTGTGAAGTAACTATATTTTGTATTGTTTCGGTATTTTTGAAAATTTAAGAGGGCCTTCTCCTACCAATATCTCTTTCCTCATCGAAATTTGGGATCATTTCATTGAGCCAATCTTTATCTAGAATGTGTCTTAGTTTCTATCCAGAGAGATGCATTGTGAAGGAAGTACCATGCTGGTGTATCTACTTGGTATGAAAATTTTACAGTGCATCCATAAGCCCAAATCGCTAATCTCCCCAAAATTTCAGCTCAACCCAATCAAGCATGTGAGTGCCTCTTCATATTTCGCATTTCTGTCCAGTGTGGTACATGGTACAACAATTGTATCTATCTTCATCCTTTTGAGCTGAAAAATTGCATAGATGATCATCTTAGTGATTGATCACTCTCACCCAAATATCAGTCTCTCCCTAGACCAATTTTCCTCATGAAGCAACAAATACATTGTTGTTATGTTGTCTTCAAGCAAGTTGTGGTCACATCTTTAGTCCTTGTGTTTGTTCATTTGCCCTTTGGCACTCTATGGTAAATGACCCTTCGAGTAGTCAAGGTTTGGCCGACCAGAGCGCATGTCACCGCCGTTTTCACGCGGTGACCACGCGGATGGCATGCCAATGTCCATGCTCTAGCAGTCGGTGCCCTCAGATTCATCTGTTTCTTCGTGCCCTCGACACCTAGAGATGTCTAGGAGTTGCGTCTTGGCCTCGCCTTCACCCTGGACCCATCTCCCCCTCCACATTCTTCCTCTTAGAGCTGTCCCCGTCGAGGAACAGAGCGCGCCCGTGACCCCCGTCGCCTTTCCCAATGGATTGTGGCGCAAGGTCGCCCAAAGCCCTCTATGGCACTATAAGTAGTACCCCCGAGCTCCTCCGTAGCTCATCAACATCCTCCTCTCAACCCCAACCCCACCCAAGCTCTAAGGAGCGACCGCTCGGGCCCAATTCCTCCTCCCTGGACACCATTGTCACCTCACCTCTCGCCTAAATTTGGGCCATCCCCAGCTCCTCCCTTCAACTAAAGCCATCCAATGGCCTCAACCAAGCACCATGATGCTCTTCCCCTCTATAGTTTTTACCCGAGGAGACCGCAGGCTCAAAACCAACATCGGATGATGGCCTCCTTAGCCTTAGCCCATGCTACCGTCGCCCCGGCACTCCTCGGCATCTCTGTCGGGGCCAGGTGACGCTACACCTTGATACGTCCATTTTGCATCATGCTTTCATGTTGATATTTATTGCTTTATGGGCTGTTATATTACTTTGTGGTACCATATTTATGCCTTTTCTCTCTTATTTTGCAAGGTTTATTTGAAGAGGGAGAATTCAGGCAGCTGGAATTCTGGACTGGAAAAGCAGCAAATCTTAGTCCACTATTCTACACAACTCCAAATGCCTTCAAAATTTACGTGGAATTTTTTTGGATTATATAAAAAATACTGGGCGAAAGAAGTACCAGAGGGGAGCTACCAGGGCACCACAAGCCTGGTAGCTGCCACCCCTGGTGGCGGCTACAAGGCTTGTGGGCTCCCTGACGGCCCAATGGCCCCCCTCTTTTGCTATATGAAGGGTTTCGTTCCAGAAAAAATCATTCAGGAGCTTTTTCGTGGTTTCGTCGCCCCCACGAGGCGGAACTTGAGCAGATCCAATCTAGAGCTCCGGCAGGACGATCCTGCCGGGGAAACTTCCTCCCGGAGGGGGAAATCATCGCCATCGTCATCACCAACACTCCTCTCGTCGGAGGGGAGGCATCTTCATCAACATCTTCATCAGCACCATCTCCTCTCCAATCCCTAGTTCATCTCTGGTAACCTATCTCCGTCTCGCGACTCCGATTGGCACTTGTAAGGTTGCTAGCAGTGTTGATTACTCTTTGTAGTTGATGCTAGTTGGATTACTTGGTGGAAGAGTTTATGTTCAGATCCTTGATGCTATTCATTACACCTCTGATCATGATTATGATTATGCTCTGTGAGTAGTTACTTTTGTTCCAGAGGACATGGGATAAGTCATGCTGATAATAGTCATGTGAATTTGATATTCGTTCGGTATTTTGATATGTTGTATGTTGTCTTTTCCTCTACTGGTGTTATGTGAACGTCGACTACATAACACTTCACCATATTTGGGCCTAGAGGAAGGCATTGGGGAGTAGTAAGTAGGTGATGGGTTGCTGGAGTGACAGAAGCTTAAACCCCAGGCTATGCGTTGCTACGTAAGGGGCTGATTTGGATCCACTAGTTTAATGCTATGGTTAGACGTTGTCTTAATTCTTCTTTCGTAGTTGTGGATGCTTGCGAAAGGGGTTAATCATAAGCGGGGTGCTTGTCCAAGTAAGGGCAGTAACCAAGCGCCCGTCCAGCCACATATCAAACTATCAAAGTAACGAACGCGAATCACATGAACATGATGAAACTAGCATGACAGAAATTCCCGTGTGTCCTCGGGAGCGTTTTTCCTCCTATAAGACTTTGTTCAGGCTTGTCCCTTGCTGCAAAAGGGATTGGGCCACTTGCTGCACCATTGCTACTACTTGTTACTTGTTACTTTTCGCTTGCTACGTTTCACCTCACTACACCATCACTTGTTACTGCTACTTTCAGTGCTTGCAGTTATTACCTTGCTGAAAACCGTTTATCAGAGCCTTCTGCTCCTCGTTGGGTTCGACACTCTTACTTATTGAAAGTACTACGATTGATCCCCTATACTTGTGGTTCATCACACCTCCTCCCAAGTCCGTCGATGATCGGAGCCGCCTGGACAGGCGCCGGCGATGAAAACCCTATCTGTCCCGCGGGTTCTTGCCCAAGGAAGAATAAGGAAACCTACCAGGCGGAGACCACCTCATTGCAGCCCCATCGGATCGTCCTAACATGGCATTGACCCTAGCCATTGAGATGGATAAGTGAAGATGGTCTTCTGAAAATACGCTTTCAGTGAACGAAAGAGTACTCTGATGCTTCTTCGGATCAAAATACATTTGCCCCATTGGGAAGAAAACATTGGGAAAGGCGCTTTATCTTTTCAGCAGCCAGAGCGGAAAACTTTATATTGTGGTTGTTCGCCCATTAGCAGCAGAAAAGAATAGATGTTTCTTCATTTTCTGCGTGACGAACTAACGGCCGTATCTTTTCGCGTGCAACTCCAATTCACGTGATTCAAAAGCCCATGGCCTCTATTCATCAAGACCGTTCTACTGGTATCATTTCCATGGTGTTGTCACATTATGAAAATAGCAATTTTGCATTTGCCCTTGTTTATCCCCCCTTCAAGAGAGAAGTGTTTCTGTTGAATCTTCCCGTGAGCCTCTCGCACTTCTTCCCCACGAATCCTTCATCCCCAGGCAACCCACGGCAACCACTTGCATGATGGCCTTGCGGTAGCCATGGTTTCCACTTGAATATTTAATAATTGTTTGCTCGGTTACTACTGTTATTCCTATCTCGGCTACGCTTGTGGATCCATGCTTATCATCATGCTATGCTCTTATGCACCCTGTTAGTTATGTGACTACTTGCTAGTATTATTCTCATATGTCATGCTTGTTGTTATTACATGCTAGTGATAGTATTATTCATCAGATGCAAGATTATTTTCAGTTATGAAAAGTACCTCTGATATGCATGATCATCGCTATCCATGTTCATCTGCATCCACTAGACTAAGTGATTTATTATTGTTGATGCTAATGCTTCATAGATTAAATTGGTATACTTCCCATCCATGTTCATGTCCATATCATGCTCAGATGCATTGTCATTTCAGCATGTTATTTTTATTATGTGCATCCACTGGACTAAGTGCTTTATTATTGTTGATGCTAATGCTTCAGAGATTAAATTGTTAGACTTCCCATCCATGTTCATGTTCATATCATGCTCATATGCATTGTCATTTCATCTTGTTATTTTTGTTATGACTCATCTCATTACTTATCAAGTTTAATTGGATATTAATTAAACTTGAACACCTGTTGGCCATTGCATGTCAAGAGTGGCATTGGAGCCACCCATGACTTAGCCCAAAGGGGAGTTTGTGGGAATGGCAGGGAGAGTGTCATGCAATAGATTAGTTTTGTCGGAACGCTGTTGGTCCACCCGAATGGGAGCATGAGACCTTGGGTTCCGTAGTGTGGGTACAATGTACTAACCTTTGCAGAGTGTGTATAATCTATCGGTACCCGTCCCCGCGGATATGGTCCCAGTTCGTAGTAGGTCACACTATGAGTGAACACTAATAATAACCTGCTTAATAAATAACCCTGGTTCTATAAGGAATGAAATTGGTTAATCTTTATGTGATCATGAGAGCATCAAAGTTGTATCGTGGATACCGAGGTTCGTTAGAATTTTGGAAACATATGGTGGTTACTAGGTAACCTCCGATCAGAGTAAGTTGAAATATGGTTTATGCTAGTATATCCTTTGTTCATGCCTTGAGTAACATGTTCATGCCATGCTTATCTCATGTTGTTCTATTGGTATCATGTTCATTATTAATCTTTAACTTGTGAATTCATCATGTTGTTTGTCTTGATTACTTTGGTTGTTGTGATCTTGCGAGTACATTGAAAGTACTCACCTGGCGTATCATGCGAGTTTGTTGGTCATGCCATGATTAATTCTGGTCGAGTTTGCGAGCTAGGATAAGCGTTCCCGCCACAGTCCTTGTGGAGTGGACTTCACCACCGTCATCATTGTTCTACTGCTAGAAGATATTCCATTGTTTCGATTTGTTTTGCTGCTTTCATAGAGCTACCTAAGCAGGCATGGTGTAGCCGTGCCAATGTAATTCGTTGTGATATCGGAACCATTGTATCCGTATGAATTGTAATAAAGAGCTAATTTGTTCTATGCCTAGTAGTGTTGTATTCGAGAAGACTTATCTCTGGGCTGGAATTTAGGGTGTTTCCTTCTGTTTGATCTAGGGTGCCACAGCGTTGGTATCACAGCCAGTCTGGCTGTAGAACGACCTAGCTCGTGCGAGCATTAGAATCACTAGTCTAGTGTCTAGTCGGTTTGCTGCATTTGATTGTTGCATATGTTTGCTGCATAGCATGCATATAGACTTGATATCTTGTCATTAACAGTTGATCTTGTGAGTGTAGGTGGCATCGGTTTCAATCCACTACCTACACCCTCCAACTTTGGATACCTGCTTTTCTGTGCTCGGCGTCATCTCTGTCCCAGCGGAGTGATACTGAGGCACCTAGTGTTCTAGACACCATCTGCAGGATTGATGCTCAAGTATTGCACCAATATATTTTCGTTAGCCCCACCCATTGTTTCGGTGATAGACATGCTTCTATCCCGAATTGGGCCATCCAACCTACCGTGTTGGCAACCCTTAGCGATCTTTGCTATCAAAAAAGGGGCAATGCCAGACAGCCTCATTTTTTTCCATCGTCACCGCATATTAGGTCATGGAACCAGAGTTCTTGCGACGTTTGTATGCTTAGGCATGTGTGCATATTATTGTGAATTGCAGTAAAAGGTGATGTTGCTTGAATATGATATTATTTGTGTGCCTTGTGTGCTTTTGGTTCATTTGTTTATTTTACTTATCTGTTTGGACCCTTGGTGTTACCTTATTTCCCCTTATAATATTTGCTCATCAACCAACACCGGACCCGAAGAATCTGTTAGGAGTAAAAATATTTGGAAGCTCAGTTAAGCATTATGCAAATTCTGAGTCGACTGCATTATATTGGAAATTCCCCGTCTAAATACAAATGATGCTCTCTCTTGATTATCAACACCAAGTCTACCTTAGTGTACAATTGTCACAGTAGAAATGATGAAATTAACTTGAAGATAAATTATGTGCAAGGCAAATAGTATATTTCGAGTCAAAGGTATGATTCATATACAAGGTTTGATTCTACCGTGAGTATAATTTGAAACATGCTATACCCCGCAAGCAAGCCAGAATGTGATATGAATTCAGAAGGATACTCGTACAAACTTTTTCATACAAGTACCCAACAGTAGAAATATTAAAGGGTATATATATGGAACTCGGTCAACATATCTCAGATGGAAGCTTTTGGTGTAAGAAATCCAGTCTTCAGTCTCAAGCTACTAGAGAAGCTTATGATGCAAGATTCCTTCATCTCTCTCAGTATGATATGTCGATGACTTCCCATGCAAGATACTTAGGCTTCTTCAGTAAGCTACCGTAAAAGCTTCCACCATAAGGTACCGAGTCTTCCCCAGCAAGCCATTAAGGGGGGAAGCTTCTGAAGTACGGTAACCAGTCTTCTTCAACAAGATTCCTGACAGAAGTTTCCAGCTTAAGCTATTGAGTCTTCCTCAGGACAATATTCTCGGTAGCTTCCAACACAAGCTGTCCAACCTTCCTCAGTATGACACTGGTGTAACATATTACATAGTGAGATGGCAGTATATGGCAGTGCATCCCAAGAATCAGATCTACAACAATTTGGTCAAAAGAAAGAATCAGTCAGAACACGAGTCTATCTCGGAAATCAGATACTTCCATGTACACTATGAGCATGTTGCCAAATTCATGCAAGTCACTCATACAATGATAAAATCACGGTAAGAATCTGACAACCCCACTAGTGATGCAAGAGGAAGAAAGCCAGTTATACACTTCATGGAGTGATGCAAGGACCAACAAGCTTTGTTGAAAGACAATATGAGAAATTGATTTGGGCAGTGCTTATCCAGGCCAGGTTGCTCCCACTCGACAAAGTGATGTCATTAATCTTTGTCATGATCTTGTATGATGGACGACAACAATGAGCTCCGTACAAGCACACGCGAATCTAGCATATATCCTATGGCCCGAGTCATGAACAAGGCCAAGGTATGATGGTCAAATTATTGCATATGACAGCACCTCTGGTCACACGAAGAATTGAATATATATATATATATATATACACATATATATACACACACACATATACATATATATATATATATACATATATATATACATGGACATGCTCTTTCAACAACGAATCCAGACAAAGAAAACAACCATGAAGGAGCAAGACCACGAGTACAGGTATGGTACTGGTTGCATGAACAACATGGTACACATACCCATGACTGTCTGATTCATTATCGATCACCAAGAATATACCTAATGGGGTCTACTCCATTTTGGTAAGGACCTCATATCAAGGCAACCAGCTCAGCCAACTGTTATGGTGAGAATTGCGAGTATCGACTATCCAAGTCTGTCACGACAGACCACACGCTAGCTCAACTCATTGACTTCAGTGACCGTATTAAAGAATCACATAGCCTACTATCCAAAAGGATATACCGACAGAATCAGAAAGTAGAATGCTGAACAATGATACGTCCTCAACGTATCTATTATTTTTGCTTGTTCCGTGCTATGATATTATTATTCTTGGATGTTCTTATTATCGTTTTATACCTTTTTATATCATTTTTGGGGACTAACCTCTTAACTTAGTGCCAAGTGTCAGCTCCTGTTTTCTGCCCTGTTTTTGTTTTGCAGGAAATCAATATCAGATAAGATCAAATCTTCATGAAACTTTTTGAGGACTTTTTATTGAAGATACGGATCACGTGGAACTTGGAAGCCAAGTAAGATCTTGCCGGAGGGACCCACAAAACACCAGGGCGCACCCCAGGGGGGCACCCTGATGTTGTGTGGGCCCCTCCACACTCCATTTGCCCTACCTCCTCCACTATAAATTCAGCAAAATTCCAAAACCCTCAAGGGAGTCCACGAAATACTTTTTCTGTCGCCGCAAGCCTTTGTTCTCGCTAGATCCCATCTGGAGGCCTTTCCCGGTACTCCGTCGGAGGGGGAACTCATCACGGAGGGGATCTACTGCAACCTTGTCATCTCTCCGATGATGCGTGAGTAGTTCATAACAGACCTACGGGTCCGTAGGTACTAGCTATATGTCTCTCTCTCTCTCTCTCTTTGTATCCCAATACAATGGTCTCCATGATCTTCATGGAGATCCATTCGATGTAATGACTTTGTGTGGTGTGTTTGTTGGGATTCGATGAATTGTGAGTTTATGATCAGATCTATCCTTATTTTATTTGAGTTCTTTGCTAATCTATTTTATGCATGATTTAGTATAGCCTTGTATTTCTTCTTTGAAGTTTTGATTAGGTTTGGCTAACTAGATTAGATCTTCTTGCAATGGGGAGAGGTGCTCGGTAATGGGTTCGATCTTGCGGTGTTCAGTCCTAGTGAAAGAAGGGGAGTTGATACAGATGTCTTGTTGCCATTAACGATAACAAGTTGAGATGAATTCTTATATGATTTTGTCTTGACTACATCATGTCATCGTTCTCAATGTATTACTTCTTTCTTATGAACTTAATACACTAGATGCATGTTGGATAGCGGTCGATGTGTGAAGTAACAGTAGTAGATGCAGGCATGAGTCGGTCTACTTGATTTGGATGTGATGCCTATATCATGATCATTGCCTTGGATAGCGTCATAACTATTTGCTTTTCTATCAATTGCCCAACAGTAATTTGTTTACCCACCGTATGGTATATTCTTGAAAGAGATGCTAGTAGTGAATCCTACGGCCCCGTGGTCTACTTTTATTATAAGATCAATCTCGTCTACTTATACAAAAAATTCCAAAAATACTTGCTGCACTTTTTAATCTTTTATTTATTTATAAATCTATCAATCTATCATATATCATTTAATCTCATTTCTTGACCGCCGAGAATTGACAACCTCTCGTCTGTGTTGGGTGCGAAGGTTTGCATTGTGTGTGCATGTATCGGTATTGCTTGGTTCTCCTATTGGATTGATAACCTTGGTTTCTTAACAAAGGGAAATACTTACTCTACTATGCTGCATCATCCTCTCCTCTTCGGGGATAGAAATCCAACGCAGTTTACCAGTAGCAAATAACAGTCTCAAAACATGTGCCCTCACATAGGGGAATCAAATTAAGGATAGCGTACCATAAACAAGATTCTTCTGCGAGAACCATCATCCGTCAATTCTCGAGAAGCTCCTATTACAAGGTCGTACCCCTTTATACTAGCCACAACACACGATAGTCAAACCTTTGGAATGGATCTGATAATCAAGACACTGGAGCTATCCAACATGATTCATGAATCCGTGTGAGAAGTCAGACTCCGTCGGGAGGATGGTAATGATTCACAACACTATTTTGAACTCGGAGGACATGCATCTATTTGAGTGACCCAATGAAAGGAATAAAAGATTTGGTGTCCACCGATAAAATGTGTTCACAACTCCATGGAATGTTGTCAATACTGGATGCCACATCGATCGAAAAATCACCGTCGGTCTTATGAGAAGGAGATATATCTCAGTCACGACAATCTATTGTGTTCAACTAAGCCGACAGATCTGAAAGGAATTGGAACCAGTGTAAGAACGAACATGTGAGGTAATACCTGTCACAATGAGGATACAGTGAAACAAACCACCCACGGTGAGAGAGTCAACTCATACGAATAACTCTATAGGGACATCATATAGAAAAAGGATACCTGAGTTGGAAACGGTTTCCTTAAGTCGGAATAATCCTACTTGTTCCCTGAGCAACAAAATCTTGAGGATGAGATTTCTGTAAGGGGGATGGTTTGTCACACCCTGGATTTTGGCCCTTTCTTTTTCTTTTGAATGTCTTTTTTATTTGAAATTTCTTTTCTCTCGTTGTGTGGTTTGGAAACTTGGGAAGATCATATCTTCCTAGTCCCCAAACTGGCATATCATTCTCACATCCTTCCCAAGACTTTGTCATTTCCATCTTATCCCTAAGCCAAGTTCTTTTTGGTGGGAATATTCTTTTTTCTATTAATGGAATAACCCTATTTGCTCTAGGTTGTGAAGCAACCTATATTTTTGTCTCTCCCAAAATTGCCGAATAATTTTCAGATTTTTTTTGGGTCATATCTTCCTCAAATATGTCAAAATTCTTCCTTGTCTAGTTCAAAAATATTTCAAGGATATAACTTTTCCTATTCTGTCCTGAATGGCACTTTGTGAAGGAAGTGCCACTTTTATCTTCTTGATTGCCCTCAAAACTTTTGTGGACTCTTTCCTATCCATATTAGGGCATCATGCCAAAATTCAACATCATTTGCCTAGTAGATTTTCCTAACCTAATTTGCAAAGTTTGTGTCGAAAAAGGAACTTTGTGAAAATGTACTAGCTAGGCATATCCAAATGATTTGAAATTTTGACATGACCTTTATATGCCCAAATAATATCCCTCCTCCAAATTTTAGAATTTATCCTTCATCCATGTGATCCCATCATCAAATCTTAGTTTGTGGTAAAATTTTCAATTTGTGAAGCAACTATTTTTATAATGTTTCATGATTTCTTAAAATTTACTAGGACCTTATCTACCAATATATCTTACCTCCTCCAAATTTGGGATCATTTCATTGAGCCAATTTTTCTCTAGATTGTTTCTTAGTTTCTGTTCAGCGAGATGCATTGTGTAGGAAGTACCATTTTGATGTACCTAGTTGGTATGAAGTTTTATAGTGCATCCATAAGCCCAAATAGCTCATATCCCTCAAATTTCACCTCAACCATCAACCATGTGTGTGCCTCTTCGAATTTTGTATTTTTGTACATTGTGGTACATTGTAAAGCAAGTGCTATCTACCTTCATCCTTTTGAGCTAAACATTTGCATATATGATCATCTTAGTGATTGATCACTCTCAGCCAAATATCAGAGTCTCTACCCATACCAATCTTCCTCGGGAAGCAACAAACACTTTGTTGTTGTGTTGTCGTCAAGCAAGTTGTGGTCACATCTTGAGTGTGTGTGCTTGTTCCTTTGCCCTTCGGCAATCTATGGTGAATGACCCTTCGAGTAGACAAGTTCTGCACGGCCAAAGCATGTGTCACTGCTGTGTTCACACGGTGACCACGCGGATGGCATGCCAATGTGTGCACTCTCGCAGTCGGGGCCCTCTGATTCATTTGTTTCTTTGCGCCCTCGACACCTAGCCATGTCTAGGAGCTGTGTCTTCGCCTCACCTTCGCCCTCGACCCCTCTCCCCCTCTGAATTCTTCCTCTTAGAGCCATCCCCATCGAGGAACAGAGCGAGCCCGTGACCTCCGTCGTATTTCTTCATGGATTCTTACCCAAGGTCGCCCAAATCCCTCCTTGGCACTATAAGTAGTACCCCCCTAGCTCCTCCGTAGCTCATCAACCATTCCTCTCAACCCCAGCCCCGCCCAAGCTCTAAGGAGCAATCGCCTGGGCCCAATTCCTCCTCCCTAGACGCCATTGTCGCCTCATCCCTCACCTAAATTCGTGTTATTCCCAACTCGTCCCTTCCACTATAGCCATCCAATGGCCTCACTCAAGCACCACGATGCTCTTCCCCTCTTCAGTTCTTCCCCGAGGAGATCGCACGCTCAAAACCAACATCGGCCAATGGCCTCCTCCGCTGGAGCCCACGCTATCGTCGGTTTTTGGAATTGCATGTCGTAAACGACCAAGAGCCAATCCGAATTGATCTTTTAACAGATCCGCAATCGAACAAATACGTTAATTTTTTTTCCGACACTCCTCGGCTTCTCTGCCTGAGCCACGTAGGCGGTACACCTCCTCCCAAGTCCGTCGATGACTGGAGTTGCCTCGATAGTCACCGATGATGAGCCCCCTCCTCTGCCCGCGGGCGCGTGACCAAGGAAGAAGAAGGCGACCTGCCAGGAGTGCCCCACCTCACCACGGCCCCACCGGTCATCCTAACAGGTTGTTGACCCCACCAAGTGACATGGATAAGTGAAGGTGGTCTTTTGAAAATATTTTTTCAGTAAACGAAAGAGTTCTCTGGTGCTTCTACTAATCAAAATACTCTTTCCCCGTTGGAAAGCGTACATCGAGAAAGGCACGTTCTGTTTTCAGTAGTCCGTGTGGAAACCTTTATATTGTGGGTGTTTGCTCGTTAGCAGCAGAAACGAACTAATTTTTCTTCATTTTCTACCCGACGAACGCACGTCCGTATCTTTTCACCCGCAAGTCCAATTTAGGTGATTCAAAAACCCACGGTCTTACTCGCCGATCTCGTTCTGCTGGTATCATTTTCATGGTGTTGTCACATTCTAAAAATGACCATTTTTCCCTCGCCCTTGTTTAGCCCCCTTCGAGATAGAAGTGTTTCCGACGAAACTTTTAGCGAGCCACTCACACTTCTTCCTGGTGAATCCTTCCTCCCCAGGCAAGCCACAACAACCACTTGGATGATGGCCTTGTAGTAGCCATGGTTTCCACTTGAATATTTAATAATTGTTTGCTCGGTTACTACGGTTGTTCCTGTTTCGGCTATGCTTGTGGATCCATGCTTATCATCATGCTATGCTCTTATGCACCCTCTTAGTTATGTGACTACTTGCTAGTATTATTCTCATATGTCATGCTTGTTATTAGTACATGTTGGTCATAGTATTGTTCATCTGATGGATGATTATAGTTAGTTATGAAAAGTACATGTGATATGCATGATCATCGCTATGCCATGTTCATTTGCATCCAGTCGACTAAGTGCTTTATTATTGTTGATGCTAATGCTTCATATATTAAATTGTTAGACTTCCCATCCATGTTCATGTTCATATCATGCGCATATGCATTGTCATTTCATCTTGTTATTTTTGTTATGACTCATCTCATTACTTATCAAGTTTAATTGGATATTAATTAAACTTGAACACCTGTTGGTTGAGTCATAGTGCTATTGAGTCGAGCTGGCTTGTGCAGCCAGACTTGCCTCTATGGAAATGCCTTAATGTGCTCTATTTTCATGCCTCTCATTGGTGCCTCCAACTAGGGAAGGTTATGTGCGTGCGCTACCCTGATCAGGCAGGTTCCCATAAGCCTTGTGTGCCCAAGTTGTGTTGTACTTGGGTTGTCCCCGTTTGGGACTTTGTTTGTTTTGCCACGAAGGTGGCCGTTGGATGTCCAAAGTGGCCTCGGAGCCACCCATGACTTAGCCCAAAGGGGAGTATAGGAGTGGCTGGGAGAGTGTCATGCAATAGATTGGTTTTGTCGGAACGTCGCTGGTCCACCCGAATGAGAGCATGAGGCCTTGGGTTTCGTAGTGTGGGTACAGTGTACTAACCTCTTGAGAATGTGTATAATCTATCGATAGCCGTGACCGCGGATATGGGCCCAGTTCGTAGTAGGTCACACTATCAGCCAACAGTAATAATAACCTGCTTAATAAACAACCCTGGTTCAATGAGGAAATAAATTTGTTGATCTTCATGTGATCATCAGAGGATCAAAGAGGTATTGTGGATACCGAGGTTGGTTAACATTTTGGAAACATGTGGTGGTTACTAGGTAACCTCCGATCAAAGTAAGTTGAAATATGATAGTTTAAATATGATGCATGCTAGTATCACCTTTGTTCATGCCTTGAGTAACATGTTCATGCCATGCTCATCCGATGTTGTTCTATTGGTATCATGTTCATTATTAATCTTTAACCTGTAAATGCCATGTTGTTGTTTCTCTTTATTGCTTTGGTTGTTGTGAGCTTGCGAGTACATTCAAAGTACTCACTTGGTGTTTCATGCTAGTTTGCAGGTCATGCCATGATTGATTGCTGGTCGATTTTGCGAGCTAGGATAAGCGTTCCACCCAGAGCCCCTGCGGAGTGGAGTTCACCACCGTCGTCGTTGTTCCGCTGCTAGAAGATATTCCGTGGATTTTATTTGTTGTGTTGCTGGCATAGAGCTACCTAAGCAGGCATAGTCTAGCCATGTCGATGTAATTCGTTGTGATATCGGAACCATTCTATCCGTATCAATTGTAATAAAGAGCTAATTTGTTCTATGCCAAGCAATGTTGTATTCCAGAAGATTTATCTTTGGGCTGGAATACTGGGCGTTCCGGTCTCCATGAGCGGTGGTGCCACATGCATGATGTGAAGATGAATGCGACAACCAAATAAATCACACAGTGACAACGAAATATAAAGGGAATCTTCGGGAGCGTCGGTTCCGGGCTGTTACACCCATAAGCATCCCCTCTTTTGTCTCAATCCATCGGTATGTCACTTGGAACTATATGTTTATTCATCACACGATATGAGTTTTGCTTGGAACGTCGTGTATTATAGTTTACTTTTGCTTTAGTTTTCCACAATAATTATTTTATGAACACATCCACTTGAGGGATACACATGTTTACCGTGATTTTTTAGAATACTTTGTGTGCTTCACTTATATCTTTTGAGCTAAGCAGTTGCTCTAGTACTTGACTTATATCTTTTAGAGCACGGTGGCATATAGATTTTATAGAAATAGTTTCACTCTCGTTATTCACTTAAATTTGTTTGAGAGTTAATTAATAGTGATGGCAATTTTCATGGGTTATAGGTCTAGTCCAAAACTAATAGGTATTCAATGAGTGCATAATCAAAACCTTCATGTAGCACATAAAAGAGAAGCTGTGAGTAAATGATATTGACGTGGTAATATGAAAGTGCGTGACTGCATAGTTGTTGGTTAGTGAAAATATCGATAGTTAAAGGGTGTTAATTTGTTGTTCGTCTAAATATTGGTTATAGCATAGTGATGTGTGAGCATTCTTATTCCTCGTTGAAATCCTAGTGTTGTTTAGGTTGGGGGCGCGCGATGGTTAAATCTTACCAACCTCCCCCTAGGGACATGCGAGTAGTACTTTGCTTCGAGAGAGCTAATAAAACATTGCAATAAGTATGTGAGCTCCTTATGACTAATGTGAATCCATGGATGTACACACTCCCACCACCTCATATTTGCTAGCCTCTTCGTTATCGTGCATTTCCCATTCTCACTTCGAGGATCGTTGCAAACTTTGTCGGTGCATCCAAATCCCGTGACATGATACGCACAGTTGCACATGAGCCACCTTATATTTTCCTCAAAACAGCCATCATACCTACCTATCATGGCATTTCCATAGTCATTCCGAGATATATTGACATGCAACTTCCACCGTTACATCATATGACTAGTACACTCATTGTCTTATTGCTTTGCATGATCATTTAGTTGACATACTATTTGTGGCAAAGCCACCATTCATCATTATTGTACATGTTAAGTTAAACCATTGCACATCCTAGAACACTGCCAGAGGCATTCATATAGAATCATATTGTTTATTAGTTTTCATATTGAGTTGCACATAAATAGAAGTGTGATGCTATTCATTATTAGGGCATTGGCTCAGTGAGGAAAGGATGATGGAGACAATGATTCCCCCACAAGTCGGAATGAGACTTCGAACGAAAAAAGAAGAAGAAATAAATAAATAAATAAAGGGAAATAAATAAATAAAAGGGAAAAAGGGGGAAAAGATAACAAGAAAAAGAAAATGAGAGAAAAGAGAGAAGGGGCAGTGCTACTACCTGTTTTTCCATACTTGTGCTTCAAAGTAGCACCATGTTTTTCATGTAGAGAGTCCCAAGTTTTGTCACTTTCATAAGCTAGTGGAAATATTTCTTTATAGAACTTGGCTTGTATATTCTGATGACGGGCTTCATCAAATGCCCGAGGTCTTCATGAGAAAGCAAGTTACATGGACACCCACTTAGCTTGAGTCGAGCTTTCATACACTTATAGCTCTAGTGCATCTGTTGCATGGCAATCCCTACTCCTCGCATTGATATTGATTGATGGGCATCTCCATAGCCTGTTGTTCCACCTAGTTGATGCGAGACTTTCTTCTCCACTTTTACCCCTTTGAAACCTACCAACATATTGTACTCCACCTATACGCTATGTCCATGGTTCACGCTCATGTATTGAGTGAGTAATAAAAAGTTGAAGCGTCTTAAGAAATATGATCCAGTTGTGTGGATTAACACCGTGGTGCTTGACATTTGTATTTATGTGGTGAAGAAGAATCCATGCCATGCTAATATGATAAAATGAAAAGGGGGTAAACGTTCTTTCAGGATCGTATATTTTGAAAATTGAAGATTATGTTACTTATGTTTATGGATATTACCATGTTGATGTTTGTGAATTCATCATTTCTCAATGATCATTCCTCCAAGAGATTACATGTTGGGTAGCATGTCACATCAAAAATTCTGTTTTTACAATTTGCCTACTCGAGGACGAGCATGAATTAAGCTTGGGGATGCTGATACGTCTCCTATGTATCTATAATTTTTGAATGTCCATGCTATTGTATTATCATTCTAGGATGTTTTTTAGGCATTTACTTACTGGTTTTTTTAGCACTAACCTATTAACCCAGTGCCAAATGTGAGTTGTTGTTTTCTCCATGTTTTTGGCTTTTCAAGAATACTATACCAAACGAAGTCCAAACACCCCAAACTTTCTGACCATTTTTTCTGGACAAAATAAGGACTTGGAAGCTTCGTAAGGAGACCTGACGGCCCATGGACTGACTCCAAGCCAACAAGGCACGCTTAGGGGGTGGCCACGCCCTGATGGCTTGGGGCCACCTCCATTGGCCTCTGGCCCTCCTCTCTACCCTATAAATTCACATATTCTCACAAAGTACTAAGGAGCCACCCAAAACACTTTTTCCACTGCCACAAGTCTGTGTTCCATCGTGTGCCCATATGGAGACGTGTTCCTATGTCATTCTAGAGGGGGGGTTGATCACGGAGGGACTCTACATCAACCTTGATGCTTCCATGGTGAGGTGTGAGTAGTTCAGCATAGACCTATAAGTCTTTAGTTAGTACCTAGATGGCTATATTTCTCTATGTTCTTCATTGCGATGATCACCGACATTCCCACGGTGATCTATCTTATGTAATCACTTTGTGCGGCCCATTTGTTAGGATCCGATGAATTGTGGGTTTATGTTCACATTATTCATGAAATATATTTGAGTCTTCACTGAATTTTTATATGCATGATTGTGATAGCTTTGTAATTCTCTAAGATATATTGATTTGGTTTGGCCAACTAGATTGATCTATCTTCAGTGGGAGAGGTGCATTGTGGTGGGTTCAATCTTCCAGTGCTCAATCCCAGTGACAAAAAGGGACATGACACATATTTTATTGCTGCCACTAAGGGTAAAACGACGGGGTCGATTCATATTAATAGGATTTACTTTGTCTACATCATGTCATTGTTCTCCAAGCATTACTCTATTTCACTTAATACTCTAGATGCATGTTGGATAGTGGTTGATAACCCACAAGTGTAGGGGGTAGTTTGTAGCCTTCTTTAATAAGTAAGAATGTCGAACCCAACGAGGAGACAAAGGTAGAATTAATATTCTCTCAAGTTTTATCGACCACCAACACAACTCTACCCACGATAATACTTACTTTACCTAGAACAAGCATGAAACTACTTTGTAGGAAGGAAACTAAAAGTACTTAGTATGTGTAATAGATAGGTTTGTAAGGTAATAAAGAACAAGTAAATAAAAATTAGGGATTGTTTAGATAAAGCTTTGTAGAGGTAATCGTTAACTTTTAGCTGCTCGGTTGGCTCGCGAGTAGGGGATAATAGGCTAATCGGCAAGTTAATCGGCCATTTAATCAGTTAATCAAGAGATTTACCAGTTAATAGGCTACTCGGCAACCCAATGAGTAGGGATTAATTGGCAAGTCAACTAGTTAATCGGATGAATTCTTGAACTGAATTAAAAAATAATTTGTGTAGTTATTTAGTAGAAAGCTTTATGTGTAAAGCAAAAGAAAGATTGTCCAAAGGCAATTGAATATAACATGATAGATACTTATCATATCTAATGAGAGAGAAGCATAAGCTAACACACTTTCATTACTTGGATCATATGCACTTATGATTGGAAATGTAGAAAGCATCCGCAACTACTAAAGATCATTAAGGTATAACCCAACCATAGAATTAAACATCAAGTCCTCTTTACTATCATACGTAACACAACCCCCATACTCAGGTGTAACCTTCTGTCACTCTAGACACCAACTATAAGTGAATCATGAACATATTTCAAACCCTCCACTGGTAAGCCCTAATGTGTGCGCTGAAATGAAGGCACCTTAGGACAGGACCATATTAACATACAACTCATATCAATCACTACATACCACAATTAACCCGTAGGACAAAAGAGATCTACTCAAACATAGGATAGCCATACATCGTTGGATAATAATATATAGCACTAAGCACCATGTTTAACAAGAGATTACAACAGGAAAAAGAGGTTCTACACTGGTGCATAGAGGAGGAGAGAGTTGGTGGTGATAACGACGAAGTTGTTTGTGTAAATCGCAGTCATGATGCTTGCCTCGGTGGCGCTCCGACTCCACCATGACAGAGGGGGAGAGAGCCCCCTTGGCCTCCCTCCTAGCTAGGAGGAGAGTTTCTCCTATGGTCCATGGCCGCCATAGCTCCCGGAGGGAAAGAGCCCTCCGAGATTGGATCCCTCTCTCTACTTCTCTCATGTTTTCGCTCTTGTTTTCTCGCCCTTCACTGTTTCTTAAATACTCGGAGATTCGTAGCTCCGATCGGGCTGAAATTTTGAGATTATTTTTATCGGAAATTTTATTTCTTGCGGCGAAAGTGTTGGGGGAATGTCGCTTGGGAAACAAAAAAGATCCTACGCTCACCAAGATCAATCTATGGATATCAAAAACTACGAGAGGGGGAGTGCATGTACATACCCTTGTAAACCGCTAAGCGGAAGCGTTAAAAAATGCGGTTGATGTAGTCGAACGTCTTCGCGGTCCAATCATGATCCGTCCTGTGATCCAATCATGAACGTCCCGATCAAGTGTCGAACGGATGACACCTCTGTGTTCAGCACACGTACGGCTCGATGACGCCTTCACCTCCTCGATCCAGCGAGCGATGGTGAAGTGGTATCTTGAGTTCTCCCACGGCATGATGGCGTGGTGGCGGTGGCGCTGAAGCTGTCCCAGCAGGGCTTCGTCAAGCGGTGCTGCGATAGAATGGGAGAGAGGAACTATGAATGAGAGAGGAGGGCATCGTCGTGGTTGTTTTCATGTGCTGATGCCCTCCCTCTCCACTAGTAAGTATATGAGAGAGGGAGGAGGGGTGGATCCCTAGAGTTTCCCCCTAGGGTGGGCGGTGGCCTCCTAGGTGGCTTGGCCCCCAAGTTGGGTGGGGTGCTGGCCCACTCTCCAATTGCCCACCTCCTTGGCTGCATGGGCCTTAGGTGGGAGGGGTGGCCAGCCCATCACTGGCTGGTGCGCCACCTATCATAGCCCATGGGGCCCTCGGGGGCAGGTGGACCCTCCCGGTGGAACCTGATATGTCCCAAACGTATCTATAATTTCTGCTTGTTCCATGATCTTTTGGGTGACATTGTTATATGTTTTGTTACACTTTTATATCATTTTACACATATTTGCACTAACCTACTAACTCAGTGCACCTAGTGTCTGTTTCTGTCTGCTCATGTCTATTTTGCAGGGGCTTTTACCCAATGTTCCGAAGCGAGAAAAATTCCAGGAAAAACATATAAAAAATCAGCGAGACGAAAGCTTCCAGATCACTGAAGATGGGCCACAGGGGGGGCAGGGGCCTCCCAGGCGACCTGCTGGCGCGGCCAGACCCTAGGTCGCACCAGGAGGCCGCCTGGATGGACCCCACCTCCTCCAGTGCCCTCCTTTGGCCTATATTTAGTCCTCCGAGAGGAAACCCTTCCACAACTTCCATAATCGCGAATTTCTCCATTGTTCCGCTGCCGCAGTGCTTCCGAGATCGGGAGCGTCAGGATACCTCTTCCCGGCACTCTATCAGAGGGAGGATTGACCTCCGGGAGCTTCTCCACCACAATGGATGCTTCCCGGACGTGCCATGAGTAGTCCTCCTTCTACCATGGGTCCATGAGCAGTAGCTATGTGATGTCTTCTCTCCAATCTTGTGCTTCAATGGTTAGTCCTTGTGAGCTGCCCTACATGATCAAGGCATCTATGTTATTCTCTTGTTATTGCTATGATTGGTTTGTTGGGATCTGATGGAATATGAGATTATGTTCAGATTGTTATGAGTTATATATTTGATTATACTTTTATATTATGTTCCTTAGTGATTCATGCATGTTCTTCGTTGCTATTTATTGCTTTGGCTGAGTAGTAGATTGTAACTCCAAGAGGGAGCGTTATGCATGATTGTGGGTTCATGCCCCTCGATGTCTAGCTTGAGTAACAGAAACATGAGACTAGGGGATGTGTTGTTGCCACCAGGGAGAAAAGAATGGTGCTTGTGACCACGGTTGCAAGGATTGTTTACC